>NC_139681.1:24776794-26002790 GCF_964106915.1 Podarcis gaigeae | reverse complement strand
TACTTAGACCTGATAGCACTTCATTTGTACCCAACTCTCTTTCTACCTTGTCTCGCATTACTAATGAAGGCAATACAGAACATAATGCATTCATCATGTTCAGAGACAGTGTCTCTGCTTGTTCCAGATCACCTGGCATATATCACTAAGTGAAGCACATGGTCCTGGAAGCATGCCTGAGGTTGTGTCATAGCTGGAACTCCAGAGTTATATCATATATCATGCTCTCAAACCAATTTCTAGCACATTAAAAGCCTTCCTTGTTCACAGTAATGAGTAGTTTGAGGTTCGCTACAATGTTTTAAAACACAGGGTATCAAACTGTGGTCTGTTAACCACTGGTGGTCCACAAGCTCCATTCAGCTGCTCTGCAAAATAGTTGCGTCTATGCTTGGCCCTGTGCTTGATGGATTTTGCCCTACAGTGGCACAAGGCATCCACTATGTTAGTATGAGAAAGTTTGAGCAATCAGGAGGCATCCCATTGGATCTCTTGCACGAAACACTTCTCTAGGGTTACTTCCTTCAGATTAGTAGTTATGCCCAGATCCGAGGTTCATACTGAAACACAGGAAGTGGCATTTCCCACTGGGTGTGTGTGCGTGTTCTTAACTCTCACATCCTCTAGATGTATATCTTTCAGTGCGTGAGTGAAGCATGAAAATATTAGAGGTAATAAGCAACAAACTGTAAAAAGAGACAACTCAATTCTATCATTTGTAATTCTTTTCGAAACATCAAAACATTAAGTATAATTTGGTTAATATATAGTATGTTTATGGTCTTTCATGAATGTTATAGACTAGATTTTTGTTTTCATTATTTTTATTTTCATAGTATAGAAACAAACAGGGCTGGAAATGTATGCATTTCATTTATGCGATCCCTTTTCTCCAAGGAAAATATATGTTCTCTCCTCCATCCTTTTATCCTCACATTCATGCTTGAGGTAGATATCTTGTGTGACAGTAATTGGCCTAAAGCATGAATGGGGAACCTGCAGCCCTCTAGAAGTTGTTGGACTCCAAATTCCATCAGTCCCATCCAGCCTGGCCAAGGTTCAGGGACAATGGGAGCTCAACACTGGAAGAGCCATAGATCCCCCATCTTGACTTTGATTTTGATTTGCAAAAAAGGTGTCCCTTGACTCTCAGAGGTTTGGAAAACACTGGTGTAGAATGTGTGTGGTACCAGGTGGAGCACTTGCTCTTGCAAAACAACCACAGAGGCATCTGAAACAAGCCATGAAAGGGAGCCAACCACCGTTGTACTCCTTAAGTACATGTTTAATTAAGAGAACGTACTTGACCACTCTCACTATTGTAGCCAATTCCTATCTGTCTGTCCCTTTGCACCGTCTGTCTTTCATCTCTTCCATGCCAGGAAGTTTCATGTATTTGATAATAGCACTAGATCAGTTCAACATGAGGCCAGGCACCAATCATTTTTGTGACTTTGTTATGGTATAAATGTATGCTATAAATATGGAGCTGGATGATGACAGGTCCACCAGATCATTTTCAATCATCAGTCTGCCACATTTGCCCAACGTTGTTTAATTGGTTTGTTTTCCAAAGCAATGTTTTAGCCATCTGTAAGCAATATACCCAGCTGTTCCTTCCAAATTCTAACATATATGGTGGAAAGAGGGGAGTGAGGGAATCTTCTCCACTAAGCAAAGTTTTCTCCATGATTCCTGCTATGCTCACAGTATCTCAGCAACATTTCCCTCACAGGCAGACCAAAATAATTTTCTTTTAATCCTTCTCTTCAACTTCTTAATGTCAAAGCCTTCCAATTTCAGGACCAAAGTGGACTTTACATTGTCAAAATCATGGCATCCACTGTTGCCGTGTCTTGAAGCTATTTCTCTACAATTATTGTTGACTGTTGTGATTGCCCTATATAGAGAGTCTTTGCTTCTTGATAGGGTATCTCGGATGTGACTGAAGTGCTGGCTTCACATCATTTTTAGTTTATGAAAAAGTGGAATTTATCCCTCGCTATTAGACTAATCATCCTTGCTTTTTCTGGCTATGTGTTTCCCTTGTTGCCCTGGCTCTTGTTGGCCTGGCTCATTTCCATCAAAGCCTCCAGTGTTAAAATTTAAACGAGATGTTACATACAAACCATTTGTGTGGTTTAATAGCGTCAGTATTTTACTTTTTTACTCGCTGTTTCCATGTAAGGAATGAATGGATTCTCCCAATGATTTGCTTGCTTTATAGCTGCATTGGCCATATTAGTTACTATCTATTACTTTGAATCAGGGGCTGTGTCTTCACACTGGCTAGTTTCCATTTGATGGGCATATTTGGGAAGGGACATTAGTTCAATGATGAAAACGCATATGCTGTGTATACAAGATACTCTGGTTCTTTTAAAGCTTTGGTTCAGTGTTATCACTTTATTTTCTCAAAGAGAAATTGCTGCTAAACCAAGAGAGCTGTGAAAGAGACCCAACAGTGCCAAGTGCACTCAGAGCGGGGCAACACTGAATTAGAAAGTTCAATACAGTGGATGCTTGGGTTGCGAACGTGATCCATGCGGGATGCATGTTCGCAACCCACAGCATTCGCAACCAGCAGTGCCACATCTGCGCACATGCGGATTGCAAATCTGTGCTTCTGAGCATGCGCAAAGTGCGATTTAGCGCTTCTGCGCAACCTCACAAACATGGAAGTAACCCATTCCAATACGTCCGGGTTTTGGAGCGTCCGTAACCTGAAAAAAACCCAACCTGAAGTGTCTGTAACCCGAGGTATGACTGTATAAAACAACTTCAAATGTTCCTCCTGTAGCTCTGGTCATCAGCATCCTGACCTAAGATCCATCCCTATGATGAGTCACTCCTGCACTCCTTCTTCTCAGGCCAACAGCCCATCTAACAGCCCTGCACCAAATGCCAGTGAGAAACCAGCAAGCAGGATCTGAGTACCAGAACAATCTCCCCTCCTGTGGTTTCCAGCAACTGGTCTTCAGAAGCATTGCTACTGATAACCTTTCCTTCCGTGAATTTGCCTCATTCTCTTTTAAAGCCATCCAAGTTGGTGGCCATCACTGTACACATGCCCATGTGTTTGGTGTAAAGCCCAGAGTCAGAAAGCCCAGATCTACTGAAAATTAAAATACAAGGCATTTAAATCAATGTAAACTCTGTGCGTCCATACTTGGGTGTACATGTGTGCATTCGTGTCAAGGGCCAACCCATTTGTTCTCAAGCCTTGATCATTGGTGCCACCTTGCCAACCAGCAAAATTATGAGATTGTATAGACGGTTGGTGGAAAACTTATTCTGCAGTTGACAAGAGAGAAAATCCTGCCCCTTTGTCCTTCCCTGGCATGTACATACAATGAAGGGATGTGAACACTGCTGTTTCCTCTTCCTTGTCATCACCAAGAGAACTTTGGGAAGCTAGTTAAAAAGCATAGACCACTTCCTACAAAGTTTTACTTATAGCTCCACAGGAGGCAAGAATATTGATTTCGATGAACTAATGGCCAGGCTCAGTATAAGGCTCCTAGTTTATAGA
The DNA here is from genome assembly GCF_964106915.1 of Podarcis gaigeae. Lineage (NCBI taxonomy): Eukaryota > Metazoa > Chordata > Lepidosauria > Squamata > Lacertidae > Podarcis > Podarcis gaigeae. The sequence continues at coordinate 25,999,258 of NC_139681.1, read as the reverse complement.
GAGAGATTATTAAAATGAAAGTTGAAATGTCGGGGAAGAAGCCTGGAATATCCCTGACGTTTGGCACCTACAAGCCCCCTCGCCCAGCATGGATTTGGCATTTTGCCTCGTCTAAGCATCTCTTTCCATCTGATCACTTTCAGGTGAAGGCTACACTCCAAAGCAATTCTACTGAAATATTTAGTATTTAATTCAATGGGGCACACAGCACGATTTTATACATGGGACGTGGGTGGCGCTGTGGGTTAAACCACAGAGCCTACGGCTTACCGATCAGAAGGTTGGCGGTTTGAATCCCTCGACAAGGTGAGCTCCTGTTGTTCGGTCCCAGCTCCTGCTAACCTAGCAGTTTGAAAGCATGTCTAAGTCCAAGTAGATAAATAGGTACCGCTCCAGCAGAAGGTAAACGGTGTTTCCGTGTGCTGCTCTGGTTCACCAGAAGCGGCTTAGTCATGCTGGCTACATGACCCAGAAGCTGTACGCTGGCTCCCTCGGCCAATAAAGCGAGATTAGCACCGCAACCCCAGAGTTGGTCACGACTGGACCTAATGGTCAGGGGTCCCTTTGTTGGCTATTTACAGATTAGTTGCACTGCAGAGAGCTTGCTGGGGAGACCACACATTACAAGGAACACAAAATAACAAAAAGTCCTTTTACATTAAATATATCAACAAGCATGACCCAACCTCCAACCCATCCACCAGGGTACTGAGAGAGCTAGGTGCTGCTCTTTATATACTATACCCAATTGCTGACACAGATTAATTAGCACAATTTAACAGCACCTGCTATACTGCTTCACAGCTGTAAAACTGGGTCATGTTATTTGCTCTGGCCCTTAAAGACTTACACATCTTGTGGAACAATAATGAACCTTCAAATTTAAAGAGACCATTCAACACCCTTTACCTTTTACAAATGTACTCAGAAACAGGTATGCCCCACTGATCTGAGTGGGACCTAAAATGTCACATCTCAAAGCAGTTAGTTAGTTGGTTTGATTAAGGCAGTCCTTCACATTTCAGGATGTACAATGTCATCTCACCTAATGAGGCTCCCACTTATTTCAGTGTGATTGTGTCATTCTCAGTCTGTTCTCACCTTCTTTCCTTCTGAAAGCTCTGATAAATGGCACAGAATGGAAAGATCCATTAAGGATCAGAAAAACGTATCAGTAAAATATATTCTACTGTAAATATATTTTATTATCCTATCCTTTTTACTACATGTGCAAGAATGTTTCTTCCCCCCACCTTTAAAAAAACCCCTACTGTATACATTCCAACCCCATCAGCACCTACTTCGAGGGCGAAAATATGTCAAATTTCATCTATCTCCTAATTTATTAGACCCTTTTGCTTTAGTGCGCAGTTCAATTTGCCATTTAAGCCTTCCCCATATCTCTTCAGTTCTCCCCATATTTTTAAGGCTGGTGAGGGATTTCCATGCTGCTGTCATACAGGACCTAGAACAGCCCTTTAAAAATGCCTCTCTCCTTATAAGAGATGAATTGCCTTCCTCATGAATTTTCAGTCTTGTAGCTCTGTTTCCATACATTCCAGTTCTTATACAAGATTGAATTTCATCTGTTTCATTCATATTAGAAATATATATATCCAGAAATAACTAACAGTTGTTTTATTCAACACTTAACTCAATCTGAGACCCTGTTCGTTTGAAGAGCTGTATTTCAAAATCATTGTCACTATCCATTTTCCAGGCGTTTGCAAAAAAAAAAAAAAAAAGGGACATGAACTCTTGAAGTAAGCACCTAGAGGAGAAAACAAATTTCCCCTAAATTCTAGCTTAAATTCACTACCTTGGATTTTGATGGTGATGATCCTCCAACTATTTTCAGAGCATAGCTGTTTGACAAATATTTTATATTCAACTTCAGCATTTTACGCTCCAATATTTGGTTGGTTGGTTGGTTGGTTGGTTGGTTGGTTAATTAATTATAGCAGTAGCAGTCAGTATTGGACAGCACCTGACACTTGACATGCAGTAGTAGTCAACGATTTTAACATCAACATTCAAAATAAGATTGTTGGCACGTAGTTTGATTACTATGTCTTTGTGACTTATCAGCTGCTGGATGGATGGGAAACATTCATTCACCTTCTTGTGAATAGGAATAAAAATGTTTCAGTTCAAACTATGGGAGATTGCACAGGTTACATCCTAGCAATTACTTGGAGATCAGGAGATCCAGTGTTCTGGAACAGAGGGCCAAGACCTTGGATAAGGATCAAGGTGATAGTTCAGGACCATGCTTAGTAGTCGTCCATCTGATGGAAAAAATACAAGTTGTTGCAGCAGTGTATTGGAGCAACTGGCAGCAATTTATAGTCCAGACTATGTAAAGATTAAAGTCATATCTTTGGGGGGATGCATCTGGCCAGTTAAAGAATGGGTACCTCCTTTTTTCAGCCTTTGTTTGTTCCCATTTATTTGTTTATTTATTGGTCCCATCACCAATCTGAAGGCTTTGACCCTTCTTCCCCTGGAGGTCCCCCCCCCCCGCTTCCAACAAGTCCTTGATATCTGCATCCACCAACCCAATGGATTGTAGCAGATATAGTAACTCACAGCACTTATCAGTAAGTTTCCAAAAGCTTTAGCTGCCCTCAGATTGGATGGCTTTTAAAAAAAAAAAGTGTATTCTTTGGCACTTATAAGTATTGAACAGCAAATATAATTAATTCAAGTAACCTAGACATAGTTTTTGAAGCTCTGCAATCCACAAACCATATTGCACAATCAGATTTAAGAAGTAATATCTTGCAATGGATAATCAACACTGATTTAGACTGTGTTTCAGCTAGCTTTGCGATGAGGCTCCACCACCTGATGAGATTAATTTTCAACATGTGGTGAGATGACCATCTTTCTCAAAAACATTGGGAAGCTGTTGAACTGGCCACAAGATGGAGCAATTAGATGACAGCTCAAGCCAGCCAGCTTTGACTTTAAACATCTGATTTCTAAGACCCTGTATGAATGCATTCCTTTTCTTTCTCTAAGAAATGCTTTTTTTAAAAAAACAAAACCTTGTTAAAATGTCAACATAGGATAAGACAAGTATTAATCTGATGAGTCACTGCTGAATAATATTTAGAAATCTCTGTTCAACATGTTGTGACCAACAATCTGCCCCCTTCAGAAGGTCATGGAAACTTAATTGATTCTCCCCCTCCCCATTAGAAAATGCTTGCTCTTTTTTAAAACTTCAGTTGGCAATGCTTTTAAAAATAATTCTCTGTCACTCTTGCATATTCTGCATTTCAGAAGTATGGAATTAATTCAAACTAAGTGTTTTGCTTCCCATCCTAAAAAGAGAAGCGGTCTTCTTTTTCCACATTAAGCTTGTTACGTGGTGACAAGCTTAAAGGTTCACCTTTAAAGTTGTGTCTTATTTCATGTAAACCCTAGCATTTTTGGCATAATTGCTAGTTGGTCACTTCCTTATCATGAATTTTGTGTGACTGTAGTCTCTCCAGTGATAATCTATATGCAGTGAAGCCTCTAACTTGAACTGGTATAATATCACAGAATGTAGTCTGTGAAGAAGTTCTTGGAAATGGTGATGAGGTCACTGAAAACTAAGACAGCCAACAGACAGATGCAGAGTGAACTGAGAAAAAGGAAACTGTGGAAGAGATAAGTGGCGGAGAAGGTTTGAGGATAGGGGGCAAATAAGTCAAGAACTGAGGTAAAAAATTAGGTTTTGAAATCTTAAGGTGAGAAGGGACAATCTGGTATATGCAGTGTGTGTTGAAGGGGGGGTACTAGGCAAAGAGATATAAGTGGTAGTCACTAGTTATAGACTATGGATTATAATTTTAGTCACTGTGCCTTAAAATGGATAGCACCGGGCTGAAGGAGGTTTAGAAAAAGGCAACTAAAATCAACATGGTTGGAAAGCATTTCCTATGAGCAAAGATCAAAGTGGTCAAAGTTTTTTGTAGTTTGGGGTGAGGGGTAAGGCAACTGTTAGTTTATAAAATTATAAATGAAGAGGGGGGCATTTCTCGCTTTTTATTTTCCTCCTTTAATAACCCTAAAAGTTTGATGTTGTATGATGAAAGTTAATTGGTAGGGTGCAGTATTAAAGAAAATGAACTAATTAATTTGTGGAAGTCATTAGTATCAGAAGATATAATAATGGTTCCCTGGAATCAAACAGGGATATTTAGGAATAAGGACTTAAGAACTGCCTCTTGGAATCATGCAGGTCAACCACTTCCATCTATTCTTTTGTGCAGCCATCTGTGTTTCCCCTACAAGAGTATACTGAACAGTTCAGACAAAGTATTTTACTGAACCACGCAATTGAGGAAACTCAAGAAAAGGAAAAGAATGGGAGGTTTATTTGTTTTTTTCACTTCAAGGAGCATTGCTTTGTAGCTTTGCATTGCTCTCCGGCATTCCATTTCATCTAACACTTGCCAATGAACAGTGTCAAAAGAGCCTTTTGAAACTATAAGCTGCTCTTGACAGAATCTCTGACAGTACCATCAAACCTAAACTATGAAAGTTTTACCAGTAAACACGGTCATTTGTCATCACTTTTCCTCATGGCCAGGTGTCACGAGGTGCAAAATCATCAAGTGCCGGGTTTTTATTCTCCTCTTCCAGTGAGAACTTGGATGTGTGACTAAAATGATGAGGGTTCAGCGGGCTAATCGGATGAAGGGAAGCAAAAATAGTCCACATTGTAGATTTGAGCAGCAGGACACAAAAAGGGACAAATGAAAGGTTAACAAACTGAGCGGCAAAGAGCAAAGATTTTGTCCCTTCCCAGCATCTCCCCATGAACCCAGCTTTCTGAGATGGAGCCTGTCAGATGGATAGAGATGGGCAGAATATGAATTTTACTGGGTGGGGAGTGAAATGAAGGTCTCCTGGAAAATTGGGGGATGCGACGGATGTCTTAAAAGTTTCAGGAGGGGGTTGCCGTTACCTTACTTAACCAAACAACGTGACCAAGGGTTTTCCATTTTTTCCCTTGCTTTTTTCAACTTAACAGAAAAGTCCACACCCCCTGCAGTCTCTCTGCAACTTCCTGCCAGCCCCACAGCCCAGTTGCATTTTTCAACGCAGAAGGCAAAGGAAAATGGGCTTCTCGAATTCACTTACAACTTAAAAGAACAACAGGGACAAGTGAGAGAGCTCCTGCCATAAAGTTTTCATGGTGCTGAGAGTTAGCATGAATTTCTCATACACTCCCACTGTGCAGCATGACCAAAACATGCTATTTGGGCCCATCGTGTCCTGAAAGAAACCACTGGCTCCCAAAGTTTCTCTAACTTCTCTGGTTGCTGCACTGTGAAGCAACTTCACGTCAAGAGGCGATCTAAAAAGAAAAAAAGGATTCAAGTATTGAAAGAAAGGTGGAGGGAAACAAAGCTAAATGCCTCACAATTATCTTCACATTGCAAGCAATATTGATTTCTTTATGAATTTCACAGAAATTTGTCAGTGGACTGTCAAGGGAAAGATTGATTCTCTTGCCTGTGGGAATGTTACAATATCAGCATAATTAGCCCCATCAGCGCATTTGCAGAATCCTTTCTGACATTTCTCCTGCGATGGCAAATTAACACCACGTTGATGGCTTCCATCTATGGCTCAGCCACCAATGAATGAAAAGATACCTTCATCTCCCTTTTCTTTAAACGTTTCACTCTTTTTTTCTTCCCAAAGGGGCTAGGGTAAAGAGCACCGTTATTATTGTAATAACCGTAGAGAAGAATTAACAGGAATAGATAAAATAATAATGGCAGCTATGACTCTTTATGATGCTTTTACCAGAATGTGTTTTTTTTGTTCTCCCCATATTTGCACTGAATACGTTCTAACAAAATGCTTTTTAAACAATAGTTCTGAATGATATTAGGTAATATTTTCCAGTCACACAGAATAAATAGCATTACTCCACTCTGGAAGTAAGGAAGAATGTAAGCACTGGTCAGAAGCAAGAAATTATGAGGAAATACTTCACACCATGTTCTCTTACCTTGATTCCATAGCCATCCCATCCCAGTGCCACTCATGTACACTGTCCTACCCCCACTTCAGCTTTTAAGTATTTACACAACCTAACTTAGAAATCTCATGAGTCTTATTGAAGTTCTTTTTAAGATGCAACTCTAACCATGTCCACTCAAAAATAAGTGCTATTAAATTCAGCGGGGCTCCCTCCCAGGTAAGTGAGGCTAGGATTGTAGCCTTAGCTTCCTTTGAAATTCCTCAAACACTTTACTAAGCAGAAATTGGCAAATTAATAGAATCACAGAACTGTAGATTTGGAAGATATCCTAAGGGTCATGTAGTCCAACCCCCTGCAATGCGGCAACATAATTCCATCTAGAATTTCTCTTCACTTTTGCGAAGTTCACAGTGACTCCAGCCTTCCACATGACATCTTGCTGTGGCCTAATTCAGCAGGAAAGCTCCTACCTCCACATCAAAGTTTTCTGCCCAATTACTGAAAGAAGAGAGGAGGCCAACAGCAGATGAGGAAGTGAAGAAGGCATCTCCAGGAATCCTCCATGCCCCACTGCCTTCAAAAACATCTCCTGACCATTTTAGGCCACTGTAACATATAAAGAAGGAGTCTGTAACAAGCACTAGCCAACCTAAACTTCAATGACTGCAAGGTCTGAATTTGAGGTAATCTTCACACTTTCCCTCACAGCGAGTACCACTCCTACCAGTGCTGCTTCTGCTGAAGCTCAGCCAAGTCAGATCGAGATATTATTCTTGGGAGGAGGTTGCCAAGCCACTACTACAGCCTCACAGTGAGCTACATCTACTACGAGTCACTTAATACCTCATAAGCTGGTAAACCAAAAGTGCATTTTCACATTAGCAAGACTGCTGAAGTCTAAAGGCTCATAATCATTTATCTCATGAATGGGTGTACCTCACAACAGAAGCTAGCACAAGGCAAACTAAGTTTCACACAGAACAGAATATTGGTGTTTTGGAGTTCTTTGGCCTCTCACACACTTGCATCATACGTGAACTAACCTAAATCAGGGGTAGTCAACATGGTTTCTGCCAGAGATGTTTGGGACTACAGCTCTCATCAGCCCTAGCCAGCATTGGCAATGGTGGAGGATGGAGGGAATGGCAGTCCACCACATCTGAATGGCATCACTAGTATAGACAATGGCAGAGAAAGACAAGGGGGAAGCAAGAACTTTCCAAACAAGTCAGTTGATCCATATCCTCCCAATGCTTGAAGCAAAGACAATTTTCATAAATAAATTGTAGAAGGAGAATATGCCAGAAAATAAAACAAGTCTACAATCCTAACTGTTGCTATTCACCAAAACCAGTAGGGGTTACTTCAGGGGTGGGGCCTGTTTGGGATGAAAGCATTGTAATGACATAATAATAGTAATAATAATAATAATAATAATAATAATAATAATAATAATAATAATTTATTTATTTATACCCCGCCCTCCCCAGCCAAGGCCGGGCTCAGAGTGGCTTACAAGCAATAATAAAAACAAGTTGAATGAATTACAACTTAAAAACAAAATTAAAATAGAGCATTAAAATATTGAAACATTAAAGTATTAAAATGTAGCCTCATCACAGGAGGAGAAGGAAAAGAAAAAAGAAAGAGAGGGAGAGAATCAAACTGGCTCTAAGCCAAAGGCCAGGTGGAACAACTCTGTCTTACAGGCCCTGCGGAGTTGAAGTTGACCGGAGCCAGAGTTGAAAAGGCCCTGGCTCTGGTTGAAGCCAATCTAACATCCTTAGGGCCCGGGACCACTAGGGTGTTGCTATATACGGACCTTGAGGCTCTCCGTGGGGTATACCGGGAGAGGCGGTCCCATAGGTACGAGGGTCCTAGGCCATGAAGGGCTTTAAAGGTCAAAAGCAGCACCTTAAATCTGACCCTGTACTCCACCGGGAGCCAGTGCACAACTATTATAGATACACAACTATTTATCTTCCAGAAATTGAACAGGTGGGACAAAGCTCTCCCCCCATCAAAAATCCTCCATACTTTTTCCTGGTGATTTCAATGTGGGGAGGCTGATATCTAGTTGCACTGCATAAATATGCATTGGATTGATTCACTGGTATAACATGTGGTAATACCATACTACCATGGTCATCTCTCAAAAATTCCACTCATTTATCAGACATATTTTGCTGTACCATTTCAAGCAAACTCAGTGACATTCAAAATTCCAAAATTCAAAACCAGTATGGGTTAACACAGACCCATGGTGTTCTCTCTCCCACATTCCCCCCACCTCAATTCTGTCTTCTCCTCAACCCCTCCATGACTTCAGGCACAACTTCTCCACAAAGGCACCTCTCACTCTACTGGCTTCCTTTGGAAGTATGTGACGCATGCACCAATTTTCTACTGAAAAAAAACCTTTCAATTCTGCTGCTATTTTATTTCCCTTTTCTTTCTTTCTTTCTTTCTTTCTTTCTTTCTTTCTTTCTTTCTTTCTTTCTTTCTTTCTTATCTCTTGGGGGCATATCCAAACGTACAGCATCTGGGAAGAAGATGTCCTTGACAGCATCCTCTAAGGCTGATGGAACCAGCCAGGCTGGCAAAATTTGATAGTCAACCAGTAATTGTAGCGTTATATTAAGGGAATATTTGATTTTGTGTGCTAAATACCCCAAGTACTACTTCACTGCAGAAGACAATGTATGTCTTATTTGTGGGGGTTTTAAAAAACCCTATCCTTTATCTTTCTACCTTTTCATTTAGCAAATGTTACCATGCTTATTAATATTCCTCAGCAGTCAGACCTGTGTGGTAGAGCATTAATATAACATTTTTTAAAATGAAGTTCCTGTTCTACTTGAGTTACTCAGTAAATATTTGGTAATCTATCTTGATACGTTCCTGTCTGTCAAGGGCTATTGCCTGCTTGATGCTTCTGCTTGAAAAGCAGACAATGGCAACCAGGAAGACACTTTCCTGTGATTCTAAGTCCCCTTTTTTTCTTAATTATTCAAACAGCCACACAGTTTCCAGCGTTTTGAAGTCTCCGAGCAATGCAAGTAATTACAAGCTGCACATGGGATTTACTTTGGTGTAAACACATAATGATGCTGAACACCGGATGAAAAGGTTTGAACAGTAACAGACCTAAACATGAGAACAAATAGATATATTTCATGGATGTTTTAATTCAAGGAACTTGAAGGCAAAGCTTGCCCTAATTGTTGGAGTCTGATCTAGCAGAATGATTCTGGGCCAAGAGAGGGGGGCATTTGATGGAATTGTGCACTTCCAAAGTTCTACCCCTTTCACCCGCATAGAATTTCTAAAGGGTGCGGCTACATGGAATTGGGATAGGAGACTAGCGGCCATCCATATGTCATTGAACTCCAATTTCCATCAGACCCAGCCAACAAAACCAAAAGTCAATGGATCATTCATTTCATGTATTACTCATTGACAAACTACAGTTACAACTACTACTCTGCTTTTACAGGTATCTGAACCTAGAAACTGGATTGCTGAGTTGGGATAAATAAATTGTGGTTAGTGCAAACCATGGTTAGGCATAACATCTCAAACTGAGCCCTAAGAGATATTCATCCAAGATGCTCTTTAAACATGACAGTCGTCCTTCCAGCTGCTTTCCTGGATCAGAGCAAAGGTCTGCCATAATGTTTTCAGCACTTGCCAGTCAGATGTTTTGATGGAGCCCACAATTGGCTTCTCCAAAGTATGCAAGTCATAGATTTGTAAAAAGTGTGATGGCCTTCCCTAAAGACAGCAGCTTTCTCTTGTCAGTTTTGCAGCAACAACTAATCAGATGTACACTGTCTCTGAGCGCAGAAGTTGCATTTAATTCTCACGGCTAATGGCCATTGCCAGGCCTTATCTTCCATGAATTCGTCTAATGCTTTTTGAAAGCCACATAAGCTAGCGACCTTTGCTGCATCCCGTGGTAGTGAATTCTGTAAGTTAATTGTGCATTGTGCAAAGAAGCACTTTCCTTTCTCTTTCCTGACCTCTGTACAGCCAGTCAGTTACACTGGATGACTCCAATCCAAGTTCTGTGAGAGTGAAAAGCCTTTTTGTATCCACTGTTCATACTTTTCTAACTTTTATCATGTCCTGCCTAGTCACATTGCAGAGGGGTGGGAGGGTGTGCTGAATCTCTAAATTGAAAGTAAATCACTGTGGTGGTGGTGTGTACTTTTAGGGAAGATCTTGACAATTTTAGGCAGCAACACTAGGTCTACTTATCTCACTGAATTCATTATGACCCTTGTTTCCTAATAATTCCTAGCATTGAATTTGCCCTTTTCACTGTAGCAGGTCATGGAGGTCTTGGTTTTATTTCCTGTGAGCTTTATACTATCTTACATTTTTATGCATCCATTGTCCATGGAACTCCGGGTAGTTTATATGAGGCTGTTTCTTTTCATCCACTCAACACACTGGACAGGTAGACAAAGGCTGCAATCCTGCACTCACTTAGCTGAGTGTAAATTAGGGTTGCTATATATATAAAAAAGTGAAAATCTGGACACAAAAGTTCTTGAGCTTTGTTTGGCAAAGTTGTCGAGCTATTTCCCCCCTTTTCTGTTTTGCTTTTTTGGCCAAAAAGAAGTTTTTGAGATATTTTTAAAGAAAATGGGCAAAAACGAGACTGCTGACATTTGTTGCCATATGTCTGGATTTTCCAAGACACTTTGCCCATTTCTGCCCAGACACTGCTTCCGACCAAAGTATTCCAGGTATGTCTGGGAAATTCCAGACATAAGGCAGCTAGGGCTGGGCAATATCAGCTTTTCAACATTGTGGTGTATCACCAGCCAAACATCATGGTTTGGCGATATACCGTGATGTTGAAAAAACAAGATGCATTGGCCTCTGCCCGCGAGACACCAGGTGAAACTGCCCCAGCTCTCGCCTCGAGAGCTGAGGCGGTTTCACCCAGGCACTCATGACCTGGGACAATGCAGCTGGTTTGTGCCGCTCAGCTGGGGGAGGGAACGTTCCCCCTCCCCCAGCTGAGAGAGCCCCAGTGTTCTCCCCACTTGCCCATGAGCAGGTGGAGCATCAGGGCTCCATAACTACTCACTGTGGGGAGAGGCAACTGTGCTCCCCCCTTCAGCTGGGCAGTTTCATGGAGTCCCCACTCCACTGCTGGCTTGTGAAAGCCAGCATCAAGCTGGGGGCTCCTTTAACTGCTTGACTGAGGCAAGGGCAGCTGCACACTCCTCATTTGAGCAGTTTAAAGAGGAGGGCATCATATGAAGGCAGAGTGTGATGGTGCTTTCACTCAGCCGTATATCTCTGGTGAAACTGACGCCGCTCCTGAGCTAGCAGAAGGGACTCTTGACTCCTTCCTGCGGATGCTGCTAGCAGAGGGACTCAGCAGCAGTGGTGGTTTCACCAGCGATATGCCACTGAGTGAAGCCAATATCAAGGTCTGCTCCTCATACCAGTCAATACATCACCCTATTAAACTCCATTGAAATCAGCCGGACTTAACTCCGAGAAACAATGTATTGTATGGGAGAGTGATTGGTCCAAATCAGGCATAGGCAAACTCTGCCCTCCAGCTGTTTTGGGACTACAACTCCCATCATCCCTGAGCACTGGTCCTGTTAGCTAGGGATGATGGGAGTTGTAGTCCCAAAACAGCTGGAGGGCAGAGTTTGCCTATGCCTGGCAACTCCACACAGTATGTCTCATAACTGAGGAGAGATTTGTACCTGGGTTCCCACATATGAACCCAACCCAAAATCTTCTCTGTTGTGTAATGAAAACCAATATCAACAACTGTGTGTACCCTAGGTTGTATTCCTTTGGACTTAAATTCATGTTGTTTCCAAAATGGATCCTTCCAAAATGTTTTACTTTGAAGACAACTTTTGAAAAGGGTGGATTTTTTTTTAAAAGGCAAATTATTTTTGTTCTGTTGTTACAAGAACAACACATTATCATTTGAATTTCTTAGGAAAAACTTTGGGATTGAATGTCATGTGGTTCTGGTGGCTTATTTGTTTTTGTTTTTCTCAGTTGGTGCCATTAATTATAAGATCCACTGTAACCTCTATAAGCCTGGGATAGCTCAGTTGGTAAAGCAGGTCGTGGGTTCAAGCCCTACACTGAGCAGAAGATTCCTGCATGGCAGGGGGTTGGACTAGATGACCCTCATGGTTCCTTACAATTCTATGAAGACATACTTCATATATTGGATGTTACTCTTATTCAGAGTAGACCCACTGAAATATTTGGACTTAAGTCTGCTGATTTCAATGGGCCTACTCTGCATATAAATGATGTTGGATGTCACATATTGGAGGGGGGCTGAGCTGCAGCAGTGGCCCCACCCTGACGCCCTGTACTCCCAACTAGACATCCACACCATGCCCATGCACTGCATGTGGACATCTGAAATGGGGAGCCTACCTAGGCGGGGTTTCACATGATCTGGAACCCTGCATGATTAGGGTTCTATAACATGGGGAAGGCTTGCTACGGAATTCATGCTCAACATGTGGTTGGAAGTGAGGCTAACTGGTACACAGGAAACTGAAACTGAATAACAACAACAACAATTTATTATTTATACCCCACCCATCTGGTTGGGTTTCCCCAGCCACTCTGGATGGCTTCCAACAAAATATTAAAAATACTTTAAGACACCAGTCATTAAAAACTTCCCTAAACAGGACTGCCGTCAGATGTCTTCTAAATGTCTGGTAGTTGTTGTTCTGGTGGGAGGGCGTTCCACAGCGCAGGTGCCACTACCGAGAAGGCCCTCTGCCTGGTTCCCTGTAACTTCGCTTCTCACAGTGAGGGAACCACCAGAAGGCCCTCGGAGCTGGACCTCAGTCCCCAGTATGATGACGTACCTCCATCAACGTGTGGAGTCCCGTGTTACATGAGTAATGGGCGGAGGGGACTAGAAAGTCTTTTGAGTGACAGTAAGTTCAGAACTGACAAACAGAAGGGCCACCCCCCACCCCTCCTGGAATTGAAATGCAGAAGATGAATTCTTAATCTAAGAGGTGTAGGTGCCCTTGCACAACTAACCCTTCATACCACTATATAAAAGCAGCAGTGATTCTAAAGCTGACTCCTGCTGACTTGACTGCTTGCAGAGGTGCTCCTGGTGCAGAGCTAACACAGCTGTAATTAATTACTTCGCTTGCCTGCTCGTCTACATCAGGTGAAGGTAGCTTAAAAATCAGATGGCTTGAGCCAGGTTAAAGGGATGTGGAGTTTTGATGCAGGCCTAAACCGATGTAGGTTCTGCATAGTCTGGCAAGAATGAGATCTACTCTGCGGCTAAATCCCTGGGATTCCTGGCAGCTGAAAGGAGGGGTTGTCATTTGCCTGATACGTTAGTCTATTCTGTCTTTTTCCTGGTATGTTGGTTTACTCTATCCTTGTGTAAAGGGGGGAGGGTGTTGTTGTTTGCTTGCATTCTGTTCTTGTGTATGAACTGTCCCTCGTCCAGCAGCCTGAGGGAAGAAATGGAGAGAGAGAACGGGTAAAAGAACAAAACAGTATGACCCCACCCACTTTTTGCTTCAACCCTACTCCCAGTCAACATGTAACGCCACAGATTAACCCCAAGGGAGGGTAGCCCTTGAGAAAAGTTTCCCGTTCCCCCTTTAGCCAGAAACATACTGCTAAGCCCCATACAGTGGGAAACTTGGGTTACAAACACTTCAGGTTACGGACGCTTCAGGTTACAGACTCTGCTAATCCAAAAATAGTACCTCGGGTTAAGAACTTTGCTTCAGGATGAGAACAGAAATAGGGCGGTGGCAGCCCCCATTAGCTAAAGTGGTACCTCAGGTTAAGAACAGCTTCAGGTTAAGAATGGACCCCCGGAACGAATCAAGTTCTTAACCTGAGGTACCACTGTATACCTAAATAAATCTCAGTGATCATGGGCTGTACCCACTGTAGCACTAAGTTAGTGTTCTGTCAGTGCAAAGATTTCTCGTAGCACAGTGGAGCATTCTTCCCCCCTTTCCTCCTCCTTTGCCCCCCAAATCTGTTCTGCACTCCCTGAACCACACCCTCTGAAGTGGATTTGGGGATGGTGGCCATGCATGAGGTAGGGGGGGGGAACCCTTGCACTGGTGCAAAAATACAGTTGACTACCACCCCATGTGTTGCACACTAAATATGGTAAAAGCCTTGCTCTCAGTCCAGTCATCTTTGAGAAGCATGCCAAAGTTCTTGTTTGAAAGGAAGAAACCATTATCAGGAAATATATTTGTATGTATATCTATTGAAGATACTGAAAGGGAGAGGGAACAGAAATACTAATATAGGTGGTGAGAATAATTTATCTTTCTTCCCCTTAGCTCTGCTTCTGTGATTTGGCTGGATTAACTAATGGGATCTTCTCCAACCCTCCTTGTATACTTAGGCAACTATGGAGTGAACTTAACCCTTCCCATTATGGTTTAACCTTGAGATCACAACTGAGAAAGCAGCTGCAATGGGCATCAGACATAATTTGCAGTCACTGAATTCAAGGCTAAGCTAGCATGCAGGCCAAATTACTACTCAGGTTTGATAATAAATTAGGAGAAATAATTTCACCTGTAGATCCCACAAATTGCTAAGGAAGGATTATAAGACTTCTGGAATGAATAAATATAACCTGTGCATGGAATGAAAACAAGTCCATTGACGTTTGAAACAACGTCTGCACAATAAGAAGCTTGATCCCTGAAGAAGTGTGTGCGTTACAATTGCCCTTTCTGTTTGCTGTTTGCTCTCATCTGTTTCTTTAGTCTAAAACCTGGTCTGAAATGATCAATGCAAAATTGAGGGCCTTTCGCTTTTGTCCCATACATTGTGATGGAGTTTCTGTTAAATGCCTTTGCTAGCAGTCTGCAATTGCAGGTCAGCTGGCATTATTCTCATATGAGACCTGATCAAAATTATAGGAGACCAAGAGGGCTTCACTCATTACAGCAAAAAATCATGTGACCAGTGAGAGAGGCTGTGAAAGCCTTCTGGCCTCGTTTCCAAAAAAAGACAAAGAAGCTGCTTGCACATTCTCTCCTTGAAAGCTCAGTAAACCAGCCCATAGTCATCCCTACAACTTACAGCTCTATACAACCAACATACAAAGCCACACTGGGTGACAAGTCCTGGCTTGAGAGATCACCACTGTAAGAAGTGGGTCCTGAAACCTTTAGTCCCACTCCTTAAAATGCAATCTGAACAAAATTGGTGAAGCAGTAAAGAGTTGATTTAGTACAATACATTTTTGCATGAGCGGGTGTCCAAAGTAGGCACACCCTAGCTTTGGCAAAGCATGAACTTATATTCCCTATACTTGAAGTGCAGGTTCCCTCCTTTGCCTCCCCATTGGCTGGGTACTACTAGGTTGACAGCCTATCATGACCACTTAATTTCCCTGCTAACATCCCCGCCCCCTTTTACATCTCCCATTACCTTTATTTCAGTGCCTCTTTACCCTTATTTATTATTTCCCTTATTTAGTTTATGTTCCTATGCAGTTACTTGGTAAGCCAACCCCACATCCTGGCCACATGCTCTAAGCATCTCTCATGATCAGGTGTGAATCGATCTGAGCTGCTGACGTTTGTCTAACTTGTTACATTTGTGGTTTATGTGAAAAAGCAACATCCTCATTTCTCACGCCACCGAAAACACTAGGGTCACAGGAACCTGCCTTACTTCAAGTCAGTCCATTGTTTTATTTAGTTCAGTATTGTTTATCCTGACTGGCCGTGGCTCTCCAGGGTTTCAGTCAGGTGTCTCTCAATGCCCTACCAGAAAATGCTGGGAATTAAACCTAGGACTTTTTGCATGCAAGGGAGGAGGTACTAAAGTACCAAGTTATGAGTGTTCCTCTATGCACTATGCAGAACAGGTTAGTGATTAGGTGATTTGTAGCAGGGTAGCGGATGGCGCTGTGGGTTAAACCACAGAGCCTAGGACTTGCCGAGCAGAAGGTCGGCGGTTCAAATCCCCATGATGGGGTGAGCTCCCGTTGCTCGGTCCCTGCTCCTGCCAACCTAGCAGTTCAAAAGCACGTCAAAGTACAAGTAGATAAATAGGTACCGCTCTGGCGGGATGCTAAACAGCCTTTCTGTGTGCTGCTCTGGTTCGCCAGAAGCAGCTTAGTCATGCTGGCCACATGACCCGGAAGCTGTACGCTGGCTCCCTCAGCCAGCAACCCCAGAGTCGGTCACGACTGGACCTAATGGTCAGGGGTCCCTTTACCTTTACCTAGCATGGAAGTGGTGTACAGGAAAGGTGCTCAACTCTCTGTCCCCACATACCTCTTTACTCTGCTGAACTTGCAGCCAGAAGCACAGGTTAAGGCAAAGCAACTTGGTAGAAGAGGCCATATGAGAAAAGCAGTGTGCAGCAATGGGATTAAGCACCCTCCCCACTTTTCCACTCTAAATCATACTGTTGCTGCAAACCAGCTTCCCAGACCTAGCTCAGCTCCCAAATATCTAGTACGGCCCTCCGAGCCAGGAAACATTCATCTGCTCGCAGTTGATTGCAATGCGGACAAATTTGAATAAATAAGATGGGTAACAATCTCCCTGTATCTTGCAGACAAATAGTGCGTTTCATTTGTCATTTTTGTGGCTATTGTGCAAAAATGATTGAGGGGAAATCTAAAAATGCATGCCGCAACCAATTCCAGACAGCTCAGCTTAACCACTGTAATCACTCACAACTTGTTTTTGCCTTCCTTCCTTTAGACAATGTTGCACATGAGCAGCAAAGAGAAAAAGAAGCCTCTCTTTCCATTTAATAGGCTAGCAGGCAGCCATGAAACCTGCTGAAGACAACGTGAGGTAAGCGCTACTTTGTTTCTGAAGTTGCCTAAAGTCCCTCAGACTCACAACGGAAGCACATTAGACGGCAAAAAGGCCTAAAATAATTATTAGGCAGGCTCACAAAGTACCTAATATTGTAATTGTGCAGACAAATGGCCCTTCCTTATTCTATGGGTATATTTCCATTCCTCCTTTCCTTGCATGCCCTTTATTCCCTGCACATATGCAAAGGTTTTCATCCAGAGTAGAGCTGAAAGTGATGGTGGAAAGGTAACCTTAGTAGTATTCAAGCTACATATGTTGAATATTCCAAAGTCAGAGCAATGACAAAAATGTTGTGTTAACAGAGACATTGCAAAGTGCAGGGTAGACTTATGGTGACCATAGCCATCTGCATGCAAGTGGAAATGGTTATTTGGAATGAATGGTGCAGGCAGCTGGTACTTTTTCCAACCCAGCACATGAACTTCAGGGAAGCTTCTGTGTTGTCATTCTTCAACGTTTCTAGTCAACCAGAAGGTCGAGCATTTCTTAGTCAAACAATAATCTTGGAATGGGGTGATTCATTTGACAGGTAATCTTGGGTAATGGCCCCCACACTATTCTAATCCTACACTCTACCTGCACTGAAATCCTAAACACATTCGTTGGAGCATAGGAGTCAAATCCTAGCGGCTGAGGTCCCTTTGGCCCCAATAAAATATTTGAGGGGTGGTCAGTTCTCCCAAAGTAGATGGACATTGCCATTCAAATGGGGGGGGTGTTGTGGAGCGGGGTTTACCTGGGCCACCCCAATATTTTATTCAAGTTGGCACCCTTGCATTGGAGAGTACTGCCTAATTTAAGTGAGCAAGATGAGCATGTTGAGAAAGTGGCTGAGCAGAGCCGCCTAATTGTTGTATCATGACATGGATGCTTTATGGCTTGTACAATTCAGTCTGCATTTAGTGCTCCACTGTTAGCGAATACACCCAATCATTTACCAAGTGGTAATTCATCGGTATGTGCGTGCAACCACTTTCTAAACTGGTCTTCTGTAAAATTGGTTACGTTTGGTTTGCAAGTCTCATTGATTTAAGCCAGGCTCACCCCCCAAACCGAAAGGTAACATTTGAATCTGGGCTTGCTTCCACTGAATGCATTTAGAAATGAACCACGCTGCTAGAGAAAATGTTAAGTGCTCAGATCACAAGCATATTTCTACTTTTATGCAAGATATTAGGAAATATGTTTGCACCTGATTTTTCCCAACTTTTGGAGTTCTTCACACTCTTACTTGCAGAGAAAGGTGACTCTCTCTTTTTTTAAAAAATAAGCTAATCTCTTGCTAGTTTATTGAAGAATTTGACCTTAAACTTAACATAAAGGAAGCTGGGAAGTAATATACAAAATGACATCCATCAGCTGTCTTTTCAGGCTTTTCCCTCCCCCCCCCCTTTCAATAATTAATCCTCAGGTTTCCATAATACATTAATGGCATCCAACACAAGAATACTTAAGCAATTTGGATTTGGTTCAAAAAAGTTTGTTGAAGCAAAAAGCCTCAGAGTTTATCTATTTATTTTAAGGGAATGGAATCAAAATTATATTTGGCATGTGTGTCTAAAGTCTGCCCCTCTCCCCTTTTAAGATGCATGCTAAACCATTGTAAGTGTTAATGCTACTAATAAAATTGGTTGTTTATAATCCGGGCAGAAACTGAAAGAAATTGAGCAGAAAAGTCTAAGAATGGAATACTGTTCCAGCTAAAAATAAGAGGCTCTAAATTTAAGTCCATAATAGTCAGGATGTAGCAAATCATGAGGGACGCAGGTGGCGCTGAGGGACACAGGTGGCGCTGTGGGTTAAAGCCTCAGCACCTAGGACTTGCTGATCGAAAGGTCGGCGGTTCGAATCCCTGCGGCGGGGTGCGCTCCCGCTGCTCGGTCCCAGCGCCTGCCAACCTAGCAGTTCGAAAGCACCTCCGGGTGCAAGTAGATAAATAGGGACCGCTTACCAGCGGGAAGGTAAACGGCGTTTCCGTGTGCGGCTCTGGCTCGCCAGATGCAGCTTTGTCACGCTGGCCACGTGACCCGGAAGTGTCTCCGGACAGCGCTGGCCCCTGGCCTCTTGAGTGAGATGGGCGCACAACCCCAGAGTCTGTCAAGACTGGCCCGTACGGGCAGGGGTACCTTTACCTTTACCTTTACCTAGCAAATCATAAATAAATTTCAGACTGTAGTAGAGGCATTTTGTTGCGACTGTTAGACACTATATTCATAGCTCCGAAATCATGATTTTGTTTTGTGCAATGAGAAGGTTGAGGGGAGTGTGTGTGATTCATCTTTATTTTAAAGTGTGAAATTACATGTGCTTTCTGTGGTTTTAAAGCAGCACAAGCTTCTGTTGTGAAAGTCATAAACTTTCCTTAACAAAGAGGGAACAACTCCAAAGAGTGATGTTTAGTTGAGTGCTCTGAAATGGCACTATATCAGTATGAAGAAACTTTAAAGAATGTGAGAAAACAGGTTGCCCATCTGCTTCCTCCCTAAACAAAGAACTAGGAAGTGGAACAAAACCAGAGGAGTGCATGCAGGGATAAGTCTTTGCTCCATAGCAACAGAACAATTTGGGAACGATGGGAGGAGTAACAGCAACTACACAGAATAGCACAGAGTGGGGTTGCCATATGTCCCGAATTTCCTGGACGTTGCCAGGATTTGCCCTTTGAAAAGTGTCTGGGCAGAGATTGCTGAAATGCCTGGGAAATCTGGACTCATGGCAAGCCATATCAGAGGTGTAGATTTTGGCAATTTTTATTAAAAATAGCTCAAGAACTTTGGCCCAGAAAAGCTCGACAACATTTGTGTCCAGATTGTGTCTGGCAACCCTACCCCAAAGCCATCCATGGATATTGGCGCTCCATTTTAGCATACATTTAAGGAGCAGACAGGCTTTCCCCAATGAACCCTATGGTATGCTGGGTATCGATATTCCGCCACTGCTGCTCAATTGAGCAAGCATAACCTAACTTAGGGAGTAAAACATGATCCACTGTAGATGACTGTTGTTAGCAACCTTTCTTGCCGGTACCCTCTGCTGAGTTGTGGGAGGCGGTGTACCCACCAAACCATTTATGTTCACAGGTTCAGGGCTTGATGAGTGGTTGCTCACATTCACTACTGGGGAGGGAGGCTAAAGTGAGAAACTCCTGCTATGGAGGGGTGAGGCAGGACAGAAGCAAGAGAAATTCCATTGGATCTATGCCTGCTCTCTGGAGCCTGCAGCTCCTTCCTCCCCCTAATACTGGGCTGGATTTAGATGAGGAGAGGTCCTAGGCTACTCCCCTTGTGAGGCCCCTCCCAACCCCCCACCCTCACGACCAGAAGAAAAAGGAAGAGTGTTATAAACAAAATGGAATGAAGCCAAGGATGATGATGGGTATTTAAAATTCTGCAATTCACAATTTCTCCTCTAAAAGACACCAGAGAACGCCATCAAAATTTGTTTACAAACTTGCACAAGAACTCAATGCAGGTCTGATTTCTGAAGGGCTTTGCTGACCTTGTGAAAATGACCTAGCACACGGATTTATATCTCTAAGATTCTACAAATTTGGGCTGTGAACTAGGGCCCCACAAAATAATTTCAAGTTGGGCCCTAGAGTTTCAAATTGGGCCCCACTGGCTGGCCCTGAGTCTCATAGTTGCTGGGTCGCCCTGCCCTCACATGAAGTCTTGGGTTTGCAATTTTGGGACAGGGGAGATTGTCCGCTTCGGGGGGGGGGGTCGGGTCGGGGAGGCCCCCTAGATTTAGAGGCCCTAGGCTTCAGCCTACTTAGCCTATACATCAATCTGGCACTGACTGCCACAACTGTCTTATTCATTACCCCAGAAAGAAAATAATGAAAAGAAACAGAATCAGTAACTGGAAAAGAAATAGAAATTACTTCAGAGCCAAGTATGCAAATACAGACATGCCAGGTCTTGCAAATAATATTTTTTAACACTAGTATCTAGGCAGTCCAGATCAGGTCAGGGGACAGAGTCAAGAGGTAGAGCCCACTCAGTTATGGGAGTCTATTCACCTGAAAACATGCAACTGGTATGTGTGTGTCTGTAGAATGATCTGTCCCCAACACACACATACATATACACATTGAACACTGTCCCTGGTGAGTTAACAAGCCCTAATGCTACATAACAGGTGTAGCTTGTAGCTGTAGTTGAGAGCTCCATACCAGAATGAGTTAATAATAATTGCATTTTTATTGACAGTTCCCATCCACTTCCTATTGTTTCCAAAATGAATACAAAACCAATCCACTACCTTCAAAAAGATCTTCCCAGACCTTTTGAGACCCCAAATTAATTATCCCAGCACTACTTTTGCATGTCTATATTTAGCGTCATTTAGTGTTTTCCTTTTTCCTTTTTTTCCTTTTTCTGTTAAATAGCCACTCTACAAAAGGGGGGGGGGGAGCATTTCTCAAAGCAGTTAACACAAAGGACCAAAAAAAGAGAGAAATCCATTAAAACAGACAATGCCATCTTAAAGAGCCTTCTACCAATAATAAAAGCCAGATAATAAAAATAAATGTACACATTGCAAAACACCGTTACCAAATGAGACTATAAAGGAATATTTGGAACTAAAGAAAGAAAGCCATCTTTTGAAAAGACAGCAATTAGGCCTTCTTTTCAAGAAGAACAGAAAGTCTTGTACTAACAATTTGCAGTATGGCGCTTTCTTGGGCTCCAAATTGAGGACACGTGATAATGCCCTCCATTTTAACAGGTGCCCTGTTTACAGTGTTGTTTATGTGAGTTGCTAGCACTACCCACTATTCAGGATTCAGCGCCATTCACGAGGTGCACAGAGGTTCAACCACATCTGGGCAATGAATGTATCTTGCCCAGTGCACAGCCATGTAAATGAATATGCTTGAACACTAAGGTGTGATACAGTGTACAGCCTGCAATTCCACTTCCTGAAGCATATTTTGATCTCAGGATTACATACTGCAGAACAATGGCATTTTTCTAGCATAACGAAGCATCGCCTTTGGGGCTTTTAAAGGCCCAAAGATGATGGTTCTTTACACCAGAAAAGAGGAGGGTGCAGAGTAAACAAAAACTGCACACTTAGAGCAGGGAAAGTACAGTCTCCCCTCCCCGCTTCCTGTGAACACACTGCAAAAATTACAAGCTGCAAAAGAATTTGACCCGTAGATTAATTAATCGGAAGTATACCAGATAGATGGCCCACTGCAGCTTCCTTAAATGAGTGAGTGGTTCATATAGTGCTGTATCTCTTGCATCAGAGCTGTCACTGGAAATAGATTATTCTTATCACTGGCTACAATGCTGTGTCCAGAATGATGACCTTGGAAAGTAATTTTGTTGATCAATATTTGTTGACACTGAAATTAAACAACAGTAAGTGCTTGTGGGCAAGCTGCAGAGAAAGCGAATTTCACCGCATTAAATCATATATTTATATATAATTTTCCTTTCACTCACAACTTTTGACTGCCGCGGCCACAGAGGCACTTCGGATTTGGCTGTACGCAGCTACAATGACTAGGCAGGCAGTAATTTCTCCTTTATCTTCTACTTGTTTTCTTGCGGAGGGGTGGAGTTGTCACTTTTTTTGCTTCTGTTCGCTGGCTCTGCTCTTGTGCGGCAGGCTGCCATGCCAAAACGAAGCAAGTGAGGTGTTATTCCCCTGTCACTGTCTTCTCCTGCCAAACCCCTGCATGCCAGACGGTTGTTAAAGGCACAGAAGGAAAGTTAAGAAGTTGGAAGGCCTATTCACTTTCCTAGCACAAACGGTACTGTTGCCCCCCAACACAAATCAAATCTACAAGCAGTGCAGTTTGATGGATCATTGTCAGCTAGACATAGGCTTCCCCATTGCCTAGGAAGTTTTGCTTTGGGATCTATTGCCATACAGTGGTACCTCGGGTTACATACACTTCAGGTTACACACTGCGCTAACCCAGAAATAGTGCTTCAGGTTAAGAACTTTGCTTCAGGATAAGAACAGAAATCGGGCTCCAGCGGCGCGGCGGCAGCGGGAGGCCCCATTAGCTAAAGTGGTGCTTCAGGTTAAGAACAGTTTCAGGTTAAGAATGGACCTCCGGAACGAATTAAGTACTTAGCGCGAGGTAAACACTGTATAGGAAAAGCTGGGTATTTTCACATAACCACAAGACAAGGCCTCAGAGTTTCTCCTTCAGGTCCCACTCAGATTCCAGATTTTGCCACCCCTTATAATGGAAACTCTATATTGGTAGCTACAACTGACTCCCTCAGGAATCAGACACCCTACAATAACCATGTAACCTTGGTCAGGCTCTCTCCAGATGTTTCTGACTGGGCAGCTGCTGTTGTGTTGTCTCTTTCAGTTCTCTAACTGGCACTGCATTACAAACAGGGCTTTTTTCACCAGGAACTCATTGAAACTCAGGTGGGTGCCATTGCCATTATAAGAGAGCAAGAGAGGCGTTCATGGTGAGTTCTGGCACCTCTTTTTCCAGAATAATTGCACTGCTAAGAAGTATCCTTGATGCTTCACTCTCAGCCTCTCCAGCCTTCATCCAGATTTGCTTACACAAAGCTTATGCAGAGGATATATTACATTGAACCTGTTTCTTGAGCATTTATTCGGATTTGTTCCAAAAACAAGCATTTGTCCTGCAGTCACCCCAACTTGCTCGTGGGGTGTTTATCCGCACTTTCCCCCCTCACTTTCCAAACTCCAATTCTTTTTCAAAGCTGTGTTTAAAAGTTGTGTTTGAGCAGCTGAATCGTTCAACCTGCATTAATTTTGCAAACGTGCACTTCCTATCAGTGTGTGCTGGAATTGCTCTCCCCAAACAATGGCAGTCTGGAGGCACTCTCTGCTCAGGTGTGGCACAAGCTTCACTGCCACACTTCCCACTGAATGGGGAAATATCATAAGCCAAGAGCCAGAAGTGATATTTTAGGTGGCAAGCACATTTGTTGATCATTGTTCACTGAGATCCAACGCCAAGGGCCTTCTGGCGGTTCTCTCATTGTGAGAAGTGAAGTTAAAGTGAGGTTACACCAGTTAGAGAGCCAGTGTGGTGTAGTGGTTAAGAGCGGTGGACTCGTAATCTGGGGAACCGGGTTTGCGTCTCCGCTCCTCCACATGCAGCTGCTGGGTGACCTTGGGCTAGTCACACTTCTCTGAAGTCTCTCAGCCTCACCCACCTCACAGAGTGTTTGTTGTGGGAGAGGAAGGGAAAAGGAGATTGTTAGCTGGTTTGAGACTCCTTAGGGTAGTGATAAAGTGGGATATCAAATCCAAACTCTTACAGGGAAGCAGACAGAGGGCCTTCTTGGTAGTGGCGCCCACCCTGTGGAACACCCTCCCTTCAGACGTGAAGGAAATAAGCAGCTATCCTATCTTTAAAAGACATCTGAAGGTAGCCCTGTTTAGGGAAGTTTTTAATATGTAATGCTGTATTGTTTTTAACACTTAATTGGGAGCCACCCAGAGTGGCTTGGGAAACTCAGCGAGATGGGTGGGGTATAAATAAATTATTATTATTATTATTATTATTATTATTATTATTATTATTATTATTGGCAAGGTTGTAATTTATTTTATTTTTTAAATGCACCTCCTCCCAAACTGACCTTGCTTGTGTTGCAGTAACCTGATATTCAGAAATTTAACAATG
Source organism: Podarcis gaigeae (assembly GCF_964106915.1). Classification (NCBI taxonomy): domain Eukaryota; kingdom Metazoa; phylum Chordata; class Lepidosauria; order Squamata; family Lacertidae; genus Podarcis; species Podarcis gaigeae. The sequence goes on along the minus strand of NC_139681.1, from coordinate 25,974,750 downwards.
GGAGTTTTCCCCATCACTTGCCTCCATGCCAGATAAAGCTTCAGCTGCTTAATTTCTGGATGTTAAAGTTACTGGAGCAGGGGCAACAAAAATAACAGCAACCCTAAGCCTGAATCTCAGCCTCCACCAGAGGTTGAGCCTTGTCTATCCCACCCACCCTTCCAGACAGACTTTGCAGGTTTGGTGTGAATAGCCAAACGCTCCTTTACTTCTGCAATAGTGTTGACTGCTTGAGAAGCAATATGCTAGGAAGCTGCCTACCAGCTGCTGGCAATTAAGGCAGTTAAGTAAAGAAAGCTGGTGAGCTGGTAAGGCAGTGATAAAGCAGGGCTAGCAGATCAGCTCAGCTGGATAAGTGGGTGCTTATGCTGGAGCAGCAAAATCAGAAGCACCTGCTGGAATAAAGCTAAATTACCCCAGCCAGTGCAGTCTGTTGTCACCGTACGGATAATATTCGCTTATATAAAGATAATTGTAAAACGGGGGCCGGGGTTCTGCTCCATGTCACAGGCTATGGCTTGTTCTTCCTTGGGCCATTTGAGCAGCAATGAGAGGATCCCAACCTGATGGAAGGAAAGGAAAATGTATGCCAGAGCTTTTAAAAATGTGGCTCTTTTGTAAGTTTGCAAAGGATGCTGTCGATTCCTGTCTTTTATTATTATTACACCCTCTCATAGATGGGTAGAAGGGCTTATCAGCAAGTAATGCAAGCAACACTTCTTGAAATTCCCTTTTCTACAAAACTGTTAAAGGTGCAGGGGACACTGTCAGTGGTCACATCTGACCACACTAATTTCTAGTGGGGTAAGAAAATGGGGTACCATTCCATTGGCTTTTAAAAGTCCTTTTCTTTGGCCCTTCCAGACAACCTATTAAAAATTTAATGTATATTTATTAATAAGACTATAGAGAGGTGTTTAATACAGTGTGATGCAACAAAGCACAAATGTATTTAATGCTGTACAAATTCTATAAAAATAGTTTGCTACTTATAATTATATCCTCAGTTATTTAAATACATGTACATATTCCTACAAATCCTAAAAGATAATCAACATCATTTTCTGGGTTATTTACTATTTAATCTACCGTATTTTTGGCCCCATAAGATGCACTTTTTCCCCTCCAAAAATGAAGGGGAAATCTGGGTGCGTCCTATGGGGCGAATGAAGGCTTTCGCTGAAGCTTGGAGAGCGAGAGGGGTGGGTGCGCACCGACCCCTCTCGCTCTCCAGGCTTCAGGAAGACATCCGCAGCCTGGGCAGCCCTGCAGGAGGTCAGGCAGGGATGTCTAGGCTGCGGATAGCAGCCTGCTTCCTGGAGCGTCATGCGCCCTGACAGCAGAGCGCCCGGCGCTTCGGGAGCACATCCACAGCCCGGGCAGCCCTGCAGGAGGTCCGGCAGGGATGTCTAGGCTGCGGATAGCAGCCTGCTTCCCGGAGCGTCGGGCGCCCTGAAAGCAGAGCGCCCGGCGCTTCAGGAGTGCATCCGCAGCCCGGGCAGCCCTGCAGGAGGTCCAGCAGGGCTGTCTAGGCTGCGGATAGCAGCCTGCTTCCCGGAGCGTCGGGCGCCCTGAAGCAGAGCGCCCCGCGCGCCGGACAGACATCCGCAGCGTGGGGAGCCCTGCAGGGGTTCCCTGCAGGGTTCCCCACGCTGTGGATAGCAGCCTGCCTCCCGGCTGCGGATAGCAGCCTGCCTCCCGGCGGGTGGGGCACCCTGAAGCAGAGCGCCCCGCGCGCCAGACAGACATCCGCAGCGTGGGGAGTCCTGCAGGGGTTCCCCGCAGGGCTCCCCACGCTGCGGATAGCAGCCTGCCACCTGGCGTGAGGGGCTCCCTGAAGCAGAGCGCCCCACGCGCCGGGTGTTCCCCTTCTGTTGTTAGATGTATTGGTTTTTATGTTTCTGTGCTTTTAGGTTTGTACACATTTTATGGGCTAATAGCCGTAAATAAATAAATTTGATTTGATTAGCAGCCTGCCGCCTGAGGCAGACATCGGCCAGCCCCACAAGCTCAGGGAGGTGCAGCGCCCTTCCTTGACCTGGTTTGGTTTCCCCGACCTGCTTTTGGGGGGGAAATAAAGGAAAAAAAATTTTCCTTTATTTCCCCCCCAAAAAACTAGGTGCGTCCTATGGGACGGAGCGTCCTATGGGACGAAAAATACGGTACTCTCTGTACTCTTAGACTTCCTCAGGCAGAGAATATGGATTCACTGGGTCTTGAACTTTGTTGCTGCAATGTATAATAAACTCCATTTTTTTTTGCAGAAAACAATTTCTCTTTGCCAACTAGGATTGCCATACATCTGGGGAAACCCGGACATGTCCTCTTTTGGGGAGCCAACCCGCCCATCTGGGCAGATTTTTACATTTTAAAGGAAATGTCTGGGTTTTGGGGGCTCGAGCGGCTTGGGCTGATCTGCATGCCATGACTGTTGCCAACCTGAGTCGGGGAAAGAGGCACATGGGCATGGCAGCAGTGGCCCCATGTCCCTCTTTTCCAGGCTCAGATTGTCAGCAGCTCAGGCTGTCCTCTTTGTTTGCTCTTCAAAATATGGCAAACCTATACGCCAACGCTATCTCACTTTAACCATATTTGTTAACTTTACCCTATATGCCATATCCCAGACTTTAGCTAGCCTAAAGATAGGGGGGGTTGTGTCAGGTTAGTCATATTGATATGTATGTTGGGGTCTTCTTGTGCTGTATATGTGATAAAGGTGAATCTTCCTCACACCGCTACATTTTTCTGGTTCCCTGAATAATCTTATCTTACTTTTCACAATATAGTTCACCCAATCTCGTGCTATATTAAAAGCAGTTACCAAAGCACAAATTTCACATGAATGCACAACATAATGCACTTTCTGTAGTTTTGTTTCTGCTTCATGCTGATCAGGTATAAATACAAACATACCTGTGTCATGATTACTGTATCTGATTACTAGACAACTTCGGTAGAGATTTGTAACTCTTTACCTAGAAAATGGAGGTAAGAGTTATTCCACAAAAGGTTAAGGTACTTCCAAGAAAACTGAAATATAGTGCAAACACAGCTGACAACACTGATTATTAGCAATATCTGTAAAGGGAGATTATTCAACATAAACATCAAAAATTAGGGTACAATGTTTATATCATTATAGAGGCCAATATTCTAGTGCTGAGCAAACCTAGCAATGCATGGTGGGATATTGTGCCAGGATGTGCCTATCTCATTACCATTGCAGGCTTGGATTTGGGGAATAGGGCACATTTAGATAGGGACCTATTTTTGTGCTTGCAGGATACAAGCTTATTTACATAGGGTGGCCAGAGGAAAAAGAGGCCAAACATCACCAAGTGACTCTTTTTGGAGCAATGAGACAAACCTATCTGCAGTATCACATTACGGAAGAGAATTGTTATCACAAGGACATAGTGTGTTGTCATCAATTTTACCTTGATGCCTCAGTATAAGGCCTAAGGCCTGGATCTAGCATTGCTTTATAACTACAATCCATGCTTGTGTGAGTTAATATGCATCTGTATATTCAGTAGAAAACATTAGAATGTCACATGGCTGATTAAGTCCAAGGAGTAATATGCTAGCAAGGAGGATCAAAGGCTGAAACTAGATAAGCCAACAGACTAGCACACACTGTTGTCTTTAGTTCAAAGCAGTGGCGTAGCGTGGGTTGCCAGCACCCGGGGCCATTGTCAGCATCCGCATCACCCATGAGATTGCAGCCACAGAGAAAAGAAGAGTCATTCCATTGTTTGGAGAGGCCACTTGCTTGTTTGCATGGAGAACATGTTTTCAGTGTGTCCCAACAACAAAAACACACAGCTGTATTGATGCAGCACTAGTGTTAGCATTTTGCAACCCTAACAATTTTGCACCCAGGGCAACTGTCCCTTTGTGCCCCCACACTACGCCACTGGTTCAAAACCATAAGAATATATTCTGTAGATTTATTTTCTTCCTCAGAAATGCATAAGGAATGTTGGGGTTAATAATGTATACCCAGGTGGGTGTGAGTAATAAGCCAATCAGTCCTCTCTAGCGTAAGACAAGAAATCGGCTCCACCTCTTAGTGGGGATGTGTTGCGGGTGAACCGTCAAGCCTCCCCCCTCAGCGTGGGGGCGGGACTGCGCCCTGACTTACACTAGGGAGGCCCAGCCATGCCAGGTAGCCAAGCGGCCAATCAGGTGGCTTGGGGGCGTGCCTAGGGCCAATTCAAACCATGGCGCTGAATTGCCCCTTTTCAGCCTTGCCTTGCACTGTGGATCTCCCGCCCTCCCACCCTTTGTTCAGGTTGCGTCATTTGGCCTTGCCTATGGACTTTGGTTGGTCGCCATTGAGGGGCCTGGTAGGAATATTTTCACTTGGCAAATTGGCACTGGCCACTTGGTTTTCACCTACCTTGTAGCAATCGTCACAACTTTGTAAGGTTTGGCGGTTAGGCATTGGAATAGCAATGTGGGGGGGAGGGAAGGAGTGGCCATCACCTGCCCCTCCGTGCTCAAGGGTATTCCGTTAAAGGAATCTGGTGGTGAGGATCTTGTCTGAAGCCTGGGGAGGGGCTAGGGTCATGCCACGACCCCAGCGGGAACCCAGGGGCTGCTCAAGTCAATCCACACCGGCGGGGCTCCCCTACTGGTGTTTTACCCTTACCAGACTCACTGCAAGGCAGGCAGGAGTCAAATGTAGTCTGTGGATGCCAATGCCTAAGCCAATACTGCTTACATTCTGTAACTAATAAAGTTGTGGCCTAAATTTTGCCCATTAACATTTACCAAAAATTCTGTGCCCTTGTCTCTTTATTCTCATGGGAGTGGCTTGTGGCTTTGACACACAATACAAATATCACTGTCTTTAGAAATGCAGGATTTCATCCTGCCACAGCTATGAGGGGGCTCTGTCCACTGTTGTATCTAAGAGTTCTGACATCAGCCACTACACCATTTATTCTGTTTCTTTTAGTTGTGCCTGGGTGTGTAGTAATATGCTTTATGTGTCCACTGAAGCTTTGCTTAGATGCAACTGTGCCATGATGCATTTATACTTGCTATGCGTCAATAAAGCTTGCAATTCCCCACTCATGAGCATGTTTATGCCTTGCATCCATAAAAGAACCTGTGGTCTTGGCAAACCACCTGGCCTTGGCAGAACACTATCTTCAGCTACTAATACCTGCAAATCGAGCTGCTGTTAAAGGAACAGCTTCAGGGACTAGCCAGAAAGTTAGTAGCACCCAGAGACTGAAAAAAGCAGTTGCTGACCTATTTTTGATAGGAACTCTGACCAGAATTACTAGCTTTATGCAAGGGCTGCCATGAATGCATGTGTTTATTCATTTCCTACAAAGCACTTAGCTCTACTCTCCCTTTTTGCCCCTCCATTGCGGTGCCAACCCCTGTCCTTCCTTTTTGTCTGTACCTCTGCAGAGCTCCTTGTAGCCTTCAACTCCGTGACATGATGTGCTGTTTTTCAGAACACCGTCTTTGTAAAAGAATGTCATCGAGATCCATCAGAGCTAATTTAATCCCATCAAGGTCATTATCGGAGGCATTTTTGAAAGCTTTTCTTTTCATCGGAGCTGGCTCTATTTATAGTCTATCTTCAGATTTCGCTTTCAATAAGAACGTTAAGAATTGCCTGACTGGATCAGTCTAACGGTCTGTTTAGTCCAGCGCTCTGTCTCGCAGCAGGGACAGGCCAGGTTCCCCTGGGAAACAGACAAACAAGATATGAATGGAGACAGTTCTTCCCAGGAGCTCTGCCCCTACCCCAGCACCTGGAAATTAGTGGGATCCTGTGGAACAGCTGATGCTTATGCATCAAAATGACACCATCCATACATGAGCATGATGTATCAGCAGCCTTGGGGGAACCCCAACTGTTTGCAGAAGTACCAAAAGATTAGGAGAGAAATCCAAGGCCCCCCATTATAAGAAACCAGTCCAATTATGCCATAGAATACTGAGTCTCTGTTGTGGGTGGAGATAGAAACGTGTGTGTGTGTGTGTGTGTGTGTGTGTGTGTGTGTGTGTTTTCAAAGTTTCCTATAAGAAAGCATGGCTGCAATCCTGAACAGGATTGTTCCATCTGCAATGTTTCATGTAAGGCTCATAACTATAGATTGATTTCTCCTCATGAATTTGTTCAATTCACATCTGAAGTCACCTACGCTAGCGGTCATTACTCCCATCTTGTGGTAATGAATTCAAAGTCTGTGGTGTGCAGAAGTACTTCCTTTTCTTTGTCCCGAACCTAGTGCTAGTCATTTCCATTCAGTGGCTTTGAATTTTAGTGCTTTAGAAGACAGAAAATAATTCACACTCTCCACATCATTGATAATTGATGTCTGTCCTGTTCTTTTAAAAAGCCCACCTCTCTAGTGACTCCTGCCCCCCCTTTTTTGGTAGGGAAAATGTTCATCCCCTTCATCATTTTAGAATATACACATTCTACAACTCTGGGATATCCCTTCTGAAATGGAGCTAGCAGAACTGCCTCAAAATATCCTTAATATGGGAGTGCACCTGATATGCACATAAGTTATTGCACTTTGCTAATTGCTATTTTATTTTAAGTATTGTGCCTAATCATTCCCAATATCAGATTTTATTTATTATTATTATTATTATTATTATTATTATTATTATTATTATTATTATTATTATTATAGCGGGCAGGGTTCATTGTTACAACATACTGGGGCACAACTACATTCACCAAAAATAGAAAATATGAATGTTCAAAAACTGGTGAACCCTGGTCTGAAACCAGCATATTTCTCTACCAATAGTCTAGAAACTTTTACCTTTTGTAAATAAGCAACATTTTGACTTCCTGTGCATCTTTTCTGACTGCTGTACAGAAAAGCACATTTGAAGTGTTGTGTGGGTATACCATTTTGTGACTTACCAGCTGTGTGGTCTAAGCTATGCAAGGAAGTGGAAAAGCTTAGAAACAGCTTTTAAAAACCAAATGGCCATACCCTTATTTGGTTTCCCATAACTACATTGTCTAGTGTAGCTATCGTTTGCATGTAACAAAGTATGTAGCTAAATCTGTGTAGCCAAATCTCAGTGAGCCCAAGCAAAACATTGGATTTGCTTATGTTATCTTTCCCCTCCTCCTTCCACGCAGTCAGGTGGAAACTATCTTGCAGGTTTAGTTTCAGTTTCAAAGAATATTGGCAAACTAGGAATTTGGTTTAAAACAGGCATATGCAAACTTGGCCCTCCAGATGTTTCGAGACCAGTGGCGTAGCGTGGGGGGTGCCGGCCGCACCGGGCACAACATCTGGGGATTAGGGTTAGGGGGCTCAAATTCACAGGTTAGGGGGCACAAATCCACGGGTTAGGGGGTGCAAATTACTTGCCTTGCCCCGGGTGCTGACAACCCACGCTATGCCACTGTTTGAGTCTACAATTCCCATCATCCCTGACCACTGGTCCGTTTACCTAGGGATGATGGGAGTTGTAGTCCCAGAACATCTGGAGGGCTGGGTTTGCCTAGGCCTGGTTTAAAACAAACAGTGGCTACTTGCTAAACAAGCCAACTTGAAACCATAGGTTTGGTAGTTGGCTTGTTTTGCTGGCTATTGTTTGTTCTAAACTAGGGTTCATTGTTCAAACACAACACTAAACTGGAATTCTTTGAAAGTAATCTTGGCATAAGCTCTCCTCAGAATTGTGCAGTAGGAGGAAGAGGCCATGTCCAAGGTTTCGCTGGGGTGCACTGAGGTTCATCCACTTAGCACCAAACATGATTTCCTATTACACATGCACCAACCCATTGTGGCAGAAATGGGTTAGCGGGGGGGGGGCGCCACAGGTTTTTGATATTTTGATACCATGGTGTTGAGAGCATTCTAGATTACTTTTGCATTTTTGACAAGTAAAAGGGGCAGTAACTGCAAAATCTTGGGGGGGGGGGGTGTTGCAGGATACTGTCTCAAAGAAAATAGCAAGAGTTCAATCTTGTTAATGTACAGCTGCAAGGCTTGCTTTAGTTAGAGGGGAATGGCGCAGAATTTCTCGACTGCATCTCATGTTTCCTGATTCAACCAACCTGTAAATTGAAAGCTTCCAATTTATCCACATAAACAGAACCTTTACATGGAGTTCAGGGGCTGGTTGGGAGATGGATTGCAAGAGTGGGCCTTGAATTGTAGCAGCTTAGTATTCTTGCCACCTCACAGTTGTTCATTAAGGCATGCACAGGTATGGGTAGAATTCCATAGGGTGGAGCTATATCTTACAAAGAACACCAGGCTATTGTTACAAATAGCAGCCTTGTGACGAGCTCCCTTCGGCCTCTCCATCACATCCAGCTCAATTTGCCACAGTCCTGCCACAGTTACATAGCATATTTTCTTTCCCCAGCTCCCCATAATGGCTGACTGGGTGGGGAAATGTTTGTCATAATGATATGGAGACATAACTCTTAAGACACTGAAAAGTTACAGTAAGTATAATAAGGTCTGCTTGCCACTCAATAAGGCAACAGGCTGAAATTCCCTTAGCATATTACAAATAATATTAATTGAGCATCATTTTGAGGCTTCACCTACCTCACCTTTCCTTTTCCTTTTTCACTATATATTTCTTAGCCAAGAAAATTCCCCATAGCCTTCCTATGCTGTATTGAAAGGTCTTCCTGCTGCTCTTATTCATAACAAATTCAAGTGAATTCTTTCCTCCCCGCAAACATCACATATAGGCTTGCTGACAAGCTGCTGGCTGTTGTTATGGCTGTTCCAAACTCCTTTGCATTTGACCTGACCTAATAATGACCTAGAGGGGACGCAGGTGGCGCTGTGGGTTAAAGCCTCAGCGCCTAGGACTTGCCGATCGAAAGGTCGGCGGTTCGAATCCCTGCGGCGGGGTGCGCTCCCACTGCTCGGTCCCAGCGCCTGCCAACCTAGCAGTTCGAAAGCACCTCCGGGTGCAAGTAGATAAATAGGGACCGCTTACCAGCGGGAAGGTAAACGGCGTTTCCGTGTGCGGCTCTGGCTCGCCAGATGCAGCTTTGTCACGCTGGCCACGTGACCCGGAAGTGTCTCCGGACAGCGCTGGCCCCTGGCCCCTTGAGTGAGATGGGCGCACAACCCCAGAGTCTGTCAAGACTGGCCCGTACGGGCAGGGGTACCTTTACCTTTACCTTAATAATGACCTGGCAGAGAAAAACGAATCTGTCCCTGCTCACCAGAGTTTCACTTTTATTAACATCTTGATTGATGTGAGTTGATTTCCCCCCTTCACATTCAGAAGGGGGGGGGATAGAGACCACCTAAAATGTCATTCTGTATTCCAAGATCTACTCTGCATGTGGAAGGAAAAGATTCTTATGGCCAAAGGAGCCATTTTATGCCAGTTTCTCATATTCAGCCTTTTATGAGAGACACGGAATTAGGTGATTTCCTCCCATCTGTATCCCCCCCCCACACACTGTAGACTTGGGTTCTTAATGTGTCCCATTTGAGAAGGTCTGTCTTCTGCACATCCTGGAGACATACTGAGAGGGCTGAATCAGATCTTTGAGTTTGTGGCTGTTCACTGTTTTCTTCAACCTATGGTGGGCTCAGCAAAAGTCATAGAACTTTTTGCCCGAGAAGCAAAAATGTCAACTTGACGCCCTCCCTCCCACCCAGTGTCAAATCCAAAGGGTGGTGAGGACAGGAATCAGCCAGGACTGGTGAGATCCTTCAACCTCCAAACTGCTGTCATTATCACCCTGCATCAGGTACTGAAAAAGGTCAGAGGAGGCATGAAGGAATGTCTTGTTCACATAACATTTGTCTCCTAGATTAAGGAGGCCCACTGAAGGTCTTCTCTGATTCTCCCCCCCAAAAACACACACACACACACACATACACCCTTGAGTCACACTGCCCCAACCAGAGCTCATTTCATAACATGAGAGACGGAGAGAGATAAGAAGCAGAAAAAATTCACACTTGGGGAATCTGCTTCCTGAGGTTATTGCTTCCCAGCAAGGTTGGCCTTAATTCCACTAGGTTTGATATATATGGTGAGCAAGGAACTGCTGCAGGCCTAGGAGAAAAGAGGCTACCCTGAGCCTGGTGGCTTTGTGAATCAGACCTCATTTCAGTACATTTCCATAAAATAAGAGGCTGAGACTAGTAATTACAAGCTCCCCGGTGTTAAAAGTTTTCAGAGATGCATTGCTCTCCACTCCTCTTTAATTATACCCATGGTATTACACCAACTTAAGAACCCATATTAATGCTGAAATATATCTCTGTGGAATCTGATTATTCAGCATGTGAGTAATATGGAGGCAATGTTCCTCCTGCGACCCCCTTGCCATAGAATGGATGTCCTATCCCCCTCCTTGTGTAGCACTGGTGTACACTGGTCAGCTACCTCAGGCCAGTAAATCCCAGCCATAGAACAGTTCTGAAGGCCATATTGCGTATACCTGGCAGGGACACTGTGATAATGGAGAAGAGTGGTTTCAGCATCTCCTGATCAGAAGCTGAAAGCTGGCTGTGATTTCATATTTCCTGAGTGATAATCCAGTTAGACTTTAGCTACCTAACCAGTAACAGAGAAGCATCAGCAGGATATCCCTGTTTCCAGGTTTCAGCTTGAGTGTACTGGCAGGAGGGATGTGCCAGCATAGGTTGAAGGCTATGGATCAGGCCCTAAGACAAGAGCAGGCAATGTGGTGCCCTTTGGCTGTTGTTGGAATACAGCTCCCATGATCCTCAGGCAATATGGCCAATGTCAAGGATTATGGGATTTGTAATTAGTCAGTGTTTGATGAGCACAATACTGGCCCCCTCTGTCCTTAGTGCTCAACTGGGCAGGTCATAAATTTAATTCATACTCACAATTCCCATGTTCTTAGGTTCACTTGAGTAGTGAAATGAGATGGATTACTTAGCTCTGGGGCAGTGGCTGTGGAAATCATACTGCACCCCCTTCCATGGGAAGAGTATGTTTCAATTAGAATCTCCAGGGACCTTTTGGAAGGCTTTCAACTCCATCTACATTTTAACAGTGGATTAGTGATATATCAATTAATATATGTACCAATAATCCAATTAAAACTATTCTCTGAATAAACTATCTGGCTCCACTCCAAATCTGCAGACTATTTAAACTAGCTAATGGAAACATTATGAGCCAGGCTGCATATTCTGTTTTCTAATTAAGGTAGTATTTGGCCGACACAGAACCAATTTACATGTAAAAAACCAAACAATTAAAAAAGGTCATATAACAAAAAAGTTATGCATTTGTGTTTGAAGATTAGACTACTCGGCATATAACAAATAAACAGAATGTGCAAACAAGATTGAACTTTACCGCACATGCACCCAGCTTGACACATGGTGGATCTGGAGCTAATCTGGCCTCTATTTGCATTTTATAATTGCCTACCATAAATTTTTAAAGGCATAATAAAATCCCTATTAAAATTTGAAAACAAGATTGCAAACATGACTCTGTATGGAAAACATCCACACCTCTTTCCATTGAAGTTGCTGCTTAAAAATGACAAGAGCAACATCTTGGCCACATTTTGCATTGATCTGCTTGTCCTGCTGCCGTTGGCCAGCTTGCACACACAAGGGCTCTGTTCACACAACCTATATACTCAAAGGAGCTGTATAATATCACACACACTCATGATTTGGCAGGCCCGGAGAGCTCGTGTCCTTGAGGTAGGAAGGAGTCTTATGGCATGCTTTTAGGACTTCTCTGGAGCTACCTCTGCTTTCTTCCTCACATTTTCTTATATCTACCATGGTCATATGTAATGTATTCATCATGCCATGGAAGTTTGTGCCACAAAGTTCACTTGTGGGCATTTGGTACTGCTATAAATATCAAGAAGTGATGGTGCAGAGAGATTCAGCTCCCTGAACAATGCCATCTAACACAAAAACACAAACAGCCCCAGAAGCAAGATGAATGCTGGTCTGTACAGTGGTACCTCGGGTTAAGAACTTAGTTCATTCTGGAGGTCCATTCTTAACCTGAAACTGTTCTTAACCTGAAGCACCACTTTAGCTAATGGAGCCTCCCACTGCGGCAGCACGATTTCTGTTCTCATCCTGAAGCAAAGTTCTTTACCTGAGGTACTATTTCTGGGTTAGCGGAGTCTGTAACCTGAAGCGTCTGTAACCTGAAGCATCTGTAATCCGAGGTACCACTGTATTGGCAAATATGGAGAGGGATGCAAGTGCTGCTGAATCAGGCCCAAGGCCCATTTAACCAAACATCCTGTTCTTTCATTGGGCAACCAGATGCCTATAGGAAACCCTCAATAGGAGACCCCTTTCACTAAAGGCAGAATAACACCTTGGCACCTTGGAACATTGGCAATACTTGTTAGGCTAGGCTACATAATTCTGCCCATCATGTGGCAGCGGAGATGGCAAAGAAGAACTAATTTGCAGCTTCCATTGTATCCTCAAGGAACTGTGCAACTGAATTGATTCAGGTGGTCTGGAGACTGACCATTCTACAAATGTCTTTGAGGATCAAGTCATTCAGCTCCACAGTGCCTTGGGTGCCACAGTTCTTGCACCCCCTATCAAAAGTGTCCAAAACAGCATCTCCTTGTTTTCCAACAGGCATGGGAACCTTTGGCCTGTGGCCTGCTTGTCCTTCTCATTGGCGTGACAAGCCATTATGACCAAGCTATGCCTGATGTCATATAGGGCAGGTGAAAGGTAACTGGGCTGAACTGGCCCTAAAGGGGCTTCTGAAGCACCACATATCAGCAGATCAGTGGGGCTCCAAAGTGTACTGTCTCTTTGCAAGGGAATCTGCAAACCACGAGAATCAGCTGATTGTCAAAGTGCTGTGTCACCTGATGTCAAATTTGGCATGGGAGTATGGGGGATTAGGATCTGACCCACCAACCTGATAAGTGATAAGGATCAGGATCGGGCCTGCCAGCTGCCTGTTCTGCTTTGGGCTGGGGGTAAAGGAGATCCTCAGGATCTTCAGATGGCTGAGTCAAATGTGTAATTTGTGCCTTAAGTTGAATTAGGTGTTATGATGTGTGGGAGATGATCTCTTCTTTTTTTAAAAAATAAATATTTATTAAAGTTTTTTGATACAAATGCACAAATAATAAACAACATTACTTATATCAAAACGTGGTTTCATCACTTCTTTGGACTCCCTCACGTCTCCCGCTCCCACTTACATCGTTAAAAAGTTTTTCCAAGCAAATTATCAACTTGTTTACAATCTTATATCCACTCATTTAAATACAATCTAGCAATTCTCCAAAAGGTTTATGTTTTCTTTAATCTCACTTATCATCAAATTCAAATCTAATTTAGTGGTGGCCAATTATTTATAATCTAGCATCCTTCTTAACATTCAACCAAATTACAATGTTTTTGTAAATACGTCTTAAATTTCTTCCAGTCTTCCTCGATCCTCTCTTCTCCCAGGTCTCGAATTCTGCCAGTCATCTCGGCCAGTTGCATATAGTCCATCAGCTGCATCTGCCACTCTTCCAGTGTGGGTAGATCTTGCGTTTTCCAGTTCTTAGCGATGAGTATCCTTGCTGCCGTTGTTGCATACAAACAAAAAGTTCGGTCCTTCTTTAACACCTTCTGGCCGACAATACCCAGAAGGAAGGCCTCTGGTTTCTTAGTGAAGGTATACTTAAATACCTTTTTCAACTCATTATATATCATTTCCCAGAAGGCCTTCACTTTAGGGCAAGTCCACCAGAGATGAAAGAATGTTCCTTCATTTTCTTTACATTTCCAACATTTATTATCAGACGAATGGTATATTTTGGCAAGTTTAACTGGGGTCATGTACCACCTATATATCATTTTCATTACATTTTCCTTCAGAGCATTACATGCGGTGAAGTTCAGCCCAGTGGTCCACAACCTTTCCCAGTCCTCAAACATAATGTTATGCCCAATGTCCTGTGCCCACTTTATCATAGCCGATTTAACCATTTCGTCTTGTGGTGGGAGATGATCTCTTCACAGTGCTGCTGTTTTCAACAACAGCTCCATGTTCCTTGTACCATGTAATTCAACCACAATTTACCATTGTACCATGTAATTCAACCACAATGTACCATGTAATTCAACCACAAGCACACAAACATTTCAGTTTCTCATTCCATCAAGAAGAAAGAGAAAGAGCGATTGCAAACAGGCTTTCCCGTTAAAACTCTGTACCTGCATCATGGAGTGGTTGCACTTTTCTCTGCACTCATCCTTGGACAACTCTACTGGTGCAAGTCCCATGAATGTCAAACCAAAGCTTTTGAGGATAAAGCTCTTCAGCCCCTGCTTGTTTTTAATGAGTAAAATCGGAGAGCACAGAACAAAGCAACTTCAATCAAAATTAATTCTGATTGCTTTATATATGGTTCATGACCTCCGGGTGTCAGGAACTAATGTTCCATAACCTGAAGTTTCGGAGTAATAAACTAATTAAGGTTTCTGCTCAAGGTATCCCACTCGGCTTAAAAGTAATACTCACCGTTTAATTCCACTTGCAGAAATGGCTGCAATGAAAGCGAGCATTCAGGAAAAGCTGCCGAGAGAGAGCTTTATAAAGCTGCAAGAACTTGCATCAGAAAGCTCAGATATCAGATCCCTTGTAGCACATAGTCAAATAGCTTCTCTTCCGGTAAGCTGGCAGTTCGTCATGTGCTTTCTTTGAATAATCAGCATCATTACCTGAATAGGCCTTCAGAGCGAGCTGAGGTGATCAGTGGCTGCATTAAACTGTCAGCAGCCCAGACTGACAGATCTGTGGGCTGCAAACACAGCTGCATGCAGCAACAACAAAAAAGGATGAGTCTTTTATTCCCTAAAAAGCAATGTGGGGCTTGTTTCACAAACAAAACCTTTGCAATGTCTAAAACACTGTTTTCCCTCCCACCTTTTTGTTAGAATAAATGTGCAGCCCATTTGGGGTAAGAAATTGTTTCCTGAGATCTTGGCTTGACAGGCCTTCACATTGTACCTTGTGTCAAATATTACTATTATGCAGACGGCGAAAACTTCTTATTGATCCAAATGCTCTGTAGAAACTTCATTTGAAAAGCCTGTCTGACATTTTGATTTGATTTACCTGGCAATGCCAGGAATGTAAATGGGAGAGGGGGAAACCTAATTATAATGGTTCTTCCTGACAAGCTCTTGAGGAAAAGCCGCCCTGTTAATGTAGTTTGGAGGAGATTATATACGCCTTCTAGGTTTCGGGGAGCAATGCAATTTGCTCTGCACCTCAACGCCAACTTACCAGATGTGCACTTTCTGAAACAATATGCAAACTGAAACACTGCCACATCCTTTGGCATTCACACCTCTTTGAATTTTGCAGTGTCGTTCTCCATCCCAGTAATGTGCACAAAAGCCTATATGCTAGGAAAAGTGTGCATCTTAACGCATATATTAGAGAAAACAGTGTACAAAAGTTAGGGGAAATTGCTTTGCAAAAAGGTGAATAATATTAGTCACAACTACATACAAAAATGTATATATTAGGAGCAAATGGCACTAAAATGCTGATCATTTTCCATTATAACTCTTTTGTTTTTCTTTTAAATCATAAACTTAAGTTGGAGAACTGAACTGAAGAATAGGAAATGGAGAGAAACAAAAAATTACATATCTGCCCATCCCTAGCCCCTTCCGAAACCAGGGCCAACTTTACGCTTTGTGGCAATTTCTTTAGGAAGCATACATGCAATGCTGAAGAAGGAGCTCCTTCTTCAACCACTACCGCTGTCACAAGTCTCAGTAAGTTAGGAGCCCATGAAAATTTGTTCAGTTGTGACTCATAAATGACATTCCAAATCCATAGCCCGAGGAGGAGTTTTCAAGCCATCTCTTGATCCAGCCAGTCTTGTTCTCAACAAAAGACACAGACACAGACACAAACTGCAGTCAAAACAAAAAAAATTCCTTCCAGTAGCACCTTAAAGACCAACTAAGTCAGTTCTTGGTATAAGCTTTCATGTGCATGCACACTTCTTCAGATACCTTTCGTGCATGCACACGAAAGCTCATACCAAGAACTGACTTAGTTGGTCTTTAAGGTGCTACTGGAAGGAATTTTTTTTTGTTTTGACTATGGCAGACCAACACGGCTACCTATCTGAAACTGCAGTCAGTTCCAGTTGCGGTGTGTATGTGTTTAGAAACAAATACATATTGTAAAGCAGCATTTTCAACCTTGCCTGCAACTGAAATAAAATCTAGATGTCTTGTGCTCAAAATATAATAGCTGGAAAATAATATCCTGGAAAAGAGCACATGGAAAGCCCTTCAAAACAGCATTAAAATGTTTCATCAGAAAGAACACATTTCTGAAATCCAATGCAAGTCATTTAACTATGTGAAAAAAATGACTTAGTGCCTCCAGGGCCTCATCATACATTATCCTAGTGGCACAGGATCTGCTTTCTGTGGTTTCCAGCCAAGCTGCTTGCAGTTTTGTTTTGAAGCCTAGAACCATGTTGGTATGCCCAATCATACAGGCCTATTTTCCCCCTTGGCAATTATTGGATTGGGAGTACCTATGCAGCTGAACACACACACACACACACACACACACACACACACACACACACACACTATAGTGTTCCAGTATAATGCCTTCATATTCATTATAGTGCACATAACATTCATTCTTGTGCATTCATGTACACCGCAATCAGGAGCTATCCATCTGAACCAGCCAATTTGAATTCTTCAACAAGGTAGGGAGGAACGTGGATGGTGAAGGAGGAAAAGTTTTGTCCTGGCAAATAGGCCTCAGTACCATTCACTAACTTCTGTTGGGAGAGTTTCTTTGCATAATGGCCTGGAGAGCTGATACAGTGGTACCTCGGGTTAAGAACTTAATTCGTTCTGGAGGTCTGTTCTTAACCTGAAACTGTTCTTACCCTGAGGTACTACTTTAGCTAATGGGGCCTCCTGCTGCCACCGCGCAATTTATATTCTTATCCTGAAGCCTGAGTAAAGTCAAAATGTTGCTTATTTACAAAAGGTAAAAGTTTCTAGACTATTGGTAGAGAAATATGCTGGTTTCAGACCAGGGTTCACCAGTTTTTGAACATTCATATTTTCTATTTTTGGTGAATGTAGTTGTGCCCCAGTATGTTGTAACAATAAGTAATATTTACTTATACTTATATTTACTACCTGAGGTAGTATTTCTGGGTTTGTGGAGTCTGTAACCTGAAGTGTCTGTAACCTGAAGCGTCTGTAGCCTGCGGTACCACTGTATCTCTATCAACCTTTAGTTGGAGCTTGAGAAGTGTGGAGATTCAAAGTCTGCAGTGAATGTTTTTGAAATGTGCTGCTAATATAAAGCATGTGTTTGGGGCAGCAATACCCAATGGTGAACAATGGCAACACTGAGGGGCAAAAGGTCAGCTCTGGCTGAAGCCAAATGCTGCTGAATGAACTGATTGGTAACTTATTACTGCCAGTTTGCTTGGAGTTGTTTGTTGGTGCTTCCTTCAACATTGCATATACTGCCGGGGGCGGGGGGGGGGGGCACGAAAAGAAGCCATCTCTTGTTCTGCTTATATTATCAACTTCATCTTAAGTGCTTCAGGGCACTCAAAGCACACTCAAATCCCTCACGAAAACATTACAGTCTAGCCATTTTGTTGGCAAATAGCCCAAACTGCTCTATAAGTTGCAGTTCGGTTTCTTTTCACATAGTTGGACTACAAGCAAAGTGGAAGAAGCAGAAGTCTTTTCTAAATCTTGAAAAACATGAAAGAAAGAAAAAAGGAGAGAGAGAAGAGGGATTGGGTTGGATCTAGAAAACATTAGTTACACTTAGATCCCATTGAAATCAAGAGGACGTATTTCATGACAAATTATTCCAACTGATTGCAGTGTGACATAAGTGTAACTAATTTGGTCTGGATCCATTCCATTATTCTTGTTTTGAAGCTAGCAGCTTTCTATCCTCTGTGTTATAATGTATTTTTTAACAAAAAGACTGATGTCAAAGACACTTGAATTAGAGCTTCATGACCAGAAGAGAATGATATTTATGACAGAATGCTGGCCCTTCATTGTACCCATTTTAATGAGTAATGAAATTACAGTTGTTACCCTGAATAGCTTGTGTTTGACAAATCCAGATTAGAGGAATAGAGCAATTCACTCTACTTAAGGAACACCTAGATATCTTGATGCTGCAGGGAATCTATGAAAAAAATATTTTTAAAAAATCTAATTGGTTCTCTGATTGGGATTTTCTTTGGTGTGGGAAGATGTTGTGTTTCTTTCCAAAAAACTTCCCTTTTGTGAAATCAGCATTAGTTGGCTTCTCTCCCCTTGTCATCACAATAGGCTTCCTTTCATTGTAGGCTGAACTTCCTGCAGCAGAGAGTCTGTTCCCTATGAGATTTGGAAGAGCAGGGATACTTCATCATGCATGGAGCTTGTAAGGCTAACTCTGTTAAAATAAATATGATTTAATCTTGTGGTATGTTTCATTCCTTGAAATTTCAAACTGTTTTAAAATTCATAGGAGAATTCTTGGCAGTCTACATGTAAAAGAATCTGCTTGGTAAAGTAGCAAGATTTCAAATATGAACAAATGTCAGTATAGTTTTCACGTGAAGAGAGACTTCGCTATGGAGATGATGACAGTGATTTTGTCTTCTCTGAGCATCATCTCCCTATAATTGCCACAAACGCAGATCTATGACCTTTGCCATGCTGGCCTTCTGTATCTTCCTCGTGTCCAGTCTGAAGCTCCTCAGTAATATCACACGTGGTCCTGTTCTTCCATTCTTTTCCTGAAGGACACACTAGTATTCACATAAGGCCAGGAAACGTCTTAAAGCAAGCAATTTTTGAACACATTCTCAAACAGAGCAGATTATCTGAGCCTCTGTAGAATCATTTGGAACAATTAAATACTATATATGAATATTGCAATGGGGTGACTGAGGAACATCACCCCGTAGCTTTTTTCCAACGCTCATCTAAATCCATCTTTTGTTTCACTGTCTCCAGGGTTGACACAACCATCTGTTGAGGCGTTTAATGATTTTTGGAGAACTCCAAAGGGGAAACAAAGAAAACCAAATCTGTACTAAGTAGCACAGGGCCAATTAAAAAACAAAGCAAATAAATAGAGGTGGGAATATTTCTGTATTTTCCAAAAAATACAATCAGAATATATTTTTATTCCACATTTCCTCTTTCCCCCTGGGTAAATCTAGTAGTAGTAGTAGTAGTAGTAGTAGTAGTAGTAGTAATTTTATTTATACCCCGCTCATCTGGCTGGGTTTCCCCAGCCACTCTGGGTGGTTCCCAACAGAATATTAAAAACATCAAACATTAAAAACTTCCCTAAACAGGATTGCCTTCAGATGTCTTCTAAAAGTCAGATAGTTATTTATTTCTTTGACATCTGATGGGAGGGCGTTCCACAGGGCGGATGCCACTACCAAGAAGACCCTCTCCCTGGTTTCCTGTAGCTTCACTTCTCACAGGGAGGGAAACGCCAGAAGGCCCTTGGTGCTGGATCTCAGTGTCCGGGCAGAATGATGGGGGTGGAGACGCTCCTTCAAGTATACAGGACCGAGGCCGTTTAGGGTTTTAAGTGTTTTGAATGCCTTGCTTCAGATTATAATATCTGGAAACAGGATCTATATTTCTTTGTTCATCTGAGGTGGCTTTCCATGAAGCCTATGCCATTTAGTATATGAAGATCCGACATGACCTATAACTAAAATGCTGAATGCATGCCAGCATTCTTTATTTTAAAACAATAAACAGCAGATTGTGAAGCAAATTCATGGTTATTAATTTTAAAAAGTTTTTCAATTAAGTTAACTTGCACCAATTCCCCCGGCTTCCCACTCATTGCAAGAGAGGCTTTGTAGCTCATTGGCAGAGCTCATACTTCACATATAACAAGGTCCCAGGAGCAACATGCAGATAGCATATACATTTAAAAACTTTCAGGTACCAGGCAGAGATTCCATACCTACCAAGTGTCATGGGGGGAAAATGGAACATCTCATTTTTTGGTGTGAGATTGCAACAGCCATTTAGGGTACCATGATCTCACATGCTCCATGGCGAGTCACGTGATCCATGCTGCCATCTTGCCCTGAAAAAAGCATGTAATCATGGTGCAGGTCATGTGACTCCCCCTGGAGCACATCCTGGTTTTTGATCTGAAAAGTATGGGATTCTGGGAGAGAGGACAATACTGGGCTCAATGAACCAACACTCTGAGGAGATCTAGTTCTTCATTCAGCCGTCCTGGTCATCATAAGTCAGACCCACTCTCCTGATCTATTGTCAAATGCTGAGTAAAAGACAGTGATGTTTAGATTTAATTGTATAGGCAAGCTGGCCCCGTTCACTAAGGCTGCCTAATGGAAAGTTAATTGTAGAGCAGTGGAAAGGCATATAATGTGAATGAGCTAGAAACAGTGGCAGATATATAGGTGTCAGGCGGCTATGCTGGGGCTGCAGAGTTAGGCATTTGGGGACATGTCTCATGCAAATATGAATCAACCAGGGAGTGGTGACCAAAAAAAAGATTGAAGGCATTGAAATTTCTAAGAGTGACTTATTGTCTTGGGAAATTATTGAAAAAACAATGCTTTTGTAGTCCTCCCCCCACCCCCACCCTGTATATATTTCTTCAAGTAACTATGCAAGGCAATATAAGAGGCAACCAATGAAACCTTTATTTATCCAAAAGTACAACTCAAGACTCTTATGCTGACTAATTATTTTAAGGGATCTAATAGGCATATCTGATTTTGATCAGTCACATGTTTTCTTTCCCCACACCCTCCATTAACACAGATAGTGATTTTGTTGCACCATACCAAGTTTGCCTGCATTTTCCACCTAGTGGTGCTCTGCTAGGAACCAGATCTGGCTGTTTATGAAAAGAACAAATCGAGTGAGAGCAATTTCTGTGTTATTCAAATCCTCAGATCTGATGCTTGCCGAGCTGCAAATGGAAAGAGGGCAAAATAACACGAGCCAACCAACTCAATGTGTACATTTGAGATGAAAAGGATGGTAGGGGTTTTTAAAATCCATATTCAATTTTGCTGATAATTTTCCCACCAAAAGTAATCATAACTTCTGCAACTGCTAATACATAGGCTAAAGGCATAACAACTTGAGTGGGTCATTAGAAACCATAGGTGGGATCCAAAGAGACATTATTGAAGCTTTTGCCCATATTCTGGGGCTTTGGGGCATTCTGATTCCATTCTGGAGCACCTTGAGTCCACCCAAACAGCCACCCTTGAAAGTCAGGGGCTTTTCCAGAGCAACCTCTGATTCAGGACAAGGAGCTAAAGTTGGACACTAGTGCATGTACCGAAGTTCTTTGTTGCATGCATTGGGTTCTTGGGAGACCAGACCAGCAGAATTAGAAACAGATAATCTGGTGCAAATCTTTACGATGCAAGAGCCAATTACCTTGGCCTGGTAAGTCTAGATAGATACCTTGTTCCATACTACAGATGTGTGTAGTGGAACATGTTTGAATGTTCACCCCAAGGGGGGAAAGCTGTCTGCACAGAAAATTAGTACATCAAGAGAGAGGCTAGATCAGGTCTCTTGTCCCTAGTTTTCTATTTGAAATGGTTTCTTTCTTCTTCTCCTTTTCAAGCTGGAGGAGCACTCAGTCATACAAATCCCCTATCTGTAGTCTGAAGTGCTGTCTAGGAAGAGCTATTACATGATTCTCCATTTGTGTACTGAAGTGGAAATAATGGAAGTGTGCAGTACAACCGAAGGGGTTCAGGAAGTCTTCTCATCCTGTTGCTCCATGTGCAAACCAGAGAGCTCTGGATTAATGGCAAGGTTACAATATTCAATGAAACAACACATGGTAGAATTAAAGATAGGGTTGCCATACATCCGGGAAAACCCGGACATGTGCTCTTGTGGGGGACCAACATGTCCATCCAGGCAGATTTTAAAGGAAATGTCTGGGTTTTGGAGGGTTTTTTGGGCTTGGACTTGGGCTCGGGCAGGTTGGGCTAAGACAGGCATCCCCAAACTCGGCCCTCCAGATGTTTTGGGACTACAACTCCCTGTTAGCTTGGGATGATGGGAGCTGCAGTCTCAAAACATCTGGAGGGCCGAGTTGGGGGATGCCTGGGCTAGGGCTTGCTAGCCCGAGCCAGGGAAACAGGCATGGTGGAGACCCCTTGTGCCTCTTTCCCTGACTCAGGCTGTCCTATTTTTTGTTCAAGATACGGCAACCCTAATTGAAGGCGATGACCCAAAACAACTGCCTGAGTTTGTGAGATGGGGCAGAAAAACATACAGCATGATGGTATTACAACAAAGGCAAGCCTGCCTGAATGTTAGAGGAAGAAAGGGATAACCTGACACAGGACTTGTCTAGCTGAATGCCATGCCTAGTCTAAACCACAGAGGAAAATGGAAAACAAAACAGAAGCTGCAATTCCTAATTACCAGATTAGCCATGTCATTCAGAACGAGGCTGTTAACAGAATGTTGTTCCTATTAGGCAGTGGTCCCCAAAACGTAACAGAAACAAAAACACCACCAGATCCTAATTGGCCACCAAAGCATGATCACATCCTCCCTGTCAGATAAAGCAACAGATAAGGCTCTATCAAGTCATAGCTCCACCCTATGTGCAACAGAGGAACATGCATACAAAAGAGCCAAACTGCTAAGCAATGGCTGGCAATGAATCTGCAAAACTGTAGAACACATATGCAGATGTCAATCTGACCCAAGAGACTTTTGTGGACATCTACCTGCATTGGGAAGCCTGCACACAAACAGGTGATTGTGGTTGCCATTCTACTCCATCTCCAGTGCAGCTGCAGGGGCTGTAGAGATAGGGCCTAAGCACAAAAGCTGGGGGTGTTACCCATCAGGAGGCACATCCTGGATTTTGTTCCCCTCTGCCAAATTCCTACAGGTGCAAATGCTGCTCTTCAAACTGGATCCACATGCTATCCTACCTACTATCCTACCTTTGTTCAAACGCAAAGTTGGATAGGGCCTTGCATATATATATATATATATATATATATGTGTGTGTGTGTGTGTGTGTGTATATACACACACACACACACACACACACATATTTTTGCAGAAGATGCGCATACAACACAATGCAATAAGAATGGCCATTTCATCCTTGTCATGAGAAAGGAGTTCTTAATTTATTGTCTGCACAATTTTAGTGGCATTTTAGGCGTTGTTGCATGTGTCTGCACCATTAAATTTCCTAGGAGGACTGTGTTTTTTAATAAAACAGCAGAATCTGGGGCAAGATAACTGAACAGAATGGCAGGACTGGGTTTCCAGCAAGAAATAGCTTTCTCTGGACTTCCGGAGGCGGCGCGAACGGTAATGGCTGCCCTTTCCTAACCGGGAGAGGGAAGCTACGCTGGAAAAGGGTCGTCCGCTACGGCGAAGCGGAGACCCATTCTGGAAAACCGCAGGCAGCGGAAGCCTGCGGTCTCGGGACCCGGCGGGCGCCAGGAGCTACCCCCGAAACGTTGAGGGAACCCCGTAAGGGGCTCCGGATCGCAGAGGGGGTAGCGGCGCTGTGGGTCTATGCGCATTCAGCGGAGCGAAGCCGCGCTGCCGTTGCCGGTGAGCGCCGACCTTTCTTCCTTCAACACAAGATTCTAAAACGCAACAACCCGTGAGTAATTGAGGACTTTACTTAATTTCGGGACTAAAAATATTGAAAATAAGCTGAAAGCGGAGAGACGAGGAAAAGGAAGTCCGTCCTCCGCAGCCATTGACTTTTAAAGCAAAGAGCAGGAGGAGTGGAGGCACAGAGAGAACTTTTGACAGCTCAGATTGAGCACCCGCAGAAATTACTTTTCCCTTTAAAGACTGTAAGCAATTGATTTTTGGACTTTTATTAGGACTTATATACTCCTTTCTTTGTGGATTACAATTCTGTTTAAGAAGCCCAGGTGTCAGAACTGCCTGAGCAGTAGAACTGTCAGACTGCAAATTTGGATACATTCTATTTAAACTTTGAGACAGTCTGAGGGAGTTCAGAATGGTTACGTTCTTGCATTTTGGAACTCCAGTAAGCACAACTTGAAATATTGTGGCAAACCTAAAACCAACTCTGCTAAAACTACTTTTGTGAAGATCCCTAAGTATTGGTTCAGATTTCGTATGTGGAATGGACTCTTCTTCCTAGGACATTTTATGCTCCCCCTAGAGGATTGAGGATTTACAACAAAAACATTGTTTTACTTTCTATTTCCCGGCCCTCTGTTTGATTGCTACCACCTGGGCCGTAGTTTTCCCATGGGAACAACTCAGCTTGACCTTGACTGCTAGATAACTTTGGAATGAGTGGCGCAAAAAGAAAGGGATTAAGGACCAGACAAACAACTCTGACAACCGTAACTGCAGCCTCACAAGCACGCAGATCATCTGTGCCCACTTTGCCCTCGGAGGAAAAAGCTACCTCCCTGTCACAGGCAGGGGAGGAAGAAACTGAGGATTTACAACTAGAAGAGATGGCCTCAGGAGGATCTGGTTCTGTATTAGAGAGAATTCTTGAGAAATTGGAGTCTTTGGAGAGGAAAGTTGATCAACAAACTGCGAAAATTGACCTTAATACAGAAACTTTAAACAAATTATCTGGGCAAGTTGCACAGAATGCACAAGCAATCGGACAACTGAAGGAGGCTGCAGGTGAAAATCAGAAACTGGCCGAAGAGACCAGCCAAAGAGTGGGAGAGTTGGAAAAAGAAGTAAGGCCGCTCAGTAAGCAGGTTGGGGAACACCAGACCTATCTCTCCATGTTGGAACTTCGGAACAGGGAGATTAATTTAAGGATAAGATCGATACCAGAAGTGGAAGAAGGTAATCTAGCTGAGTTTCTGACCAAAGAATTCTCCAAGTTCTGGGGTCTAGAGGAGGAAGACTTTAAAATTGTGTCAGCCTTCAGACTTGGAAGACTCACAAAGAGAGAAAGGCCCAGAGACTGTTTGATTACGTTGAGATCAAAGGAGGAAAGGGACAAGATTTTGGGCCTGCACTACGGAAGCTCCTTGAACATTTCGGACAAAAGAATTGAGATTTTTAAGGACATTCCTAAACAGCTGTTGGATCTTAGATCTGAATATTTGGACTTAGTAAAATTGCTGAGAAGCAACTCAATCATCTTTAGGTGGGACTTTCCCCAAGGACTATCTTTTACCTTTAGAGGGAAGAAGATTAAAATTAGAACTTTGGAAGATAGGGATAAGTTTTTGACTGCCTACGGAGAGGACCTTCATAAAGGACTTGAACTACCCTCAGGGCCTGAACCACCACAGGTGCCTGTACCTCAGAACCCTGAAGACTCACAGAACAAAATACCATCCCAAGGAAACTAAACAGATCTATCCAGGATGTCTCTGCAACTTTTAAGTTGGAATATAAATGGCTGCAACAGTCCGGAAAAAAGGAAGAAAATCTTTCACATATTAAAAAAGGAGCAATTAGACATTACTTGTTTACAAGAAACACATGTGACTAGGCTCCACAGAAAAATATTGGTAAATAAAAGGTTAGGCCAAGAATTTATATCTTCGGACTTAGTTAAGAAGAGAGGAGTGGTGATATATGCAAAGGAGAGCCTCTCACCAAAATTTTTATTTAAAGATGAACATGGAAGAATTTTGGCAATTGAAATACAGCACCAAGGAGAGAAAATTTTGATATTAGGAATCTACGCTCCAAATGAAGGGAAATCAGAATTCTACAAGAAGTTGCATGAGATTATGCTGGACTATCTGGACTATGATAACATCATTATGATGGGAGATATGAATGGGATCGTTTCTACAAATATGGATAGGTCACAAAGCCAAAAGGTTACTAAAGAAGGCAGACTACCAAAGACTTTTTTTGAAATGACAGACAACATGGACTGGATTGATATATGGAGGACAAAGAACCCCTTAGGGAAAGAAGGAACATTTTTCTCTGAAGCCCAACTGACTTGGACAAGAATTGACCAAATATGGATTTCTAGAGGTCTGGCTCCTAAGGTGAAGAAAGTGGAAATCTGCCCAAAGACCTGCTCCGATCATAACGCGTTGAAAATGGACATGACATTATTACCAACCGGCTCCTTTAGATGGAAGATGAATGACAACTTGTTTAGAGATCAGGAGATTATCAAGAAGGCCAAAAAAACAATAAAGGACTATTTTGAGATAAATTTGAACACTGCTGTGGAAAAAAGAACAATCTGGGACGCAAGCAAAGCTGTGATGAGAGGGTTCTTGATACAACAGAACGCCATAAAGAAAAGACTACAAAATGAGAAAAAGGACAAGATTTTGGGGAAAATTAAAGAGTTAGAGAAGAAACTAAGAGTAAACCCGAAGTCACAGCCGATTTTGAGAGAAATTAAACTTCATCAGGCACAATATTCCAAACTGATAAATCAGGAAATAGAATGGAAGATTAAATCAATGAAACAAAAAACATTTGAATCGGCTAATAAATGTGGGAAACTGCTGGCTTGGCAGTTGAAGAAGAGACAAAAGCTGAACATAGTAACAAATTTGGAAATAGAAGGAAGGAATATTCAGAACCCGGTGGAAATTAGAAAATGTTTCCAGAAATATTTTAAGAAATTATACACTCAAGGGCCACAAAAGGAGGAAGAGATTGCAAAATTTTTGGAGAAAAATGGACTTAAAAAACTATCACAAGAAAATAGATCACTCCTGAATAGTAAAATAACACGACTAGAGATAGAACAGGCCATTCAGAATATGAAGTTGGGCAAGTCTCCAGGGCCAGATGGCTTGACCTCCAAGTACTATAAGACATTAAGTGACTATTTGATTCAACCACTGATGGAGGTCAGCAATGAAATTATGGAGGGAAAGAAGGCGCCTGAATCGTGGAAGGAAGCTTTCATCACATTGATACCAAAATCAGAAACTGAAAAGACACAACTTAAGAACTACCGTCCCATTTCCCTTTTAAATGTGGATTACAAAATATTTGCTGACGTCTTGGCAGGTAGACTCAAAAGAGTTTTAAATGAGATAATTCATAAAGACCAGGCAGGCTTTCTCCCAGGAAGACACTTATTTGCTAATACAAGGAACATTATTGACATTTTGGAACTTTTGCAAACAAATATTAACACTAAAGCAGTTCTAATTTTTATAGACGCGGAGAAGGCCTTCGATAACATTTCTTGGAAATTTATGAAGGGGAATTTAAAAGAAATGGGAGTGGGGCGGGGTTTTGAAAATGGGATTGACGCGATTTATTCAGAACAAAAGGCAAAACTGATAGTCAACAATGTGGTTACAGAAGAGTTTAAGATTGAAAAAGGGACACGACAAGGCTGCCCGATTTCCCCCTTGCTGTTTATTTCTGTCCTGGAGGTGCTCTTGAACTTGATTAGAGGGGACCGGTTGGTGCAAGGGATTCAGATCGGAGTGAAACAATATAAACTTAAAGCTTTTGCAGATGACCTTGTTTTGACATTGCAAGAGCCAGAATCTAGTACAAAAAGAGTGTTACAATTGATTCAGGACTTTGGTCAGGTAGCGGGCTTTAAACTAAACAAACAGAAAACTAAGGTGTTGGGAAAAAATTTGACAGATGCAGAGTCAGAACGGTTTCAGAGAGAAACAGAACTAACTGTGGTTAAAAAAGTAAAGTACCTAGGGGTAAACATAACAGCAAAAAATCTGAGTCTATTTAAGGATAATTATGAAAAATGTTGGTCTGAAATTAAGAGAGACTTGGACAGTTGGTCAAAATTGAAGCTTTCTTTGTTAGGCCGAATTGCTGCTATTAAGATGAATGTATTGCCTAAGATGTTGTTTTTGTTTCAAACATTGCAAATTGTGGATAAGACGGAGTGCTTCAGGAAGTGGCAGAGAGATATTTCTAAATTTGTCTGGCAGGGCAAAAAGCCCAGAATTAAGTTTAAGATATTAACTGACGCGAAAGAAAGAGGGGGCTTTGCCCTGCCAGACTTAAGGTTGTACTACGAAGCCGCAGCTTTCTGCTGGCTAAAAGACTGGCTACTTCTAGAGGACACTGATGTGTTAGATTTAGAAGGTTTTAACAATGCATTTGGCTGGCATGCATACTTATGGTATGACAAAGTTAAGATCAATAAGGCCTTTAAGAACCATATTGTCAGGAAAGCAGTGTTTAATGTCTGGACAAAATACAAAGACCTATTGGAAAATAAAACTCCAAGATGGTTATCACCTCTGGAGGCTAAGGCCCGAAAAAGACCCAATATGGAGGCCAAATGGCCGAAATATTGGGAAATAATAGAGAAAGAGGGCAACAATTGGAAATTGCAGAGTTTGGAAAAAATGAAAGACAAAGTGCGAGACTGGTTACATTACGCTCAGATTCAAGAAATTTTTAAAAAGGATAAAAAGCTAGGATTCCAGGTGGAGAAATCGAAGCTGGAAACAGAATTGTTAGAACCTAAGACTAAAGTACTCTCAAGAATGTATAACTTGCTGTTGAAATGGAATACACAAGATGAAATGGTTAAGTCGGCCATGATAAAGTGGGCACAGGATATTGGGCATAATATTATGTTTGAGGATTGGGAAAGGTTGTGGACCACGGGGATGAACTTCACGGCATGTAATGCTCTGAAGGAAAATGTAATGAAAATGATATATAGGTGGTACATGACCCCAGTTAAACTAGCCAAAATATGCCATGTGCCAGACAACAAATGTTGGAAATGTAAGGAAAATGAAGGAACATTCTTTCACCTCTGGTGGACTTGTCCCAGGGTGAAGGTCTTCTGGGAAATGATATATAATGAGCTGAAAAAGGTATTTAAGTATACCTTCCTTAAGAAACCAGAGGCCTTCCTCCTGGGCATTGTCGGCCAGATGGTGCCAAAGAAGGATCGAACATTCTTTTTGTACGCAACAGCAGCAGCAAGGATACTTATCGCCAAGAAGTGGAAAACTCAAGATCTACCCACTCTGGAAGAATGGCAGATGCAGCTGATGGACTATATGCAACTGGCTGAGATGACTGGCAGAATTCGAGACCTGGGAGAAGAGAGGGTTGAAGAAGATTGGAGGAAATTTAAGACTTATTTACAAAAATATTGTGATTTGGTGGAAAGTTAAGTAGGATGTTTGATCATAAATAATTGGCCACCACAAAATCGGATCGAAATGGGATGTAAAGTGAGATTAAGAGAAATTAATTTACAGAGGATTATATTTAAATAAGTGGTTATAAAATTTGCAAATTAGATGATAAATTGCTGGGAAAAATTTATGATGATGAAAATGGCAGCGGGAGATGTGAGGAAGTCCAAAGAAGTCATGAAACTCTGTTGAGATAAAAGAAAGGTTGTTTATCTTTGTACTTTATTTTGTAAAAACCCCTAATAAAAATTTATTAAAAAAAAAAAGAAATAGCTTTCTCTGCTTTAAAAGTAGGAAATTAGAACATGAACAACAACAACAAAAGGAGTACCAGTTAAAATCTGGAGAAATATTTTACTGCCCTCAGTCCCATTAACAGGTCTTCTTTGGCACTTGAGAATGGTCACAAGTAGTTTGCCTTTTTTTTTATTCATAGAGAACAAAATTTACAAAGTCATTCATACATTTTTCTTTTTTTTCTTTTTTTCTTTTGTTTGTTTTTTACTGACTTTGAAAATTGGGAATATTCAAAATACACTTTTTACCCCACTTCATTCTTTCATTATTTACAGATATGTACAAGAAAAATGTAAGAGTTCATTTTAATTGTATTAAAAATCTTTGCTGGTTGATTTCATTATATGGATGTTCCATGGGACGACTCCATGGCTTCTGGAATGACTCCCCCTGGCACAGACTGAAAGGACATTGGGATAGGGGTTTTCACAGGGCTCTGACGAAATAGTCCTCCGTTTGGTGATCTGTGTTTACACTGTATAGAGGGCATGGTAGCTGAGCTGCTCAGAGGCAGCGGCAGGTTGCTACCAGAGGCACCTGTGAGTGTCCTGCTGGCACCATGAGTTGTCTGTTCTGGTAAAAAGGAGGTGACAGAAAGTTGTGTGTTCTGGTATTCACGGACAGGCTCTAGGGTCTGACTGGGTGGCATGCCCCCAATCTCCAAGGCTGAGATTTCGATGGATGCTGGGGAGAGTTGCTTGTGAGCTAAATCTTCATCAATTAAACTGTTCATACGTCTGTGGACCTGTTCCAGGTTCACTTCTTTATCCTATGAGAGAAGAGAGAAAAGTTTATTAATCCTGAAGTATTGGGGAGGCTCTATTCCCATCCAAAGAGAAAGTGGTGACAAATTTTTCTAGTTCCCATGTAATTTGCCCTTCTCCCCACAGTAAAGCCTAAATGTATGTCTTTGTGGCGTCTGGGTCTAGGCTGCTATTATGAGGACTCCTTTGACTATCTTTGCTGATTTAGATCAGCCTTCCATAACTTGTGACCTACCCAGTTAACTCACCAGGCATGTATGATGGGCCACTAGCTATTTAATAAACCTCTTCTTGTTGTTTTCTAACAGTGGAATTAGAAAAGTCGGTGGTTGTCAAACACCTGATAGTATATGACCAGTGGTTTGGGTGTGCTTGATGAGTCACAGGTTGTGTGGACTGATCTAAACATGGTGGCCCAAGCCTTGACAGATGGCACCCTAACTTTTGATTTCCAGAGTATTACAGGCAGAAATCCTTTTGCCTTTAGGTCATTTGATCCTTGCATGGCTAAAACAAAAGCAAATGTCTCTGATATTTCATGGTGTGGACTCTTAAGACCAACTTAATGCCCTTTGATTATATTGTTGCACACCATCACAAGTCTGATTTATTTCACATACCTGCACTGAGAAACCACAATTGGCAGTGGATTCTCAGCGCACACAGCAGATTCTTGATGTACACAGCAACAGATAATGCTCTTTCACTCATGATAATGTACACTGGTTTCCTCCATTGTTTATGCGAAATGTCGTGCATGAAGTGGCCCTGGGAATGTAAGGGGATAGATGCCAGGATAGTAGTGGTGGGGCAAATAATTTAGCCATCAGCTTGACAGAAGACTAGCAAATATGAACTTAACTGTAACCTATGCAAGACATGACCTGTTGTGGACAAAAGTCTCAGAAGTTGATACAGAAAGAAAACACTTGGAGATGACGAAGGAGAGGAGCAGCACAAACATTTGTTAAATGTTTGTATATGGATTATGACTATAAATTCAGCATCAGAAAAAGTACTAAAGCCTACTGTGAATACAAGGAATAGTGTACGCCACAACCCACACCAGATACCCAGGCACTTGCCCCATGCACTATCCAAATCACCCTGCTTTATATGAAAGTCATACAAGCCAAGAGCCTGTTATGTACTGAAGTTCTCACCCTGGGCCAGCAGGGGGATACTGTAGATAGTTTTCACTCCGGTCCACATATGCAAATAAGGGATTGAAAGTGACATTCAGTGATTGGATAGTTACAGAAAATGGTTACTGTTGCGTTCCAGTGGAGCTCTATATAAGCAGGCTGGCTGAACCCTTCAGTTCAGTTCAGTTCTGGCCTATGCATAATCAAGAGCTGTTTGAAGAATCGCTGTGTTGTCTGTTATGTTCACCCGCAACTTAACAGAGCCAATGCAAGCTGGAGGGACATTTCTTCCTGTCAGATATTGCTCAGGTGATTAATAAATGTTCAGGAAGCTAGAGGGCAAATAGTTGCACTAACATTAATAGCTTCAACTATGTACAATATAATATTTCCATGGCCCACCACAGAGTTTCCCATTGTTCCAGCCCATTAATGTCTGTAGATAGGAAACAACATGGGACAAGAAAATGATCTGGGTACTCCCAATATGAAGTTTTTCTGGCCCCGTGGAAAGTCAGTAGTGGCACAAGAAGCAATTGTGCTATGGGCCATCTCTGTGCACAGAGACATTACAGGAGTAAAGTAGGATAGAGTAGTGAAAATCATGCTACCCCTTTAGTGTCATCCAAGCTTGAAGCAGTTGCAGGTAAATAAGAAAAACCTATCAACAGATATGGCTTGCAAAGCCAGCTTCCTTAATGAATAATTGTGCGCATCTTTCAAAAAGATTCTTCCCTTGACAGTTCATCAAACGTATTTTGAGCTGTGAGCCAATTACATTTATCTACAACAAACAAGAGTTGTGAGAGACACCAACACTGACATCTATGCTAGGAAGTCTTTTTTCTAAAAAAGCTAATTGAATAGAAACTAGAATATGTCATTTGTATTTCAAGGCAACATGGCCAGTTGGAGGGGAAATTTTTGCCACTAATATTTAATCAGAAAAACTGGCATTACTCAAATAATTATGGCAACCATATTGGGATTTTATGGGTGGGGAGTGGCAGAGATCTAGCAGTGAGCAAGTGTAAAGAAAAAGGTCAAATTGACCTGGTTTTTTTCTGGTCAGTTGGGTGACTTTATTGAATCAGGATTGGCCTGTATGGGGTACTCAAGTACTCTGTAACTCTGTACTTACATCCTTGTTGTTTATCCAAATAAAAACTATAAATAAAAGAGGATTGCCAAATACCTGAAGTGGCCCCCTTATAATTTGGGTGTGCTATATGAAATCTGAAAATGCTTTGTCCCATCCTCTCTTTTAAGAAGGGAAAGGGGGGGGGAAAATGATGCCAGTTCATTTGTCTAACTGGTCCACTACCTGGATTCAATCAATCAGAGGAAATGATGAACAGTATAGTCCTATAGAGGGAAGTGAGTTTCATCTGTAAGGTGCCCACTTGGTTTTTACAGCAAATGTAGTTTATTTGTAGTGACTTTAAAGGAAGAACATAGGCACACTAGCTAAAAGAGATGAAAACTTTCATATAACAACTTGGCACTTTCCATCTCAGAAGGCATGAGACATGATAATGCCGTTAAATCATATTCCAAATACCACAAGAAAATGTTTTGTTTTACAGTCCCTAATGAAGATATCAGTTTTCATTAGCTTTAAATGTAAAAGAGATTTGTTTTAAGACAGGTGATGCAGAAATGCATCTGCATAATATAGGGAAAGTGAAGAAAAATAGATGGAAATGAAAACAGTGGTATAGCATATATACCTACCGTTCACTATAATGGCACTGTCTTGAATTTAATATGAAGTGAAAAACAATGGACTGCATTAAATGATTTATTTGCCTTAGTGGAAATCACACCCACTTTAAAAAGCTGCGGCACTTAGTTTTGGCTGATCCCCCTATCCACTCAAGGCCTCCCATCTCCCATGGCACAATGGGTCAGTGCGTTTGGCTGTTAACCAGATGTTTGGTGGTTCAAGCCCACCCAGGGACGGCTGTGGGTAGGATTCCTGCATTGCAGGGGGCTGGACTAGATGACCATGGGGGTCCCTTCCAACTCTACAGTTCTCCGATCCCCAAAAGCTGCAACTGAGAGTTGGAACAGATTGAGATATGATGTCAAGGACTGTAATATGCGGTGGCTATCCTGACTTTTGTAAGCAGAAGCAGCTTCTGCTAAGCAAGCCAATGTCTTGTTCCAAAAATCTCACACTGAAGGTGAACATAATGACTATTGGCAAAGTGGTATCTTACCACGGTGTGCATATAATCACTTCGTATGATGGTAATCCATGTGACATGAAGAATTGTGCTTCTAGTTTAAAAACTGAGGATGTCAGTCATGTTTCCAAGAACGTGGCTGCTTGAAACCTGACCAAAGGCACCCCACGCTTATAATGTATATAACCCATAAGGGAATAATTTTTTAAATAATTCTGCATTCACTCCCTCCGTTAATACTTTCCAATTTGTCTAGTCCATTTGCAAGGCCATAATTCCAATTCATTCTGTCAGAATTTGAGTGGCAGAGGTTTCGTTATTATCGCCTGCCAAAAGGAAGAAATGGGAGTAACACATGTATTTTGTTGTGATTTTAAAATAACCGCTATGCACTGTTAAGCTAAATAGATGAATAAACAGTTGGCTTTTAATATACATTAATTTACACCCTCATTAGTCAAGGTTTTCAATACTTAGCAAGGTGTAATCACTGAATATAGATACATGTGGAAAACAAGACTCAGTGGTGTACATTAATTTAGCACTGTCAACTGACCTAGTCAAACATCACTTAATGCTACATAAAATTTGCTGACTGCATTCAGAATGCAGTTTTGCTGGGCTTAGTTTGGCAATTACTGGCACTTATTAAATCAGACTGGAGCTATATTCCAGATCTCTTCTATGTTATGAAGCGACCAAACCTGTTCCAGAAACTACAGGGACCCCCCCCCCCCCCGAAGACAAATAATCAAGGCAAGTTAAGCAGTCAAATGATGAGATGGTATATAGCATCCATTTATTTATTTAACTATTTGATATCTCAGACTTTTAGCTTAGGCTGGACAAGTGAATACTAAGAGGTGATATTATCGCCATCTACAAATATCTGAAGGGCTGTCACATGGAAGATGGAGCAAGCTTTTTTGTGCTCCTTCAGAGGACATGAACCGATGGATTCAAATTACAAGGAAAGATGTTCTGAGAAAATATTAGGAAGAACTTTCTGATGGTAGTGGGCAGTTGAGAGTGGAATGGACTGTCTCAGAAGGTAGTGGGCTCTCTTTAATTTGATGTTTTTAAACAGAGGCTGGATGGCCATTTGGCAGGGGGGTTTAGCTATGATTCTTGAACTGCAGGGTGTTAGACCAAATGACCATTGGGGTCCCTTCCAAGTCTATGATTCTAGGATTCTAACCAGTGGGGTCCTGGAAGCAAAATTGAAGTTGCTAGGCAGGCTGTTGGAAGTCAGGGCCTCCATGATATGCTACCAATTCCATTTGCAGAGACAGCCAGACAGCTTTAGCCATGTAGCCTCCATGTGTGAATCAGACATTGGAGTCAGGAGGAAGGGTTGGATTTGTTAGGCACTGGGGAATATTTTGAGACAAGCCAGGCCTGGACAAGAGGGATAGATTCCGCTTGAATCAAGATGGAACCAGACAGTTGTCACTCCATATCAAAAAGGTGGCAGAGGAGCCTTTGAACTGATTGGGGGGGGACCAGAGGGAGCTGAGCCAAGTCATATTGATACTCTTGCATTTAATTGTAAATATCATCTAGGCCCATGCTATCATTTACTCTGTGTTAATGGCAGACCCAACAGTTCACATGTGATTAGATTTTAGCCCCCTTCTTCCAGATCCATTGTGAGACTAAACATTTTAAAATGTAGATATCCAAAGAAGTTTATTAACATACTCTGTTTCAGAAGCCAGTGCAAGGCAAGCTATTTTCAGAGTAAATTACTATAGCTTGGAAAAGAAAAGAACAATTGACAAGGTAATAATTGGATGGGAGGTAGTGATCCTCAAACCACAACCATTATTTTGCTGGAAAGTAGAGTGCAAATGTAAAGAAAGTTGGAATGGGCAACTAGATTAGCCCAAGCTAAGGTAGCAAGACAAAACATCTGAGTTTGAAAGAAATGATGATACAAAGTAAAATAAAGAAAGGTGCAGTAACCAAAATGGGGCAAGAGTGTTATGGGTGAACAAAATAGCTATTAGGCAAGTGGGTTAATATTTGTTGTACTCTGGCATATTATTGGCTAGAAAGCTTCTGCTCAAATGTTTTAACTGTCTTATATGACAATCCCCCCCCCCCGTTGTGGTGGATTTATTTTTATGCAACAATGGAAATCTAAACACATATAGGAATTTCTAGATATATATTCTTTCACTACTTCTTGGAACATATGAACCAGGTCTCAGAGAGACTATGAAAAGGGTCTCTTTAGCCAATGTGTCTGTCATTTTCAGGTGTAAGGTCTGAGAAGAGTGAATTAAAGGTGGCATATGGTGGGTAGACCTTTGGTTTACACAAACACTTCAATTTCAGAAGCAATGGAATGATTTAATCCCTACAGTCTTCTTGCTGTGGGTCAAATCATGTTAGGGGTGAAATGTAGCTGCCAGTTTCTCGTGGATGGATAATAACATTTGACATAAATACTGGAATGACATGAGATGGATGGATCATGTGGGAAGATCTCAAATCAGTGTTGTACATCTATAGAGGCCTATGATGGGACCTGCCCATTTCTTCTGAATCTGTTATTCAAATATAAATAAAACTGTGCCCTATCCATTAGGGTGTGCTCATTGGCTCTATAGGCATCCCAAATAACAAGGCAAATATGGACAACACAGGGAAAGGTCTCTGGTGCACCTTATGGTACCTTCTTGGTGGCACAATTTGATTCAGAAAGATAAGGTGCATCAGACATTGCCTAAGCTTTCTAATGGCTTTGTCTCCTTGACTGTCCAAAGGCCTTGTAACTGGGGAAATGCCCAGAGCTTGAGGTGGTAAGGATGAGATACTTCCTTTCTATTGCTCCTTTTTCCAGCCATAAGGGCACACATCAGTTTTCATTTCATAAAAGTTCATCAACATTTTGGTGTGAATTTTTCTTCTTCAAATGCACACGTTTTTGGTAGGGAAGTTTGCCCAACACATTTTGCAAGATTTCACCTAACGCCCTGCAACTTTGTACATTGTTTTCATTAACATGCAGAACTGTATTGCAAAATTCAGAAAAGTGCAAATATCAAAGAGTGGCTGTATTTTGGTACAACACAGTGGTACCTCAGGTTACAAATGCTTCGGGTTACAAACTCTGCTAACCCGGAAATAGTTGCTCCAGGTTGCGAACTTTGCCCCAGGATGAGAATGGAAATCATGTGCTGGCGGCACAGCGGGAGGCCTCATTAGCGAAAGCGCGCCTCAGGGTAAGAACAGTTTCCGGTTAAGAACGGACCTCCGGAACAAATTAAGTTCGTAACCCGAGGTACCACTGTACATTGTTTCAGGAAGTAAGAAT
Source organism: Podarcis gaigeae (assembly GCF_964106915.1). Lineage (NCBI taxonomy): Eukaryota > Metazoa > Chordata > Lepidosauria > Squamata > Lacertidae > Podarcis > Podarcis gaigeae. The sequence goes on along the minus strand of NC_139681.1, from coordinate 25,937,869 downwards.
TATGTAGTTTTGCCTTCTAGTTTATCCTTCATCCCGAGAGGTGAGTTGGGAGAATATTTCATTTTGACACATAGGCATAGGTTTTATTCACAGTGTATGATTTCCCCAAGACATCCCCAATCACAAGGATTGGGGGGGGGGGATTTAAACTGTTAGTTTTTCACACTGATCTATGCATTCCCCAATGCAAGTCAGTGGTCAGATTTCTCAGCCCCAGAAAAATTCATAGGAGAATCCCACAATCAATGAACCTTTGGGTAAAAAGAGTTCTTGCTAAGTTTCCTTTTTCCTCACACCAGATTTTCTTGGAGATGGATGCTATTTTTCTGTTGCCTCCCTCCCCCATGCAAATCAATGGAGACGTTTCCACGTTTCTCCAAAAATTCAGGGGAATCCTTTGAGGTAATAGGGTCTTTGTGAGATAGGAGTGAGATGTTCTACACATCGGTCTTTCCTAGAGATCAGTGTTCTTTCCCCCCACTCCTGCCCCCAATAATTCATATTGTCACAACCCTAACATTAATGTCTGCCCTTATGAAAGAACCATTGCATCAATCAATTTGACAGTCTTCTCCCATTTGGCAGAAAATTAAAGCCTTTAAAAAAAATAAATCAAAATTTAAAGGTGCCCTGCACAATCCCCCCCCCCAAGTGTATCTTCTTATAATTTGGCATGCATAATCCACTGGGGAGGGGCTACAGTGACCAAAAATTTCATCCACTTCTATGAAAAGGGGAATTGTGAGTCAAGGACCCTCTGCCCACTTGGGATAAATAAGACACAAGGCGGGCAACAGAGTGAAGCCACAAGGCTGCCACATACGCTTGAATGTGGCTCGACCCCACCCACAAACCAGCCCTATTGGCTGGCCCACTGGGCAGCGTGTGGCAGCCAGGACAGTGACACAGGAGTCCGACTACGACCCCTGCTGACGTGGGACCAGCTCCCACTCACAACACCTCCCGTCTGTGAGGAGGAGAGGCTATGTCATCACAGTTTTTAGATTCCTCATTATAGTGAATAGGAAGAAAATGGGGCCTCACTTTTAACAGATCTGATTTGATCTCATAAGACTATAAAATGAGCCTGGGTCATGCTAGTGGCATAGCTAATTCAGCATACTGTTCTCACAGAAGCACATTCTTAATAGTCATATAGAAAGCATTCAGATAGGCCAATTCCCTTTTCTCATATTCTCTCTCTCTCTCTCTCTCTCTCTCTCTCTCTCTCTCTCTCTCACACACACACACACACACACTATTACTAGTACCTTCCTACAAAGTAAACCAAATGCAACTGTTGACCACAAGATAATTTCAGATAATTTCACTGGGCACAATCCCTTTTCCAAGGAAATAATCTGGAATATGTTTTCGTACTTAAAAAGCAGAACTGAAAGGAAGGATGCTATTTTGCCTTTGCTCCCGTGGTCTCATGTTTCTGGGAAGCATCAGAGTGCTGGTGAGTCTGAAATTCTGAGAAAATACTCAGCAGCACCCTGATGCTTTGGTGTTGGTCGCTTGAAACAGATTTCTTAATGTTTGCTGATCTTCAAACAAGATGAGAGCAGTAGAAGGCAATAGCACTACCAAGTAGCCATTGCTTCTTTTCTTGGGGGGGGGGGGGGATGATACTGTTGAGTAACCATGTGCAAAATGAAAGAACGTATGCTGATCCCTCCTGAATCAGAGCAAAGGTACATTGAGCATAGCATCCTGTTGTCCGCTGTATTCAGCCAGATAAGGAAGGGCTATAGCTCAGTGCTACAGGCAGTGTGTTGCATGCAAAATCAAAGGTTCAGTACTTGGTATCTCCAGGCATGGCTGAGAAAGACTCAGGTATGCAAACTTGCCTCTCTACAAGCTTACCGGGCAGCTTAGACAGTGCACAGCTAGATGGATCAGTGCAGCTTCCTAAGTTCCTATTCCTCCAGAGGACCCACAAACATGGCTTGAAGCTCTCTCATATTGTTGCTCCCCAGCAACTAGAAGCCAGCAGCTTCCTCAGAATGTGAAGTTTCCATATAACCATAATGTCTTCTAACCTTTGATAAATTTTATTTTGCTGTGTTTTGTTTTGTTTTGAACTATTCTAGTCGTCTGGAGCTCCTTTGGGGAAATAGACAAAGTAGATTTGTTTAAAAATAAATAATAAATAGACAACCTCCATCTAGGCTAGTGGCGATCAATTCCATGCATTAATTATGTGCTGTGTGAAGTACTACTTTATTTTGTCTGTCCTGCATCCAGCCCTAGTCAGTTGTGTCTGATGCCCTTGAGCTGTAGTATTATGAGATACAGACAGCTTCTCTTTCTGTTTTCTCTATACCGTGCCTAACTAAGATCGATAGTGAGGCTTTTAAGCAAAACAAATTTTAAAAATGAGGCCTTGTTGGCATAATTGACAACATTTCCCGGTGTGAGTCAACATTGTTTTTAGCAAAGGTTGTTTTCTAGCTGCTGTGACAAAAAAATGCATCTGATAGCCACTGAAACCTTACAGACCTCCAAATATGTGTTCCTCATGCCAAAATATCTGGGTTCTGGGAACCTGGCATGTTAATTACTTCCCAACAGCCAGGTGGAAAAGCTAAAATTAGGGATGTAGGAAACTACCCTCATCTCACAGATGAAATTTGTTGGGCTTAAATTCCCTTGGAATTCCTCACTTGAGGAAGGACTTTCAGATTTGCTTTGAATATCATTCTAGCCAAACTCCAACTGCAACCAAACAGCATGTTGATACATTTCACTAATGTTAATGCAACTCTATAGGCTTCTGTTGAATTCTTCAAATTACAGAAGAAAAACAATTTTATGCTTTGAATTTATGGGGGGGGATACATCATTGGGGCTCACCGAGTCCATGTTTCATTGGGTTACTTTCCCACAAGAAAGAAACCTGGATTGACAGACTGAATCATCAAGAATTACAGACATAATCAAAGACATGATTGCTTTTTCTCTAACATGAGAAAAAATGAATTGTACTCCAATATACTTAGGGTATTTTTGCATTATCTAAGCAGCTGGAATTTCAAAACAGTCATGAATGGGCACTCCAAGCCCAGGTTTCAGATAGACTGGCCCATTCCCTTGAGGAGTTCCTGTGGTTCTGCACACCCTTGAATTAGAGTTGGATTGAGGGAGATCTCCAATAGCAGCAATGAATGTGTGTCTATACATATATAGTAGTCGGTTTTGTAAGGTTAAGGAATGGATTATAGCTCAGTAGGTGATCACGTGCATGGCATGCAGAAGGTCTCAGATTTGGTCCCTGGCACATCTACTTATAAGGAACTCAGTTGCACTGTTTAGGAAGAGCATCTATGCCTGGCAAAGCAGTTGGCATGGACAGTACTGGCCCGATGCATCAATGGTCTGACACTGACTCAGAACAATACAGAACAAAAAGCAGCAAAAAGGGATGTACAAAAACATTTTTAAGGAAAATGTGACATCACATGAGGGGTTTTTTTTATTTTCATGCCAAGAGGTATGAAAATGAAATTGTTTGGAAATGACAGCATTGTAGGCTGAGGAAATGTGTGCTTTGTGCAGTTCAGTTGTGCATTCACTACAGGCAACAAAAGAGGCAGGGAGGGTGGAAAGGTTGGAGGTTTCAGGGAGTGACTGCAAGCATAGATTTTTATTTTTATTTTTTAAAAAAATTATACGTGATTTTATAAATGCTCACCATGGTTCTGAGACCCAGCCTCACCTCATGGGCAATCTCCAAGGGGCAAAAAAACACAGAGAAGAAGAAGAGGGAGGGGAAAATGATCAAATAGTGTGGCTTCTAAGAAATGTACACATAGTGATGACAGATATCAGCATACCCATGTCATGCAACACTGATGATAGTAAGCAAAATGTCTGCATCTTTTATTTGAACTCTTCCCCCCATCCCTTCAGCATATGCCAGACACGCCCCAAAGTGTGTTGGGGTTTTGGTGGGAGTGGAAGAAATACTTTCTAATTTTTCTCAGATTAATGTGTTACCCTTGGTATTTTTTCATTGCTGATCAATCACACCCATCACTGACATGCCACATGACATGAAATTATCATTTCAAAGCAGGTTTTGATTTATTTCAGCTATACCTGCGTTGCATTTCAATGTACTCTTACTTGGAAATAAGCCCCACTGGATAAATTTGCTTCCAAGTAAGTATGAATAAAATGATAGTACATATCATCTGGAATATGAGTAAAACCATTCAAACAAATCAAGGTATGTTTTTCCGTGTGACCTGGCCTGGAATTAGTAGTGGCATGAACTGGTTGCCTCCCACTTCTGATTTTTTTGGCGGAGTTGTGCGCTCAGTCACGAGTTTGCCTTCAATCAGCCAAATCAGATATTTCCTATTTGTGACATAAATGACACACTAAAAATGCACCCAAACTACTGAAAGTGACTGGCACGGTCCAGGTTAATTTGTCTGGTTCTGTTGGAGGTTTTCATTTTTAATTTTGGTGTACTTCATACTCTAAAATGCTATTTTCTTCACCATTTTGGATACCGAAAAAGAATTGTAGATTGGAAAAGAAAGGAAGTATACAATTTTCACCAATAAATTAGGTAATCTCAATTAGCGCTACATTGTAGGAGTGCTTTATATGTTTATTTGGTGGTGAAGGCAGGCTCACAGTAACCACTGAGTCCAACGTAGGAAAGTATTTCAAATTGTGTGCATGTTGGCAGGTGTTTCGATGACCGGCAGCTGTGTCTCATTTGCTTGGAACAGGATTTTATTTTGGTATAATTTTCTCTGTACAAGTTAAGCCTAGTACAGAGCTTAACTCATAGTATTTCATAACATGGCTGGGCCATTCAGTGCCCTCCTTGTCTCGTGTATTGGAAAGTTGCAGTCGGAACACGTAAATCACCCCCTCCCCTTATTCCTCACTCTTCCCCTGGAACAGAGATGCTGGTAGATTAGAGTAGTCCAGATTTCTAAACAGTTCAGTACCTTGATTTAAGATTGTATGTCCGAGAATTATCCAACCACCTATCACAAAAAAACTGTTTGTCAAATGGCCAGGTTTTCAACAGCTCTTCAAGTTCTATTTGCATGGTAGTTTTGGAACTCCATTCAGATGGTAGTAAAGAGCTCATGATAAGCTGATATTTCTCTGAAAAGTGTTGGAGAAGAGTAGAATGACTTCCATTCTTTATCTACACTCTGGAATCTACAGGAGATTCCACATTCCAAGGTAGCTTGTTTGGGTGGAAATCTGTCTTAGTAAGTATAAGTGAATACAGGCCATTGTTTAACAAGTGATAACTTGCTTCCAGTGCGTGTGACCATTTTACAGAGCCTCAAACACATTACTTTCTGATGGAATCAGTGATAAATTCAAACTCTCAGTCATCTAACCACAATTACGGCTGCAATTAGGGATAGAAGGACCTGCTAGTTCTCCCAGTTTCTCATTTTTTTTCCAAATCTTAAATTCTGCTCTCTAGATTTCTGCCACAATTTGTGAATTTCCTCGCAAAAATTCACCAGCATTTTGGTGTGAATTTATCCTAGTGAACACATTTTTTTCATGCCAAACCCCATTGTACTCTGAGTCCCCACTGAACTCTGGAGTACTTACTTCTGAGTAGACAGTCTGTAGACAGGACTGGACTGTAAGCAATGAAAATTTAAGAGGCTGCACATGTGAATTGGCCCTGTGTAGTAGCTAGCGTACTACTGTTCTACTGCCCTGTATTGCCAGTGACATTTTTTATTATTATTTCCTGCTCCCAAAAGTTTATTTCATCTTAGAAAATTAAAGTACAATGCAGTGATACATACAGATGATTATTTATATGAGAAATTTTAGCAAAAAAAGTACACAGATTTCAGATGTGATTGAAATACATAAAAATAATAATTTAAAAAGCAATGTAAAATATAAACATACAATGAAGGGGAATATATATATATTTAAAATCTTGTATTTTCTTCACATGGAGTAGGGAACACAAGTTGGAAAAAACAAAACAGTAAAACGAAAAACAGCCAGCAATAGGGTGGGTTGGGGGAGAAGACAGTGGTGAAATGGCAAAAAAGAGAGAGATAATAGACCAGGCATAGGCAAACTCTGCCCTCCAGATGTTTTGGAACTACAATTCCCATCATCCCTGACCACTGGTCCTGCTAGCTAGGGATCATGAGAGTTGTAGTCCCAAAACATCTGGAGGGTCAGGTTTGCCAACGCCTGTGATAGTCTGTGTTGAGTGTTGTCAACCTGTTGTCTGGCAGATGTTGAGAAAGACACTTCCAATCAGCTCCAGCCAGCATGGCCAAAGTGATGGTGGGAGTCCACAACATCTGGAGAGCACCATGGTGCCTGTCTTCAGTGTTTTCATTTTTAAGTAGAAGGAAGGACCCAGTTCCCAAAACAGTTCAGCTAATTTTCTACTCTGAAAGTGCATGAATGCCCCAGTTGTGCTTTTTTAAAAAAAATAAAATAAAAATGGAGGTGATACATGCCTAAGTACAATGGATCCAGGTGGTACACAATGGCTACCATTATGCAGAACCTGTGGTGTTATTTTTTTTTCAGTCCCTAAGGAATGTTCCTCCTTCTGGCAGCTATTCTACATGATCAGAAATCCCATGCAATGTATTCCTTGCTGGACTCTACTACTTTAGATTGCATGGAGAACAGCATTTCCAACTTAGTCCATTTATTGAGGAGCCCAATCAGCAAGTAACATAGCTCTGTAGTGTACACCTGGCACCAATATCAAGTCTCTCTTCAGTGCCAGGTGAACAATTTCCCCTAGCCTTTTCTTTAGTTTTTATGATTTTATGCTAATTTGTAGTGCAATTTGCTGGGTGATCAAATGCATTGTATTTATTGTATTTTCATTTTTATGCTGTGCACCACTCGGCGAGCCCAGGCTGCAGAGATGCTAGCAAATATTTCAGTAAATAAAACAAAGCGTGAGAGCAATTCACACCTCACATACAGGAGAAAGATCAAATAATTGAATGCTCATACGTGAAATATTTCTTGCAAATACAAAATCAGCATGTTTGAGAGATACTTGTAGCCTGTCCTTCTCCCTTGCATACTTGCTTTAAATATGCAGACAGTTTTTTTGTTCAGAAAGAGGGATCATTCAAACATTTCACACACACAGTTTGAAGTGATACTGTCCATCACTGGATACATTACATGGGACTGTCACTTGTGAAGCTTGACTCTAAGACAGCAGGAGTTTTTAGGATGCAAATGTTTTGAGGTAGGTTAGAATACACCCATCATTAATAGCTATGGTATTATTCAAGCTAAATACACTGAAAGGGGGAGGTTTTCTTTTAGTTGATACATCAAACATTATATACCACTTACTAGAACAAAAGAGCTCTAGGCAGTTTAAAATATTCATGAAAAATACCAATACAATTGTATTTATGATGGTTGTGGCATTAGAGATCACAATAAGGCACAAAACATGTAAACCTGGTTAGGCTTGTAAAAAGAAAAAAGATTTAAAAAAGATAAAAATGGTTGACACTCCTACAGTGCCAGAGGCAAACCTGTAGGAACAGGTCATCTCTAGTTCAAAAGCTTTGCACACTAGAGCCTTGTGCACTGATTTCAAAAAAATATTGGTTTGCAGGAAGATGAGTGAAGGCACTGACAATAACAAAATGCCAGTATTTTAGCTCCTGCAGTGCTAATCTCACTATTGGCCCTTTGAAAGCTGCTAAGAGGCAAAAGACATTCTAGTAGAATGTTTTTCACACGGTCTGATAAGGAGCAGTTACAGATAGGTAGCCGTGTTGGTCTGCCATAGTCAAAACAAAAAAAATTCCTTCCAGTAGCACCTTAAAGACCAACTAAGTCCGTTCTTGGTATGAGCTTTCGTGTGCATGCAGTTAGGAGCAGTTAGGCAAACACAAGTTGCTTTCAGCTGCTAATAGCAGCGGACCTAACAGCTACACAGCAAAATGAAGGTTAGGGAGTGGGGAAATATACTTAGCAAAGCTGAATCCAGTACAGTATTTAAAGGTGGCCTTGTTGAAAGTCCCTTTTCCACACAACTGATAAAGGGTACTGGGAACCTGTCCTCCTTTACATCTTACCTTCCCAATGTGATTACATAAAAACCCTGTTTTAACTGATGGCCGCAACAGATTGCAAAATAGGATTTATTGATGGCTTGAAATGTGCCCGAGGGCCTCTCTCCTTGATAGTAATTTCTGGGACTCCCTAGGAACTGCTATAAAATTATGATGTAAATTAGATTATTAATTAGGACAGGTTTAGACGGTTCAGTGTGCATTATTTTTTATCCTTATCAGGCGAAAACTCAATAACAAACTGATGATAGGGAGCTGTAAGGTATCTAGGAACTTCATAAATGTAAGCACCAGTGCTATTTTTCTAGAAAAAGACGTACCAGAACTCTCCATGAATGCTTCCCTTGTTCTCTTACAATGGCAATGACGCCCACCTGAGAGGTGCCGGAACTGAGTTCCAGCTGAAAAAGCCCTGGTAAGCACCATCCATAATCTCAAGATGGAACAATGACCTAAATGATGGGGAACCTGTCCCTCTCCAGGTATTGTTGAACTACAGCTCCCATCATCTCTGATCATGAGCCATGTTACCTGGTACTGACAGAAGTGGGAATCCAGAAGGTCACACATTCCCCATCTCAGACCTAAAAGTAGCCAAGGCAGTGAATAGCTTGCAAGTCATGCCATGATCAGCATCAAAGTGGCTTCCTCTGCCTAGATACTACCTTAGAGAGGAGTTGTCTGTTTCTGTGATCTACCCAAAGTTATTAATCCATTTTTCATTTCTTAAAGTATCACCTCCTACTGAACTTAGGTTAAAAATATACTCCCCAGGAGGAAATTCCCCCGAAATGTTTCAATCAAATCTTCCATGGTTGGTTTGCCTTAAAATCCTGGCTATAAGATCCCTGCAGTGCTTGCAGGGCATAGTTGATTGAAATTCTGCACTGCTACAGTGGCCGGTGAGCGTGGGCTATGCAAAGTGCCTACTTGCTGGCAAAGCAGATCTTAGAAATGGGTGGTTAGCATTTTGCAATGTTAGAGAGCATTTAGCAAGCAATGACTAGGCTCTGGCAATTCCAAGAGACAGTCCTATTAGCAAAACTGCAGATTCCAAAGCATTAGTGAAGCTGGACACAATCAGAAGCCCATTGGAATTCTGTGCAAGAAGCAGACAAAGAAAGAATCCCAACAATGAGAAACAGCAAAGAATGGCGAAAAAGCCCCCTTCCCAAATGAATGGAGAGTTGAATACCTTGATATAAAAAGAAGTTGACCTCTATTTAACCATTTGTTTTTGTATTTGGCTACAACTTTGGGGCATAGTTTGTATTACGTGTGCTTGGGGAAATAATATGACCGCTGTGTTGCATTGTAAGAACTTTGTATAGGTAGGACTTTTCATTATATTATTTTAAATAGTGGCACTCTTTGATATTACGGCTGAAAGGAAATGCCTCTCAAAATCCCTTTGCATATTACAAAAATAGTAGAGCTACTCCAGGTATATCTTGTAAAATAAAAACCACTTCTGAGGACTAGGGCTGGATGGTATCTGGTTTTCAACATTGTGATATATCACAATGCCCGAACACCAAAAACATCTGAAAAAGTGGCTGGGCTCGGGAGGGAGGGAGAATCGACCAGGAGGAAGGGAAGGAAGCTTCCTGCTTGCTCAGTTAAAGGAGTTCCTAGTGACTCGCTCCCTCCACAGCCCAGTCCTGGCCTCAGCAGAGGGAGCCTGAGAAGGTTCTCTCCCATCTGCCTGCCTACAAGCAGGTGGGCTGCCTCATTCTTCCTGCGACTGATCGGGAGGAAAGAGGCAGCCCGCCTAACTTGCTTGGGCAAAGGCAAACATGCAGACAGGCAGATGGGCAAGCTGGCAATACATCGCGACTCCCTGGCTACCGCCAGCACAACACAGGCAGGAGTGAAATGCACTGTGATGGGCCGTGCATGTATTGCCAGCTCAAAATGTCTGAAACTGGTTTCAGACAATGAATTGAAGTACATGCATCCACATGTAGACATACTTTTTAAAAAAGTTGTGCATTATTCACACATAGTATGGCAGCTTTCTCAGATGTTGGACTATCCCCATTATCCTTGACTATTCTGGCTGTGGACCATGGAGGTTATATTCCAGCAACTTCTGAGGAAGGCTGTTGTGTGAGATACACTTTGGGCACACCTTTCAGAAAAATGTACCTGGCAGTTTGGCAAGATGTAAAATAGGCCCTATTTGAATGAACTAAATCAGCAATTCCATTTTGCACCAAGAACCCACCATGTTCGAAGTGGTGAGAAATGCAGGGTAGAAAGCATGTGTTTTAATTGGTCATCCGCCCACTGATTATAAATAATATTTTGCATTTCAACCAATAATGGATTCAATTTATACAAGTGTGCATGTATCACCAACAGCTAATTCATTATAGGTGCCATTTTGAGATAGTGAAGTGAGTGAACCTTGGAAAGAAAGACAATCCTTAATACATTTCTCTCTCTCTTTAAAGTGGCATTCTAGAACAAAAGGTCTAAATATTTAACTTATAAATGTATCAATTAAACATTGTTCTCATTAACCCTGGCTGCCTCCCCACCACCACCACACCATCAACTAACATCCTAATCCTATCAAAGTTTTCTCAGAAACGGTTCCTACTTTCTTCAATGGATTTACTTGCCCAAATATAGGGAAAGTAGATTTGATGAAGGAAATCCATGACCCATTTTTTAAAAAGTTAATAGAACAAGGGCTATGATTCTGGGGGACAGAACAACTTAATCTCTCCCCTACTTCTAATTCTCTTGTCCTGATTAAAATTGCACTGTAGGTTTCTCCCTACAGGACAAACAGCAGCCACAGGGGGAAATTTCAGTCAGGAAAATGCTGTGGGAGAGAAATGTTACTGCCACATTTTCCACAGCTCTGTATGAGGCCTTTTCCCACTGCATTCAGATAAAAAAACAACCTCTGGGACACAGTTGGTTTATATATTTCTTCCACATCATGTCTAGTTGTGCCCTGAAAGTTGGGCAACACTGACAGGGCAAATCAGCATTTATTTCATGAGTCAGTTTCACAAGGGTTTATTCAGAGGTTATGTCCCACCTCTTCATTAATTTGCAGAGGTTTTTTTTTATAAATAATAATAATAATAATGCATGAGAACTTGTATTTGAATGGTATTTTTGAATCTATTTTCTCACTAAATAGTTTTTTTTATTACTTCATAGTATGCATTTATATAGGCTTTTTTAAATCCCAAAGCACACTATATATATATATAATACACATTTGGGTGTGTCTTTTGAACTTAGAACTGCATCACAATTTTGGAGAACTGAAAAATTCAAAAAATATCTACAGTATGTCTAAGAGGCTACTTTGAATCGGAATCCACAAAGAGCAAATTCCTCAAACATCCCTACTGCCATGAACATGCAGAAGACTGAACTTTAAAGTGTTCAGTTCAATTTAGTTTTAGTTCACTCACTATTAACTGAACGAACTAAAGGTTTCAGCCTTCATACTAATAATGTGTCTTTGCCCATAGATGGATTTCTCCACACATCATCTCTTCGTGAATAAGAAATGGATTCATGATACTCTTGGCTACGTGAGCAAATTAAGTAAGTTATTTTTTTTACCAAAAAAAGTTCCCTTTGAAAAGAATGCACAGTGGACTTACATACAAAATGATTTCTCTGACTTGGATGTGAAGCATGGTAGCTGAAGACTTGGAGGACAAATTGAATGAACAAGTAGGAAATCCAGACAAGTGGAATGTTAATGACAAGTAGCATTATAGAATATAAGCCTTCCCATCAGTTTGTATGTGGTAGGCATGTCAATTAGTGCAACGCTCTGGCTATTCAGAAATAAAAATTAAAAGTGATAGGCCCTGTGTTCTTCCCCAGTCGGGGTGTGGCTGCTGTCATAACCCTCTGGTACAAAGCATCTGTTCAAGATGAAAAGAAGGTTAAAGTGCCTTAATGTCTCAAAGCCCAACAGAGAGGTGAGGTTGTTAAAGATTGAAACAGATGCAAACAGATGCTGTCTCTTTGCACGATATGGTTATGACAGGTTGATTATTATTGCTTTGAAATATTTGCAAGAAAAACCTTTGATAACAGGCAATTTCATATTCTGACTATAAGAGATACTTAACTAAAAGCCGCTCATTTAGCTCTGAAGAGTATTATTTTTAGAAAGAGACAAGAAAGGGGGGGGGGGACACATCAACCAGTGATGGGGCCTGAATGATTTATTGTGTTATTAATGAGTGGAATAAAGATTCATTCATCTGTTCACACAAAGGAAAACAGCATTACATATTTCTCTAAAAGCCCTTGCCTTATTATGCACTGCTCCCACACTTCCTTTGTAAAGGGATATTTTCCTTCACAAAGAAAACTGAGTTACATAAGAGCACATGGGAACATACTGAAGTTCCTTGCTGCCGTATTTTGACATCATCCTCTGCAATCCCTCTCTGACTGCTTTATCAGCTAACAGCAACTAACTACCATAGAGACTTCACATCTTGGAATGAAATAATCTCTCCATGGTGGCAGAAGACACCTGGGAAGGGCCTTACTCAAGTCCCCATTTCACAACCAACAAGTTCAGTGGCTTTCATATGCACCCTCCCCCCCCAAAATAAAATCATTCACCAAGCTGAACACAGACCCTACTAGAAGCTCAATAAACCTCATGCTCTTGTGGTTTACCTAGGACTGCAAAAAAATGGGACAGGAAGGGTGGTTTAGCTCCTGTGAGATCACAATACATGACTATATTTGAGCTGTCTTTGTGAATCATGAGTTGCGTACACCCAAGTTAAAAAAATATATAGTTAAACTATTAAATGGTTTGAAGTCACTAGATTCCACCTGACCTATCTAGCTTGTTACTCAAGATTCATGTCACCTGGTGACTGCATTATTGCTTCTATTGCCTTAACCAAAAGATCAGATGAGGACCCCAAGTGAGGTAAATAGCCTTACACTTGCTCTCAATCTTCCCATATTCCAGGTCGAGTATTTTAACACCAAACCAGAAGGGCAAAAAGCAGTCCTTGGGGTCGAGGAGCAGGTGACATGTGGTGCAGGCTTGGCCAGCAGGTAAACATGGGATTTTTGTTGTTGTTGCAAGAATCAGGAGGTGTTGAATCTGTGTATTTAAGGCAGCCCTAAACATCCTTGTCTGTCAGTTTTAACAGTGGGGGCCAAAGGCATGGTGCCTGAGCTACTCTCTTACCCCTAAAGATGGTCTCTCCATGGCAAGGTTGAGGCACAATGGTGGGGCAATGTGGGAATGTTTGCAGTGCTGCTGCTGCCCAGGCTGTATCTGCTCTATAAATAAATACAGGACTTTAGTTGCCAGAGCTGACATTTTGGTACCTTCCATAAAACACAAACATTAGGGATTTTTTTTATAAAAAAAATATGGAAAAGGGATATAACTTTTTAAAAAGAAAGAAACCTGTGCTTAAATGTAATTATCTGCAATTGTAATCCAGTGAACTGGATTTCCACAGCTTCAGTTTGATGTAAGTTTTACATTCTCTACACTTAATTGTGATAAGAATAAAAGTTATGGACCTCTTTGGGTGTCTCTTGATGACAACGGTTGCTGCTCCACCACAACTCCAGGGCTGCCACCAAACAGGCCAGGAGCAGGCCCACTGCCAAAATGCAGAAGACCCCTGCAAAACTGTGAAGCTTCAGGGCCTTCCCATCCGTCTGTGCGTTGGTGTGGCTGTTCAGATCACAGCGTCCCATTCGTGGCCACCATTTCTCTTTGAACACATCCAAGTATCCAGCTTCTTGTAGTTCTAAGATCCTGCAGAGATCATTTTAGGGAAAACCACAAGCATTATATTTCGACAAGGAAAGCTTGCACAGAGGAAATCTGCAACTGAAAGAATATAAACTTGACAATTGGCAAGGTTTGTGCTACCAAAGAAATGTATACCCAATTGCACAATGAATGAGATGTGAACACTGTAAAATTTTGCAGGAATCAATATTAACAACACACTCAGAAAGTTGTGAATAAGTAAGGGCCTCTCAACATATTGGGTTGGATCCACTGATGCACTTGTGGGGTGGAAATGGTGCTACCGTTGCTGTTAAGCAAACTGTGGCACAAGTCTTTCCTCAGCATTATCTTGGTGCCATGCATAATGGTCAAAAATAATGTTGAGAACGTTACTTAGTACAAATGAAGCCTCACCTGTGAGTTCAGAAGCATCTCCCTGTTGAAAAGCAACCCCCAGCTGTGACCAGTTAGACCTTACTCAACAAAACAGCCCATGAAGAAAGGCTTGACTAAGAGACATTGAGAGCTTAGAATACTAAATCTGATAGCCAGAAGAGGTACAGCAGAGAACCCCCAACCTGTCCCCTCCCTGCACAATGAGAGGGCTGAACAGGCATACTCTATCATTTTCATTGGTTTATTAAATTGACCTTGTTATAGTTCTAGGTCCCAAGAGCTCCAAATCATACACTGAACTGGATAGATTAACAATGCCTGCCAAGTTCCTGTCCTGCCAGATTTTTACTCTGGGGTAGTGAGATGTGGACACAGAAAACAATGGACACTGGCAAAATTGGGATGGGAAGCAGCCTTGACCCCCGAACAAAAGCCAACAGGTAACTGTAGAGCTAGGCATGGTTTCCTGCAAATCAGCTTCTGTAGTACTGCATATCAGCACAGCAAGACTTAAGAGAGCACTTACATATGCATAGCCCCATTTTGTTTGACAACTGACAGGCATGAAAACCCCTGAATTAGGCACAACAGGGAAAAACTGCAAACTTCATGAAGATGCTCTGATGATTAAATCTCCAGGAGTGCTTCTGTTTAAGGATCATACCAGTCGTTGACAACAGCTTTGTACTCCTCCAAAGAGATTGTGGGAAACAGAAATTCAAGTGTGGTGGTGGGGAATTTATTTTCCATTGAACCACTGCCAATCCTAAACTAGCAGATAGTTGAAGATGTCAAACAGCCCTGCCTGAGATCCTGGCGATCCACAGATAATCAAGACTAGGCTGCTCTGACTCACGCAGGCTTGGTCAAGTACACATCTGCCCCAGCTATAATAAAATATATCTCTACCATACTGGTCTCTACAGCCACAACAGGCACTGTAACTCTCCAGTTATTTGACTTTACCTTCAATGGCACACTTGAGACAGATGGATGCCAACAGACAAAAGCTCTGACTGAACTGGATAGCCCCCAAAATTGCTGTGGTATAAGTCAAGTGCTACTTGATTATAGTTTAGGGAGATCCATCTTGAACCTGATCTTATCATGATGAGAGTGAATATAAGAGCATTATATATAGGACAGAAGAGTGGAAGTATTTCTGCAGAGTGAAAACTGTAACATATGCCATCTCCTTCCTTTCCTGCTTCTGGAAACATCCCCATGTGCCCGTGATGCAATCCCACACTCCCAGGATAAATTACTGTATTTTTCGCCCTATAGGATGCACTGGCCCATAGGATGCACCTAGTTTTTTTTTGGGGGGGGGAATAAAGAAAAAAAAATATCCCCCCCCCCCCAGCCGCAGGAACTCCCGCAGGGCTCCCTAGGCTACGGAGATCTGCCCGAAGCACGGGGCGCTCTGCTTCAGGCCACCCCATGTTCCGTGCAGCAGGCTGCTATCCGCAGCCTAGGGAGCCCTGCAGGAACTCCTGCGGGTTCCCCAGGCTGTGGATAGCTTCCCGAAGGGCGGGGCGCTCTGCTTCAGGGTGCCCCGCGCTCCAGACAAGCAGGCTGCCCAGGCTTACTGCAGAGAGAGAGGGGTCAGTGCGCACCGACCCCTCTCGCTTTCCAAGCTTCAGCGAAAGCCTGCATTCGCCCCATAGGACACACAGACATTTTCCCCTTCATTTTTGGAGGGGGGAAAGTGTGTCTTACAGGGTGAAAAATACGGTATATTAGCTAGTGCTGCTCAGCAAGGTAACCACCTGTTCCGCTTTCCACGTAAATTGTCAGTTCAGACTTCCAGGAATGCTCATGTTTTGTTTCCAAAGTAAGACACACTAAACCAAAAGCAATCACTATTGCACATATTGATTATGAAGGTGACATGTTGTTCAGGACTTGCCCTAATGCAATGGTAATTCTGGTTCTCTGTTAGCTTATTTTGGAGGCGATCTCACAGAATGTCAAAAAATTATTCTTTCTGCTAGTAGAAGAAGCCTCCTTTTGCAGAAGGCTAAATATGGATCCAACCCATTATGCTTTTAAAATATACATATGGTATTTTAAAGAGCAGAGCAAGAAGCATGAATTATGAATGTGGCAAAAAGGTGCTCGGAAACTTATTATCATACAGGTATACTCATTAGAGAGACAGGGTTGACCGCAGCTTCCTGTTGAGCAGCAAACCTGGGTTTGTTGCTGTGAATTTGCCTACCTTTGAGCATAGAATAATACACCACACATTTCTCACTGATTATTCCCCACTTGACAGTTTTCATTAATTTGTAGCCGTGATTTTCTACTCTCCCACAGTTCTTTGCCTGTGAACTAGCCCTAATTTAGAAAGGGCTGGACTGCCCCTCTGTCCCTGCGTCCCCCATACTCACCTGAATTGAAAACCAGATGGGCCATCCTGTGACCCTGAAGAAGCGACAGAACTGAAATGCATTGCTACAAGCGATATTCACCCAGAAGCAGCTGATTAGCCAAGGGTCTAAATGCCAGCAAATGCGATACTCGGCTTGGGGAAGGGGTTCAAGCCCGAGCACTTTTGTATTACCTTTGGGAGAAGAGATCCCTGTATGGACTGCCATGCTGGAGTGCTATCCCATATCCTTTGCTGCTGATGCTGTTTCCAATGACTGTCACGGAACACTCATCGTCCGTCAATGCCGCGTACTCCACTACTGCGACGTCCCACAAGAATGCGTAGTTGCCTTTCTTTGCCTGTAAAAACAAGGAACAAAACTTTCAGACACATCTTTAACTTGGATAGAATGTTATCATTCTCTTTCAAAAGCTATCAGTTTTTGAACAGAGAACTATTTTTTACTCATTTTAATATAATTTTTTTCCTGTTTTACTATGTAGAGTACTCATTTAAACATCTTTAAAATACCAGTGACTTCCCTTCTTCTTGGTTCATTTTGCATATCATAAATCCCTGCATATTTTACAAAAACTAAGCCATTCAGTATTCCATTATTACATCCATCAAAACTTATTTACACTGTTGAATTTATATTACTGCTGCCAATGTTTTCAAGTGTACACAACCCCCCCCCCATATATTCAATAAATTTTTCCATTTTTCTCCAAACATATGTTCTTCTTGTTCTCTTATTCTATATTAAGTCTGCAACCTGTGCATATCCTGTAAGCTTAAGTTGTCATTCTTCTTTAGTTGGGACCTCACTCATTTTCCATTTTTGAGCTTATGAAACACAGGCCGCATGTATTTTAAGAATGTCTTAAAATCACCAAATACATTTTGCCAGACCCAGGTCTTCTCAAATTCACCTCAATTTTCACTGTGTAACATTTAGTGGTAACATACCTGTATATGAAATCCCCCCCCCAAAAAAGCCATAAGAAATTTCCCAAGATCAACATTCTTTTAACTTCTCCTTAATTTCCAATCTATGTTTAAGCTAAACAGAACTATCAATTCAAAGTTGCTTCAAATTTCACGTTGCGGGGGGGGGGGGGGAGAGGCTCACAAATTAATGTGGCTTATGTAAAATTGCATGGTGAGTTCCCGCCCACCCCCCAGGGGATATAAAGACACATGACACAATTATTAAGGTTATTGGGCTAAATAAGGCCACAACTTTATTGGTTACAGGTGATGAGCAGTATTGGCTTAGGCATTGGTCCTAACCTACTACATCCGGCTTCAGCCCATCCGCTTGAAGTCCGGGAAGGGTTCTGCAAATTTACATCAGGAATTGGGGACCAGTGGGGGAGTCCTGCTGGTGCACATCAACTAGGAACTCCGCCGGGGTCACCAATAGGGGTGTGCCTTAGGCCCTCACCTCAATAGGCTTTGGGCAGGACCCCCCCCCCCCCCGGAATCCTTTATCAGACTACCCTTCAATATGCAGGGCAGGAGATGGTGCTTCCTCCCCTCTTCCATCTACAGAACTATACCAATACCTAACCGCCAATACCCAGAAAATTGTCAAGATTTGGTACAAGGTAGGTGAAAAGCAAGTGGCCAGTGCCAATTTGCCAAGTGGAAAAATTCCTACCAGGCCCCTCAACAGCGACCAACCAAGGTCCATAGCAAGGTCAAGGAACAAGAACATTAAAGGGCGGGAGGGTGAGAAAACAGGTGGTAGGCGGGAAAAGAGGGAGATCCCCAGTTGTGCCTGTATTAAATAGGGCAGGCCATGCCTCTGGAGCCAGCTGATTGGCTCGCCAGGAGGTGACGTGGCTGGGAATTCCCCCAATCATGCGGGGGCTGGGCTCCAGTCGCAGCGCGCTTGGTGGGGCCGTGACGCCCGCAATCCCACCTCCTCTGCAGGGCGGAAGTGGCTTTCCAATGTAGAAGGACTCCTAAAATTCACCTCAAGTTTTATTTTGGGGGAAATTCCATATCAATGTCATATTCATATATCAATGTGTTTTTGAAAGAAATTTGGGGTGACTTGCCAAAATCTCTCTTTGTGTGAAACAGTAACACAGTGAGTGAAAGACAGAGCAAATTATGTCTTGTCAAAGAGATCTAGTTCGTGTATCGAAAGTGGCCCTAATGACCATTTCATCAAACCAATTATGTCTAGCCAGCTTGATTAAAAGTAGCCACTACGAGGGAGAGATGAGAGCCACAACCTTCCAAGATAATGTTTTAAAAAAAGGGTATGCCCCCCACCCATACCTTCTACATATGAGTGACTTGCAAGAACTGTTTAAGTGTCCTGCTAAATTAAGTGAAGGATCTTGTAAGTATGTGATGGCTAGTAGATGGATGAGCTTACTTATTGTAAACCTTCCCTCTGCCCATGCAGCTAACCTTAGATCTGGGATTGGTGCTAGGGCATCATTCTTGCCTATCATATGGGGTAGGAGGAGTCCTTACAGAGCATATATATAGGGACTTATTTGGTTCAGATAACTCCCTGATTCCGAAGGCTTATCTACAGGGGCAGCAGAGTTTCCTGGAGCCTTAAAAACCAGGCTTAGTGGGCTTTACTGTAATTTGGGGGGGGGAACCCCCCAAGATTTTGAGGATGAGTTGAAAACTCACTGAAAATAGAGATGCTATTTGAAAATAGCAAGTGAAACTAAAACTTACAAGCGTGTTTGGGGTCAGTTTTATTATTTGGGTCAATTCTCCCAATTGCTTTTCCGCAGAGATGTGGCAGCTGTCTACCATCCATATCTGAAATTCATTATTATAGGCTGAGAGGGAGCTTTCTGAAAATAAGCAAGCTTCCTGCATCCACACACACACACACACACACACACACCCCAACTACTTCAAAATACCAACTAAGAATGCCAAGCCAATTTGGAACTGAGCCAAGGCTAGTTCACCCATCACTACCTGGAA
Source organism: Podarcis gaigeae (assembly GCF_964106915.1). NCBI lineage: Eukaryota > Metazoa > Chordata > Lepidosauria > Squamata > Lacertidae > Podarcis > Podarcis gaigeae. Next base: position 25,918,272 of record NC_139681.1, on the reverse strand, counting down.
GGTGCGGGAAGTGTAAATGTTTTATATTTACACTTCGTTAATAGATTCAATAACGCTCTTTAATTCTTCATTAAATTTTGTGGTGTGCTTTTCCCCTGTTACAAAGTAAAACTTTTTGGGTGAAAGAATGAAACAAGCCTCATTTTATTTCGGAAAAGAGTAGAGTACTTCAACTATCAGAAGTTTAGTTATTCTAAGGAAGCTTTTCTCTTGTGACATCGTAGGCTAAAGGAACCAAATTCTCCCACGAGTTTCACTTGTGGCTAATATTTACTTATATTAGTACACACCTACACATCTCTCGTCCGCAAATGTCAGCTCTAATTGGGATTCCAAGCAGTGACTGCAAGCTGTGCGCATGAGGAATGTAAATCATTTTCGTTAACATAAGATGTAAGAACTGTCTCTGGATGGGAATTCAGGGAGAAGAAACCCGATTGCTTTGCTTGGTTAAAGTAATCATTGACTTCCTAATACATTTAAGTAATATGTTTTTAAGTCTCCAGTGAATGTACAAAGCACAGTGGAACAGATGGGCTGGTGAATTTAATGCAAATAAATGAGTAATCATAAATGCAGGCTCCCGAGCTATTAAAAGGAAGTTTAGATCATTTCTGTTTTCTCATCAGGTTCAGGGAAGCAATAATTTTGAATGTGTAATTAAATAAGAACACCCCCCCCCCCCGCAAAAAAGGCATATGGATGTTTCTTTTTCTTTTGGGTGGTTTTTTTCTCTCTTGCATATGGTTCTGCAAATTTACATCAGGAATTGGGGACCAAATTAGTTGTTATTGTAATCACATGCCAAGTGCTAAAACTGCTGCTATATGAATCAGTCTCTTTAACATGCAGTAGAAGCCACACAGTGTCCCGACGTCACACAGCACAAGGCATCTCCTTGCTTTCGCTTGCTGATGACAGGCAAGCACAGAAATTTGATCTATCTATGAGACAGGTTCTATTCGTCATTGCAGAGGGGGAACCAGATGCACCGCACCTGTCTTTACCATAATGTTCAGATTGGCTCTTACTATGATTTAATCATTTAATTTCCTCTCCCCAAGAAAGTCTGGGAAATGTAGTTCTGTGCAGTGCGTCAGAAGACTCCAAAAGAGAACTGTCAGTCCATTCACTCACGGAACCAATATTTCTAAAATTCATTGGCGAAAAACCGTATCAGTAAAAACCAACATAAAACCAGAATATCTTTGCCACCTCCCTGCCTCTCTCTCTCTCTCTCTCTCCCGCCCCCACCCCTGTACAGTGGTACTTCGGGTTATATATGCTTCAGGTTACATACGCTTCAGGTTACAGACTCCACTAACCCAGAAATAGTGCTTCAGGTTAAGAGCTTTGCTTCAGGATGAGAAGAGAAATCATGCTCCGGCGGCACGGTGGCAGCAGGAGGCCCCATTAGCTAAAGTGGTGCTTCAGGTTGAGAACAATTTCAGGTTAAGAACGGACCTCCGGAACAAATGAAGTACGTAACCAGAGGTACCACTGTATAGGAAAATCCCATTCCAGCTGTTTACAATCTTCCACCTTTAACCAACAGCAGGTGGCGCTGTGGGTTAAAGCCTCAGCGCCTAGGACTTGCCGATCGAAAGGTCGGCGGTTCGAATCCCTGCGGCGGGGTGCGCTCCCGCTGCTCGGTCCCAGCGCCTGCCAACCTAGCAGTTCGAAAGCACCTCCGGGTGCAAGTAGATAAATAGGGACCGCTTACCAGCGGGAAGGTAAACGGCGTTTCCGTGTGCGGCTCTGGCTCGCCAGAGCAGCGATGTCACGCTGGCCACGTGACCCGGAAGTGTCTCCGGACAGCGCTGGCCCCTGGCCTCTTAAGTGAGATGGGCGCACAACCCCAGAGTCTGTCAAGACTGGCCCGTACGGGCAGGGGTACCTTTACCTTTACCTTAAGTCTTTTTTTGGTCATTGACCCTTGGTTAACCCTCCAGGTCCCTCATTCCAGTGGTGGGTGTGGCCACCCCAAACTCTTGTGCATGCACACACACTTAGAACCATGCAGATTAGCTGAGGGGGAGGGTTTATTAACCCCTTTCTGCTCATCAAATGATAGATCTGATGACTGAGGAGGGGGTATTTGCATCTGCTTTAGGGTGCCCACCCCAGCACTATGTCTTCTCCCCACCACACCCTGCTAGCTGGCACCACCAAAATTGTTAGGATCTTAAAGGGAAGCAGGAAAAAATGGGGGGGGTGAAATAAGGATTAGCCAACGTTGTTTTAGAGATCTAGGCAAACGGTAATTAGATTAACTTCCCTTAAAGATGTTTGGTCACAAATATTTGCTGAACACTTTGATGGCATTTCAAAAGATAAAAGTGAGGAGTGAAGAAATGACAGAATGTTGAAAACAAAATCAGGTTCTTAGCCTTTAAACAGGGGAGTAAAGCTGTCAAGGATTTGGTCTTGATACACCTACTGAATCAAAGGCGGTCCTTGTTAAATATCACAGAGGGAACAAGAAGGCCAGACCAGGAGTCCCAAAAGCAAAACCAGGATGAAAACTGTTCAGTCTTGATGCAGTATATATGACACACACTTCCATTTAATTCTGTGTTTGTGCATGGAATTGTGACAAGATAATTGCTAATGGCATAAACATGAATGCACCATCAGAACAATGTAATATCAGGCTGGTCATCTGAAGCCTCCCTGCTAAGCTAATGAGCCTTTATGGCTGAGCATCAGTGCCTGTGTGTCTTCCTTGCCACCCCAGCCTGATGGATCTGAAACACATCTGGAACTGGGACAACATGTTGCAGGAAGAAGGTGGCATACTGCTTCCTTCCCTGAGCAAAACGGTCATGGTTTTCACAGCTATATCCTCTGAACCTGACAAGAGTGGCTAATACTGATAAAGTTGTGAGGAACAGACAATAGCAGTACTGTTGTTCTAGAAAAAGACGTGCCAGAACTCAGCATGAACACCTCCCTTGTTTTCTTATAATGGTAATGGCGCCCACCTGAGAGGTGCCGAGACTGAGTTCTGGCTGAAATGAGAAGACCTGGGCAAAAGTGTCCACCGTTGTCCAAAGCTTTAGGAACACTGGAAGCCTTGGTACATCTAGCACATTACTGACCACACTGACTGGCTTTTTCAAAACAAGGAATATTCTCAGCCCTCCCTGGAGAAACCAGGGATGAAACCTGGGGCCTTTTTCATGCAAAGCAGATGCTCTACCATTGGACTTACAGCCCTTCTCTCTGGCGACTATCACATTTCCCTTTGGGCAAATGTGATATTTGCCAGATCTACAGTCTAAGAGATACCACTGCACTTTTACGGTGTGTATGCAGCCCTCTGCATCTCACTGTGGTTTTGCCCCTAGCGTACTGTGCCAGAGAGCAAACGGCAACACAGCAGAGGAGAGGCGAATACAGGCTGTAGTCCATCCTACTCCAATATTATTATTATCATTATTGCATTTTTAAAAATTACAGAGAAAGCATGAATTAAACATTACAAATAAAAATACATAAAAATAAAAAATATAAAAAGAAAAGAAAAAGAAAAATGATAAAGAATAAAAAAAATGATAAAGAATTAGTCAAGTACATATCTGTGAGATTAATTACAACCAAGTATTGCTTTGGAACCATATTTTGTCAGGTAGTTTTTAAAGCAATCCCATTCCTTTTTTACCTTGTTGCCTGAGTGATCTCTTATTAGTTCTATCATTTTGGCTAGTTCAAGGGTCTCTCACAACTTTAATTGCCACTTGTCTTTTGTTGGTATTAACTCACTTTTCCAGTACAGTGATACATTGTTTTGAGTATGGGATCCGTTCCGGAGCCCCGGACACTCGATGAAAGGGACGCTCAACAAACCCGTTCCGGTACTTCCAGGTTTGCTGTGGATGTTCCATGAAATGGACGCTAAACGGGGCGGACTCACAATGAGGTACTACTGTATTTTGCTACAGTGATACCTCGGGTTACAAACCCCTCAGGTTACAAACACTTCGGGTTATAGACTCCGCTAACCCGGAAGTAGTACCTTGGGTTAAAAACTTGGCCCCAGGAGAAGAACAGAAATCGTGCAGTGGCAGCACGGCAGCCCCATTAGCTAAAGTGGTACCTCAAGAAACATTCTTTTATTTTCAATTGGGATGCTTATCGTTAGAATGCCTAATATGAAAGCTTCAGGTTTCTTTAAAAATGTGTGTTTTAGCATTCTTTTTAGTTCTTCATAGATCATGTCCCAATTTTTTTTATTTGGGGACATGCCCACCACCTGTGGAATGGACCGTGCTACTCCTATCCAGATGTGCCACAAACCCTTCTTAGTCTGCCAGTGGTGTCCTAGAATTTGGCCACCTATAGCTTTGGGTGATAGATAGGCCCAGTCCTGCCTATGAACCACTAGCATAGCATGGCTTTAGTTGTGTTATTTCTAAATAGAGACAAAACCAGGAGCAAATGTAACCTGAGAGACAAGGTTGCACCAGACATGTTTACTTCATCTAGTTTGTATCTGTCTCTTGCTTCAGGGTTTTTACTGTCACCTGCTCTCTTGAGCCGGCAATCTGCTGACAGGAATGATAGTCCCTATCTACAGTATGCCTCCTATTTGCACCATAGGTGCTTGGGGAAATATTATCATCCACAGGCATTCCATTTCTATTACAAGCCAATGCCCGGAGAAGAATACTGCTCTTCCAGCCTCTGCCATACAAGCTGAATGTGTCCTAGGCGGACACAATTTCTCCCTTTCGTTCTCAGAAGCTTTCCAGTCTGAGTCTCAAAACATGGAAGCTGTGAGGTTGTCCTCTCTCTTCCTCCCTTATAGCACTGTGGTACTGAGGGCTGCATGGAGAATATGGCAGAGAAACAAAATAGGCCACAATCCAGCACAATAAACACAGTTAAGCCCCTTTAAATCCACAGGTTTAAGTGCGCCTAACTCTGTGCTGGAGTGCAGCCATTAAGCTTACTGGCCCCTTCAATATCAATAATGAAGGTCTTAGTTTATAAAGGACTCTGGCCTGCACCATAAAAATAGATCATTTTCAACTATCCTCTGCCACTTTAACATTAAACAGAAGATTGTGACCATAATTTTCGATGTCTTTACTACTGCTCTACCAAAATGTCGCAAGAACAACATCTGGAATGAAATTCATAGCTACTTCTCTAGGTAAAACATTCAAGGAACTTAGACAGAAGTCATAAAGTTTCAGTAAACATTTTAGTCAATAAGGGATTAGGACAGTTCTGTTGAGAGGGGGTATGGGGGTGCAGATGTACCAAGTCTACAGACAGCAGAAGCATCAGACTCTGGGATTTTATTTATTTTTTAAAGTAAGCTGATTGGTCTCCTGTAAAGGAAGTTAAGAACCAAAATGTGCTGGCAGGTGAACCAATATGGTTGTTCCTGCCTTTCAGTGCTTTTTGCCAGAGTGAAGTCAGAACTGTGATTGACAAGTGAGGTGTTTGGATACCAGGAGACAAGAATTCCTGAGGTCATAAACAGTGCAGTATTCCTCACCCCTGCATTTTTATTTATCTTTTTCTGTTTCTTGGAATCTCTACAGTTTGAGTTCCAACACTCCCTAAAAGGGTGTGTGTTCCCTCCCAATTGGATGTCACCCACCCCTTCACTCCAAAATTTGAAAAATATATATGCAAAGATGCTTGGACAACTCCAGGCACTTATTAAAAACTCACTGTATGGTTAGCTTACAGTGCTATACATGTCTATTGAAAAATAAGTATCTGTGTGTTTAATGGGGTTCATGGCACAGCAAACTGGGAGCTCAGTTGAACACAAGTGGGTCTCATGCATCCAAAAATGTAATAATTAGGCCAGATGAAGATTGGTTTAAGCACTGGAGCTGGACTACTTTTCAGGGGTAGAGGGGAGACCCAGGAAAAGTCCCTTTATAGTCTAATGATGCATCCCTCTGTTTAAAGGAAGCAAAATATGATTACAAGTAGCCATTTTATTCCTCCTTCCATGGCTATATCCTGCAAATTTGCATATGACATGTGCATGCAAATTTTATATGCATTTTTTTTCAGCAAGTGTAGCAAAGAGCCCAATTCACAGCATATTGGGCCCAGAAAATCCTGTTCACACCCCTGAATTATTATTATTACTATTATTATTATTATTATTATTAATACCCCTCCCTCCCCAGCCAAGGCTGGGCTCAGGGCGGCTAACAAGCAATAATAAAAACAAGTTGAATGAATATAACTTAAAAACAAAATTAAAATACAATATTAAAATATTGAAACATTAAAATATTAAAATGTAACCTCATCGCAGGAGGAGAAAGGAAAAGAAAAAAAGAAAGAGGGGGAGGGAATCAAATAAGGGTTTCTCATGTCCCCTATGTCAATTTTTCAGACACGCAGAGAAAACACCTCTCTTTCCTCAGTTAGCAGTGTGGTAGGCATGAAGAAGACATTCTCATTCCCCCGCTTTGAAATTGAAAGTTCTTAGGTATTTATATTTTAGATTCTGCAAATTATCACCTTTTGATCAAATGTGTGCCTGCATGTTACTGTTTGATTGGATGTGACAGGAAGACAGCCTAATGTGCAATCAGGGGGGGGGGAGGGAAGGGGTGTTTTATTGATAAAAACGTCAGATAAATGGGAAGAAAGCATATTTCATATAGTTTCCACTAGAAATTTCTGAAATAACATTAAAAGGCATAAAATGCCACCTCAAATACTTAAGGCTGAAGCAGTAATTTATAAAACAAAATTACTTGGAAGTCAAGAAGCAAATTCGCTGCTTAAATCCATACAAAATATGGAACCTCGTGGGGAAAGTGCTGGATTTGCGAGATATTGGCATCTAAGAGCCCCACCCCCAAAAAGAAAGGTACTAAATAAATTTGCTACTTCTTAACTCCTTTCAACTGAATGATGGGTGAAATCCCAAAAACCCTTGAATTTCTCTTTATTGGGGGGAAAATGATGCTGAACAATTGTATCAGCTAGATTTCACACTAATATTTTTGAACTCATGCGTAAACTAAAGAATTAGCTCTAGTACAGTAATTATGACTATTTAAAATGAGTACTAAATAGCAATTATATAGAATATTTCTCCATAGATTATGTCTGTAATTCCTATAACAACCTTGTTATTACCTCTGTATTGCAGATGGGGAGCCAAGGCTAAAAGGTAGTGGCTTGCCTAAGACTTCCCTAGTGAGCATCTGATTAAAGCAGTATTTAAATTAGGAACCTTGTGGCTCACATATGCTTACGTCCTTTTTCAATACAAAACATCAGCTCTATTCTCTCTATTTTTTTTTTTATATATAATTTTTTTTATTGAGTTTATGAAATACAGAAAAAAAGACTAAAGGATAGATAGATACTTCCGGAGGCGGCACAAAACAGCAATGGCGGTCCTCTTTACTTTGTGAAGAGGGGCTCCGCGAAAAAGGGTCGTCCGCTGCGGCAAAGCGGAGACCCATTAAGAAAAACCGCAGGCAGAGCGAGCCTGCGGCCGTGGGACTCGGCGGGCGCCTTGAGCCCCCCCAGAAACGGAGAAGGAGCCTCGTAAGAGGCTCCGGAACGTGAAAGGGGGAGCGGCGCTGTGAGTTCATCGCTCTTTTCGTGGAAGCAAAGCCGCGCTGCTGCTGCTGATGAGCGCTGACCTTTCTTCTTGAAAATATCACAATTGGAGCAACATACCCGTGAGTAAGGGGCTTAAATTTTTAACTAAATTGGAGAAATTCGGCTGAAAACGGGAGGCGAGTAACAGGAAGTCCGCCTCCCGACCCTGCTAATCAGATCAAAGCAAGGGCTCTGAAGCGAGCTGAAGTGTTTAAAAGGGATTGTAAAAGTGGAAGAAAGAGTGCATTGATAGACTTTGCATTTTGAGGATAAAAAGGGAAAGAATTGTGAAATTTATGGACTTTTGCCCTCTGGAACTTTCCCCCTATTTTTGAGCTAAACGGAGTTAGAAGGGGTAACCCCGTCGTCGGGCTGCCAGCGTATAAAAGAGAACTGTCAAACTGCTGTCAAATTGACGACATTGTAGCAGAGACTTAAACTGTTGTACAGACTGAGATACTAACGTTTAACATTGTTGCTGGGACCTCTCTTGACACCTTGTGGCTTGATTATAAGAAACTGGAAGCTTTGGAAACCTTCCTTTTGCGTTCTGGAACTACAAAAATCTAAACATGGGGAATATAGGAACTTCAATGGCGGAAAATAGTTCTTTCCTTCTTTGAAACTTTGAAATACCCCCCCTAGAGGATTGTGGAAATATAGCGGCCTGGGAATTGAACTTTATTGAAACTCTTTGTGGTTTAATTGTTTATACTCTGGACTTGTCTTTCTCATGGGACAAAAGATCATTTGACCTTGAATAGAGGCAGGTGTGGAATGAGCGGCTCAGGGAGAACAAGAGCAGCTAAAGCCAAAGATAAAGAAAAAGAGAAAAAATCTGGGCAACTTTTGCAAACAACTTTAACTCATCAACGCAGATCATCTGTCCCAACTGTGCTGACAGCACAGGAGGTGGAAATTGTACAGCCTGCTGCAGAAGATATGGCAACTGGAGGATCTGAAACAGTCTTGAAACAAATTTTGGAACAACTGGCAGTTCTAAATCAAAAAGTGGATAATCAAACATCAAAAATTGACCAAGCTACATCCTCTATTGGCAAATTAACTGAACAGGTTTCGCAGCACACCCAGGCAATCGAGAAACTGCAAGGAGCTACGGCTGAAAATTATAAATTAGCTGTGGAAGCCAATCAAAAAGCAGAACAGGCGAACATAAAGGTTGATGAGATTAAAGGGGAAGTAAGGCCTCTGAAAAGACAGGTAGGGGAACAACAAGCCTACCTGTCATTGGTTGAATTGAAAAGTAAAGAAAATAATCTCAGGATAAGGGCCATCCCGGAACTGGAGAAAGACAACCTAGAGGGATTTCTGACACTTTTGTTCTCCAAATTCTGGGGAATTGAGGAAGATAAGGACTTTAAAATTGTGACAGCCTTTAGACTGGGAAGATCTGTAAAGAAAGACAAGTCCAGAGACTGTTTAGTTATTCTGAGATCAAGAGAAGAGAGGGATAAGATACTAGGCCTACATTTCAAGAAATCTTTGGAGATAGAAGGTAAAAAGGCTGAAATTTACAGAGATATACCCAAATATCTCTTGGATCTCAGGACTACCTATATAGACTTGACCAAATTGTTGAGACACAACGGAATTCCTTATAGGTGGGAGTTTCCACAAGGACTATCATTTACTTACAAAGGAAGGAAAATAAAAATTAAATCACCTGAAGACCAGCAGAAGTTCCTATACGACCACGAGGAGGACCTGCAAAAAGGAGCCGCAGCTTCTTGGCCACCACCACCACCGGGACCACCTTCAAAAGCTACACCGTCTGGATCTGGACCAGCACTACCACCTCCGGGATCGGAGGGAAACCTAGATACCCCATTGTAGGACCCGCTAATTGAACCAGGATGTCTCTGCAGCTTCTTAGCTGGAACATAAATGGCGGAAATTCCCCGGAAAAAAGAAGAAAAGTTTTCCACATTTTGAAAAAAGAACAATTGGACGTTATTTGCCTACAAGAAACACATGTGACAAGGCTCCACAGAAAAGTGCTAATTAATAAAAGACTAGGCCAAGAATTTATTTCTTCGGATAAAGTTAAGAAAAGAGGAGTGGTGATATATGCAAAGGAGAGCCTGTCACCGAAATTTTTATTTAAAGATGAACATGGCTGAATTTTGGCGATTGAAATACAGACACAAGGAGAAAATTTTTTGATATTAGGAATATATGCTCCAAATGAGGGAAAATCGGAATTTTTCAGGAAGCTGCATGAGACTATGCTGGATTACCTGGACTACAATAACATCATTATGTTGGGTGATATGAATGGGGTTGTGTCTGTAAACATGGATAAGTCACAAAGTGTCAACATATCGAAAGATGGCAGACTACCTAAAACTTTTTTTGAAATGACTGACAATATGGACTTAATTGACATATGGAGGGTTAAGAACCCTCTAGGGAAAGAAGGAACTTTCTTTTCTGAAGCTCATCTGACATGGACACGAATCGACCAAATATGGACAACTAGAGGACTGGTACCTAAGACTAGAAAAGTGGAAATCTGCCCAAAAACTTGCTCCGACCATAATGCTTTGAAAGTGGAACTGAGACTAAATACAACCGGATCCTTTAGATGGAAAATGAATGACACCATATTAAGAGATCAGGAGATTGTTAAGAAGGCCCAAAAAACCTTAAAGGACTATTTTGAGATAAACTTGAATACCACCGTGGAAAAAAGAATAATCTGGGACACAAGTAAAGCAGTCATGAGAGGGTTTCTAATACAACAAAACACGATTAAGAAAAGGCTCTGGAATGAAAAGAAGGAGAAGATATTGGAGAAAATAAGAGAAGGAGAGAAAAAATTAAGATCTAGGCCTAAGTCGAAGGATGTGCTAAGAGAAGTGAAATTTTTCCAGGCGCAATATTCGAAATTGATAAATCAAGAGGTGGAATGGAAAATTAAACAAATGAAACAAAGATCCTTTGAATCAGCGAATAAGTGTTGGAAACTGCTAGCATGGCAGTTGAAAAAGAGACAAAAACTCAATACTGTTACAAATCTAGAGATTGAAGGGAGAATGGTTCAGAAACCTGAGGAAATTAGAAAGTGTTTCCAGAGATATTTCAAAGAACTATTCTCTCTAAAGGTGTTCCTCAGTATATCTGCGGGCTTCACCTGTATGCCCACCCTAAAAACTGCACTGGGTTGTGGAGGGAACTCTACCCTCTCCTATAGTAAAACGATTCAGACAACCAAATAAACTCTAAAGCACCTACCAAGGCAAATTTGAAGTTGCAAGGCTTATACAATGAGGCAAAACCTTTTAAACCTGCTAGATTACCTGAAAAAACAACAACATATTGCTCAAATTTACCTAAAGCTTCCAAAAACATATTTTGTAAAGTTCATTTCACAAAACTGCTAAGGAAACTGAATGTTATGAGCCTGAGAGATAAAGTAGTGGATTATGACATCGGAACAACAGTGACATTTTAAAAGGACAATAGAAAGCACATGAATTAGCAACCATGTGCAAACTGTTTAGGTCCGTCTTGCGATTAGGCAGAACGAGGCAACTGTGTCAGGTGGCAGATTCTGGACGTGGGGAGTGGACCTGAGGACAAAGCGAAGTGTGCCCCATAACTGCTGCCTTCAGCTATGGTGGAAGATGCTGTCCTATCTCCTAAATGGAAGAAAGATTGAACTGCTGAGCTAGTCGACTTCTGCATGTGTCATGGGAGCACGAAGCAAAACACCTTTGGCCAGCCCTGCAAATTGTCACTGAGATGAGTGTGGAATTTTTCTTCGTTTCTCATTGTCAAGTAATTTTATTTTACAAGGTGGCATTTCATGCCTTTTCCTTCTATTATCCGATGTAATTTCACAACTCCCTGGTAGAAACGGGATGAAAGGTGCTTCCTTCCCATTTGTCTGTGCATGATTTTTTTTTCTTTTTTGGCAGATATTTACTTTTCTAATATGAATGCCTTTTCACACTGATGGCTGTCTTGTGTCCAATTAACAGGTAAAGTGTGGGGATTGGATTTGTATGACAACTTTTAGGTCTTTACCGCCTTCCCATGCCTTTAAGAAAATGGCAGTTCATTGCAAGCAGCTTTGTCCAATGGAAATATAAGAAATCTTGCTTTTTATAGTTAACATTTCAGATTAGTCTCCACTGAAGTCCAATGGCATGTTAAGTTTCCATCCATGGAAACATTTCCCCTGTTGCTTCCATTTGCTAATGCTAATTTATGTTTGAAAATATATATGATGTCTAGGCATTGTATTTGACACAAACAACTTGTCTGTTTTAACCAAAACGCTCAGTGAGCTGTGAAGAAAATATAATATGAGCATTATATTTTATTTGAAAATGTTACTAAACATTAAGCCTGGTTTATGCCAGGGTTTAATCATGGGGCACCTAAGTCAGCCAGGTATTAGAATGGAACTACACTGCCGTTCAAGCTTTGGGGCTAAGCAGACCGAGTTATGTAATTTTAAAAAGCCATTTGTGCCAGAAAATTAAGAATCAGACTTAATTTGACAATATTATCATATACATTTAAATAACTTTCCAATTCTACAGTGAATCCCAAAATGGAATGCATTGGTATTCAACCAGTTTGCCCGTGTGACATTGAAACATGAATGTTAAATAAATCTATCCATAATAAATGGGTGTTTATGCAATAGGTTATAAAATATGTATCTTTATATTCTTATGCATGCATTCAGCATCCGACATAATAGATGGATGTTAAATGGTGACATATGCATATGGAGATTGCAGCTGAACTCTTTGCACCCAACAAAGGGTATACATAGCATCTGAGGCTGTATGTGTGCAGTTCTGTAAAAGAAACTGTAATCCTATTACCAGCTGTTTGCCACGAAAGGGGGGGGGGGGCGGTATATTCAGTCCTTGAAGAATACGACTGAGGAATCAAAAACAAAAGTTCCTGTTTAGCTAGGGCAATGCATGCAAAACCCTGATTCCATACACTTATAGCTTTTAGCCATTTTGGGGTATATGTCTGAGCTGCCAGTGACATTTTTGCACCTTAAGGCAGCGTGTAATCTAGATCTTTTCCATAAGGCTCCTAAGCAGATGTGCATTATACTGCTTCAGCATGGCTTTTGCAGTGCAGGACATTCGAGCAAAGCCAGCTCCGTTCTTTCTCCTATTTCGGTAGCTTCAGAGGCAAACAAAACACACACACCAAGGGTTCAGTAATGAGAAAATGAGCTGAAAAGTCTGAAACTAATGCACCTGACCCAGAAAGACCACAGCTAATTAAAACAATACCCCTAGGCTGAAGATGGCAAAGCAGACAGCAAGTGAACTAATCAGGGGGCATGTGAGTATCAGGGCATGATCTAAAGCTCATTAAAGTCAATGGAAATTTCTAACCAAGTTCAATGGTGCAAGAATCAAATTCATGATGCAGAACACGTTCAGTAGCACAAGACATACATTACATACTCACTCTCCCAAGCAGAACCCCAAGGACAAAGCCTTCCACTTCAGGGCGATGACATGTGAAGGATGTGCATCTCAATTTGATTTAACTGACATGTGATGTGTCATGTGCTCCTCCTTCACTCACTGGGGAAGATTTCTCTGCATAAGCTCATGGCTCCAATCACATGCCGTCTGACAGCCAGCAAATGATTACCATGAGATAAGGAACGCTAGACATTGAGTCGCTGCACCATCTAGTCTACTATACCGGAGTTATTTCCCACTTCTGAACAGGGAGGAGACTACGGTTGCCACTGCGTTTTGCACAAAGTGAATGGGATTTATGGTGTTTTGCAGGCAAACCAGCAGAGACATTTCCAGGAAAGCCAAAAGAGGTTTCAGTGGGTTCACTTCTCCCCCAGTTGATGCCCATATTTCACCCAAAGCAAAATTTAAAGTTAATCAGATCTAAGAGATATTGAGAGAAAGCAAAACAGTTCTGATAAAACTATTTAAATTTCTCTAAGGCAGGTTGGTACATCTTTAGACTCAATGGGGGGGTTGTGCCCAATTATGGGGGGATGAAGAAATGAACGAAGGGTCACTTCAATAGAGATTTCATGAGAAGTAGTAAGTGACTTGAGAGGTATCTTAGTACAATGCTGGTGATGGCTCATTGCCCAGCCGTTTGTTTGTTTGTTTGTTTGTTTGTTTGTTCAACTTTTATTGATTCCCACCCCCCGTTGTGTGAGTGTTCACTCTATCTAAACTGATGTTTATGGAAAAGTGACAAAAAGGTGAAGGAAATGTTAAATGTGCTACTGTTGTATATCCCATTTTTAAAAATTGAAGTAAGCTGATCTTGCAAAAGTCTCTTACTGTAAAAATAGATATATATTTTTTTCCAATAGGACAATGACAGCTATAGCACAGAGAAGCATTATCATGGATGGAGTGAGATGTGTGATGGATAAGACTGGGAATGACTGCCTAGGGGGTATTACATTTTTAAAATCCCTGATGTTAGATCGATATAGCTGCTCAAACAGAACTGAAGTCACAGGGCTCTAGAAGAATGGCAGTACTTTTGGGATGTGTCAGATATTTACCTCTGCTTTCTGCCCATCAAAATCTTTTAAACAACATAAATAGGTGGTCTGGGTTTTGACTTTTCATCATTCCCCCCCCCCCCCATAAAAATGAAAAGAGTGTTAGTCACTGATGTAATTTCTGCCCATTCGTATTTAGAGGGAAAACCTGAAGTGAAAAGTGATGCCAACATTTACCTTTGGTACATGGGACAAACAATTGACTAATTCAGAGGATTTAATGATCCAGTGTTTCTCAAACTTGGGTCCCCGTCTGTTGTTGGACTACAACTCCCATCAACCCTAGCTAGCAGGACCAGTAGTAGGGATGATGGGAGTTGCAGTGCAACCACAGCTGGGCTAGGGTCAAGCGGGAAGTAAGTGTGTTCAATTCACAGAATTTTTTAGTAAGCAAGATGTGTTAGAGGACGATACGTGAAATTTCAAACTTCTCTGTATTTTGGAAGGAGCCTAACAATTTTGACAACTTCATCAATGAACAAGTCCCAAGTGCTCTCTGTGTGTGTGGAGGGGGAGAATATGAATGAAAGATAATTCCTTGAGGGCTTCTCTTGTTCAAACACCTCAGGACACTCCAAGTTGTGCAGTATGGATTCCATTTCTTACATTTCTCTATTTGGCATTTGGGAATTATGAAAGAAAGCAGCAATGGAAATCTCAAGTTTTGGGGGTCTTTTGGGCAAGACGTTTTCATTGGGCTGCCCTCTCTGAATAGGCCCATCTTGTCTCCCTTGCTGGTGTTACTGCAGCCCATTTACTTGCCTTCCTCCCAGTGCCCATATGAAACCACCTGCCAGAGAGAGCAAGAGGGCAAGTCATACTGAGATTACAGTTGCTGGAGACTGAAGGGAGAGTCCTCTTCTGGGCTTCCCACAGGAACCTTGCTGACCACTATGAGAACACCTTGCCAGACTCGATAGACCATTAGCCTGATCCTGCAGGCTTCTCTTATGTCCTCATTGCTTCTTTTCTTCCTTGCTCACTCTGAAAGTGAACAGCCCTGAACAGCAAGGAGGAGAAGCAACAGGACCAGTAGATTCTAGGGACAGGCAATGGGAATAATAATAATAATAATAATAATAATAATAATAATAATAATAATTCAATGCCTAGCAATGCTGACCTCTGATACCAGGTCTGCATAGCTGTCAGACAAATGTTAAGGGCTTTCTCCTTAAACTAAATAATTTCACTGCTCCTATAATTATGTGGAACATAATGCCTACGGATACTGGAAGCAAGAAAACAGAGGAAAGGACATCCTTAGAGAGCTTTATATTGCCTACCATCTACCTGCATTTTGAGTAGAAGCATCCACACTGGAATCTAAACCTTATACACAAATTGTATTTTTCATTTCTTTTTGGTGAGTCTACATTAATGCAATATAATCACGGAGCGTGCTTTAGTTCTCACACTCACCCTTGATATGGTAAATTCCCTACAATGTGACTTTTTGCCTGTGATTTTCATGTGGAGAAATTTCTTTTGAAGGCACACAGTGTGAGGAGCTCTGTGCTTTGCTGTGCCCTGCAGAATGACAGCTTTCCGTGGCTTCCCAAAGACATGGCAAATCTCTGATCTCAGCAAGTTGGGGGCACATTCAGGAGAGATTATCACATGGAAATAAAAGGTGAAAGTCACATTGTAGCAACTTTTCAACATCAAAAAATGAATGTGACAATCAGGCTTTCGAGAGGAGGTGAGGCGGGGGAGAGAAAGGCAGCGTTAGGTTGCATTTCTTTGTCCTGTTGATTTCCACAGAATTTTTGCTCTCATAGCATGCAGTGCTAGAGGTTAAATTCAATTGCTCAGGACGGGGGACAGGGAGTATTTCCAGAAAATTACTGAAATTTTAGCAAAAGAGACATTAGCACAAGGGAAGAGCAATGCCATGGTACGGCTAAGATGTTTTCACTGTTTTGCACTTGTGCCACATTCTCTGCATTTGTTGTCTAGTTCTACCAAGTACTCTTCCAATGGTATCTACCCTCCATTCATACTGATATATACGGCACAGGAGAAATTAGGAAGTACACATATAACAAGGGTCTCTAAGTTGCCACAGGGCTAGAAGTCAGATGGTTCCTCTATTGTTGCTCTAGTCTGAACACATCCCTTTGCCTTGTGGCATATAAACAAAATGTGCCAGCTTTGAGCTGACACTTAAAATAAATAATGGAACCAGAGTACAGGGTTCAGTATGAGGTTTCCAGTCACCTCTGATCGTTGAACCCAATAACTGCCACTTGAATCTATCAACAGCAAAAAAGGTTTGAAGGCTTTTAAAATTATGTGAGTGTATATGGTAGAGGAGATTTTATTATTATTATTATTATTATTATTATTATTATTATTATTATCTCCTCTACCATATACTCTTTATACCATATACCCCACCCTCCCCGACCAGAGCCGAGCTCAGGGTGGCTAACACCAGTAAAATCACAATAAAAACATAATGGGGGGGGAGAAAGGGGGGGGGAACCAATTTAAAATGCAGCCTCATTTTAATAGTAGCCCATAGATCAAAACCATAAGGAGAAGGAAACATAAGGGTCAGACTGAATGCAATCCAAAGGCCAGGCAGAACAGCTCTGTCTTGTAGGCCCTGCGGAAAGATGTCAAGTCCTGCAGGGCCCTAGTATCTTGTGACAGAGCGTTCCATCAAGTCAGGGCCAGTACTGAAAAGGCCCTGGCCCTGGTTGAGACCAATCTAACCAATCTATGGGGGAAGGAATGCATGACTGAGTGGAATTACATCTCCGAAACCAAAAGTTGTATGGATGGGTGAATGCATAATGACATTTGACTTGGAAGTTGGACACCGGAAGCAGCTATACAATGCAGCCTAACTGCAAACCCAGTTGCATGAAACAATAATCACCAAGACAAGAGTTGAGATATGCATCTAAATACAAACTATGGTATCAGTGAAGATGAGCAATCCTTGCTACACCATGTTCTGCATAGGTTGGGAGTAGAGTGAGGAGGCCAGTCAAAGCCCTGGTCCCACGATGGTAATGATAATGACTTAAATTTGTATACTGGCCTATACCCGCAGGTCTCTGGGCAATTAGCCTCTTATCTCCTTACTATGCAGCATATTTTTAAAATAAAATAAAAAACAGTTCTGCCGTGGCAGCTGCCTTGCTCAGCTGAGTACCAGCTAGGTGTAGCCAAACCCACAGTATGTTCATCCTCCAAGCTGCAGCTCAGCAAGGTGAATCCTGTTTTAAAAAAAGCAAAGAACTGAGCAAAAGGAGCCTCTTCTCTCCAGAGTGCTGTGTAGCAAGCTCTGTGGGGAGAACAGATGAACCAGGACAGATCCAACACCCCACCCACCCCTGATTTGCCACACAAAAATGGAAAGGGGTTGTCTTTGTCTTGCCCCCAGAAAAATTTCCATTTGGCAGCTGGAACGTAGCTGAACATCCACCCAATTGTTTCCACACACAAAGGTTCTGTGAAGCTATATTTGGTGGGATGCAAATCTTTACACCAAAATTCCAAGCACAAATTTAGACCAGACCTTGAATGTAAACCACTGGCTTAGCAACTGACTCAGTACATAAAATGACAAGGACTAACACCCTCGCTGATATGAAAGAAAACGGTAGGAATCAGAAATTCACAATGCAAGGGATGTAATGAAAGTTTTAATGGATTAGAACAATACCCATTCACAATGGGCTCTCTGGACTCCTGCTGTGGGTTCATCAAAGGCAATATGATTTTGATTGTCACCTAAGTGCAAGCTTCAGTTCAGAAGGGGGTGGGGTGGGGAGAGAATACAAAAAAATCACACCAATCTCGTTCCAAACAGATTTGCAGCTTTCTTGGGAAGAATAAATGGCAATGTAATCACTGCGGTTTAGATGGTTTCTTTTTGAATCTATTTAAAAATTCTTAATGCCAGTTCATTGCTTTTACAGAACAGCAAACGGATTTATCTTCAATGAAAATATTAAACACAAACCTCCTAGAGGTAAATTAATGATGCCCACATTCTTACCTTCCGGATCCCTTCAGAGGGATTTGCCACGCAGTTATCAGCTCCATTATTCTTGCTGATAGTCTTCCATAACTCAGCAAAGGTGCTGTCTTGCTCCAGAGGGTTTGTTCCTTTTGCTTTGAAGTATTCATAAACTGCAGAATCCCGGACAGTACCATAGGATACATCCATTTGTTTGGAAAGATCCTGGAATGTTCTGAAATGGAAGAAGAATTCAAATGTTTGTGGAATGAGGGGCAACATCAATATTTCATTTCTCAATCTGAGGAAGCAAAAGAAGTCTTGGGTCAAACTGCACCTCTTTGATCTCCTGGTTGTTTTAGGAACTTAAAAGCAGGTTGGAAAAGGAAAACAAGATTGATCATGGCAGCAGAGTGGGGGGAGAGGGGAGGATGTGAAGAACAAGCCACCCTATGGCTCCTTTCATGGGACTTGAGGTTTTAAGATTTTTTAGCCTGAAATTCAGTATTTCCCCTAAAAATCTAACATGACAAATAACACAATAGATCTTGCAGAAGGAAGAAAATCCTAGAACTGTAGTCATAGAACATGTGTGCATTGCAGAAATGCATCTATACCGATTATTTGGCTGTCAGTTTAAGGAAAACAGCTTCTAATAATTGTTAATTTCATTAAACAAGACTAGAATCGATCCTCTTAGTACTATTGCTCCAGCAGAGATGTCTGAAAATGGAAGAGGAGGGAAGGGTTTTTTGCATCCCCCCCTCTTTCCTGCAGGCCCCTGTGTCTCCTGAAACTGTTTTTTTTAAGACGGTTACACCCCTCCCCCTGTTAAAGGATCCCTTCCAGTTGATCAAAAGCATTTTCAGTTGTGCAAGGACACCAACTGGATAAAACCTGTTATTTCTTAAAAACTTCAATACATGCATCCCAGTATGAGTAACCACAAGTAAGCCTTCGTTGCTGCCGATAAATACAACAATATAAGACCATCATATTTTAAAACAATGATTCCATGATGATTCCCCCACTCCATAATTTTGCGTTCCATTTTTCTTCATCCACATCAGTGTAGCAAAAGGTGATTGTGGTGCATGGTGCCAATCCAGTAAAGGTAGCCCACTAGCAGTGGATGTCTGGTCCTATTAATTACGCTGTCTCCTTACCACCACCCACTTATTTGTCACCTAGAGTGGGATTCCCACTATCCTGTGGTGGACTACACATGAGTAAAAGGAACTTCCAGCAAGGGATGTATAAATGTGCTTCAGTCTGTGCAGACATTCACACTTTCTTTTAGCTACCATTTTCTCTTCTGCTTCAATTGGCTAATTTTGCACAAGTGTTTCTTCCACTTCATCACCCGCTGATGCTGAAAGATATGTACAGTGGTACCTTGGGTTACATACGCTTCAGGTTACATACGCTTCAGGTTACATACTCCGCTAACCCAGAAATAGTGCTTCAGGTTAAGAACTTTGCTTCAGGATGAGAACAGAAATCGTGCTCCGGCGGCACGGCGGCAGTGGGAGGCCCCATTAGCTAAAGTGGTGCTTCAGTTTAAGAACAGGTTAAGTAAGGACCTCCGGAACGAATTAAATACTTAACCCAAGGTACCACTGTATTGTTTTATGTATATCAGAGTACTCAATGGACACACATATCTCAGCTATCAACAGGTATCTCCTAATCAGTTTACCTCCCCTATGGTTCTCTTTCAAAGTTAATGAATTCCCAGAGGGGTGGCCCTGTTACTAGTATTTGTCATTCCTAGACCTCCACTCTCTGACCTGCCTTTAGCAGCCAATTGAGTCTTCGCTTTTTGTAGCACCTGATTAACTCACTTTGACAATATATTCTGCCAGTCTCCAGGCATCTTATCTGGAACTGAGATTGAGCTGGCCTCCCTTGCATTTACAAATGCAGGTACTTAATGAGTAGTACTTAATGAATGGTAAGGGAATACACTGGAAATGTGCTGAAGAAATTCTTAAGAGGCATGCTGAGCTTAAACAGTAGTTACTAAATGCTCTCTTCTGCATTCAGCATTAGCAGAAGTGTACAATGCGCACTGAGATTAATGAATTATACATGATAGGAGAAAATAAAACTAAATCATGATTTCACAGTGAAGACATCTTTCTGATTATTGTTCATTAATTACATACAATTAGAACAAAACAGCATCTTGCTGTAACAGGCATATGGGATAGAGATGCTTTCAGGGGGTGAATCTCCTCTTCCATACTCTTCTCTCTGTGCTTCATGATATCAACATAAACAAAAACAATGCTTTGATGAATGTGGGAGATCAAAATGAATTACGCAGCTGAACCTAAATATGAAAGTGCTCTGAATTATTGCTGTGACAGCCACTGCTAAATTAATATATAACTGCCACAGAACACCAGAGCTATCACTTTCATCCAGCATATTTGAAATGGTAATTTCCTTCCCTTTATTAATATTTATTCATAGGCTTTTTTAGCAGCCAGACCAAGAGGGAAACGTTTCAACCATCTTTATCTGGCTGGTAAATTAAGATTCCCCTCCCCCGCAAAGTGTTTTCCAACAAGAGATTGGATCACTCATAGTTGTACATCATTTGATCGCTTGTCACTTGATAGCTCTCAGTTGTGTCGACTTGAAAGGGCTTTTTAAAATGATCACATTGGGTGATCATTATTAATCATAGAGCACCACAGACCTAACATCTCCTTTACCAAGTAGCAGAGTGAAAACAAAACAAAACAGGTCACTGGCATCCGCCTGCCAATATTAAATCATCCATCCCCCTATAGTGCAAACTAAGAGACATCATTTAGAGACTGGTTTGTATAGATAATTATTTCTTTGTTTGTGATCTCTCCCTTGCTCCAAATATATAACATTCTGTTATCTTTTGCCAATAGTAGGTTTTATTGGAAACGGGTAACTCCTGAAAAGGGTATAGCATTCTCAATAAAGAATGCATTTTAATTGCTGTTATTTTCCCTAAAACTGAGATGTTGTTTTTGTCAACTTTTAACATCTTTTTCCATTAGAGTAGGGTAGAGTCAATTGGCTTGATAAAGCTTGTTTTGATTTGTGGGTATACTAACCCCCAAGTACCAAAATTGTTTTGGACTATTGAGTACTTTTAATTATTGTTTTATGTTACTGTACTTTGTATTTTAAAGGTAGAGGTAAAGGGACCCCTGACCATTAGGTCCAGTTGCGGATGACTCTGGGGTTGCGGTGCTCATCTCACTTTATTGGCCAAGGGAGCCGGCGTACAGCTTCCGGGTCATGTGGCCAGCATGACTAAGCCGCTTCTGGTGAACCAGAGCAGCACACGGAAACACTGTTTACCTTCACTCCGGAGAGGTACCTATTTATCTATTTGCACTTTGACGCGCTTTCGAACTGCTAGGTTGGCAGGAGCAGGGACCAAAAAACAGGAGCTCACCCCATCGCGGGGATTCAAACCGCTGACCTTCTGATCGGCAAGTCCTAGGCTCTGTGGTTTAACCCACAGCGCCACCCGCATCCCACTTTGTATTTTAGGAAGGATGTTATTAAATGTATTAGATTTACTATAATTCATTTGTAAACCTGCTCCTTTCTGTTACTTTCCCCATTCTTGTTTTTAAAGAAGGAGCTGCAATGGATGGGCCAGGCAGCATATATAACCATGTCATCTGTAAATGCATGAGTGACTGGGAGGGGAAAGCAAAGCTACCAGCTGAAGCTTGTGGGGTCTCCCATTTCCTGTGGGTGCCTAGGATTAAGAAAAAAAACTTTGAGAGAAGATTTTATATTCCTACACTGTTCAGTATATCAGATACCCTGCTATTGATTTTCTTCTCCCCCCCCCTTTTTTTAAAAAAATGCATTTGCCATTGTTGGACTCTCTATAGGGTTATGTAAGTTTTTTTATTATACCTGTATTTATATCATTGCCTTGATTTGTATGTTATACAGATACTATGTTGTTTAGTGACATTTGTGTTGTATGTTGTAAACCACCTTGTGGTCTTATAATGAATGGTGGTATATAAATTCGATAAATAATAAAAAGGACAGAACTATATACTTTTATTTATTTATTTAGCCCCTTTTGTGATAGGTCCTTTGATATTAATGTTAGCTCTTAATGCTACTGCCAAAGCTTCCAAAGCAAGACTAGTAAAGGGGAGAGGGAACATTCATCCTTAGTAACTCTAGATAACGTTTAGAAATTTTGAACCATAGCCATTTTTTCCTAATATTAGATGTATAGTGCTGTTAAATAAGTTTAATTAATTTTAGTCCATGTTTTTATTCATGTTTGAAATTACTTGCCAAAGAAAAGTATTTTCTACACAAACAAAGGCTTTAAAAATAGTTTTTCTTTTTTGCAATAAAAAATAAAATTCAGGCAAATACTGCTGGGGTCTGCTGGAAGCTATGCATTAGAAAACTAGACTAGTCCAGGTCAGTATAATGAGGTTTACTCATCTTTAGTCTATTTACTTGAATTGTAGTAAAAAATAAATAAATCTTATAATCTATATTAAATAATATGAATGGCCACTGGGAATCAAGCTGCTTTAGAAATTAGATTTAATTTTGATTGCCTCCAGGTTCCTGGGATCTGTTCTCTTGAAAATAACATTGTTAAATAACTCCAGTAAGTGTGGAGTAAGATTTTCTGAAAAGTGTTTATAATATTCTACACCAAACCTATCCAGCCCGGAATATTTACTATTCTTTTAAGAAATTAAGGAACTGGTGTCTAGAAATTCTTCCTCACTCATTCATTTCAAAATATTTTTTGATCTGGAGTAACTACCCCAAATTTATTAGTAGTTAAATCACTTTATAGTTATTTCATAGGATGCTGGGAGTTCTTGACAAGAGCCAGTTAAGGTCTTCTGCTGACAACAATTGTTGAAGAAACAGGAAGGGGAAATCTTTTTGAAATTTTGAGGTATCAGGGGAAATAATATACACCATTCCACTAGTAAAAAATAAGGAATATATTTTTTCATTCATTTCAGAGATTTCCATCCCATCTTTCAAAATACAGTTTTCTCAAGGCAGCTGACAACCAATATTAAACAATTTTTAAATAGCAAATATATATATATTAACAACTAACACAACAGCATCCATTAGACCAGCAAACCAACACAGGAATGGCAGAATTAGAATTAAAAAGATAAAATGAAGAGGATCATTAACTGAATATCCAGTCCATCTTCTCTCTAAACTGGCCGTGAGCATCATGATTTTTTATATCTACTGAAAAATTAATTTTCATCACTCATTGCTCTCTCCCTTATCTTTAGTTACATTATTTATGGACTAGGTTATTTCTGTGGAATCAGATTTATAAGAAGATCACTACAAAATGTATCTTCATTAAGTGGAACAATAAGAGCACATGGATTTCTTGCAAGTATTTCAGCAGATTTATTCTGTTAATCATTAAATAGAGATATGGCCTAATAAGTGTATATCTTTCAATGTTTCCCCTCTCTCTTCATAGTACAGATAAAGAGAAAAATATATGTCTGTCTTCCTGTTCCCATTTCCTATTCCTCTGTTTTTTCCATTTCACCCATCCCCACAACTATTAACACCTCAGCCCTCCAAACACAAGGCGCTGTTGAGTTTCTTTTGAAACTCCTTTCCCGCAGAACACCCTCCAGCTACCACAACAAAACTCTTCAAGCCCTTAAGCTGATTGAAACATTTAAAGTGGTTTAAGTTGCTTTAAGGACTTCTATCACTTTAAGCCCTTAAGCAGCTTTAACTAAAGCTCGCAAATAGCATCAGTCTCTAGTTGCTGAACATTTGTGAATGGCTGGTGATGATGTCCAAAATTGCCTTGGCATCCCAAATTCACCTTTTCTTCTGGACTTAAGTATTATCCTAAGTTATCCTAAGTTATTAGTGCAGGAGGCTAGTCTTTCATCAGTTTCTACTTCCGTCTTGGGATCTAACATATTATTCATGATGGAAGGCACATCTCCATTCATTCTTCAGTATTTCAGGCTCCCAAGGGATGGGACCAACTAAGTCACATTAAGTCCACCAGCTCTCAATGCTGGCCCAGTAGAGGTGTTTGCTACCTGCCTGAAGATGCAGAAGGGATGTGTCTTTTAACTCCTTGGCAGGACACAATGCATGGCTAGTGTGCTTTAGTTAGCTTGGTGGGTTCACAAAATACAGTTGGCAGAGGGAGCAGGTTAGGCAGGTAAGACTAGGAATGAGTGATGTGGCATTTTGTGGTCCCCCAATTTCAGCTTCCAAACAAATGATCAGTTCCTGTAGGCCAGTGATGGCCAAACCTGGCCCTCCAGCTGTTTGGGGACTACAATTCCCATCATCCCTGACCACTGGTCCTGTTAGCTGGGGATGATGGGAGTTGTAGTCTCAAAACAGCTGGAGGCCCAAGTTTGGCCATCACTGCTGTAGGCAATACTCTCTGAACACTACTTTCATAGGTTGTACAAAGCCTTCTCTAAGTTACATGAAGCAGTGCTGAAATTGCCTCCTGGGCAAACAACATACCCAAAGATTTGGACATGAATTACCAGACAGATGTGTAACACCCTTAAATGAAGCTGGCACAATATAAACTGCAGCTGATGAATTAAGAGGTATGTAATGCAATCTCCTTAGCACTTTCTCATATCCTTTCATTTTGCCCTTTGAGACCTAATCCCTGTTAGCTCAAGTACCAACCAATAAACCTTCCATTACTGCCGAAAATCATCTTTTTTGCTCTAATCGAATTTTAGATTCTCATCAGAGCTTAGGCTTGTTTCATTCTTTAAAGCCAGCTGCTGTGACCATTCATGAGCTTTTTTTCTTTTCCTTGGCTCTCTTAACTCCAAATCTTATGCTCCTACTGCTTTAATATTATAACAGGAAGAAGATTCCACAGCCTTAATATCCACAATATTTGCAAAATGAAGCTGCCAATGTATAGGATGCCCCATTTACTCCAATACTCAGCTCTCAAACCATCGAGGGGCTGTTTTTAAACGTGGAGACCAAAGCCAGTGGAGTATCAAGAGGCAATGTTCTTTGTAATAATTATTATTACCACGATTACTGTCCATCATTTATATAGTGCCAGCCATGTGGCAAGGTGCTTGTCATTGTGATCAGAGCAAAATTTCCAATGCAGAGATAAAAATGAATCCAGTTGCAAAATAAAAATAAAAAGTGTCATTGCTTGAAGCAATCTGTTTAGACTGGAACTCTTTCGATAATATTTTGCATTTTGCCCAGCCTGTTATCAACATATCTCACAATAATAGATAATACTGTGGAATTAAATGAACAAAACTATAATTTCTGATGCTTATATAGTAGGCTAAAAACCAGCTGTTCATCTGTTATCCCATTACTGTAGCCACTGGCTCATTTGCTGTGATGTCATGTTAGGCAATGTTATAACTGCTCAGAGCAAATGTCAGGCAGGTTGACAAATACTGAGGCCTCTGTAGGCTCTGTCATATACTAGGTTTTCCCCATGTGTACAAGAAAACAGGCATACTTGCAGTGTTTGACATTTTCCTTTCTTCTAATATACTGATAAATGACTAAGTTTTGAAGAAAGAAAGCCAACCTTTTCCTGCAATGAGGGAGAAGGAAAGGCACACACATCTAGTATCTAAACATTAGCAGTAAATATGTTTCCCAACACCCAAGTATTCTTAGGTGATATGTAATATATGACATGGTCCCATGAGGGAAATGAATGGGGTTTTTTGGGCAGTGTGTTATGGCCTTGGCCTCAAGCTCCGAGTCAGAGGAGGAGGGTGAGCTGCTCAAATTCGAGGCTGCTGTGTGTGACAAAAAGGTTGGTTTTGCTGGACCAGTTGGATCAAAAAGTGTTTTTTTTCTTTCTTTCCCTGCCAGAAAATGGTTAATGAACGGCAGTCTCTGATTGGCTGTGGTTCCAGGAGGGAGAGTTTAAAAGGAGAGGTTTTGAGAGACAGTGGGAGGTAGAGTGAGGGAGAGGGTTGGAACAGAGGTTGGAGAGGTCTGGAGATAGGTAGGGAGACAGGCTGAGATAGAAAGAGTGAAAACGAGAAAGAATTGGTTCTGGAAAACAAAACAACTTCCACTCTGAGCATATTGTGAAGGACAGAGTGTGGTGTCCTGTAGGAGGAACAGACCGGAAATTTTACTGGGAGGCAGAGGTTGAGCCAGGAGAAGTAGGAGATGGAAAGGAACAGCCTACTTGGGACCCAAATCTCGTCTGGAGGGGAGAGATTCTTCTAAGGAAAAGAAGAAACTCCCAAACCCAGTGAAAGGAGGGGGTGTGGCGAGCCCTTGGGTCTATTACTTAAGGTACCTCAGGAGCAGGATTGTTAAAGGGGTGGATAACTGAAAGAAAGTATCACACTTTAAAGGAACCAAAACTAAAATGCAAAATGACTGAGGATAAATTAAAGTGTAAGTGTACTGTATGCCTGAAGTAACCTAAGTTTAATCCATTTGTGTTATATACTATCTTGCCTGTCTGAGACTCCAACTTATTAGTTACCCCCTCACAAAGGTCCCCTGCAGGATACTCTGGGTTAGAATTTTAAAGAGGAATGGAAAAGAAACCTTCAAGTAAAGTGTTGTTCAGTGTTATGCAAAATTGATGCTTTTGAATTATGGTGCTGGAGGAGACTCTTGAGAGTCCCATGGACTGCAAGAAGATCAAACCTATCCATTCTGAAGGAAATCAGCCCTGAGTGCTCACTGGAAGGACAGATCATGAAGCTGAGGCTCCAATACTTTGGCCACCTCATGAGAAGAGAAGACTCCCTGGAAAAGACCCTGATGCTGGGAAAGATGGACGGCACAAGGAGAAGGGGACGACAGAGGACGAGATGGTTGGATAGTGTTCTCGAAGCTACAAACATGAGTCTGACCAAACTGCGGGAGACAGTGGAAGACAGAAGTGCCTGGCGTGCTCTGGTCCAGGGGGCCACGAAGAGTCGGACACGACTAACAACTAAACAACAACAACAAAAAGTGTTGTTCAGTGAGTGGGGGGCAATTTATCTAAGTGAGAGCGAGCCCAATGGCGTGAGAGGAAAAAGTGCCATCGCATCCGTCACTGCACTGTGCTATTGGCTGAAAAGAAGGACCACACTCTCATCACTGAGCCTGACACCACCAAACCAGAGTCAGGACCTTCACAGGAACCCTGCCCTGAGGTCAGAAAGCCAAATGTCTCCTGCATTGTCCCACCTGCCCAGAAGCGGAGGAAACATGCCAGGCAGGAGGCTGCAGGCAGCAAGAGACACACTCATCTTCAAGCCAATCACTTGACTGCTTGAAGAGTCTCCATTCTTTCAGCAAGGGAATGGAGCTTGGGAGGGCTGGGCTGGAGACAGGAGCGCACAAGGCCTTGTTCCACCTCCAACCACTGTTGAGGAAAATTGTTCCATGGGAGCAATTTGTGCTGCTTCCTTGTGGGTTCCTTGTTTCGGTTAGGAAATTAGTATTGAAGGACTATATACATCAAGATCAGGCAGGATTCCTTCCAGGCAGACAAATGAAGGATAATATAAGAAATATTATTGACATTATAGAATACCTGGAAGTGAGAAATGAAAAACAAGCAGCTTTGATGTTTATAGATGCTGAAAAAGCCTTTGACAATGTCTCTTGGGAATTTGTGGGGAAAAAAATATTGGAGAAATGAATTTCGGAGATAAATTTAGGAAAGGAATTCAAGCCATATATTCAGATCAAAAAGAGAAATTAATTGTTAATCGGGTGGTAACAGAGGAATGTAGAATACCTTGTTTCGGTTAGGCTGAGAGTCAAAGGCCAGCTTGGCATGACCTCTAAAATAAAATAAAAACCTGGCTGCAGAAATGCATGCAACCACTAACTGCAGCCTAAGTGGTTAACCAAGAGGGGACCAGGAAAACACTGGGTCATCTTTAAATTCAAGATCCAAACAGGAGTTTTTATTGACATTCACTTTTGCAAGTGTGGAATACTACAGAACTAAGAATGGCTACAGTGCAAATACTTTTATGGAGAGTTTTACTGCAGCAATTACTGAAGTTGTAATATTTCTGAAAATGCTGAAATGTTTAGATTTTCTTAGTTCCTCTGCATAAATAGAGCCTTAATTACAGCTGAAGGGGAGGAGAATCATTTCAAATACTAAGGGAGTAAAAAGGATAGTTAACCTTGTTGCTGCTGCTACCGTATGCAAAAATCTTTAAATATTTTTTCTGTACTCATCAGGAAATGCCACAAATAGATCTCCTGTATTGTCAATGTCATATGTCAGTGCTTTCTTGAACCTCCCTAGATTATGTACTAAGGTTTAATCTAAGACTTGAGTATGCATTCAGATTACACCAAAGCAGCAGGAAATGTAGAAGATATGCCAAGAATCTAATATCATTTTTTAAAGTAGGTCTCTGGCCATTATTTCTCTTGAGATGAGTTTGAAAGCCTGTGTACAGATGACCTAGTGAACCCTCAGGAATAGCAGCTGGGGTATATTTTCTAAAGGTAGGTCTTCTGCAGCCACAAAGCTCCTTATCCTTCCCAATGCCCTGAGGCAGCAAGATAAATTGTATGCAACGTAAACTAATCTCTGCAATTTTCCATGCATGTGTCTGTGTGGCTGCATCTGGGTCACAGAATGTGATTTTCCTTAGCAAATAGTGTACCAAACAGGCAGGGTTGTCCCACCCAAGAGGCTCACCTCAGGTGCTTGATCTGGCCTCTGAGGTACAAGCCACTTGCTGCTGGCTCCTCTCTGATATCTTTTCACTCCCCCACCACCTTCAGAGCACCACAGATGGTGTTTGGCTACAAAAACGGTGTTGCTGTAGTTGTTGGTAAACTGCTTTGCTTTGAGGTATTTTTTTAAAAAAAACACAAATAGTGTCTACAGTGGTACCTCGGGTTAAGTACTTAATTCGTTCCAGAGGGCCATACTTAACCTGAAACTGTTCTTTACCTGAAGCACCACTTTAGCTAATGGGGCCTCCCGCTGCCGCCGCGCCGCCAGAGCATGGTTTCTGTTCTCATCCTGAAGCAAAGTTCTTAATCTGAAGCACTATTTCTGGGATAGCGGAGTGCGTTACCTGAAGCGTATGTAACCTGAAGCGTATGTAACCCGAGGTACCACTGTAATTACTTCAAGAAATAAGTAAGTAAAGCACCAGTGTTTAGCAAACATCTAATAAATTGGAAGAAGGCTGTACTCTTATCGCTGGTAATGTTTACTATTGGAGTTTAAAAGAGTAATGTCAGGAGCTGGGCTGGATCGGAAGATTGCAGAATGAAATCGCAGGGAGATCAGCTTCTAACAGAAGAAGAGGAGCACTAGTTCCCTGCCCCGCCCCCCGCTTCCAGTGTTTCCAGAAGCAGACAGGCAGGCAGAGACAGAAGCTGCACAGTTGAGAGAGGAGCTACCCACTTTTGAGATAGTAGCTAAGCAAGCAGAAGGGAGGGAGCAGCCAGGCAAGACATCAATTGAGAGTGGGAGGACCCCCTCCCTCCCCCTGCACTCGGAGGTCCAAGTGTTTCTGGTAACAAAGGAGATACAGGGCAGGAGGGACATCCCGTTGGCACACTTCTTGCTATGGAAGTTGGGAGAAGTCAGAGCGAGCAACTGTTATCCTTGCAGAGAGTTTGTCTGTGCTGGCAACATGATACTGTAGTGAAAAGACTATAAATCTAACAGATGTTTGTTAATTCTAATCGGTGAGCTACTAGAAGAGAGAAGGGAACTCCCATACTTGACAAGTAATTAGTAATTAGTTACCGACCCTGAGTAGAGCCAATCCCCTGTGTTTCTGAAGAGTCGCTGGTCTGGGGATAACTCCTGATTAGAAAGCAGCAAGCCTAGAATAGTGGCACATGCAGGGATGCTACAGGATATTTCAGGTTCATGTAACACCCTAAGTTTTTGACTTAGCATGTTAGAGTATACAGGATAGATAGGTTCATACATATTTTTATTAGCTGCTCTGCGGCATCTGCAAAAAAGATGGGAAGTAAATTCTAAAATTAACAAAGGCAGATGTCATAGACTTTGGAAATAACATGTTCCACCGCGTAGGTCATCTGCACAATTAAAAACATGTTGTATTTTAGGGCAGATGCATGTTTTGGTGACATAGGGAGGCCATGAAGGTAAGCTTTTTGCTCAGGGCCACCACACTAAGCTTTCAACTCAATGGTGCAACTAAGCTGCTCCAACAGAAGAGTTGCCACTAAGATGTAGTGCTGCCCAGGGCATGCAGACTTCTAAGCTTCTTTGGACAGAAAATGTGTGCTACCCGTGTGCCAAATTCCCATTGCTGAGTTTAAAATTGCTTAGCTTTCTCTCCCTCTCCAGCCTTCCCTCCTCCTCTCTGTCCAAGTATTAAAATCACTGAATAGACACATTTGAAGTTTCTGCCACCAACATTCTGAATAATGTAAATTTTAAATGCCTGGCTTGAATAAACAGAGTTGGGCAGGGGAATGGGGGAATGTATTTAACATCCATGTATGTCTGAATTCAAAAACACTTTATGTTTCCCAAATGCATAAAGTGCTGGCCAGAGCGGGGGGCATAAATTAACAACTGGTTGGATATAATTTGCATACAAAGAACAAAATCTGGTGAATAAAGGGTCCTTTACTCCTCCCCCTCCCAGATGGAATTTAGTACAAAATAGGGGGTTTCACTAATGCACAATTGGTGTCCAGAATTACAGGCAATCCTTTATATTTGAATTTTAGGCTGCTTTTGCAGAGACAATCAAATAAGAAGGTAAAAACCAATAAAATCCAAGATGTGTAAAGCAACATAGATATGAAAAAAATGCATACAAAGTAGCACAAGAAAAAGCCTACCTAGAATGAAATATTACTTTTAACCAGAGTTTACTGTAAACCCATCAGACAAGCCACAACTCATTCATATCCAAAGGCCCAGTGAAATAGAACAGGATGGAATTCAATGCTGTGCTATGGAAAATATTCTCTCTGTACAAGTGTTGCAACTTGCAATACAGAAATATTTTCTCTCTCCTCCCCCAATGCTATACAGGGGGTCTTCCCAGCCCCAAGACCATTTCAGGGCTGTATAGGGAGTGGGGTGGGAGACCCACTGAAACAGGTGGATGTCTTTTCCCATGGCTTTCACTGACGGGGCTTGTTAGTTGAATTTCACCCATTACAGCAGATTGAAAGATCTATAGCAGGGTGGTTTGATGCCTGGCCTAGGGGCTGCATGTGGCTCTCACGGCCTTTTTGGGCGGCCCTCGGAAACATTTGATGCATCTCCCCCCAGCCCTTGTGCATCCTTCCCAAAGACAGGTAATTGAGGGGCTTTGGAAAGGAGTTGTGAAGGCTCTGGCTGTGTCTTAGAGTACTTCTGCGTCCTTCCTAAAGCTTAGGTAGCACTTTCATAGCCTGATGCCTCACTTAGCTGGATTTTAGAAAGCAGCATGAGGGCTGAGGGGGGCATCAAATTTTGGCCTCACTCCCCACCCCACATGACGAGGCAATGTGTGGCCCACAGGCACCATGTCAAGGTGCGCTTGTGACCCTTGGTATGAAAAGTTGGGCTGTCCTGGAATCCATTCAGATCTTCAGAGAGAAAGAGAGTCAAACAACTTAGGCCGCAGCTTTCCAAACTATATGTCACAACAAGTTAGTGTGTTAGTTACAGTGTGCACGAACACTCCCCACACTCCTTCTGGGGGGCTGGAAAGGGGTTAGCTTAACCTTCAGTTTGCTAGTGAAACTGCATTTCTGTTTTGCGAAATAATGCATGTCTAAAAAGTGTTTCACCAACATGAAAAGTTTGTAAAGCTCTAACTCAGGTGGTATTGCCCAAAAGGCCCTGTTCCATATCTTAACCAACTTCACCTATGAAGATGGGGGGTTATGAGGCAAAACATCAAGTCAGCATGTTTATAGGAGAGAAGACAGTCCTTGCAACAGTATTATTATTATTATTATTATTATTAGTGCTTTTTTCTGCGGGGATGCAGGGGTACACATACCCCTAAACATTTTGTGAATCTAACAGGAGAAGAAAGAGGAGAATAAATTTTAAGTTTCTTCTCTAGCATAGTGAATCGTCAGTTCCTTTGCTACCCGTGATGGCGGCCTCATTTCCTGTCACTGTGTTTCCTGAGTCTCAGACAGAAGTGAGCGTTTAATATGTGAAGTAGGAGTTGGAATTTAGCACAGTGATTGGTCACTTTCCTTGTATTTATTTTCCCCCATTTGAATTATAAAATGGTGATTTTCTTGAGTCAAAATGAGAGTACCCCTAAACATTTTTTTAGGTGGCTTACACATAAAATAGGGACAACTAAAACATAGGGGGAATTATTAAAAAAAAAAAATTAAACACACCCACCCACCCTGAGCCCAAACTAGAAAGGGCTTCAGTGACAGTCACACATGTTTTGAAGCCTTGTGGCTGCATACACTGCAACACACATGACACAGCAACAGCGAGGGAAGAATAAATGCATAAAAAGAGCTGGTTAATTACAGTGGGAAGCTGCAGCTATAGCAAGTCTAGCAATGTAGACCGGACCAACTGAATCAGAGCAAAGCAAATGCATTTTGCATGAAATCCCATCCTGTAGAGAAATGGAATTCTATTATGTGTATCACATATTCCTTTGTGAATAATGCTGTATTAGGAGTGACCGATGGTCACTGAATTTTAAGTGCACATTTTCATAATATTTTTAGCATATGCACAAGTATTTGAAAGATTAAAACCAAGTCTGTCAGATAGGCAAGATATCTAGCAAATATATTCATGGATACTGTCCTGTGGCTTTGAGCTGCATGTGGAAATGTGCAGATAAGAATGCTTCCCTATGTCCTCTGATAGTCAGGGGAATGTTTTGTGCATGTAATACAGGGGACCCCTGTGCATGTCAGAAACATTTTCATTCACAGGAGTGAAGAGGAATGTAGCAGAAGGAGGTATTTGGATCTGACACAGACTGTACTCTTTTTCATCCAGATAAATTGGATGTGCCATGGGCACAATCCAGCAAAATAATCATCTTCAAAATAGTGAGTTGCTGTAAAAGTATGTGTTTTTCTTTCAATGTTTAACCAGGAGGCTGCCATTTTGAATTGTGGCTACCACTTTGAAATTTCCAAGATTTCCCAAGCCTTCTGGAAGAACCAAAATGGAAGCCACATTGATTCTCTTCCTACCCCCCAATTTTTTTTCTCACCCTATCCTGAAATATTGTAGACACAAAACAGGTAATTTTGAGTGAAATGGCAGAGAAAACACTTGTTTCCCTTGCTCCAGTTTCCAGCCTAACCCAATCAATTGTAGGATTACAGACGCCACAAAGAAAAGAAGCAAATAATGCAATTAGGTTAAACACAGAAGTGACACAAAACCACTAACTAAACATTTCAAGTAGAAACAAGGGCTTTTACTATCATTTATTCATGGTGACTTAGTATTAATTAATCTTGCACACACATGCTGAACAAGATTTCTCCCGCCTTGGGCTTCACTATTAGCAGTTCTGGAGCTTTCCATCTAAGTGACAAGCACAGAAATCTGTTGTACAAAGCCAAATAAAATAATATGTTCCTCACAGAGTCATAGCAGACTTCTTGCCAAGAGGAAACACTATGTTGCATTTCTGTATCCTGCTTTATATATTCCTCAGATACTGAAGAAAAGGTATGGATTATATAAGGGTCTATTTGCAGGACCCTTTCAGGACTTTTATTAGACTGGACTGGTGACTTTTAGCCATGCTGCCATAGACAGAGTCAGTCATCAGAGAGATGAAAAGGACTCAGCAGAGTTTAGATTTTAGGCAAATGGGTGTTTATTGTTGAATCTGTGCTTGCCATGCATGCAGGCTCCTTTCTTTCTTTCATTCTTTTTTGTAG
Source organism: Podarcis gaigeae (assembly GCF_964106915.1). Taxonomy (NCBI): domain Eukaryota; kingdom Metazoa; phylum Chordata; class Lepidosauria; order Squamata; family Lacertidae; genus Podarcis; species Podarcis gaigeae. The sequence goes on along the minus strand of NC_139681.1, from coordinate 25,884,235 downwards.
CATTGTCTTCAGTATTAAAATGCCAGACCATATTTCCACTGTTTAATCTGGATTTACATTTTCTGGGGGAAATGCAATAAATTTGTGGAATGCTTTCCTCAGGGAGGTTCACCTGGTGCCTTCATTATATACCTTTAGGCACCAAGCAAAAACTTTCCAGTGTGGTGTAGTGGTTAAGAGTGGTAGATTCGTGATCTGGGGAACCGGGTTCGCTTCCCCGATCCTCCACATGCAGCTGCTGGGTGACCTTGGGCCAGTCACACTTCTCTGAAGTCTCTCAGCCTCACTCACCTCACAGAGTGTTTGTTGTGGGGGAGGAAGGGAAAGGAGAATGTTAGCTTTGAGACTCCTTAGGGTAGTGATAAAGCGGGATATCAAATCCAAACTCTTCTTCTTCCTCCTCTTTAACCAGGGCTTGGGCTGATTGGCATTTGCCTTTTAAAAATGTGTTGGGTGGGGGTTATTGGGTTGTTCCTGGTTTTTTTATATAAATTTTGATTATGTATTTTGTGTTTTTATACTATGATTTTATCCTGTGAACCACCCTGAGACCTGCGGGGATAGGGTGACATACAAATTTAATGAATATTAATAATAGAATAAGAAATAATAATAATTTGTAAAACCCCGTTGCCATGGTGAGCCATTTGTGAGATCTCAACAAAACAGTTTTCAATAGTAAGAGCTCGCTTGAAAACACCCCATTTGTCACTTAGGTGCTACGGACTGAAAAACTGTGATGTGCCAAAAACTAATCCCAGGGGATTGAGCAGTTAAACAGGAGTAACCTCAATGCCCAAATGCTGCCCCCAGACCCCTATGCACATCTCTGAAAGGTCCATGGAAGAAAGCCTGGATATAACCCATCCTGAGTGTGAGTGCAGCAGCTCTAATAGTGGTGAATGCATTTTATATTCTCAGTTTTTATTCTCCGAATGCTTTATTACTTAGAAGGAGCTTTCAGTGTGGGGTTTGTTTGCATTCCTCTATGCATAAATCAGTTTAGAGAAGAGCTCCAGTTTGTTCATTAGCTTTAGGTCTAGGGAGTGAGGGAGGGTGGAAGCATCAACCACAGGGTAATCTTGTTTGCCAAGTGGAAACGGAACAAAATAAAAGGCACTTAAGAGCAATTTATACAGATGGCTACACTTTTCAACCAAGACACAAAAATGAGCTTAATTGCGGGGTGAACGTTTTCAAACAATCACTATGCTATTTTGCCTTTTATTTGAGTAAGCTTAAAGGGTTAATGCATTTACTAAAGCAAAGTATTTTAATACATGCAATATAATTAATAGTAAAAAGAAAGAAAGGAAGAAAAGAAACTAAAGTGATAGACTGAAATAAAAAGCAACTCAGTCCCAACAGCAGGTTTTAGCCAATTTACCTAAATCAAGTGTATCATAAAGTTGGCATGAAACCATTCTGTTTGAATCAGACACATCTGGCGAATGACAAATGCTTTTGCCTAAAATGGAAGTAACAAACTACCTTGATAATCTATGTAGATTTGCTTTCCACCTGCTTCATATCTTTTTATCCAGCTACTCAGATTTGGAGACGCATCTATCTAAACTTCAGCAACAAAGATTGAACAAAGATCTGATACAATGCCATCCTTAGCGAGGGCCCCTTTGCAGGAATAAAGGTCACACATTCCTCATTTAGGAGCAGCAACAGTTGTGTGATTATCACTAGAGCAATGCTTACCATTTTCTTCTTTCCTACAAACCACCTGAAAATTGCTGATGGTCTTGGCAGATCACTTAATGATTTTTTCTGCCTGTGGCAGCAATTGTAGTGTGGCGAGCCAGATGCTTTATGATTTTTTAAGTGTATTTTAATTGCTTATTTTATTTCTTATATCTTGTATTTTACTGAATATACAATATAAGAAACTAAATAATCAATAAAATGCAATTAAAAAGTCATATGGATATTTAACATGATGAATATGCTATCTCCCATCTTCAGACACAAATCCACAGATGCACCATGGACCCCCCGAATGAAGCTCACAGACCACTAGTGGTCCATGGACCAAAGCCTGCAATCATCACTAGAGAATTTCTGCCCTCTGCTTCTCCAGCTAGCCATGTGTTCTAACTTAAAGGCGACTCACGTTAGGAACTGGAATACAGACTTTAGGAAGAAATAAACACAAGAGCAATCACTCCAGTGACACAGGAATCAGAAGTACCAGAGAGTCCACTGAGATTGTTTGGGCTAAAAGGGGCTTCCATGTAATTTGGCATAGTGCTCGATAAAGATTCTGAGAGGACATGATTAAAGGGTTCTGCGGAACAGATTAGTTTTGACATTTAGCAAAATTATTTGTTTATTCTAACGGTTCTAAAAGGCAATCATTTATATAAGAGTTGACCATGACTTGGCTATATTTAGCAGCTGAGCTGGCCAGATTTTCTTTTTGACCAGTTAAAACTGAACATCACATTCCCAAGAGACCATGGTATCATGTGCAGTGCTGTAAAGAAACATGGTAGGCAAGACTAGGAGCTGCCAGCCAGCTCCTATCAGTTCACGTCAAATTGGCTTTGAATTGGGCCGATATATTTACCAAAGCTTTGGCAAAAAGCTCAGCTCGCTGAGGAACCATTGGGGAAGCTGATGTTTCCGTGTGGCTTTGCAGCTTTGAAGAGATGTCCCCAGGAAAACTGGATGAAAAAGCCCACCCACCCCCCCAAGGCCCACAGAGGAACCTTGGGGTAAAATATTCTTCCACAGTGTTGGGATTTTGGCCCACATTTTTGTTTTCCAAGATGTACTTCTCCAACATAGCCCTCTAGCAAAGCAACAGAGATGGTTGTCAATGGCTTTGCAAGGGAGCTCAGCTGAAGAGCTACTCTTAGAGAAAGTCCATCCATATGAGATCCTTGCAGCCCAAGTTTATTTGATAGTGATGTCCCCCTCCCAGTTTCACCAAGGGTAACTCTTCAATGCAGCCTCCTTCCTTGCAGAGTCATTGTCAACCATCTTTATCACTTTACTGGGGAGCTGCTTTGAAGAACTATATTGGGGGGGGGGGGTCATGCTAGTTGCAAAAGCCCACTCTCCCACTGAAGAAGCTTTTGCTTCTAACCCCGTATCTTCTTTAAGAAGCTATTTATTCAATAAGCCTTTTCCCTCTCATTATTTTTTTTAAATCTAAGCTGCAGAAGAATCCCAGGACTTTGAATTCTTATCTCTTATTTTGAGGCAAACATTACTGAGCCCTAGTAGCTCATTCCTCGGCCTAACTCTGAAAAAGTTTGCTGGCATCTCTATGAGACAAATGGTGTTTCCATCCAGGTTAGGGGGCAATGAAAATCTAATAAATAAATGAAACTTGCAATATAGAAGTCAATAAAAATATTATTGTGTAGTGGTTTAAAAAATAGTGCTTTAATTAAATGGTGCTGATTTGCATGGCCTACAGTGCTGGTGGTTCATTATTTTCCCTTTCATAATCCCATTCACTGATAACGCATGCACTGAAAAATGTTAATAAACAGGAGGTGGATCTGGAACTTTGCTATGGAATCAGAAGAGGCAGAGGTCACTGGGACTCTCACTTTGGCAATCCCATTAGTCTTGTGAAAAGAAAGTCTACAAAGGACTCCTTTTGAAGCTCTTGAATCTGACAGGGCTTGCGGTATTAAATGTTCTAGGGCATGCTCTAAAGTATGCTTCCTTGATGTTGCTTCCCCAGCTTGGAAAGAGAAAGAGGAGAGAGCAGTTCGTGCTTCAAGGAAGCAACAGGGAAATGCAGAGAAATACCAAAGAGACGTTTGATTGCTAGAACATGTAGTGTGCACTCTGTGGAAATTATAATGTACAGCTCTTCTTATGAATAGTGTAGGCCATCCACACTGGGGAACATTTGCTACCTTACTTTATAAATTGGTAAACCCTTTTCATCTCTCCAAGGGTACGTACTAAACTTAAGCCCATCATGGCCAATTTTTTCTCAGGATGCCAATGACAGGCACGTAACAGAAATAGGTTTCCTGTCTGTCCCTACGTTATCAGACTGAAATGCTAATGAAAACTAGATATTTTATTCTATCACACCAGTTCCATGTGATTTGCAATGGCTGCCAATTATTTTTTTGGCCTAATTGAAGGTGCCGGTCTTGTAAAGCCCTATGCGGCCTAGGACACACGTACCTATGGGACCGCCTCTCCTGGTATGCCCCGCAGAGGACCTTAAGGTCCACAAATGACAACATTTTGGAGGTCCCAAGTCGCAAGGTGGTTAGATTGGTCTCAACTAGGGCCAGGGCCTTTTCAGTACTGGCCCCGACTTGGTGGAATGCTCTGTCACAAGAGACTAGGGCCCTGTGGGACTTGATACCTTTCCGCAGGTCCTGCAAAACAGAGCTGTTCCGCCTGACCTTTGGTTTGGACTCAGTCTGACCCTTATGTTCCCTCCCCTTATGGTTTTGATCTATGGGCTACTTTTAAAATGAGGCTGCATTTTAAATTACATTTTAACCTGTATTTTAAATTGGTTTTTTCCCCCTATTACATTTTTACTGTAATTTTACTGGTGTTAGCTGCCCTGAGCCAAGCTCTGGCCGGGGAGGGCGGGGTATAAATTATTATTATTATTATTATTATTATTATTATTATTATTATTATTATTATTTACTTGGTGCCTAAGCATCTGTCTACTTCTGTAAGTTCCATCTCTGCACTTTGATAATCATGTAGGGCCCTCCTGGAAATCCTTCAACCTTGGAAGCCGGACTGGTGCCAACCATGACTAGCGTTCTTTCCATTGTGTCTCTCATTCTATAGAATGGCTTCCTAAGTGAGGTCTGTCAGTCCCCATTACTAGACTACTTCAAGGTGACTGATGAAGACTATGCTTTTTTAAAAAGTCCTTTGGATAGTTATACAAACTTTGTTGGCTCAGTTTTACGTTACTGGAATTTGTTAAACAGGTTCAATATTGTTAATTTATTATGCCTGTTTGTTTCTCTGTTAGTCTGTTTCTATCACTATCTGTTAGATGCAGATAAGCTTTTTCAACTATGAAACAGTGTTGCTCAGAGCCAGCTCACCCATAGGGCAGATGGGCCTTTAACACCAAGCACTGGCCTTCCGGGGATCACCAAGCATCCAGCCTCAGAGTTTCTGACAAGGATCACAAATAATGCGTTGGCAATGTGAGTTTGCAATATTGCAGAATGCGTCTCCCTATCCCTAAATACAAGCTAGAGACACTTAATTATGAGGCATTTGGGATTATTTCCTTACTTTGTGCCTGCATGGCTTAATTTATAAGCAAAGGCATCTCTTCTCTTAGACAGCCTGGAAAGCCCTGGGAAAGTCACGTATACCACACTGGGGCAATCTTCACAAATGCAGATGGTTGGAAGATGCAAGAGGGGGTTTACAAACTCATTTCAGTTGATTTGGAATTTTAAAGATTGTCTCATGAAAAACAACATGCAGTGAATGTTGTACCCTTTCCAAGAGATCTTTGTTAGTATTCCTCCTGCTCTAAGGTTCTAGTACGGTTTCTATCAAGCTCTGTCCACCTATGTATTTATTTGATGGGTGGATGATCTATTGAGTAGCGGGCAAAGGGGTGGCAAGTTTCTGCCACAAATCCGATCCTCTTTTATTATACAGACAACAGTGGTGGAATCTGGGCTTTCAAATTTCAGTGCCCCCACTTTCTTGCCTTCCCTTCTAAGTCACTGTTCCGGTGCTTCCTTGGTTTGGCACCTGGTGTGAGCAAACCAATCACGCTCCCGTAAATCTGCCTCTGCGTACAAAGAATGAACGGGGCCATTGTATGGTTGCCTGGGAAATGTGCTGCCTCTATACATCTTGACAGCAGTGAAATTCTATTGTTGCTATGGAACCACCCCACCCTTAACAACAGGAAGATGCTAGGAAGTGGTGACAGCAGAAGGGAGAATCACAAACAAGAGCAAAAGGGTTAGAGCCAAGGGCTCAACTTCATCTTATCTTATTTTTAAGGGGTAAATTATTAGATGCTGACCAATAAATTTTAAAGAGGCAGCTCCCTGCCTGAAAGACTTTAAAACAGACTGACGTGGGGCAGAGAAATGGGTGGGGAAGGTGCAATGCATCACACACAAAAGATCACTTGTGGGCTGGGTACTCCATGTAAATGCTGATATACTTGATTATTTATCCTCAAGAAAACAAAGAAGGGAAGATCATGTTAATAGGGGTCTTACTTGACTAGGTTTTCAACCTTGACATAAACAAACATGAAAACTTGGGAATTAAGGTCCAAATTCTGACAACACTCCAAATCACCAGACAATAGATATGATTATATAAACAGACACACTCTGTGTGGGCAATCAAGGAACAGAGTTAAAAAGACGTACCTAAAATATTCATAAAAAAACTGCAAATGTAAAAGCTTATCTGACAAAGGCTTTAATCTGAAATGCCTTTGAATTTGCAGACAGCCTACTTTTCTATGTGTCCTACTTTATTTGTTTTTAGCGTGGCACTTAATTATTACCAGAAGGGTGCTCCTGAACCTGGGCCCTAGAATATGTATGTAGTTGCAGACTCCACACACTTATCCTTGCAAACAAGCAGCAACATGGGAATCCAGATCATCTCTAATTAAATTCAGGCACACACAGGGCTGGGCTACACAGCAGATGCCATGGCTCCTGGAAGGCAGACCCAATATCCCATAGTTGGGTCAGCCCTACGTGGTGTGTTGGGAAAAGTGCTGGACTCAGATGGAGGAGATTCAGATTGCATTTCCACTCAGCCTTGGTGGTTTTCTCTCAGATTGCTATATTATAGGGTTGTGATGAGAATAAAAGGGAAAGGACCACTGAGGAATCATGTAATAGTGGGAAGGGGGCATTGTAGTCCAGTTGAACATTCTTTGAGGGGGCAGGATAGTAACATGGGGGGAGAGGGGTTAGCAAACTAACACTGGGAGGAATTCTCGGAAGATGACTGTTTTTCAGATGAGTGGGTGTGACTGGCAGCTATGATTTGATGTCCTGAATCTCACTATTTCTGAAAAGAAACCTAATTCAGATGTGTGTTCCTTACAAGCCTGGGGAAGCTCAAAGTAGCAAACAGCTGTTCTGTACTATGTGTAATTATAATGCTTGGGGAACTGGAAATCCATTCAAAAAAGCAAAAGCAATATGCATTAGCACAAGAAACACACAGCAGGACTCTATGCCTGGCACTGGATGAATCAGATGAGAGTTTGGCATCGAAATGGCAATAATCATGTAATGTTTGAAAGTACCTTACAGAAATGAATGCCAGAAAACGCCTTCCAGATAAAACATGCTAAAGGTTTTCTAGGCACAAAGGAAGCTGCCTTATTCAGAGTCAAGGCTGTTGGTTCATCTAGCTCAGTAGTGTCTGTATCAGGCTTCCTCAACCTCGGCCCTCCACATGTTTTTGGCCTACAACTCCCATAATCCCTAGCTAGCAGAACCAGTGGTCAGGGATGATGGGAATTGTAGTCTCAAGCCAAGGTTGAGGAAGCTTCCACAGATTCAGACAGAAATCTGTCCCAAACCTACATGAATTGAACTTGGGATGTTTTTGTTGTTGTTGTTTGTTTGTGTGTGTGTGTGTGTGTGTGTGTGTGTGTGTGTGTAGATACGGATGTCACTGTGGTCTAAACCACTGCACCTCTTGGGCTTGATGATTGGAAGGTCGGTGGTTTGAATCCATGCAATGGGGTGAGCTCCCATTGCTCTGTTCCAGGTCCTGCCAACCTAGCAGTTCAAAAGCACGCCAGTGCAAGTACCGTATTTTTCGCCCTATAGGGCGCACCGGCCCATAGGGCGCACTTTTTTGGGGGGGGGAATAAAGAAAAAAAATATTTCCCCCCTGAGCCCCAAAGAGCAAAGAAGCCATGACAGCGAGCGGGATGGATCCTGCTAGCTGTCCTGGCTTTGTTTTTAGCCTTGGGGCTGGGGGTCCGGGAGCGAAAGCGAGGTTGCGCTCAACCTTGCCATCGCTCCCAGAGCTTGCGGGGCTGGGGGCGGGGGAAGCCCGGGCCATGGCTCAGCATCTTTAGAGGTTAACTCCTGAACCTCTTTGAAGCTTAAAGGTTCCCACACCTTCTCTGAGCTTCTAAGAACAGCAGTTGCTTTCTTAGCAAACTCATCATCAAATCTCTTTGGAAGTTTGCAGAGTGGCGCAGTGGAAGCGTGCGGGGCCCATAACCTGTTGTTGGGATTCTGCCAGGGAGACAGAGGCCATCAGGCAGCCTCATCAGGCAGGCCTCCATCGTCGTCTCTGGATGAACTCCAGACTCCCATCAGAACAGTATCAGTCAATTAGCGACACGAGCTTCAGACGCATTCCAAGGCTCATGCACGCCCTTTCTGCAGAGTTTCCACAACGGAAGATTCACCCAGGAGAGCATGTTTTACAGTTTTATTCAACGTTGGTCAGAACAAAGGAAAAACATGACTGCTTGAGGAAACAGCCAGAACAAAAGCTATATACAAAACGGAAACTGCCTGTGAGCAGGAAGTACGCAGGCTTGTGACACACAACAGCCTGCTCCCTTCTTAAGGTGGAACGGAAATATCCTAACAGATACTTCTCACAACAGTGAAACACAGATCAGTATTAACATCACCCCACTGAAAATTGTTGAGGTGTTGGGAGAGAGTGGCTTGCCTAAACCATCTAATGGAAGACTTCTCCCTCCACACACCCCATTCCATGCAGAAGCTTCCCTAGTACAGTGGTACTTTGGGTTACAGACGCTTCAGGTTACAGACTCCTCTAACCCAGAAATAGTACCTCAGGTTAAGAACTTTGCTTCAGGATGAGAACAGAAATCGCGCGGCGGCAGCAGGAGGCCCCATTAGCTACAGTGGTATCTCAGGTTAAGAACAGTTTCAGATTAAGAACAGACCTCCAAAACCAATTAAGTTCTTAACCCGAGGTACCACTTTATATTGCAAATTGCCAAGGGTACTGTGGCATTGCAGCATGGTACGGCCTGCTGCCTCCACAGACACTTTGGCTGGGTCCTCAGCATAAAGGAGATGTGAAAAACCTCTTCTGCTGGCTGGGAAGCATATGAATTGGTTGCAAGTGGGCCAATAGCAGCCAGAACAAGGGGCGGGCATGTTCAGGAAACAAGCCTGACTGGGTCCCTTGTAGTCTTCACTCAGGTCTGCTCCCAGAGTATATAAAGATTGCCGGCCCCTCACACAGCACTTCAGTTTCACAGAATCTCCCTCCTAACTGCCCAACAGTTAGGCCAGCTCCTACCATTCTTGGGGGTAGCATTTGTTTCCTGACCTTGCTGTGAATTATGATTGGTTGCCATATTAGGGGCTGGGGAGGTATTTGTCTTTCTGGTGAGTTGGCCAACCTGAGGTTTTTGCCTACCTTGTAGCAATTGTAACAACTTTGGTGGGTAAGGCATTGGGTAAAAAACCTGGTCATGGGCGGAGGGAAGGTTGTAAGTCCCTCCAAGGGATTTGAGTAACCCATTAAAGGGATCCTAGAGGAGGTCTCCTGTCTGGATACCCAGGCAATGTCTAGGGCCACAGCTCTCCTCAGTAGTGATCTGTGTGGGGAAGCACCTATTTGACATATGTCATAGGATTTCCTCACCACTGGTTCAACCCCTTGGAGAATCAACCAACAGATGGGCTGGTTGAAAGAAGAAGAAGAAGAAGAAGAAGAAGAAGAAGAAGAAGAAGAAGAAGAAGAAGAAGAGAGAGTTTGGATTTGATATCCCGCTTTATCACTACCCAAAGGAGTCTCAAAGTGGCTAACATTCTCCTTTCCCTTCCTCCCCCACAACAAACACTCTGTGAGGTGAGTGAGGCTGAGAGACTTCAGAGAACTGTGACTAGCCCAAAGTCACCCAGCAGCTGCATGTGGAGGAGCGGGGAAGCAAACCCGGTTCACCAGATTACGAGTCCACTGCTCTTAACCACTACACTGGCTCTCTACACCACACTGGCATAGACATATACCCAATGTCTATGCCAAAACCACATCCATCTGGAATCAATAATGTTGTGGCCTAATTTGAACCAAAAGAATATTGTCATGGGTAGTCCTTTCAAGACATGTTGCGGGATGGCAGGTCATGGCTCATGGGCATGTAAAGAGATTATCACTGAGCTCAAGGGAAGAAAACTCATAGAAAACAGAGATACAAGCTGAAAGGCTAAGCCATACAGTCTATCATGGAAGGAATGCAGTAATGGGGTATTCTCTGTTTGGAGGTAACAGTAGAGAAAAGTGCTCCATGGATAATTTTAACAGGTAAGGAATTTCAAATGCAGAATATAGCAGCACTCAAGCACGAGTTCTTCTGATGAGCTGGAAGGTTTTCAGACACTTTTAGTTTCTTCAGACACTTTCAGTTTCTTTAGAACTGAGCTAATCTACTCCAGCAGCAGGGAAAGGCATACTCTCCAACATTTCTCAAAAGGAAAATAGGGATGTCCTATTCCAGAATAATCATAATAATTTTATTATTTGAACCCCACCCATCTGACTGGGTTGCTCCAGCCACTCTGAGTGGCTTCTAACATATAAAAATAATAATAAAATACTAAACATTAAAAAACTTCCCTGTACTGGGCTACCTTCAGATGTCTTCTAAAGGTTGTATAGTTCTCATCTCCTTGGCTCATGGGTCACATAACTCCATACCTTCCAACATTCATCCAATGTAACTAGAGGCTTCCTACCATACACTCCAACATTTCTCAGATGGAAATAGGGGCATTCTAAGGAAAAGTGGGACATTCCGGGATCAAATCAGAAACCAGTATGGCTTTTGTAAATCTGAGGCTGTCCCTGGAAAATAGGGACACTTGGAGGGTCTGGAAAGGACTGAGGCTTACATATAGTTCTTTAGTGTTAAGTTGAGATGGAAGAATCAATTAATGTTTCCAGAAAGAAATGTGGGAAGAAAATTACATATATATATATATTTAAGCAGGTGTCTTCAGATGAAATTGTCTTGCTGTCTCCTTTGTACATTATCACTGACTGTAACGAATCAGCTGGAAGCTGGCTCTTGCCAATTTTGTTGACAGCTGGATGCAATTGCACCTCAGGATGAATGGCTGGAAGTTTTAATCACTGACACAGAGAAAGGTAAAAAGGCTAAATGTACTACTAAGGGTAAAAGTATGAAGTACTTTTATAAGCCAGGGAGATTTACCATGCTGATATATGATGTGTACTATTTTCCACTCTACTGCTTCCAAGACCTCTGCTGCTCTCAGTGCAACCACGCTGTGGAAGCGTGTTCCCTTACGCACGTGCAATTTTCGGCGCATAACTATATGAAATGACACATACAACTGAGGTTACACAAATACATCCCGCAAACATTAAGGCCAGATGTTCTATAGTTTTTGCTTCATGAGCCTGTGCAGCTGTAGCCATATGGCAGATCCTAGAGCCTGGCCTCTCAAGCAGAATTAATATTTTTCAATAAATAATAGCACTGCAGTTTCCCAGCATTGACAGTTTCAGAGGAAATTCTGAATTAGTTTCTGATAAGCGATGGCAAAACAAAGTTAGGCGGGTGAGGCTTTTTCATTCCAAGTGGGTATTTCTCACAAACTGCAACTGCTGTCCCCAAACCTTTTCAAATGCCCTCCTTCCTGCCCAATACACCTTTCTTCATGTTTACAGATCGAGGTTGAATCCTGACAAGACAGAAGTACTGTTTTGGGGGGACAGGAGGTGGGCAGGTGTGGAGGACTCCCTGGTCCTGAATGGGGTAACTGTGCCCCTGAAGGACCTGGTGCACAGCCTGGGAGTCATTTTGGACTCACAGCTGTCCATGGAGGCACAGGTTAATTTGGTGTCCAGGGCAGCTGTTTACCAGCTCCATCTAGTACGCAGGCTGAGACCCTAGCTGCCAGCAGACTGTCTTGCCAGAGTGGTGCATGCTCTAGTTATCTCTCACTTGGACTACTGCAGTGCGCTCTATGTGGGGCTAACTTTGAAGGTGATGTGGAAACTACAACTAATCCAGAATGCGGCAGCTAGATTGGTGACTGGAAGTAGCCGCCGAGACCACATAACACCGGTCTTGAAAGACCTACATTGGCTCCCAGTACATTTCCAAGCACAATTGAAAGTGTTGATGCTGACCTTTAAAGCCCTAAACGGCCTCAGTCCAGTTTAGCTAAATGAGCGTCTCCACCCCAACATTCTGCTTGGACACTGAGGTCCAGCGCCGAGGGCCTCCTGGCAGTTCCCTCCCTGCAGGAAGCGAAGTTACAGGGAACCAGGAAGAGGGCCTTCTCAGTAGTGGTGCCCACCCTGTGGAACGCCCTCCCATCAAATGTCAAGGAAATAAACAACTACCAGACTTTTAGGAGACATCTGAAGGCAGCCCTGTTTAGGGAAGCTTTTAATGTTTGATGGACTATTGTATTTTAATATTTTGTTGGAAGCCGCCCAGAGTGGCTGGGGAAACCCAGCCGGATGGGGTATAAATAATAAATTATTATTATTATTATTATTATTATTATTATTATTATTATTATTAAAATGTTCAGGTTTCTCAGCTATGTGGTAGGGAAAAGCTCTTACCTGATAGGATTGTCCATTCTGTTCACAGTGAGAAATGCCGCTAGGTTTGCTGTGTAGGACGAACACACAATAAGAGTGAAGAGCCACCAGCTACCCATCACGATCCGCATTGCCATGGAATTGACTGCAGATTCACCACCTGAAATATAAGAAAATGTGTGAGCTCTTGGGAATTTATTTACAAAGGCTAATGCCGGTCTATAACTCCTGTCTGGTAGTTATCTGTTAGCATTCTAAGCCCACAACTTTTGTATTTTAATGAACATCATCATAAAAAGCTGGATGTACACACACACAAAAAGAAACACACATTTACACAATTGTGGGGATTAAAAGACAAAATGCTACAGTTCTGTGAACTCTGTACCATGTGATCTGTCTGCTTGTGTAGAGCAAGTTTTACACTACAGGTTGAAGGTTGTATATTTGAATACACGGCCATGGTGGGTGGAAGCCACACGCCATCACAAAAATGTGCATGTTATGGAGTTTAATAGTCTGCATCCCAATCCCTGAGATAACTAGTTTTTAAGGGCAGGGAGGAATATTCAACTATAGAGTAATATTTAACCATGGGAGAACCTATTTGTCATTTGTCCCACCACCTCTTGCTAGGTGAGTTAAATGAATGTGTAAATTGGCTCTGAAATTCCCAAGTGGTTTACTGAAACATATCCGAAAACATCAAAACATTAATGACATGTTTTTTTTGCTTCTTCTTGGTTTATAGCACTCCTTGTAACATGTCTAAAATTAGACACTGGACTTGCACGTGCCTCATGGGCATTTTACTAATATAAACATGTTCATCATAAAAATTTGGACATACTGAGGCAAATACATATTTGACCTGGAAATGTTCAAAACCCTTCTGAGAAGTTTCCCTGGTCCTGTCAACATTGTGATTTCCTCAAAATCCCTTAGAAGCTTTGGGAAACTTTCCAATTGTGCTTTGCATTCCGTTTTAGAAGTAATTCACTAAAAGCTAGAAGTCACTGAGAAGCGTCCACATTTGACTTCCGGTCAGCGCCAGCGATTAATGGCGGACTTTTCCCGGAGCTCCGGGAGAAGTCTGCTCCGCGGGTTTGGGTCCTGCCGCTACGGCGAAGCGGGGACCCTTAAAAATTACAGGTGGAGAAGCCTGTAAACAAGGAGGCTCAGCGGGTACCATTACGACCCCTCCGAACTGCGAAAGAGCCTTTTTAAAGGCTCTGGAACAGGGTCGGGGGGAGCGCGGTGCTGAGAGCCGCTACCCAGCCTGTGGAGCGAAGCCGCGTCGCTATTATCGGAGAGCGCTGATTTCTTCCGGCAAATTGATCCTGAAAGCATCTACTCGTGAGTAGGATTAAAAGCTTAAATTGGACTTTAAAGAGTAAAGATTCAAAGACTTAAATTGCTTGAAAGTTTAAAAGATTGGCCACCACGGGAAAGGTACAAAAAGGAAGTCTGCCTTACCGCATTGTAGTGAGAAGAAAGCAAAGAGACTATTAAACTGAAACCTTTGAGGATTGCATTTGAATAACAAACGCATTGCCTAAAAGCAAGATACCCCCTCACTTAGCGAGCAGGAGCGGTGAGGGAGAATTGTCATTGAACTATTAAACCTGCATGAAAGGAAAGAATTGAATTTTATCCATTGTCTTTTGTATCCTGGGAACGGACTGCCCTGTAAGAAGGGAGAAAGAACTTTGAACTGTCAAAAGTGAGAACCTTGAAATAACTGGGAAAGATACAGGGTTGAGGACTTTTACCTGGACTGTTACATATTTGTAACTATTTAAGAAAAAAGTGCTGGAACTGGGGACTTTCTCCCCTTTAGAGAGACGGGGGGGGGACTTTGAGACAATATATCTGTTGTAAGAACTGTGAACTGTGAATGCAAGTTGGGAATTCCCCCCTCTAGAGGAGACTTTGTTACATTGTGAGAAACAACTAAGCAACTAGAAGCTGAGCCACTGGAAATTTACTAGTAAAAACAAATCTAGGAGTGTGGGACTGACCTTGGCCTGGCTGATAGTGGCATGGCAGATGGCAAAGGAAAGATAGATCAGGCTCAGGAGAAAAACCTCAGATCCGGCAAAACTTACAGAACTACACAGCCAAGAAGGGCCTCAGTGATAGGAGCAGCTGCGGCCTCACAAACAAAACCTAAAGCCATGTCTGCAGAGATGCTTTGACGAAAGCTCTTGGAAAAATAAATGAATCTCTGGAACTTTTAACGAAACAAGGGACTGATACAAGTAAACAAGTAGCTGAGATCTCAAAAAAACTTGATCTGAATACTTCTAGCCTAAAAGAATTGGGAACTCAAGTTACTGCTAATGCTCAGAATATTGGGAAACTCCTAGAGGAATCAGCTACTACTCGAAAGATTGCTGAGGAGGCAAAGGAGGTTGCAACCGAAATTCAGGGAAAAATACCGCCGGTTGTAAAGAAACTGGCGGACCATGATTTATCCTTTGCTATGATAGATCTTCAAAGGAGGGATCGTAACTTAAGATTAAGATTTGTCCCAGAAAGTGTACAGGACAACTTGGTGGACTTTATTACAAAAGAATTTTATGACTTTTGGCAAGAAGGCCTGCAGGGGGAGGAGGTTAAGATTGTGAGTGCATTCAGACTTGGAATAAGACAAAAAAAGAACAAGCCAAGAGACTGCTTGATTACTTTGGGATCAAAGGAGGAAAGAGATAAAATTTTAAATTTGCACTATCAAAATACACTGCAAATTGAGGATTCTTTCGTGGAGATCTTCAAAGATATCCCAAAGCCCATTTTAGATGCAAGAGAGGACTATAAAGATCTGGTTGTACTACTGAAAAAAAGCAGAATCTTCTTTAGGTGGGAATTCCCCCAAGGCCTATCTTTCAAATACAGAGGAAAGAAAGTTAGACTAAGGACACTGAGTGACAAAGACAAATTCTTGAGAGATCACAAAGAAGACTTAGTGAAGGAAGCAGAACTTGGAGAAGAGCCAACAATACCAGGAAAAGGAATATTGGACTTGGCAAATTTATCGTTTGGACTACAGCCACCAACAGAAGAAGAGCAACAATTGGGAGCAGTAGGAGGAGTAAGTAAATAATCCCATCATGGCCCTGTGACTATTGAGCTGGAACTGTAATGGACTCAATATTCCCCGGAAGAGGAAGAACGTCTTTCATATTCTACAGAAACAACAATTGGACTTGATTTGCCTGCAAGAGACACATGTGACAAGAACACATAGCATGCATTGAACTAACTCTCCCCCCAGTAGGAGCACAGGCTGAAAATAGGTATAATACTGACACTGCAAAAAGAGTGCAGGAGTTAGGGAGGGATGTCCTTTTAGTGTTGAATGCCACAGTGGACCCTGCACTCCATGGAAAATCCCTCTTGCCCTTTAACCTCTGCTCTTTCAGTCACTGATCAGATTCACATACAGAGTTTAGCTACGAGAACAACAAAATAATATGGTGAGGATTTTCCGCATGTTCAAAACAGGGATGGAGGAGGAATTAAACAGATTTATACACTGAATCTGGCAGTTTCACTCTGACCGAGTCTTGTTTACATTGGACTGCCTATTTTACTGAGTGCCCTCTAATACCTCAGCAGCTCATACATAGTCATCTACATTTCTGCAGCATAATTCTGAAACTGTATTAAGACATACATGTTATTTCAGAGGAAACCTGGGTTGTATATGTATAACATATGTGAGAGCTGTTGGGGATTCTTCTGCTCTAGTAGCTTAGCTCAAAGAGGCAAGGTAGCTTGTGCATTTGAGACAGACCTTGTATCAGAAAATTTATTTCAGAGGCTCAGCTAGCTTTTATAGGGCAATGTACATCAACTGGAGCTACAGTTAGCAGCTCCTGACCACTGCGAGTAATTTTTACTCCAGTCACTTTTCAAAAAGTTCACCCTGCACTTAAGACTAATGGCACTTAAGGCTTTTTTTAAAGCCACAAAGCATAAATACTACAACAATTTGCTATATATATATATATATATATATATATATAGGGAGGAAACCTCAGCACATTTACATAAGCCATAAAATACTACCCTCCTAATGTCCTAAAATAACAAACAAACCATATTTATATGGGTGTTTTCAAAAGTAGAATGATTTATATGTGGGGGTATTGTTTTTATTTTTTTCTATATTATGTATTACTGCCTTTTTATATTGTAAACCACCCTGTGAAGGGCGGTATAGAAATTTAATAAAGAATAATAAATGTCGTGTTCACTCACAAGTATATAATTTGGCACAAACGGATTATTTGGGGTCAGCTTAAAAGACCAACATAGTGTTTTGTGTATCACTGCCCTAGAATACTACTTTTAAAGTGTGAGGGAGAAATAAAATAACTGAAAATGAGTCTTTAACAAGCAGCTCAGAGTACAGAAATATACATGTTTTGTGTGCTGTGAAATGACGCTGTGTCAACTCAAAGTGTATTGTCAGTAGCAGAACAACTTCTGTAATGTACCCTTCAAGCAGTTATTTGCGAAAAGGTTAGTCCACGGCCTACCCTTTTGTGAAAAGTAGTGAATAGCCATCAGTACTGTGGTTTTTTTGTCAGACAGAAAAATACTTGACCAAGTACCTTGCTGAACAAAGGCCCCGTACACAATCCAAATGGCACTGTGAAGTGTGGAGGAAGCAGAGGCAGTGGACTGAGAAGAGTTCTGGGCTCTTACTGCTTGGATTCGGTTCAGCACAAATATCAGGACGCCAACAACAGGGATGGCCGCAGCGATGCAAGCCCACACCGCAAAATCAAAGGGGGCAAAGAGAGAAAAGATGTTGATCTTCTCTTCTGGTTTCTTGATCAGGATTCCTACAGAATAATCCATATAGCGCTTGCTGAAGTCTACAACACTCTCCCGTTCTGGTGTGATAGTGATGGCGGAGATGGCCAAGTCAGCTCTCTGCAAAGGGAACAGAAACAATGGTCAGAGCCTTTCCTGGTCCAGCGGAACTGTTTGCCATTCATCAGCAAAGGAAAGGAGGGAGAAAAACTGCTAGGTTCTGCTCCAAAAAGTCTTGGTGGAGAGGGGAATAAACAAGCCCACTCCACCAAAGTCCAGGACCAGAATCAGCAATCCACTCTGGCTATTTGCAAAAGGGGGAAAATTGCATATCTAGCCCGGCCATGCTGCAGGATGAAGTGATAGGCGTCAGGAAGCACCACAGAGCTGGGAATAGATGAATTGGTGTCTAAATGGTGCTGTAAGGCTTTTTAAAGCAAGGAGGGGATGCTATCTGAGCTCCACTTCAGGAAACAAAACATATCGGACAAGCACTGGCCTCTGCATATTTTAAGTCCTTCAGAATGAAGAAGGGCTGGTGCCATTATCAGTCGTGTGGACACAGATTCTGGTTGGGGAAGGATGTGATGCTCTGATTAGCATATAGGCAGCAAGTTAATTAACTTTGGGTGGAAATTCTTCTGTTTCTTTCTTAGGCTACAGGTGATGGCATGAAGGTTTCAATGTTCTACCATTAAAAAACAAAGAAAGAAAGAAACAGATTTTCTACCCATAGAAAACTAGAATACCACTGGGAGCCTTTCTCTCTTGCATGCTACTTTTTTGTGTAGGGGAGAAGAACATTCAGACTAAATGGTAAAGTCCGGGGGGGGGGGAGGAACGCACAACATGATTTTGTTGTGTATGCAAATGAACTATAATTGCAGGACCCTTATCCATTCAAATAAATTTCAGTACCCAAGGTCTAGGATTCAAAAGGCTGGGATGTGCTGAGTGGAACTGCGACTATTGGCTGCTTCAAGTGAAACGGTAGGTCAGCCTATGTCATAACAAAGCTCCTTTGGAAAGTCCCCTCCTTGTCCACAAATACCTTCCCATCTGCGGCATATGTGGGGCTGCTCTTTGAAAAACACAATTCCAAAACCACTCTAGAAGTGCAAAACATTTCACTGAACCATTATGAAGAAGAAAGCACAGGGTGCTGGTGATTGCTTATTACTGCATACTACTCACTGTATGAACTATTAATCTTATGTGCTAACTTGTTTTTGTTCGCACTGTACCCTACATCAATGCATGAATTGTGCTGCAACGATGAATAGAAATGAACAATTAAAAACAAGGTGGAGAAGTTTGCATTCCTAAAACGATTTTGCTGTGAAGAATAAGATGCTGATGGTGTCCCTTTAACACTTAGCAGGAAATGGACAAAGGAGCCCCAGAGTCCTGCCGAGGAATTCTGCCTGTGTGTGGGATTTGCATATGAGCTCTATACCCACTCCCACTTCCACTTGTGGAAGGTGATGGACTAAAGCAGAGAGCTTCTCTGAGGCCTTCCACCACACAGCTTCTCCCTATACAACGGCCTTTCTCAATCTTGGGTTCCCAGATGTTATTGGACTACAACTGCCATCCTCCCTAGCTAGCAGGATCAGTGATCAGGGATGATGGGTACTGTAGTCCAAAAACTGCAGGAGGCCCAAGCTTGGGAAACCCTTGTTGAGGGTTGAGAAAGGCTGCTCTACAACTTGGAGGTGGAGCTTTGCATACCCAGCCCTGCTCATATGTAGCTTTTTTCACATGTGCAAAACAGCCTATCCTGAATTGCTCCCAAAGCAGACTGATTTTCTGAGGACTGAGTGTGTTATTTCAAAGCAACAAACAAAGAACAAAGGTGACATGAACATCCAGGATAATAATAATAATAATAATAATAATAATAATAATAATAATAATAATATTTCTACTCCGCCTATCTGGCTGGGTTTCCCCGGCCACTCTGGGCGGCTTTCAACAGAAAATTAAAAACAGAATAAAACTTCAAACATTAAAAGCTTCCCTAAACAGGGCTGCCTTCAGATGTCGCCTAAAAGTCGGATAGTTGTTTATTTCCTAGACATCTGATGGGAGGGTGTTCCACAGGGCGGGCGCCACTACCAAGATGCTTTGAAATAGTGATAAGATTAAGGATATTCCTGTACAGCATTACAGCAATAACAGTTTTTTGATGTTATGTTTTGCTTTCATTTGCATCTTAAACTTTCTCTGAGCAGAAACGCTAGGTGACAAGCAATACAGTATAACGCAATAGAGCAAAAGTATTTGGAAATGGCCACACCATTGAATATAAATGCCTAAGATTTCATTCTATCGCTATGACAATGTTCAACCTCGGTCAGAAAAGAAGTGATGTTTCCTACAAAATATATTCCAGCATCTGTGCTCCTAAGGATTAAATGGTGAAATCTGTTCCGCTTTGCTTTAAGCAGCGTTCACTTAATCCAAGTGAACACAAGTGCCCCCAAATCAGTTGCGACTCAATCACTTTGAGATGTGTTTTCCATTTTCTACATTTTAAAAGTCTCTCTCTCTCTTTTTAAGGCAAAACTATAACTTGCTCTTTGGGAAACCACTCATCTGTTCATTATAAAATAGCATTACTATAAAAAGCATGCATCTAGCCCACTTGGAAATCAAGGTGAAGTGGCTTTTAGTAAGAAAGCGATAGCAGAAAAGATGCCATAAAGCATGTAAGGGGAATTCGTAGTCTGCTGTTGTGTGCATATAATGTACACCCCTATTTGTAAGTTCCATCCTTTAGCCATTTCACAAAGTTATCTGTTAGAGTGGCCACTGGATTTCTCCTCTAAACAAAAATTCAAGTGCAATTCCAAGTTTCTCCTCAGGTGAAACATTTGCAGAATTTCAAGGGGAAACCAAAAAAAGTGTGTTGACAAATCTAGCAAAGTTTCACACGGAGAAATTCCTAGGATTTCACTTATAGGCTAAATTGAAACAGATAGGAAGTTTCTCTTTAGGTAAAATATCTGAGATATTCAAAATAAGCCGATATTGTTTCAATAAGGCTAATGAAATCTTCCAAGGATTTCTGGCACATCCCAAGTATGTACATTCTGATGTTAGAAAGGCAATGTTCCAAATATTAGTCCTTTAATTTCAGTAATTATTACAGTGGCAGTATTTTGAGGCAGGCAAAGTGGCTCCATATAGTTGACATGTTACATATCCTCAATTTAGGTCAAATCCTATACCCATTTACCTGGGAGTAAGTCTCATTAAGCAGGTATAAGGGATTAGGCAGGTATAGGATTGCCTTGTTGAGTTCGTTCTCCTATTATTATTATTATTATTACTATTATTATTATTATTATTACACTGGTACCTCTGGTTGTGAATGGGATCCGTTCTGGAGGCCCATTCGCAACATGAATAGAACGCAACCTGCAGCAGTGCGTCTGCGCACGCGCAGGTTGTGATTCACCATTTCTGCGCAAGCGCATGATGTCATTTTGCGCATCTGAGTATGCACAAGCGGCGAAACCCGGAAGTAATCATGAAGCAAACGTATCATGAAGTAAAAGTAATATGAGGTATGACTGTATTATTATTAATTGAATTTATATACCGCCCTATACCCGGAGGTCTCAAGGCAGTTCACAGAATATATCGTGTTTCTGCCCTAAATACCTTGTTAATTAGTTCTCCAATCATGCCATTCCACGAGCTGTTATGGAGCTGCTGCCCGTATCTGCCATCTGGAGATTGATATATCTCATACTTGAAGCCCAGATTCTTCGAAAGTGCATCCAGGACGTCAATGGAGAAACCTTTATAGCGCTTGGGCTGTCCAAGTATATTCTCAGCCACCATAACAAAAGGTTCTTCCTGAGAACAAAGCAAGGTTTAAGCTGATGCTTAAATGGAAATTTAAAGGTGATTAATCAAAGATCATCCAGCTCACGGTATCAATGGCACCCAGAATGGTGATGTTGCCAAGCCTCCAGCACTTTAGCTTCACATTTATTGGATTGACTTTCCAAAGGGGGGCGGGGAGAGACTTCCAGGATAAAAGTGAGAAATCTGTTACTCGTTCTTCCATTATTCATAATTTTAAACCAACCCAAAACTAAATCTTAGAGTGGCTGCCCCCCCCCCCGAGATACTTTGAGAGTTAATGAACTGCACTTTGGAAACCATAAGACGACAGAGGATCCTGTAGGGTGATGGTTTCAATATGACATAGACTACACACTCACTTGCCAGGGGGATGCCAGCCCAACTGATTTTACTGCCGTTGCTCTTGGCTATCTATGCAAAGTGCTGCTGACATCTTCTCGGGGGTAGAACAGCTCACCTCCTGGACAGACAGGAGATCTGATCATGACCCTTAACAGCTGGAGGGGAGAAAGCGAATAACAGATTGCAGAGGGGGTGTCCTAAAGATCTCACTGAAGCACTCTAAGTTGCTTTAATGCACTGTGATCTTAGAGAATAGCAAAAGCAAAAGGGAGGGGGGACAAAGAATTGAAGCTGCGAGGTGGAGGGGGCTTGCATACATCATATTGCAGACTAGAGTCTCTTTTCAACTTGGATTTGACATCACAAACAAGCAACTGGCATGCCCATACACTTTTGATACAGAAAGAAAACAACATATTGAGGTCACAATGTTCAACGCAGCAAATAACTTCTAAGCTAGGTGCTGTTTTTGCAAGTACATTGTAGGTTTTTCTTTTTCCAGAGCTGCAGTAGGTTAGGAAATCAGCTTTTCTCTTTTTAGTTTATTTAGTTCAAAATCTGAGCCCTAAGTCAGATAGCATCCTGCAACATTTTAGTGTGCGTGTGGAATCCCACACCTCTAAAAAAAACCCCTCATTATCATTGTCAATGGACATTTCTAAAGGAAGTTATAAAACAAAGCATGGCGACAACTCTAAGATGTTGCCATTTGGCAGGCAGCACCTTTGCTAAGGAAGCTTAAGCACTGTTGCTAAGTTACCAGGTGAAGGAATGTTGACCATCCCACCTTGGACTCCCAAAGCAACAGAAAAAGCAGGAGAAGCCAGATGGAGGGTAATGCTGGGGTAAGTTTGTTCAGGCAACTTCCTCGTGTCCACGTTATTTCATCCACTCCCCAAGCATACTGCCTGGTATGAAAGCGCTTACTGAAAAGAATGAAGGGGCCTACCCCTGCTTTAAGAGTGAAAACTTGGGTGAGGGAGATAGGATTTGGGTCTGCTGAGGGAGTTTAGAGCGTGGGGAGGGAGATTGGTTTGAACCCAGCCTAGAAGGTGTGGTGGTAGGGGCTTCACCACACAAGCGCAAAAAAGGGGGAGGTAACTCGAGGTAAACATGGGAGAGTTGTGTGGGGAGGCACTTGAGGGTTAACAGGAATCTCAACTCCTACTCTGCCCTACATGACAAAGGAGGTAGAGGACACATATAGTCCCCCCACACCGGTGGACAACTAGAGATGAACCTGGGGTGGAATGGAAAGGTTTTGTGATGTGGAGTCGTGCTAAGAGGAGAGGGAGTTTTGAATCTCCAGTTCTCCCACCTTAAACAGAGAGAGGGAAACCCTGGGCAATGTAAAATTGAGGCAGGGAGAGCAAGCATGGCAAGCAAAGTGAGCAGGGGGGCACCCCCTAGTAGTATATATTTATTAGCTCTAAGTGTTACATAATTATCATACTGTACTGCAATGGAATATGGGAGACCACAAAGAATTATGAGCTAGATGGACCAGTGTTCCGACCGTTTCCTGTGTTCATGAATTGATTGTCAATGGCCTGCTCTTTATTCTATGCACCTTTTTTTTTTAGTATTTAAAATTGCAAATAAACTTGGGTGCCTTGGCAGAAAGGTGGTATAAAAAGGCAATACATAAGTAACATTTTGATACCTTGACACAACATTCATAAACTCTAGTTTCACATGGCCCTTGCAGTGGAGAATCTGCAAAAATGGAAATTCTCATGGCTGTTTTCCTGATTAGACAATACCATGCATAATGTGCTGCAGGTGACAAAAGAACTGAACAAAACCTTTAAAGTGTATGTGTGGGGGAAATAAAAGATGGGTTAAGGAAGGAAGGAAGGAAGGAAGGAAGGAGAGAAAGAGAGAGAGAGAGAGAGAGAGAGAGAGAGAGAGGGAGAGAGAGAGAGACTGGCAAGTAACATTTTTGAGCATTTTGCTTCCTCAACTCAAATATGGTCATACCAAGACAGTCACCACTTTCAGTGTTAATCCTTGCAAGTCACTGCCCAAGCGCCGTTCCTGCAGACTGCCGTTCAGCCCCTTCTCAGAGTCCCATGTTGCCAACTGCAAATGGAAATAACACAACAAATATGAAGAGGAAATAATACATTTGTAATCTTTGCATAAAATACTTCAAAGAGGAGTTAGACGAGAAAGATGCGTGAAAACACAGAAAAGGCTGAGAGAGCAGAAGAACGAAATGTTCTATTATCCAAACAATTTTATGATCATAATTACAGAGCTTTAAATGGGTTGCACAAGAACATTGGCCGCCTGTATTATTTCAAAACATTCGTTCCTATAGATCATTTTTGTACATCTTTAGTCTACAGCAAATTGTTTGTCTCTTTATCAAAATGGTTGCCTAGGAGTTCTGTTCCCATAATTATGCACATTCATCTCAGGGCATTTTTGCATTTCTGGTTCTACTTGAATCAGTGTTGGTTTGAAGCATCTGAAACAGGTATCTGACACCACAAATCTGGACTGTAATGCATACTCTGTTTAATCATGCATGCTAAGACATTAATGGCAGTTCACCCAGTTCAGCAATGGGCGAAATTTGTGGCCCGGTGCGTGGCTCCCCCGTCCTCCTGCAGCCACACTGTCTTGCCATCCATTGCTCCGTTCCCTGGGCCTTCTGGGTTCCCATCAAACCCAGATTCAAATTTTGATCTATGTGTAGTGGCTTAGGGGGCAGGGCAACTGGAGCAGACTGAGTTGGAGCAGGCTTCACTCCAGTCTGCTCATGAAGAACAAAAGAGGGGCCGGAGCTGCCGCCGGCCACACAGTCAGCCCCAGAGCATTGAGGGACATCATCGGAGGAGAGGAACCAGAGAGAGGCTCATTGGCTTCTTGAGCAGTGTGGCAGCAAGGTGCGGCAGCCCTGAGCAGAGTATTGGGGTGGGTTGAGCCCTCTGAAATGCTAAAGGCGCTGGGTAGTAATAGCTGTCGAAGTGCCATGGCGCAGTGGTAGCAAAAGCGCCGTTAAGGATATGAACCACGTGGAACATTGTACCAACCTGATAAATTAAGCAAGCTGAATAATTGCAAAACTTAAAACTATATTTACACAGAACAGCATCATAAAGTTGGAAAGTCCATCAAATCTAATGGCCTGCCGCAGTAAATGGCACACATGTTTCAAAGATAACAAAGGCGGAAACTCCTCCCACGTTGAGAAAATGCCACAGACTTGGTCAGATCCTTGTCTTAATGTGATGAGAGGAGCGGCACTGTTCTGTGAACTCAGATATAGCTATAAGCTTATTACCAAAGTCTGGAAGTAACTTTTTTTCCCTTCATTTTTAACAGTACACAAATTCTGGATCCTATGATCACCTTCAAGGCTGGCCCACAGATGAGGCAAGGTGAGGCAGTCGCCTCAGGGCAGCAGGCTCCAGAAAGCTTGGTGGGACAGCTGATCCAGTCTCCATGCCACTTGCCATCGCCACCTTCTCCACCATGTGCCTAGGCGGCAGTGTGTGTGCATTCAGCAGTGGCCACATGCCAAAAAGATATACAGTGGGTGTTCTTTGGCATGCAGGCATGTAGCAGAGGCGGGAGTGACATTTTGTGTTTTGCCTCTAGCAGAAAAATGTCCTGGGCCAGCCCTGATCACCCTTAAGCACTTATGACTTACAAAACTTAAAACTGCATTCTGTAGCAGTCATTAGGGGTGTGCATGTAGTTTCTGTAAAATCAGTCAATTTCCCTTCCAGCACATTCACTAAAATAAAAACAAAGCAAACAAACCTCAGCATCCGCATTGTCTCACATTGGCTGCCGTTATGCTGGGACACAAAACAACATAGCAACTGAAGCCAGAGGGGATAGGAAAAACAAGAACCCTGATGCCTGATGTCCCTGCTGGCCAGTTGGCATTGCAAACACATCAGGCAGCACTGTGACACTTCGTGACAAAACCCTGCCACTGGGTTTTGTTCAAGGGTGCCACAACTTGACAATCAGATTCAGGGGCGCTGAGAAGAGGACACGGTGAAAGCTGTTAATATAAGGGAAGGTTGCTTTGAGATCCTGTCTGCCTCTGATTCTGGGTGCAAAGTGCCTGGCAGATTGTTCCTTCCAACATTTGCTTCCAAATTACATCCCATCCCAACTCCACTCATTTAGACAATATGGCGTGGCTGTAGATGGTCCAGGGAGGCCACCATCATCTTGTGTGACCAGGGAGAGATTGGCCACCTGGTGCCATCCACCTTTGGTTGTGCTGGACCTTCCAATCCTTGGCCGCTAGGCCAATCAAAGTAGGGACATATTTAAGAGAGCAGTCAAGTGCAGCTCTCCCTGTCTGCTGACTGTTGCAAGATTTTCCACCCACCCACCCAGACTATTAAAGGTCCACCCAGTAGGGGAGCTGGCAATTTGGCATGTGCACCTTACTATGGTTTACTTGGTATTTGGGACCAGTGAGGATTTTTTTTCCCTGCAAGCAAATTGGCCGGGTTGCAGGTTTTTGCCTACCTCATAGCGAATAAGGCACTGGGCTGGATCCTTAGTTGTGGGGTTACCCCATTGGAGGGGTTCAGGAGGAGTGAATCTGTCTGGGATTCCACAGAGAGACCAATGGGCCAATATACCTCTCCCAGTGGCGGCCTATGCAGAGTCATTGCACCCAATCCATGTCAGGGGCGGCTCCCCGGCACAGAGTCAACCTCACTGGGTTCCTATTAGGTAGCAGGCGAGCTGCCTGATGCTGGATACATGGCCAACACAAACCTACTCTTTCCTGTAATCAATAAAGTTATGGCCTAATTCAGCCCAATACCAGTCTCCTGTGTACATTCTTTCAACCATCTCTGCACTAGCCACTGACGTTATGTCCCTGTGGTGGCAATTTCTCTCTCTCTAATGTATATATTTAATTCCAATAACGAATCGCTTCCCATGTCAGTGATAACAAGAATTACGCAATTTCGTGTACAAAAAGAGAGTTATAACGATTAAAAGCACTTTCATAGGTAAAAATAATTTCAAATCCCATACAGATACAGCATGGGATAAAAATCTCCACTTAAAAAGACTCCTAGAAGGTCTTCAATAAGCGCTGAAAAGACAACAGGAACAGCCTTACCTGTGACTCTTCCTTAGTTTTAGACATGAAATACTAATGTGGTGGAGTACAGAAGAAAGTAAGAGCTGCTGTTTCCCAAAGACCTCTGACTGCCTCAGAGAGAAATGAGGGGTCATTGTGCTTCTGCCAGCTTCAGTGAGGCAGAGAGAGAATAATGCGCCTGATTGCTGATGCTGGCCACTGTTACCTACTGATGACCATTAATGATGACACTGTCTACCTGAAGGAGACAGGTTGTGCATTGTGAGCTAATGATGATGAGGCCTACTTGAAGGAGAAGGACTGGCCATTGTGACCTAATGATGACCCTGCTTATTTAAAGCAGATGGATTGACCATTGTGATCTAATCATGGGGGGGGGGCAATTATGGTCAGCCAAGACTCCAACAACTAGAAATGCGTTATCAAAGCCCTATTTTTCAACACATTTTCTTCCCTTTAACCTCCCTGATTAACATCTTGGAACTTTAAGAAGAGTCTGCTGGAACAGGCCAATTGAGTCCAGCATCCTGTTCGGACAGTGGCCAATAAGTTGCGTGTGGAAAGCCAGCAAGCAGGATCTAAGCACAGGAGCATTCTCAGCTCCCACGATTTCCATTATCTGGTATTTAGAAGCCACAGAGACAGAGCTAGCCACCCTTCCTTTTTCCAGTGCAGAACGTATCCATAAAATTTAGAAGCAATTTTCACATTACTGACAACTATTGATGTCTCTTTTATACTGATGAGCTCGGCTAGATTTTCGTAATCTAGGGCTGGCTGCTAGTTTCGTCAGTTGTTGATTTCTTGTGTTGTACCTCTGAGTATTTTTTTAATGATTTTCTGTGTTTTATTGGAATGGTTTACATATTATTGTTTGCCACGTTGTGAGACATTTTCTGAAATACAGGATATAAATTTATTTTTTAAAAGAGGAATATTAAGAATCTATTGTGTGCAAGAATTATTGCAGGATTATTGTGTGCAAGAATTATTGACAGAGTATGATCAAATGATAAAAATTCAAGCTACAGGAAAGGAGATTTCAGCTAAACATAAGAAAGGACTTACTGACAGAAAGAGCTGTTTCACAGTAGAAGGGACTTTCTAGGAAGGTGGTGGGCTCTCTTGCCTAGAGGTTTTTAGGCAAAGCTGGATGGCCATGGATCTGTCATGGATGCTTTATATATGATTCCTGCATTGCAGGGGGCTGGACTAGAAGACCCTTGGGGTCCCTTCCGACTCTACAATTCTATGATTGTATGAATACAAATCTAACCAGTGGGAGGGTCAGTTCGGTCAAACTGTGCAGGGTTGGTTCATAAGGGGAGAGGCGGTTCTTGGGGTATTGCGGTCAGGAGTCATCTAACACACAAAATCCTTTCATCTTATTAAATTTAATAATGACTAAATCTCATGGAAATCAATAAAAAAGGTAGTCGTTACTGACTTTGGATGGCTTGGGATCTTTCTCTTTAAGGCTAAGTATTTGTTACCTTTGAAGAAATCTAAATAAATTCAGCACCAAGGCTAGGGAATTCTGGAACTCAGCCAGCATAAGAAAAATTTTCTATTATGTTTTTCTCAAAAAAAAGAAAAAGAAAAGAGCTACAATTTGCTTCTTGCATATTAAACAGTCCAAAGAGGAGGAGAATTTCTCTAAGGCTTGCTTATAGTTTCCTTTTATTTCATATCAGCCAGCACATAAAAATATTTTTGTATTCAAGGGTAAAATTCTACACTGCATTCAAATATAATAATGATGCAGATAAGGTTAATAACAGGACATGAAGAAAGCCTTTTACCAAAAAGACTCCCCCCCCCCCCGAATCTCTAGGCCCCTAACCATCCCATTTGTTCACAAATGTGTCAATTCTGAGTCGCACTTGTTCTAGGAGGCAGGAATGCATTCTGTAGGATCGATGAATTTATGGATACAGACACCCGTTTTTGACAGCTGACCTGTCAAGATCAGTGCCTGAAAAACTAACTTCCAGCAAGGTTAAACCAAATGAGTCCTGCTGCTGTTTGATAAGACTTGTACAATCCTCATTCCTTTCAGAAATTAGCTATACCTTCTTCCAGGACTCTCAGAGCCAGAGGTTACACAACAGTCATCAACTGATGCGAGAGATAACAGCTTCTAAATCTGTAGAATTTTATATATAAAATAAAGCAAGAGATAACAGCTCCTAAATCTGATGATGACAAACAACTGCTCACAGGGATCAGCCAGTAATAGAACAAATCTGTTGGTCCCCAGAAAATATATCTGCCAAGGCAATCCAGTTTATTTCATTTATTTTTAAATTCTTGATTTACTGAATTGTGAAGTTGGCTCCATCAGATCGCATAGCCCAATATTTTACTTTATTTTATTTGTTAAGTCACTTAATACACAGCAGTTTCAATAGCTAAATAATTCACCAGGTGAGTTAAATGAGAAAACGACATGTACATAACCAGAGGAATTGGCCCATGCACAAAGAGGGACAGAGTCAATGCTTTCAGACAAATAATATCAGAGTTTTGATATAAGAAAATCAGAATGACAAGAACTGTGGATAGCCTCGGCATAAGGATATTTTCAGAAAGTTTACAGCAGTAGATTCATTTTGCAATTTTTGAATGGTACATGGAATTTTCTTTGGGGAAGGTAAACTGGAATATTTAAAGGTGTCAGTTATTGTACGATCCATTTTACATCATTCACATTCAGAAAGTCACCAATTAGATTAGTCAGGATTAAGCAATGCACTCATTGAATAAACTTTCATGCTTTCTTCCAATCTATTAACTGCTTCTGGTTAAACCAAAACAAGCTATTGGAGAATTTCCTGCAACTTCCTCTTGGTCTAATCACAGGTGAAATATTAACTTAAACTACACAGAAAGAATCCTGCTTACATATGCAATTCTTATATTTGTGTTGTACTGTTTACTGTGGCAGATTGTTTCAATGGATTTTCTTTTAAACTTTCATTGGGTATTGATTTCATTTTGTAACATATTTGTGTTAAATATGTTGTCTGCTCTTTTAACATCCATAGTGAGATAATCCTTGTAACTGGAATGTCAATATTCTGAGGATAAACATAATCTGTATCCATATTGTAGGGAAAAGTATTGGGTTAGGTCTGTTGCCAGTTTAGTGTGCAGCGTCAGCTATCAAATATGCATATAGGTTCAATTAGGGGAGAAATAACTATATAGGCAGTTATACTTTACTTCCTGTCTCGCTACTGACCAAGCCACCTGTGTCTGCATCTGGCAAGAGTTTTAAGGCTGAGTGGGGGAGGCGTTAGAAGACATCCAAATGAGACTTTTTGAAGGTTGCTATCCAGAATTCAGATTGTACTAAAGCCTCCTGGCACAAAGAAAAGCATAATGGCTGATTCCCTGTCTCTGGAAATACAGATGTTACTCAGATCTGTTTCCATCCTTAGAAGAAACACACAGGTTTCTTGGTAGGTGGCCAAGAGAAATAGGCATTCCTTACATTAAAATAAGTAGAGATTTGTTTTAGGTGTGCTATGTAACAAAAAGAAAGTTGGTTAGAGCATGATGCTGATAATACCAAGGTCACAGGTTCAATTCCCAAACGGAACAGCTGCATATTCCTGCATTGCAGGTGGCTGGACTAGATGATCCTTAGGGACCCTTCCAGCTCTACCATTTTATGATTCTATAAGCCAGATTGGCAGAGGCATAGGTAGTTGCCCCAGCACCCATAGTGGTGGAGCGGGGCGAGCCACCCACGGGGGTGGGGAGAGTCACCCACGGAGGTGGGGCAAGCTGCCCACAGGGGTTACCGTGGCAAGCCACCCATGGGGGTGGCACGGCGATCCACCCGGGGGGGCAGCTGTTGGAAAAACACCCCCAGGAAGAGTACCAACTTCCCAAGACAGCGGGGCTTCTCTCCGGTGGTCACTCTCTGGCTGGAAACTGCCTTCAGTCCAGAGAGACCGGTAATAAGCGACCCCTCCATCCTGAGAGGAGCACACTCATCTTCTGGTATCCCATCCCAGAAGAAAGAGACAGTCAGTAGTCTACTCACCACTTTTATTTACAGACTGTACACGGAGCACTCACAGGCATGTCTGCTCTCCTGAGCAGCTAGCACAGAAGTCTACGACTCGATACACACCTCAACTCAGAAGTGAAAGTAACTCTCAGGTTACATGAGAACAAGCAGATACTTCCTGTCTCATGCTCACAGACATCACATGATGTCAACAATGTGCTGCTTCTCCGCAGCTGGTGAGATATAAAAATCCCAACAGCAGCATGGCGATCCGCCCAGGGGCACGGCCGGCGAGCTGCCCATGGAGTCCGCCTGGTGGACACAAGCTCCATGCTGCCATTTTGGGCAGCGTGGGACCCCAAGCCACTGCGTCACTCCCAGGAGAGGAGTGTGGCTCAGGCATACTGCAAGGCCATTCCCCGCGGTAAGTGCCACCCCCCCCCACGGTGTGCCATTTTGTCACCCCCTCGTGGCCCACCCCCCCTTCCTACGCCCCTGCAGATTGGCCAGCTTTACCTCGTAGCTGAAGAAAATGCTCACTTGGGGAGTAAAGTCCCACCTTTGGCTTGTATAAGATGGTGTTCCTCCAGTTTCGAATTCCCTGATACTGTGGCTACAGTACTTTTATCATTCACCCTAAGGAAGAGTTCTGGAAAACGCAAAAGCTTGCCCACTATTTGGATCGTGGGCCTGTCACTGTCTCTCAGCTGAACCTAGCTCACAGTGTCACTGAGGATAAAATGGGAAAGGTAAGAGTTGTGTATGCTGCTTTGACCTCCTTAAGGGAAAGGCGGTGTATAAGCACAATATATAAGCAAGCAAAGCACTTGGAAACATTTTGGATGTGACTTGGAAGATACCGAATTCTGTACTTTTGCATCCCAGGAGGTAAGCCTGGTAAAAATGCTTCCCCCTGCTGCTAAATTGATTGTAAATGCAATTCTGGATTCCACAACCCGCTCCAGCACCTTGACAGAATGAATGATTTTGTTCTACCTTCTGCACAGTGGAGCCAAGAGGTTCTGCCCATCTCTGCTGTTAATTATCCAAAACATTGCTTATCTTTGACTTCTATCCTGGGCCAGTCACAACACAACAGTGATTTGGTTCGAGATTTCTCTCTTTAGGCATTGCATCCTAGCCAATCTGAAATGCACCTGGCCCTGGCCCCTTCTGATGCAGAGATGAGTTCATGAATGTCAATCCTAAAAATTCTTTCCTCAGTACATATACAAACGCAATTAGGACAGCCAAATTCCAGAGTTCAGAGCATATCCAATCAACTTGCTAAAAGAGGTTTAGGTTGTTACTTCCAGTCGATAAATGTGACTTCTGCTGGTCAAGTGCCATACAAATTAACGGTGTCATATAATGGATAATAAACCACCACTACAGAATAATGGAAGTATGAAGATTAAACAGCATGATTTTATATTGAACAAATCATTCTAGACAAACTTCATTGCCTTCCCGATACAATCACAGAATGCAAATTCAGGGGAGGGGTGGAGGAAGGGGTGGGTGGTATCTAAATTTTGGTAATGGGTTTCAACTTTTGCTCATGAAATCTTAATCATGAGAATATGAGCATCTTGTTCTAAAAACAATATTGCACAGATATTTACTATCAGGGAACTACAATGCATGCAGAACAAAAAAAATAATGTTCTGGGGTACACCTTGTGGCAGCGTCATGGTTCAGAAATACACACACACACACACACACACACACACACACACAATATCTTTGTAGAGGGAGATGAGCTTTCTGGTCAAGTGTCCAAGGAAGCTAGGATCATAGAAAATATAGCTCTCTGCAGCTAGGGGATTATGCAACGGGCCTGTGCAACATTATTGCGACTGTGGTCCCTGATGCAACATTCATAAAATCATAGCATTGTAGAGTTGTAAGGGACCTTGAGGGTCATCTAGTTCAACCCCCTGCGATGCAGGAATCTCAACTAAAGTATCCATGACGGATGTCCACCCAACCTCTGCTTTAAAACCTCCAAGGAAGGACAGACCACAACCTTCTGAGACAGTCCATCCCACTGTCAAACAGCTCTTACTGTCAGAATGTTCTTCCTGAAGTTTAGTGGGAATCTCCTTTCTTATAACTTGAAGCCTTTGGTTTGAGTTCTACCCTCTAGAGCAGGAGAAAACAAGCTTGCTCACATTAAGTAAGGTGGTGCTAGCAGAGGAGGAGGAAGAGACAGAGGCATATACTGACCCATTTCAGATTAAAACTGAACCTATGGTATACAGCCTGGAAGCTGTTCCAAAATGGGTCCAAGTAGGAGACACTAAAAATCTAGTGTTTAGCTCATCCCCAATTCAGGACCCCCTTCAACTTGATTAAAATATAGCCTGAAGAAAATATACAGCTTCATCTAGAAGTAATGGCAATGAAAGTTCACATTTTTTATAAAGGCTTACACAGTACTACCCACCAAGCTGAACATAGGGCACAAGCCATTTATTGGTAGCCCATTAGATTACTGTTTTTTAGCCGCCAGCCTAGAACTGCAAAAACCTGGGATGAGGAGATGAGGTTTTAAGGATCTGGAAGGCCACCAGATATGATTGGCAGGCTCTGTTAATCTTCACGGGTCACAATTTATGCAATGCAGTGCTAGAGAGATACCATAAAAATGGATAGTGCTTCCTGCTACGAGAGAAAAAGGAATCTATTCTGCTGAGTTTATGATTCTTTATTGTAGAGGAGGTGAAATTCTAAAAAGTTATGTGCAGTCACATTCTGTAAGATACATCATTAACCTAGACCAAATTCAGTGAAATGCGTTCTTCTCTTTCTTGGGAATCACTTGTGTTGCATTCAAATGTGTTGGGAAAGGAGAACAAATGAATAGCTGTCTCGGCCCACACTGAGGGGAGCACAAATGCCAATTGGTGACAGGGAGGCATGGGAAATGTGAGGGGAGCCACAGCAAAGGCCTGTGGGGGCCACATGTGGCCCACATATTGTGTCTATGTGCTATATAATATACTTTTAAAACACAGAAACATTGCAGGAACATCCATTTACTTTGCTGGTTTATATATTGCTTTATGTACACACCTTGCCCTGGCACCATGTGCTGAAGTTGCGGTTTAAAAAGGCAGTAAATAAATGAATAAATAATCCAAAAAAGGCTACTTAAAATATTTCTTACTGGTAGATAACACACAGCAGCTCAGTTCAGACATAAATGAACCATGATCCTAGTTCAATATCCTAGCTAGTTAAGCAAATGTAGTTTATATAAAGCAACTTCCCAAGTTTAGTCAAAAGAGGAAACTGCAGCAAGAGCAAACTAGTAGCAGAAACTTTTAAACCTCCACTCCTTGGGTGCCAAGAATGAGGGGGATAAACGAACCTCAAAACTGATACTCTTCCCTCATGGTTTTTTTGTTACTGGGCCAATACCCATGCACAAACAAACACACAAAACCAACACTGGTTTTTGTTTTGTTTTTACAATTTGTGTAACTGGACCACAGTTGCAGCCAGGGTTATCTATCTTAGCCTTGCCACCATCAACTCAATCCCGCTCAATAGATTTCTCCTAAAAGATTAATCTTTTTAAGACTGCTGATTCATAGGGCAGCTACATCAATTGATTCATCAACTTGATTAAATCATTAAACATTTTTGGCTGGATGAAAACAACAACAACAATGGCCCAGAGCAATGAGATCATGACTCCACACAAAGCTAAGGCAACTTGTGCCATTTCAAAGGCTCACGGTGCTAATATTCTTCTCCCTGCAACCGATGCCTCAATGAGCCTAAACAAAAGCCACAAGGTGCTGAACTTGAAATTTGTTTGTTTGTTTGTTTGTTATTAAAGATGTACTGCACTCCTTTCTTCAGTGCTGATAACCAGCTGATAAATGGAATTTATGCATACCCATAGAAGAATCTCATCAAACCTTAAATGAAAATAAACAGAGATGGAGGCAGCTAAAAAAACAACAGATCAAGCTAAAGCAGTCATTAATTCCCCACCGGAACATCATGGAAGCAGCCAAGACAGACACAGGGTATGTGGAAGCCAGACACCAGTGCTATTGGTGCCTGAACCTTCCTCCTGCATGTTCCACTGAGCTGCAGCAACCAACCAGGCAGCTCCTCCTGCCTCACACCCTTTGCATAAGCTTGCAAAAACTACTAAACTGCTAGTTCAGATAAACTACTTTGCAACGTCCTCCTGGGAAGTGCTTTTCCCCCTCATAATGGGAACATGCTTTCCAGAAGGTCAGCTGATAATCAGTTAAGAAAGGACCTGTAAGTCTTTATGTAAACACATGCTGGCAAAATGAAGTCTTTAACATTGCTGATAATGCAAACGTAAGATCCAGCCACAGTGAAGAATGCCTGAAGTCACAAGGGATTCAATGCGCCCAACTCAAATCGATGGGACTGAACTTTGCTTAATTTTGGAGGCATTGTGGCCACAGATTCTGGAATGTGTGTTTGGCTGGATACGAAATTTTAAATAGATAATGCATTTTTAAAAAATTAATAATATTGGTTTTCTTTTTGTTATTAAGATTTTTATTAGGTTTTCATTACTTTAACCAATTAATTTCAAGCTTCAAACATACATTTATCTTATAATCACCTTCCTTTCCATGCTGTTTTCTATAGTCATCCCTTTTATATACTGCATAATTCATATTCCTCTATTACATCACACGTCATCTAATTCCTCTATTTCTTATATTATCATTTCTTCCTGTTGCTCAAATTTCAAATCCTGCTCACAATTTCATTCTGTTGTTATTTTTTTCCCCAAGTTGGTTTTATTTTCAAACCTACCTGTTTTGTACTGAATTTCCAAACACTGGCAGGTAAAGGAAACTTTCTCTAGTTCTGTGCAACTAGACTTCAATTATGATGCTCTTTCTTGACTACAATGAGCATTGGTGATGATAAAACATTAACTTAGATCAGACCTGTACAGCTTGCAGCCATCAAGGCAAGCAAGCATGCATTTGACAAACATGCCCCCTTTACTCCCCAATCCCAGGCAAGCGGCAAAATAAATAAATAAATCCCATTTTATAAAGTTCCTGGTGGACCACCACATATGACTAGGTTGATATCAGCTCAGTGCATCACAATCTGTGCAGGCGTACATTATATATTGCTATTAGGAACCAACAACCATTATGACATTTCAAAATGGTTAATATTTTCCCTGGGTTACATTAGTGATGTCTAGGGAGGTCACAGAAGCTTGAACAAATGTATTGGCTGACATCACATACATACTGATTGGAAACAGCAGTCAACCAGAAGAGGTTGTTATAAGCACAGGTTGTTATAATGAGACATTGAGGGTTATAAATACACCGTTGTCCACCTGTGGTGAAATAAATTGCTCCAATTAATGCCAATCTTTAAAGGAAGAATGACCACAAAACGCTGATGAAGGCAAAAGAAGAAGGAATTAGAGGAGGACATTGGCTGTTCTTTAAATGTAAGCTCAAACTTGAGTGAGAAGCATTCACAATAAGTAAAAGCAGGAGCAACACAGAATGACAATCCATTCTGAGATACGCATATGGTAGTGGCAGTCATTTATAGTGTCATAAAAGTTTGTGTTTATTTCCCATAGGGCACAGAATTGAGAAGATGGTGCATTATTAACAAAATGCCAGTCATTACGAGAGATGTAAGCGAAGAGGGGCCATATTGTGCAGGCACCAGGACAATGCATTCCTGTATCCTCTGTACACATATATGCACCCACCCCCCACCCCAAGCTATAGTTCAGGCTAACCCAAGATTGCCCGTGTTTGAACATTATGGTAAACCATAGTTGTTAAAGAACAACAGCAAACAAACAAACAGAAGCAAAGGCTTACTCCTTGCAGCTTCACCAGAGGAGGAGTGGGACATTTGACCAAGCCCCAAAATCCACTTTTCCACTTATAACCTTGCATTTGGAAAAGAATGCATCACTTCAAAAGCCTAAAATATTGGAAACTTATGGGGGGATGGGCCATTTGTCTAATAAAAATACTGTTCCGGGGCTTCCCACAAAGTTCCAGGAAACAATATTTACAGGGTCAGTTTTCTTGTGAGTTGAGTGTGCTGAAGAGACATATATACCGTATTTTTGTGTGTATAAGACTAGGTTTCCCCCCTAAAAAATAAAGTAAAAAATTAGGGGGTGTCTTATACATCTCCCACATTTTCTTAAATCTGAGTCCCCCAAAATAGACGGGAAAATGTGTGTGTGTGTGTTCAATTTCAAATAAACAGGTTGAAGAAAAGGGGTGGAACGGAGGTAAGCTAGCACACAGATAGGCAATGCTGATCTGCAGAGAATCAGTTTTCCAAAGAGCAGGTTCTTAGAACTCTCAGCTAGCCAAAAAAAGTCAGATTTCTATTTCTGTGGATTTTGCTCAAACTCCAAAATGTTTCTCTCCTCCCTCCTCCCCTGCAGAGACAAACCATAGGTACTTAATAGCCAGCAACCATCAGAAACTACCGAGCAAGAATATTTTAGTCCTTGGCGTCCACTGAAAGCTCTTCAGGCATTAGATAAACAAAATGCCTTCAAGAGGAAAAACTCATTTTACATAGCCAGAAAGGACGTATACAATATACATTTCATATTGGTTACATGCTAAGGTTAAAGAAAAGAAGACTGATGCTGGGATTCAGTCCAGTGATCCTCTGTGGGGAGGATAGAATATGCCAGTGTTGCAGGCTAGAAACTGACAAACACTTATGGCCCCTGTCAAAGTTATAACAAAGCAGCCAACTGGGAAATGAACAGAAGTATATAGCTGTAAAATGGTTGCTGTGCATCAAGCATCACATAGCCCCTTTATCACACTGGAAAATATAATGCCATGAATCAATGCTATGGCTTTTCCCAGCCAAATCACCGCACTATGAATGTGGATTCTCTATATCAATTGAAAGGTCTAAATTACATGTTAAGGCAAAACCATACTCAGCAAATAGAAGATAAGTGTATATTGAACGCTCACAAGTCTTCAGCATGGGTACCCTTGCCTGGTTAGATGAGTGAACAGTTTGCAAATGGTTTAGTCTGAGAAATGTGATTCATACAGTCAATCCAGTCCCACAAAAAAATTGGGCGATCACTAGGAACTTGAAGGAAAATAAAAGGTATATAAGTAGAAAGTGATATGAAGAAAGGATTGGTTCTGCACAATGCGTCTGTTCTGCTAAATATCAACTACTGTTTGGGATGTAAAAAGTACGTAGGGAAAATTCATAACTGGCATAATTGTATTTTTTTTAAATTCACTTTTATTAAATTTTCCACTTTAACAATCCAATCAAATCACATTAAATATTCCAAATTATACATATACATATCAAATAGTCCAAATATTCTGCAAAATTATAAATTTTTAATAGGACTTCCCATGCTTCAAGTTCGGAGGGCTCTAATCATCTCATACTTCTACTGCTTTTCATAGTCATTTCCGATGTTTCCTCTAATTCTTTCTCTTGTTGACCTTCACTCTTTCACAGCTTCTGAGCTGTTCCCACAAGCGAGTTAAAACAAACAATTAGGTGTTTCTGTGTGGATTTTATGTCTATGATTCCCCTCTATAAGTTTGCAGCATCTCCTCACATGCTGGTGTTTCTGCCAAAAGTCATTTCACTGCTGGCAGCCGCCATCTTCACTCAGTTCTAATGAAATCAAGTCTAAGCATATGCTCAGTAATTTTCCCAGACTGGTTGCATCAAACATTAGCCTTTCCAGGGGAGATTTACCGAATCAAACTGGAAACAAAAATATAATGATATATTAAAGGCTCACCTCCCCCTATGACTATTTGTAATTCTGCAGCCAGGTCTTGACTTCCGATCATGGTGGATTTCCAAATTAAAAGTGCGACACAGCTTCCACATAGATTCCAGGAAACCCTCCAAGGTTTTTTTTACCGTCTCTCCAGTAGCTAATGAGATCCTGCTTCTGTCTGATGTCAACAAATTGGAGAATATTTTATCCTCTTCCAAGCAAGTCAAAGATCATAAGCCTTAATTATATAGTAGTAGTATTTCCACACATTTTATAGTTTTAGAGCCATATTATATCACCAAATACAAAACTTTCTAATCTCGCTTGTTATACATAATGTAAACGGTTCTTCTGTTGTTGTTGTTGTTGTTTTGCCAAATAATATAATAAAGCAAAGTGCAATAATAAGAGAGGCTCCCCCCCCTCTTTCGTTCCATTCCAACATACCACCTTAGATGTTAATCCTTCTTCCACTCAGTCTTTTTTGGCACCTCAATGGCTGGGTTAATTAGCAGAGTAATTCCTCCCTCCTCACTCGAAGCATGTCCAAAACTTAAATCCAATTTTTCGTTTTAAGAAATGGAACTTGATTCGCTCATGGAGACAGCATCCGGGAGATCCAGACTCTCTCAGGGGCTTTCCATCCAGTGCCCCCAGCTCCTCCTTCCTTCCGAATTTGGGGCTTTTTTGTTGGGCATCCGCAGATGAGACTGTGTCTTCCCGTACACCCCGGGAAGATTTTGGGAGGCTGATTACTCCCATTTCAGCCTCTAATTACCCCATGAGAGCCGGAGCGATGGAATTTCCAGCCATCTTCTGTGGCGCCTCAAGTGGAAGTCCATAACTGGCATAATCGTAAAAGAATAGCTGGAACACTAACAATGTACAAACCAATATTTGCTAGTACTCGATTCTTATATACCCAGGTTTTTCTCATGCATTTCCTTGTCAGCAGCTCCATACAGTGAACCAGAAACTGCTCTTAAAATTCTCTCAAATTTAAGCAACATTTTGAAATTTGGTACTGAAGAGAAAAGAGATGGAAGACCTAAGGTTCACCTGGAACTGCCTTAATAAAATAGTTCTGTACTCTTAACTTTCTGCACCAGGTGCCTAACTAATAAAAATAACAACAATAATAATAAACAAGGTATTCAGCAGCTGATTAAAATCCAGTAGAAGGGGAGATAGGGTCCAAACAGGCTTCCTTACTATTGCAACTGCAAAACCTAGGTGCAGTCACTGAACAAGCCAATTCTTATATGCCCATCAAATGACTTTCTGTTATTGATGGGAAACAAGAGAAGGGCCTCTACTGAAGATCATATAGCTTGGGGAAGCTCATACAGGAAAAGGTGATACTTCAAGTAATGGGTTTTATTCTGCTTGTAAAGTGTCCCTTCTATTCTAGCTTTCTGATTTGATGGGGTGAAAATGCTTCTTTATAATATTGTTTTCTCACCACACCACAACAGAAAGGGTCCTCTCAGCTACCACAAAAGATGCAGGTAGCACAAAGGGATATTTTTGTCATTGTGCCATTTTTCCGACACTCCCAGAAAATCTGCTCTGGAGGGATGGGAGCCCGCCAAAACAGTGTGTTAAATGGGAATCAGCCAGAAATGAATCAAAGATCCATTGGCGCACACAAGGGGGCTTCCCATGAATGGAAGAACATATTTGAACGTGCAGCACTTAGTGCTTTAATATATTGTTTTCTGTAAGGAAGGTCAGGATCATTATTTCCAGATAGCAAGGTGGTGGACTGAGGCTGAAAGGGAGTGGCTTGCTTATGACCACCAAGTATGTCTGCAGCAGAGGTAACACTTGAACTGCAGATTTCTAGTTTTACAGCTCAGCTTACTGCTCTTCCAGAGATTTCAAAAAACAAACAAACTGTTTTTGTTCTACAGAGGGAATTGTGCAAGGGAATTGTTTTTTATCCAGCAGATAATTAGTTCTCTGTGAAACAAATTAGACTTACTTGGCAATATTAAGAAGGTATGCATGTTTATCTCCATAAGGTTGCAGTTTAATGGTTCTAATTTACTAGGGAAACAACTAAGGATCTGTTTCCCAAAGTGTATTCCTCCCTTTTCTATTTGTGTGTGTGTGTGTGTGTGTGTGTGTGTGTGAGAGAGAGAGAGAGAGAGAGAGAGAGAGAGAGAGAGAATTTTCTGGAAGCAGAACATACCACCATCCTACTCAATTCTCATTAGCTCTTAAAAACACAGAACTGCCTGTTTCCAACACTATTTATACAGCAGACTCATTATTATTTGCAATATTGGCTTACTGAGCTTATCTGCTTATCCTTCTAAAAGAGGCGTGGGGATACCCTACATTGTATCACAAAGTCACATGTAAATATTTCATTCTTTGGCTTGTGGTGTCTTTTCTCAAGGCATATTTAGTATTCTGGCATTATTAATTAGAAAAAATGTCAGCTACTCTTAAAAAAGGCTATGAGTTCAATATTCAAATTTGACTAAATTATTTCTCTGCGCAACCAATTTTATTAATCCAGATGGCATTTGGTGATAAGCATAAAGTACACAGCAAGCAACAAAAGTATAAGAGACAGTAGAATTCCAGTACACATAATGGCAGAGATTCAAGGCAAACACTTTTACAAAATTAAAACTAAACAGGTATCTATTATCAATGGGAAAATGTGCTTTCTGTTTTGCAAAAATTACAGGACATAATTCAACTAGGTTTAATGCACTCCCATTAATTGTAATTTCTCTCATGGGGAGGTTACACTGAATGTCCCCTCCAATCCATTCTAACTTTCTGGTTCTATATTTGGTTTTGTCACATTGCTGATACTAAAAAAATGTGCAAACTAGCCCCTTCCTTCCACTAACCCAATGCATTAATTAGAAAAGCCCAGTACTAGGCCGTGCTAAATTAAAACATGTGTAATTTCCCCCCTTTGCTCCCAAAACCAGCGCATACACTTTTGTGGCACCTTTTTCAAACTCTCTTTTGGGCACACTCCACCTATCTGACAATGAGCTTGTACAATAATTAAATTTGGCGTAATTACTTTACAGAGTGATCAGTGACAGTCTATTGTTCAGGAAGAATTAATCCTCCGAGTCTTCCAACAGCATTTCAGTTCCTGGTTCTAAATGAGATTTTCAAAGAATGTAATTCATAATAACTAAAATCCCTAATGCACACTAATATAGACTTGCTTTGTAGCTCGCTGGTAAAATGCTTCTGAATTAGAATCCTTCTGGGGTAATGAGTTACCTATGCCACACTCGGCCACCTGAACCGAAGCAGGAATTTAATAAGCATCCTTAATGACTTTCATTTCTGATGCTGGGGGAAAATCTTTATTGATTTTTGGAGAGTCATGCAAAGCTGATTCTTTAACACCTGAATTCTCTGTCCCTCTTCAGTACAATGCCTTTGGGAACAGAAAAGTCTCCTATTTACTGCATAAAAGTAAAATAACAATATTTTTTGCATACATTTCCATTTAACCAGTTTAAAAAGGAGGGGGACCGCAAATTTAGCAGGTGGGAAAGCATTGGTCAAGTATACTGCTTAATTCTTACAATTCCGATCTAGTCTTCCCTGAGGTGGCAAATCTGTATCTCAATTCTATACCATCTGCAGGTATAGGCTTACATGATGGAATCCTCATTTGTGGAAAAACATCCTTTAAAAAAGAAAAGCTTTTGGCTTGCTTGCACTCTTTGTCGAACAAGCTGGAAGATCATCTTGAGCCACTCTTCTTGATCTCAGTTTTCAAGTGGATTCTGACACCTATAGGAGTAGCCCGTCAGACAGAATCCTAAATTTGAACGGTTTTCCCTGACATACAGTTTTCTGTGTGAAGAGATTTTGTTTTGGGGTTTGTTTCTCAAGATTCTGCTTTAGCACATCAAGGAGA
This sequence comes from Podarcis gaigeae, assembly GCF_964106915.1. Lineage (NCBI taxonomy): Eukaryota > Metazoa > Chordata > Lepidosauria > Squamata > Lacertidae > Podarcis > Podarcis gaigeae. The sequence goes on along the minus strand of NC_139681.1, from coordinate 25,841,801 downwards.
CAAAGCCTGTTGCAAACTGGCTACAAAACCTGTAGCAGCACAGTAAGTGGCTTGTTTTTAAATGCAGCATGTGTAAGCAGAAAACATTGTACCAGATCATTTCTGTTCCAAAAGCCTCCTCCGGTAAATGTGCATTGAAAAACAGCAATTGAAATCCTTATTGACTGTCACTTTAATTGTATCATTCAGGTATATACCTCAGATGTATTTTGTATGTTCTTAAAATGTAAGAAACTGGGTTTTCAAAAACATGTATTATAAGGCAAAACAAAAAAATTCCTTCCAGTAGCACCTTAAAGACCAACTAAGTCAGTTCTTGGTATGAGCTTTCGTGTGCATGCACACTTCTTCAGATACGTCAAAACAAAAAAATTCCTTCCAGTAGCACCTTAAAGACCAACTAAGTCAGTTCTTGGTATGAGCTTTCGTGTGCATGCACACTTCTTCAGATACTGAAGAATCTGAAGAAGTGTGCATGCACACGAAAGCTCATACCAAGAACTGACTTAGTTGGTCTTTAAGGTGCTACTGGAAGGAATTTTTTTGTTTTGACTATGGCAGACCAGCACGGCTACCTATCTGTAACATGTATTATAAGGGTATATGAGGACTGAGAGGGGAAGCTCAGTGGCATATAGGCAAAGAACCATGGTCCCATTCACAAGACATACATGCATTCATTTTCAAATTAATTCTGTATGGGCAACAAATGAAAGAGGTTGCACAGAGATTCCTTAATGGTTGTTATTATTATTAACCTTCCTGAAATCTAAGTCCTTCTAGTACTTGGCTCCTGAGATTTTTCTGATCCTGGAGAATTGATTGGATAGGTAAGTTCTTATATTTCTTTTAATATTTGCTTTTCTTTCACTGGGGAAGTTAAAACTTTAGCTGCTAAAGGAAGGGCTATTGTTGCCATTTCCTATTTTCAAAAGTCTGCCAGTGGAACAGTCGGCGCCTGTTACAGACTGGCAGAAAATCTGACTCATTCTTTCTGACTGGAACCTGGCAAGGTCAGGGGTGTGATCAGGAGCGACTACTACTTCATTAAAGTACAGGAGAAAGCTGTATTGAATTTTTCAACTTTCAAATTCCAAACATGAGGGGTGCTAAAAGGTTGTAACATGATTTAGGAATTGAAACAACTTTTTGGTTAAATTAATATAATTTACTATTGCTTGGTAAGTAAAATGTGTGTAAAATTGTATAGAAATGATTAAAATGATTGCCAAGTACTTGCTGCTCAGCTGCTGCAGTTGTTGTAGTTGTAGTAGTAGTAGTAGTAGTAGTAGTAGTTGCTATTTAGCATTATCTGAGATTTTCAGAAGGTAAAATTATAATTCTTTGGTTTTCCAAAATCAGTTTATGTGCCTCTTGATCAAACATAGACTTACCAAGCTAAATGTTGTCCAATCACAAAAAATAATAGCAATTTGTATTCCTCACATGGAAAAAATGTATTTTTAAGACCCCTCACTGAAGAAATTTGAAGTGATTAAGTTTTCACACACCTCCCCCCTAAAATTGCATGCCCTCGTCCTTCTTTGCAACTTGTCTATGGCAGCTGTAGTTGAAGATACAGCTCTGTTGACCAAGCAACTTCAGAATCATGAATTTTCATAGCAGGGTCATACCAGGCAGGGCCATATCAAAGGCCTTATATTGCCTGCTATTCATGGGAACTGTGATGTTACACATGCTTATTCCTTTCTGTGTCTAAATAGGGCTCCAAATCTGAGCATGCACAGCCGCATGGTTCCAGCCGTAGGTCAGAGGTTTCCCAGTTTAGTTTGTGACAGGATCTGAGATTGGGTGAAATTGAAGATTGACAATATCCCTGCAGATAATGCAGCACCTTGAGACTGATGTCACTTTTCCCCCAACTGCCTTCACTGAAGCCACTTTTAAATTATCTGCACATGCACAAACTGATAAAGCCCTTTCTTCTTAGAACGGCACCCAGCGAAAGTCTTGTGACTGTTTTAATAGCATGCAGCCGATAAATTGGGTTTCTGTAAGTGAAACCTATAACAGCCAAGTTGTACTGTTTAGTAAAAACAAACAAACTCAGAAACCAACCGAGAGCTTTGCTGTGTATTAACATAAGAGACACAATAAACATGAAATAACCGAAAAATAAATAGGAGAAAAACTTGCCTGCAGAGAGAGAAACAATGGTTCTTATAAATAAGTTCTGATATGAAATATTTATTGGCTGTTTGCAATTCTGCAAACTGCTAAAAATGCCTTATGCTTGCAGGCAAATAAAAGGAAAAGCAGGTTACTTGCTTCTCCCCCCTCCCTCCTCCTTTCTCTTTCAATTAATTAAAGTGTGTTGAATGTGGAAAGACTTCGAAAGCATTTGACAGTATAATCCACAATGCCAGCAGAAATATGACAAGGCTAATCATTTAGTTTAAAGGAGTATAAGTTTGCCTTGCAGGCATGAGCGTCCTATCAGTTTTCTTGTGGATGGACAGTCAATAATGCTTTCCTAATCTCATATAACCGGCAGAGGCCAAACATCTTATTACAAGCCACATTTTCTTAAAAAAAAACACAATGAAGGGAAACTCTAATATTAGACCTGTCAGCAAAGGAGGCATGGCAGTAATTATTATTATGGTAGCATTAGGGAAGGAGTAGGTGATGGGTTTGTTTTCTTTAATCAAAGCAATTATTACAATTGTAAGACTTTTAGAATTAAAAAGGCTCTGCTAATTTATTTGTCTTCCTTCTACTCAGCCTGTCTTCACTGTGCTTTATCAATGACACTTCCTGCCCACTGTATGATCTCCCTGGTTGCTATTTAGGCCACGTGGGGACAGGAGATGCTACCCAGTCTCAATTGCCAAAAAGGTACGGTAACTACTTTTATGCACAGTGCCTGAAAATGAATCATAACTTACATTTCTAACAACAAATATTTCATTGCTACTTTATTGTATTGTGAGTAGAGGGTAGCCTTTGCTCAATATGCATTTCAGTGCTATTACATAAAATCTAAATGCTGCTGTTACTAGAACTGGTAGTAAACATTTTGTTGATAAAACCTGGCAAATATAGGCTGTTACCTACTTGAGATTTTCCAGAGAGTTCCCTTCATTGTGGGAAATGTGCCTAGTTCTAGGTAAACTGCTAGGGATTCTGAAAACTGTAGGTTGATGATAGAAATCAGAGCCAATAAATGGCTCATTCATTTCTCCACAAACACTTTAAAAACTCTTTGTACCCAGGTGCCTTTGCCTGCAAATTCCATCCACTTATGTAAAAAACAACCACCCCATGTTATAGCTATTTTCAAGTTCCCCATTATAGTGAGTCGGGCCAAGACAGAGTTTCGGAATTAACAGATCAGATCTAAACCTCAATAACAAATCAAATCTGAATGACACAGAGTGCACCTGAAACAGACTGGGAGGCTTCCAAACACTATGGACACAAAAAGAATCCTGTCGTCAGCACCATCCTATGCATGTCTCTAGAAATTTAAGGCATAATAATATATACTGTAGTGGGTATTGCTTTTGAGCTCCTTTGACATCCTCGGGCAAGCAACTGCCTCAACCCCATATTTATCACATTGGAGTTAAAAATAAAAATCCTCACATTATAAACTAATTAATTTAAAATATAAAGTGCATAAAATAAACTAGAATATTCTACACTACTGTTGCAATTAGCTTAGTGTTTATAAAATCATGTCATGTCACAGAAGGTGGCATAGGAGAATATCCACATTTGCTGATTGTGTCATAATATGGATGCAAAGGGTGGTGTTTCTGTAACAATCATACAGTTGTTTCATGCACTATTTTGATTTGACATCGACTATTAATCTCCATGATACAGGATCTGAAAACCCTTTTTTCCTCTTTGGTTACTGATTAGTAAACCTGTTTATTAAAACTGTTTTAAGCCTCTCTAAAGTAATCAATCATTTGCTACAGCCAAGGTGCTACAGGGAATCAATAATGAACTACATTCCTGCTACATGCTAATTCAGAGTAGATTTTAGAGGGAAACTGTCTGGAAGCTTGTTATGCAATTTTATAGTTGTAGCAGGGGCTGCTTATTAATTACTACAGTGGTTTTGGGACCATTACATTTATTCCAGGCAAACAAAGAGGGTGAGAAAAACAGGGTGGTAGAGTCAGTAGGCTCTTAAATGGCAGAGCTAGACACAGACAGAAACCAATGTCAGATGCATCTATACAAAGAAGCTTTCAAATGTTTTGCTTCCGGATAGCAACTAGACCTCATTGCAAATGACCTCTCAACGTTACTTACTGTATAAGTGGGCAGAGATATGAAGGAAACCATCACACATAATTTCTCCATTGGGTAGAGAAATTCCCCAACAGATTCTCATGGAAGAGACTCACCATTAGCAATGATAGACAGTGTCTTCCTTTCTCCTTAAGGTGTTTTGGTTTCATTCTTTGCATTGGAATACTGGCCAATATTTCCCATCAGCATTGGAATACTGGCCAATATTTCCCATCTTCTGCTGTGCCCTGGACTTAGAATTGTTTGGGAACATGTGGAGGGGAAACAGCCGCCTCTACCACCAACACAAAAAGGTGGGTAGGAAATCTTCAGAGAATATTATGTGAAGTGCCCTTTTCTAGACGAAAACTCCCTTTTCTCAAAAAATTGCCCTTTGAGAAATTTCAGTTCAGCACTAATAGCAACATTGCAAGCAGACTAAAGAAGAATGTTGGGAGGTAACAGTGAGCAAGAAACATCTATTCCTTTCACAGACCTGATTAGCAGTTCCCAAATTCTAGGATGCCTATAGGTTATTTCTTGCATGGAATCTAGCCATAACAAAGTCAATCTCCTTTGTTTTTTCAATGCTCTAGTTTTTGATCTATAATGTTCTCTGTTACTTATTTATTATACTGTCAGGCTTTGGGGAATTGGCTTCCTCCCCTGTAAATGAGAAGATCAAATGATAGGAATTCTTACTAGTTAGTTTCTTTAATAAACACAGTGAAGGACAAAATAAAGTGTCAACCCAGAATGGCGGTGCTCCCAATTAAGGCTTACACCCCCTCCATCCCTATTAATCTACGTCACTACTACGTTTTGTAATCTAAGCTAGTACGCTCTCCGCTTGCAGTTCTGAGACTTTCTGAGCTCTTCTCGACCTTTGGCTGGGTGGAGGGATGCTGTCCAGAGACTGTGAATCTGTTAACCCTCTCTCTTCCAGTGTTTCTTCTCCTAGCTGTTCCCCATCCAAATTTTCCTAGCTTCTGCCTTCTGAACGATGCCCCTCTGCAAACCACTGTTCCAAATCTATACTGTCCTCCTGCTCCTGGGAAGATGCAGGAGCAGGAGCAGGAGCAGGGGGAGGGGTGGCCCCCACCATTCCTCCTCCGTGCAGCCCTCCTCAGCACAGTCCCTGACAGATACCCTTACAAAATTCTTTGGACACTATCCATTATTATTTAGCACCAGTGGGAGTGTTGCCAAAATAGTGCCGTAGGGCGAAGTAAAGCAGCACACAGGACATGAATGGGAAAGTATGGGTAGGGATGTTCTAAGACTAGAACCACCCAGAGGATATGGTGATATAAAAATGTCTGACTAATTAAAAAAATGTGACATTCAGTTCAAAGAGAGGGAAAGAGACAACTGAACAGCTCACTAGTGTATCAACACTGAAGTCAATCATAGAATTGTAGAGTTGGAAGGGACCCTGAGGATCATCTAGTTCAACCCCTTGCAATGCAGGAATATGCAGCTGCCCCATACGGAGATCGAACCTGCAACCTTGGCGTTATCAGCATCACACTCTAATCAACTGAGCAATTCAGGCTCTAGGCCCTTTCCAGTCTCATTAGCATATGTGGAAATGACTATACTAAGCTTTTCTTCACAGCCATGTTAAAGATGAATCTACTTTGAAATGAAATGTTTCAGAATTCTAATGGATGCAATAGACATTGTGCTTAAAGCCACATGATGCTGATGCAATGAAATAGCACCTCTGATTGAACAGAACAAGAATCATGCTGAAGCATACAGATACTGACTGTCGCAGCTCTTCATTTCAGTAGGGTTCGCATAAGAGACAATCTCTGGAAAGATCACATATTTTGCAAATGCTTTAAAGTTCAAACAATCTGATAGGACAGCTACCCCAACTTGCAAGCGAGTCCCATCAAATTATCTTTTCATCTTCATTTTTTTCTCTTCCCACCACCCACAAATATACACGTTATTGCTAATACCTGTTTTTTCCCCCCTTTCAACATTACTGAAAATGGATCTTTCATTTACCTGGCAAAGCACTTAAATGGACTTCCTTACTGAGAAAATATATGTATGTGAACAGCTGGTGCCTGGTTAGGAAATTTAACTGGGGAAACACATAAATGGTGCAAGGCCCATTACTGGATCACTAAAGAGTTCAGTGTCTCTCCAACTACTCTTCCAAGCACTTTTGCATGTTAAAATTGTACACATATGAATCGTCTGCATGAGAAGTACGATTTGTGAATCAGAATCTGATCAAGCACTATGGCAAAAACTTACATTATTTTACATACCAATATTTTCAAAACACAATGAGATAAGCAACCTCATTAGAAAGCAGCATTGAAAATACCCACATTTATCAGAGAAGTACATTTCTGATAGCATACTATTAATTCCTGAACAACATTTTACACAACTCATATACTGTATGTGAGTTGAAATAAGAAAACATGTGGACAGTTGTACATGTCCTCAATCTGCAAACCAATTTACACGTGTAGCACTGCACTGCACACACACACACAAATGGCTTCTCCTGTAGGCATGGGGAACAGCCATAATTAAGCCTCTAACAGATAGGAATATTCAGCAATAATCATACATTACAGATAGGCAGCCTATGTTTTCTGTCCTTGCCAACTTATAATCAATTAAGCTTTAGCTGGCTGGGGCTAAGATTGAAAGGCACATTTGTTTAATTTTTTTAGGCTATTTTGAGATTGGTCTATACAAAATAGGAAGTATTAAAGCTGCCTTTTCCTTCCAAACTGTTTAATAAACAGTTAATAAACAAAACTTGTTTATTAAATTTTGAGATATTGAAGAAAGTTCTTTTGTGATTGCTTGTATGTTTTAGTGACACACCCATTTATTTAACTGAGAGCAATTTTATATTAATTAATCATCAGATTATTGAATATTGTTTCTGACTGCATTTGACATTAAAGTATATCTTTTTATCTGAACTTTGCCTGGGATTATGCAGATTCAATAAAAACAGTCTTCAAACATATTTATAGAAGGAAGATGATTAATTGGTTTATAGTTCTAACAATAATTCCAAGTGCTCCAAAACAGTAGCTGGTATTGTGGAAAATTGTGTATCTCTGTTTATACATATTTATAACTTTATTTTTCTGTTACATTTTTAAGACACATTATTAGCAGCAGCTCCTCTGTCTTTCTAGAAATATAGACCCAGATATATCAATCTGTCAAGAACTACATGCACATTGGCATCTTAATGTGTGTCATAAACTCCCTTTCCCTAAAGCAAAACACACCACCAAATTATACAGAAAGAAGATTAAACTAGGACAGGATATATACCTCTAATGCACATAAAGTTCTCTGTAACATAAGCTTCAGGTTTCATTAGTTTTGATTCTAATAATTTAAAGTAACTGTCAGAAGGATGCATGTGAAAAGCACGCTGATCTTAAAAGAGTGATGAATCCTATAATCATGTGGCGTTTTGAGGTAAAATGCCATTAAGTACATCAGAAACCTGACTTGCTGTACTAAAAAAGGGGGGAAATTCTGACTCACATTCCAACCTGTAGCAGAGCTGCTGAAATCAAAAACATTTGCAAGAAAAAAAGTGTCAGCTCCCAAAGTCTGATACCAACAAGTATAATAGCGAGTGTAATAATAATTATAAAAATAAATGAATGCATCAGGTGTCAGACTACAGATTACAAGAACTGGAGAGGGAAGGAGTTTGGTAACTCCTTAATAGAGTATTGGGAACAGAACTCCACTGACAGCAGAACTTTACATAGAAGCAGAAGATTTTTGAAGGTGTCTCTTCTGAGAAGTCAAATCAGTGCTCCGCCAATACCACAACACTGGGTCTTGATTCAGAAGTGTATATTATATGACTTATGATGAAGACAGACATAGCCTTTTAAATGCACTAGAGGGGATGTAGATTCAGCTTCAACACCTTGAAAAGTAGGATTGAGCCTTTGGCCAAAGATTGGGGATATAATATACAATTGGATGATTGGGAAAAAGTATGGAATGTAAATATAAAATTTACAGCATGTACTGCGTTAAAAGAGAATATTATGAAAATGGTATATAGATGGTATATCACACCGGTTAAACTAGCAAAAATGTATAAGACATGCAATAAGTGTTGGAAATGTAAAGAAAAAGAAGGAACCTTTTTTCATATGTGGTGGGAGTGCAAGAAAGTGAAAAGTTTATGGGAAATTATATATAATGAATTGAAGAAGATGTTGAAATATACATTTGTAAAAAAACCCGAAGCATTTCTGTTAGGAATAATAGGAAGTGAAATAAGGGACAATAAACTCTTTCAATACGCAGTTACAGCAGCAAGAATATTAATGGCCCAAAAATGGAAACAGGAAGAAATACCGACACTTGAAGAATGGAGAATGAAACTTATGGACTATGCTGAACTGGACAAACTAACTGGGAAGATTAGATATCAACGGGACCACAAGTTCATCGAGGACTGGGGAAAATTTACTGAATATCTGAAAAGCATATGTGATGAACAAACAACGCTAGTGGGATTTAAAGAGGCTTTGTGAAAGGCAGAGGAATATTGTTAAACAGAAAGAGGATTGAAAAAGTAATATTAAAATGCAATATTAAACTTAGAAAATGTGTAAAAATGGGAAAATATGGATGTTTGACAGTGAAGCCGATGGAAGTCCAAAAACTGAAATTTGTGAAAATTTGTTTGATATTGGAATTGATATAATGATTTTTTTTAAAATAAAAATTATATATATATATATATATATATATATATATATATATATATAAAAGAAAAGTAGGATTGAGCCAAAGCTCCACACCTTCCTTTGCAGCCTCATTTGTTAATACTTGGAAGGGGCTTTGAAAAAGGGCGGAGTCTACCCATTGAGCCAAAGGAAGGAAGTGCTTCTTTTCTAGCCTATGCTATGTTGCAACTCATAATACAGTACAGTGGTACCTTGGGGTGTAGACGCTTCAGGTTACTGACTCCACTAACCCAGAAATAGTACTCCGGGTTAAGAACTTTGCTTCAGGATGAGAACAGAAATTGCGCGGTGGCGGTGCAGCGGCAGCGGGAGGCCCCATTAGCTAAAGTGGTACCTCAGATTAAGAACAGTTTCAGGTTAAGAACGGACCTCCAGAGACCCTTGGATGAATGGAAAAACCCACACAGGACTACAATTGGTTTCAACTCGCTTGTGGAGACTATCAGAGGTCACAAAGAAAAAGGAAAAATATATGAAAACAACAAAAAGAGATGTGGAAAACAACAAGGAAGGATTGGATAGAATTGTGAACATCATTTGGACAGATTTGTAGACATCAAAGCAGCAGCAACAAGATGATTGGATCCCTTTCGGAACTTGAAATATGGGTACCCCCAACAAAAATTTAAAATTTGGCTTTGTAATTTGGAATTAACGTGATTTGATTGTTCTGTTAATAAAAATTATTTTTTTTTTTAAAAAAAAAAGAACGGACCTCCAGAACAAATTAAGTTCTTAACCTGAGGTACCACTGTACTGGCTGGAAGTGAGTGAGAGAATCACACAGCATCGTGATGGCTGCAGGAGAGGGAAGTCACCCAATTTCCTAGGCAATCTGGTGATTCTCTTTCTGCCGATGCTCTGACTGACAGAATGGCCCGGGCTGGAAGAGATGTAGTTTTCTTAAGTGTGGTTAACTGCGGGCTTCACAATATGCAGGTCAGATTTACATTTTATTTCAGTTTGAATCCTGGGTTGCTCAGCCTTGTTTCTATCTCTATGCTTCAGCCAGGCAGGAAGTCTTTCTATTTTCTGAAGGGTAGATATATGAGAGCTATTTTTCTGTGCCTTCCACAACCAGCTTTTCTGTGCCTCCCACAACTGCAAACTAGAAGGCCTGCTTGTTTTTGAACTTGTCCCTGAAGTGGAAAAGGCATGTACACACTGTGTTGAGGGTACTTCCAATCTGTTCCTCACTAATCTACACATTTTTTACCTGGTTGCACACATTGTGTGAGTGTGATTAACATGCACATTTTTTGCACTCCCTTTTCCTAGAACTAAATAGCTCTATGAGCTGCCAGTTACATTCCCACACCCGACCCCACCCGCTTCCTCAGCTAATATCAGCTTTGGAAGAGGATTGCAGATTTGGGAAAGGACACAGGAGGAAAGGATTAAACACCTTAGTGCTTCTTTCCCAGATGAGCTTCTAATTAGTTAAACGAAACCCATGGGAAATTCTAATACAAGATCCCCTGTGTAGCATCTTGAAAAATGTAAACCTAGAATTACACACCTTGGGAAGGAGCTTTGAGGCCTGATTTTTATACTGAAAATGAAGGCTTGCCCATAACCATTCACCACTTTATTATTGCAGAACTTTTACGAGTATTTTCTAAAAAATTGTGGAGTTTATTTTGCAATCACATAGCTAAATTGGGAAACACTTTCTGTTATAAGTTTCCCCCCATTTCATACCACCATCCACCTTCCGGTATATCATGATTTTCATTTACGATCTCAGTAGATTTTCAACTATCTAGGGAGTGTCACAGTTCGCAAAGCAGTAAAAGGAAGCACTTAATTATTGAAATAAGCTAATCTTGTTAGCGTTGCCGTGGGAGGATCATATCTCCAAAGAATTCAATAACAAAAGAGATCTGCTAGTATGTACAAAGACTAGGTGGCGATAACTAGACCTCAGCGTCAAATCTAACACTTTGAATAGTATCAGTGTCTCCCTCAGCTGACAGGCACAAGGTATACTTGGAAGAAGTGGTGATTGCGTGATGGGACTCCCTGGCAGCACTTTGGGAAGATGGTTGGAAGTTTAACCCCTTGTCTCAATCATCTCCAGAAAGTGGCCCTCTCATAATAACTCCCTTCTTATACTGACTCATAACTGAGCATAGAATGTGGTACACCTTTTCGAACCCCACACCACATGGTCATGATTAATATAATTTGGGTACCAGCAGAAATACAGATGCAAATCAGAACCAAAATACCTAACATGGACTGTCATCACTAAAGCATGCATACGCGCACACACAGAGAGAGAGAGAGGGCGAGGGAGGGACAAGGAGAGAGACTGCTATATCATCACCTTATCTTGAACTACAAGCTCCTAGTTAAACACAACTGAAAAATGCAGAGGGATATTGAAGCCACTGGATCCATAGGTCAGTGACACAGCACATGGTTGATATTCAGAAAATGTCCCAGATTCAACACCCATCAGCACCAGTAAAAAGGGCTTCAAGTAGCAAATATCAGATAACAAGGCCTCAATCATACCAGCTTCACCACACTTAAAATGACTTCATCCCCAGCAATCAAACTAGTATGATAGAGCTAGCATTGCTCAGAAGTTCAAAAATACAAAACGTTATTCGGGGGGGGGGGGGGGGTTGCAAACTGAAACATGGTCAACCTTTAAAATTAGTTGCTTTCTGAATTTTTCAACGCAGCTCTCTGGTACAACAATGGAAATGCTATGTAGTAAGATGTGCGTTGAGGGTGTATACATGAGTGAAAATAACATGCAGAAATGCATTAGATATGGGGAGATTGCTTTGCAGATATGTGTGCATTGGGCAAAATTGTATACAAAAATGTGTATGCTAGAGGAAATGCAGGTGAATTGCACAAACTCTGCTGGAAATTTGGAGAACTGAATTTCAGATGGCAGGGGGAGAGAGAAACTGAAATTGGCAGATTCATGCATTTCTTTCTGAGTAAGTAGGAACTTGATGTTTTTAAAGCACTATATAACCTATTTGATCAGAGGTCACAGTAGGCCTTAAGAAAAAATATCCAGGCAAATACAGTGATAATAATGGCTCTACATTGGTACCTCGGCTTAAGTACTTAATTCATTCCGGAGGTCCGTTCTTAACCTGAAACTATTCTTAACCTGAAGCACCACTTTAGCTAATGGGACCTCCTGCTGCCACCACGCCGCCGGAGCACAATTTCTGTTCTCATCCTGAAGCAAAGTTCTTAACCCGAGGTAATATTTCTGGGTTAGCGGAGTCTGTAACCTGAAGCGAATGTAACATGACGCACATGTAACCTGAGGTACCACTGTATTGTATTATCTTCAAGTTTCTGAAAAGAATTATATCCAGTTTTACATGGCATATACCCCAAACATTATGTCTTGTTTTTAAAACCAGCTGCTTCAGCAGTGGCAAGATTTTGTTTAAAATAGTAACAGGAATGAAAAGCATCAAAAAGCAAGACTTCAACCCCAACCAAGCGAAATCACAAACACTACCAGAAGTGATTTCTGCAATCTGCTTGGGAAAGTGCTAAGGGAAACAGTAAGGCTGATTCTAAGAAACAGATGATATTTAAAGAAAATGAAGCTTTTTTTAAAAAAAAAAAGTGTTTGAAATGACACAAATGAATATCCAATGATAAATGTTATCACTGGAAACAGAATGTTTCTTGTAAAATACGGCATGTGTGTGAGATGGCAGTTTTGCCTCCGTTCTGAATACCTTGAGAAACAACTGATAAGGCTTGCTTGAAAAATGAAAAGAAAGCACAATGTTGTGAAACGAAACTAGTAGAAATGTGTACAACAGAGCTGCATCATACACACATTTAATTTATGTAAATTCAACTATACGGATTTAGCAGCAGCTCCCACAAAAGTGTCAAGGAACCCTATCGCTTCCCTTGTTCCTCCTTCCCTCTTATAGGATCCCATTGGGGTGGACTTTGGTTTTCAGACTTCAATGGCACCCTGTGTGAGACCAAAATTTGGTGGCCCCCCCACCTCTTGCCTTCCATTCTGCTGAATTCACTGCATCATAGTTGTGACACCCTGCAGTGTTCCCTAGGCCTGGCACTCAGGGCAGTGGCACCAGTCGCCCTGCCCTCTGATCTCATTTGCCAGTTGAAGGATCCACTCCAGCCTTTTCATTCTGCCTCAATGGGACCTGCTTGACATTGTCTCTATCTGCCTACCTTCTTCCTCCTACTTTTTTTTTAATCCTTTCCTGGATTCTTCCCCCTTTTGGAAGGTTCTTTCTGCTGGTCACTTGCCTGTGGAGAGGCAGCAAAGAGATGGAGAAGGAGAACCCAAGGTTCTTGAAATATACTCAGAGTCGAGAGTGGATTTCATGCTCTTTATTCAGCTCATAGTGGTGAGAAGGAATGGAAGTTCCCCCAGAATGTCTGCTTTATATACATTATTTACACAATGGGCCCCACTTAATTGGCTAATTCCGGGATTCTCCTGTAGGCCAATCAGGTTGCGGATTGGTCCAGGTGGAAAGGAATGGTCCTTTCCACCTGGAGCTGGGTTGGGTGGCTCCTGTGGACCAATCAGACTGCTGCATTCTGGATTCTATTGTTCTAGGACCAATCAGACTGCTGCATTCTGAATTCTATTGTTCTAGGACCAATCAGACTGCTTCATTTTGGATCCTATTCAACTCAGTACATAACAGTTCTCCTTGCCCCATGACAGCTAGCTAGTAGCCAACATGTACCAGAGCTCCACCAGCCAGAGGAGAAGTCAGGAAAGCCCTTCTCTCCCTTCATCGATCCATGCAGTTCCTGCTCACTGGCCCCAAGAAGGCACAGGGACTGAGGAGGGCACTGTTGGCATGTAGCAGTGCCCCCAACCAGATGAGGAAGAGTGAGTGAGCTGGAAGACTTCCCTGAGCCCAAAGTTCAAGAGTGCACTTTGGGGACAATTGAATATTATTTTGACTATACATGGTTTTCAGCTTACCTACTGACTTTAGAACCTAACCAAGACGTATTATAAAGCATTGGTCTCAACTGGTTGGTTGGAACCCACAAGTGGACTGTGTCCAGCCTAATTTGAGTCGCACCTGAATAGCAATAGTAATTTATTATTTGTACACCGCCCATCCGGCTGGGTTTCCCCAGCCACTCTGGGCAGCTTCCAACAAATATTAAAAATACATTAAAATGTCACACATTAAAAAATTCCCTGAACAGGGCTGCCTAAAGGTGTCTTCTAAAAGTCTGATCATTGTTTATCTCTTTGACCTCTGATGGGAGGGCATTCCACAGGGTGGGCGCCACTACCAAGAAGGCCCTCTGCCTGGTTCCCTGTAGCTTAGCTTCTCTCAGTGAGGGAACCGCCAGAAGGCCCTCGGCGCTGGACCTCAGTGTCCGGGCAGAATGATGGGGGTGGAGACACTCCTTCAGGTATACTGGGCCGAGGCCATTTAGGGCTTTAAAGGTCAACACCAACACAGCACATAGCCATTTTATTTTCCTTTACTGGGGGTGGGTGGAAGAGTAGATGGAGATATAGGCACTTTGGAGAATAAAGGGGTGGGAACAACAATCACAGTGAAAATAAAGAGAACCATGAAATTTTTCAGTGAAAAAAAGGCAGTTGGCTTTGCCTCAATTCACCCTTAAACTTTACTTGAATTCAGGACCTTAATTTATCTTCCTCTCCTCCCTTTCCATCAGTCTCCCAACTCCTCCTTCTCACAATGTCCTCATTCAAAAACCCATCAGCACAAGTTCAATTAACTGCTGAGTCTTTGGTTTTCTGGCACGACCTTTCTTGAGATATACTTTCGTCACATGACAACTAAACCACAGACTCCATCCTCTCACACCTTTCCCACTAATTATTGATTAATTCATTTTGCTTTCACATAGCAGCTTTTCATTTCAGTAGCTCCAGATCCCAGAAGGCACTGATTTCCCCCCAACAGCAGGAGCCTAATTCTGTATGGATTTCTCAAAACTAAAATGCGACAGGTCAGACAGCTACATACACAATGAGAAAGTTACACTCAGGTTCCAAGCAGATTGACAAATCATTCTATTGCTTGAATCTCTATCAGGCTTCACCTACTTATGCATTTCCTTCTAAGACCCCAACCTACATGTTACACTGTGGATATACGCAATGATAGATGGTTGCATCTCTATTGCAGAGGACCCTTGGGAACAGAAAGTTTTACAGGGTAGAAGAGAGGTCTTGAGAGTGTGAAATCCTTTGCCTACCCGTGATTTCTCCCTGAAACATCCCAAATTGCTGTGTTTCAAATAAATTTTTGCCCTGGTCAAGGTGGTTCTTTTTTAAAAAGGCAACACAGGCTAATGTTAAACAGCTGAAATGCAAGAGCCCCACTCTAATTGTATTTGATTTTTAAGAAAATGTAAGCTGCCTTGGGGAACAGAAATAATTCCCCCCCCCTCTTCTACATAGTCATATCTTTCTTTCAGTATAACACCCTGTCTCTGCATTGAAAGATTTTACAGGGACTAGAAATAAAATATCACATTTTGTTTCCCAAGTAGGACAGGTCTTAGTTATACCAATTATACTATAATTCACCTGGAAATACCTACAAGTAGAGCTTAACATTTTCACAATTACGCTCACTGTCTCAGTGTTGGAATATTTTAAGGAAAATAGCACATTTGAGAACAATTTTCTGGACTCCATCCTGACAGCCTAAAATTGTTATCTTTCAAGGCTTAGGTGTGTGAGAAATTAGAAAATATTATTTCCACAGCTAACGACTTTAGTGCTGTGAGCAAGATCAGTTCCACCAGTTGTTCTAAAATGGTAGCATTATCCCTAGGGAATTAGAATGTAACTCTCCTTCTGTGTGAACAGAAAAGCAGAAAAAAGAGAAAACATTGTTACCCTCCGCACATCTTTCCCGAATGTTTCACTGTAGCTGGTTCCAAGGATTTCAAACTGGACGTAGGGGTTGGCACCATCTTCTCTGAACTCCATAACACCTGTGAGACCAGTGATGTGACCCTGAGGAAACAAGGTCATCAGTTTTAGGACATTTATTATATAGATCACAAAAGTAGTGTAATGAAACTGAAAGTAGCATCATGTATCAGAAGCACCACAAATGCTCACAATAGTCTACAAACACAAGAACCCATTTTCTAAAAATAGAACCCATTTTCTAAAATAAATAATTTTTTTATGTAAATTGTACATTGTATGATCTTAATCTACATCAATGAAAAATAATAATCCTGTTTTTAAAGGAACCCATTCTGTAAAGAAACTAGAGAATGTTGGCAAAGACCATTTAATACTCATAAGCACCTGTGGGAGATTTAACACACACTAGAACTGCCAAAAGAGCAAAAAAAATAATAATAAAAAATGGATCTAAAACAGAATTCTGCTGGGGCCTTGTGGAGATATAAGCCATACTTGGCATGTCTGGATAATGTTGGGGACTGACCACAACCTAGAACACAAAACCACACTTCTCATTCTTCATGCCTAGAGTTGCAAGTAAGAATAGCATGACTATTCAAAGCTAGGATGCTAAATTCAAGCAGGACACAGCAGGCTGCCTCCAACTGGGGTTCTTACCCTACCGCTTGTCCTCCCAGTTTCCCCTTCTCCAAAGAAAAATAACTTACCTCAGCTAAGTAGAAGGGGGTAAGGTAAAAGTAAAGGGACCCCTGACCATTAGGTCCAGTTGTGGCCGACTCTGGGGCTGCGGCACTCATCTCGCTTTATTGGCCGAGGGAGCCGGCATACAGCTTCCGGGTCATGTGGCCAGCATGACTAAGCCGCTTCTGGCGAACCAGAGCAGCGCACGGAAATGCTGTTTACCTTCCCGCCGGAGCGGTACCTATTTATCTACTTGCACTTTGACGTGCTTTTGAACTGCTGGGTTGGCAGGAGCTGGAACTGAGCAACAGGAGCTCACCCTGTTGTGGGGATTTGGACTGCCAATCTTCTGATCAGCGAAGTCCTAGGCTCTGTGGTTTAACCCACAGTGCCATCCGCGTCCCTTTGGGGGTAGAGGGCTCCAATCATGAAAGAGGACATCTGGCTGCTAAATCCCATTATCCCCAGCAGCAAATGGCCACTCCAATGTCATTTGCAATCAATGAGAAGGCTTATGGCAGCAGCCAATGCTACACTATGCGATATTTTCTGCCAGGCAACATGGGCCACAGGCCCTTCTCATGCCACGTAAGGGCCTTCGGCACTTGTTATTTCCTCCTCCTTCCACAAGGCTTTTGTTTTGTTGTTTCATTTTATATTGGGAAAGAAGGGGACTGGTGGGTGGGGCAGGGCAGAGGTGATACAAAGCCCAGATAGGTTATGTCGGCATTCACAAAACCTCTTGCAAATTCTTCCCTTCATCTGCCTTGATCTTTGCCTCAGAAGAGCGAAGAACACTCTCATACCCTGGCCAGCACCTTTTTAATCTCCTGCTCTTGTGCAGGAGATACAGAAGCATGAAAAGCCACACCAACAAGTTAAAGAACAGTTTCTACCCATGGGCCATGAGGCTGCTGAATGGAAGACAGAAACATTGCAGCTAGTGGCTGGGAGTGGCCGCCGGGACCACATAACACCGGTCCTGAGAGATCTGCATTGGCTCCCAGTATGTTTCCAAGCACAATTCAGTGTTGGTGATGACCTTTAAAGCCCTAAATGGCCTGGGTCCTGTATACCTGAAGGAGCGGCTCCACCCCTATCGTTCAGCCCAGACACTGAGACCCAGCGCTGAGGGCCTTCTGGTGGTTCCCTCATTGCGAGAAGTAAGGTTACAGGGAACCAGACAGAGGGCCTTTTTGGTAGTGGCGCCTGCCCTGTGGAACACCCTCCCTTCAGATGTGAAGGAAATAAGCAGCTACAGTGGTGCCCCGCAAGACGAATGCCTCGCAAGATGAAAAACCCGCAAGACGAAAGGGTTTTTCGGTTTTTGCGTTGCTTCGCTAGACGATTTTCCCTATGGGCTTGCTTCGCCTTGCCTGCCTTCCCAGGAGAGCGGAGAAATGCGCTGCGATTCTCCGCTCTCCCGGACGGCTTTTGAAGGCAGGCAGGGGGGAGCAAAGACTTTCACCTCTTCTGAAGGCCGGCGGGGGCGAAAGTCTTTGCTCCCCCCCGCCTGCCTTCCCGGGGGCTTTAAAATCGCCCCGGGACAGCGGAGAAGTCCTCCGCTGTCCCGGGAAGGCAGGCGGGGTGAAAGCAAAGACTTTCGCCCCCCGCCGGCCTTCAGAAGAGGTTGGGGGACAGACTGTCCCCGGACCTGGTCTGAAGGCGGTTTCCATAGAAACGCATTGATTGATTTTCAATGCATTCCTATGGGAAACCGTGCTTCGCAAGACGAAAAACTCGCAAGACGAAAAGACTTGCGGAACGAATTAATTTCGTCTTGCGAGGCACCACTGTATTTTCTTTTTAAAAGACATCTGAAGGCAGCCCTCTTTAGGGAAGTTTTTAATATTTAATGCTGTATTGTTTTTAACACTTGATTTGAAGCTGCCCAGAGTGGCTGGGGAAACTCAGCCAGATGGGCAAGGTATAAATAATAAATTATTATTATTATTATTATTATTATTATTATTATTATTATTATTATAGCTGACGTTCGGGGCTGGTGGTCGTACGACAGCACACAGAGTGTATCAAGGACTGAGAGATTGGGGGGGGGGCCTCGTTTAATCTCACTGTAAACAAGTGGTACAGTGACAATAAAGTATTTCTATTCTATTCTCCCTGAATCCTGGCCAATGTGTTCCCCAGCTCACCCTCCGTTTTCCTCCTGATCCTGCCATGCCAAAGCAACATGGATTCCTTGGAAAGGAAGCTTGCCTGCTCAGTCTGCCCGCTGGGTTTCCATTTTCCTATTCTTACCTTCTTAATCGTTTCCAGCATGGAGCGGCCTCCGTTCCAAGGCTTGGTTGATTTCCTCATGCAGTTCAGGCTTGCCATGCTGTGCCACTTCCTGTCCTCCAGCTTTCGGTGGAAGGCGTTGGCTAACATAAGCACACTGTCATAGAGATAGAGGTTGGAGACCTGAAAACAGGGACAAAATGTAATATAGATATGATGAAATCGTCAAAGAATCCCCAGTATGTTTAAGGGTATAGTGGGGTAGGCAAAACCAAGCATGGAACTGATTCATATTTAAATCAATGGCAAGTCCATCATGTAAATAATTGTTGATTACCTATTTTGCTATGGTTTCCACAAACGACAGCAAGATACAGAGGGAATCAGAACTCTGGTAGAGCACATGCATTATATGTAGAAATTCTGGGTTTTACTAGAATAAACCCATTGAAATTAATGGACCTAACTTAGTCATGTTCTTTAGTTTCAATGGGGTGACTCTGAGTAAGACTCTTCAGTAAGTCAACTGAGATTACTATCCTCTGAGTTCAATACCTGGCATCTCTCCATAGCCAGAATCCCATATCTCTGTATTTTCTTCCCCAGATGAATTCAATGCAAAATGTTCATTCTTGACCAGGTTAGGCTGCTGACACAAAGCCCACATAAATCTACATAACGGATCCTCCTTTTCGAGCGTCTGCTTTGCATGTGGGCCATGCCCCCCCCACACCCAGGGGAAGGGGAGGGGGATGATCCTGAGCCCACAGTGGCCCCGCAATTGTGCCATTGGCCTGTTGGCCAATTAGAGAGTGTTGACGTGATTGTGGAGGCCTTTAAAAGTTCCAGTTACAGATAGGTAGCTGTGTTGGTCTGCCATAGTCAAAACAAAAAAAAATCCTTCCAGTAGCACCTTAAAGACCAACTAAGTAAGTTCTTGGTATGAGCTTTCGTGTGCATGCACACTTCTTCAGATACACACTTCTTCAGATAAAGCCTTTAAAAGGCTTCATCTGGCTTCATGCCACTGAACACCCGCCCACGCACCCTAGTTTTAAGTGTCCACTTTGGCCTTGCTCTGGACACCGGTTGGCTGCCTGTTTTGGAACAGGGGCCAGGTAGGATTTTTTTTTCCATTTGGCAGATTGGCACTGGCCATTTGGTTTTCGCCTACCTCTTAGCAATTGTCACAACTCTGTAAGGTTAGGCGGTGAGGCATTAGCTTAGTGAGATGTGGGGGAGGGGAGGTGTGGTCATCACCTGCCCCTCCGGGTACAAAGATATTCCATTAGAGAAATCAGTGGGTCTGGATCTCTTCCAAAGTCTGCTTGAGAGGCTAGGGCCATGCCAGGACCCAACGGGAACCCTGGGGTGAGCTTCATCGACGGAGCTCCCTCTGTTGGTGGTTTACCCTTTCAGACTTCCTGCAAAGTGGGCAGGAGTCAGTTATAGTTATTGCCAATGCCTAAGCCAATGCCACTCACATTTCTGTAATCAATAAAGTCGTGGCCTAAATTTTGCCCATTAACCTTTAAACTAAAATTCTGTGTCAATGTGTTTTTATTATTCCTGGGGGTATGCACCTGGGACTTGATGCACACGTCTCTCTCTCTCTTTTTAACCTCAGTCACTCTCCAAGCAAGCTGATATCTGAGTTTGCCTCAAACACCTTGAAAGCATGTGTAAAAATTACAAACACAAAACTGACGGCAGATTAAATATGATTATTTTAAAAGCTCTGAATTGTGACTTGGCCTTACAGGCCCATTTTTGCACCCATGCCCAAATTATAGCAAGGGCAGGAAACTCTGATTACCCTACACTTTTGATGCTATTGCACCAATATCACTAAATCTGAGAAGGTAGCTCTAGGAGACTCAAATCAGAGTGCCAACGGAGCTGCAAAAATAGCCAAAGTTTAACCTCAGGGGATTTGAGTCTGCAGCTCATTATTCTACCCAACTCCAGTTTTTGTCTCTTCATACCACATTTCAAAAGCCAACGTTCAAGCAAGTATTTGTCATTTAGTTGGACTCCCCGTTCTCTTTTTATACTGAGCTTCTCATCGGGGTTCTGTAGCTCACTTAAAAGCAGGTTTTACGCATAGAAGGTGAAACTATACCATTTTGTTTAATGTACCAAAAGTGAGAGACCGGATTCCTTCTGCTCCCTGATGAATTCCATTTCACACCCACACTTCTTATTAGTAATTCATTGTAGAGTTGAGTTTTAGTAGCCAGCGTGAAATGCACTACACATACTCTCAGGTTTGAACTGTTCTATTATAGTTCTGCAGAGAGGGAAGTCACAGCATCTTTTTCCAAGAATATACCTTCTCTTTCTCTCTATAGAAAGCTCTAGGACTGACTTCATGTTCTATCTGCCACAGTTCCTGCATTGCTATATTCCCCTTCCCTGGGTATTTACCAGAGAATTCCTTCTTGATGTATATATAACATGTGGTGCCTTTTCAAAAATTCTTCATTTTGAAGACTTTTCATTCTGAACATCTTCTATTTTGAAAGATATATATATATATATATATATATATATATATATATATATATATCCTTGCCAAAAAAAACTGCTGTTTGAGGATACAGACAGCTTGCCTATTTTTCATTTCCCTCACGGTTTGCAGCAGGGATGGGAAATCTGTGGCTCACGAGACGTTGGGGGACAATAGTTTCCACAGTGGCTGACCTTTGGTCCTGATAGCTGAGGCTCATAGGGGTTGGAGTCCAACAACATCCAGAGGCCTACAGGTTCCCCATGCCTGGTTTATGGTATTTAGTACGTGTGCTCTCACTCTAGGTTTTTTGTTCCTTGTTAATGTGCACATTCTCTTTAAGGCAGAATCCACTTCTCTCTCATATGCCTGAAGCACAAGTATTTTCATATGTTTAGATGGGCAGGTAGAATGGAGGGGGCAGATGTTAGTGGAAAATAGAACATTCCAGAGATCCAAATGGTGACAAGAAGTGACGGGCAGGGAATCCAAAAATCAAATAGTAGATAAGGCGGGTGCCTTTGACGTCGTTATTGGCAATGCATAGGGTTGCAGCTATATTACACCAACACAAGAAGCACGGCTGTAAGCAGCTGCTTATAGGTAGGAAACCTAAGCAGAAAATTGGGGACCGAATAAATTTCAGATTGAGAAAATGAGCAAAAAGCACAGGGTAGGAAAAATAGTATACACTATTTCCCATCACATTTCAGAACACTCTGATCCTTTGTCAGGGAAATCTACAATTTAAAATATTTATAATTACAGAACTGAGTATTTTAAGCTTAATAACCAATCAGTAAAAATCATGACAGCCTTAAAACAAGAACTGTTAAAAAAAAAAGTTTAGAAAATATACATGAATTCAAAGTAGAGATACACATCACTCAAACTCTGCATCTTCCACCAGCGACTTACTAAAATCACTCCACACGGAAAGGCCCCTTCAAACTTTGCAGTTCACCGCACAGAAGGAAAACAATACCACCACAAATGTGTTTCCAGATCAGGGTCAAACTAATTTCCCCCAGTTCCCTCCCATGCTTTAGATACAGCAAGAACCTTTCCAGCTACCTTTCCTCCTTTAAACATGACATTCAGAATTCCACATTGCTGTCACTTCAAATCCCTTTCAGGGGCCCCATCCGTTATGGACTCATAGAAGTGAACACGTTTCCCTCACACAACTCTCTTCTGGTGTCAGAGAAGATATTTACAGCATCACACTTTTGCTGCCAAAAATGGAAATGCTGTGAAGGAGGAAAGGGGGAAACTTGCTCACATTTGTTACCTCAGGCACCACCACAAATCTCAATTTGCTGCGAACACCCACTGCACATGGAGGTGAACGATAACAAGGAATTCATGTAAATTCCTGAACCACTATGCAAGGCCTACCCAGGTGGTCTCAAGACATGAGAAAAGAGGAAACTGAAGAATTATCTCAGGAGCAGTGTGCCTCGATTGGTAGAAAAGGAGTGCTAAGGAGAAAATAAAAACAAGGTCACCACTTTTGATTTGGGTTTACTGAGTTGTGCAGCACTGCTGATTTTTCCTCATTACACACTTGGGAGAAGGAATACTTTATTTTATTCAGACAATTTGTTTCCTGCCCCACATCTGGAGATCTATGAGCAGGTAAAAATAACATTTCACAAAACCAAACACAATACAATAAAAATGCAAGAGTAGAAACGGCCGTTAAAACCACCTCAAGTGAAAGCTTAGAAATCTGAGCAGAAAGGCAGGTTTTAACCTGGTGCCTAAAAGTGCCTGAAATATAGGTTGATTTCAAGGGGGAGGAAGTTCCAAAGTCAGGATGCCACAATGGAGAAGCCCATTTGCTACTTTCAATACATTTCTAAATATTCACATAAGAACAGCAAGACAACCATCTCCACTGCAAGACCCAGGTACCTTTTACTAGACACATATAAAAGTGCTTCTTATTACTTTTGCATAATACATCCTGAAAGAATTGGTGATATTGTCCATCTTCATTATAATCCATGTTCTTTGAGTATCTTTTCAGGAGCTCTGGTGGTGTAACATGTTCAGCAAGTGATGTCAGAATGAAGACCTAGTATTCATGGAAGGAACCCTCCAATGTAGCTCCTCACCATGCCAGCATCACCTTGTTTGGAAACTTGGTCAACATTGCCACAAGAAGCTCCCTTTCATATGTCAAACTGCAGCTAGAAAAGGAGGTGCAGGAACTCACCATGAATTCATCCCTTGTTTTCATATAATGGCAATGGTGCCCACCTGAGAGGTCCCAGAACTAAGTGAGTTCTGGCTGAAAAAATAGCCCTGAGAAAAGAGATTTGTTAGAACAGCCCCCATCCAGTGAAGGTTACATGCAAAGGGCCTTCACTGATGCATTAAGGCTGCAACCCTATACTTCCTTGCCTGGGAATACACCCTGCTGAACACTGGGATTTCCTTCAGAATATACTTGTATAATCTTGCACTGTGGGATGATTCGCACATTAATGAATAATCCCAGATCAAACACTTCAGAGAAGTTTTGGTATCATCCAGAGTGGCCTAAAATTGATGCTCGTCACTGGAGCCACTTCACACATTAAGCTCCGAGTCAGAAAGTGCTGAGGAAGGAAGGGAAATCAAATCAAAATCAAGTGTATGTGTGTAGGTCAACCCCATACAGGGTCCATTCCAAACTAGGTTAAAAGGGGACTTGGAAATCCAGGAGCAAATTACTGGTATGGTGAACTGTCAACCTCACCCGGCAGTCAGGAACAAAGAGGATATAATGGTGAAAAGGGGGGAACCTGCCTACAACATGGAACGTTCTACTGCTGAGCAAGTTCAATAGATCAGGATCAATTTCTTTCTTTCTTTTTTTGGAAGTTACTCTTTCAAACTTTCTGTTCCTTTAATCAAAAAGAAACATCTTTCAGGAGAATAAGGCAGCTCAGCAGGAGAATGACTCAGTATCATACCTATGGCAGGTTCAGAATAGTCAGCAAGGCTAGGTATCGAGTTAGACAAGAGGACAATGGGGAGAGACACAAACTAGGAAAGCAAGCTGATTGCCAGATGCCATTGCTTGAATAAGGCGTTCTCAGGCTGAGTATCCCAAGACTTTCAGTTGCCAAGCACACTCCATGAGTGGACACAACTGTCATCTGCCAAGACTGTAGCAGATGGAGGTAACTGAAGCACATGCCACTCTTCCAGAGGCAGAATTTTCTGGAGTCTTAGAGCCATGTGTATTCACATGGTAAGGTATTATGAAATTCTACTATATACTTAAAGCTCAAAGAGACAGAGTCGAGCCAAAACAGAACTCCTCCTGCCTCATCTGTACGAAGTTTGTGGGAAGGTTATATGATGCTGGATGCTTATTGACCATTCATTCTGATTTGTTTGTGGGGAAGTTAGATGACATCCTATCAAGGAGTTGCTACCCCATACTTTTGATCCTGTAAAAAAGTCAATTTCTTTTGGAAGCAGTTTTGCACACAAATGCTTGTAAAGCGAGCTTTAAAATGACCTAGGAAATGAGAAAGCTTTAGGCAAAAATTTGGTCCAGTGTTTCAAACCAATATACATGAGCATCAACCTTCCTTACTTCAGATATTCCCCTTCCAAGTTGTTCTTTTCTTCTTAGACCCCTCCCTCCTGGTCTTACCCTTTACTGTTCATTCTCCTGGACCAGTCCCTCCCAACTCTTTCCCTTTTCTAAGCTGTGTTCTAGAAAAATCACAAAATTGGAGAGATTGATGACACAGGCGGCTTTGGAAACTAGCAGTAGCAGAGAAGCTTCTCCATCAGGTTTTTGTGACCAAAGGGCTAGAAAAAGCAGAAACAGATTTTGTTGTGTCAAATGGCTTTCTTTCTTATCCTACATAAAAATAAAACAACGAGTCCCCCTCTACCCCCAAAAGTATGTTACAGTTTGGAATAATTAAAAATCGTCCAAGTCAGAAATAGATGAAGTTTGTGGTTGACATAATTATGGGATCAGCTTTTGCAGACTGAAAAGCGTCTTCTTTTGTTTTATTTGAAACAAAAGAAAAATTATGTACTGTTTGCACTCTGTAATTTGTATTGTAAGGTTTCTTCATAAAGGGGGGGGGGGGACCCAAAAGAAAAAAGAAGAGCAAAAACAAAAGAGCCATTCAAATAGATTCAGTCCATCTCATATGACAGTGAGGTTTCTCCTTTTTTTTTAATACAGCTATTTTCTGCTACTTTGTCCATTCTAGTTTTTTAAAGACTCAAGTGACAAGACTTACAGTCATTTCTTTCAGCAACTCTTTCACTATTTAATGGATCACCCTGTCAGGGAATTTTCACCAATACTCAGTTTTCATTTCTTTTTTCTTCATTTTGCTCTTTTACACACAGTTATAACTCCCTGAACAATTTCTCTCTGTCTCTGTTGTTCATATCGTTCAAGTAACAAGTGTCCTTCAGTTACTTGCATAAACCCCCCCCCCCCACAGAATCAACATCCTTCTGAGAGTAACAAAAGATTTATAGTAATCACAGGACACAAATTCAATCTCAACTGAGTCCCTTAGGCAAAAACCCCCCAACAACCCCTGATTGACAAAATGACTTGGCTTCTGTTTCTGAGAGCAGACTGACAGTCATTGGTTTATTCGCACAAATTCCATTCCTGTTCTTTTCCTGTTATCATCCTGTATCAAACCACATTTCTCCTTCACTTATTTCCAAAGCACTTTGAAAGGCACGTCCACATGGCTGGACCAGTGGCAGAGCTTCATGCTCCAGCACCAGGGATGGAGAGCAGGTGGGGGCAGGGTGTGGGTCCCGGAGGTGTGGCACGCTGCCTGCAGGGGCAAGGGGTGCATCCTGGGGTGGGGGGCCACCTGCGGGGGCAGGGCACCCAGTGCAGGCAGGGGGGCAGCTGCAATGGCACCCTGGGGATCGCACTGCCGGGGGCGGTGCACTCCCCCCGCACTCCTCTTCCTCTGCCAGTGGGCTGGACCTCATAGATGATGCTGTCATTAAAAAAAAGGTCAGGCCATTTAGCCAACCTATGTGAATTCTCTTTAAATAAGTTAGTGGACTGGCAAGAAGCTATTCTATAGGGAAGCAGCTTCTACACTGTTCCAGTAATTCTCTCCGGAAGTCCGTTCGACTTCTGAAACATTAAAAAACCAAGGTGTGGCTTCCAATTGGCTACAGGAGCTTCCTGCACTCAAGCAGAAGCTGCGTTAGACGTTTGGCTTCTGAAAAACTTTTGAAAACGGAAACACTTCTGGGTTTTCGGCGTTCGGGAGCCGATTCTTTTGTCAACTAAGCCGCTTGAGAACCAAGGTTCCACTGTACTAACATACATTCCAAAGACCCCAGAATTATCTCCAGAATCAATCCATGGACTATTGACTTTGATGAAAGGTTCTCAGAGGGGCTGTACATAGAGCAATATTACTTCTAATGTTAACTAAGATCTAACATGGTGGAGTAGGAGAAATATATTCTTTCCCTATTCCTTAAGAGATATTTAGAATGGAGTACAGCAGTCAAGATCAAACTAACAGACTGCTCTTATAAACATCAGGAACTGCTTGGGCAGGCAGTAGCCATAGTAGTGACTGATACAGATATGACCCCCTGGTGCTGTTGAAACATCACTCCTTCCAAATCCCTGCACAGTGCAATTTTGCAATGCTGAAGTCAAGGAGAAGAGCAGAGCATCGGCAAAAGGCTGTGCTGGCGCTTTTGAAAAGGGCAGCAATTACTGTCCGGTATCAAATATTTCATTCTTCACTAACGTTGAAAGAGTGGTGGCATTTCAATTCCAGGCAGTCTTAAAGGAAAGTAATTACAGTACTTAGATCCATTGCAATCTGGTTTCTGATCTGGCTATTGGATGGAAACAGCCTTGATCACCCTAGTGGATGACTACACCAGGAATGGATGGGTTGAATGTAACCCTGTTTCTTCTTCTGGACCTCTTGGCAGCTTTCAGTACCATTGACCATGGTTTCCTCCTAGATCATCTTATTGGATTGCCACCATTTTTTATTGGCTCTGGGCCTTTCTGAAAAGACAAACCCAATCAGTGGCACTGGGAGACTTCTGTTCCGCCTTTGGTCTATGGGGTACTGCACCTCAAGCTTGTTAATATCTACTGTACATCAAGAATGGTTTGTTGTTGTTGTTGGCTGTGAAGACTGAAGGTCAAAATAACCGTACATCTACAACAAACCTGTAAAGTAGGTCATATTACAGCTCAGGATGAATAAGGTCTGAAGCTATTGGTTTATGTAAGAGCACTCAATGAACATTAAAAGAGCCTACCTATCTAGTCCAGCAAACTGTTCCCAAAGTGACAAATCAGAAGTCTATGACTTCATGGCTAAGATTATGTTTGAACTACGAACTTGTAACTCAGCTCATAGCATGTGTGTTTAACTACTTCAATCCCCCATGGTACTATAAATGCTTTTTATTTTTTGGGTTTAGACGGAGTAACATCAGCCGCCTCAGATCCTTTCATCCCATATTTTAAATATAAAAACTCAAAAGAACAAACTGAGTTTAGGTAAATCAGTCCTGCAAGCACACACAAAATGTGAATAGAAATAACATTTTTTTTAAAAAAACAACCAGAAGCACAGAGCTGTGAAATTATTTTTCAGTAATAACAGAAACCCTACACCTTAGCTGGTAAATATATTATTTCAGGGGTAATGGATGATCTGCATCACACAGCACAACTAATAATAGAGCAGGAGTCATTTTGAAAATCTGTGCTCACAACAGTATATTACCCTTATTCTGTCTAGGACAACTTACTCACATTCTAGCAGTGCAACACTGTGTGCTTCTTCTTGCCTCCAGGTCACATCACTGGTGACTTCCAATGATGGCAAGACGTCTGAACTTATAGGTAAATTGTCCCATTAAGATGAAATTAGTCTCCATTGTGGGAAGCAGCTATATGTTAAAGTGACACATATTTCCAGTTCAAGTGTGCAAGAGATACTGCAGTTGACTCCCAGGTTCAGGGTAAATAGTTGAGGGCCCTCAGCCAGAAAGTGTTGGTTGGTGTTTAGCTCATATATGTTGTTCAATAGAGTGAAGAATGGGACATCCATTTTCCTAGCATGAAGTGCATATTCGGGAATTGAGTAACAGACTTGCTCTAGACTTAACTAGTTGCCTCCCCCTAGAGGAACAGGCACACAGTCTGAGACTGCTCCTAGGGTCGTCACTCAGAGTTCAAGTAGTTTCAGTGGTTCATGGTGGTTTTTGCTGGCCCACTGGCTACAACTGTTCCTGGAGAAAGACAGTCTGGCCACAGCAGTCCATGCTCTATATAAGCTCCCAGTTAGACTACTGCAATACACTCTGCTTGGGGCTGCCCTTGACAATGACATGCAACTTGCAGATAGTGCAAAAGGTGGGAGTGAGTTTGCAGTTCAACACCAATCCTAAAGGAACTGAACTGGCTGCCAATATGCTTCCTTCCCACTTTCACAGTGTTTGTCATAATGTTTAGAACCCTGAATGGATTGGGACCATGTTACTTAAGAGAGCACCTCTCACTACATATCCCTGCCTTAAAGTTAAGATCTGGTGAGATGGGAGAGGGCTGTCCTCCACACCAAATTAAAACCTGGCTTATTACTCAGGCCTTTGGGCTATGGTGAGAACAGCTTAGAATTTGACTTGCTTGTGCTGCTTGCTGCTTGTGGTGCTCAGCATTTAAGATTTTATGCTGAACATGACTATTATTGGCTATTCTTCATGTTTTTTGGTTTGATTGCTGTATCTTGCCCTGAGATCAACTGATATTTATTGATATTTATTGAATTTATATACTGCCCTATACCTGGAGGTCCCAGGGCAGTTCACAGAATAAAATCAAAATATAAAACTACAAAATACATAATCAAAATAAAAATAACAACCCAACAGCCACCGCCCAAAACCCCCTTTTTTAATAAAACAAAAACAAAACTGATATAGCTTGGGTTAGAGGTTTGTTAATAAATTAATACAGTGTGGAAATGTAATTGTCTACCCTGAGGTGTGCCACTGCCCCAGTGAAAGACCTTGACAGATTTTGAATCTGGGTGGAATAAATGCACATAAAGGCAAGCTTTGTCTAGACAGAAGACTCTTCACCTAACTCGTGTTGCACTTGCTTAAATGTCAGAAGAGAACCCATGTGCATATACTTGTAGGTTCTCTTTAGGCATTTAAACCAATGCATGCTGCTGCTGTCCGACACACGTTGTTCTAGCCAGATCAAAGGTCTGCAAAGCAAAGCCAATCTTGATCCCGAGGCCTAAAGTTTAACAGGGGTGAGAAGGTCAGCAGGGCAGAAATGTGTAGCATAAAGCAGAGCAATAGGGTAAAATGGTCAAAGTGAGAGCGCATCCCAGAAACATCTGCAACTCATAGAAAAGTGCCGCTCGAACATAAACCAGCGTGTGGCAGGTTGCCATGGCAGGGTCTCTGTGTGTGATGAAGCAGGGCTTCTACCATGATTCAGAACATAGTAACATGCCTCCCAAACTCATCCTCTGCCATCCCATACACTTACCGTCAAGACCTTCCATCAAAATCCTCTCACTTGAGAGATTTGGAACAAACAAAACCTAAATTTATTTAAACATTTGGCTTCATGGCTCCAAATGAGGGCCAGAAGACAATGCTGGCAAGAGATCTGATGGAATAAGGTAGGCACTGGGTCACACCAAAAAGCTTTTCGAGCCCAGAATCCATGGCGGTCAACCTGGTGCGTATAGGAAGCCCACCAACAGGAGATTGGGACAATAGTACAGTGGTACCTCGGGTTATGGATGCTTCAGGTTACAGACTCCGCTAGCCCAGAAATAGTACCTCGGGTTAAGAACTTTGCTTCAGGATGGGAACAGAAATCACATAGCGGCAGCAGGAGGCCCCATTAACCAAAATGGTATCTCAGGTTAAGAACAGTTTCAGGTTAAGAACGGACCTCCAGAACAAATTAAGTTCTTAACTTGAGGTACAACTATACTCTCGCATTAGTGTTCCTCAGCTACTAGCACTTGGAAGCAAATTGCCTCTGATCTTAGAGGCAGCATGAGCACTAGCCACTCGTAGCTATTAAAGCTGTTCAAGTCGACAGACATCACTACATCAGATGCGCACATACCCAAAGCTTAACATCCTCTTCAGAGGCCCTGTTCTGGATGTCCCAACTAAAGTGAGGTGAACAATTACCAAGGAGGATGGCCTTGGGAAAATCATCTTTCCAGCATGTAATTATCTCTTGGAACTAGATCTTTTTAAGCAAGTCCAATGAAGAATGCCATGTTCATTTTTCCTTTTCAAAAAGACTGCAATTGACTTGGCAGCCTAGTACCTGACATTTTCCTGAGTCTAGTGGACTATTGATGTAGCATCTTCCTATGACTTCCTTACAATCAACAAAAAGTCCTATTCTCTTTCCTTTCCCCACAATTTGAACTTCCTGCTTGCTTCTATGTATGGGATAATGTATAAACATGAATCCAATGTACCTGTGAG
The DNA here is from genome assembly GCF_964106915.1 of Podarcis gaigeae. Lineage (NCBI taxonomy): Eukaryota > Metazoa > Chordata > Lepidosauria > Squamata > Lacertidae > Podarcis > Podarcis gaigeae. The sequence continues at coordinate 25,810,873 of NC_139681.1, read as the reverse complement.
GACATTTTGAATATAATTCTCACATTCCTGGCTATGACAGTTTGTTTAGTCTTATTTGATTTTAAAAGGATATTGGGTCAGAAATTCTGAATGAGCTTAGGAGTGCTTAGCTCTTTCTAGGGTTGTGGCGCTTATCTATATTCACACAACCAAACCACACGAGAATATTCTCAAGCGTCAAAAATTGCAAATTTCAACACATGCCAAGGAATGCAAAAACCAGGTAAGTCATTTCAGCACAGCTCTTGTCAAAATTTCCATGTTCAACTTCCCTAGTCAATACATTTGTGCCTATGAAATTGCTTAATACATGGCAATAGAACATAACATACTTTTTACATAAAATAGCATCCCAAGAGGATTTGACAGGAGTCAGTGCAACGGCCTGCCAATAAAATTAGATCTAAAGCATTTGGAAACTAGGGGGTGGAGATAATAGGGTTGGCTAACAGCCATTTACATCCTGTATGTGGAACACACTGAGACCTTAGTCCTTCCATTTGCATTTCTCCTGTTCTATTACTCCTGTGAAACTTTCCTAGTAAAGTCACAGGTCACGACCTCCTCCCAGGGGAAAGAGAAGGGGTGGTCCCTCTTACTCAACAGATATGCTACTGACCTGAAGCATTTGAAGATAACCTTCTTGTGGGTCACAGAGGAGCGAAGATATCCGGTGGTTGTTCCTCATGCATCGTTGATTGTTCTCTCTTGACAGAGGGAAGATCTGCCGTATGACCGTCATCCTCCCGAGAGCACTGTGCACCAGTTCCAAAATTTCATTGTCGCTGATTTCCTGTGAGGAAAGTAACAAATTCATTAGAATCCACTTCCATGATAAATTGTACTTTGAATGAATCTTTTATTTATTCAAGTCCAGCACCTATATATTTCTGAGGACATTTAAAAAAAAACAGAAAATAACTGAGACGGAGAGAACTCGGTGCTCTTACCTAGTGAAAACTTAGCCAATTTCTGGCCTCATCTACACAGGACATTCTGTGCCTAGAAAGTATGGCTCCCAGCAGCTTTGCGCTTGCCCCATCCTTTCTAGGCATGGGTCTGAGTGGCTTTGCCTTTGCCCCACTGCGTTTCCCTGGGAAGGCTGCTCTTTAGTGCTAAATCGGAACAAACTGCAATCTGCAGAAAACCCAATTGCGTTAAGCCATCAATTTCAGCTCTAAACCATCAATTTCCCCCCGGGAAAGTGGCAGGGTGAACAGAAGTTTGGATAAATTTGTTCAGTGTCTGGATGAGGAATAGCTTCAAATATTTTTCTCAGGCTTCACAAGGGAATAGTGAAGTCTAAGTGTAATAAGTAAATAGGTAGAATAATTAAAATGGAAGAAATTTATGCTTCTACGGCATTTTTCTTCTTCATTCAGACATATCATGTGAAGACAGTTGTGGTTGTTTTGTTGTGGTGGTTGTTAATTTCATTTATGAATCACTTCCCATGGGGCATCCTAAAGCAACGTACAATATAATCCCACCATTTGTTACAAATTGAAACTTCAATTTAAAACATTTGTTGGATTGCTGTATATTTTCTCATAATAGCTATAGCAAAAGTATCAACAGAATAGACAGTCACTTTTTAATCAAAGGAGCTTGCACTTATGGCATGCATGCCCTAAAGTATAAGACAATTAAATCAACCATAAAAACCACCACTCGTTACACAGAGCCTATCAAGTGGCCAGAAACATAGATGTTCCTGGGGAATAATCAGGATCCTCACTAAATGACATTCTTACGTCATGTATTAATGTACAAGTAAATAAGCACAGCTTATCAAATTTGCGCGATAAGTATAATCTGAACCTATTCTTTGTAGTGTTTTCTATCCTGTGCCATAATATGATGATGATGATGGAGGACAGATTTCAGACCAAGGTATTAATCTGAAGGTTACTAGCTAAATAGCGGCTCATTTAAAAGCACTTATGGCTTTTTCTTGGAACTAAAGAAAATAAATCCAGGAAGATTCCCCCCCCCCTCTTTCTAAATGACAGGTGCCATAGGATATTGTCAGAGCATCCATGCTTTCTGAGAATATTCCATCTGATTAAATTGGCTATTTCGGAAGGGATAGGAAAACACATTTGACATGAGTCACCTTGTTTTGTCCTGCCCTCCACTTGTGCTTGTGGCACAACAATGTCACCTACTTTATGCAACTTAATCTGTGTAGGGAGCGAGATTTTTGGTGCCCGGAATAACATTACTCGATATTTTTTTCTGGGGTTTCAGGCAAGAGTGTGTCTCTTCTGCATCAGCCCTTCTTCTTTTAAAGTCAATTACATCCAATCAAGATCATACCGATGAACACAAGCTATATTAAACCCAACGGTACATGCAAAGCATTGCTTTTTGGTCTGATCAAGCATAGCTGTACTTAATAGTCTCATTATTTGCTTACTCTTGTGGCCAGGGGAAACGCCTCGGTGGCAAATGTATTATGAGAAGCTGACATAATTCTCACAACTTATGACCGAAAACAGTGGCATAGCATGGGGGTGCAGGGGGGGGGCGGCCGCACCGGGCGCAACATCTGGGGGTTAGGGTTAGGGGGCGCAAATCCACGGGTTAGGGGGCGCAAATCCATGGGTTAGGGGGTGCAAATTACTTGCCTTGCCCCGGGTGCTGACAACCCATGCTACGCCACTGACCGAAAACACACGATGATTCGAAAGCTACCATTTTCCCATGTAGAGTATTTATTTAAATAGTTGCGGGGAGGGGGCGGGGGGGCGGCTGCATAAGTAAGGAACTATTTCCATGTTTGGTTATACAGGCAACTTCCAGTTTATGTGGGGGTTACATTCCAAGGCACCACACATTTAAGTGAAATTGTGTATATTTGAGACACCACTGGAAAAGCCTGCAAACACCCCATTCCACCCCCTACCCCTCCTGTGACATTTTCTGGTCACTTTCAGGGTTCATCATGATGTGTGTGTGCATGATTGCACACATATTGAACACATGAAAATGGGGGTTGCCTGTATTAACAATGAGAAGTGTTTGAGCTTCAGTGTTGTTCTTAAAACTCAGGGGTGTGGGGAAGAGATTGAGGCAGACAGACAGAACCAACACATTTAATAGAGCACACATCTAAAAATATGCTAGATGGGGGAGACAGAATGTAGTCTCTAAGAACCAGTGGCGTAGCGTGGGTTGTCAGCACCCGGGGCAAGGCAAGTAATTTGCGCCCCCTAACCTGTGGATTTGCGCCCCCTAACCCGTGGATTTGCGCCCCCTAACCCTAACCCCCAGATGTTGCGCCCGGTGCGGCCGGCCCCCCCTGCACCCCCCACGCTACGCCACTGATAAGAACTTCTGGCTTTTGTTGTTGTTGTCAAAATTTTTATTGATTTTACATTTTCAAAACAAATTTCCAATATCAATACTAAACATTCATTTTTCAATTTCCCCCTCCCTGTTGACTTCCCCCAGCTTCCATTTCTGGTTTATTGCATCAAATGATACATTCTGCTGTTCGTATATAATACTATGTTATCACATTGTTATATTTCTTGTTTTGTGTAAATAAAGTTGTAAATGTTTATTTAAATCCTGCCAACGAGTCCTTTTATTTGTTTGTTTCTGCAAATACATTGTAAAAGGTTCCCATTCTTTTTCAAAGTCCCTATTGTCCTTTTCTCACAGTTTGTCTGTTAACTTTGCTAACTTCTGTTAACCCCACATTCCCTTTCTAAGGCATAGATGAGATGTAGTGATCTTAGTGCAATAACTTATGGTCTGGGAATGGAAGGGGCAGCGCCTATGTCAATGGAAGCTACTTCTTGCTTTGTTCGTTAGCTTCTGTAAGAGGCAGCATCCCACAGGCAGCTAATGCTCTCTGGAGGCATCTGGCGAAAAACGTTCTACCACCACCACCATTTCAGCCGCCAAAACTACATACTGAATATTTAATCTTCCTGAACATTCAGGAAGTAAAACACAAAGATTATTTTAAAGCATCTCAGGCTCCCAGTACTCAATCCATTTGTGTATTTATTTATTTGCAGACAAAGAACATCAATTATTGTGTTTGCAATACCTAGCTATTTTGCTCAGGGGAAATATTTAAATCTCCTTTAGCTGCCTTCAGTTATCATAACACAAATTGCAAAATGAGACAATTATGTTTCACATTAAAAACTCCTATTTTCCTAGAGGTAATGAAGGAAAATTATAAATTTTAATGACATTAATAATTTACCAAACCAAAAAGAGTTCCATGAAAAAAAAATGTCCCTGAGAAAAATCTGAAGATTAAACTTTAATAGGCATGAGGATCATGAGGTTGATGAAAAATCTGTAGACTTATATGCAGTATTTACAGCAGGGCTGGTGCTTTAAAAACATGAAATGGATTTCCCTTACTTGCATATTTTGGTTTATAGAAGAGCAGCAATATGGAGTCATGGTTGGTGCTGTTCTAGGTATGCAAACAAGCAGTGTGTTTTTTCTGGGAAGACGCAGGGGTACGCACACCCCTAAACATTTTGTGAATCTAAGTTTGGCCTGGGAGATTACAAGGGGTCAAAAAAAAAAATGGATGTAGCATGCTATATTAGAAGCAAAAAAACTTGTTTTGATGAATTGGAAGAGCCACAAAAAGATTCCATTGAGCACATGGATTGATAATATGGCCAGATTAGCTCCATACGAATGAATTGCATGTCGATGCAAATTAAGAATGGATAAATATGAAGAAATCTGGAAGGAATATTTAAGGCGGATAGTGGTGGGAAGTAGGGGGAGGAGAGAGAGGTGGGAAAATATTGTTTAGAAGGTGTAGTCACAGGTATATCAGTGTATTCAAATCTGAATTGTCAAATTGTGTTATTATGGTTTTGGTGTATGTGTCTTTTGCGGCTGTTATTTGTATTGAAAAAATGATTAAATAATTTTTTTACCAAAAAAAAAAAAAATCTAAGTTTGGCCTCACTGAGGGGCAGTACTTCAATATGAGTAGGAAAATGAGAGTACCCCTAAACATTTTTTTTAGGACAAACAAGCACGGGGCTTCACTCAACGACTCACGGAGGAAACAAAACAGCTAGCACCAGCAATTTGCATGGGAGGGAACAAACAAATTGACAGTGCCAGCTGGAGTTCCTGGCACGGTGGCTAGGTCTGGGCATTTTGCTTGGCCTGCTCAAACTTAAGCATGATGTTACGCAACCGCAGAGAGACCATTATTTTGAGCCGCCATCTGCTTATTCAGTCCCCCCCCCCCCGCCCTGGATCCATGGGAGGGGCTGGATCCAAGGGGAGGAGGAATCATCCTGTTGCCACTGTGTCATCAGCTGGAATCCCTCCTTCACTGGGCCCACCCGTGGCTTCCACAGCATCCTACTCTTACTGTATCCTCTAACTGCTCAGGGGGGAAAAACTGCCTCGAGTTGGCCCTGCAATACTTCCACGGGGCTCAGGAAGCTAAAAAAATGGTACATCTGTTCTCCGAGATTCTTAGGAAATGATATTAATTGTTGCCTCTTACTGTCTTGAGCCTCTTACTGTCTTGAGCATATCCAGCCCAAGGAGTACAAACAGCCAGTAGTTTACTTCTTTATTGCCAAAGTATGAACTTACAATGGCTAGGCAGCTGCCACCCCTCCCCAGGCTTGTGCCCCCAGCCAGACTGTTGGAGCAACAGGGAGCCATGCTTACATGCCAACTTAAGTGCTCTAGTCTGATGGCACAAGTACAAGCAACCTGGGACTTCTCCTAGATTGAAGTTGTTGGTGCGCCTGGCTCTTTAAGACCCCCCACCCTTCTGCCAGATCCTAGGGAGCAGTGGGGGAGGGGACAGAGTGGGTTTTGCCAACCCTCTCCCTTCAGGCATCGCCTGTCCTTCCTCCACCGTCTCTAACTACTCAGACCCCTCCTCATCCTCCAGCTATGGCTCCTGTCGTATGGGAGGCACAAAACCTAATAAATAATAATAATAATAATAATAATGATAACAACAACAACAACAATAATAATAATAAATCATTTATACCCAGCCACTCTGGGTGGCGTCCAACAAAACATTAAAATACAGTAATGCATCAAACATTAAAAGCTTCCTTAAACAGGGCTGCCTTCAGATGTATTCTAAAAGTCTGGTAGTTGTTGTTCTCTTTGACATCTGGTGGGAGGGCATTCCACAGGGCGGGTGCCACTACCAATAAGGCCCTCCGCCTAGTTCCCTGTAACTTGGCTTTTTGCAACGAGGGAACCACCAGAAGGCCCTCGGCACTGGACCTCAGTGTCCGGGCAGAACGATGGGGGTGGAGACGCTCCTTCGGATATACTGGACTGAGGCCGTTTAGGGCTTTAAAGGTCAGCACCAACACTTTGAATGGTGCTCGGAAGCTACTGGCTTCCCCTGCATCAGCCTCTGGCCTTGCTACCACTTCCACCTGCTCCTCAGAGCCCTGCGAGTCCCTGACACTTTCTCTCTGTAGAAAAAAATGATTAAGCTATTCCAACCGCACTCAGAAAACTGAAAATGTGTTAGGCATGCAGAAGAAAGTACCTGAAGACTGATATAGGGTATGGGGAACATTTTCATACCCAGCCACTATTGGAAAGTAGACTGAAGCTTTCTTCTGCCAAAGAATATCCCAAATATTATATTCAGTAAACAATGTTCATTATGATATTTTAAGTTCTGTACCTCATTATCAAGACAACACCATCTTAGTTGTTAATGCTCTTTCCTGCTCCATTTCCATCAAGATTAATTATGGACTGTATCCAAACTAAGTTTAACTTACTTGAAACCACTGGGACAATCTCATTTATTTCAGTGAGAACTAACTTTAAGTAACAGATTATTTATAGAGAGAAGCAGTAACAGCTGAAGATTTACATAAGATACATCCCAGATGCAAATAATCTAAATCAACTTGAGTTTTGGAGGAAGAACGTAGCTTCTAATAGATTTATTATCCAAGAATGACATCAGACAAGTGAGAAATAAAGCCACCAGCACAAACAATGAATGAGGCCATGAGGTGAAAATGGAAAGAAAGGAAGTCTAGACTACAGCAGAGACAGCAAAGTAAATAATCATCCATCATGCACTGAATGGGTAGCACGGCCTCTGACAGTCAAAAGTAGAAGAGCAGGTGCTCTGCAGAATTGGGCAGAGATGGTAGAGGACATTAAATCAAGGATCCATTGCAAGTTGGAGGGAAAGAAAATTAAACAGACCAGGAATGGACAAAAATAATCATGCAGCCACATCTTAGACACATGTACTTGCAAGCAAGTTCCACTGAGTTTAGTATTTCCAGGGAAGTTTGTGTATGGTCCCAGGCTTAAAGACAAAGAGGCTTCAGTGTCAATCCACACATTACAAATTGGTTCCGATACATGTACCTCAATGTACATGGTGGTGGCCTAGTGTCACTGTTGGGAAACTGTGTACGTGCAGCTACTCACACAGAGTCAATTAAGGTTTGGCAGACAGCCAGAAGGCAATCTGAAGGAGTAAGTCTGCCTGGTGATAACAGAGACATGGAGACCACTCCCTGATTGGTCAAGCTGTCTCAAGGGAGTGATAATTAATGGCCTACCAACTGGAATGTGTTAGTTCAGAGGTTCGTGAGTTCAGAGTTCTGTGTGGTTGTAGGAGTTGTGAGTCGTGTCAGAGAGAGCTAGCAAAAGATCCATGTTCTGTTCCTGTAAATAGTCCACTGTATATAATAAACACCTAACTACAAGTTCCTGGTTCCTGCTTCGTCTATCCTGTCTGCAGCCAAGTCGCCAATTGCTTCCGTGGATTCTGCGTGTACTCTGCTAGGTCTGGCTAAGGTCCTGCAACTAGTCAGAAGGTTGTGAAACTCCAAATAGGTTTTGCCCATAGTCACATCACATGGCAGCATAACGTGGGACAAGAATACTCATGACACCCAAAGTGGAAATGTCTATATTAATTGTGGGCAAGGGCAAGAACCTTTTTTTGGCCTGGGAGCTATGCTCCTTGGCAGATGTCCTTCCGGGGCTGTGTGGCAGAGGTGGGTGAGACAGGTACAAATCCAGGAGGAAAAGCAGGTGAAAAAATGTATACCACTCTCCATTTTTATTGTAAAATAATTTATTAAGATTTTTTAAAAATCCGCCTAATTACAAGGAAATCAGTGTTTACAGCTGATCAACTGCGAATTAACATTTACAACAGACAGATCCGTAGGCGGCAGGTGGTCTTGGAAAGTAAACTTGAGTTTTTTTAAAAATGAGTGTTTTATCTGCTTGTGGTCCTTTGGGACCTTTTCTCACATGTGTTCATTTCAAAAGAACATCTTGTTGCACACCTTTTTTTGTTCAACTTAATTTTACCGAGATATGCTGAGAAGACGCTCTTGGACGTTTCTGCACAATAAGCCAATGTGAAGTACCAAAGTAAGTGTTTTCCTATCACTACCATACTATAGAAACTCTGATCTAATCTCACAGTAACAGGAAAAGAACAAACATCGTCAAATATTTCTGGGATCTCATACAGAGAATTTACAACATGAATAAAGCATGACATTCTTTCCTCTGGCAATGTGTTTGACAGATAAAAGAAACAAAAGAATGGTAATGATAGCTTGTGGTGAGGTAATAAGCGCTACCCTTTGAAACTTATTGGATGTGTGTTAATCTGAATTGACTGAAAGTCATTAACGTGAATAGCCACAAATGAAACCCTCAAAGTCAAGTAGCAACTCTAACCTTCAGCTCTCCAACTTAGTTTAGCAACTTGTAATTAAATCTGTTTTGTGACATTTCAGGTGACAGCAATGGGGCTGCACTTTATCTTCCCATCAAAACAAAGGGGAGAAAATTTCATTATAACCAATTTATGTCTGGAAACACTGACGGCAGCTAATGGAAGTTGCATCGACAGGGAGATACAGCAAGGAGGAAGTTGACTTCCAGAATTAGCTAATTACGGGCCAGGGCTTGACGCGTAGCTCACTTAGAGCACTTATGGAAAATCTAAGAAACAACAGGAAGTGCAAGTCCTTCCAGTTTTTATATTTCTTCTCTACGAATCTAAAATGGGAGTTCACACACCCTGGGATAGATCCAGAGTTGCCTTTCCATTAATGGAAGGTCTCGTTCCATTAACAGATAGTGAATCCAGCAGTCCCCTGTGCCACCTCCCATGTATTCTGGAGGGTCCCCTGATCACCTGGAGCAGTATTTGAAGGGCACAGAGGGCTAAAATGAGTGAGAATGGGCAAAAATGGCCTCTCTCCCCACTCGCCAATCAGTAGAGTGCTGCCACAGGTAGTCTGAGTCCAACTCCATTTCCTAAAGCTTCTCCCTTGCCCTAGGCATCAGGGAGAATTTGCACAGGATAGTTAATATTAGGGCATAGTAGAATAAACAGGTCATCTTGAAGCGTGGGCACCCTATATTAAATCACAGGGCAAGGATGCGCAACTGAAATTGCTCTGAGGGCTACCTTTACATTTTTATTAACTCGAAAGGGCTGCGCCATGAATTAATCATGGGAAAATGTCCGTGTCATATTTGTACTCAGTTTACTCACACATGCGAAACTAACGTATGTGGATAAAATATGTCGCTGCAAATCTCGCCACCATGTTTAAGGTTTTTCTTTTGCTTAATCAAACACAAAGATCAAGTACCAGGCTGTGACACAAATGTTAAGAGCTTTCTCTCTCTCTCTCTCTCTCTCTCTCACACACACACACACACACACACACACACACACACACACAAGCACACAAGGGCTGGGTTGTGTCTGGTTTTCAATATTGTGATATATCTGCCCTGACTATCTGCCTCCTTGCCCTTCAACATTCCTGTTTGTACCTGCTTCAAGTAAGCTCCTTGCATCTGATTCTGGCCTGATTCTGTTATTTGGACTGCATTCCTTATAATTTGTCAGCTTGGACCAGATTTCTTGATCCTGTCTAGGTCCTCCTGTGGGATCTCTCCTGGAATTTGAATGATGCTGGTCTTGATCCTGCAGGGACTTGTGCTGTCACATTTCTGAGTGGTCAAACTGCTTACAGCCGCCAGCTGTCAAAGAGATGCTTGCTTTCCTCCACATTCTTCCTTGTTCTTAAAGCCTTTTATGCTAAGCAGATCACATATCCTTTCATTTGTCCTTCCTCTCCTTTAATTTTCTCCTACATTCTGATAAATATTAACCCTGCAGCTCTGTGACTTGCATCCTGATCATCCCTTCTGAAATGCAGATAATCCAGGCATAACACAAGTTGAGAGTGGCTTGTTCCTTTTTAAAATAAAAATTGGAATATAACTTCAATTCCCACTGAATTACAATCAAACCTTGGATCTCAAATGCCTTGGCTCCTGAACAAATCAGCTCCTGAATGATCGAAACCCGGAAGTGAGTGTTCTGGTTTTTGATTGATTTCCGGAAGCTGGTGTGGCTTCTGCAGCTTCCGATTGGCTGCAGGACACTCCTGCAGCCAATCAGAAGCTGCGCCTTGGTTTTTGAATGGTTTCGGGAGCACATTCTGTTCAAGAAGCAAGGTACAATTGTATTGCTGTTTGAACCAAATGGAAAGGTTCCTTTCAGACAAAACATTTGAGGAGTTATGAGGGACACTAACAGACTAGCCAAAAGCCATGTATCTTTCAACCTAAGGTTATTGTTGGATGTTTGTATTCCTTTACTTGGTAGGGGTGGATTTATGCTTCAATCTGGGCCCTAGGTTCCTAGGCAATGGCCACCACATCCCAGGCATGATTTACAATGGCAGAAGAAAACAGTCAGCTATGGACCGAAAAAGACATGCTCCATTAACAGTGCATATACTTTACATGCTGCAAAAATGCATGCCCGAGTATCTCAAATTTGAATCAAACTCCAAAGAGCAAGTCCTCTTATGGAAGTAGGACAGAAGGTTTTACACGGGTTAATTCCTTCCAATCCATACAGAAGTTCAAAATGATAAGCCAGCCACCCACCAGCCCTCAGTAGCTAGACAGCATACCAAGTGCTTCTCTGTTTCTCAGAGTACATATTTACTCTGTTCAAACTCTCAGATTCTAGACAATTGAGAGAATGTATAGTTGTCTGTTTTAACTCAATTGAATTTTATAGAGTCTATATAAGCTTGCACATTGATAGTTCTTCACTGGATTATATTTATGTACCTATTTGCACTTTGTAACCCATCATAACCCTGTCCCCGGGATTTTATCACACTATGTAGGGATTCTAATTTGTTCTTGTCTCGTGAACTTTCTGATTGATACCTTTAAATCTGCATCCTGCAAATGCTTCTCCTATCTGTACTCTGTCAGTGGAAGGGGGTCCATATTTTGTGGCATTTAATAAATGATGTACATATTTGTAAGCCCACGGGAGTCTTATTTTGGCAGAAGAGAGGCGAAAAATTATGCATCATATTACACAGTTTTAATTGGGGGTAGTGAATTTCAGCACTTCAACAACAGCAACAACATCCTCCTATAAACCCTGTACAGAGTAGACAGTGCATTGTATTTATGTGAATATAAACACTGATTTCCTCTGTGCGTTTCTCGTGGTGATTTTTTTACGAAGCTATTACAGCAAAAAAAGAACGAGTTCCATAAACATCACAGGGACTGGAGAAGATTCATAATGGCTTTTTGGAGGTAGCAATTTTATACCCACTACCCCTTTTAATTTCCATGCATTACCGCTAACCAGACAAAAGCAATTTATAGTTCCTGTTAACATATATGGCTGCCTTCCTCCGCATGATTAGTGAGAGGAAAAGAACGGTATGAAACGTGAACAAAGAAGTCTGTACTTAAACTTGATGTCCCCTATATAATGCATTAGCACAAAACAACAGATAACACAGCTCTCTTTATTTAAATATTTTACCAGCCTTAAGCACATAAAGAACATACATTTATTAAGATATACAAATGTTTCTAATAATGCAGCTTCCACTAAGTGGCCAGAAATTTATAAATGATCACATAGGAAATTCTCTCTCCCTACCCCCACTGCCATGCTTATATTATGAGTCATTTCTCAGTGAACATACTTTCAATATGGGCCTCTATAAAATACAGCTTAGGGACATTCTCCCCCCGCCCCCAGTATTGATATACACAACATAAATAAAGCTCGATTATCTTTTAAGTGGAATTGGGGGGGGGGATACAAACCAAACACGTGCATTGCTTCAATGCAGAACTGGATAACAGTGATAGAATCAGTTCAGTTCTACAGAAAAGATGTTAATGCATCAAGCTCAGAGAGCTAATCTTTTGTAACATTCAGACACTGCAAACTGGAGAGCAGCGGCCTTACATGTAAGCTCAGTGCTTTCTCAGTTGTCCATGGTAACAGACTGCAAGCTTGCAGACCACCAAGAGCTATATATCTGCATTTCTGAGGTTTATGTGGAATAATTCTTTCTTCCCTACAAGCACAGATAGTGGAGTAGGTCAGCATGAGAAAGAACAGGATGACAAGCCTGGCCATTTCCCGGGCACACTCGGGACTTTGTTTTGATCTTTATCATGCTGTTTATGCCAGCCAAGAAAAAGTCTGGAAATGGAGCCGTACAATTTGCATTCTGGTATTATTCAGGCTGGAGAGAGACAATCTCCCTGCCCTATCCCCCCACCCCACCCCGCCAACAGAAGTTAGTGTGAGAGAGTCTCCATCGCCAACAGTGTCTGCAGTAAAGCTGGATGTTTACAAGTTTTGATTCTTTTGTCCAAAAATGGTACACTTGACAAGCAGGGGGATGGATAAGAAGTATGTGAATCACATCTGTTTCCATTGCCAGATTACCAGATAGGCAGAGTACGCAACAGCCTATGGGCGCCATACTTTTCAGGGGCCCCACAACAATGGATCAAAATAATATTGATTTGATAGAGAATTACAAAAACATATTAGGAGATAATTTGCAAGGGCCCCCCTGAGATTTTGACTGCCTAGGGGCCTCCACAGGGTTTAATCTGGCATTGTTTCCCTCTGATTAATGGACACAATAAATGTTGCTTGTGGGGGAGATGCACAGGAAACCCCCAGATGATGGATGTCTGGTTTTTTTATTATTCTTTGCAAAGATCTGTAAAACTGCACAACGTCTATGCTAACTTGCAGGCCAAGCTCAGGGTAGATTCCGAGCCTTGGGAGCAAGGAAGCTCGTGAAGCTGATGAGCCAATCTGCAAACACCAAACTTGAGAAGCAAAGCTCAGGAAGCTAAAGGACTGTGAAACACATCCATCCAACAAATTGGGTCCTCTTCAAAGAGGCATCTCCCACCTCCTGGTGTGGGCAGGGCTATGCTCTGCTCCACTCTGGTTGGTCATTTCATGGCCACTTGGTCCCTAAAGCCAATGGCTTGGCTTGGGGGGTGGCTGTGAAACATTATTTAATCTTTGCGCAATGTTTCCTGGACCTCTTTGCCTTCATGCAGTGGATCGCCCGCCCACCCACCCTTTATTTGGTGTGTTGGCCTTGCTATGGACGTTGTTGGTCACCTGTTTTGCAATGGGGGTCTGGTAGGAAATTTTCCATCTGGCAGATTGGCAGAGCCATTTGGTTTTTGCCTACCATGTAGCAATCATCACAACTTTGTAAGGATTGGCGGTTGGGCATTGGAACAGCAATGTGTGGGGAGGGGAGGTGCGGCCATCACCTGCCCCTCCAAGCTCAAGGGTATTCCGTTAAAGGAATTAAGGGTTGGCCTGGGTCTTGTCCGAAACCCTGCGGTAGGGGCTAGTGCCATACCAGGACCCCACGAGGGCACCAGGGGGAGCTTGAGTCAGTTTGCATCGGCAGGGCTCCCTCTGGCGGTGTTTCACCCTTTTATCAGATTCTCCGCGATGCCGGTGGGAGTCTGTTATAGTTTGGATGATTCCAGTGCCTAAGCGAATACCACTCACATTCTGTATTCAATAAAGTTGTAGCCTAAACTTTCCCCAATAACTTAAACTAAAATCCCGTGTCACTGTGTCTTCATTTTTGGGGAGTGGTTGGGAGTCTCAAAGCGCAAACCTAAACCCTAGCACAAGCCCCATTCCCTGCTTCAAAGCCCTGCAAAAAAGAGATGACAGAGGGCAAGGGATTTTTTTTGGGGGGGGAGGTAAGCCCCACCCCACATAACTAATCACAAGACGTGGCAATGCCTATCAACTTTGGAGGGCAGCCCCCTCAAATATTTTATTGTGGAGGCCGAAGGGACCTCAGCCCTTAGGAGTTGGCTGCTATGACAAAGAACCACTGTAAACCACTGAAAGTGATGGCTCTATCACAACACCTTCAACTTTCTGAAACCCCCCATCCCCACAACTGTTGTCTATCGTTAAATACAAAAAAGGAAGACAAGTGGGCAGATGAGAGTGAAATGGATGGGAGAAAGAGAAACAATAGGCAAAAGAGCCTTTTTACGCAGCCTCATTCTCTTACCTCATTAACATAGACCCAGTGACTATCCTTTGAAGCCAGGTTGGTTTCCACTGCCTAGAGAAAGGAAAGAAAAGAAAGAAATAAACAGCTGAAAATAAAATAAAGGAGTTGGAAAACATTCCCCAGTTAATGTATGCCTTGTGCTACAAAGAGCTTACAATAGGTATTTTCTGGCACTTTTTACTCTCATACAATAGTTATATAATTGGCAGTCATCTAAAGAGCTACATACTTCATTGTGAATTAGATGGCTACCTCCAGTTGGGCAGCTCACAAGGACACAGCACTGCAGCATCAAAGATCATTTATTCAGTATAGGAAAATCCAGAAGGATCTGGTTTAATTCTCTATGGTGTATATAAATCCTGTGACAGTGTTCCTTAGGGCTTCCTTTATTCTTCTAACTAGGACACTGACCAAGTACGGATCAATGCAATGAATAGGTCTTTTCTGGCTTCAGAAAGAAGGCTGAAACTGTACATGATGTGTCAGGCTAAATTGATGGATGCAAAACAGCAATGTGATGCAGAGGGGGGAAAGGGCTTCAGAAGGAAGCTGACTTGTTAGTATTTCATATAACCAGCGGTGGAGTACTAGTAAGTGATTTCACACAGTGTGTTGTGCAAATTGCACCAATTTCCCCAGGACATGTCCCAATTTCCCTGAAGGAAAGCTCGCCCAAATATACCCCAGTGCCCTGCCCCCACATCCCAATGTGATCAACCAAATATTGGTTGAGCAAATTCTCCCACCCAATTATTACTAATGACAGGCCATCGGTAAAGCACACTGAAGTGAGAAGCATTGCTTTACTAATGAAATATTAGCACCGTAAGCAAGTCCATGTTTACCCATCAACGAGATTTCCTGGAAGTGGAAAGTAAGTTAAGAGGAGCAATATGGGTTGCAGACAAAGAATGCTCCCTCTCCAGTATTGCGATGACCCTGCCCTGTTCTTGCTTCGTCTACATTATCTTGCTTTTCTCTTATTCTCTTTTGTGACATCCACCTTCGCTTTCATATTCTTCCTTTCTGAAGAATATGAAAGGGTGGGGAGGCAGTCATTTAAATCTGAGGTTTTGAGGAAAAAAATATTTGGAAACCCTCGGCCTGTCAGTGTGGAGCCTTTTTGCTACCAGTATTGCGGTGGTGAAAGATCTGCTAACAGCAGCAGTAGAAGCCAGCAAAAGGGTGCACAAAATTGGATACAGGTTTCAAAGATCGTCTGATCTCCCAGCTGGTAACCTATCAGCTAATGGTGGCACAAGACATAGCCAGAGAGCTGTTCATTCCCTGCAGATTTTACTATTCTGTAACTTTGCATGAGTCTGGGCAGCACTATCTTTTCAAAAGAAAAGCACACCACATGAACATGTCATTTTTTTTCACCTAAGGGTGTCTATGTATGTCAGAACAACAGTGGCTATTGTTGCAGAAGCAAAGCTTAGTTATTCATCCTGTGCTATTCTGTATAATATATGGTTCGGGAGATTTAAAAATTGAATTTTCCTCATGGAAATGTTTTAGAGTATGTACAAAATGACTCAGTCATTCTTATGAGGTGTGTGTGTGTGTGTCCATTTCTCATAAAATTCCCCGAGGCTCTAGACTTCATTCAGTACTAATGGCCTGCAGCATTTCCTCCCAAAAAAGAAACACCGCTTTTAAGACAGATAGTGCATTAGAAAGTGGAGACTTTCCAGCTTTCATTTATTTAACCTTAAAAATACCCAAACAAATCACTTCTGCAAATTTAGTACAAAAAGACACACATTGAAATAGATGCATTTCCCTTTGGTTGCACCTCAAACAGATTTTAGGGAACAGGTTGATTTTTTTCTTTAAAAGGATCCCCATTAATTGCAATCCATTAATATAATTCCTCATAATGAGAGGTAATGGATTGAATCCAGAGAAGAGCAAACAGAATGTCTTGGAAGGAACCTTTTGGAAGGGGGTTCTGCTCTGTCCTGGAAAGTCACTCCTAAGAGCCGGTCAGGGGGCTCTTTGGAAAAGGAGGCTGATAGAGGAGGTGTAATCACCAAAAGGTGAGCAGAGACACCATGCACAAGTGAACTGAAATAGTTAGCACGTGATATTGCATGGGTAGCCAAGTTTGTTGATGACCTCAAATTATTTAGGGTGGCAAAACCAAACAGCTTGAAAAAAAGATCTCTCCAAACTGGAAGAATGGTCATCAAAATAGCAAATCTGGTTCAGGGTGAGCAAGTGTGAAGTTCCAGACAAACAAACAATCCATCTTCATATATACATTGATGGGATCTGAGCTGGAAGTGACTGACCAGTAATGGATCCTGGGGTTGTGGCAGAGAGCTCAATGAAAATATCAACCCAACATTCTGCTGCTATACAAAAGGTGAGTGTTAGAGGTCATTAGAAAAGGGTTTGACAATAAAACATCCAAGATCATAATGACTTTATACAAATGTGTGCTGTGACCACACTCTGAATGCAGTGTACAACTGCCCTGGGCTCCTTTGGAAGGACAGGATGGAAATTTAATTACAAATAAACACAGGTCTGGTTGCCACATCTCCAAATGGTTATTGAGGAGCTAGAAAAGGTTAGAAGAGGGTGACCAAAATGATCACTGACCTGGAAAAAGTCCTCTGTGGGGAAAGGCTACAACACTTAGTGTTTTTCACTTCAGGAAAAGGGAAGTACAAGAGGCCATGGTAAGAGTGTTTAAGTATGCATAGTATGAGGAGAAAGGACACAGAGTTGTTTTTCTTCCACCCTCACAGTACTAGGACCTAGGCTCATCCAATGGAGCTGAAGGGTAGGAGTTTCAGGAGAGACAATACTACTTCTACAACACAGCATATAAACATGGAATTTGCATAGTGATAGCTGCTAACCTTGGTGGTTTTAAAGGGGGATTAGATAAATTCACGGAAGTTAAGGCTATCAATGGCTGCTGTTCATAATGACTAAATATTACTTCAAAATAAAAACAAAATGCTGAACTAGATGGGTTGTTGGTCTGCTCTTGTAGGGCTATTCTTATGTCACTGTCAGAGACAAAAATAAAAAATAAAATCAGGGCTTTTTTTCCCCAGCTGGAACTCAGTTCCAGCACCTCTCAGGTGGGTGCCGTTGTTATTATAAGAGAACTGAAAAGGCGTTCATTATGAGTTCCAGCACCTATTTTTCTAGAAAAATAGCACTGCAATTAATATTGTTGCTACCACCAAATGTCACAGAAGGCAGAATTCCAAGACAAAATTCTAGAATTCTACTCAAGCAACATCTCTGAGGACCCTTGAAATAAGCAAAACAGGTTTTGATAAACCAAAAATCTTTCTCATGGGAGTTCTACATATCCCACAGAAGACACTGGTATATGTCATTATTCAGGTTATGCTGTGGTCACCAGCTGCCTCTCTTACCAACACTGGATATATATATAGTGGTGGAAGTCCAGGGCTGATGAAGAGATTATCCATGCAGTAGGCCTGGGTTGCAGTTGCCACAGAAAATGTTGAGTATTTGGAGGTTCGCACTCAAGTGGAAAAGCTGAGGCATTTCAAAGGAATCCAAAAAGAGTTTCAGTGATAACAGACTCTCAGGAGGCTTGCACACAGTTTCCAGGCAGATAAATGAACATATAACACAACAGATAAAATGGTATTTCACAGCTAAATTAAAACTTCATGTTTTCAAAATCTATAAACCGCATAACTAGTTAATAAGACACAAGAAAATGTATGCAACTGCATTAGAAAACTACGCTCCCTTTGAAAGCAGTTTGGGCACATCCACATTTAGTGTCTCCATCTAAATTATCAAGATCTTCTGCCATGAAAATGAGATTTACTCTCATGATGGGCTGCCATGATTTATCATAGATTCTACTCTGCTCTTATTGGTATAATCTGGGACAACCAAAATTTATGCTGAAGGGAGGAATAGATACTTGTCAGCTAGGCTGATCTGCCGACTGGATGGATGTGATTTACACCCCACCCTTCATCTCTTTTGTGATCCCAGGGTGGTTTTCAAAAAAGATAAAAGAAAAACACATCAACAATTAAAATACAGCCAATTACAGTTATTTTAAAAAATCAAGCAGCAGTCGATAGTAAATATCGCAATGCCAGCAGGATACACACAAGCAACACTACAAAATAAAAACGAGAGGTCTTGAAACATTTACTTTTCTGCAGTTACTAACAGTTCATTCCCAATACTTACTGCACTAACACATTTGTCCTTACAGTGGGATAGGCTGGCCATAAGATTTGGAAGTATGCATCAAAGACCACACAAATTTCACTAGAGCGAAATTGAAAAATTATATTTATACCTGGTTGGGCTCTGCGAGTGGTACCAAGTCTGGGGTATGTGGTTTTTTGTTTTTGGCAGGGATTGGAGAGAGCACAGAGCCTTAGCACTAAAACAATTTATTCTCCTAAGCTTAAATAGCCTTGAAAGGTTTGCATCTAGCATGAAAGCAAAACAAAAATCAACCAGCCAGCAAGTCTTCCTGCCTTTAATGCAGCTGGCATTCCACATTTACACACATTCCATTTCATCTCTGTCTTTACGGAATAGTAAATAAAGGCAAATTCCTGTACATGGATATATTCCAAGAGCTTTCAGTGAGATTTCATTTTTACAAAGCTCAATATGTCGTAGATTATTTATATGCATGTTAACTATTGAACAACTACATGCTACACAGTCGTCGATACAAGTTAATTGCAGAGCTGTCGGGAAGGAACATTTATTTAAAGTCACTTGCTTAACATTCTCTTAGGGGCTCAGCCTGCCAGGGGACTTTATGTTTGGGATCTTAGCAACATGCCTCATGGCTTTAAAGACATACTGATAACGGAGTATTATGAGGGCCAATTGCTGCCTGCTTATTTGCATGTGTATTGCTCTAGTAAAGCAGAGGGGGTTGCAGGTAGCTTTTTAAGGGCTTTTTAAAACACTCAGTACAAAGAGCATCCCTCAGTATTTTCCAAACTTTATATTTTCTGCAGAGATGTATCTGCCAAGGAGTCGTTGCAGGCCTGCCAGCAGTGGCAACATATGGTAGAGCACATGTGGGCAACCTGCAACCCCCACTTAATGCAGCTTCCAGCACCTCTTGAAACTGCCCGATTCTTCCATCTCTTCATAGAATCCTGGAGTTGGAAGGGACCACAAGAGCCATCTAGGCTGGATCTTGGCTGGATGTTGGGATCTAGGCTGGATGTTGGGATGCAACCAAGGAATTGGGGGCAATTGGCAGGCCCCCAGCAGGCCCCAGCCCACCGGCCAGTGTGCCAGGCGATCTCCAGTCCTTGAATCAGCATGAAACTGCGACCCTCGCTTCAGAAGCCTTCAGAAGCTGGGCACGCACACTCAGCAGAGTAAATAACGCTGTGCAACCGAAGTGGCAGGGAGAGGCTGTGCTGAGCATATTTACAAGCAGTTTATTCAGCGTACATCAGGACAAAAGGAAAAACATGTCTTCTCCCCTTCATGTACAAAGCAAGAAGCATAAGCAAAAGCTATACACAAACGGAAGTTCCCAGCAAGCTGTGCTGGAGTGTAAACAGACATGTGACACACAACAGTCTCATGCCTGTCCCTTAAGGTGGAACGGAATATTCTAACACTACACACACGTTGCAAACTCATACAGGGAAATCCGTTAGCAAAAGACGGGACACCACAGTGCCATGTGGTGTCATAGTGTTATATTGCATGTACAACGCAAATACAACACTTTTTCTTTATCAATCTATCTGAGTTCCAAGTCAAGCCCTCTGCAATGCAGGAATCTTTTGCCCAATGTGGGGCTTAAATCCATAACTCTGAGATTGGGTCTCATGCTCTATCAACTGAGCTATCAGAGCGCTCCTTTATCCAGTTTGTTTCCTAGCTTTCAACATGGATGAGGTATATAAATGAAAGCCTTCTAGAAATAGCTGTTTTGAAAAGAATCCCATTTTCAGAGTAGCTGGAGGCCTGTCAGTTCTAATGATAAATCACCACTCCGCTTTGGCAGTAAAAGAATAATCAGTATCTGCTTACTGTATTGTATCATCTGACTTTATTGATAAAGAATAATTTTTAATCCATTTGTAATAGCTACATGAAGGGACTTTTAATTTTCACAGTTTAAGCAAAATGTATTAAGATGTATTCTACATTTAAAAAGATTTCCTGTAGGTGGTGCACACCTAGTGGTGCACATCCTCATGTTCATCTGCATTTTATTTCTAAAATGAAACTTAGAAAGGAATGTGTCAATTTTACCTGACACATAGCTGCAACAATAAGCACCTGCTTATCCCCAGTGCGATGAAGTAAATTGATTTTGGATTTGGATGCAGAGTGAGCTTAAGCAAGTCACTATCAATCTGCCTGACCTATCTCTCAGCCAGGCAATTCTTTGCCCCACCCAAATCCCACACTGCTTATCCTGCCCTGTGACTCTTTAAGACTATAGAGGGAGGAGAGGATGGCATTTCATCACCTCCTGGAATCAGTAGTACTTAAATGTGCTTAGTTTGGGATGGGTTGTGACCTTAGCATAAACACGGTGGGAAAACACTTTGGTGCATTCCATCAAGCCTTTGCCACTACGGTTCCAATACCGGAAAACAGAAGAGAGACGCTGCAGCTCATTCCTTTAAGAAATTGTGCATTTTAGCATACACGAGTCTCTCGGTTGTGCTGTTGCAATCAAATCAATATGCTCATTCTTTTGTCAGCTAATGCAGAGCTTTACAATGGAAAGGAGCAGAAAGAAACTATTAATCAAACTTAATGATGGCTCTACTGTGGTGCCCTTTGGAAATTATCCTCGCTGTGGCTGTAGGAGAGCTGCTTCTCTGTATGTGGCTCCCACACAGGCTCTTTCAGTGGAAATACCCCACGCAATTGAGCCTCACCCATAATCCTTGTCTTAGGAAGCAATTATGGAAGCCATTGTATGAGAACAACAAATACTTCATTATACTTTGGTACAAGTATACACCATCTTCGTTCATCTTCCTCATTCTCTCACACTTCTCTTCTCTGCTGTTGACCAGCACTCCCACACACTTCTAATATATTTTATTTTGGTTCCTTCCAGACCATCTCTTAAAGCAGTCTTACTCTCACCACCCATGAGGGCTAGCATTTAAATGTTCTTCCAAACATACATGAGCTGCTCACAGAAGAACTGGCTCATATATAGCTGGGAGAATATCTAAAGAGCCTTTCACAATTTTAGTCTGCCAATATTTGACTACAACTCCCATCACCCCTGAAAACTGGCCATGCTGGCTCAAAATAATTGGGGTTTTAGTCCCAAAACAGCTGGGCACCCAAATTAGACAAAGGCTAACCTAAAGGGTACTATATATTGTGCCAGTTTTAGCATCACATACATAAAAAGTATACATTCCCACCATCTTTTGACCAACCCCCCCTACTTTGTCTCTAGCAACCTGTTCTACTAAATGTTTCCATCTTGGGGATATTAGGCTTCAGTGTGTGAAGGAAGCTAGCCGGAGGGGGCGGGATATTCTGGGATAAATGAACATCTAATATATAAATAGGCCTCTAGGCCTCCCCCAAGCTTCAAGCAGTAAATAGGCAGACAAACACCACAAGCCTTATCGTGTCTGTTGAGAAGGACATCCAAGTGTGTTCTTCTAAGAACATTCAGAATTGCAGTTTTAAGAGCCGTTTCGGGCAACTATGTATAACACCTGACTTCTCACAATTGGATATCTGAAATGATTCCATTGCAAAACAGTGTGTGGCTAAGATCACATAAGGTGATGAAAACAGTATCTATGGTGCTTCAACTACATTTGAATATATCCCCCTGATGGTTATCACCTGATGAATGTGTGAACTGATCCAGAGTTTATATTGCACAGTAGCAACGTGACGAAGATGTTTTGAGGAATATTTAAATGTGTGAAAGGAGAACGGTCAGACATTTTACAAGTTTGCCTCCTGGACAGATTTGGCGCCATCAATGTGTTCTTTCTTTGAGCAATTTTCATTGAACACCCAACTCCAAGCGGTGATTTGCATTCATGTTAAATTTATCTCACAGTAAAATTGCACAGTACTCCAGTCCTATTAATCCAGTTAAAAAGCAATTAAAGCATACTATGTTTATCTCTTTCTTTCTGCAGAATGCACGTAAGCTGTATAACACATAAAGGTTAAAGACAAATTCAAACACATTCTCTAAATATAAATTGCAGCTGAGAAAACTCTATATGTACTTTCACATGCACCCACTCTCTTTGCAAAGTCATCTAGAAAAAAATAATCTAAAACTACAGACAAGTCATATATATTTTATGTAAGTGGTTAACCCCTAAAAGATAAATGCCACACAAACAGGTAGGCCACCGAATAACAAGGCACATTGCAGAAATACTCCTGCAGCTCCACAAGCCTGAGGGGCACCGCTGGATTTCAAAAAGTACATTTAAGCCATTCCAAATTGCAGTAGCACTCCTGGAGCTAATATCGAGTTGACATTTCTATTAGAAACTCAGACATTCTGGGTTTAATATCTCAGCCATTCCAAATTGCATCGTCCCAGAACTTGGCAGGAAGGTTGTCAGCCTCAATGCTGTTTCTTGATCCCAAACTAAACTGTTTTTAAAAGATTAAGGTGTTTAAAAAAAATAAGGCAACAAGGGCTAAAGTGACAATCTTTTACCATTCAGATAAGGACTTTACAACTCAGCCCTTGTTTTTTCATTAGAGGCTAGGGAAAAGAAAAGCCTTTTTTGGTTCAGCTAGTTTTCCAGGTGTTTAGTGCCAATTCTTGAAATCAGAAACCAAAAATTAATAAGGTTGCCACAAAGTACTTCTGGGGAAACAATTATTTTTATATCGTGCTTACATATTGGGTTATCTGACCAGCTCCTCAACCCCCAACGGCACCTCAGAACAGTCTGGCCCACAGAAGATTAGATTCTTCAGCGATAAATTTCAAATTAAACCTCCAATCCTGAATTATTGCTGCACAACATTATGAATATGCCCATCCATATCACTGCCCCATAATGGTAAACATTTAGGAATTTAGGATATTAACAAAAAATTAATCAATTTGTGTCATGCAACTCAAATTGGGTCTACTAGACAGATTTTTTTCAGAGCAATGTGGACGAAAGTCGCTTCTGAGGCCTCTCTGGATTAGGGGCCCTTAAGCTTAAGCTTAATTAGTTTCATAGTAGACCGGCCCCTGCATACACCTCCTTAGTGTAACAAGAGACATCCTATTCCTGCCATTACCACTGCTGAACCAAACAGTCCTGTGTCCTTTTGGTCTGCAGGATCACAGCTGGACACACGGAACTGATCAAATAGCCACTACACAAAATCTTCCACAGGAGAGAGAGGGGTGAAAGTTCACCACCATACCTTCCCATGGGTTTGCTTCTTAGGTCAGTTACTAGCTCTTTAACTTATTTGAGCCTGAACCTGGCACTACATACAGTATTTAACTGTCGTTGTGGTTGTTTTCAAATGGAAAGTAAGTATACCTGAGTTAGGCTGCAATCCTAACTCTACGTACCTGGGAGTCAGCCCCACTGAATTCAACAAGGCTTCATTTTGAGTAGACATGGATACGATTGCACTGCAAGACTGGTTTTTCACATAGCTGTACTGTATATTCCTAGTAGTAGACTTGGTTGTTTACTGATTCATATGCAAGAGGAACTAATATAATCTAAATGGAAATGAAAAGGCAGCATGCAAGCGTTCAAGTTCACCAGAACTCTTCTTCAGTGTAGATCTTAAGAAAGGTAGTGTGTGTGTGTGTGTGTGTGTGTGTGTGTGTGTGTGTGTGAGAGAGAGAGAGAGAGAGAGAGAGAGAGAGAGAGTCACTGTGCATGATGAAAAGGCAAATTGACAGCTTGTAAGAGATTGAAGATGAAATGGAAGAGGTGATCTGTAGATTTAATTAGGTTAGGCTGTAGAAAGGCATTATGGGCTAAAAGAGTCAAGGCAACCCTAGCGCTATAATTATAAAAATAAGAGTAATTCAGATCTGTCCAATCCCCACTCCTATGGGGGAAACCATGTGCCCTACAAGTGGGCAATAGTTTGATAAACTTTATATCTGGTGCATCACCCAAAGTTCAACTCTAGATTTGCTAAAAATAAGGGATGTCACATTTTTTTTCTGCACTCTTGCCCTCTGCCTTACAGGCAATCTATGTGTTCCAATTAGTTCCAGAGGCAGATCCAAAAAATGAAAGCTTTTATATTTCCAAGGGGGAGTAGGTGTTTCTCCTTCACTGAAACATGCTTTGCCGTAACCTGAGAATTTCTTTGTGCTGGGCAGAGTAATCTCTCAGCCTAACCTACTTTACAGGATTGCTATGAGAATAAAAGTGAGAACCCGATACAAGATGTTTTGAGTTCCTTGAAGGAGGGATGTGATACAAATTTATTTATTTATTGTGGGAAACAATGAATGCAGACAAGCCATCCCCTGTACGTGCAAAGCGTTAGGTCTCAAACTCTGCCAATATGTGCAATACCATTGTGCTGGATTTCTCTCCCCCCCCCCCCATTACACTATTTTCATTTTGCTCACTTAAAACTAAAATCCTCAGTAAGACTCAGCTGCAGGTTATGTATGGTTACAAAATGATAGGTTGTAGACATCCAGACTGAATTACAGCCTACTGCAACTGACAATGACCGATCCATTTCAGTGGTCCAGAATACTTTTTAAAATTATAAAACACATTTCTGAATTTCCCATCTAGCTGGCAAGCCAGAATGTTTCCCCAACCTTTTCTTCATTTAAGTCTCCCTTTATTATTTCAGTGCTCCAACCTCAGGCCAAAAAGCGAAATGGCCAATACAGCAAATAGAGTATGCTGTATTTGAAAAGCGGCAATAATGCAATGCAATTCTCTTCACTTTACACTTCACATCTTGGGAAGAAAAGAAAAAAAGAGACAGGAAGGAAAATATCAGCCTCACACAGAGCCCACTATGTGGATCTGAGAGAGAATTTTGCCTTATGTTTTGGTTCCCCTGTAATAGCTAACTAGGGTAAATGCACTATTATGAACAGTTACACTAACAAGTAAATTGAAATATTACACTTTTTGCATATATCGTGTCAACTAATTTCCATCTTGGCTCCTGTGAGTTTGGCTGCATTTGATGACTACTTAAATTAGGGGCTCATATGGAAAATGATGTAACTCACTCCATATGCACATATGGCCTGATTTTCCACTCTCTTGTATTATGCACTGTAATTTGGGTGTATGCAGAGCAGCATCAAAATGAGGCTTTTGACAGTGCAACCCTGCTTGTGCATCTATTAAGAAGTAAGTCCCACTGAATTAAATGGGGCTTACTCTTGGGGAAATGGGCACAGGATTACAGCATGAATCAAGCATTTGATACAGCATTTGTGCAAGAAGGCATTCATGTGAACCAAAACCAAACCCGAATTACAAATACTTCTACTGAGATGATGATTATAGCGCTTACAATTTTCAAATTCTAGTTCTGGTTTTGGCCATGTATTTAGCTTTTTGGCACTGATGACATGGAAATTACTTCTGCTCATTGACAGCGGTGCCATGAATATTTATGATTTTACTCACCTCAATGCAAAAACCACACATTTGTTGTTGTGGATAAGTGTCCTAAGCATTGTTGTGGATAAATGGCCTCCTGAATAGGAGGTCTGAAATTATCACTGGGTTCATGGAGAAAAATAGTGACTGAAGACAGTTGTTGTTGCACAATTAGGCAAACTACTCAAATAATGTGCAGCAATGATTCAGATCTGCCTTATATTGATTATATCGTTTCCTGTTCTAAATGGGCTTGAGAACCTGTGGAGTGCTGGTATAGGAGAACTGATCAAAAAGGAGAGGCAATTAGCAGCAGGGTGCAGCAATAAGGATCAGGAAGGCAATCGTAGGCAGCTGGTCCTTCAGGACCTGGGAGAGCTCCCATGGATACTAGGTGATAGTTCTGACAAAATCCAACATCCATCGGAGTTCTAACTTTAAGTCCCGATGATCACCAGATTCATGTCTCTCACATGAGGCTGCATAAATATTTGAAAGAAAGATTTAAACATGCCTCCCTCCAACCAGGAGTGATGGCAGTTTGGAAATGGATGCTGATTGAGAAGACTAATGTAGTTCAGAATCATTGTCAGAGTGGCCAGTTCTCAACAAAGGCCCACACTTTGAAATGGGGAACAAAATGTACAGATGGTAAGTTATTTATTTTTAAAAAAATACTTATACCCCATCCCCAGCATATGCAAAGTGGCTGTTACAACAGAGAAAAGAGTAAATAAAATGACAGATGTACAGTGGTACCTCAGGTTACAGACGCTTCAGGTTACATATGCTTCAGGTTACAGATTCCGCTAACCCAGAAATAGTACCTCGGGTTAAGAACTTTGCTTCAGGATGAGAACAGAAATTGTGTGGTGGTGGCATGGTGGCAGCAGAAGGCCCCATTAGCTAAAGTGGTACCTCAGGTTAAGAACAGTTTCAGGTTAAGAACGGACCTCCAGAACGAATTAAGTTCTTAACCCGATGTACCATTGTACCAAGTAAATTAGAAACAGAATTCAGCAAAAAGATAATAAGTAACTATGAATTGTATCAACTAGTATAGTTTCTCTAGGAAGAAACTGTGAAGGCCTAACAAAAAGTATGGGGTGTTCCAGTTTGCAAATGTTTTTTGGAAGCTGAAAGTCTGACGCGGCTTCCATGGCTTCTGATTGAGTGCAGGAAGCTCCTGCAGCCAATTGGAAGCCGCACCTTGGATTTCAAATGTTTTCGGAAATCAAACAGCCTTCCGGAACGGATTCCATTTGAGAACCAAGGTACAATTGTAATTACTGAATAAAAAAGAGGATGGTAACAAACCTTCCCTTGTCTTTATACTATCCTGGACCACCAGCTGGGAGCCACTGCCAGCATCCTGACAGTACCAGCTGAAGTGTGACCTTCAACAGCAGCCTCACATAAACTGTTTTGCAGTAGCCAAACTGGCAGAGGATGAAGGGCACAGATCATCAATTTGGGATAGCAATGTCAAATCTAGGACCTTCCCAAATGTAGGTGTGAAGCCAGATTGAACCATGATGAAGATAACAACAACAAATCAAAATTGTGTACCCACAGCTCACAACAATCTTTTAGAGATTTGTTCCACAAAATCCATATCCATTCTTGTAGGTTGTGTATTTCCAGCTCACAGGAAAGAAGAAATATCCACGGAAATGACAGGTTTTGCACATTTCCACCTATCTCACTCCAAAAGTAGTGCAACTTCAGCTGCTTGGTGGAAAATCATTCAAACTACAGGTTTACTGGTTACTTTCCCCTTAAAGGCCATATCACCACTTCTGTCAAATTGAAATGTCTCAGGGCTGTATTCTATGTCAATCATTAATCCTGGGAGGAAACATGCTGTGCTCAAAAAATCGTCTCCCCTATCCTCCCACCATCCTAATTGTCCTGTTTCTCTTCATTAGTTCCATTCGGCATCCTTCTCCATAATCCATATATTGGCCTTTTTCTCTCATCAAATTCCTCTGTCTTTTTCAACAAGGGTAAGACTTCTGTCTGTGAGTGAAACAAATCACAGAAATTGCTGTGATAGATATAAGTCACAAGAAGCTTGTTGCTGTCTCTTGACATTTCATATAGTCCAAAGACTCCTGTAAAATGTTTAGGAAGAACTGGTTTAATCTTCTTTTTAATAGCTGTGGTCCAAGACTTGCTATGAATATATGGAAAATTCATCAACTCCCTGATTTGGAGTTTACCTCTTCCAATAAAATAAAATAAAATGGAAAATTCAACTTTCATTTTGTTGCCTATGGGAAAATACTATTTGATAGCCCTAAGTTTCTTAGGAAAGCAATTGAGAAAGATGAGCGGATATTTGAATAGCCACTTTTAATGCTTTGAATTAAGTTAGACACTACCCAGAATGCACCCATAAGAATTACTGAAACAATGATTTTATGAAGCTACATGAAAATTAACAAATATGAACAAACATATAACATGGCGAATTGAACAAACAGGTTGACAGCTCCTGTTGCTTACTACCAATGCTTACTACCAATAATAAAATTAATAATACTTTTTAAAAATGATTTTTTATTAATTTTCTTTTCTCAAAACAAATATTAAATATCATTACTAAACATGCATTTTCCACCCCCACCCCTGTTGACTTCCCTCAACTACCATTTCTGGTTTATTACATCCAATCATACATTCTGCTGTTTGTATACAATACAATGTTATCACATTGTTATACTTCTTGTTCTCTGTAACTAAAGTTGTAAATGTTTAATTTAAATCCTGCCAACGAGACCATTTCTTTTTGTTGTTTCTGCAAATATATTGTAATAAAATTAACAAAAAATCTTATCTATGTTCACTACCTTAAATAAATGTTCTTTCATTGTTAACAATCTTAGTCTCCAAAATTGACAATGAACATCTAGCTGCTTAAGTCAAAACACTTTATCTAACCACCGCAAGAGATTAAACATCCTACTGGGCTTTTGGATGTACCCAAAGTAGCTGTATTAGGTCCTGGCTCTTCTGTTGCCAGTTCTCTCTCTTCTTGCCTTGACAAGTCTGTCCTTGTGGTTTTATCTTCCTTTCTCTTTCTGTGGGTAGAGAAAGGCCCAATTCTCCACCTTTCCTTTTCTCCTGTTGTACTGTCCTCTTTCGGCAACTCATTCATCCTCACATTTATGTCAATATTTGTCCAGTACCAGGCACCCTCCCGGTGGTTTAGAAATAACTTCATCAGCTTCCCCCACATGCCCACTTAAATCTGCCTCAGAGGATTGGGAGTTCCACCAGAGTAGATCAGGGACATATGGGGGTGGAGAGGCATGGGAAGTTCTGCTACCTGGGAAGAAATCCACTTTGCAGCATCGAATGAGTAAGACGACTAGAATAACAATGCAACCCTATGTGTCTGCTCCATGCTAAACCCCATTCAGAAATAAAGAATTTCAGCCTCAGAGTACTACTCTAATACTGTGGTACCTCGAGTTACATACGCTTCAGGTTACAAACTCTGCTAACCCAGAAATAGTGCTTCAGGTTAAGAACTTTGCTTCAGGATGAGAACAGAAATCGTGCTCCGGCGGCATGGCAGCAGCAGGAGGCCCCATTAGCTAAAGTGGTGCTTCACGTTAAGAACAGTTTCAGGTTAAGAACAGACCTCCGGAACGAATTAAGTACTTAACCTGAGGTACCACTATACAGAAGTCCATATCACAGAACTTCCAAACAAAAGACTGTTAACACAAAAAGACGCTTCTCAGTATTAGAGTGGCAGTGGCTGGCTGTTTTCCCATCATTCATCTTGCCAATGTTCTTTCCCACTAAATACTATTATTCCTCTGCCTGTGACCCATCCACTTAATGAAGTGAAATTAATTTACCGTAATAGGAAATTTTCAGAGCCACAATCTACATGAAAGCACAAGGCTTAATATGGGAAGAACAAATGGCATTTTCATGCAAGAGTGACCACAAGCACTGAAAAGAAATTTGAAAGGACATCATACCTTTCGAAGAAGGAAAAGTATTAGCCAAGATAATATGCTGCAATAAATAAGACAAATCACCATATATATCATCAGAGCTGAAAGCAATGATGCAAATTTAGGCTGACTTTCAAAATGCTAAGCAATTATTTCCTTTCATTGAATGTGTATCTCTTCCTTTGAGCCAGGCCACTCAGTGCCTCTTCTATGTTCATAGCCACCTATATAAGTGAGCAGAATGTTTTTTCCTGTGCTATCCACATTCTTAGGCTGCCCTCAGCCAGAGCCAGGGCTTTTTGACTGTGGCTCCGATCTGGTGGAATGCTCTGTCACAAGAGACTAGGGCCCTGCGGGACTTGACATCTTTCCGCAGGGCCTGCAAGACAGAGCTGTTCCACCAGGCCTTTGGCCAAGACACAGCCTAACCCCCTCCTTTGGTAATTCCTCACAGAACTCTAGCCCAATGGTTGCCATCAATTTGATTTGAACTGATTTTATAATGAATTGATATTAGAATGCTGTATTATTTTACTGTTGTTAGCCGCTCTGAGCCTGGCTTCAGCTGGGGAGGGCGGAATATAAATATATTATTATTATTATTATTATTATTATTATTATTATTATTATTATTATTATTAAAATTATTATTAATAAAATTATTATTATTCTTATTATTTCAACACCAAATACTTTTGGATCTTCTTGATGCTCATCTTTTTGAAACAACCAACAATATTCTTATCACTTCACGCTTTTGCGTCAAATCACTGCCAGAATCATGTGACCAAAGCATATATTTATTTACTTTATCGGTCTGATTTATACCCTGCCCTTCATCAATTTCATTGATTTGAGTGTTACATGGCACCCCAGTCTCAGAGCAGCGTGAGATTCCAGGGAACTTTCTGCTTACCCAGGGTTGGGTAATCCACCAAAGATCATGCTTATCACTATCCCCAAATACTAGACAACTTGAAAAGAAAAAGGAAGAACTTAGGTTTCTTTCAACAACAGCAACATGAGTAGGTCCCCCCCAAATTAGGCCAATGGTTACCAATTGTGTTTTAAAGATCCCTAAGGATTTCAGAAGCTTATCGTGGGCTTCACAAAGCAATCAGTATTTTTCGCTCCATAAGACACACCAGACCATAGTTATTGGAGGAGGAAAACAAGACAAAATAATATTCTGAAGCTCAGAAGCCAGAACAACAAGAGGGATCACTGCGCAGCGAAAGCAGCAATCCCTCTTGCTGTTCTGGCTTCTGGGATAGCTGCGCAGCCTGCATTCACTCCATAAGACGCACACACATTTCCCCTTACTTTTTAGGAGGGGAAAAGTGAGTCTTATAGAGCAAAAAATACGGTATTTCAGAGTTTTCTCATCCAGCCTTCACCACAAGATTCCAGGGCAGGTCACAACGATATAATCAATACTAAAAGGCCATGAAAATGATTTAAAACAAAGCAAGGAATATAACACAAGCCAATAGTGATAGAGAAGATGAACACAACCACCATTTCCTATCCTCTGCAACATACAGCCTAAGAAATTGCTTCATGTATCTAGGATGCATTCTCTGTTGATATGGCATGGCAGTCAGGCCAGTATGAATGAGGTGTGCATCACTTAATGATGTCCAAAATCCCAGTGACATTAAAGATTCCACTGAAGTTATAGAGCAGTTCCTCAGAAAACATTTTGATAAGTAAATAGTTAAATACTTGTCCACCTACCTTACACAGCTACTACTATTTAAAAGTGTAGGGGTTTGGTTCAGAAAACAATATTCTGCTGTGGTGATAGTTTCCAAAACCTCAGTTCTCTATTCCCAAGGATCAGAAATTGACCCAAATGCTTTATATATTTTGCTACACAGAAGCCTGCAGTGAGTTAGTGACATGGCTCCAGCTTAGTAGCAAAACATGCATAGCGTCCAGAAACATGAA
The DNA here is from genome assembly GCF_964106915.1 of Podarcis gaigeae. Classification (NCBI taxonomy): domain Eukaryota; kingdom Metazoa; phylum Chordata; class Lepidosauria; order Squamata; family Lacertidae; genus Podarcis; species Podarcis gaigeae. Next base: position 25,778,932 of record NC_139681.1, on the reverse strand, counting down.
AAATAAATGTGATTTAAGATTATTAGAAGTCATTTGCTTCCTCTTCTGTCACCCCCTAGAGCATACTTGAGTATCTTCTTGCAAACCAAAATAACTATTAAAAAAAACAAAAAACCCTCACAAAATAGTGCATCCTTGGAAACCAGTTAGCAACAATAAAATAACAAGAACTTTTGATGCTCTCAATCACTCTCAGAGAACAGTTCAATGTATTCTGAAGCCTGGTCTTTACAGAGTGCTCCATCAATTTAGAGCATCCCTTGACAAGAGAAATCAGTGAAAGGAAATTGCTGCCTAGATCTTATATTCACCACAGGGATTAGCATCCCCGTGGCCAGATTCTCATCACATGGCTGTATCAATTTGTAGAACTCACTGCAGAAGTTGAGGTCATGAGGTTGTAAGTTTATTTGCCCACACCAGGGAACATCTTTGATATGGACCTTAGGTAGGAATACTCATGAAGCGAGGCCATAACTCACTATGAACTTGGAACAGCCTTTCTCAACCTTGGGTCCCATCGCCCAGATGTTCTTTGAATACAAATCCCATAATCTCCGACCTCTTGCCCCGCTGGATAGGGATGACAGGAGTTTTAGTCCAACAACATCTAGAGGCCCATGGTTGAGAATGGCCGACTTAGACCATCTAAGCCAGCTCTTCATTGTCTTTGCTTTGAAGCTCTTTAGACAAGCAGCTCTTAGCAATGTTCCTTAACAATGTTTGCCACTTCAGACTAAAGGTATGGGACTGCAACTTTAAATGTTCTCCTATGGAGACGGGGGGGGGGGGAACCCATCACCCCTCCCCCCCCTAAAAAATGATTTATAATGAAGAAAGTGGGAGCCAGAACACTTTCTCCTTGACTCCTAGTTTTCTTTGTGAGGAGTAGGTTTTAAAAAATAAATAAGAGTGCGCATTCAATCATGCCCACCTGCAGTCTGAAATGAATGAGCTGTTTGTCTTGATAGGTTCTAAACAAAAGGCATAAAAAGGTAACACATCAAACTGCATAGCTACTGTGAGCAGTGATGGGAAAACTCCCCAAGTTCACATCATAATGAGTTTTGTTTTGCTAAGCCTCTTCAGGTAACTTTCCTCATGTTGTTGTTCTGATGGCTGTTTTGAAAATTATTGTTGTGGCTTAGAGTCCCCCCCCCCCTTTTTGTCAATCATGCTGATTCTCTGATTGGAAGCCTTGCTATATTTTCATATTATCATGAAGTGTTTTGATTTGTTAGCCACCCTGAGTTTCTTTTAAAACTAGAGAGAACATAATAATAAAATAAATAACAAATTGTTCAGATGGGGGCCGATTGGTAGCTTTCATGGCAGCCTGAAAAGCTGAGGCACTTGGGAAATCTTACTATCAAACCCCTACTCCCCTAATAAAATTGATCTTGTGAAGAGTGGAAGCAGGCCACAGGGAGAGCTGGGGAAATGAATTTGTCTAGGAACTGAAGCTATAATTTCTATACATCCAAAGGCAGTGGACTTTCCTTGACATGCTGCTGTTTCTAATCACCCCTGACCATTCATGGTTGTCCACACTTGAGGGAACAGGCCTGGCTGGTGGCAAATGAATTATGAGCTGGAGCTGAACTTCTCTGCTTGGTTCATAATAGACTTGGTGGCGAGTAAACCCTTGTAACTACAAGTCTCCACTCTGTCTTCCAAACTAAAGACTCTTCCAGATGCCCTGTTTATTGAGCATTCATCCTGATTTAGTTGCAGAGTGGTTACACAATAATGCACATTCATCCAGATCTACTTGACGGGTGTTTACATGCCTTCACATTAATCATTCATTCTTTCCACACTCTTCCGTGGATTTTCCTGTCACTTTCCTCACTGCAAAATGTCTGTTACATTTCTTGAAGTGGATTTGCTGTGCTAGGAAGACAGAACTCTTTAATCTACTTTAATTGCCCTAACCTAAATTTCCAGTAACGGAACCCCTCCCATAAAATAACAACAGTCTGGAGGCAACTTAACAGAGCAATTATTTCCATCCAGTGTTTGTGACTGACAGATCTTCTGGTTATCGTAAATCTACTCCAGGAAAAAATGGAATGCTAGAAAATGCAAGGTGACAGTGTTGCGGAAAATATTTTGGAGCTAAATATGAAGCACTTCAGCTACTCATTCCCATTTTCCTGTATGTTGTCTTGAATGTGGAAGTTAGCAGCTTGAAGTGCACAAAGGAAGGACTCTGCCAATGCCTCTCTTATTGCTCAGAGTTGAAGGGGATGAAGAGTTTGTCATCTTCATCTTGGAGGAAATAGCTGAGGCCAGGGATGGAGGTGGATCTGCTTTGGATGGATTGATACACAGCACTGTCTCCAACCGAGCTGATTGAGCTTTATCTGCAACAGACCACCTCTCACATCGAGCACCTGCTTATGCCCTAGTTGCTTGTGCATTTTTTGTTTTGACTAAATTTATGTGAAGTTGCATGCAAAACCACACACCTATTTTTATGTATAATATGTACAAAAAAAGTCCAGACCAGGTGGTCCTATATTTCTACAGTGTGATTATATAATAATTAATCCATAAGTATTTTATACAGTTATATGCATTGTTTTATGTTCTGCTAATGTGCTGGTTGCTTTAGGAAATGTGTAGAATATGCATGTATTTTAGTATTTTGTTGGAAGCCACCCGGAGTGGCTGGGGAAGCTCAGCCAGATGGGCGTATTATTATTATTATTATTATTACTACTACTACTACTACTACTACTACTACTACTACTACCATATCTACAATATTGCATATAACATCATCTATAATGTGCAATAATTGCTCATATTTTAGTGGAACCAGTGGGGGGGGGGGGAGAAAGTAACTTGCTTCTCATTGAGATCAAGGAGCAAGATGGGAATCAGGAAAAAAAATATCTGTGCAGATAAATCCTATGTTGAGATTTTCAGAATATTCCACCTCTAGCTGAGATGCATAATGGTAGGGGACAACTCTTCCAAAGCCTCTGTTATTGCTCACAGTGGGGTAGAGGTGGCTGAAGAGCCATTTGCCAGGGAGATTGAGTAGCTGAAGTATATAAAGCAAGGGGTCTGTCAAAACTTTTTGTTCACATTAGGTGAAGGGAGATGAAGCGTCATTCACATATAACTCTAGCATATCAGTGGCTGGAAGGGAAGTTCCTTCAGCCTCCCACCCCCACCCCCGTTCAAAATATGGTCACAGTTTAAAATTAGTTGCCAGTGAGGGACATAAATTATCAACAAATATTTTATACAAATAATGTTGAAAAGAATGTTCAGGATTTGGATCACTAGGTTTCTGTTCCAATATTCAAAGATGAAAAACTGAGCATATGCATTCTAAAAAAACACAAACCCAAAACCAAACCACATGCCGTTGTTAACAAACTTTTCAGTAATTGCATGGAAGAGCAGGAGCACATGGGATGAATAAAGCTGCTTATTTGAAGAAATTATTATGATTATAGCTAATTGAACTCTTACCCTCTTACCCTCTGTTCAACTCTGGCGCATGCTGATGTTGCGTGCTATTTCAGTGGAGAGTTCTGCAGTTGTTTTCTTTCAAATTAGTTGGTTACTTCAATTAGTAAGTGGTCGGCAGGCAGCCACATTAAGCATAAAAGCCTTGGCAGGAAATCCAATAACTCTCTCTCACACATTTATTATCAGAGAAACCCTTCTGGAGGTTGAGTCAAACCACACCTCCCTTTTACCTGTCCTCAAATTCATTTCTTTTCCTATGCTCTTTGCACTCTTTTTCCTATGCTCTGTGCACTCATCCCACGATATAAAAAATCCCTGCTGATTTCAGCAGGACACCGTGTCCTTGCAAAAATTATATTTATCTTCTGCTTCCCAGTTCATCTGAAACAAGAAAGCTGGATAACACCTTTTTCTATGTGGAATGTAAACAGTTCCATCTTCTGCAAACACTGAGCTTAACTGTCTTTAAGATCAAGTAGATTAGTTGTGTTGGAGCCAAGCTACATGTCCTATGGCAGATCCATAACTAGATCTCTCAACAAATTCATGTGCGTGTGTTAGAAATAAATAGGTATAGATATAGATAAAGAGATAGATACAGATATAGGTATAGATATGTTATGGGGGAAGTACTTGGGGGAATGTCAAATCCAACTGAACTACAGGTGCCCATCTTCTCTGTGAATAATTCGTCACATTGCCTCCACATAACCAGGCTGTCTATTGCATTCTCTGGCCATGAAGGAGAATAAAGGCCTTCTTCCAGATGATCCTTGCTTGCACAACACATTATTCTTTAGCTCTGGTGTGCTCCTGTATCTTTGTGTTTTCTTGGGTCTTGTCTCCTTGTTTAAACTCTGGATCTGCTTTGCTCTTTGTGTCCTGACATCTGACTTACCCCTTGGCCCCTTTGCACTTCCCTTTGCACATAACTTATCTCTTGCTCTTTGATTCCTGACTCATAGCTTCTCCTGTTACTTCTGGTTTCCAGCTCCTGGATCACCTCAGACTGCTCTCAGGCCATCCTTAAACCTTTTCTCTGTGCCACGTCTGTGGTAAAAATCATAGCTGCCATTAGCCCCATTGGGCAAAAGATAGGAGTACCTGACTTTTCCCATCAGGATGCATCTCACCCGGGACACAGTCTGTTTGTACTACTGCCTTCTGGCAGGAGATACAGAAACATCAAGTCAAGGACAAATAGACTGAAAAATAGTTTCTATCCAAGAGCTGTGGCCTTCTTAAATGCAGTAACTCGATAGTGTGACCTGGGAGTTTGATGGGTGTGGGTGTGGGTGTGGCTGGAATGTGGTTTGTTTGGTTGTTGTTGTTGTGTTGCTTTTGTTGTTTTTAAGGGATGGCATCCAATTTCGTTGCACTTGTGCAATGTTGCACTTGTGTAATGACAATAAAGAATCTATCTATCTATCTATCTATCTATCTATCTATCTATCTATCTATCTATCAGGGCTTATAGCAAACTTTTCCTGACCTTTAATCAGAAAAAATTACATAGTGGGAAAGTGTTTACTCCCCCCTCCCACTCCTCTAGTGTCCCTATCCTGCTCAATTGCCCTCTCTTCCTGTGAATCTAACGCTACTGCAAATCTCATACTTGGTACTGATCCTACAAACTGAGTAACTATTGCTGTGAACAGTTACATTGGACCAAAAATGGGAAGCAGGTGGCGTTGTGGTCTACACCACTGAGTCTCTTTAGCTTGCTGATCGAAGGTTTGACAGTTCGAATCCCCGTGACAGGATGAGCTCCCGTTGCTTGGTCCCTGCTCCTGCCAACCTAGCAGTTTGAAAGCATGCCAGCGCAAGTAGATAAATAGGTATCGCTGGGGTGGGAAGGTAAACAGCGTTTCCATGCACTGCTCTGGTTTCTGTCATGGTGTCCCATTGCACCAGAAGCGGTTTAGTCATGCTAGCCACATGACCCAAAAAGCTGTCTGTGGACAATTGCCAGCTCCCTCAGCCTGAAACATAGATGAGCGCCACAACCTCATAGTTGCCTTTGACTGGACCTAACCATCCAAGGGGCTTTTACCTTTACCTTCCTGTCACAAATTCTTATGCTTAGATTATTTATTAAAACAAACAAACCCTGAGTAGATCTATTCATGAATCTTCTACCTCATGTAATTTTGGCCTTCAGCCTTTATACCTGAAAGGCTGCTATATGTACTGCAGCATGAGTTTCCATCAGCAAAGAGTATACAAATCTCTTGCTCTGCTATTCTTAAAACTGGTGAAGAGTCTCTTTGAGACACAATGGTTCCCGCTGCCTGCTTAGAATGTTGGAGGTAACAAAAGAGACACCATCACTCATGACATGCACCTTTATCTCAACATTTCCTTTCTTCACATTTTAAAAAAGATTTCAGTAGTGCTTCAGAAACCTGTCTGACCAGACACAAGAGATAAAAGAAATGAGTGTGCACACCACGAGTAAAAGATATCATCACCTTTGACTATCAAAAGATTCTGCCATCCATCTGCTGCCTTCAGGAAGTGTTTCTAAGTGTTCATGAAGGCAGTTCATTGTAGGCAGAATGAAAAGAGGTTTAATTGTTAGAGGTGAGGCAAACACCTCCATCCCAAGATTCTGAGTGCGAAATTTATTTCTAATCTTCTGTCTAATGGTTCCTGCGTCCATCTACTGGCTTGCCTCTGAATAGGTTAATTCACAATGTTATTATATACTTATTAAATGCATACCCAACACTACCTACAAGGAGCCCAGGGTGACATGCATTTGGTTTTCTCATTTTGTATTAAAATACTGCGTGAGGCGGGACGCGGGTGGCGCTGTGGGTTAAACCACAGAGCCTAGGGCTTGCCGATCAGAAGGTCGGCGGTTTGAATCCCCACGACGGGGTGAGCTCCCATTGCTCGATCCCTGCTCCTGCCAACCTAGCAGTTCAAAAGCACATCAAAGTTCAAGTAGATAAATAGGTACAGCTCCGGTGGGAAGGTAAACGGCGTTTCCATGCGCTGCTCTGGTTCACCAGAAGCGGCTTAGTCATGCTGGCCACATGACCCGGAAGCTGTACGCCGGCTCCCTCGGCCAATAAAGCGAGATGAGAGCCACAACCCCAGAGTTGGGCACAACTGGACCTAAAGGTCAGGGGTCCCTCTACCTTTACTGCATGAGGCAGGTCAGGCTGAGAGACAGTGACTGGCCTAAGGTAACTCAAAAGAGATTCCTGGTTGAGTAGAGATCTGAACTGATCTCCTTGCTCTCTGTCCACTGCTCTTAGCCACTGTGCCGCAGCTCAAAGAAAGTTCAGGAAGATTGTTGAATCCAGTACAAACATTTCTTTTTACCTAAGACATTGTATACCAGTAAGTGACTAACGGTACTTCTCTGCTCATTTCCCTGAAAGGTTACTGCACTTATCGTCAAAATGTCATTGTAAACACAATGGTAGGCAAGAAATTAGGCCAAGATAGAGAGATAGATAGATTGTGTGTGTGTATGTTTGTGTGTGTTTATGTGTGTTGCATATTTTCAACCACCTGTTTTGTAGTACATTTTTGGAGAAATGTTCTATTCTCCTGATTAGAAACATCATGGAATTTTCACGAGAAAATAGACCATACTCAGAGAAAATATTAATTTCTTGTGCTAAAGCACTTCACTTTCCTTTCCCCCTCCTTTAAATCATATTCACAAAATAATGATGAGAACGACTTTAGAAGCCTTTTAGGTTTAACTGGTTCTTTCTTCAGCTGGTTGCAAACAGTGTACTCTCATTTGAACAGCAAGGGGGCACTTTTCAAAAAGCTAGTCAGGCAACTATCGCTAATGATTCATAATATTAAATCCATCTGAAATCAAGGGTGTTTTCTGAGAGTGCTATTAGGTTTCTGATGCTTTCCATACAGTCCAATTTACTCTCCTCTAATACAACAATTCAACTGCTTTGCCCAGCTCCTTACAGTTTTCATGAAATAAACATTAGCAATAATCAGCATGGAATAGAGGGCGTTTGCCTTCCCCCTATTCTTCCTCCATTCATTTATTCATATTTTGCTACAAGTCACAATTATCTTCCAATGGACTTTTCCCTATGCGGTTATGAACAGATTTTTTTAAAAAATGAAAAAGACTATAAAAATAATAATAATTAAGCAAACCACCCAGTTACATATATATGCGTGTAAATAAATACTGACAATTTGTAGATGTTAAAAAAGAAGTGGAAAGAAGCCTTGGGAAGGAGTAAGTAGGGCAGTGGGAATATAGTCCCATTGACATTATTTTTAAACTCAAAATCCCCCTCTCTCAAAAGCTGCTTTTCATGCCATGGGTTCAACAGGGAATTAATATAGACAGTGGGGAAAGCAAATGTCCAGATAGGGCTCTGAGTTTTTCCACATGAGACTGAATCCCAAGGGTTAGGTGTGCTTAGCAATCATAATCTCCAAGAATCAGCAGAAAATAGGTGTAAATTGAGAAGGGTTTCCTCTTGGGTTTCTGCAAACAAGATGAAAATATTGTCTTCTGTATTGGAGGAAGATGTTTTAGGCATATCTTATTCTCTGGAAAAGTACATAGGATCCTGGCAGAAACAGAATGAATTAAAGGGTTGTGGCGGGGGGGGGGGGAGCGGGAGCTTCTGCTTTTGCTGCAGACCCATAATAAAGAACAGCAGGACAAATGATCAAACATTTTCTTCAAAAAATGTTATGTTCAGTCATAGTTTCCTTTTCCCCAACTGAAAACTGGCACAAGCTCCCAACTTCTAAAGGGCTAATTACATGGGAGTCTGATCAAACACTCCAAAAGGTTCCATTTTCTAAACCGTCATAACCAATGAGAATGGGGTAAAAAATATTATTTTTTTCCTGGTAATTTAAGTCAAACATTTTTGCAGATTTAAGTCAGAAAAAGTAGGTGAGAAACACTTATTCTTTTCTTTTTTTGAAATGATCTTTTGTTTTTCTTTATTTTGAAAAGATTAGAATTGAAGGGTTGTGGGGGACAAGAAATTCCAACCCAGGAACACAAGTTAGAATAAAAGCAAGAAAGTGATAATAAACCTTAAAATAGTGTACACCTTTACAGAGCGAAATATAATTAAATTTAAATGTATTTTTTGTGGAGAATAAATGACAGGGATCCAATTCCTTTAACATGTCAAGACTGAAATTTAGCAAAGGAAAACCAAAACAGCTATGCACAAACCTTTCATCCTTCTTGAGCATATAAAAATTCAGGGTGGCCATTTGAAATAATTTTTAAAAATCAGTTCTGGTGGTTTTAGGAAACATGTTAGAAGAGCAGAAATGAATCTGATGATCTTGCTATACAAGGTAAAGGTAAAGGGACCGCTGACCATTAGGTCCAGTCATGGCCGACTCTGGGGTTGCGGCTCTCATCTCGCTTTATTGGCCGAGGGAGCAGGCGTACAGCTTCCAGGTCATGTGGCCAGCACATAAACCTGGCCTTAAATAGGGACAATGGACTCTTCTTCCATGTTAATCATTGAAAGAACCGTTCCTCATTAAATTCAGTTTGCTATCACATATACCTTGTATATGCATATCCAAGTTCTTAGAAAGAGGATAACATTCTGTTTAACTATCCTGGAGTTCTTGTTGCCAGCTGATCTGACTTGGTATCTGAAAAGTAAGTTAATAGCCTACAATAACTTATGATGTAATAAATAATAATCAAATTGAGCTGTTTGACAGTGGAATGGTCTCCCTCGGGAGGTTTTGTGGACTCTCCTTCCTTGGAGGTTTTTAAGCAAAGGTTGGGTGGTCATCTCTTATGAATGTTTTAGCTGAGATTCCTGCATTGCAGGGGGTTGGAATAGATGATCCTTGGGGTATCTTCCAGCTCTATGACTATATGGATGTAGGTGACTGTAACTGCAAACAGACTTGGCCATTCTAGAATATTTCCCCACCACTTCCCACCAGTCCAAACTTTACCTGCTAAATTTCTGCTCATTGCATTGCCTTCAGCAGCTAAGAAAATTGGCAACCAGTTGGCAGAGTGAAACAAGGAAGCAAGCAAGCAAGCAAGCTGGGAAATAGATCTCAGCTACAAGAAAGCACTGTAATTTAAATTTATAGCTTGCAAGTTGAATTCCACAGGTCAGTTGTGGTTCAAATTAGGTATTATTTGATCTCCCGGGAGTGAAAACCCTGTCCTCCACGGAACCAGTCAAGTTACAGCAACATTGTAATTAAACCTGTGGTGTCACAAATCTGTAGCCACTCCGGTCAGACATCTCAGCAAAGTAATCAGAACTAGAGACTACGAGGGAAATGTTTTCTAAACCAGCAAAGTAGGATGAATGTAATAAATCCCTAATTCATGACACAAGCATGTGTTTTCCTCAAGAGGGCAGCTCCGGGCTCACCGTGGGGTACAAGATACAGTGGCACTCGGTGAACAAAATTACAAATAGTATCATGAAATCAACCGGAGATTGCACTAAGCTCTTTTGAGACCTGTGAGTAACTGCTGCTCAAGGAAACCCTCAATTACACCATCAGTGCCAAATGATGTTGTTTCTTACTCAACAATATTTTCCCTGCAAAGCAGTTCTCTGCAATCAGCCAAGTAAAATATTTCTTAAAATGAGGGACGCTGAAACAGAAGCGGTAAATTTTCGGGATTGAAATGTCACTCCGGGAAGAAAAGGGGGGGGGGGATGAGTGTCCTCAAAGAGATATTACTTGCAGTTTGCCCTGAGGAAAGGCATTAGCAGTGGTGATGGCCAAAAAAAGCACACTGGAATTGGCAGTGATAAAATGTCAGGCAACAAGTTTGGGGGGGGGGGATAATCTCTGGCGTGCAAAACTCAAGTCCAAATGGGCTTCCGCTGCCAAGACTCTCACTAATATCCTGCTCCTTGCAGGAGGAACGAACTCAGGGGAAATCTAGAAATAGTTTCATTTGGTGGTGGGGAATGTGTGCGTGTTAAAAAGAAAAAATGATAATATGGAATCAAGACGTTTCTCATCGATGGCAGAAGACAGATTCCATCAAAATATTACTACTAATGTTTGCATTTATGAAACACTTTTAGTATCCACATACACTCTCACTGTAAACCTTACAACACTATTATCATACCCATTTTGTAGATGGTTGTATGAGACAGGCTTTGAGGGATTTGAACAATTTGGGAATGTGCCATATACATGGTAAGCATTATTATATTAGATTCCTAGAACCTGAGAGTTTAAATGTGAACATTTAGCATTTGGGTAATGTCAGAACTGAAGTCAAACAAGTTTTCAGATGCGAGGTAGATGCGATGATTTGAAGTTTCTGCAAGTGCTAATAAGGAACAGGTGAAGTTTTAAAAGAACTCTGCTAATAAATACATTCTATTATAAGAAATAATTACTTTCTGTATCTACCAGCTGTCATAATGAAAAATCAAAGAGCTGCTTCCCTGGGTTTGTTTTTTTTAAAATAGACAATTTCCACCAAGACTTATCTAATGTGTTTGCATTTATATTGGTTTAAAAACAAGTTTTCTTTTGTATGTAGGTGATAGCAGTAATTAAAATTGTATTTTGCCAGTGATACTGCTTGCTTTCAGTGAATTGCACTAACTCCAGATGCCATGGAATTTCTATCAGAGGTACACAGTATATTTCATGTGCCCTTTTTTTAACTCCTCAATTTGAAGAGCTGTCCGAGGGCAGTCCTGTTGGAAGGGCTGTTAGTCTGAGCCTGTTTTAAAGCCAAGGAGCCCTAAAGCAGAGGCAGCAGAGGCTGAATTTGCCCATCAACAGTTATATACCAATTTTATGCAAACCTGTCTCTTGTCCTTTTCTTTCTCTCTCTCTTTTCCCCTGAAACGTTTGGTCACTCTGTCAAGTTTGCTGGTATTTGGTGGATATTTATGCTATGCCTCCCTTCAACATACCCTCCAACATTTCTGCAGTGAAAATAGAGATGTCCTATTCATTATTATATTATTAACAAGAAGAACAACAACAACACCCTGTCCATCTAACTGGGTTGCCCCAGTCACTCTGGACAGCTTCTAACATATATAAAAACAAAGAAACAAAAAAAACCCCTTCCCTATACAGGGCTACCTTCTAAAGGTTGTATAGTTCCTTATCTCCTTGACTCAGGGGTCGAATAACTCCAAACCCTCCAACATTTATCCAGTGAAAACAGGGACATCCTAAGGAAAAGCAGGACATTCCAGGATCAAATCAGAAACTGGGGCGGCTTCTGTGAATTCAGGACTGTCCATGGAAAATAGGGACACTTGGAGGGCATGTTTCAAGGATCTCAGGGCTCTGCTTAAAAATTGCTTGTAACACTTTATTTTCACAACTCTGCATTAGGCAGAAAGAAGGATTGGTCTAAGATCACACAAGGTCTTGAACTTGAACGCAGGGACTTGAATGCATGTCCTACTCTGTGTGTTCACCATCCCACTGACTTGTCTTTGGATTGCTGTACTTTGACCCCACCACACACCATGATCCATCACTGTTGATGTATGTAATGAAATAGCCCAGTAGGAGAGCACTTCCATTTTCAATTCTGTGCTAAAGGCATTTGCTTGGTTTATGGGGGGGGGGGGGAAACTGCCCTTGACTTAACTTGAGTTGAACAGATTTCCAATTATACTTAGAGTCACACTGTAAGCGTGTGATATCATTAATCTGCTTTAATTGCAATAGTGAAACAATTATTTGCATCTTTACAGTTTCTGGAGAGGTTATTATGGCATAGAAAGAAGCCACAATCTGGGCTGCTCCCTCTTGGCCTAGGAGTCCAAATATGAGGAGGAGTCACTGGCATCAATATGAACATCTGAATCTGACTTTGTCCACCTAGGTGCACAAAACCTTATCTGGCAACAGGCAACAGCCTTTCACAGTTAAGTCTTCAGCAGAGCTCTTTCCTCTGCTGCTTGAGATGCCTTGAACTGGAGATAGCAGGCATTGCATTATTTTTCATGCAAAGCATGCACTTTCCCACTTAGCTATGATAATTTCCTGCTGTTCTGGGTCTCTTACATAATGTGAGATATAGAAATTGGATCTAATTAATTCTCTAGGATCACAAATTCAATAATTCAGAACTGCACTCCCGTGGATGCTGTACTATAATAGTAGTTCCACCATCATAAAACGATCTTTAACTTTCTCACACCAAGAATTATTCAGACTGCAACTATTTCTCATTTGCTACTTTTTTCGTTCTGTCTTATCTTGGAATTCTGAAACCTATTACACTTTGTAAGGCATTGTTGGAAACAAGAAAGATGGAGTGAGCTTGCCAGCTAAACACGAATCCTTGAGATACTGTAGTTCTAATATCTTAAAATGCCATGATGCAATGAGTATGGATATAATGCAGATTTCCAAGGGACCATTAACAGAAATCAACCTTCATCAAATGATATTTTTTACAAGACACTTGGAAACTTTATGATACCAGATCATGAAATTATCAATCAGAAGCCACATTCATTTTATTTATTTTCCAATGGGCAATTTGGATTATATTATATGTGGACATATATCTTATGCTTATAAAAATGAGGCATTTTTAATTGAAATTTATGGAAAATTCTTGAAATGGTAATTTGAAAGGTACTTTGCTTCTACAGATCAAAAGACAGCATTAAACAGGCCCGATAACATGGCAAAGGGTAATCTAGAGCATGCAATTCTCAAACATTGTCCCCAACCCCTAATAAATCTTGCTAAATTTTAAGAATTTGGTTTAGTTTTTGTCTTCCCTCAAAACTCCTCAGATGTTTGCTGGAAGAGGAACCTCCACTTTTGTTTCAAAGTACACTTCAGATTAAGTTTTGGTGACAATTCTGCTGCACAGAGCTTCCTTGACATCTTTTAATGAAACTTCAAGCCTCCACAAACAGAAAATCAAAGAAACAGTTACTTTACGTTTCTGCAGCTTGTTGGAACGCAAATGGGATCATCAGACCCATGCAAACACTTGATCTACTTCAATGGACACTAATGGCTGGAATATCTCAATTTACTATGGTGTTGGTCTGCTCTGCTGCCCTCAACAGCGCAACGGGACAGTTTCACCACATGAACCACGAATGTGTGCCAGAACCCCCTGAAATATTACTAAGGGTTCCGTTACTAAGGCTCACCATTTAAATCAATATTGTTACACACCACCCCAATCTCTGAGTCGTGTGAGATTCTTGGGGTACCATGCACACTTACCCAAGGTCTGTCTTTCCTTTTGAAGAATAAGGCACAGTGCAAACTGTGGTGTCTTTATGATATGGGGGGGGGGGGTTGCACATATATGCAACCTGGATCTAGATGGGACATGGGGATCAGAGCATCACTTCCCAAGAGGTTTCTCTTTGTCTCATGACTGCAGTCTGGCAGCAAAAAACCATGCCTCCTTCTGACACCCCCCTCCCAACTTCCTCCTGTCAGCATACATCCCACCGTTCCTAAGCTTTCCTTGTCTCTGCCTTTTCTAACTCATGGAGATGCACAGCTCCTTTGACGTGCTCATAGCCATCACCTGGAAGGAAATTAGCCTGACTCCATTTCTCTCTTTATTCACACTGATTTCCTAGGATTATGAAGAATCTAATGCACAACTCATCTAACCTAATTAGTCTTTCACACATGCTAATCAAAAATCTCAAGGGCCATCACATGGAAGAGGGAACAGACTTGCTTTCTCCTGCTCTGGAGGGTAGGACTCGAACCAATGGCTTAAAGCAGGCATAGGCAAAATCGGCCCTCCAGATGTTTTGGGACTACAACTCCTATCATCCCTCGCTAACAGGACCAGTGGCCAGGGATGATGGGAGTTGTAGTCCCAAAACATCTGGAGGGCCGAGTTTGCCTATGCCTGGCTTAAAGTTACAAGAAAGGAAGAACTTTCTGGCAGTAAGAGCTGTTTGACTGTGGAACCTTGGGAGGTTGTGGTCCTTAGAGGTTTTTAAGCAGAAGATGGATGGACATCTGTCATGGATGCTTTAGCTAAGATTCTTGCATTGCAGGGGGCTGGACTAGATGACCCCTGGAGTCCCTTCCAACTCTACAATTCTATTATTAGAAGCATCTGGTACACAGGTCAAATACACACATGGGTCTGTTTTAAACACACACAAGTCTGGCCATTTCCCAGTTCTAACACACAAGCACTAATTGAATTCTAATGTAAACGGAACCCAGGCATATAGAACCCACAAACCTATATGCATATTCAGTAAGTTCAACAGGAGGCAGATGAGCACTGTGATGGGAGGAATGTGTGTCAAGATTGAGGCACTTCACTGTAGACTTTGTTGCTTGCCTTTAGAATGATTATATAACAGTCACTATTTCACTCTCCCATCACTGGGCAGAGGGCCTTCTCGGTAGTGGCGCCCACCCTGTGGAATGCCCTCCTACCAGATGTCAAGGAAATAAACAACTATCTGACTTTTAGAAGACATCTGAAGGCAGCCCTGTGTAGGGAGGTTTTTAATGTTTGAAGTTTAATTGTGTTTATAATATTCTGTTGGAAGCCACCCAGAGTGGCTAGGGAGGCCTGGCCAGGTGGGCAGGGTATAAGTAATAAATTATTATTAGCACACCCCCCACAAGGGAAGTCAGTAGTTCTTTGTTGCATCAGTCAATAAAAAAAGGGGGGTCTCTGACTGACCAGTCACACAGTCAGATTATCCTTTGGTTAATGTCTGGTTAACATATTTTGGATGCTTAGGGCCTTGATGTGTTAAAAGAAAGGAGGGATCCATTGCCTTGATGAAGCACACATATCTACCTCTATTAGTGGTTTGCTTTCCAAGTCATAGATGTTGACAAGATTTGCTAAAATACTTCCAACAATTAAAATATGAGAAAGATGGTGGCTTAATAGGGAACAAGAGGAAGCAATGAAGCTTGGCTGATGATTCTGTGGAATGCCTGAATGACAACTTAATGTGACACTTATTTAATGGAATCCTCAGTTTTGAAAGATTGACACTGCTGGCTCAAAGCAGCATCACCACAAGCACAATTCCAGAAGAGTATCTGGTTCATATACTAGAGGGCAGATATCCAGATAACTCTCCGCTGAACCTTTTATAATTGCCAACCCAAACATAAACCTCTGACCTAAAGCACTTATGTGCAGTTGTCCACCAAGTTGGAGAACTAGTCAGTAGCATGATATCTCTTAGCCTCAGGTGCCTCCATTACATTATTCATTGAAGCAAAGGCGGGAATTCAGCTCTAAATCTCCCAGGATGTTACTCAGTTTCTGACCTTGAGGGCATCACATCGTAGGAAAAGATGCTTAGAGGTCAGATAGAATGTGAGACTGCTGAGTTGCAGTTCATTTGCAGATTTGATAATATATCTCCTGGCTTTGCCCGAGCTTGGAACTGGCTGCAGCTGGTTCAGAGAGTTGTAACATCAAATGGGCAGGTCATTTCTCATTATCACTTCAAAGGGTTCTCATCCACCAGAATGCTAAATTGGGGCAGGAAGAACCTGCAGTCTGGATCCAGCCCACCATACCACTTTAAGGGCTCAGCCACACTTTTATTTGCCCCACAGCTTTCCCCCTGGAAAGGGGTTTTTTTACTGCAGAATTGGACCAAACGGCAGTAAGGTCTTCCTTTCCTTTCCTTTTTTGCATATTCTTTTATTAAAGCTATTTTATGCTACAACAAGATAAAAGAACCTAATCTATATAAAATCAAAAGCAGAAAAGAGGGGGGGGGGAGGGAAAGGGGCTTCTGTTTTTCCATCTGTCAGCTACATAAAAATAATTATTCAAAATATTTGCTCCAAAATAAACATCCCAATAGTCTACTTTCTATAAACAGCAATCAGGTTTTCCATGGGTTGTTGTTTGTTCCGATTTAGTGGTAAAGAGTGTGTTTTCCTGGAGAAAGCTCCAGGCAATGCAAAACCACTCAGGACAAGCACAAACTCTCCCAGACCCATGTTTTCTAGGCAGCAGATAAGCAGGTGTGTGGATGAACCCTAACTTGGCCTCTTTTCCTTCTGCACAGTGCTCTTTTTCTAGAAAAATATGTGCCTTAACTCACCATGATCGCTTCCCTTGTTCTCTTACAATGGCAATGGCACTCACCTGAAACTCCAGCTCAATAAAAGTAAAGAAAAAAACCCTGTGCAAAGTTCCTATTGCTGGGAGGACTTAGCACTCAGGACACAAAAAGAATCATTCTTTCCTGTTGCCTAAGACCTCTTAGCACACCAAAGGGAAAAGAGGCACCTTTGAAAAGTAAGGAGAACGTCCTTTCCTGCCCACTGCAGTGCTGTGCTGGATAGTGAAGCTCCTCTCCTCCTAGCCCAGGGAGGAGGGAACCATTTTCTCAGCACTTCAGATAGCAATTTCTGAATAACAGTAGGTTTTCCTCCCTATCTCATTCTAGGGATATAAGGAATGGAAGCTGCCTTCTCCGTATATTTGTGTGGTCTGCATATGTGCTACATGTTCAGTGAGTGTGTGTGTGTATGTTCTTGCAAGAGAGAGAGAGAGAAAGAGAGAGGAGACAAAGATAATCACTGATCATATAGTATTGTGCTAGATCAGGGGTTGGAAAGGTTTATCTTGCCTGGGCCGGATCGGTCCTGCAGAGATCCCTCTGTGGGCCAGATCACGTACGTGTGTGAGCATGCATGCCTGCGTTTTTTGGCATCCGCACACGATTTCTTGCACAACAGAAGGGAGTTGCCACGCCACGCTGCACCGGTTTAGCGCAGAGCACGAACGGGCAGCTCAGTTCGGGGGCGGCTCGCAGGCCGGTCAAACGACCTCTGTGGACCACTTCCAGCCCATGAGCCTTAGGTTGGTGACCCCTGTGCTACATTTACTGTGCGGATTGGAATGACATAGAGATCCAAAAATTCTGCTCTAACGTGCTATGGGATTAAAATTGGCCACAACTTTATTAAGTTTCAGATGTACGAAGACCTTGGCTCAGGCACGGGGTATTTATCCTTCCCAGTCCCCAGTTGGGGATCTGGGAGACATCAGGATTATCCAGAATGTGTGGGGATTGGGCTGGCTCTGGAGAACATATGTTCAAGCAGAGAGCCAGCCCCCCTTTTCACCACCATCGCAGGGGAGAGCAATGTCAACCTCTTGGCGTATGGCCAATGCCTACCCTCAAGACCCCTTTAACGGGGAACCCTTGGATCACCGACGCAAAGGGGGGTGTGGGTCACCGATTCACGCCCCATTTAGGAAGACAGACTAAAGGATTCCGCCCAAGGCCTGAAACCGCCTAAGTTGTGATGTTTTGCTATGGGGAACGCAAAACCTGCCAATGCAGGAAAAGTTCTTTCTGGCCCTTCAGCAGCGACGTAGTAGCACCCACGTACCTGTGGATAAGAGGTTAACCTGCAAAAGAAGGCTTAACTGAGGGAGGGCAGGGTGGGAGAAGCTCTGGAGCCAATTGATGCTTCACAGGTAAGATTCGCCTTCCGTTGTGTGGGCAGGGCGGTCCCTCCCCCTACCTGGCCGATCCCCTGGCAATGCCTCCCCAGGCAGGATTGGGCGATTGGCTGAGGTAGGCGGAGACCTCCAGGTATCCAGCTTGGGGAGGGTGAAGCCAGCCTGTACTATCGGGAGCTGCACTGGGATCTGGGGGGCTGTGCGTGACCATGCAAAAGGCACCCCCCCCCCAATTTGATGTGGGGAGAGGTCATTATCTTGGCTTATTAACGTTGTCCAAATTCCTTTAGCACTTCAGCCTTTCTACCTCTATGGTAGACACCCAGGTTTACTTGAAGAGGTAGTCCATCTCTGTATCTGGTTGCTTATTAGCCTGATATATTCCAAATGCAGTTATCTTTCATTCTACTGCAAACTAAGCCTACCACCTTGTTCTGAAAATGAAGAGACAACTTAGAACAGTGTTTCCCAACCTTGTGCCTCCAGCTGTTTTTGGACTACAATTCCCATCATCCCTTGCCACTGGTCTTGCTAGTCAGGGATGATGGGAGTTGTAGTTCAAAAACAGCTGGAGGCACAAGGTTGGGAAACACTGACTTAGAAGAAACACTGTAAAGTGAGACAACACCTGTAAGGTAGGAAAGAAAATTACACTGACGTTGTGCAGGATTAAATCATGTTCAGCTCAGCTCCTCAAACAAGGGAGACTGGGCGAGTGGGCGGTGTTATTTCCAGAACAGCAGGCACTGGAAACACGAAAAGGATATTAACCATCTCTGGAAATTAGACTAAGAGGTATATGGTCTCTGTTGCACACACACTTTCTCATCTAACAGAGCTGTGAATGTTCAAGCTGTTCCGCCCCCTCCTCCCCACCCTCTGATCTCATCTTTGTCATGAGGACTAAATGTTTATTGCAAAGGAAGATATAAACCGCCTGCCCTTCCTGACATTTATTGAACCAATACTCAGCATTAAGTTTCCTCTCTGGCATCCTAGAGTGAGATAAATAGGGATTTAAATGGCAGAGAGCAGCAGAGGCTCTGTAGATTTTTATTTATGCATTCATTCTCCCAGGGTTAGAAATAAAGATGTACCAGAAAACATGTGCTAGCCTATAAAAGTTAACAGTAACGCCAGACTAGAGGATTTCTGAAGGAAATTGCAGGTAATCACTCTTGCTTTCACACACACATGCACACTTCCACTGCATCTCACAACCCATATGCATGAAAGCTGGTTTGCAGTGGTCCATCAGACTCTGGCAGTGGGACCCAAGATGGGAGATGCAGATGGAAAGGTGTGCATGCTCAGTTATAGAACAAACATAGTGAATTGAGATCTGGGACATAGTTGAAAAGGGGGCAAAACCTGACTCTGGAGAAACAAAGAATAGATGTAATCCCCCACAGGTGAAGACCCTATACATTCTCTTGTATAAATGACTTGTTAACACTCCTATGGGAAAAGTAAGAAATTGTATTTAGGGACAACATTACATTTTGCACATCATCCCTGACCCTAAGATGGCCTGGCCTAACCTAACTGGGATCCCAGCAAGATGCAACATGGTCAAAATTAGTCTTTAGGGCAGACTCGTGCCTTCCAATTTTTCCCTCCCCTGGTAACATCTAGCAATGCAAAACCTGTGTTGTGACTTCACAGTATGGAGAGTTTTGAGGCCCCATTCTCTTCTGTTCCACTTCACGCTGCTGCCATTGTTCAGACTGCAATACTTTCTCTTATTCAATATACAGTCATACCTTGGTTTTCAAACAGCTTAGTTCTCGAATGTTTCAGCTCCTGAACGCAGCAAACCCGGTTTGCAAACTATTTTTGGAAGCCGAACGTCCAGCGTGGCTTTTGATTGGATGCAGGAGCTTCCTGCAGCCAATCGGAAGCCGCGCCTTGGTTTCCAAATGTTTTGAAAGTCAAACTGACTTCTGGAATGGATTCCTTTTGAGAACCAAAGTACGACTGTAATGAACAACATCCCACTAGTCTTTGCCTTTTTATCTTGCATTTTTGTGGTGAATCGCCCTGAGATCTTCAGATGAAGTGCAGAATAAATAATAATAATAATAATAATAATAATAATAATAATAATAATAGTAATAGTAATAATAATAATAATAAGGTGGTGTGGTGGTGATGATGTACCTTGCATCATTTAGCTTAAAGAAATAAATAAATTTAACCAGGCAAATAATATGATTTTATTTTATTTTTAAAAGAAAGGCTTGTGGTGCAGCCTAAAAAGTCAAGACAAAGAAACCAACAAGTTCTTAAAATGCACTTTGTGTCCCCATATTTTTTTAAGCCTATCAGGACTTTGCATCATTATGACAATGATAGAATAATTTTTCTCAAACTCCAGCGTCTAGTGATATTCATCAGAAAAACACAAGAGGTTTCCCTGCCTTTCTGAAATCCTAGCCTAGGAGCTTTACTTTACGTAATTTATTTATTTAACCTATTTATATGCCACATCACAGATTAACCTCACTAAGCAGGGCAGCATTGCTTACATGGGGATTCCCATGACAAGTGCGTGAATGGCAGCACATTTAACCCCAAAGTGGGGCAGGGAGGACAGGGCAGTGTAGCTTATTTGGCTTCTCAATGTTGCATGTCACTGCCAGTTACTAAGAGGGAGGTGGAAGACAGTAACTGGCAGTGGTTTGTGTGCGTTGGAAAGCCAGGTAACAATGCTATGGGGTTAAATGAATAATAATAATAATAATAATAATAATAATAATAATAATAATAATAATAATATATTTATAACCCGCCCAGCCACTCTGGGTGTCTTCTAATAATAATAATAATAATAATAATAATAATAATAATAATAATAATAATAATAATAATAATATATTTATAACCCGCCCAGCCACTCTGGGTGTCTTCTAACTGAATATTAAAAACAATACAGCATCAAACATTAAAAACTTCCCTATAAAATTGTCTTTTAAAAGTAAAATAGTTGCTTATTGCCTTGACATCTGCTGTTCAAGCACATGTCGTGGGAATCCTTCCTCACTCCTCCCATAGCATAGTCCACTGGTGACAAGGGTTAAAAATGCTGCTCCTTTTACAATGACAAGGATAAAAAAACCTGCCTGGTAAGAGCCAAAGCCTTAAAGAGGACACACAAAAACAAAGGAGTTTATCATCAGAGGAGATTGACAGCAATGTCTCAAAGCTCTGGCTGGCTCTCCCAATAATTGATTTTCTCCATCCATGGCTTCCCTCAAAGAAACCTGTGAAATGTAGTTTGTTAAGGATGCTAAGAGTTGTTAAAGGTAAAGGGACTCCTGACCATTAGGTCCAGTCGTGGCTGACTCTGGGGTTGCGGCGCTCATCTCGCTCTATTGGCCGAGGGAGCCGGCGTACAACTTCTGGTTCATGTGGCCAGCATGACAAAGCCACTTCTGGTGAACCAGAGCAGCGCACGGAAACACCGTCTACCTTCCCGCCAGAGTGGGACCTATTTATCTACTTGCACTTTGACGTGCTTTCGAACTACTAGGTGGGCAGGAGCTGGGACCGAGCAACGGGAGCTCACCCCATTGCGGGATTCAAACTGCCGACCTTCTGATCGGCAAGTCCTAGGCTCTGTGGTTTAACCCACAGTGCCACCTGCATCCCTAAGAGTTGTTAAGATACCCCTATTCCTCTTCCAGAGCTGCAGTTCTCAGGGTTCCCTGGGACGAGGGATTGATTGTTAAACCACTCTGAGAATTGTAGGGTTCTGGGGGGAATATGGGTCTTCTAGCAACTCCCAGCACCCTTATCATGCTATAGTTCCAAGGATTCTTAGAAGGAAGCCATGAATCAAAAATAGCATCATAGTGCTTTAAGTACCTAGTACAGAGGTAGTCTCTGGGACTTACGCCATTGATTCCAATGCTATTTAATAATGACTGCATTTCTCTGAACTGAGGGCAATAAAAGTAAAATATTCACATACTTGCTATTAGAAAGATGTTAATAGTGAGCAAAATAATTTATATATTAAATAATTCCCCATTTAGAACTGGGGTTTATTTACTATTAGCAATGTGCTGTTTATTCAGATATGAAGGTACTTTAGCCAATGGCAGTTAAAAGA
Organism: Podarcis gaigeae; assembly: GCF_964106915.1. Taxonomy (NCBI): domain Eukaryota; kingdom Metazoa; phylum Chordata; class Lepidosauria; order Squamata; family Lacertidae; genus Podarcis; species Podarcis gaigeae. The sequence goes on along the minus strand of NC_139681.1, from coordinate 25,756,904 downwards.
ATAGCCTTATTTGTAATTATCTTTGATTGTTGAAGAAATAAAATTATGGCAACCCTTGTTATCCAGTACATTCTCGCATCCCAAACAAGATCTCTTGGCTGACTTCAGTCAGTGTCTGTAAAATTTATGGGAGTGCTTCTGACTTGTTGACATAAATTACATTTATAGAGTCTCTTGATTACAATAGCAGTGCAGAAATGTTCTACAAGCAATATGAATATATTAAGTTAATCTACAAACAACTGTTTGTTCAGAATCAAAATCAGTGTGGGGGATGAGGGTTCTTCTCAAGGAGCATATTTAAAGAATCCCTCATCCATATGTTGCTAAGCCTTTGGCAATTATAGCGAAAGCAGAGATGGTTCAATTTGACGTGTGTAAAATATCCCTGAGAAACTTTGCTAAATGATTACGCTTTGTTCCACTTTAGCTTCCCTCAAATCCACACAGATGTTGCACCAGAGCAAGACCCTCCAAATTTTCCCATATTTCTTCAGACAAAATTTGATTCAAATCTCAAAAAGCCCCACTCAAGACTTTTCATGGATGCAAAATTTCATAGATCTTATTATTTAAACATTTTGAAACAGATTCCCTTCAAATTCACCTCAATGTTTGTCTTAGGTATCATTCAGTAGCAACTTTAATTTCACTGTTAAGAGACTTCATTAGCACAGTAGAAACTGAGCTGAAAAGGTCTATATCAGGCTTCCTCAACCTACAATTCCCACCATCCCTGACCACTGGTCCTGCTAACTAGGGATCATGGGAGTTGTTGGCCAAAAACATCCGGAGGGCTGAGGTTGAGGAAGCCTGATCTATATTTTGGAAGCACCAGGGTAAGCTGCCCATGGTATTCCCCCAGCACTCAACAGGCATAGACCCAGCCCTCTCCTTGAAGGTCTGTCCACCCATTGATATGATGGTGGCAGTGGTGAGCAAACCTTCAGGCTGCATGACCAAAGTTACTGGTATAACTGTCTTAATCAGGCACAGGCAAACTCTGCCCTCCAGATGTTTTGGGACTACAACTCCCATCATCCCTAGATAACAGTACCAGTGGTCACGAATGATGGGAATTGTAGTCTCAAAACATCTGGAGGGCTGAATTTGCCTATGGCTGGTCTAAATGAAGCTGGTCCTGTCCCACTGGCATAAAGGCACACTCTCAGACTTTCCTTCCTCATAATTAGCCTGCATGGGGATGTGGGAGGCTTTTGCTTGCTCTGCCTTCTAGGATAAATGGTATTTGATGCAGCCAAGACAGCAATGCATGGGAAATTTGGAGAACCTGGTCTAGTCTTTCTACTGTGGTGGGTCAGGCAGGTGGAGGAAGGAAGCAGATGGAGAAAAGGCAGGCAGGCCAAACCGGGCAAAATAATGGCAGCAGGGAGAGGAGTGGGGAGGGAAGGGGGGCAAATTCTCTGCTTCTAAGATGCTCCTGAGGCAGGGGTACTGAGTCAGCTCAGGAAAGTACAATGGCAATCTAGATCTTAGCTACACACCTTATGGTTCCCTGCAAAAGCATTTGAATTACATTGGTTCTTCCGGTTACAAACTTAATTCGTTCCGGAGTTCCGTTCTTAACCTGGAACTGTTCTTAACCTGAGGTACCACTTTAGCTAATAGGGCCTCCCGCTGCTGCCACGCCGCTGGGACGCAATTTCCCTTCTCATCCTGGGGCAAAGTTCTTAACCTGAGGTACTACTTCCGGGTTAGCAGAATCTGTAAACTGAAGCGACTGCAATCCGAGGTGTATGTAACCCGAGGTACGGGCAAGGCGACAAGACCTCCCTTTGGATGCAGATAAGCTATTTCCAAGCACAAAAACCCTTATGCAAAGAGGATCGTTGCCACATTCAGAGAATCAGTTCTTCATGGGAAAGATGTTCCATGCAGCAGTATGTTTTAGACTAAGAAAGAAGGCTGGAGTACAAGCATTGGCCAGTTCTCTCTGGCTCTTCACTCTGAGTTTTAATCATTTTCCCTGGGGACCCTGAGAGAAGGCTACCTTGACATTTTATGGCCATCTATGAGCCCTGACAATTCTGCTTTTAGTAGCTGCATAACAGGGAGAAATTCAGCAGGTACAGCTTTTCCCAAGGCTGTCCTTGCTGAATATTTGCCATCATGCAGCTGTTAAGGCCTGGGGGCAAAACAGGGAACTGACCTACAGCCTGGGATTTATCATCTCCTATTATGCCTAACTGCACCTCGCCATTCAGTAGAGCTGCAGCTGCTATTTTACCATCCTTTTTTAAAAAATGCAAACCTTCAAATTTATGGGTGTGTTTTTTTTAAAGCAAACCAATGCTGCCTAGCTGCCTAGCAGCATCTGTTCAGAAAATGCAAGTATCAACTATTTCTCCAGTCTCCCATCCATGATACAGACATAGTTTGGCCTCTGGCTGAAATTACAATAAGTCCTCCAAGGGGCTCTATTAACAATACATCCCCTGCATACACAATCATATATTTTTCTGTGCCAAGAGACTCCCAGGTTAGTTTAGCCCCAGGCCTCTAAAAGTTCTATGTGGCCCAGCTTCCAGGGCAGATTTTCTGACAACTGAGATTCCCCAAGATGTCGACAAACAGCACCAGCTTATCAACCAATTTAAAACAGCATCCACCCTCGCAGCACACAGTTTGTTCTAGATGAAATTATACAAAGTAGGGCAAAACAAACAACGAGAAAAGTCTCCGAGAAGCGAAACAAACCTGTGCAGGCTAGTAGTTTAATTTGCACGCCCTCAAAAAACATGATAATATTAGCCTATGTAACTTTTCATAGTGGGGTTCTTGTTTGAATTTATGGTTGCTAGTAGATGTGTTTGCTTTTACAGTAGTACCTCGGGTTAAGTACTTAATTCGTTCCGGAAGTCCGTTCTTAACCTGAAACTGTTCTTAACCTGAAGCACCACTTTAGCTAATGGGGCCTCCCACTGCCGCTGTACCACTGCAGTGCAATTTCTGTTCTCATCCTGAAGTTCTTAACCCGAGGTACTATTTCTGGGTTAGTGGAGTCTGTAACCTGAAGCGTATGTAACCTGAAGCGTATGTAACCTGAAGTAGCACTGTACATCTATGCGCACACACACAGTGGTCTGTGTCCCTCTCCCAACACGGTATGTTCTTATATCTCTGCAGGAGCAGAAGTTAACCCATTAATTTCCAACCAAGGTCTACAGCCAAATGTTTGGCTGGTTATTTCAAATGAGTAAGAGTGGAATATTCCTCACTGCTGCAGCTCCTGGTGATGGGCATCTCCTTTATCTGCGCATTCTCCTTCCCAGTTTTCCTTCCTTTCTCGGGTCCCTCTCAACCTCCCTGTCTCAGTCCTCCTTTCCTCTGCCACCTACTTTGTCCCTTTGTCCCTCCCTCCCTCTTTTCCCCTGCCTCTTTTCCTGAAGCATCCCTCCCAGCATTTGAGCAACCATGAACAGCAAAGCTCTTAAGGTGAGAGCAGCTGAATCAATGATAGGGAGAGACTTATTTGTCCACTCCACCCTATTTAAAAATTGTTTCAATTAAAGATTTTCTTGGGTTACAAACGTACATACTTAAGTTTCTGCTTTCAGTTCATATAGTCCTTTATACAGATCAGTTATATTTGATGTGAGACACTAATGTTATAAACTGTATAAGGCTGAGGGAGAAGACAGGTGGAGGGAGGCTGGAGAGAGAAGGGGAGTAGTAAACTTTCATTCTTTTATGTAGTGTATGCACAAGGTTTTTGTGTCAGCGTTGTGTGGGTAGGTTCTGTTTCTGTTCATTTATTAGTTTTTGTTGGTGAGAAATATTGACCCTTTAAATCCATCTTAGCTAAAAGAAGGGAACTCACTTTGAAGCTAATCTAGATGGTAGTTAACACCACAGAAGCTGGTGCTGATACACCAAGAAACCTCACCAAAATGCTGTAGAGGTTGCACCTCTACAGGCGCATACCTCCACATGTGGTGGGACTGCCCCCAAATCCAACCCTTTGGGACATCAGTCCTAAAAGAAATGTGGTATTAGAAGCCACTCCAGACATGGCTTTTTAAAATATCTTCAAAGACAACAACACACACTCACGCTACAAAGAACTCATAAGCCACCTATTCTCAGCAGCCAGGAGCATCATAACTAGACACTGGAGGGATTTGTCAGAAGTGAACATGGACCAAGTTGTATGGGAAACAGACTTCCTAGAAAAACTAAGCAACAAACTGAAACTATCACATAGACAAACAAAAGAGGTGCCTTCACCCCAGTGTGGCTCCCCTTTATTACATACACAGCCCAACAAGAAAGCAAGAACCCACCAACAGCCTACAAGTCAATATGGTTAACTTGACCTAACAACACCTCCTCCTCTCACACACACAAACCACACTGCAGTCAACTGAAGGCAACCTCTTTTTGAGAGACAGAGCAAGGTCACTGATAAAACATTTATTTGCCATGACACTAGCACAGTGTAGTATAAAGGAAAGAGATGTGCCAGGCATTAAGTGAGTGGGATTGTGTAAACTTTTCTCCACTGCTTACAGTGTACCTCCCCCCCCCCCAAACTGTCCCAGCTGCACAGAGCTAATATAGTCAAAAGCCGGAAGTGGATTTGGGTTGCAGCCATGTTGTAAATGCATCCGTACCTATTATGAGATAGCACAATGCATTTAAGCAGCATCCAGATTGCCTAGACATATAGATAAAAGCTCTTTCATGGTGTTGTAATAAAATACCTATTGATTTTAATGGCACCATTCAAACAGCAGGTACCACTTGACATAAATAAGAGGAGTACAATCTGGATATCCTCAGTTCCCTTGAAACAGTCCACATCATTAGCCTCTGATACAATCAAATCTTTTCAAATTTAATTAGATTTTTTAAATCTCAATTCTCTCAGTTTTATCTGCTCCATAAATTTTAACTGGTTCATCAATGCTCCTACTATGAAGATAACTTATTTAGATTTACAAGTTTCAATGTGCAATAAATACCAGCTTCCATGAGCGTTTTAGTAAATGTTTCTGTTCCAAAGCCGTTAATCACATGCTTCTCTTGTTTTGCTGTTAAGATTACTGGGCTGGTTGCTGTGAGTTCACTGCAGTCGCTGACACGTCTTTGGAACAAGGGCACATCTGTTGTGCCAGTTCAGTGTCACAGCCTATGATGCTGTCCCTGCAGCACAAACCAAACCACCTTGTTTTTGTGCAGCAGGGAAGCATCAAGAAACCCCATCAATGTCATATGTAGAGTCAAATTATGCAAACCTCATTGTCACGTAGTAGAGCTTTAGGGATCGTCCAAACTTCCACTTGTCCCATGCCTAGAAAGCATGGGTCCAAGTAATTTCCTGCTTGAGCTGCGTTTAATAGGCATGGGTTATGCTATACAACACTAACACACATGTTAGATGCAGGTGTTATTTCTTTGTTTTTGATGAGTGGTTCCATGTACTGAACCCTACTGGAATCTTGTATATATGCCAATAAAGGTTTGAGACTCTATAGGACTGGGTCCGAGTGGTTTTGCCTTTGCCCAGCCATGTTCCCTTGGAAAACCCATTCTTTACTGCTAAATCGGAACAAATAGCAACCTGCAGAAAACCTGATTGCCATTGGTTCCAATTCAGTGCTAAACAAGAGGGTAACCCAGGAGTGAAGAGAGGAGAGCAGGCGCTCCACGTCCCACAAGGCGTCTCCATCAAATGCCTTGACAAGCTTTCAACCTGCTACTTTGTTACCCCCTACTGATCTGAATCAGCAGTCACCTGTTGACCAACAGCACCATTCTACCGTGGAGGAAGTCGATAAACTCAACACTCCCATCTCAGACCTTATGTCCAATCAAAATATGGAAGTTGATGAATCCTTTAATTCAATGCCAGAGCTAGAATCTACCCTGTCTGAAGATCACCAGGAAATGATTATGCATGCACCATCCCCACGTTCACGTCCTTCTATACATCTGCGTGATAATTCTCCTCCATCTGCGCAGCAATTACAAGTGATGGCTGGAACACCTCTTAGCACTACCCTGGTTAAGACTGACAACTCTGACGGATCTACTAGTATAGCCCATCAACGACCTACTACTACTCACCTCAATGAACAGCATCCGACCTCACTAACTTTGCCTAATTCTTCCTCCCCGGCAAAGCCCTCCCTGCCTGTTAATGTTACCAAATCATTGATTCGATCAACACAGAAGAAGACCTTATCCGCACAAACTAAAATTACTGATTTCTTTACGGGTCCTCCTTCTACCTCCAAGAACCTATTAAACAACTCAAAGTGACAATTACCGGGACAGCACAAGGATCTGACATTATCAATACTTAGCTGGAACATTGCTGGTTGGAGAACCAAAAAATCAGATCCCGAATTCAGGAAGTACATAAATTCATTTAATATCATCCTATTCCAAGAAACATGGGATGAGGAAGAGATTACCATAGACGGCTTCGATCTTCTAACACTTCCGACCTCCCCTTCCTTGAAAGGTGGTCGCCCCAAAGGGGGTCTTTTGATTGGGATCTCACTCCAACTTCACGCCAAATTCACTCTGGTACGGGCTTCCCCGCCTTTTGCTCTATCTGGACTGATCGCAGAAGGGAAGTCCTCATTATTAATTACTAATGTCTATCTCCCCCCTGAAGGCTCTGCACCTGATCTTGATTGGAGATGGGAATCATTTGAAAATCACCTATTGTCATGTCATACTAAATGCCCTAACTCGTACTCCTTAATTGGGGGAGACTTTAATGCTCGTATTGCCACAAATTGGGACCTACTAACCAAGTCCAAATGGTGGACTCCCCCATGCTTGGACAACTTTGACTTGGAACATGCCAGAATTAGAACTTCAAAGGACAACAGACTAAACAAAGCAGGAGTGACTCTTTACCAAATGGCCATTCGCCTGAATCTAGTCTTCTTGAACGGCAGCTTCCCCCCAGACATACCGGGGGAGTTAACTCACCTGGGACTAGCATCTAACAGTGTTATCGATTACTTCTTGATCTCTGCAAATTTGGCCGTTAATGTACTTTCCTTCCAAGTTGAAAACCAACATTTCAGTGATCACCTTCCAATAGTGACCACCTTGTCATTGTTCCGGTGCCAGAAGGACTATAAACACTCAGTCCTTCTGGAAACCTCATCATCGACCAAAATAAGAGGGATCAAATGGTCGGAGGCTGTGGCCCAAAAATACCAGGAATTTTTTCATAGGGAAATCATTGCCTATCTACCTCAAATAACTACTGATTTACAAGATTTCAATTCAGTTTTGAAACTTTTTAACCTTCTCATAACAAACCTTACCACTTTTTTTACATCACCTCCTCAAAAGGCGAAAGTGGCGCATTGCAATACTGGGGCCCCTTGGTTTAACACCTCTTGCAAACAAGCAAGATCCCTTCTTCATTCTATCTATAATGAAGACAAAAACTCTAATGCCCAGGCTCTAGTAAAAAGGTAAAGGTACCCCTGCCCGTACGGGCCAGTCTTGACAGACTCTGGGGTTGTGCGCCCATCTCACTTAAGAGGCCAGGGGCCAGCGCTGTCCGGAGACACTTCCGGGTCACGTGGCCAGCGTGACATCGCTGCTCTGGCGAGCCAGAGCTGCACACGGAAATGCCGTTTATCTTCCCGCTGGTAAGCGGTCCCTATTTATCTACTTGCACCCGGAGGTGCTTTCGAACTGCTTGGTTGGCAGGCGCTGGGACCGAAAGACGGGAGCGCACCCCGCCGCAGGGATTCGAACCGCCGACCTTTCGATCGGCAAGTCCTAGGCGCTGAGGCTTTAACCCACAGCGCCACCTGCGTCCTACCACCCTCCTATTTACAAGCCAAAAGAGCATACAAACAGATTTTAAAGCTGGCCAAACGCGAGTGGTACCAAAAGCGTTGGCGAGCCTTGATTGCGGCCTCTAGATCCCGCAGACCACAGGAATTTTGGGCTCTGATAAACAAAAGAGGAAGGAAGTACCCACTGGCAATTATCCCTGCGCCCACATGGGAACAATTCTTGAGTAAATATTTCTCTTTGGCAGAGGAATCCAACTCACTCACGGAATTCCGAGCCGACCATCTACCTTTGTGGCCCTCTACTGACCCAGAACTGATAATGGACTTGATACTAGACCTGAAAACGGGCAAAGCCCCTGGGCCGGATCTAGTCCCTGCTGAGGCTATTGTTGCGCAACCGAGGTGGTGGGCTGAAATTCTGGCCAAAGACTTTGATGCAATTAATTCTACGGGGCTTATCCCTAGGTCATGGAAGGAGGCCGTGATCGTACCAGTCCATAAAAAGGGTCCCCCTGCTGACCCAGAGAATTATCGGAACATCAGCCTTTTGTCTATCATCGGGAAAATCTATGCAAAATTTTTGCTGTCTAAGCTGTCCCATTGGGCATACGACTCAAACTTGATTGGCCATGAGCAAGCGGGCTTTTGGAACAATTATTCGACCACTGACCATATGGTAATTATGTATCATCTTGCCAGAAAATATTCTGCCCCGAGTCGGGGGTGCCTATGTGTTGCTTTCATAGACTTAAAGGCCGCCTTCGACAGTATCCCAAGAAACTGTCTATGGAAGAAATTAGAGAGATGGGGCATAGATAGAAGGCTGTTATGGCTTATAACCCAATTACACCACGGGTCGTCGGCTAGAGTGAGACTTACACCGGCGGGAAACCTATCCAATGAGGTCCCAATAAATAGAGGAGTGCGCCAAGGCTGCATTTTGGCCCCACTCCTCTTCAACTTGTTTATTAGCGACATGAAGCTCTTTCTGAGTGATTCTCAAGCCAACATTCATGCCCCCCGCCTAGCTGATTTTCACTGCCCTCTGCTCTTATATGCTGACGATGCAGCGATCCTTTCCTACTCTAGAGTTGGTTTATGCAGAGCTCTAAAGATTTTTTCGGCTTACTGCAAACTCAACCACCTGACAATTAATCATGGAAAATCAAAAGTACTGGTCTTTACCAGGTCTCGGAAAACTTACAGCTGGAAGTTAGATGGAGTCCAATTAGAACAGGTTTTCAAATTTAATAAAATAATAATAATAATAATAATAATAATAATAATAATAATAATAATAATAATTTATTATTTATACCCCGCCCATCTGGCTGAGTTTCCCCAGCCACTCTGGGCGGCTCCCAATCAGTGTTAAAAACAGTACAGCATTACATATTAAAAACTTCCCTGAACAGGGCTGCCTTAAGATGTCTTCTGAACGTCAGGTAATTCTTTATCTCTTTGACATCTGATGGGAGGGCGTTCCACAGGGCGGGCGCCACTACCGAGAAGGCCCTCTGTCTGGTTCCCTGTAGCCTCACTTCTCGCAATGAGGGAACCGCCAGAAGGCCCTCAGCGCTGGATCTCAGTGTCCAGGCTGAATGATGGGGGTGGAGACGCTCCTTCAGGTATACAGGACCGAGGCCGTTTAGGGCTTTAAAGGTCAGCACCAACACTTTGAATCGTGCTCGGAAACGTACTGGGAGCCAATGCAGATCTCTCAGAACCGGTGTTATGTGGTCCCGGCGGCCACTCCCAGTCACCAGTCTAGCTGCCGCATTCTGGATTAATTGCAGTTTCCGGGTCACCTTCAAAGGTAGCCCCACGTAGAGCGCGTTGCAGTAGTCCAAGCGTGAGATAACTAGAGCATGCACCACTCTGGCGAGACAGTCCGCGGGGAGGTAGGGTCTTAGCCTGCGTACCGGGTGGAGCTGGTAGACAGCTGCCCTGGACACAGAGTTAATCTGCACCTCCATGGACAGCTGTGAGTCCAAAATGACTCCCAGGCTGCGCACCTGGTCCTTCAGGGGCACAGTTAAATACCTGGGAGTCTTTTTTCACTATAACCTAAGCTGGAAGCCACAGATACAGTATTTACTGAACAAAGGGAAAACAATACTTTACACTCTACTCCAATTTTTTGCGGCCGACGGAGCCTCCCACATCCCTTCTGCATTGAAGGTGTACCACGCAAAAGTGGTTTCCACCCTCTGTTATGCTGCCCCGCTCTGGGCCCCAGGGTCCAATTTAACATCGCTGGGGACATTGCAGAATCCGTTTCTCCGTCGCCTCCTGAAACTCCCCATGTGTGTGAGCAATGCAGCCATACATCTGGAGTTAAGGATTGCATCATTGGAGACGGCCATCTGGAAGCGAGTCTTTGGCTATTGGCTGTCCAGCTGGCATAGGCTTTCCGACCATTACCTCTTTCAGTGCCTCTGGCGGGATGACTTTGTTAACCCGTGGGTAGGAAAAATCCATGCCAAACTTTTGAGCATCGGAATTTCCCCAGCGGACTCCTTAAAGATGAACCTACGCTCAGCCAAAAGCCTTATCGAGCAAAGATTAGCAGACATTGAAAATCAACACAACCTCTCCAGGGGTGGGGGGTGTCTGCTCTCCCAGGTATCACGGAATAACCCCACCACTTGGCCTTCCATCATACATGTCATCTCTTTCATCTGTACCACACCAACTTGCATTTATTCGTGCAAGGTTCAATGTTTTTCCATCGAACCTGTTGAGCTACAGATTTTCCAAGGGTTTGGTGTCTCCGCTATGCGAGTGTGACGGGAAAACAGTTGAATCTCTTCCACATATAATGTTCAACTGTCCCTTACATAGCATAGCTAGGACTAAATTCCTGGGTCCTGCTTTACTGCGCTTGGTTGGCAGGCCTGTTGAGTCACATGCCGCACTGCTCTTGCAGGATACAGATCCTTCTGTAACTCTGCAGGTGGCGAGATTCCTGAATGCGGTTATCTCACACACAAAAACCACCAAAAAACAACAACAACAACAACAAAAACAAAAACTAATCGGACAGTCATGATGAGAGTGCATGACGGATCTCGTCTCCAGTTCTCCTTTTTCTGTGAACCGTCCCTTGGATCTTTCCGGGCCCCAAGCCGTTACTGTCACTGTTCAATGACCACCCTTGCATCGTGGTCCCCTTCTGTTGTTAGATGTAATGGTTTTTATGCTTCTGTGCTTTTATGTTTGTACATATTTTATGGGCCAATAGCCGTAAATAAATAAATTGAATTGCATCCACAGCAGATGCTCTACCACTGAGCTACAGCCTTCTCTCAATAAGGCATGTAAAAAGAAGAAGATGATTGTGGTAGGCGGAGGCATGTACACATTCCAGCCTGGGATGTATATAAAGCATTTCAAAATGTTGGCAGAAGAGATGAGCAAGCTCTCTGAAACTGTCCTTGGATTAATTTGACAGTGATTCAGAGGAGGGTGAACAAGATGGTCAAAGGTCTGGAAACCAAGCCTTATGAGCAATAGTTGATGAGTATGTTTAGCCCAGTAAAGAGACAACTAGGAGGAGATACCATAGCCACCTTTAAACATCTAAAGGGCTGCCACATGGAGGATGGAACAAGCTTATCTTCTCCTGCTCCAGAGGCTAGGACCCGAACAAACAGACTCAAGTTACTAGAAAGGAGATTCCAACCAAACATCAGGAAGAACTTTCTGACAGTAAGAGCTGTTCAACCGTGGAATGGACTCACTCGGGAGGTGGTGGACTCCTTCCCTGGAAGTTTTTAAGCAGAAGTTGGATCCGTCATGTATGATTTATTTGAGATTCCTGGATCACAAGGGGGTTGTACTAGCTGACCCTCATGGTCCCTTCCAACTCTACAATTCTATGATTCTATGCTATCTGATTTCATTGATCAAAAACAACAATATTATTATTATATTAATTTGTCAATCGCATTCCACATATATGTCCCAAGGTGATTTACAAACAGACCCTTTAAAACTGTTAAATATTTTTAAAGCATGACAAGAACAGAGCAGAGATTTTAATTTAACACTCAAGGCAAAGACCTTTTTTTATCTAGGTGGAAAAACTTGAACAAACGTGTTCCCCGCCCCCCAATTTGGTGCCAGAATGTACAGATAACAGACCCCTGTTGTGTCTCAGCAGGAATACATTTCCATGGAGTAACATGGTGCCAGGTTTTTTCAGGTAATGTTTTTTTGCTCTCAATCTTTGTCTTCCTTGGTAATGTTAAGCAGCAGGCCCTATAAGGAAAGAGTGGGGATAAGCAGCTGGCTCTTGCTCAGCCCACAATGAAGTCAAGTCTTCCCTATGAACTTCTGTGTAGCTGTGTGCCTGGCTGCATAATTGCTAGAATGTGTGGCCCAGGCAGAGCAGAGCAGAGCAGTCACTTCTGGCTTATGAAGGTTGGGCAGTTCACATATCTGAATGCTCCACTATGCAGCAAAATTCCTCTTGCATCACGAAATTCTCATATTAGGGACAAGAGTTTTCAGTAGGGATCAGGGATAGGCTCCATCAATTTCAGTTTCATGTCTTCTAATTTTTCCAATCTTAAATTCTCTTTTCCACTTCAGGTTGCAATTAAAAATTGAAAGTCATCGTTAAGATCCATCAGCATTTGTGTGCTGACTTGTAATAAAAACATATTTGCAAAGCACTTTCCCCATATGCAATACACTTTTGGGTGCTATTTTAAAAACTTATATATGCATTTATATAACACTTTACCCTAGCACATGCATTTTCATATATATTATTTGGATGGTGAACAGCACTGCAAGATTTGGAGAAGTATGGATTCTGAAAGAGGGCCGAGTGTAGGTTCGCAGACTCTTTCATAAAGGGCAAATTAGTCATATTTTTCACTCATCCCTAGATTACGGTTTGTCTTCCACTTGACATGCTAGTTTTACAAGTTGTATGGAAATAACTGCAAACTGGGTGGCAGTGGAAAGTGAAACAATCCAGGAAAAGCTTAACCATGACAGCTTGCATCTTTACATTTTTATGTAGAATGGAAATGGATGTAATAATTTGTAAGCAAGAAAGAACGACTTGCCTAGGCATGATGGTAAAGGTGTTGGAGAAAAATACACACTCACCTCCATACAGATAAAGCACCAACAAATAGAAACAGAGAAAGCGACTCCTCCGCTCTGCTGACACCGCACAACAATCATAAATCTATACGACATTGGTAGAGTTTGTATGTGTGGCTATGGCATCCTGTCAGTGGCAGCAACACTGTTTGTCAGGATACAGAAAGGTGACATTGAAGTCAAATGAACCCCAGGTTGATGGTGGTGGAATCCAGTGCCAACAACCCAGAGCCCTTCATCCTCACCTCTGTCTTGTCCCATTTGGGCAAATGCTGTGCTGCCCCTGCTCACAGCCTCATGTGCCACTCATTTGGCCATGAGCTTAAAGGAAACAAAACTCGAGGCAGCAGGACATTCAGCAGCCTTGAAGGAACTGAACTAGAAGAGAAGTTGGAGTGCAAGTTGCAAGCTGGGCTGCAAAGCAACTACTCTATTCCGAACTTAAAAATAGAAAGCGTAATGCTGGCGGTCAACAAAAGAGGTTTAAAGACTATCTCAAGGCAAATCTTTAAAAAATGTAGTATAGGTAAAGGTAAAGGGACCCCTGACCATTAGGTCCAGTCATGACCGACTCTGGGGTTGCGGCACTCATCTCGCTTTATTGGCCGAGGGAGCCAGCGTACAGCTTCCGGGTCATGTGGCCAGCATGACTAAGCAGCTTCTGGCGAACCAGAGCAACGCACGGAAACGCAGTTTACCTTCCTGCTGGAGTGGTACCTATTTATCTACTTGCACTTTGATGTGCTTTCAGACTGCTAGGTTGGCAGGAGCAGGGACCGAGCAACGGGAGCACACCCCATCGCGGGGATTCAAACTGCCGACCTTCTGATCGGCAAGTCCTAGGCTCAGTGGTTTAACCCACAGCACCACCCGCGTCCCTATAAGCACCAGCAATTGGGAAACACTTGCCTGCGAGGGCTCCAATTGGAGAACAGCCTTTACCAATGGTGTCATGGGCTCTGAAGATGCTCAAATTCAGAACGAAATGGAGAAACGTGCTAAAAGAAAGGCATGCTTGGCAAATCCACACCGTGATCAACTCTTGTCCGGAAACCAATGTCCCCACTGTGGAAGGACGTGTGGATCCAGAATTGGCCTCCATAGTCACTTACAGACTCATTGTTAAACTGTGTTTATGGAAGACAATCTTACTTGGCTACGAGTGATCGCCAAAGAAGAAGCAAGATGCCACCCTGCCTTCATTTACTATGGCATGCCTGCAGCACTTTGCATTTGGGGATGCCCTGCCCATTCAACTGCTCCCAGATCTGCAGCTAGGCAGAACAGAGGAAACCCCTCAGGGTTCCAGGGTTGTAAATCTGCCCTGGCTGCTCTTGCCAGATCCAGCTGTTCTGTGAGTATCTGGGAATAGAACTCCTCTAGCTGCACCAAACCAGATATATATGTGGCCTTTGGCTATGGGATTATGACCACTGTCGCCAATATAAGGTTGACATCTAATATGTTGCAAACCTACATGGCTTTTATTTGACAGTCATAAATTATTGCCACAGTACTGTAGTATACATATAGTATCATAGAATGGATATATCCCAGTTGTGCCATACAGTTGCAAACCTAGAATATACCGCTCTGCACATCTTTATAACTATGCATAAATGAAGGATCATTTACAATTTTCAGTCCCTGAAGCAATAAAGCTCTCCACATCAAGCTATATTTCGTTTTAGTAAATCTTCATATACATCCCTTTCTGAAATATTTGCTATTTGGGGGATACAATCACATTCCAATTTAATATTATCCCCTCCCTGCCAAAAATATTCACAGCATTTGCTAACGGCAAAGTGATAGCATTCTCAAAACAAAACAAAATTCCTTCCAGTAGCACCTTAAAGACCAACTAAGTTAGTTCTTGGTATGAGCTTTCGTGTGCATGCACACTTCTTCAGATACACAGCATTCTGTCAGAGATGGAAGCACTGATCATTTTGAAATTTTTTAATTTTTAATATTTCCATCACAGAATGCCCTTTCATTGAAATGGTAGCCTGTTAAAATGACTTACTGGGAAAATGTACAGCATCCCTGGTGAAATGGACGCAAATATTTGCACAAATTAAATACTACAGCCACAGCTATAAAATGGAGGGGAGTACTGTTGCTGCCACTACTGAGGAGCAGAGATGATCCCTGCTCTCCTCACAGTCTTGAAAAAGGTGAAGTGGTTCCTTTTCTGGGTCTTGGATTGCTTCAGAAATCTGAGAGCACCAGGCGAGGGGGAAATCCCCCAAAGACAATGGATCACTTTCAGATTAATCCAAGGACAGCTTCAGAGAGCTTGCTCCTCTGTACTAACATGCCACGATTCTTTGTATACATTCCAGGCTTGTATGTGTGTGTGCCTCCACCTACCAACCAATCTTTCTTTCTTTTTATATACCTTACTGCATTATTGCTCAATGGTAGAGCATCTATTTTGCATGCAAAGGGTCCTCGCTTCAGTCCTTGGTATCTCAAGGTAGGGGTGCTGAACATTCTTGCCTGAAACTTGGACGAGCTATTCAATGTTGACAATCCTGAGCTACATGGACCAATTACCTGACTTGCAACAATATAGTTTTCCATAAGATGTTCCAAGACTCTCTTTGAGTTTCTTCCAATTTTGTCCTAACCAGGAACCTCAAAATCTGCCTCACATTTTCACTTTAGGTGAAATCTAGTCCTGAGTCAATTTGAGGACAAAACATCCCTTCTCTCTCCTGTCTATGGTGGCGTGGATAAAATTGCCTTGGCCAAATGGGAAGTCAATGGATCTGAACAGCTTTCTATGTGGAAACAGCAGCCATGGAAAGACATTTGAAAGAGGTTTCCATGTGGCAGCCATTCTGGGCATGCTGGCCTTTCTTCCTGTTGCACCAAGGACATGAGCGAATTTTCAGCACATGAATATTTCAATGTCGCGGTGGAGAAAGACAAGAAGCAATGTACAAATAAAGCATAATGTACATGAAGGAAAACCACTGTCCTGTCACAGTGAGAAATTGGTCAATTGCAAAGCACTTTCCATTAACCATTTTGCTTACAATGTACATTTTAATGCAGCATTTAGGAAGTGAAAACAATGTTTATGTACATACTCCATCAAATCTTAAAATGTGCCATATTACACACTATAATTAGCAGTGGCTTGACAAATTAATTAGACTCATTATTCCCTGCATTCGCAACTGCCACTTAACACATTTTTTCCCTCTGTGAAAATATCCTCCAAATTGCAACCATTATTAAAAATGAGAAATGTCATTTTTTCTCCCTTTGTATGTGCTTAGGTAGTGAAATTTAGGAAGATGAAAGAGAGAAGATATAATTTGGAAAGAGTGCACACCAATATTGCATAGTTAAAATAATCAAAGGCAAGGGGTTTCATCAGTAAGTTTCGACAATCACCAAAGGGATGGGGGTGTCAATCAAGATCTGACCTTGTCCATGTAGGCCACATCCTGCACTAAGTGTGAATGTTACACAGTAATACTTCCGCGAACATCTACCTTGTCTAGTGTCCATTTCGGCAAACATCCATGGGAAACCTGGAAGTACCGGAACGGGTTACTTACGGGTTTGCCACTCACGCATGCGCAGAAGCGCTAAATCACACTTCGCGCATGCGCAGAGGCACAAACCACTCTGTGTGTGTGCACAGACATGGCACTTGTCCTGCGTCCTTTTAGGCTAGTGGCTGGGGCTCTGGAACGGATCCCGGCCATAAAACGAGGTTCGACTGTAGTGCACAAAAGGGGGTAGCAACTGTTGCCAGATTTCATGGCAACATTAGTTCCAATGTAACATACAACTGTTTCAAAACATCACTCATGGCAAAACACACTTGGGAAAGGACAGTTTCAATAAGTCATGAAGAAAAGATGAAGAAAACCCCTCCCCAAGTGGTTGTCCATGTCAGCCTTCAGAGCTGCCACCAAATCCTGCCTACAGCAAAATAAAAATTAGGACAAAAAGATAAAAAAAAGTTCAACATGGATATTTATACATCCCTGCCTACAACTAAAATTAACCAAAGAATTTTTTTTAACTCTTCCTATAACCTCCCCCTTCAATTATGCTTCAATGCCTGCAGAATGCTAAAGCTCAGTGGATGGAAAGTCTCAGCATAGACTGTAGGCCTGATCCTGCTGTAATGTATTTCCTATTGTTTCTTTATTTCAGGTAAACCCTTCAGCACAATAAACGTATGGTTGGGTATGGGACTCTGTCCAGGCCTCAGGAACACGCCTGCCTGCACCACACAAATGTAATCTAGTGTGAATAGGTTCAAGCAATCCACCACACTCACGAAAGACATTGTTTGCAAGGTTAACGTAAAAGGAGTTCTGTTGGATTAGACTAAAAGGCCCATCAAATCCAGCATCGTATTCTCAAGGTGGTCAACCAATATACCATGGAAATCCTGCAAGCAGCTCATTAACTCAATAGTTCCTTAGCAACTGATATCCAGAGGCATATGCGGCATATCATGACTAGTAGCAAAGACCAACCTTATCTTCCACAAATTTCCCTTTTAAAGCCATCCAGGTTGGCTTTAAAGCCATCACTAGGTCTCACAACAACCAGTTCCAGAGTTTAGCTGTTTCCTGTGTGAAAACGTACTTCCTCTTGTTTGTCATAACTCTCTCACTATTCCCCTTCACTGGATGACTCTGATTCTAGTATTATTAGAGACTGAGAAAAGTACTATCTCTCACTATGCATAATGGTATATATCTCTATCTTGCCCCTGTTACTTCACTCCCCCCCCCCCAAGTAAAAATTCCTAATTTACTCAAATCAGAGTTGCCCCAGAACCTTGATTATTTTGGTTGTCCTTTTCTGCATCTTTTTTCCGCTCTACTTGTTGTCAGGCACATTCTCCCCAGATTGGGTTCCAGTACCCACAAGGAAGGACATTGCTACCATCCAGTGTCAGAACCAGGGCTTAGGGGATGATGAAACGAGACACAGCATTTTAGAATTCATTTTAAATGGAACAGACTAGTAGTACTTAACAACAGGAGTATCCAGCCTGCTGCTGTCCAGATATTGTTGGACTGCAACCTCCCTCATTCCTGATCATTAGCCATACTGGCTGGGGCTGATAGGAGCTGTGATTCGACATCATCTAGATGGTACCACATTGGATAGCCCTGGTTAAGAGAAAGTGATTTATCCATCCATTTGAGTTCAGCAGAGCAAGATACATTAATGCTGGAGCTTGAAAGAGCTGCAGGAAAGTTGTTTTAGAGCTGAAGCCATTTCTATTTCTCCCCCACTCCATTTAGAGTCACCTTAGAAGGGTAGCCTTGTCTTAGGCAGACTCTCCCTTCCTTATTTCTTTCACCCTTTGACTGCACATCACTGTGTAATATTAATTCACATGCAGATCAAGCATTTACTTCCTGTTAGCAGAGATAAGTCAGTCCAACAATGCAATCGAATTTCCATGCAAGAATAATAATAAAATTGTCCACTTACAGATTATTTTTAAATAAAAGGAAGGAAACTGTTTAAAGTGCGATACATTATGCAAATGCTTCTTCTGCAAAGCTTGAACTGAACAAAAAGATAGTTGGACAGGGATATAAGAGGAGTGAATACAGGGAGGGGGGATCCCTGCATGTCAGTAGAAGTATATTGACATTGCTTCCATGTATTCAGCTGAGAAACAGAGCCCTTAAATCCATCAAATGGTCCAAAGGCACACAAAAATTGGTCAAAATATCAGTTTTGCTTTGGGTCTGGCCATGTAAGCTGTTTGAAACAGAACCAAAAATAAGCCACTCTGAGGATGAAATAAAGACATTAGGGTGAGCACAAGGTGGTCACAAACAACATCTCTCTCAGATCTTGTGTTCCCCCTCTTCCCTATAACGTCTAGAGCAGGAGCAGGGATTATTTTCAATCCCAGCGACAGCATTCCTTTCTGGCCAGTCTTCTTGGAGCCACATGGCAATGGTGGGTGGAGCCAGAAGCAAAAGTGGGTGTGGCCCAATGGATGCGACTCCCTCCTTTGTTTAGGAGGCTCCATTCTAGCCTTCCTTGCAAAAGGCAGAGGTTTCTACTAGTGCTGTGCCAAAATGTGTCCTGCAATTTCTCAAAAGTCTGCTACCTGTGCAAAAGAGGCTTCTGTTTTTCTGCCTCGTTCACAGAATCCCTTTAGAATTTTGGTGGGTGCAAGTTTTTGAGTTCACCTTATTGTCACAAGGGGGCTAAGGGTAGTAGTAGTGTGTGTGTGTGTGTGTGTGTGTGTGTGTGTCCAAATATTATGCCAAGTGCTGTCATTCCATGCTCTGTCAATTTTTGTTTAAAACTTTCAGACAAGTGGGTTTATTTCTACCACATTGATGAAGAAACTGTTCCACAACTTAATTCATCTCCGTCAGAAAGTTTTCTTTCTTAAAATGTGAATCTTTTAGTTTTGACTTGTTAATCCCCAGAGTGTTTTACTACATGATTCTGGTTCCAGAATAATAGAATAATTCTTTTTTAAAAAAAGTTATTCCATTCACACTATGTTCATAGTGTTTGAATAAAACTGAGGTCTTTGTATCTGCACTCATTAACCACCATGTTAGGCTTGTCTGTCACTGGCAGGAACGCATCCCAATTTTCCTCAGTATGAAAAGTTGTTCAACTATTTTCCTGTCATACTGATAGAAATATAAGGATACACAGATACCTCCTCAGCCTTTTATTCAATGTTGTCAGTTGTCACCAGCACCCACAGTTTGCACCCTGTCAGTGCAGTGCACACACCAGGCTTCAGTGATGGGCCTGAAGTTATATTTGGATTCCTTGAATAGATACAGAGGGATATTAGTCATTACTTTGCATATCTTCACCCCCAAGTGAAATAAAGCCAAATGACATTTCCCTGGCCTCTCTCCATTCTCCCTATTGAAGGTATCCTTGTCTTACCCTCTCCCTCCAGTGATTGCTGGTGCCCATTAGAACTGGTAGGGCAGAAAGCAGAAAGCAGATCAACAGTAGGTAGGGTCAGAGACAATGACAGGCAGTGCCAACCATAGGTGCCAATTCCCTGGGGCCCTGGGTGCCTGAGCATCCACAAAATTCTCCATGAAGGGGCTGGGCACCCACAAATTTCGATGCCAGGGTCATGCACACTGCATGGCACCTGCAGCCCTGGGTGTTAGAATTCCTGCTCCATGATTGCAGTCATGGGATTGCTGTTTTTCACATGATGGTGTATGTTTTGACTCCACAGAGTGGGAAATGATGGAGACAGGATGTTTGTGTTACTGTGTTCCGGGAAGTGGGACTATCATCCTTTGTTTTTTCTCTTTGCTGTCTGATGCTAGAGAGGAAGGGAGCCATGTTACAGTGCTCCATGTGTGTTTATATGTAAATAAAGTAGATTAGCCAAAATGCTGAGTTGCTGAGATCTTTCACGCAAACTGCGAAAACACTCTGCGGATCCCTAAGTATACCAATGTCTATTGGCATCGGTTGCTGTGATGTTTCAGCAGAAGAAAGCTTTTGAAGCTCCCAAAAGAAAGACCAGGAGGGAGAGAACATGCCAGTTGGGCATGTGTCTCTGCCAGGGTCCTACCTGAGTGTAGGACGAGCTCCTGACACTGGGCACCCATGGGGCGTGCCCATGTTGGCACTCCTGGTGCCAACTAATTCTGGTTTTGTCCTTGCTGAGTTGTGCAAGGGCAACCTCACATCCATGGGACATGGAAATAGGGAGGCAGGTAGGTAAGGGCTGACTGAGGTTGGTGGAGGAATATCTCGCTAGCCTTTATAGATTAGCCTCGCTGCTCACCTCCCTCTGTTTTCTCCCCCTCCACCAAAAGATTGTAGGGACCTATTTTTCCTGTTTTTGTGCTCCTGTTTTTCTCATACTGTATATTGATAATGCTTTAAATACACAAAGCCTGGGCCTAGTGAACTTTACAGTTAGCTACTACGTCTTGGGTTTCTCAAACAGCAGGCTGCTCATGCTGCAGGAAAAAACAGCTTTCAAAATGGGCAGCTGAACTGCAAGCCAAGAGACAAACATGGAGTTCTCAATCCAGTGTTTAGATTGGAACGTGGAAGCATAGGAGGCATTTGCATGAGGGAATCAGTAGGTGTGGTGGGGAGATTGCTTAACCTACCCCCCCATTTTAGCCTGCAATGCTTCTCCCTTAATCATTTCCCCCCACTTTCTCCCCAGTGAGTTCCAGTAACAGAAATAATGTCCAGCGGTAAGAAGAAAAAAAGTTGAAGCATACAACCCCTCCAGCCAATTCTGCGTTGCAAATGTCGCTTCTATTGTACAGCTTGGATTTATGATCGCTTCCTTTTTTCTTCTTTTTTAAGCACAAAATGTAGAAATGTAGTATAGAAGGTGTAAAAATGAATAAGCATTATAAAAAACAACCCATTAACTGACAAGAATGAGTTTAGGAAATGTGTATTTTTGAAAGTAATATATAATTCTGTCTCAAGGGGAACTTCAAATACAGTTTATTATACAGTACACCAGCCTGCCTGTCAAAGGAGGATATACGGTATATATTTTTAACCCACTAAGCATGCACAAAGGAATCTGTTAGATTCCATTTAATAACACTCTTAACAATAATTTTAGTAGGATTGAAGTCTAGCTGGTGTTTCTGGCAGTAAGATTCTCCGGACTAAATTATTATTTTGCAGTGCTGTTTTTGTTTAGCAAACAATTTATACATGTGTCCATTGCTCAAAGACTGCAGCATCAACTGGTGATATGTATGCATAGATATAATCACCAGACAGACCTTTCAAATCCCTTCAAACACAATGCTTTTCACTGGACAGCTCCCACATTCATTTGCCCAGGTTGTATGAACTGACCATTAAGTTTGGCTTAACCTAAAAATAATGCTAAAAATCAAAATATAGGATCTGCCATTAAGGGAGGGATCAAAGTGCATATTGCACACTAACATCTCACAACAATACTGAATGCTGAAAGAACAGCTTCAAAAACAAGTGTCAATGGTTTGGCTGGAAGAAACTCCAGAATGGAACACACAAGAAAGGAGGTTGCCTAAAACATCCTTTTTTTCAATGAAACATTTACCAGCATGTGTTTATTCTTCAAGAGACACCCAAAACGGAGATTGCTAGGGCTGTCAGATAAAAAATGGCAAAATTCTGCAGTCCTGCAATGGAAGTGTTGCTCTGGGAAAGAAAGGACATCTGTTACAGTCTAGGGAGACGTCATGTTCTAGAATGAAACAATTCTCTATCACAAAGGAGCCACCTAGTAACAGTAGTTACACTTCTGGCAAAAGGCAAAAATAAAGGCGCTTGACTTCTCCCTGGCTCGCGCTGCACAATTATTACAACAATTAGGCTGCATGCACGCCAGGAACACTTAAAACACACCCACCCCAGGAATGCTGGGATCTGTAGTTTGTTATGTAGCTCAGTGAGCAACAAACTACAGCTCTTGGGATTCTTTGGGGTGCAGGATGATCTTTAAATGTATGCTGTGCATGCAACCCTAGTGGATCCAGGGGAATCTATGGAGGAGGGAGTAGCTCTCCCTCTCCCTTTTCACTGGATTCTATTCAAAGCTACTCTTTGTCACTAAATTCTATCTGCCTTTGAACTGGCTATAAGTTTCTAGTCTGCTAAGTTCATTGAAATCAACAGAGCAGTGCCATGCATGTAAAAAGGTAAAGGGACCCCTGACCATTAGGTCCAGTCGTGGCCGACTCTGGGGTTGCAGCGCTCATCTCGCTTTATTGGCCAAGGGAGCCGGCGTTTGTCCGCAGACAGCTTCCGGGTCATGTGGCCAGCATGACTAAGCCGCTTCTGGTGAACCAGAGCAGAGCACAGAAATGCCGTTTACCTTCCTGCCAGAGTGGTACCTATTTATCTACTTGCACTTTGACGTGCTTTCGAACTGCTAGGTTGGCAGGAGCAGGGACCGAACAATGGAAGCTCACTCCGTCGTGGGGATTTGAACCGCCGACCTTCTGATTGGCAAGCCCTAGGCTCTGTGGTTTAACCCACAGTGCCCCCCGCGTCCCACCATGCATGTACAGGGGCTTAATTAAAGAGGAGATGATAGCCTGAAGGAGTAACATGCTGCTGTCATAATCATAGAAACATAGACTTGTACAGTGGGAAGGGGCAGCCTTCCCCA
Source organism: Podarcis gaigeae (assembly GCF_964106915.1). Classification (NCBI taxonomy): domain Eukaryota; kingdom Metazoa; phylum Chordata; class Lepidosauria; order Squamata; family Lacertidae; genus Podarcis; species Podarcis gaigeae. The sequence goes on along the minus strand of NC_139681.1, from coordinate 25,733,831 downwards.
TCATCAGTGCCATCTGTGCATATGGTAATTTACACAGTGAAAAGCAATCATTTACAATGCTCTTTAAATCCAATATATCTCTAAACAACAAATTATAAGACAAAAAGGAGGAGTGTGGTAGCCTTTGAGCCTTCATCTTAGCATCTGAGAGGCATCTGCCTAGACAGTGCTGGAAACAAATTCTGGGTCAGGAGGATGAACTTTTGACTGCATCCACTACGCGCTCAAATTTTGATGGATACAGGAACTGAGAGAGATGAGCACACTGAATTGCAGCTTGTAGGAAGATTTAATTCCTTCATTGCATGTGCCAAATCTTTCAAACCCCGATTTTCAAGCAGTGGTACTTTTTCGTAAATTGGCTGTGATATAATGGATACAGTGCTAGAATAGGGAGACCTGGGCTTTAGTGCTGCCCAGCCATGAAACTCATTGTGCAGGGCTTCACCAGTCACAATTTCACAGCCTACCCTATTGCACAAAATGGTTGTAAATACAAAGTATGGGGGTATCCAGTGTGTTCCCTTACAACTACAACTCCCATCATCCCTAGCTGGTCAGGGATGATGGGAATTGTAGTCCAAAAACAGCTGGAGACCCAAGTTTGGGAAACACTGCCCTACACTAACAATAGGCATCCACCAGCAGAACAGGGAAAGGGGGGGGGATTTTTGGTAATGCTGTGCCAAAATCTGTCCTCCAGGTTCTCAAAAGTTTTCTTCCCCTGCAAAAGATTTCCTGCCTCTTTCATGGCACTTTAGAATCTAATCAAAATTTCTTTATAACTCAACAGCTTAGCCTATCATTGCATGGTTGTTGTGAGCAGTGTTTTCCCCCTCTTTCCATTAAACCACGGGTGTCAAACACAAGGCCCGTGGGACGAATCCGGCCCGCCAGACCTTGTCATGTGGCCCGTGTAGCCACCGCTGGCCGCCAGCCTTCACCTTTTATTCTCGCATTTATTTTTTTTGACACAAGAAAGCTGCCTCTTCAGCGCATGCCTACAAGCCAGAGAACGTCTGCCCTCTAGCGGCGCCGGCCGTTCTACACAGGAAACCTCCACTCTACATGCATTCAGGAAACCTCCACTTGTTTTTATATTGAGCGCATGCCATCCTGTGATGTGACAGATCCAACGGCTGCCTGAACCCTTCTCTCCTGTACTGTAAGTCCTACAGATACAACCGGCCCTTTGAGGGTGAACAAACTGCTGATGCGGCCCCCGATGAATTTGAGTTAGACACCCCTGCATTAAACGTTTAACCAGTGCTCTGCAGCCTCCCCAGATGCTATGCTTCCTGATCTGAAAGGGCCCCATGGGGCAAGTTACCTCTTGCTGTGAGCTTTAAGCAAAGACTGGAAAGCCAGAGAGACTGGGTACCAACTGACTGAGACTAGTGGGGTCACTGATGTTTTTAGAGGAAGCTCTTCCTTTATCTTTAAAAAGAGTCTTTTTAAAAAGTAAATAAATAAATGTATATTTTTTAAAAAAACAAAGTGGGAAATCAACCACCTGGTGTCGTAAGTGCAACAGGCAGCCTTGTCATCTTATCCTTAAAGGCGTGTTGTTATTATTATTACTATTTATTAAAATTATATACAATTGTATTCTAAATCAAAGTTATCGCACCACCGCAAAGCCTTCAAATAATGCTTGGTGGTAGAGTGGTCAGCCAAAGGTAAAACCATCTGGATAATCAGTGAAGCAATTATATAAATAATTTGCTGTGCCCATAGTGCACTATACACATTGGTTTCAGGCATTCAACATTTTTTAGCGCTCTCTCTCGCTCTCTCTCTGTGTGTGTGTGTGTATGTGTGTACACACAAATAAACAAAGATACGGAGCATAAATAAATACTATTATAGCAAGTTGAAAGCAGTAAAAGGTTGGACACTATCACTGAACTTATTGTTCCAAAACATGACAAAAAATACCCATTTCTCCATAGCCCTGTTAGGCTGATTTATATGCATTCTTTTATAATATGTTGGGCTTAATCATAGTTACTATGGACCAATTTTTCTCAATTAGTTCAGTTGCAGTAGGAGATATGCTCTCTCTCCCCCCCCATTTTTAGTTATGATAATCTTAGCAGCAGTTATTAGGTTGAAATTGTTTCTTGATCACCCTCCAGAATAACGTATTTTAGATAACCAAGCAGAAATATTTAAGGTTCAAAGGGTACATAGGTGCTGGGGCCACAGCAAATCCTCCCCCCTCCAATTTTTTTTGAGGGCACTTGGCCCCACCCCCTGGATCTTTGCAACTTTGTGGGACATTGCACACATGATGTCAGAACATCGTGTGAGGCCCCCTCAATCACTTTGAGAAGCTAGTGTCTCTGAAAGTGTATATGGTATCCTAACACATGAGAGATATTAGCCTGATGTGATTTCCAAAATATTTCTATTTGAGAACAATTCCTGGAAATATATATGTAATCTGTTTTGTTTAATCTACATCTAAATATTTTTAGATGTGTATTTTATTCATCTTGTAATGTTTTAAATACCACTGATAGAGGGTTTTAGAATAGTTCTCCTTTAGGTCTTCTGAAATTATATTGGAATGGAAGTTGTCCAAAACCCAGTTCCATTGCTACCTGGTTAATCTCTTATCCAAATCTTATACCCGTTTTCTCATAGATGTATTCCGCTTCTGATTCAAAGTTAACCAAATGTCATAGAATCTTGCAATTATCTCTTCCTTGACTTCCACAAATTTTTGTATTGGAGAGGAGGCTGCATCTCTAATTTGAAAATACTGGAAATGTGGAGGCCTTGTTGTTTCCTCAATTGTGACCTCAATGGACAGAATGACATCATGAATCATTCTGTATTTTGCCATTTCTTAAAATCTTTAACTACCTAAGATTCTGGATTTAGAAATTATAAAATGGAAACGTTAAAGGCAACAAACCCACAGATATCCTATTTTTAATTTCATACCCAGTAGCTAATATTGAAGGAAGAATTTCAAATTTAGAGTCCTGATAGCTTTCTTTAAACCATAGGGATATTTAAGCTTCCTCTGCCTCCAGTACAGCATTCAGCATTTTTACTGCTTTCCGTGGATGTACATAATTGACCAATTTGATCACTGGGCATAACATTTTGCCACTTAATCAATAAAGCAAGTCAAATGTTGGAGGGAGTGGGGAAATTGGGAAGGGGGCAGTGAAAATCACCGCAAGCTTTAATAACACAGAAATCCCTGACAATAAACATGTCAGTTCCTGCTATTGACATTTTAAATAATGACAAGTACTGCCTGAACACCTCGAAGTCTCATTCCTCAGTGATTAGATGGAAGACCCAATCAGGTCATAATTTATACATACAGGATGCATAAACATAATCAGAAACAAACCTAGATAACAAAAATGCATCTTTAGTTCTAAGTTTAGCACTGTGTGATTTACAGCTGCTCACAAATGATCTAGTGCCAGTGACAAGGCCCAGACAAATAATTGGGTGAGACTGGCCCTACTTGAAGTCACTTCTATCTAGCAGGATTTTATTTTTTATTTTTATTTTTACAAATGTTCTTCTCAGATTTATTAACGAGCTGTTCATGAAGTAGACTTCAGTTTTAAGGTCTTTTTTGGGGGTGTGCAAAGTATTCTAATATTGCCTTTAGGGTCTGACACATAAGATTTCTGTATGCACATTTAGTACAGTGGTACCTTGGGTTAAGAACTTAATTCGTTCCGGAGCTCCGTTCTTAACTTGAAACTGTTCTTAACCTGAGAGACCACTTTAGCTAATGGGGCCTCCCGCTGCCGCCGCACAATTTCTGTTCTCATCCTGAGGTAAAGTTCTTAACCCGAGGTACTATTTCTGGGTTAGTGGAGTCTGTAACCTGAAGTGTCTGTAACCTGAGGTACCACTGTATAGGTTTGTTAGGTTGTATCCAATGGTGAAAGGATGTGGGTGGCGCTGTGGGTTAAACCACAGAGCCTAGGACTTGCCAATCAGAAGGTTGGCGGTTTGAATCCCCGTGACAGGGTGAGCTCCCGTTGCTCGGTCCCTGGTCCTGCCAACCTAGCAGCTCGAAAGCACGTCAAATTGCAAGTAGAGGTACCGCTTTGGTGGGAAGGTAAACGGCGTTTCCATGCACTGCTCTGGTTCGCCAGAAGCGGCTTTGTCATCCTGGCCACATGACCCGGAAGCTGTACGCCGGCTCCCTCAGCCAATAAAGCAAGATGAGCGCCATAACCCCAGAGTCAGCCATGACTGGAACTAATGGTCAAGGGTTCCTTTACCTTTACTATCCAATGGTGAAGGAGAGCACTTTTGCCCATGCAAAGCAGGGATCTGTTTTTTGTCTATCTACCCTACCTTCTGCATCATCCTTCCCCGCAGACACAATAAACCTGCCCCTGAGGACAGGCGCACCCTCCAGAATAGTGTGAGATATGGGGCAGAAGGCACCCACTCAGTGGAATGCCCCCCATCAGATGTTAAGGAAATAAACAACTATCTGACTTTTAGACGACATCTGAAGGCAGCTCTGTATAGGGAAATTTATCATGTTTACTGTTTTTGATGTTTTAATTTGCTGGAAGCCACCCGGGGTGTCTGGGGCAACATTTAATTCATATTCCTCCATAATATAGAGACTATAGAGTCCCCACTATCAAACCTTGGACTGTCAGTCATTTAATTTGGTGATCTGTATTGATACTGTATTAGCAGTAAGGTTTCAGATGTTAGTGAATGCATCTGTGAGCAAGTCAGTCCTCTTCTCAAACCACATCACTGGAATGGGAAAAATACATATGTCTTCCTGGAACAAGTAATTGTTGAGTTCTGGGCATCACAAGTAACTACATGGGAGAATTGAACTAATTTCACCTGCTTTCTGGGGAATTTCCTTGTGAAACTAATGATTATCACACCAGCCTGCAACCTTCAACTCACCTTCACGAATGTCTAGTAACCAACTAAGTTAAAGAACAAAGAGGCCTGAAGCAAGAAAGTGGATTGGTGCAATGATTGATGATGTCACAAAGGCACTGCTTTTTACCTCAGTAAAATGACCACACAGGAATGGGCAACAGCAGAGTAAGGACTCAGCTACATTAGTAAAGAAACAGTGATTTGACTGCAGTATGAACATGCGACACAAGATGGTGCCAGAGAGCAGAAATTTTTAAAACTTGATTTTCCATAGATATATTTTCTTTTTGTTAAAACAATCTAATTTCTGACTTATTTCCCCCCTGTTTTTAGATCCATCCCAAGACTGCAAACAAGGGGAGAGTGATGTTGGGGGCCTATGGTAAGTCCCTCTGGAAGTGAACAGAGAGCTCAAAGAATGGTTGGGAGGGTGGCAGAAAGACTAAGAGGAGGAAAAACTGAGGCAGGCAAAGAAGGAAAGCTGGCACTGACTCTAGAGCTGCAATATTTAGTTGATAAATCCGTAAATGGAATGAAACACCCGATTAACCAGACAGGACCCCAGAAGTATGTATAACATAAATGCACATATAAAAGAATCACAGCAGTGTTCCTTTTTTATAATTTATTATCTTATATAATTGGTCAGCTACTGCCTACCTGAATCCAGGTGACTCCAATTAACAAAATGCTGACCCGCCACTTCAATGGGTGCTTGGAGCTGAGAGTATCACTCAACAAGTAGACTGAACTTCTGCACCAGGGAAGAAAGAAAAGAAAAAGAAACCCACCTGCGTCTCTACAGCCACAGCAGGCGCTGTAACCTTCCAACATTTCGACTTCACCCCTAAAGGCGCACTCCTTCATTGTCTCCCAAGACAGATGGATGCCAATTTATCAGCCTACAATATATATATGAGCAGCCTATTCTCTTAAGCATGCATACAAATCCACAAGCTATAAACGTCCATTAGTGCATACCTCAGCCATATGTTATGTTATTTTTATCTATTTCAGTGTGAAAGTACTAAATAATTTTGTTTAAAATTTCTTCATGTAGTGTTCTATTACTAGCTCTCCTGTAATCAAACAGGGTCACTGAGCAGCCAAAGTCTATACATATTTCTATACATATCCCAATCCATTTAACTGGTGTCTTGCTAGTTAATCGGGTCCTCCCTTAAAGAGGGCACATATTGCAGTGAGACCTGGACAACAGGCACCCTGTGTTGTGGGTGGGTTCAATTGGTAAGCCACAACACCCGATTGGTAGGTCCCTCGAAGCTGGGTACAATCTGGCCAATGGGACACAGTTCAAACGGTTTGAGGGACCTATTTATGCCCATGCACGTGACCCAGCGCTTCCTCTTGCGGCGCGTGCATTCGGAACACCCACCCACCTCTACCTATTTTTAGAGCCTGTTGTGCTTGACCTTGCTATGCCGTCGTGTGTCGTCTGTCATTGGGACAGGAGCACAGCAGGAATTTCCCCCACTTGGCTGATTGGCTGGTGCCATTTGGGTTTCGCCTGCCATGTAGCAAATCATCACAACTTGTAAAGTTGCAGACAGGCTCTAGTTCAGGTGATAGGGATGGGAGAACGCTCTCGCCATCCCTGTGTGAAGGGTATTCCGTTAAAGGAATCCAGGGACTTCATGGTTTGGTCAACCCCTGAGAGGGGGATGTGCCCGTGCCTTAGTCCAGGGGGACATTTGGGTGGGGGAGATACCCTGCTCCTGGCTTTCCGCTTATCCAGGTGTTCACCCTTGGCTGACCTATGCTGGTGCCCTGGGTCAGCACTACCTGCATGGCAGGGAGCTAGTCGAACCAGAGCCTATGCAACTAGTCACTTTCTGTAATCAATAAAGTTGTGGCCTAAATTCTGCCAAAAACCAAACCTAAACTTTGAATAAAGTGTGAATTTATTTAGGGGGGAGGTTTCTGGGTCTGAACACGCAAATAACGAAGTTTCTATTCTTTACTTCATGGTAGATGTGCACCATTTGAAAAAAAACAACAACAACTCCTCACACTAGGTTAATTGAGTAAACTTAATATATTAATATAGTGTATTTTATGCTAGACTTTATTGTTCATACAGTGTGTTGTTTACGCACTGTTGAACCATTTTGGTAAAACTTGAGGGGGGGGGGAGCTAAATTGTTTCATTTTAATCAAAGGCAAAATAAGGCTAGAAATCCACCCCTAGGATTAATCTCAGTAAAATCCATTGTGTTGAGATTAAAATGCAGGGATACATTGCATTAACCCAGATGGTTAATAAAGCAGGGATACATGGAATTAACCCAGATGGTTAATAAACTTTGCACATTGTTTGGAATTAAGATAACAGCAAATGGCTTCTTGACTAGAAGACAAATTGTTTGTGAATTGTCAATGCTAGTGGTGTGCTAAAACTACTCACATATTTTTCCACAAACATTTTTGGCAGTTGTAAGAACACCCACCCCCTTCTTAATGATTTTTGGCAACACTCGGGGGGGGGGGGGACAAACAAACAAATGTTTTCTTGTTTTTTGTGTTTTGTTTTTTACATTGTTAGCATTCTTTCCTTTGGCTTCTTCTCAGAGACATTATTAGGCTACATGGCATTGTGACATGTAGGATCACATGTGTGATTTGCTTTCATTAGTGTTCACTTTCAACCTCTCTTATTTTCCCTGAACGACATTACCATGTAGTCCAATTTGATTGGGTATGTAGTGCCAGTTGCATGATACCTAACTGACTGAGATCACCAGCCACTGACTAATTCAGCAAGGAGAAAGTTGCAGCAGCTGGAGGAAAAATGTGACACTGACACAGCAGTAGGGGAAGCAATGGTGTCAAATTGTGATGAGAAAGGTGAGTACAGTAGTACCTTGGCTTAAGAACAGCTTAGTTTATGAACAACTTGGATTAAGAATGCTGCAAACCGGGAAGTAGGTGTTCTGGCTTGTGAACTTTGCCTTGGAATAAGAACATGTTTTGCTTGCTGTTGAGTGTGTTCCATTTGTAAATTGAGTCCCCCGCTGCTATGGGAAAGCATGCCTTGGTTTAAGAACAGACTTCCAGAACGGATTAAGTTCGTAAACCAAGGTACCACTGTACCTGTAAAGCCTAATTTCTAGCCCACCAAATTAGCTTCTTTTTAGAATGTTACAGTTAAAACTGGGGAAGTTGCAGCTTAGTCCTCATCAGTTCACCATGGGTGGGCAGTGCAACCGACCACTGGTATTCAGACACACAAACATTGAATATTAAAAGCTTGTTAATAAGCTAATAAGCATGTTTAAATAATCTCTGTGTTATATGCTGACTATGTCCTGGCAATACTAAAAATGATTAAATTCTCTTCTCTTACTACCTGGATACAATAATATGCATGCACAAAGGAGTGAACGAAGGGCATGTTGCACATACAATAAGCCAACTAAAAAATGATTAAAACATAAGCTTGAAATCACTTACTCTGCATTAGTATGATTAATGGAGCTGGTCTATTGGTAAGACATTGCAGCAGTCCTGAGAAATGGCACAATTACTTATTTTGAATAGGAAAGTTAAAAGACTTGTTACTAAAGGGCAGTGAGTACCATTTGGCGGTTAATTAGCACTTCTAGTGAACCGCACCATTAAACACTGTAAACATAATTCCCAACCTGATCACTTTCTGACATCCCTATTGGTATGAAGTAAATTGAAATGAATGGCAATATTGATTGCTCCTCTGTTAATTAAAAACTGGCAATCATTCCTGAAATTTAAAAGGTGATTCACTGACCACTTATGTCAGCTTTAGTCGGAGTACAAGGTACCATAAGAGCCAAAGGGTTTGCCTTTTATCAACTTAACCTCGTAAGAGAACAACCCTGTAAAACCAGTGTAATAAATTAGCTATTGATAAAAGTAAGGGCTGTAGGACAGAGATAAAACAAATTTAGAGGAAAATATCAAGAGAATTCTTCCTGCAGTTTACTAATAAACAAACAAACAAATCCCTATTTTGATTTTATATTTTTTACATTCCCAGTAATGGCTCTTCAGCTCTGGGGAAAAAAATGATCTCCTAGTTTCCTTCCAGCGATATAATCCTATGGTTCTAAAAGAACCATAGAACTGATAGGTAAGCATAACTTCTAAACTCAAGGGAAGACAAGCTCCAAGAAACAGATGTTAAAATCAACATTTCAAAATGCCAATTTTTGAAAATCCAGTCAATTCCAAATTTCTCCAACATTTCCAAAGAGCTGCCCCCATCTGCCTCAGCCTCTGAAATTCACTAGAAGCAAAACAGAAGCAAGAGAACATACGAGTGACCAAAAAGAAGGGGTGAAATGAAATCCAGCTGGAAAACCAGGGTTGAGAAGTAGAACTGACAGGGCTGGTACAAGTGATTAAGTTGCCTGAGCTGAGTGATGTCGCCTCCTCTTCCAGCCAGTGGCGTAGCGTGGGTTGTCAGCACCCGGGGCAAGGCAAGTAATTTGCGCCCCCTAACCGTGAGTGAGCCAGGTAGGGGCAGAGAGCTGCGAGTGCGAGCGCCCCCCCCCCCGATGTTGCGCCCATTGCGGCCAGCCCCCCCTGCACCCCCACTGCTTCCAGCTCACCAGCCCCATTTCCTCTTCACTCCCTACTTACTTACATTTTACAAGTGATTTAATGGTGGTAGTCTCTCTGCCTCCCCTGCCTCCTTGCTTTGCTCTCAAAAACAGCCATGAGACATTCTGAGCAAGGTGGTCAGGACTGTGGATTGAATCCAGATTTTCCTCCCATAAGTAAGAGCATCCCTTGAATAGGATTATTCTGCCAATTTCTTCCTTCCCTTTCAACCCCGGCACCCTTTTATAGATATACTGCCAGCTGAAAAGAGGATGGGAATTCAGCCAAAAACACCTCTTTCCCTCTCTGCCAGCAAGATATCTCTGCCAGATCAAAAGTCTTCAATGGATGGAAGAACCCTTTCCACCTGCAGAAGGCAAAGGGTAGCTTCAACCCAGAAATATGAAAGCATTCACAATTTAGGTAGGGGAAGGCGACAGAGAATTCACCAACTTCTGATGCCGAATTAAGGACTGAACACGGGTCAAGTGATCACACATGTAAAATAAATTGCACTTTTCAAAATGTTCAGACCATTAACATTCAAATGCTTCTTTTAAACAGCAAGAGACTATTTACTATTGAAAAATGTTATCACTGAGTGAAATGTTGTTTAGTTAATAATCTGATTTTAACAGACGAATCAATTAAGCAAAGCATTTCAAATGTATTTTCATGTAGTCAAGGCCTCAAGAATCCAAGGAAAGTGTGAGATAACGGATAGCTATTAAAAATTGTAAGTTATTAAAAGGAAAAGCTATCTTATTCCCGCCCCCCCATTCTGTATAGGTAAAAGTTAAAGGTAATGGGACCCCTGACCATTAGGTCCAGTAATGGCCGACTCTGGGGTTGCAGCGCTCATCTTGCTTTATTGGCCGAGGGAGCCGGCGTTTGTCCGCAGACAGCTTCCGGGTCATGTGGCCAGCATGACTAAGCCGCTTCTGGCGAACCAGAGCAGCGCACGGAAATGCCGTTTACCTTTCCGCTGGAGCGGTACCTATTTATTTTCTTGCACTTGATGTGCTTTCAAACTGCTAGGTTGGCAGGAGCAGGGACCGAGCAATGGGAGCTCACCCCGTTGTGGAGATTCGAACCACCAACCTTCTGATCAGCAAGTCCTAGGCTCTATGGTTTAACCCACAGCGCCACCCGCGTCCCATAAAAAAGTTAAAGGTAACTATTCCCTATAAGAGGAAAACATAAGAATTAGAGAAGCCTTAAAAGTAAACATGTACCTTTAAGAGGCCTCTATTTTTTACTTTTACCAAGATATTTTGACTAGCAACAGGAACACAGTTACTTCGTTTTACCTTTCTTGAGTTCAGGCTGCTCACAGGTAAATTTTTGTTTGGAAAGTTTGAAGAAAATCCATTCAGTCACTTTGGAAGTTAGCAGAGCATGAAGGCTCAGATGGTATATATTTTGTGCTCTGATAGCTTAATCTAAACAGTTTTTGAAAATTCAAAAACAGGGAAGGAATGCTAAGTTAGGTAATACTCATACGAACAATTACTCCATGGGCTACAGACCATAATTCTCTTTCAGCTCTCCTCACAACATAAATAGAGGTAAAGTGATGCAAACAGACATGCAAATTACAATTTAACAGCAGTCCTATTTAAATAACACTTACCCTTGTTGCAATTGTGAGTGTATATACTCAAAGCGTGGACATTACAAAAGAGAAGATTCTTCTGCTTAAAAGTCTCTGGATATATAATACATTTTTTCTTATATAAACACAGCCTTTAAAAAGAGACCTTTTTTTTTTTTTGAGGGGTGATGGACACAAAGGCACACTCAAGTAGATCATACTAAGTGTTGGCTTACAACCTATTCATACATGTTCAAGTGATGGTCTGCATGTGCTAATGAACCATCACAGAAATTAATCACCACAGAAATAACCTTAATTTCATTACACACGCATTGTGTTCATTGGAAGCAGTGCACACAATTCAGCAATCAACTCACACAATTCAGCATCATTAAGCTCCAATTCATACACTCCACGAGGCGTCACAGGGTAGAGGCACAGAACCCCTCCTTCCACCCCAGTATTCCATGCTCAATTTGTCTTCCTCTTCCCAATTGCCTGTTGCCATTGTTACCACCAATACTGAATTTATTGCAGAATCTTGCTGCCAACGCTATTGCCAGTTTCCCTCCAATTTAATTGATTCCGCTTTCTCTTTCCCCATTGTGTTGCCCCTGCTCTGCCCCAACGCCTCTGCGTTGACTTAGCTACTGATGCTTTTGGGTTTCAATGCTTCTCTAGCACAACTGTAGCAAAGAGGAAGGTATGTGGGGGAAAGCCATTCTTATGTGCCTTCCTCTGCATTTAAACCAAACGTACCACAGCCTACCAAACAGCTATGTGAATGGATGAGGGGAGTGCAACAGCAGTGGGGAAAAGCATATCTTCTCTTCCATCATAGCCAGCAATATCTCTCTGTGAGAATGAGAATGTCCCCCAGCCTACAGTGTCTGCTTGGATGCATCCCCCAACCACTGCATATGGCCCTTAGGGGCAAAAAGGTTGCCTACTTTTCATGCACACAGTTCAGAGGTCTATAATATAAACAGTACAAGGGTCAATATTTGGAACATTCTGTTGCAGCAGGGTTGCCTAACCTCTCTCTCCCTGCCCACCCCCCACCTGCCAAAGCAACTTCTGCCAGCAATAAAAGATCTTCAGGGATTTGCCTGCTGTGTTGAGCTTGTGTGTGTGTCCTTTTGATGAGCTGGTGCTATTGAGTCACATTGTTGCGTTGGTGAGAGGAGAGTGCTTTTTCCAAACCATTCTTTCCAAACCAGCAAGATTATCAGGATGCATACCTCCCCCTCCACCTGTTCATCGTTTTTGGTTTTGCCATCTGTTGAAAAATGGCCCCATCTATAGTGGGCACAGTTCTCTGAATTAATAATAATCATTAATAATCATAATAATTTTTACTTATACCCCACCCATCTGGCCGGGCCTCCCCAGCCACTCTGGGTGTCTCCTAACAGAATTTTAAAAACACGATAAAACATCAAACATTAAAAACATCCCTAAACAGGGCTGTCTTCAGATGCCTCCTAAAAAGTCAGATAGTTGCTTATTTCCTTGACATCTAATGGGAGGGCGTTCCACAGGGCAGGCGCCACTACCGAGAAGGCCCTCTGCCTGGTTCCTTATAACTTGGCTTCTCGCAGTGAAAGAACCACCAGAAGGCCCTCGGAGCTGGACCTCAGTGTCCGGGCTGAACAATGAGGGTGGAGATGCTCCTTCATGTATTCTGGGCCAAGGCCATTTATGTTGGCACCATTTTTATAAAGTCTTAAAAAGGATTAAGTTACAGGAAGAAGCACTCCATCCTGTTTCCTCTCTAACAAGAATAAGAATGGTAGTACCAGCCTTCTCATATTAGTGCCATGCCACAGAGTGTGGTATCGTGGAAGCTAGCCTACTGGGGCACACCTCCTCCTCCCTCCCAAGCACAAGCAACTTTTCTGTCCCACACCTTTCAACCTGCCCCTGTCTCACTAATGAGGAGCCTCAGTTTGTACTTGATAACAGGAATGCAAAAGTTCTGTATTTCTCTGAAACCCAGAAACACACACAAACCTACACTTGAAAGTTGCAATATACACAGAAGCCATCCTCCATTTTGTCCCAACCCTTCTCCCACTTTCACAAAAATAATTGCAGGTGAGCAAGGAAAAAACAGATAGTGTAGAAAAATGTACACTCTCTCTACCAATGTGCTTTCTTTGCAAATGGGGGGGGGGGTCATAGTCTCATTACTGAGCAACCATGTGCAGAGAACAGTGGAGTGGAAGTCCAGCCAGCCAGAAGAATCTCTGAGGTGTACTTGCCTGGAGGCAGAGTCAGCATCCAAAGTTAGGTCAAGTCCTATCGTCGGGCAAACAGCAATCCATGTGGTCAGATGCTCCAGGGGTCAAGGAATCCAGTGATCAGGGGGTCAAGGATCAAAACGATCAGAAAGCAGCAAGGTAGGGCCAGGAAATACAAGTGTTGTTACCAGTATCTTGCAGCTGCTGGAAGCTCTGCTTAAGAAGGCTGGAGCCAGCTGGTTCTCATCAAGGTCTTCTCCTCCTTGTCATTGAAGACTGATAAGCTGCAGGTGGAGTCACTCTGCCTTCTCCCCCTTCAGGCTGCTTTTCAACAGGCAAAGCTGACTCCTAGCCCATGGCAGGGTGGGACACAAACAAGCAGCCACAAACAACCTTCTCCTGGCTAGCTACACAGAATTTGTTTTGAGGTGTGAGTGTGGCCTTAGGGCAGGCTTCCTCAACCTCATCCCTCCAGATGTTTTTGGCCTACAACTCCCATGATCCCTAGATAGCAGGACCAGTGGTCAGTGGTGATGGGAACTGTAGTTTCAAAACACCTGGAGGGCCGAGTTTGAGGAAGCATGCCTTAGGGAAATGTACTGAACATGCTCTTCAAGGCAGCCCTATAAAGCCATCCCTGAGATTGCTGGAAAGTTCTCGTAACAGATGGAGTAGGAGCCTTTCCATGTAGGGCTGAATTTCAGCCAGCCTGATCAGTCACAGTTGTTGTTGTTGTTTCTGCTTAGAGACACTTGGGAGAGACCTCTTTGCAATACAGTGGTACCTCGGGTTAAGTACTTAATTCGTTCTGGGGGTCCGTTCTTAACCTGAAACTGTTCTTAAGCTGAAGCACCACTTTAGCTAATGGGGACTCCTGCTGCCGCCACGCTGCCGCAGCACGATTTCTGTTCTCAACCAGAAGCAAAGTTCTTAACCCAAGGTAATAATTCTGGGTTAGCGGAGTCTGTAACCTGAAACGTATGTAACCTGAAGTGTATGTAATCTGAGGTACCACTGTAGTTATACTTCTGGATTACAACAGGTTGCAGAGACTCAACCAGTCAGAGAACAACAGATCGCCAGAAATGTTTTCAGAGCTCGTCAGACAGGAGAATAAAGTGTGTGTTGGACAGGAAAGTGGGTGTGGCCTTTATATTTTGGAGGGATTTCTTAAAGAACTGCTGAGGCGTTCTGGGGGGTGGGGTGGGTCTGCCCCTGTAGTTCTAGCTCCAATGACAACATACAAAATATATTAAAAAGGACTGGGCTGTGCACTTGCTTTTAAAACAGTTATGTTCTGCCTCCACTTCCCACTCTGGCTACATAGCTCCCCTCCTCAGTAATGAAATCCAGCTCTTCCCACGGTTGGCATCCTAAATTGCAGATTGTCAAACACTCTGAGGCCGCTTGCGATGTAACACACAATATAAATATCACACATTATTGAGAAAGTTGTACACATATTGCGCTGGAGTTCTGATTATTCAGCTTCCTCCAAAACGGTGCCTCCTATCACAAGCTGATTTCAGCCCCTTATTTCAGATTCATCAAGTGATAAAGGAGTCATGTAGGTTTCTTTCTTGAACAGTAATTTCCACTGACAAGCATTTTCTAAGTGATAGAACATTTTGAAAAGACAAATGAAACGTACAGGAGTAAAAATTGTGCGATTTCCCAATCACAGTGTGAGGGGCACATTAAATGAAAAGGAAAAATGGGGAGGAAAAGTTTTCAGTTATATGGCAAAGTTATGTGAAAACATGCGCAGAGGCTACAGAAACAGTACTTTATAAACATGACAATACAGTCAGAGATCACAGATTAAGTGGGCTCAAAAATGAATGGCAAACTATCCACTCAGTCATTTCCACTGTTAGATCATCTTAATATTTTTTTGTTTTGTTTTGTTTTTTATTAGATTTCTATAGTGCCCTTCATCTGAGGAGCATTGGGCAGTTTACAATATAAAAACAGAAGAATGCATAGCATCAGTGGAGTAGCGTGGGGGGTGCAGGGGGGGCCGGCCACACCGGGCGCAACATCTGGGGGTTAGGGTTAGGGGGCGCAAATCCATGGGTTAGGGGGCGCAAATTACTTGCCTTGCCCCGGGTGCTGACAACCCACGCTACGCCACTGCATAGCATAGTAACAAACAAAAACAACAGCCCTTCCACACACAGTTTAAAAGGTTGTTTAATTAGCCAAAGGCATGGGGGAAGCTGCGCGCTGCCAGCAGATGCCACCAGATCGCTGCAGCATTGGGAAAAGCTGCGCACCACTAGCCAGCACCCCCAGAACACTCCCTGTGCGCAGCGGCAACTCTCCCCTCATGCCACTATCCATGTATTAGACAACCCCAGTTTTTTGACATGATTTTTGTGTCAAAAAACCTCATCCAATACACGGGAAAATATGGTATGTACTTACATTGTACTTACATCACAAGCAGCCTCAGGACATAACTGTTTCACACTCAGATATAACTAGGTTCAGTGCCTCTTGGTGACTAAACTATATAAAATGTTGACACTATCCATACAAGTTTAGTGGCCATGGGCACCTGGTGCAGTGGAATCTAGCCTAAATGAATCCCATTGTGCGCTTTCAGGTGGTTGATTGATTTTATCACCTCTATAGCAATTAATCCAGAATGCGGCAGCTAGACTGGTGACTGGGAGTGGCTGCCGGGACCACATAACACTGGTCCTGAGAGATCTGCATTGGCTCCCAGTATGTTTCTGAGCACAATTCAAAGTGTTGGTGCTGACCTTTCAAGCCCTAAACAGCCTTGGTCCAGTATACCTGAAGGAACGTCTCCACCCCCATCATTCAGCCTGGACACTGAGATCCAGCGCCGAGGGCCTTCTGGCAGTTCCCTCATTGCGAGAAGTGAGGTTACAGGGAACCAGACAGAGGGCCTTCTCGGTAGTGGCACCCGCCCTGTGGAACGTCCTCCCTTCAGATGTGAAGGAAATAAGCAGCTATCTTCTCTTTAAAAGACATCTGAAGGCAGCCCTGTATCTGCAGAAGTGTGCATGCACACGAAAGCTCATACCAAGAACTGACTTAGTTGGTCTTTAAGGTGCTACTGGAAGGAATTTTTTTTGTTCTGTTTAAAGAAGTTTGTAATATTTAATGCTGTATTGTTTTTAACACTTGATTGGAAGCCATCCAGAGTGGCTGGGGAAACTCAGCCAGATGGGCGGTGGGGGAAAATAAATAAATAAAAAAATAAATAATAAAAATAACTACAATGTTGCTTACCATTAGTCCTCCAATGAGGATATCTGTTCAAGATGCTGTGTGATGGCCTTAACTTTCAAAACAGTAAAGTGCCATAGGAGTGTCAAACAACGAGAAATGCCTTTAGCTCTGTATGAACATAAGGGGCTGGAGGTCCACCAAATTTTGCTATTAAAATTCTGCATGCTAAATTCCAAATGCAAAACGTGGATTGTTCTAAATGTGAACAAGTTACTTCAGAACTCAAATTCTGCTGTTTTAGATCTCTTGATTTCTTCCAACTGTCAATTTAATGTCACATTATGAAAAAAAAATGGCAGGTTACCAGTCAAAGGGTTTCAGATGGAAAATACATGTCAGCTATTAAATACTATACAGTACTAAGGACCATTACATGTCAGTTATCATATGCAGGGAAATATGGTTGCATTCCATTTATCAAATATTATGACATATAATGATAACATATAAAAATGCAATATAATGAAAGAAACCAGGTTAATTGGTTCTGCACATATCGTTGTTTCATCCACACACATTACAAGCAACATGGAATCTCTCTCCAAGGAAGTGGCTCCCATTCCATTGGGCATGTGAAGGAGACCTGTAGCAACGAGGAATCAGTAAAAGGATAGCAGCTTTCACAAAAGGCCAGAGGAAAGGGGGCTACTCCCATACGAGTACCAGGAAGACCAAACTTGTCTAACAATTACCAATAGTGCTTCATAAAGCAGTTAAATCAAAGTCTAGAGCATTGCATCTACTCTGTTGCCAAAGAATAACTCAACTACAAAAAAAAAGAACCAGCTATGCATGACATTCATGTAGAAGTCACCAATAATCATTATGTATCTGTCACACAGGCAGCTAAATAATTAAAATCTGAATCTCAAATGTAAATATATTAATCATACACCTTTAAAAAATTACACATAGTTGATTTATTCTTCTGATGTCCTTTCAAATGCTGGTGTTCTGGGAAAGCTAATGAGCCGCGCTGGGTGCCTTAGCTCAGATTGTTTTCAAATTTCATGAAGTGAGATAATGCAAATAAAGAGTGGGTTTGCAGTGAGCCTTCCAAAGCCCCGATAAGGTGTTAATAAACCTTGGCAAATCCTGATTATAGCTGTCTTATTACACACTTTGTTCCAATTTCCACAGCATGGCTAAATCAAAGTAACTAACGTGCTAAAAAGTTGCATTTATATTGGATCACCTGAACAAGCGGTGATACATTGCAAAGCATGATACACAAAATGCGTGCTTTCCTCCCTGAAGCTCTTACCACCATGACAAATTTGCACGGCCGTTGTCGCTCCTTGTCTAATCTGTATTTCTTTTCCGAGAAACCTAAACCCTACAGAACACAATTTTTCAGTTTAACTTTTGATTATGATTTCTATTATTTAAACAGCCACCGGCAAATGAAAGTTTGTGAATCCTAGGAGTTCACAATCCTAGGAATGTGCTCCCCTAAGATACTATTGAGAAGGCTGAAATGGGACTCACCAGCTGGCTGTAGCAATTGTCAGAGATTGTCAAACGCCATAGCCAGATGGAGGCTTCCGGCCTAATAGTTCATAGACTTCTGTACCAGCCCTCCAACTATTCCATATAGCGTGTTCTCACTAGCAGAGAGCATGTGTTGCGTGGGGTCTAGCAGGCCACCCCACTGTTGCTGGGCTGATCTGTTGGATGGCCACAGGCTATGATTGGGTGTGTGTGTTTCTGGGGAGATTTTGATGTTGCCAATTTGGGGGTTGGGCTAAAAGGTTTTAAATACTGGGCACACAGCTTTGAGTGTCCTCTTTTGCTGAGTGCATTGGATCACCCGCCCACCCTCCCTGAAATGGGAATTTGTGCTTGACCTTGCTATGCCTGTCATGGGGTCGTCTGCTTTGGAGCGGGGGCCTGGTAGGAATTTTGTCCATTTGGCTGATTGGCTGGAGCCATTTGGTTTTTGCCTACTGCGTAGCAAATCGTCACAACTTGTAAGGTTGCAGTTAGGCATTGGTTAAAAATTGGTTGGTGGAGGGGTAAGTGCCTACCCCTCCAATGCTGGTGCTGCAAGTGAATTCCATTAAAGGAATCCAGGGGCTTGCCATGCTTTCGTCCAAGTCCCTGGTATCGGGCTTGGGCCATGCAAGGGCTCAGGGAGCATGCGGGGAGAGGTGAGGGTCTGCTGCCCAGCTTCATGTCTCCCCGATTTTGTTTTCCCCGACTGGGTTTCGCTGGAATCTGGAAGTCAGTTCTGTCGCCAAGCGGGGGGACAGATAGTCAGAACCAATGCCTAAGCAACCACTCACAGTTATATATTTAAATAAAGTTGTGGCCAAAATTATGCCAAAAACCTTAAACAAAAATTACGTGTGATGTGTGAGTTATTGGGGTGGCTTGGGGACCTCAACACACAACTCCCATTTCTCCGAGTCATCAGTACTCATTTCCAGTTTAAGTCCCTGCATCCTTTAAACAAAAGGTACACATTATCAGGGAACAGAGAATTCCTTTTTAACCACCATGCTGGTTTTTTTGTGTGTGAATGTAGTTGCTACCCTGGACACCCCAATACAACTACTCTATTTTACAGGAGAGTTGTTGCCATGAAAGAAGCCTCCAGAGATAGCTTTCTCCTCTTTTGTTCTATTATAACACCTCTGGCATTCATCCTTGTCAACTTTGTTTAAATTGTGAGACTCACCGTGCAATCCTGTACATACCTATTCCAAATTAAGCCCCACTGAATTTAATTAGATTCTGTTTCGGGTAAGTGTGTTATACGATTGCAGCATTAATTAATGTTCAGAAAGATATAACTCTTAACAGAGTGCTATTCAATTACAACTTTGTTTTTTTCTGAGGCAGCAAGCAGAGCCACCCCATCAAAACAAAATCAATAAAATGAACCACAGAAAATCTGTTGTGATATTAATCCCAGTAAACACCAGAGAGCTAAACAATTGAAGAAAAATAATTCCTATGCCACTTAAGTGCTTTTATATGAAGTAACTCGCCTTTTCCATTCAGAAACAAACTCATATTTATGGAGATATAAAATAGTATTCATTGTAGTGCACTTTTCCAAGCATAAATGCTATTAAGATGCACTCCTCGCATACCCATGGATAGTTCTTGTTGGATTTTTGGTGCTTGTGTTTGACCATTTTGCCTGAAATGTGCCAAATGTGAATATATGTGCAGAGAGATGTCTGGCCGATGTTTGCAAGTGTGTGCATTTTTTAATCCATTCAGCAGACAGTGCAAGTCTCCCAGGTCAGTGCTTGGTCGGCTCCATTCCAATACTTATTGAGTCTGCCTCTGCAGATAATGTGATGGCTGCAGAATGAGGCAGAAAAATGTGATTGGAATTGTAAGCAGGCAGAGGCAGTTGCTAAATCTGCTAAACAATACGAATTAGGAGAGGTTCTCTGAGCAATGTGGTTAGAATGCCACAACTTTCTCTCCTGCCAGAAAATCCATGCCCAACCTGAACACCAGTGATCACAATGATGGGAATTACACAAATTATGTAAACGTAACTGTTCGGTCAAGGGCAGTGTGTTGTGGACATAAACTCTACTCAACATAGGTGCACTGGGACACTTTGTTCAAAATGGTGCTACCCATGTTGCATGCCCCATAGGGCAACACTGAAAGAGGAAACAAAAGGAATGTTCTTCCATAACGGGGGAGTTTGTGTCTAGACTGAAGAGGAAAATATTAATGGGAGACAGGGGCAGACTTTAGTAATATAGCACTGTAGTAAAGTTGGTACTGTTTAGAAATCATTCCTTGGTCAAGTAAAAAGAGTGAGGCCTTGTGGGAACTTTATCAGCCACAAGGACCCTGGGAAAGAAGTTGTGTTTCTTTAAATTCTAGACTAGCTGGCTCCTTGGCATGAAAGGTTTATTGGGATAAAGGCAGCCTTGATTTAATGAAAGGGCTGACGCCTGGGTCTAAGGGTGTGAACATCCCCCCCCCCCAATGATGTTATCTGTCCTTGAAGTGCTTGGGAATGGGTATCTGTATAATTTCCATGGAAGGGAGGAAACCCTTTGATTTGGGCTCTGGACTCTAAATTGACCCAGCTGCCAAGGGGTAGATTGATTGACTAGCAAGCCAGTCATTGGTGAGTTTAAAAATTAATTAAGACTTATGATTGGCTTGAGGGTTACGACGCCAAGTGCGAATTGTGGATAAAAGATCAGGGAATGGTTTGAGAAGTTGCTCTCTGCCATTGCTCACTGCAATCCGCAAAGATGCCCGGCTGTTGATGTTCCACCTAATACCCGTCGTTTCGTCTTTTGAAATGGACATCTACGAAAGCCTTCAATTTGCGGACTCTTGAAAGGACTCTGACTATCCTATTTGTGTTTGACTTTGTGAGTATGTAAGTTAGCTAGACTATACAATGTCTTTATTTTCTTATCTGTAAGTTTCAAAAGATGTGCCTGCTTTTTTAGCATGTTTACTTATGTTATTTTAAAATAAATTTTTAAGAAAGAAACTGTTTTAGTTTGTGTGCCTTCCCGGGGGAATAGCTAAGTCCTAGCCTTATGCTTGGTTACGCTCTACCGTAGAATTTCTGTCTGCAAGTCTGTGGAAACAGCTTGTGGAGTGGGGATAGCCAGTGATAATGGGTCACAGCCTTCTCCCTGGGTTGTGGTTCTGGGTCCCCTGGAATAGAGGGAGTGGTGGCAGCCCTACCGGGTCGATTTTGTTCTGTTTTTGCAAAAAGTAATGTGCCTGCCAACCCTGCCCTAGGAGACCTAGTCTGGCCGGAGAGCAGAGACAGGTGAGGGAGGGGCAAGCGGTTGGGGGCCTACATTACTACAAGCACCCTAAACAAGGATAAAATTTGGTGCGGGTGGCGCTGTGGGTTAAACCACAGAGCCTAGGACTTGTTGATCAGAAGGTCGGCGGTTCAAATCCCCATGACAGGGTGAGCTCCCGTTGCTTGGTCCCTGCTCTATAAGACGCACCCAACCATAAGACGCACCTAGTTTTAGAGGAGAACAAGAAAAAAAATATTCTCTCCCTCTCTGCGCAACGCCCCTTCAGTGAAGCGGCAGGAGAAACGGAGCCCTTTCCATTTCTCCTCCCGCTTTGCTGAAGGAGCGCTGCACAGAGAGGGAAAGCTGCGCAGTGCCTCTCCAGCGAAGCGAAGCCAGGAGAGCAAGAGGGATCAGTGCGCACCGATCCCTCTTGCTCTCCTGGCTTTTGTGAAAGCAACGCAGAGCCTCCAGAGTGCAGAGGGAGCTCCCGCTGTGCTCCGGAGGCTTTGCATTGCTTTCGCTGAAGCCATGGAGTCTGCATTTGCTCCATAAGATGCACACACATTTCCCCTTACTTTTTAAGAGGGGGAAAGTGCGTCTTGTAGAGCGAAAAATATGGTATCATCAGAAAAAAATACAAAACTAAAATGGGAGCTCACCCCACCTTCATAATGGAACTGAGCAAATACAGTCATACCTCGGGTTAAATGTGCTTCAGGTAGAGCGTTTTCAAATTACGCTTCGCGGCGACCCAGAAGTAACGGAGCATGTTACTTCTGGGTTTCGCCGCTCTCGCAGACGCTCAAAATGACGTCACACACATGCGCAGAAGCGGCAAAACGTGACCCGCGCATGTGCAGACGCACAGTCGCATCTTACGTTCTATTCAGGATGGGAACGGGGCTCCAGAATGGATCTGGTTCGTATCCAGGGGTACCACTGTACATGTATCACATCAATGAGACTTTTGTGTATGACTTATAAAAAGCCTAGGGATGCTGGAGGATTCCACTGAAAACATACTATCAGGCAGATTTTCTTCCATCTGCCCAGCCAATTCCCATCACGGCATGGACTCTTCCTATAAATGATTTTTGGCTTAGATCTCTACAAAAAACCATGCACATTAAACATAAATAGATTCATAAATTGCTTTCCAATGTACATTATTTATGTATTCACTGTTGTATAGCTGCCATTGTCCCAAAGGTTCCTCTTTGCGTTGCTTTTTTCTGAAGTGTTGTTAGCTGATGTTAATTGTTGGAGGTAAACTATAAACACTAAGGCTGTAATCCTAACCTAACCTAATCCCAATCAGAAGTAGGTCCCACTGAATTTGGAGATTACTTACTGGGAAGCGGGGTTAGTATTGCTACCTTAATCGTCTTCCTGCAGTGAGTGAATTATAAAAACATTATTCTTTTCACATGGATATTAGCTTGAGTGTTATATTTCAGCACGCGTGCACACACACACATATACAGAGGGCAATTTTCTGAAAACAACACACATTTATGAAATGCAATGCTGCTTTTAAGAAAAAGATTTAAAAGGTAAAGGTAAAGGACCCCTGACAGTTAAGTCTAGTCACAGACGACCCTGGGGTTGTGGCGCTCTTCTCACTTTACAGGCTGAGGGAGCCGGCGTTTGTCCGCAGACAGTTTTTCCGGGTCATGTGGCCAGCATGACTAAGCCGCTTCTGGCGCAACGGAACACGGAAACCAGAACAGCGCACGGAAACGCCATTTACCTTCCCGCCGGAATGGTACCTACTTATCTACTTGCACTTTGGGGCATGCTTTTGAACTGCTAGGTTGGCAGGAGCTGGGACCGAGCAATGGGAGCTCACCCCTTTGCAGGGATTTGAACCAGCAACCTTCTGATTGGCAAGCCCAAGAGGCTTAGTGGTTTAGACCACAGCACTACCCGCGTCGCTAAGAAAAGGACGTATATGTGGTTAAATGGCAGAAGTAATTAGTCAAATCTGGGATACAAAGAGCAAAATATCAACAAGGTGCTACAATGCCCCTCTTTGCTGTTGAGTGAGAGAAATGAGGCTGGACAGGAAATTTAAACTGAACAGTGAAATCAAGCCAAGTAGGCTGTGATCCTAATCCCATTTACCTGGCAGGAAGCCCTGCAGCATTCAGTGGAACTTATGACTGTGTAGACATGGTTAGGATTGCAGCCATAGATGGATTTGTTATGAGCCATTAGCCACTTCATTAACTTTGTCTTTAAGGTACCGCAAGACGGTTGGTTGGTTTCGCTGCCAAACACTAGAATGGCTACCCCGCTGGAAATTAATTAAAAAGGAACATGGCAGCATGGTATCTGATTTGTAAATACCTGTTGATCGCTGAGTCTACTGTGTGTGTCTACTGTGGATTACAGGATATATAAAAAGTATGTATATTTTTGCATCAGCAAACAACAAAATGGAAGAAAGATGATTGATTGGTATGACGGGATATCCTAGGAACTCAACACCTAAGTCTTTTGATAGCTAATGATGCTCTAGTGCAAGCCTGAACTTTTATGACAAAACTCAGATTCACTGCAAGCTTGTATTTAATTTTTCTTGTAACTTGCTGCAAATTGCATTCCCTGTTCCTTCAGAATCATACCAGAAGGCTGTTCCGTGACATTCTTTCTCAGATGTGTCACCCTCATGAATATCTTGGGTGTTGTTTTTGTTTTCCTCTGCTTATATTTGCATAGTTTCCTTCCTTCTCTGTGTTCTTTGCCTGAGAAATATCTTTGGGGGCGTAGTCTCACCTCTCAACAGAAAGTCATCTGTCAATGTCTTTCTGAAAAGGGGAAGATTTCAAGCAAATATCTGGTGGATTCACAGCCACTTGAGGAACGGATTGTTTTAGAGAGAAAGGGTTGACCTGGAGTTGAATGACTGGCTATTGTGGATAGAGCCACACATCATATTTAACAGGTAACGAGCTAACACCACAACACCACTTGCCATAGAATTCAAGCCTACCTGTGATAGTGCTCCTGTCTGTCACTGCAAAAATGCCAGAACTTTGGGTTCAGCATTGCTTTTCCATCTATTCCTCACTGTGCCAGCTAACTACTACATCACTCCTGTTATGCATTTATAATTTGTTTTACCATGATCTCCCCTTGCTAGCTAATACTAAATTCCTTGAAGCAAGGTATTCATAGCAAATTCAATCCTGTGCATACACACAATTTTTTACCCAAGAATCCCCAAATCAGCACTTTCAGTGGATACCCTTGTAAGGCGTGTGTACTGACAGATTCGAAGATCTGGTGTCAGCTGTCAGCAGGTTCAGTGGGGGTGGGGGAGCTTTAAAATAAACTGTGCACTTGCTACCATCAAGTTCAAGTCTCTTAATGCAAACATCCTAAAACTAGAGACTGTGAGACCTGTGAAACTCTTGCATTCGTTATCTCACTGGAATTTCTTCTGGAATGATGGCTAAGTAAAGCTATGTTTGGTTGTGTCCTGCACACCTTGATGGGTCTACTGCCCACTCACTGATTCTCTCCATTATCCCATCTC
The DNA here is from genome assembly GCF_964106915.1 of Podarcis gaigeae. Lineage (NCBI taxonomy): Eukaryota > Metazoa > Chordata > Lepidosauria > Squamata > Lacertidae > Podarcis > Podarcis gaigeae. The sequence continues at coordinate 25,708,928 of NC_139681.1, read as the reverse complement.
ACTTTCTCCTTCCATCACTATCAAACACGCAAAAGCCACTGCTACTCACTGAACTATTAGACTGCATAAGGCGACAAGGGCAGGGGAATATAGTTCCCTGCTAGTTCTATCACCTTACATGTGTGTCATGAAAATTCAGAAGGCAAAGTGAAGGAAAATAAAGTTAGCTCTATGCCAGAAAAATGTTCAGGGCTATTGTGAAGGGCTGAAGACTGCAAGAGAAATACTGCCAATGGTCCACATCAGACAACATTTAAAGGTAGCAGCTGCAGCCAACACATGACCAAAAAATACCTATCTGCACTTTAAACTCCCTTTATGAGAATTTCCTCTGACTTCCCTTGAATTTAATGAATGTATCATCACACTTAAGAATGTAAGAGCCTTGCTGGATCGGAAAGGCATTCCCGTGGTACGCAACCAGATGCCTATAGAAACTCACAAGCAGAAAATGAGCATAACAGCCCTCTCCTGCTTGTGATCCCTAGCGCCTGCCTAATACTGGAGGTAAGTACAATGAGTACTTAAAAGATCTGCACTGACTTCCTGCTTCCTTCGTGATCTATAAAGCCAGGGCTTTTTACCAGCCAGAACTCACTGGAACCCAGTTCTGGCACCTCTCAGGTAGGTGCCATTGCATTATAAGAGAACAAGGAAGGTGTTCATGGTGAGATCCGGCAACTCTTTTTCTAGAAAAATAGCACTGTATAAAGGCATAAGTGCCTTAGGGCTAAGGTATCTGAAGGGCTGCTTCCTGCCTAGCAATTATCTTCAAAGGAGGACCTGCTTTCAGGGATTAGGCAAGGGGACAGGGAGTAGGTGGGTGATGATGCCCTCTTTGTAGAATACCCTACTCGGCACCACTGTTACGACCTTTGTGGGTGTCCAGCAAACCTTGCTCTGTTTACCCCTGCCTTTTCACATCAAGTTATATTAGTGCTGGCTCTTTACCTTGCTGATTATATACGCTAGGGGTATAATTAGAAATGTATGTTTGGCGTTCATATTTGTAAGCTACCTTGAGTGCTATTTTAGTGGAAAAGCAGGCTATGCATTTTCTAAATAAACAACTGAGAATTCAAGTCCACTGATTTCAATGGGCTTAAGAGCACCTAACTGTGTTGGTAGTCAGGACTAAATGAGCTCTGCACCAAAAAATAATAATATGTGTGTGTGTGTGTCCAAATTTCATTTACAAAACAAATCCAACATGTTTAATAAAGAAAAACAAGTCTAGTTGCAGACATCTACTGTATGTGGCAAAAACTAGGAAGTACTTGTTGTCTACGGAAAATAGGCTTCCGAAGGACACTTGCCAATCTCCTATCATGAATTAATTGGGCCAAACTCATGGCTTCACCTTTTGACTGCATTCTGGAGCTACTAGACAGGCCAAGTCTACTCTTTGAAACACAAGTGACTGAATGCATAAGAAAAATAAAATAATTTCCTCAGCTGATAACAGAGATGGCAGCATGAATGTTTACTGTGGAATTGCTAGTTATCGTGTGGAGAGAACGTATGATTTATAAAGCAAAGGAAGAACACATTTCCCCCATGAGATAGTGGAGGCTAGAAACCGAAGGATTAATTCTACTGGGGCACAAGGGAATGTGGAGTGTGAAATGGAGTTCAACAAACAAGACTGGGGGGAAAGCAATGAGAAAAGAGAGGGACGGGGACGACAAAAACCATGCTATTCAATAAAACAGCTTAATGAGCTACATAAAAGCTAAAATGACATAAAAATGTATTTAAGAAAGTAAAGAAAAATGAGGAAAGTCATGCATTATCTGTGTTACATTTCTTACTAGCACTTAAGAATAATTTGTGTTCACATAATGCTTCTCTGTGCCACACCACACAGATATTCAATAATCCCTGCAACAAACCATTCAGGTAAATCAGGATCCATACCCCCACACTGCAGATGAGACAGGGAACAAGGCCGGGATTTAGGCTGAAATGGCTTGCCCATGGCCACCATGTAAGTTCATGACACAGGTGAGGTTTGAACTAGATGTCCACTCTCTTGGCCACTGTACTAAGCTACATCTACTTTTCATAAATAGGCTTCTTTGGGGACATTCTCAAAGGTAAGGACTGTGCTGCAATTTCAAGTATAACTGTTTGCAACCCACATTAATTTGGCTTTCTTGTTTATGATAATCAAAGAACACACTCTGTGCAATATTTTCTAAGCGCTAGCACCCTCTAGTGTGTACCACTGCGTGGCTAGTCTTAAGCATTTTAAACAATATTAGTGTGCCTTGGACATTTCTCCCATCTCCTATTTTGTCAGTTTTCAGGCTGTGTTTCCATGGAAGCTTATTACAGGTTCCTCAATGAGTAGATCAAGATTCCCTGAAATACAGCTTATGCAATGCTGGTAGTGATCTTCCCCAGAAATGTGCATCTGAAGGAGAATGTTGACTTCATTGGGCCTAGCCAAAGGAGGGGGGCAGAGGGGGCCACTGCCCCCCATCAAGTAAATAAATAAAAATACTTAACTGACCAGTCATATCACAGATAGCTCGCCTCTGCTCCCCCAACATATAACCAGACCCATGTCCTAAGATGCACTTTAATTCTCATGAATCAGTGATAAGGCCTAGGAAAACCTGCCCAGTGCACTTTAGAATGCACAGCAGAAACTTCAGCAAAAAATTGTGGTATTAAACTTCTGCCTTTATTTATTTGTGTTTTATTAGGCCCTCCGATCAGACTACCTTAGGGGACAAAGCGCTGAAATGTCAGTGAATCTAACTTTTTCTTCATTAATTCTATGAGTCATCGTGACCTGGAGTCCAGCTGTGACCAGGACATGGAAGTTACAGAGTCACTGCAGCAGGAGCTAGACCGGTCTCCTGACTTTGACCTTGATGCTGGTGATCAGGGGACCACTGAACCAAATTCCACAGCACCTGGGCCCATAAACAGAACCGGTAACCTTACAGGCACCTTCCCCAGTGTCCAAGGGGCCAGGAGCCTCCCAAACTACGTTGCCAGTCCAACAGCAAAGGGAGCACTTCAGGTCGGGTTTAGCACTCCAGTCACGAACCTGCACAAACTCAGGCTTGTACAGTTGCCTCTCTCGTCCTTCTCTTCTGTGAGGAGGAGAGCAGAAGAGCCTGAGGCCTGTTTTCATGACATCAATAACTTAGCATTGCACTCAAATTGGCTGTATATGTATTAAATTTACAAAGTAAAAGTGCATACTCATTATCTATTGGCAATTAATGCAGATATTAATCTCTACTAAGTGATCCCGTTAAACATTTTTTTGCAGAGGAAAATCAGTACTTTGCTTGATCAGACCAAGATCTACTTAGTCCAGCATTTTTCCCTAAGAATCTCATAAAGAGGTAAAGGTAAAGGTACCCCTGCCCTTACGGGCCAGTCTTGCCAGACTCTGGGGTTGGTGCGCCCATCTCACTCAAGAGGCCGGGGGCCAGCGCTGTCCGGAGACACTTCCGGGTCACGTGGCCAGCGTGACATCGCTGCTCTGGCGAGCCAGAGCCGCACACGGAAACGCCGTTTACCTTCCTGCTGGTAAGCGGTCCCTATTTATCTACTTGCACCCGGAGGTGCTTTCGAACTGCTAGGTTGGCAGGCGCTGGGACCGAGCAGCGGGAGCGCACCCCGCCGCAGGGATTCGAACCGCCGACCTTTCAATCGGCAAGCCCTAGGCGCTGAGGCTTTTACCCACAGCGCCACCTGCGTCCCTCATAAAGAGGTAGCCACCCAAAATTTCATCAGTGGTCCACTGCTGTATGAGGTACTGCTCAATGACAATATTTAATGTTGCCCTGAAGGGAGGCTTCCTTTTGTAAAACACACAGAGCATCCTGCCACTTGTTCTCTCTTGCTCCTTCAACTTCTTGGTGCTGTCCATTGTGTCCTATTCCAGATAAGGCCCAGCACAGCCAGAAGCTCCAACATATACAGATTTAGGGGTCAGATTTTGTTGTTACTGCATAAATATCTTCAAACCCCCAAAAATAAACATAATGAGGGTGTGCCCTTACAGAGACGCTACTTTGCAAGAAAAAATAGGTTAGCCCCAGAAAGATGACGAGCAGGCATTTAGCATTCTTTGTTGTGCCATAGCAAGCTACGCAAGTAATATTTGGTTCATTGTTCTCTCACAATAAAATGAGTTTTGCTGCAGTAATTGGAAGAGTATTTTAAACTATCCTTGATTGCCACGTATTGTTGGAGGAACAATAAGCAGGTTAGCTTTGTTCAGCTACTATGACAGTGCTGGGTGAACCTCAAAAGCAGAATATTCTGCAAGTTTCAAAATATTTGGATTATTTCTTTTTCTTTCTTTTCTTTTCTTTTTTACTCTTCAGAATGTTTCTGTCTGGAGACAGACAGTAGTGCTTCCCTGCCTTCAGAGTGTAGGTGACAGTATTGTTTGTACCATCACACGGGCAATCATATATTATGTCAGAGGTAGAGCATACAGGCGTGCCTTGGCCAAAATGGCTTCAAGGGCCCAATGGGGAGAACTGGGAGTTCCACTGCTATACCAAGTTTCCTTCCCAGTGATGTCTTCTTTCTTTAATGTACATATTTGCATGGCCATATCTCTTCCGAAAGTATTTGCTTTGTAATTTCTGTTAATGGCTTTAATCTCCTTCTCTGTGATATGGTCCATTGTACCACTTAAGCTCATAACATACCCTTTAATGAATGTTGTGTATTGAAAATGCCATGGGAAGTAAAATGTGGCAGTGGAAGGTTAGAGGAGCATTTACTTAATGTACAATAAAAATATCATAAAAAACTTAATGGGATGAAACATGTTGAAATGACTACTATATGTTCAGCAGTGTCATCTGATTTGAAATAATATAGTTGATATTAACAGAATTCAATTTGAGCTAGGAATTACTGCTGTACTTAAAGAAAGTTCCCCTACTGTGGTCCTAAATTCCACATAAACACAATAATTTTGGGCACAATCCAGCCACAGTTTAGCGCATTGAAACCCCATTGATCTGAATCAGAGAGAATTAAGCATGCACTTAAATATTCTATTGAAATCAAAGGGATTTCAATTTGCTTAACTTTAATTGGATTGTCCTCCAAATTAGTTGGATTCTCCCCTCAGAAGCCTGCTGCAGGAAGTTTGGAAGGCATTTGAAAAATTAAACGAATTAACTCCATTGGGATTTGGATGCCATTGTTGTGACAGGTCCAAGTGAGTTGTCCAGTGCACCATCCAGTCTGGTATTATGGGACCAGTTTTGGCTCTTGAAGCCTGAGGATGTAGACATGGTTCTTGTGGTTGTTGGCCAACCACATGCTCTCCCAACCCTTGCCCATCATGGCTGCTACAAACAAGCAAGATGGGGGTGTTTACCATGGGGTACAGAAAGCGGCAAATGCATCTTTCTGCATGGTAGTAAAATCAGCCATCATTAAGGCATCTATAGTGTGCCCACTTCTCAAAACCCTCACTCTGTATCCAGAGTTGCAAGCACTGACCTCAGCAGAGGTGAGGGCATCCTGAACAGTTCCATGCAGAACGCAGACTAAGTACATCATGGGTGCAGAGCTCAGATGTTGTTTTAGCAGTAGACATATCCAGACTACATCTTAGAGAGCAGCTGTTTCAGCAGCTAGCCCCACCTTTTCTGAAAGTAGCCTTATTAGCAGTCATTTACTGCTGGGGGAGAGTGAGAGACCCTAGTTTCACCAGGGCTTCTGAGCTACAGTCTTCTGCATCAGAAGAGGACAACACAGGAGAGTGGAGGTGAAGAGGCACCACAAGCTCTTCCTACTCTGAATCTTTGGCATCATCCCGTGAAGCCATTGAGAACAGTCATTAGGGGATTGGGGCTGAAGTATCACCAGCATAAAGATGACACCGATCTCTATTTCTCTGTTATATCTGTGCCAGGTGTAGCTGTACATCCTGGACCAGTGCTTAAATACCATGGGAGGCTGCTGGATGAGGGCCAATAAGATGGTCTGACAAGATGGAGGACTACTAAGTATGTTGTTCCCGCGCCCAGATGGGTTGCCTGTTCTAGACAGAATTGCACTCCTTCTGAAGGAATAGCGGCTATGTAACTGGTATTGCTCTGGCTTCCCCTATTTTTTTATTTTATTTTATTTTACCACAGAGGGTTGGAGCCAACTGAAGCACTAGCTATGGTTCTTCCTCCATCAACACAGCCTGGCCACAGAGCTGGTAACGTCAAAACTGGACTTCTGGAATATGTTCTATGAAGTTAGTTCAGCATGCCTATTATGTTAGGAAAATGTGAAAACTAAGTTCTATGTTTTGTCTTAAATGGCATTGTTCTTAAGCACCACAGCTGATTTGCTTGTTTTGTATCCCGCACTAAACTTAATCTCACTCATCACCCTCAGAACTGCTATAGTCGGGTCAGTTTTCCCCCACCTTTTATATTTTCCCAGAATGCATGTATTTTGTCCTGGTTGAATTTCATTCTGATATTGACTGCACGATCCTCCACTCCGGGCATTTATGTGTCAACAGCTAGAGATTTGCAACCCCAAACCATTGTTGTAAAAGGTAAAGGTACCCCTGCCCGTACGGGCCAGTCGTGTCCGACTCTAGGGTTGCGTGCTCATCTCGCTCTAGAGGCCGTGAGCCCGTCCGAAGACACTTCCAGGTCACGTGGCCAGCGTGACGAAGCTGCAGCTGGCGAGCCAGCACCAGTGCAGCACACGGAAATGCCGTTTACCTTCCCGCTATAAAGCGGTACCTATTTATCTACTTGCACTTAAGAGTGCTTTTGAACTGCTAGGTGGGCAGGAGCTGGGACCGAACGATGGAAGCTCACCCCGCCGCGGGGATTCGAACCACCGACCATACGATCAGCAAGTCCTAGGCACTGAGGCTTTACCCACAGCGCCACCCGCGTCCCCTAACCATCAGCAAATGTGATGAGTACTATATACCCCCTCCGCAAAGCCATTTTCTAAGATAATGTCCAACAGCAGACTTGACCCTTCTGAAATTCAGTCCTGAGGTATAAAAAACAGCTAGCAGCTTACAAGAAGTAACAGTGTGCAGCATACAGACCCTATGGTTCCAGCCCACTGACTGCATTAAGTTGCCTGATGTGAACTAACCATTACTTTTTGGTGATTGTGGCAACAGAATTGAGCCATTTTCTTTGCTGCCCACAGTAGCATGATAATCAGATTTCATTTTAAATATCTATGCAATGACAAGAACAGGACCTTTATTAAATCTAAATGAATTCTTTATCCAAACAGACTAATTAATGCATCAATATTATCCTCAGTATCAGACTTCCTGGAAAAGAATTTGGCAAAGCTGTAGATTTCTATTTTTATTTCCCATTTGAAAAGACTAGTCTTGCCCTTTCAGAAAACATGTTTTCTTAAAATATTTTTTTTTAAAAAAAGACTGTATTGGCATTACAATTTGGAAATGGAACATACGGCGGGTGTTAAAACTTCTCTTTTATCTCCGTACCACATCTGAAATAAATAGTGAAACACTGAATAACTGAATAACTTGATCACCCTTGATCTGTGGGTGATGAGCCATACTGATCCAGGATTGAAAGCACTTTTAAACCACTTAATATTTAAAAATCTGTAAGTGATAAACAAAAATACAACACAAAACAATAAAAAACTGTAATAAAGACAGGTATTAGCAGAGATCTCTCATCTCGCTGCCAATGCTCAGTCTCTCATTGCTCAAGGTGGCTCTTCAAACCTCCAAAACATTTTTTTATGAAGTTAAGTCACATGTTTAGCTGGTGCTAAACTCATTGGTTTAAATTCATATCTGGACAAATTCCAGAGAGGTGGGGGATGTCTGAGGAAAGAGAGTGCTGAAAACTTGGATGCTGAAACCTCCCCCTGATATATTTCCTAATGTCTTCTTTCTTCTGGTGGGCTCTGATACCAACAGTGAGATCATCTGGGAAAGAAAACCACTAAGGACAAGTGGGTATGAAGAGCTATGCTAAGGATAGCCAACGTGGAACCTTCCCATCATCCTTGGCTGTGGAAAGTACCATGTTGGCAGCCTCTCAGTTAAAAGGGGGATATACAGAAAGTTCCACTCTCCTCACCTGAAGTGTAGGTGGGTTCCATGAGGCAAGACAGTGATAACAGCAAGAATGTTTATTGAACTAACAGAACTTGACAGGGGCAAAGGAACTGCCTATATATATTTCTGAAGGCCTGGGCCACTCCCACTCTCAACGTGATTGGCTGCCTAAACCTCCAAGCTGTAAATCATGACTCAGAGTTTAAGGGCCAATACCAGTAGCCCCAAACCTAATAATGCTACATGATTGGATATCATGTATCGAATCAGAAGGGGCATGGGTGGCGCTGTGGTCTAAACCACTGAGCCTCTTAGGCTTGCAGATCGAAAGGTCAGCGGTTCAAATGCCTGTGATGGAGTGAGCTCCTGTTGCTCTGTTCCAGCTCCTGCCAACCTAGCCGTTTGAAAACTCGCCAGTGCATGTAGATAAATAGGTACTGCTGTGGCGGGAAGGTAAACAGCGTTTCCATGTACTCTGGCTTCCATCATGGTGTTCTGTTGCGCCATAAGCAGTTTAGTCCTGCTGGCCACATGACCTGGAAAGCTGTCTGTGGACAAATGTTGGCTCCCTTAGCCTGAAAGCAAGATGAGTGCCACAACCCCATAGTAGCCTTCCACTGGACTTAACTGTCCAGGGGTCCTTTACCTTTTACTGAATCAGAACACAGGGGCTAAGAATCCTTAGCCTAGACTCAAGCTCAGAAAAACACAGGCCACTGAATACATAACATCACCCATTCTCTTTTGCCCTAAATGCCATACACCCTATTAGCATCACCACCACCTACATTTTGGGGCAGATCCAGACTTAAACCAATGGATCTGCATGCGTCACATGTTCGATCCTGTGAATTATTAAATGTTAGGCAATCAATGAATGTGCAAACACTGGAGCTAATTTTCCGAGCGCTGAGAGTCAAATGATACACAAAGCTACTTGCATCACTTGTAGCTGCAGAAATCTGTTTAAAATAGTAAACAGCAGCTGCTGGGGAGTGGAGTGGGCAAGCAGGAGGGCTTTTCTTCAACCTTTGCACCTGTGACATGGACCTGAGAAAAATCACCATCCTGAAGCTGTTAAGACCTTGGAAGGGAACTTCCTCTGGCATGAGTGGGAACTGAAAATAGCAGGGGGCGGCAGTGAGATAGTTGTCAGGACCATGGTGTGAAAGAAAATGTTGATCTCCTCCCATGTGTCATGTCCTAATCATGTCTGAGGTCCTTCAACAGCTGCTACGAACATTTTTAAAAAGATTCATGCAACTACAAGTGACATATTTAGCATACCATGTAATTTAGCCTTGAAATTTGTGGTCTTTTCCACAAATGAATAATCTGTGGAGAATGTGCTGAGTAAATGTACTTTCTGTGGAAGGATGGCATTGGAAATGCTGAAGTATTTGGCATTTGGAGCCTCATTGCTGCCATATTATGACAGAAAATTGCTGTTCTTTTGCATTTTTGTATTACGATGCAACACGATTTGCTTATCATTCTGCCTTGGGCACTGAAAACCAAGTCACTGCTAATGGAAATGTTGCACTTAATTCTGAGATGTTCACGCACCGGAATTGTTAGTAACAAATATGAGTCAACCCATCTAAAGTCATGACAAATGCATAATAATCTGAACAATATGAGGCTATTAATTTTTAAACATATTTTTGCTTTGGGTTCCTGAGGTTTTATACTATATATACACACACCATATCCTTGGAATGATTTAAATCGCCCTGGATTGCACACAAATTGCTATTATAATTTCAAGCTGTTATCATGAGGATTAGAACAATACTCTAAGAAGCAGAAGTGGGAGTTTCAGGATTCTATGAACCAGGGAGTTCAAAACACTACAAGCATTTCATGTGGCTATATATAATAAAGGTCACACTTTCAGAGGGATTATCAAGAAGCGAGGAGGAAAAAATAATATATGGAAATCTGAAAAACAGAATTTATTTGAAGTTGTGTTACAACCACAATACACCATTGATTATACAGTATTGAGTAACAAGCTGAAATATCAAAGTGATTTGGTAATAACAGTGCCTATATTTCTTTTTCTTATTAATATAGAAAATTACTCTGTTACAATTGGTTTAAAAAATAAAGGCTGCAATCCAATATCCATTTACATGGGAGGAATCTGTTTGAATTTGCTGGGGTCTGCTTATGGTAGGCATATATGGTATTCTGCTGTAAACATTAACAGTTGTATTATGTATACGCAACACTTAAAACACACACACACACACACACACACACACACACACACAATTTTTAAAAGCACTTCACATGGCTTTGAAATTCATGCATTTCATTGTGTTTATTCTTGTAGTGATTTTAGAACTGTTTATATCATCTTTGTTGTCAGTGGCCAGGATACAGAGGGTTAATTCAGTTAGTAAAGCATGAGACTCTTAATCTCAGGTTTGAACCCTGTGTTGGGTAAAAGATTCCTGCATTGCAGAGGGTTGGACTAGATGATCCTTGTGGTCCCTTCCAACTCTACAATACTATGAGTCTATGAGACTTCAGTGCAATCTATAAACAGTGCAAATGATAGTGTATTTAATAAGTTCACTGGCCACTAGTTCTCAATTTTCCATCAACCTTGCATAAATTTCTTAAAACACAACCTTTGGGAGCAATGTGCACAGAGGAGAATTTTCTTTACAGTGACAGTAAAACCCAATTAAAATATTCCTGGGTTATGGAAATATAGCTCACTTTTGTCCAACTGAAGTTTGTGTGTGTGTGTGTGTGTGTGTGTGTGTGTGTGTGTGTGTATCCCTTCACACTTATCCAGCAGACTTTTACAGTGTAACAAGAGTCTCTGAGGTTTCATCCGCACTTTGATATTTAGCAATACTGTGAGTACATTTTAACAAGAAACAAAAAAACAAACAAACACACCGTTTGGTACATTCTAGCAGCTGTTAGTTGTGATTTAAGTCCCTCTGAAATCGATGAAACAGTTAAATGCTTAAGTCCCTTTGATGTCAATACAATTTAGAGACAAAGCCACACAATTAGCAGCCTCTCCAGATGCATCAGCTGATGCATTGTGCTACTACATGTACAATAGTTGGGGAATGTGTGTGTGTGTGTGTGTGTGTGTGTGAGAGAGAGAGAGAGAGAGAGAGAGAGAGTACAGGGAAGCACTAACATTCAGCCTGTACTATTTTAGGCCCCACTGCAACCTACAATACAGCAATATTTGCTGGATTTTGCTTATTGTCTCGACACCACAAACCAATAACCAAGCAGTGCTGGTAACAGACTCCCCCCGCCCCCACCCCAATCCACAACTATGGCAGCGCAGAAAATTCACATTTGTCCTCCGCCACTCTTAGGAGGAAATGCTCTGTCAGTTTGGATTTTAAACATGATTAAATTTCCCAGTAAAACTGAATCAGCAGAGGTGGGTTTTTTTATTGCTTTGAAATATAACAAACATTCCTATCATTGCCTTATTTTCTTTTTTTTAATCAGTTCAGATGCAGTGTTTGTGCTGGCAGCAAGAAACAGCCATATAATTTATTGCTGTGGCTGGCTAGATTCGTGCCAAAGAGGTCTACAGAATCGCATTCCATAAGATTTGGGGCAAACAAAATTCAGAAGCAGACGCTTGCTCACCGTGTACCAACTTTCAGCTAACATTTTCACATACGTTTCCACCATTTGGTGGACATACTCTTAGCATGACCCCAGGGGTGCATGTATAGGCTGAATGAAATTGGTAGATCTGAAGGAAAAAGGGGGGGGGGTCCATGTGTGTCTTCAGTGAGGGAGCTCCAAGAATCAGAGGAAGAAAGGATGAATGGATCGAGTCATATAAAGAGACGGACCAGAGAGAGGTAGAAATTGGAAGAGTGAAGGCCACAAACCTTCACTTATTTCAATGGGAAATAAGGGCTGGGATTTACAGTAGGTCAAGGTTGTGAAAAATTTAATGGTAAGGAAAAGGGGTTTTGTTCCTCCCTTTGAAGAAAAGGTAAAGGTAGATGAAACTTAAGAAATCTGCAAAACAGCATGGAGAGCTGTCTCTTTTTCCCCCACTTTAAAAGGCAACACCATCTCAAAGTGCCAGCATTTGTTCGTGATATCCGTTACAACTTGGAAGTGCCTTTGCATCAAATATTAACAATAAAATGTTATAATTATGTCAGCTTGTGTTTATTTCTCAGTTTGCTTCCCTGAACTATTGCACCCGCCTTTCATACATGCCACTGTGCACATATTTATGATTCTACTACGTGTTTTTAAGGAGGATGTTCATGAATGCAACAGGAGGTAAAAGAAAGAAAGAAGAAGAGGGATAAAACAGCTAAAAATGAAGCAGCTGTCATCCTAAGCAGGTAACAGGATCTTAGGATCTAATGTGTCCCTTCATACAAGCACAGTTCCTGTCGAGATTAATTTAATTACATCCCCAAACTTCTACTTTCATTATTTCTCTACATAATCACATCTACAGAAAAGCAAAATAAATAAATGGAATGATTTGTTATAGAAGGGAACATCTGGCACCCAATCACATATCATCATTTCCAATTAATTGGAGGAATCAAATGCTATCTTAAGAACATATTGTTTTGTGAAATGGTTTTGCCATTGCCAAACTTGAAAACACCAGCCATGGCTACTACATACATGAATATTCAGCAAACACATGCTTCTGAAAGCTTAGAGGTAATACGGGGATTATTGGATGTATTTGTGTGAATGCTAATTCATAATCAATTTTTAGTTTTAGTTAAAAAACAAACATCCAGAGTCCAGCTGAGTCAGGCCATCAAGTTATCTTTCTTCCCCCCCCCCCCTACTATAGCCAGCCAATACCTATGGAGAGCTCACAAGTAGGTCTATTGTAAGCTAGTTCATACAGTAACATTGGACAGCAAATGCATGCCCACTGCTTGGCACTGCAATGTAATGTATGCAGAATCTTTAACCACTTTTTTGATGATGATGAGGAGGAGGAAGGATTCCATGAAGTGTGAACACTTATTGTATAAGTCATGTTGCAGGTATACTGGGAATGCGGGATGTTTGCTCTTCTTTAGTAGAATTGATGTAAAGGGAACTCGGTATGGTAACTCTGAACAGGCCTTGTGATTGGAAATGCCAATCAGTAATCACATAAACTCTCAAAAGGTCTCAAGTTCTAAAGTTCTTCTAATAAGGTTTATTTTCTCTTCTCAGCTTTCTGAAATACAACTTGTGATCGTTGAGAAATAAGACTGTCAAGCTTTAAATATAAAAGGGAATTAATACTCTGTTGTCCACTGGCTAGTTGCCACTTTCCCCGCTACAGATCTACTGCCAGTAAATTAAATGCCACAAAACTGCTTATTATCTTTTTCTTTTCCTCAGCTCCTTTGGATGTGGTGTTTGCAGCTAATTTTCTCTCCATCACTAGCCTTCAAAATGGGGGAGGGTAGTAATTACATCGAAAAGCAACCAAACTATGTTTTCCTTTGAATTAAAACAGTATCTGAAGGCATCCAAGAGACCTGAACTGTGGTAGCTGACTCATCAGGAAGTCTTTGTCCCTATGCAAGAGGTGAAAATTGTTTTGTCTGGGTTTTCTTTTTCTTTTTTCTTTTCTTTCTCTTTTTCTTTTCTTTTTGGTGAGGAACATACTGCAGTTTGGAACTTGCTTTCAATATCAATCCAAATCACCACCACCATGGGCTTAAAAGAAGTAAACAAGAGTCTGGAATCACTCATATCATAAATTTAATCAGCCTCTATTCTGATTTCGAATAAGGCCAGATCAATTGAAGCCACCCAAAGGCGGGTTTAAAAATGCTCCCTGAAGGATCTGTCTCCAGATTGCATGTCATTCACGTGCAGCTTCAAAATCTCTCTCAAATATCTCTCTTAGCTTTGTTGTGACTTGTGTCCAATCAGGACACTGCATTCAAACAATATACCACAAATCACCTTCATGTGTTGGTTGTTTCTTGTGGATGAGTCTGTACAAGTGAATTGCCTGACAGGCTCAGGATAAACATGGTGTATGAACCTATACCTCCAAGCAAATGCTCAAATGTGGTTAAGGCAGTTGATGGAATTGTAGTGGCTGAAAATCATGTCCCTACAATCATGGAGATTGCGGTTGCCACATGGGTATGTCTCATATGGAGGTGTTGCTTCATATCATCAGTGCCCCAGTACAATCCTCACCCAGCTGCATAGCCTTTGGTAGGCCTACTGAGTCCTGGGTTGAAACAGCATGACAACTGTTACTTGCATGGTGCTCTACAAGGCAGTGGGGGCTAAGATACCACAAGTCTAAGCCAAGGGTCTAATGGAAGAGAAATAGCACATTGTTGCAGGAATGCTGAGGGATATATTTTATAAAGGGCTGATGATACCAAGGCAGAAAGAGAACAATTCAGCTGGAGCAAAAATGATCCAATGTCCATCGAAACAGTGGTTGGACTGTGAGAAATGGAAAGGTAGAAATAGCCTGTGAAATCCACAACAGTAATGAGCCTCTGTACTTTTTTGGGTTAGCACCAGCCTTTGACGGCTGACCACGCAATGGCCTGGATGTTAAAAGGAGGCTGGAGAAAGAGGCAAAAATCCACTCTGATTGGAACAGTCAGGGTCCTTCCTTTCAGCAGGGCAAAACTTGATTCTGAAGAAAGCTGTGCTGAGAAACAGGCTAAAATCCTCTCGGTGAGAATGAAATATGGCCCATTCTTGCATTCTCAATGAGCTGCGTACTGGGGCTCAGTTGAAACCACTCATCTCGCTTAATGTTCTTTTTGGAGAGTGTCAAAAAGCACCTCTGGGTCCTAGCAATTTTTGGTGCTTGTTGCAAACACATTTCCATTGTTCTGTACTGTTCTCCTCAATGCCATTTTTGTTTTTGCCCTCAGAATCCTTGGCCTCATTTACTCCCACTGCCCCGATTCTATTGGCTATGGCGATTCCTGTGAATCTGTAGAGAGTATCGTAACGCTATGCCCAATGTGATGATGTCATGGATGCCCATTCCATGGATCGCCACAGCCAAATTAAATAGTAGTAGGGGCATTTGAAGCAAAGAAGAAGGGGGAATTTTGCCAAGAAGCAGCAGCCTAGAAAAACAAAAGCATGCCAAATGGCATGGGAACAAGGCAAATGTTAAGCAATGTTTCTTTTTTGGGGGGGCTTGGATGAATTGAATGTGGTACTTTCAAGGTTGAGCATTTCACATAACTCTAGCGCATATCAGGAACATCATGATGGCTTGGCAGGCTTTGCCAGAGATCAGTATATTCTGCAGGAACAGGGACTCACAATATGGAAAACCCACAATGATTCAAATGCTTTACTGCCAAAAAGAAAAAAAGAAGAGTATTGAACCCATCTAGGCCCCTCAGGCAGATTCTGAGGTAACAGGTGGAGGTAGATAAACCACAGAAAAATCTTGCAATGACTTCCCCAATGTCAAACACCGGAGTCTAAGTCATCTAACCACTATGGAATACCACCGTAACAGAGTACCCTGCTTCAGAACTATGTTACCCAGACTGCAAGCAATAGATAGAGGGAAATCGATGGTGGTATTCCACAAGGTGGACTGCTTCTGTCTTATAGGAATGTGCTACAGTGGCCAAAATGGATAAGGTCTCCGTTTTGTCTCTCTTATTCTTCTTATTGAGTTCTTTACCAGCCCAAAAAGATCATGGCTGCTCCTCAAAAGATACACAGGTATAATGCAAGTGCTACATGTATAGAATTGATCTGCATGAAACTTCTTCCTCAGAAAGTAGTTACTTCATTTACATGAACATTAAAGAGTTCTGCTTTAATTATTATTCTGCTTTCTTCTTTTTGGGCGATCCATTTATCTGTAACTTTTCCAAACAAAATCCATACACGACTTAAGTTGTGCATAAATATACACAGCCTCATTCACTGAGCTCAAAACAAGCATGTGCTGTGTTTCAATTTTCAGCATTTGTCCTTTCTTCTTTTACATTAAGCTATTATCTTCAATATTGTTTAACTCCCAGACCTTGAATTTCAATTGGAAATAAAAGAATGTAAAGCTGTTCATAGATAGAAGACAAATATTCAATAGGGAAGTGCAATAGGTGCAATCACCTTCTCTGGAAAGTCCTACAATAGTGCAGAAGACAAAGAGTGGACCAAATTTTGTTCACAGATAGCTGCAGGATTTTAAAAAAAATATTTTAAAAAACGTTTTACCCTCCACTGTCTAGTAAAATAAATGTAGCAGGAACTTCTCCTCTCACCCTATAACCTTCGGTGCTTAAGCTATCATTAACAAAGCACTTTACAAATTTAATAATTAGATTATGCAAACAGTATTACCTCAAAAACTGTTTTGAGCATATATGGAGGAGATCTTACAGTAGTTTCGAATGGCCTCAATATTGTTTGTTGGCAATGAGGCTTGAAGGCACAGACTAGTAGTAAACATTAACTCGAGTAATAAGCCATTGGTTGTTCTGACCTTCTGTAAAGCCACATGCTGACACCATTTTCTTTTCAAAGGGCAGAAACATTTAGCACTGCCCACTTCAAAAATCTACCTGCCTGGGGTGGGGGTGGGGAATGCAGGACACTGTGCTATGAATCTTATACTAAGCGCTCCTCGGCTGGAGCATTAATGGGGAGGACATAAAAACTACAAAATATTGTGAGAGTGTTTTGTTTGTAGAATAGCAATACGACCCCATGGGGGGCATACAAGTCTGTTTAGTCGACCCACCCACCCACACCTTCCAGCCAAATAGTCCATCAGTAAAATTGCCAATCATCTGACCAAAAGAAACACATTCACGTATCAAGGTTAAAACTAGTACCTGTGCTGAAACCTCTCCTTCAATCTCCTGAAAGGTGCATTTCTCCTGGAAAGCAGCTTACATTTTTCTGCTTCGTCCACACCATGCTTTATAATTTTTAATTTTCATGGATGTGGGGTTTAGTTTACCTTATCATTGCAAAGTGGCCAGTTTCCTTTCCATTCAAACATGAATGGCCGCCCACACTTCCTGATCTGAAAAAGCCCCATGGGAGGATTTTGCTCATGACTTCTTCCTCTGCACTGTGACAGAAATGGGGGGGGGGGGGGGGAGCTGGCAACCAAGCACCTGAGAGCAATGGACTTCCTTTTGCTGTTCGAAAATATTTCTGCAGTGGCATCCTTTAAAAAAAAAAAATGAACTAGGAACAGTTGCCAGGCAAATGACAGGCAGCCTTTCCTTTCTTACCAGAAAGCCCAGCTTGAGAATGTCATGAGGTTTTCAGGAAATGTGTGCACCTGGGAGGCCTGCAGAGTGCAGACCACCAGAGAAATTATCTACAGAATGAAAGAAAGGACACTTGCAAACACCCCACAACCAGCTCAAAAAGAAAGGAATCACAACAGAAAACCCTCACCCCATCTATGAAAATTCCACCAAGAAGTGTTGACAGCCCATTTGATAATTTTCAAATGCCATTTCTTTACTCATCAATCGGCACAGAGTGATTATAAAAGTTGGGAGGGTAATTATTTAAGATGGCACAAACCAGGCCACGTCCCTTTTCTCATTTTTAAAACAAGAATTCTGATTGAACCACATTTTAAACCAGGGCCGCAAACTTCTGAAGGCAAGCAAAATTGTTTTCTCAGCCTGTCTGTCCCCATTCTTTCATGCTCACATTCAAGTTACAGCCTGCAACATTCAATGGATGTCCTTAACATTGCACTGCAAATTTGGCCTATGGCACCAACATGAAAGTCAAGCCTTATTGGCTTACGACAGCAGCTGATTGGAACAGGCATTTTTTCCCCTTCCAAGATCTTCAAGCAAACATCTGTTTCCCTGACACCTGTGGATATTGAGAGTTTCCAATTATAACTCCCCTCTCTTTTACTTGGGATTAGAACATTAAAAGTATCTTTATTTCATTAAGAAAATGGGCACTGTTCCTTTCTGCCTAAATTAAATATGCTTCCATACATGTTAGCAAACAACAGGATGTTTGGGGGGGGGGACATGAAATTGTTATGAAAGACATCTACAGCGGCATTTGAAAGATCAAAGCAGGAATTATTTACAGATTACTCTCAGCAGCAGAATGAACACCACCAATGGGATTAGTTGATTCTGCGACGTGACAGAAGAGACACACATTGAACCTCTCTCGCCTCCTCATAATCTCCTAATGAAGAATGGGCTTTAAACTCAACATTACAGTGACACTGATGAAGATTTAAGGGTGGTTCTTGCTAATCTATTTCTTATTCAATAAATCACTGAAACACTTAAACATCTGGGAGGCTTTCATTATTTCCCCCAATTTGCAAACAAAACACAAGGACAGAGTACCCATCTTATTGCAGAAGTCAACTAACTTATTTGTCTGGCTGAATTGCCTGAGTCACAAAGTATATTGTGCCCCTCTAAATCTTCACATAGGAAAATGTAAACAGTCTATTTTAGACCCTTTGCTTATTTTACTTACCTAACGGTGCAATTCAGCTACTGGAAGCAGCTGCAGGCTGAACTATTTAAAGGTGCAGGAACCCTACCATCCCTTTCATTTGGCAGGGGCAGATTTAGGGCTGTGCAAGCAATGATCATGAGGGACGCAGGTGGCGCTGTGGGTTAAACCACAGAGCCTAGGACTTGCCGATCAGAAGGTCGGCAGTTCAAATCCCCGCGACAAGGTGAGCTCCAGTTGCTCGGTCCCAGCTCCTGCCAACTTAGCAGTTCAAAAGCACATAAAAGTGCAAGGAGATAAATAGATACCAGTCCGGCAGGAAGGTAAACGGTGTTTCCGTGTGCTGCTCTGGTTCACCAGAAGTGGCTTAGTCATGCTGGCCACATGACCCGGAAGCTGTACGCCGGCTCCCTCGGCCAGTAAAGCGAGATGAGCGCTGCAACCCCAGAGTCGGTCACGACTGGACCTAATGGTCAGGGGTCCCTTTACCTTTACCTTTAAGTGATGATCGTGCACTGGGCACTGAGCTGAGGGGGCACTGTCTCAAAGCTCAGTAAGCAAGGTGCTGGGCTTGGGGAAAGAGGCATGAGGGCTCTGACAAGGTCCTACAGCCTCCTTCCCAAAGCCTAGTTAGCACTATCCCAGCTTTGAGAAGGAGGTGGGAGGGGTTTAGGAGTCTGCCATAGCCCTTCTGCCTCCTTCCCAAAGCCAGATGCCTCCTTACCTGTGCAGGGTGGGTGGGGGTACCAAATTTTGGGCTCACACAGGGTGCCATAGCACCCAAGTCTGCCGCTGCCTTTGACCATCCTACTAAATAGATGCTTATGATGAGAACACAAGCAGAACACATTAGATTACTTAAATAGGTGACTTCCTGCATATCAGACTCTTCTTGTGGTGCCCTTGGTGAACATGTCCTGAGAACTCCGGCAATGTTCAGTTTTTCTGAAAAAATGACAGGTGATTTGAAGTTCTCTTCATCACAAGATGAATTTAGGTTCAGCAGTAGCACTACAGAAGATTTCTGACGGCACATTCAACCAATGGACTTTTCACTCAGTCAAGAGAGACCACCATGGGTTAGTCGTTCCCTAAATCTCAATCAAATCTTGCAGCCTTCACAGAGCAAAGGAAACAAATGATTTTTCGCCCCAGCACTGGGAAGAGATAGTTGGTTTGTCAGAGCCTGGACAGCAACCACCACCTCATTTCACACATAGCCCCAAAGACCTGTCAGGAGGTAATTACTGTTGGTCAATGCTTTCCTGTTTCTAACCCTCTGGCAGTATTTATCTGAAAACCCATTCTGCTAGTAAGTAATGGTTGTGCTAGAAACCTTTTTACACAGTTTGTTAGCTGTTACAGAAGGAACATTAGTCCACTAAGATATAAGGGGAACGGTTCACTAAAAGAAGAAGCCAGGGAACAATAATATCTGAAGAGATTGGGCTGGATTTGCAATCCTTAATTTTGAGCTCTTTTCTGTGATTGTACACCTCAGTCACAGGGAAAAGGGGAATTGATTTGGACCACTGCAGTTTCCCTTGACAGCATTATAGAAAAGCCAATCTGATTAGAATTAGTAAAATGTGGATACAAGGCTCTGCAGTTTCTAAATTATGTCTAACTGTATCTAAAAATTAACTGTCACATCTACAAGAATTTCACGTTGACATACCCTGTGTGAGAGTTATCATTACATCACAACTCAAATTTTCTCCCCACCCCCCTCACCTTTCCTATGATTTTGAAAAAGCAGGCCAAATTCACAGAGTAGTCAAGTCATAAAACAGGCACAGGCAAACTCGGCCCTCCAGATGTTTTGGGACTACAACTCCCATCATCCCTAGCTAGCAGGACCATTGGTCAGGGATGATGGGAGTTGTAGTCTGGAGGGCTGAGTTTGCCATGCCTGTAATAAAACAACTTGACATATTAGGGCTCAGAGCAGGAGAAATGAATGAATCAGTGCCACAAACACCAAGTGACATGGCTTCGAAAGATAGTTATGGGCTCCAACATCCCATCTTCAGGCTTGGGGTTCAGGATTGACCTTCCATGGACTTCTGATACAGCAGCATTTTCCACTTTGTGTAGCTCCACCCAATGGCATGCTATCAGCCCATGGAGGTCCCCACTGCATATAAATACTTCCACAGCAGGTTGCAGCCCACTGTTTCTCTGACCTGCAGCTTGCTCCCTAAATCCTGTATCTTGTCCCACTGTAGCTGATGCCTTCCTGCCTTCTTGTGTTACCGCAAGTCTTTTGCCCATGCCTGCACTGTTATCTTTTCTCCACAGATGGATCCTCCACTTCTTTCTTCCTTGACACATTTGGGGCTGGTCCAGAAGGAACAAGGTGACTGACTGACTTGCCTCAACTTTGGCTCTGTCCTTTGCCTCTGACATATACATCAGGCTCTGAAACCTTGCTCCTGTCTGCTGGTTCTAGCTCTTGAAACTGACTTGGGTCACAACCCCTTCCATAAATCCCAGCTGTAAGTTTGATTTAAAAAGGATGCTACATGACATGTAGATTAAAATCCACACTAACCATGTCCCTATACCTTTGTCATGGGAAACAAGGGCAGTCAACCCCTACTGAGGGCCTGCAAGACAGAACTGTTCCACCTGGCCTTTGGTTTAGACTCAGTCTGACCCTTATGTTGCGCTCCTTTTATGGTCTTAATCTATCAGCTACTTTTAAAATGAGGCTGCATTTTCAATTGCATTTTAACTTGTATTTTAAATTGGTCCCCCCCCCTTATTATGTTTTTACTGTGATTTTATTGGTGTTAGCTGCCCTGAGCCCAGCTCTGGCCGGGGAGGGCGGGGTCTAAATAATTTATTTATTATTATTATTATTATTATTATTATTATTATTATTATTATTATTATTACCCCAGCAGTGCAGCAGCTGTGGCACATCCCCTCCCTGTACTGCTCTGATACACCAGAAGCTCTAAAACACCTGGGAGGTGTCCATAATATCTCCTTCCCACAATAACACTGCCATAATTTCTGGGAAAGGTGACAAGCCACCTGGAGGAAATCTGGTGTTTCCTACAGAAATAAATTTGGGGTGGAAACCCCTGAGAAATCTCTAAATATCTGCAACTCAACTCCAAAGATACATTATTATTGTTCATAGCCAACCTTGTATAATTCAGCTGGAAGAAAACATAGCTCTAGGATTCACGGGGACATGGTATAGGGGTGTCTTTAAAAGTAGGTGTGGGAAACCTGTGTCCCTTCAGGGGTTGTTTCAAGACAGTTTCCACCATCCTTGATCATTGGTCATGTTGGCCAAAGCTAATGGGAATTGGGAGTCCAAAAGTCTGTGGAAGATCACAGGTTCCCATTCCTACCTTACAGAGTCCATGCCAATGACCAAACTACATCAGGATGAGCTGCTTCACCCCAGGATTATATGGCTGGCTGCATATCAGGTAGTAAGGAATGTCCAACCATACATCAAATGTGGATGTGTAGAAAAATGTGTGCTAAAATGGCCCATCTGTATGGGCTCATAATTGCACTCTTATTCCCCCAACAAGGACAGGCAATTTGGCAATGGAGGTGAATAGTAGAAAAATTCTCTTCCTGCTCTACTGCTCTAGTTTGCCCCGCTTTATGCTCTCCCTGCAGATTTGAACAGCTTTGCAGAACCCAGCACTCAGAAGCATTTGCCAAAGTCCATTTGACTCAAGTTTAGGAAAGATTACATTTTTATCTTGTCAAGACCCTGTTTACATTGTCCTAAATAAATCTGAGGGGGAACAAAAAAATGTATATAGCAAGAAATCACAAGACAGGAACAAATTGGCTCTGGGAGCATCAAGGTTCAGTACATAAAGCGAAGAAAATCAGATTGAGAGAGCATATAACGAGGTCTCTGGCTAGAGAAGAGTACGGCTGCGAGATTCTATGGGCCATTGCAATTGTGATAAGAATGGACAACTAACTGGATAACACATTTTGCAAAGCTTATTCGTTCTCTGCTTCCACATAAAGTAACAGCAAATTGCCCCCACCCCTTATACAGCTCACTCCATTCTGAGACTTTTGACAACTCCCCCCCCCCTTCCAAACCTACTTCTATATTACTATATTTTTCACTGCACAAAATTAATACATTTGTTTGTTTTATATTGACCCCTCATGACCAGTTCTGTCGACTGTTCCTGGTAGTGGCTCTCCACAACCTCAGAGCTACCTGAGATCCCATATCTTCCAACATTTTGCCGATGGAAACAGGGATGTGCCTATGCATGGTGGGTAGGGTCAGGGACAGAACATGGCTGTCCCAGCAACATATCTTGATGAGCAATGGTGGATTCAACACAATCCAGATGCAAATGCAACAAGCAGAAAGCAGAAAGCAGGAACTAAAAGTCCATGTAAGCAAGGCAAAAGCCACCAGGAAAGGACAGTGACCACAAAGCAAATCAAGCTTGTGTTGCCCAAGATTAAAGCCTCAGTATCTCTCTTTAGAAATGAAGTACTGACACCAGGTCCATTGCTACCTAACTACAACCAAACCACACATACACTGCTTCTCTCTTCTTAATAATCCACTCGTTTCTTCCACTCTGCTTCAGAAAAAGTGTAATGTGTTTCACGAGTTCCCTCACTCTCATTGCAGACAAATTTCAATTATGAGTGAGCCAGTGTGGTCTAGTGGTTAAGAGCAGTAGATTCGTAATCTGGGGAACCGGGTTCACGTCTCTGCTCCTCCACATGCAGCTGCTGGGTGACCTTAGGCTAGTCACACTTCTCTGAAGTCTCTCAGCCCCACTCACCTCACAGAGTGTTTGTTATGGGGGAGGAAGGGAAAGGAGAATGTTAGCTGCTTTGAGACTCCTTAAAGGGAGTGAAAGGCGGGATATCAAATCCAAACTCTTCTTCTTCATCATCATCTACACCCCACCCTAATTTGCACAATGGAAAATAGAGAGAAAGATACCTCTGAGCATGTGCACATAACATTTTTCTCATCAATGAATACTGCAGTCTCCTGCCTCCCCTTTATTTGATCCCAAACCAAGATGCCGTGTGTTGTCAAGTTATTTGCACCTTAGGGAACAGGGTCGTCACAGGGCCTCGGTACACAACATGGTGAGAGTGAGGAGGGGCTGTAGTTCCGTGAAAGAGCACCTGCTTTGAATATAGATGCTCCCAGGTGAAATCCTGGACATTTTCAGTATAAAGAATCAGGAGATCTCATCCAGGTGGAGGGTTTAGTGTGGGATTGCCACACGTTACTTACTCACATTTTATGGGTGTGTGACATAAATATGATTAATAAATACACAGCTACACATGCTTTCTCTTTGGTTTCCTTTAGTAGATCTTTCCGACATTTTTGGTATGGAACAGAAGTGCAATCTCCTTCAGGTACAGACAAGAAGAACTGTGACTGAGGTAGGCGAATTGGTCGATCGACAACATGGTCTGTGGTCATTTCCTGTTCGCAGTGCCATTCTGCAACCTTTTGGCAACTATGTGTGTGTGTTTAATTGCACTCTGTCAGCAATGAGCTTTTGCCAACTCTGAGATGCTACTGAGGAAAGAATCAGGGGAAAACCTTTCAGCAGCTTTGTGTGTGGGCACCTTTCCAAAGGTGGATGATTTAGCAACATCCAGTCATTACTGTTCTACTTTTATCTTTTATCTGTAAGTGGAATAAAAGCTCTACTCCTGGGCTTCCAGAATCCAAATAACAATCTGAAGCCAAGTGAGCAATCCACCTTTCCCCAGCCCCAAATACTGGTGGGGCGAGGACAATTTTCACTGGAACCATGATGTGGGGAATGGGGGGAGAATACTACTCCCCTTCACTGTGCTAACAGTCGTGTTTATCCCCCACCCCGATTCAACTGGGGAGAGAGAAAAGGGTTTGAAGAGAAGGGTTGAAACCTACAAAGGAGAGCAATATCACAGGAAAAGAAATGACCGATCTATATAGTCCAAAGCCATCCTCTTTGGGCCAGAACAGGTGAACTCTGGGCAGGGATAGGATAGTCTGTCCATTTCAGTTTCTCATTTTGCCATTGTTAACTTTAGATCTTCATATTTCCACATCAGTTTGCAGATTCTTTTTTTTTTCTTTAGTCCTAATGAAAGCTCACCACCATTTTAGTACAAATTTCTCTCAATATTCACCTTTCTAATACAATTTTGCCTGGAAAGCATTTTTGGCATCCCAAAGGGGTCTTGTTTGGATTCAGGCAGAAATCAGGCATTGCTCTGACCCCTGGCCTTGCCAGCCTGCCACTTTGCTTCCAGCTTCTAACACGCATAACTCAACTCTCAACTGTCTACTCTGGCCTTTGTCTTTCTAACTACCAGCGAGTTGTCAATAAGTCACTAGAATGAAATGTAAGATAAAGATGTGGGGGAGGGAAGTGAAATAGCAGACTTAGTTTGAGGATAACTTAACCTTCCACATTTTTTAATTTAACAAATAGACATTGACTCAAGGGATTGTTTTCATAATAGATGTAAATGTTCCTTTGCATTGCCATTACAATCCCTCCAGCAAAGATTAAATTCAGTCTGGATATTTTGTTTTGTTCTGTTATTTATGTAAAATCTAATATGCTCTATAATTTATTTTGTGGCTCTTTATCTCTTAGATGTTTTAAATAGCTGTGCTTGTTTGTCCATATATTATGCATTTTTTCATTAATTGTTGTTTTAAATCATTCTTATAGAAATTTATGAATCCAGTATAAGGTCACCTTAGACTATTGATCAGCTCCTATATATCTTAGGGAAAGCAGATTTTTTGCCAGTCCTCAGACATATTTTTTCTAGGATGATTGGTCTGACATAATTGGATCATCTTTTAGGCTGATTAAATTAATGGGGTTTTTTTTTGTTCTTAATAGGGACTCTTCTTTAAAGAAAATGAGCATATTAAATCATTTTGTTACACTGAGTTTACATGAGTATAATCTGAATTTTTATTTTCTTGGAATCAGTGTTACCCCCTCTTCCAATCTAGTTCAATTCCTGTACTCTGTTAACACACACGAGTTCCCACATTGAGATGAATTGGGAAGCCCTTCACTTGAGGAAGTGTGCTGAGATAGATTGCAATTTGACGTTGTTTTACACCTTTTTGTTTTCTCTCCCCCCAACTGAATATTCCTCACTAGCCAATAGTAAAAGCATCTAATCTATATTGGAGAAAAAATGAGGGGGGTGGAGGGGGGAACTACAGCTGTATTTCAAGTATGTGTGGTATTCAACTAACCTGTCCTGTCAGCACACAGATTACTGCTAGCACAATGGGACTTTCTGCCCTTCTCCTTCCTCCTGCATGCACCCCACACTCACCCCAAATTTGCTTTGAAAGGTTAGGTGAATCCCTAGAATAGATTTAGGGGACTTAATTGTTATATGATCAATAATTTCAGATCTGGGCATATCCTAAAAACAGAAGTTTATGTAGAACTTTGGTCAGCAGCTTCTTAACAGTGCCTACTCTGCATCTTAGCAATGTGCAATGGGCCTATAAAGAGCGAGTAAATGTAGCTGCTTCTTTAAAATCAAATGATTGAAGGGTGAAGTTATCCCTGAAATGAGGCTGCAACAAAATGTGGCAAAATTGGGATTGTCGGAAATATGAGATCCTTTCCTCGAAGATCTCAAGAACTGGACTGGGGACCTTGTGTACATGTGTTGTATCAACTGAGCTGTGGCCTTTAAACTGCCCTCTTCTTGTTAAACTTGAGGGTCCTTCACCAATATGGTTGGTGCTGTGGAGTTTGGTGTACTGTGAGGGCAACTTCTGAAAAGGGAGGAGACTCTTGAGAGTCCCTTGGACTGCAAGAAGATCAAACCTATCCATTCTGAAGGAAATCAGCCCTGAGTGCTCACTGGAAGGACAGATTCTGAAGCTGAGGCTCCAATACTTTGACCACCTCATGAGAAGAGAAGACTCCCGGGAAAAGACCCTGGTGTTGGGAAAGATTCAGGGCCCAAAGGGACGTCCAAGGGGACGACAGAGGACGGGATGGTTGGACAGTGTTCTCGAAGTTACAAACATGAGTTTGACCAAACTGCGGGAGGCACTGTAAGACAGGAGTGCCTGGTGTGCTCTGGTCCATGGGGTCATGAAGAGTCGGACACGACTAAATGACTAAACAAAACAAAACAGGAGTCTGTGTGTTTCACTTGGAGCATGGGAGTGATACGGATCATTGCTTGCCTTTGTTTTCAAAAATGGGGAGCAATGATTGCTTCTTTGTTACTCAATCCTAGGTGTGTAACCTGATACACGTGGCACCAAGCAGAGTTTCTGTAGTCCCCATTGTAGAAGTTGAGTTTAAAATTTCCTACAATGAACAGGAAGGTTGAAAGTGGGATTGTATGAACATTAAGTATTCACAATCCCTGCCCAGACCTTCTCCACCAGTCAATGTAAGGGTGACCTTACTGCCCAATGCTCTCTCCATGATTACAGTTTGAAGTACCTTGATCTGGAGAACTGACACCAAAAGCTTAAACCAAGAGAAAGTTGGTATGAATTTAGGGATTTTTCCACAGGTAGAACATCTAAATGATTTTTGAATGAAGCCAAAAGAGTGAGTCCTGAGGAAACTAGTGACATTTCCAAGGATAGAAGCAAAGGGAACCAATATCCCCAAACTGCTTTAGCATATTTCCAATGAAGTATCACAGAGGTGGCCTCCCCACATTCTGGCACACACCAAAAATTCTGCCCAATTTCTAAAACTTGAATAGTAAACTCATAAGGAGCACATATCACAGTGTTCTGCATTTTAAAGCAACACACTGTTCCACAGTCAAGGTGATAATGGTTCCCCCCCCCCCCCGTTTTAGAGTTTGAGAGCAATGAGATACTTTTGTAATATGAACAATTTATATCTTAATGCATAAGTTGAGTAAGCTTGGTGTTTTGTGAGTTTTAGAGAGCAAATCTGAACAACTTATGACCCATTAATCTGAATTAAGCCTACCCACTAAATATTGCAGGGGCTTTGCAAGGCCGCTGTTTTAACAGTCCTAGGTAAGTGGCAAACCAGGGCCCTTTTCAAGTTGCTGTTTGGACTCAATGTGAACATGATTCACATATCACAATAAATCATTTTGAACGTACCGTGTGTTTGCACACAGTGCTGAAAAGGTCTCACTTTGCTCCTTCTCCATGCCTGCTGTCAAGCCAGTGTCTAACTTGTCATGCCATGCAAACCTGAACTTATACTTTTGTTTTTCTCCAGACAAATCATGAGCAGTAACTAATGTTTGTTCTTGGCTGACTGCTCATGGTTTAAAAGGTAAAGGTAAAGGACCCCCGACAGTTAAGTCCAGTCACAGACGACTCTGGGGTTGCGGCGCTCATCTTGCTTTGCAGGCCAAGGGAACCAGCGTTCGTCCGCAGACAGTTTTTCCAGGTTATGTGGCCAGCATGACTAAGCCGCTTCTGGTGAAACCAGAGCAGCGCACCAAAACGCTGTTTACCTTCCTGTTGGGGTGGTACCTATTTAGCTACTTGCACTTTTGGGTGTGCTTTTGAACTGCTAGGTTGGCAGGAGCTGGGACCAAGCAACAGGAGCTCACCCTGTCGCGGGGATTCAAACCACTGACCTTCTGATCGGTAAACCCAAGAGGCTCAGTGGTTTAGACCACAGCGCCACCCACGTCAGTCATGGTTTGCTTGGGGAGAAACAAACCCTCAACCCAAGTTCAGATGCCACAACAAGCCAGACTCTGGTTTGTTCCAAAGCAGCAGCAGGAGGAGGAATGGGAGGAGTGGCGCAAAATTGCTTGTTCACATTAAACCATAGTTTTTTAACTGTGGTTTAATTTGACATGGAAACTAGGCCAATACATGACTGGCAGGCTACTTTCAACCTAGGTGGAATCTAGACACAAATAAAAAATGCTGTGGAAATGCTTTTTTTTTTTAAAAAAAGTATTCAAATATCTATATATTGAATTTGCCATAAGCTCACAAACTTATCTAGTGTCACATTTGTATAATCCGCACAAAATATTGTATTTGCAGCTGTATAGCTGAGTCTCTGGTGGGCCACAAACTGTGCAGGGTGGGGTTGCATGTTATTTCTATTTTAAAAAAACCAACAACAACTGTGGAATGTCACTTAAACTTTTGCTACTGTGTGTGCAATCAAATATTTACAGGCCATCTCATTTCAGAATGGCATTTGACATAACATCAAAAGTCTGTTCAAGTACGTAACAAAACCATTTTCACAAGTGACACTAAGAAGGCCTGTCAGTCTTCAACGCATCATTTGGGAACACTGGTAATGTTGGACAGAAAGCAAAGCGATTGAACTGAATGTATCTTCTAGCCTGTGGATATATTATATCTGAATTACAGATGTGGGAAATACAAAAAACAAAACAAAACAATTTAAGCATCACTTGTGAATTTATAAGTACAAAGAATCTGTGCTATAAAGCTGAAGTATTATTCCATCTGAGGAAGTGTGCATGCACACGAAAGCTCATACCAAGAACTAACTTAGTTGGTCTTTAAGGTGCTACTGGAAGGAATTTTTTTTATTATTCCATTCGACAGCAGAATAGAATGAGCTCCAAAAGGAAGGAAGATGAGTCCCAAGAGAAAAATTGGCTCAGAGAGGTTGGCTACAATTGCTGCCAGAGTTTCTGGATGAATGAACACTAATGCTACCTCTTCATCAGCCCCCCTGCCAGTAAATAATTTCTGTGATTCTGTGATTCTAAGTGCACAACATACCACCATTTTGAAATAGTTCAGTTGCACATGAGGGGATTTAATGTGTCATCAAAACCAGTCAGAGGGGTTTTCTGCCATTTACTGCAGCAGCACTGGGTTTAGGCAGTGCAGGCAGGCGAAAGGGCACATTAATAATAATAACAACAGTGGTACCTCGGAAGTCAAACGAAATCCGTTTCAGAAGTCCGTTTGACTTCCAAAATGTTCAGAAACCAAGGCGTGGCTTCCGATTGGCTGCAGGAAGCTCCTCGTCAATCAGAAGCTGCGTCAGACGTTCAGGTTCCAAAGAAAGTTTGCAAACTGGAACACTAACTTTTGGGTTTGTGGCGTTCGGGAGCTGAAACGTTCAACTCGCAAGGTGTTCGGGATCCAAAGTACGACGGGGGGGAGGAGGAGGAGGAGGAGGAGGAGGAGGAGGAGGAGACCTATATTTATATGGGTACCAATCAATTATCGTGAAAATGAGAAATTATGGGTGCTTGGATTTTGTCCTTGCTCAGGCAGCCAAAGTCTGCCCCTGTCCTTGCTCAGGGAGCCAAAGGCTTACTTTTTTCCAGCACAGCTTCCATCAAGCTAGATGGCAACATGTCATTGATTCCATGTAGGTCTTTCACAGAATCAAGAGCAAAATTCTGAACAACTTTCAGGCAAGCAACTATTTAGGGTTAAAACCTTCAGAGGCAGATCATGGGAACAACTGCAATGAACAAGTGCATTGCACACCAGCTACTTTGGAACAGAAGTCTTTTAGATAGATTGTGAGTTCATCCATAAAATTGCACACAGAATATATATGGCAGCATAGCTAAATAATAACTAAAAGTCAGGACTGCTATGGGCTCAAACAAGATGACTTGCTGAGAAAATCAAACCAACTGCAACCAGATAGATAACAGCTACCTATTTCACAGCATTCTATTTCTCAAGAGTATGTAAAACTCACCTGAGAAATGCTGTTATTGTTATGGAATCTTTGACTTCTCTTGAAATTCTTTAAACTGTGTTTGCAGGTAGAGGAACCTTTAAATTTGTTTTGAATTTTGGAAATCTGGAGACAACCTGGATTGCAGAGCTTCCTAAGGGATCTGAAGGAAGGAAAATTTCTGAGAGGAAGCTCCTAACATAGAAAGAATGGGCAGCCATTTAAGAGAGGAGAAGACTTTACAGAAGCTAAGTTGGAGAAGTCATGGGCATATCGGGGAAATAAATCAATAAATAGGAAGACAGAAACACAGGGTAGGATAAGGACATGGAGGACATCAAAGGTAGTGACCAGTGCTATTTTTTCTTCTTAAAAAATGTTTAGGGGTACTGTCTCATTTTCCTACTATTGAAATACTGCCCCTCAATGAGGCCAAATTTAGACTCACAAAATATTTAGGGGTATGCATCCCCCTGCGTCCCCCAGAAAAACAAGCACTGGTAGTGACAATCAGCTCACTGGAAGGACAGATCCTGAAGCTGAGGCTCCAATACTTTGGCCACCTCATGAGAAGAGAAGACTTCCTGGAAAAGACCCTAATGTTGGGAAAGATGGAGGGCACAAGAAGAAGGGGACGACAGAGGACGAGATGGTTGGACAGTGTTCTTGAAGCTACCAACATGAGTTTGCGTGCTCTGGTCCATGGGGTCACAAAGAGTCGGACACGACTGGACGACTAAACAAAAGTGACAATCAACTTGCGCTGGACATGGCAGGAGTCAGAATCAGAGTCACATGATCTGAGCAATGGGGGGGAAATGGGTAAACTTGGCAGCAGAGTTTTGGCCCTCTTTGGCTTTCCTGATCCTTCCAAGAGACAAATGACAGTGATAAACAATGGGAGCAGGAGCCTTTGGAAAGCTACCGTATCCTGGCTAGAACACTTTGCTGGAGTAACGACCCGATTCCTATAAACAAACAGGCAGCCTCGTTTGCAGATCAATATCAATGAGGAAAGAGAGGAATGGGTGGGTGTCACTAAGCACAAGCGCATCCCACTAGTCTGTTGATTTATTTGTTCCCTCGCAACCACTGACAGTGCTCATAGCTTCAGCGATGTGGTAAGCAGATGGGACGCAAGCGCTCACTTTTAATTACAAATCTCAGCACAGAAGCTTCAGTAGTTCCAGGAGATTTGTTTTTGGTCTAGCCTTGACAAATTTTTGGTCAAGGTGAATGAGATTGGCTGAACACCTTTGCGTAATAATGTTTTCACTGGGCCATTTCCTCCCTGTCAAGATTTATATACATGCTCTTATTTAATTCTAATTTTAGGTTAGCGATAGTAGGAACACTAACATATCTCATTAAATGCTCATACAATAGAATCTCAATCCATATTTTTTCCCCTCCCTCAGAGGAATTCAATTAATTCAAAATTTACCTCCACGGTATCGAGCAGGGAGGAAAGGCATAAATTCCCCTTGTTATGAAACAATGAGTTTCATTTGTCAAAGTGTTGTAAGGTTGTATCCAGCAGCTGTGGTGCTAACAAGAAGAGGGGGAGGCACCTCAGCCAAGCGGTATCAACCAGTTTCTGAACAGTTTCTGATTTGGACTATCCTCTGATTTGGACTGTTCATGCAAATCCATGTGTGTGGGGGGGGGGGGTTAGATGCCACTGCAAACTTAGGTAAGCATCCTATCAGAGACTCCATAACTTGAACCAGAAACTTGTGGCCTGAGGCTGGAATTTAGTCTAGTGAGGTACTTGATACTGTGTGGCTCAGACTACATAACTCTCTTATGGCACAAAAGGATGAGGATTGTGAATCATCATACCCTGCTACTGACAGACAGTAATATTTACTCTTATTTATTCAATTTATAGCCTGTCCCTCCTGCCAAAGAAGTTTAGGGTGGGAGATATAGCAGTGATAAAACATTTTAAAAAAAACCAACTAAGGACAGTTTTAAAAGTTTCTAAAATGTTTAAAAACCTTATCTCAACCAGTAGTCACTGGGTTACTAGGAACAGCATCTTTCAACCATCTCATGCCTGGATAAACCAGAATGTTTTACATTTCCCCTGAAAGTCAATACAGTGGTACCTCGCAAGACGAAATTAATTCGTTCTGCGAGTTTCTTCGTCTTGTGGATTTTTCGTCTTGCGAAGCACTGATGCACCCTGGTATTAACGGTTTTAAGAAAAAGGAAACAAACTCACAAGACGTTTTGTCTTGCGAAGCAAGCCCATAGGGAAAATCATCTTGCGAAGCAACTCAAAAAACGAAAAACTCTTTCGTCTTGTGAGTTTTTCATCTTCCGAGGCATTCGTCTTGCGAGGTACCACTGTAATGAAGGAGACAGATGCATCTCCCACAAGAGGGCATTCCACAATGCAGAGCCACCACTGAAAAGCCCTCATAATGGTCAACATCCAACCCTAGTGGCAGCACCATAAAAAGGCCTCACCCTTCGATCATCAGGTCCAAGATGGCTGTTACTAGAGGAGGTGCTGTTTTAGGCACGTGCCCTAAGTCATTTAGGGGTTTATATGCCAGTACTAACACCTTGAACTGGGCCCAGTAGCTCACCGGCTTGAGACTCCAGTGACAAGTGGGACTCCAGGAGTACTCCCAGAATATGAACCTGTTCCTTCAGTCCAATCCCTCCCAAGGCAGATGATACAACATATTCCCAAACATGAGAACCACCCACCCATAGTATTGGAGGGTGGAAAAATATAAATCACCCTTATAGTAATAATAATATAATAATTTTTTATATATACCCCACCCTTCCCGGTTCAAAACCAGGCTCAGGGTGGCTAACAACAAATTTAAAACACTTTAAAACACTTAATTATAAAAGCAGCATAAAATACAGTATAAAAACATGAATAACAATACAATTCAAAAATCAATTAGATAATCCCCAGGGCTAGCTAGCTGAATTGGTCCTACTTGGGCCAGCGAGGAGGCCAGGGGAGAATTAGCTGTGGGGTAATTTTAAAAAGGATTGGCTGGATCCCTAGATCAAAAATGTGGGGCTAAGCATACTCTCCAGCAAGAGAGACCCCCCCCCGAAGTGTATTAAAATCACAAAAGCAAGCAGCAGTATAGCATGGAGATTTCGGCTGTTAAAACTTCTAAATATCCCAACAGCACTTCCCCATCTCTACCCCTTTTACAATAAACAGACCCCACCATTAGTAAGTTTAGATGCTTTACTTACAAAACTTCTTAAGTCAGATTCATGTCTTATTCCATGCAGCAGAAAGAACACAGGTAGAAAATTTTGGGCTGGACTATGTAGAAAAATGTTTCTAAGCACATTGTCTGAGCCTGCAGCCCCAGGTCAGAGCTCCATTACTCAAAGAGTTCACATGGTGAAAGAGAATGAACAAAGAGGAAACTTAACTTACTTTATTCCAGGTGAGGTAAGCAACCTTGCTGAGCCAAGCATACAGATCTATGATCGTAACCCTTCATGCATCAAACTAGCCCCACCTTGTAAGTTATATTGGACTACAATTTATCACAAGTACTTTAATCTTATCAAGATTAAGCCTTATTTTATTAGCCCCAATGCACCTCTTCACTGCTTCCAGACATGTCCACCACCTTCACAGTCTCACCTGACTTGATGAAATGGAGAAACAGAGCAGTATGCCATCAGCAGGGATTCAGTTTCATATAGATGTTAATATATATTTTTTTCCCCAGCCTGGCCTTCTGTCTAACACTTGGTCACCAGTACCACCTGCATGTCAGGCTCCAGTTTCCAGCTTCATCAGTTTCCTGATCCAGCTCATCCCCTAGACTGGATCGGAGATTCAGGGATAGGCTCCCACAGTCTTTGCTTGTCTATGACATGAACTGGGTCTGGATGCTTATATTTTGACACCCTATATTTAAAGTACTGAAGAATAAAAATTGGTAACTAGAGCAGACTTTGGATAAATGTCTCATGAGGACCGACCAGTAGTGTCTGGAAAGTAATAATAATTTGTAACTATATAGGACATTTTAAATGTTCGCCCCACTTTGGCTTACATTAACCCTTATTAACTTATTTTGGATGTGGCTGAGAAAATAGTAGCTAAGTCGCAAGACAATCTAACAGATTCACCAATATAAGATCTGAAGTGTTAGTGCACACCCAAAAGTATCCAACTTTTTCTGTGATGGAAATTGCACCTTGCACATCTTGATCTTTCCATATGACCTTAAATCATGCTCTTCTATCAGTGCTTCCCTATTTTCCATGATTTACCCAACACTCTTCCACTTAGAACTGTGCATGCACAAAACACAGAAACAAAATATCTGCATTTTCTTTAGAAAGAAAACCATTTCATATCAAGTTCTGAATAAAGCATTCACACCAAACCACTCCTATACAGCATAACAAAATTAGCATAAAATAATTAATTCCATGTTGCATTTTAAATGGAAAATGTAGGTGTTCTTTGTGAAGATCTCAGAATCCCCTGGTGTTCTCCCACTATAATAAGAACATAAGAGCTTTATCTTGCCTCTCCCAGCAACTAGTTACAAAAGCCTAGAAGATTTGGGCTAACAATAAAAAAGTGGGAATATGTAACATCTGACTGAATATATCTTTCCTAAATTGTTGGATAATATATTGTCAAGGTTATAACAAAAACTGTATGTCAAAGTCAACATTTCATAATCCCCCCCCCCCCACAGCATGCAACCCAGATATATGTCAATAGCATACACATAACCATATAGGAATCACCTTTTCAAATAATCATAAAATGGACATAGTTTTCTCTGGTATATGTTGAAAGGAAAATAGTACACTTCTTACATTCTTATACTGTGCCAGTGTATATCTTTCATCTACAATGATCATATATATTTTATCACCTTTTGACAATACCTCTAAATCAATTTTTCCCCAGCCTCCTAAGTCTTGTAGGCTGCTATGAGACACAATGTGTAACTGAGTTTTTTATCCCCACAGGGAAAAGAAAATTGCATAGTCACACCAGAAGTGTGCTCTGAATGCAACAACAGGAGTCCAAACACTTGCTGCGGATCCTCAGAAAACAAATGGCAAAAACCCCTCTGACTTATACAATATGTTGTATAATTAAGCCCATTTCACCAAACTGGAAATGGTGTGAAACAGTTTGGTGTTTATTTCAGAAACAACCCAGCACAAAGAACAATAACAAGATGTTCCACTCCCACAAGGAGGAATATTAAGCAATAACAAGCTGATTAGCACTCTTGATTGTGGTCTTTAAACAAGCAACACTCTCTCAGCCACACATACCCTTCCCCTTTGCAAAAGTGAAGCAATAATAATTATCAGCCTGGATAGCTCAGTTGGTTAGAGCATGGTGTTGATAATGTCAAGGTTGAAAGTTCAATCCCTGTATGGGACAGCTGCATATTCCTGCATTGCAGTGGGTTGGAAGGGGGTTCCTTCCAAATCTACAACTCTATGATTTCTACTATTTCATTTCCTACTATAGGAAGGATTGCTGAACTGAGATGATATATGTGAACACTCTAAGCCAGAATGTAAATACTATTTCCTCTACAAAAGCATCAGCTTTTAGATCAGCACGTACCTGTGGTTGCCATCTTAGCAATATACATATAAGTCATAGGAAGGAATTTCACTGATAAGATAGCAAACATTGCTGGGGGGGGGGGGAATTAGATGCTTGTACTGAGTTTGAGAAACATTTCTACAAAAAACTAAGAGATGGGCTTTGAAGAAGTGCTGACTGGAATTCTGAAACAAGCGGTCCAGGGAGTCCTCAGCCCTGGAAAACGTTTGAGGCTGTTTTTATAGTTGCACTCAGCTGACAGCTTTACAAATTACTGTGTGAGTCAGTGATAAAGAACCTGAGCAAAAGACCCCCACCAACTGACTTAACAGCTATAGTCCTGGCCAAGTATTCTCTTTCGTCTCTCTCTCTCTGTTCTCTTCTCTTTTGCTCTGCTGTTGAATTTATGCATACCCAGTGCAGAAGTCCCCACTGGCTTTTCAGCCTTGGACTCAAATGGTATGCATACATATATTGCACAGTGTAGTTTTGCTGTAGTTTATAGAAGGTAAAAGTAAGTCTGTTAAGTCCAGTTGCGGACAACTCTGGGGTTGCAGCGCTCATCTCTCTTTCCTGGCCGAGGGAGCCGGCGTACAGCTTCCAGGTCATGTGGCCAGCATGACTAAGCCACTTCTGGCGAACCAGAGCAGCACACGGAAACACCATTTACCTTCCCGCCGGCATGGTACCTATTTATCTACCTGCACTTTGACGTGCTTTCAAACTGCTAGGTTGGCAGGAGCAGGGACCGTGCTCCCTGCCAAAAACTTTGGATTGGATTGCACATTCATACTTTATGTTAACTTATGAGTCATGCCTATTAAGCTACACTCACCAAGAATGAATTGAAACAACCATTTTCTATCATGATGTGACTTATAGGCAATCACCTCCTGCCAGTGATCTGAATGAAATCAGTTTGTTGGAATGTCTCAGAATGTTAAGATGCTACCATCGCATATTTAGTAAGCATTTCTATGTATGTTGTTATTGTTTAGGTATCACAGGTATAGTTGTTGTTGTTAATTTTTTTAAAAAAAATCATTGCAAAGTTACAATATAAATTATGCATATAAAACCCAAAAGAAAAAAGAAGAAAAACAAAGAAAAACCATAAGTCACAATATATAACAAAACATACATAGACTTTGACTTCCTTCCACTGTTTTGGGACTTCAAATTTTCAATCTTCTTAATTGTGTTATATTTATATTGCTTCTAGCTTTATCCTTAAAACAACCTTTTCTTCATTTCTTTGACCCTGCAGAACTTCATTGATTACATACTGATATTTTTACTTCAGAACAATGTTTTTTCATGTACTCTTTTATGGAGTCCCATTCTCTTATTAATTTTTGTTCTAATTCTGTAAGGGAGAGCAGAAAGGATGCTTTTTAGATGTACTAGAAGGAAACTGTTATCTATTTTGTTCTCCCATTTCAAATATTAATTTTCACATGCATACACACATCACTGGCTGAAATAGTAGCCTGCATAACCAAATAGGGCATCTCACAGACAAAGCCATTAAGGCCAGTTGAAAGCCAAAGATTTCCTATTCAGAAATGTTTATTAGTTGTTGAGATATCAAGTGGTGCATGGGCATATATAAGCTAAGCATTCTTTGGGGAATCAATCTGCTTACTACTACCAGTTTTTCTGCTTAAAAAGATGGCTCCTAGGAAAGTTGAGACTGGCACACTTTTTCAAAAAGGAACTGTGCTTATAGAACAAAGACCTATAGGTTTTATACAACCATTCTTCAAATATCCTTAAAACTTATGGGGACTGTTTTTGGTACTCTAGTCATGACTGAGATGGCAGCTGTGGTTCTGAACTCTCACATCCAACTTTAGGAGTCCAGTCGCCCAATGGTCAGGAGTAGAATTACTACCAAATTTCAACAGAGGAGACATTTGAATCAAATTTGACAAGAAAATGTGGATTTTTCTACTCCAGCAAAGCACACATAGGATTGCAAGAGAAAGCAAAAGTGTGTTTTTTGGTTTTTTTAGAACACTATCAAAATTCCCCAGAGCTGGTTGTGCATTCCTAAATTGTCACTGAGATTTGTCTTAAGCAAAAATTTAAGGTGAATTAAGAAATCCTGCTTGGACAAAACACCACTTGAATGTTAAAAGGTGATTTTGATTTTGATTTTTTTTTTTTTAAAAGGAACTTTCAGTAAGACTAGCATCATTTCTTAGAAGGAAGATTCACAAATCCCTGACCAGGAGCTAGCAAGCATAAAGGAGCCCCTATCGAAAGCCTTGGTGCCA
This sequence comes from Podarcis gaigeae, assembly GCF_964106915.1. NCBI lineage: Eukaryota > Metazoa > Chordata > Lepidosauria > Squamata > Lacertidae > Podarcis > Podarcis gaigeae. The sequence goes on along the minus strand of NC_139681.1, from coordinate 25,670,840 downwards.
CAGCCAAGGGAGAACAGGCTCCACACAGATCTGCAACACAAGGGTTATATAGATAAAGCAATGATTTTGATAGAGCTTATTTCTCCACTTAAACGTGGAGAGGTCAAAATCTCACTGAAACATGGCTGCAAGAACTGGACTTTTGCCATGAAGCATTCAAAACTGCAGTGATGATGATGATGATGATGATGAAGGAGTAAAGTAGTTTTGGAAACAAGTGGCAAAATATTTTCACAATCACACATGCAGCTGTGTCCCCATATTCCAATTTTTCTGGGGCTGCCAAGCAAGAAGCATGAACTCTGAAGCCAAAACATTTCATTTATATATTTTTTTAATGGTACCTGATGTCTGGTAAAACAAATAAAGGAACTAGAGGCTTCTTGAACAGGAGATCAGGGGAGAGAGAATCTTAAGCAACTGAGGGAATGGGGGATACTAGGATTGATTATTCAAGGTGCTTTCACAAAGAGTGTCCTTGGAACTCAAATGTCATTTGCACACACATTAATAAAGTGTAAAGCTTTTTAATCTGATTGCTTTGAGTTGAATGGGTGGGACTGTGCCAAACACACTGATCTCATCCACTGAATGTGGTCCACAGCACAGTGCAAGTCTATTAAAATTAAGTGACCCAAATTCAATCAAAAAAGTTTCCAGAGCAATTCTTCAATTGCCCTATAGGAATTTATGTGCAGGATATAACACCTTATACAGCCAGCTATAAAATCAAAAACTGTTTCCAGGAGTTGAGAAGAATATAGTGTTTAACACAGAGACAATGAGGTTGGTAGCAAGTCTGACACAGAGCCCCTCTGTGGAGTTTTGGATTCAGAGGACATCAGAAGGATTTAGAAGCCAGATCAGATTTTGTGCTTTTGTGCTTATAGATCTAGCCCTGAACTTCCTCTCTATGTATACCCATTAAAGTCACGTTTTGCTTGTTTCAAGGTACATATTCTTTCTCCTCCTGTAACTATATAGCAACTCCAAAATCGAGTTAAGGACACTCTTCTGTGGAGTGGAGTGATATGACCTTCGTGAAGTTGGCAGTGGCCATTCTTGTTTTTACTATAGAAAACTTGTTTTGATAACCTTACTGTAACACTAGAGCAGGGGTAGGCAACCCAAGGCCCATGGGCCGGATGTGGCCCAATCACCTTCTCAATCCGGCCCGTGGATGGTCCAGGAATCAGTGTGTTTTTACATAGTAGAATGTGTCCTTTGATTTAAAATGCATCTCTGGATTATTTGCGGGGTCTACCTGGTGTTTTTACATGAGTTGAATGCGTGCTTTTATTTAAAATGCATCTCTGGGTTATTTGTGGGGTATAGGAATTCGTTCATTATTTTTTTCAAAATATAGTCCGGCCCACCACATGGTCTGAGGGATGGTGGACTGGCCCACAGCTGAAAAAGGTTGCTGACCCCTGGACTAGAGGGAAAGCTCCAGAAATGGATATTCTTAAGCACAGAGAGGAAAATTTGATAATGAAAATGTACAAACTCTGCCTATTACCAACTGAGGGTAGTCTTTGAACCACACTCCCTGAGCTACCATATGCCCCTTGGAAACCACAGAACTCCAGGTTATATTCAAGAGGAAAAGTCTCGGGAATAAACCCTACATAATTGCTGAGTGGAGCTCCTAAGGTGGTTGGATGGTGTCTTGTACACCTCCCCCTGGCAACTCCTGCAGCTAAGCTATATGCTTTCCTATGGACCACATCAGCAAGGCTGGGGGGATTTGTAATCTGGACAGCCCAGGACCTCCATACATACCGCCCAGGCTTGTGCCCTGGAGAGGTCACTTCAGTGCTGCTAATGCATCCAAAATGATGCAATAGAGAGCAGCTATGAGTTACCAGCCTCTGCAGCTACAGCAGGTGCTGTGATTCTCCAGCGGCTAAACTTTGCTCTTTCGAGACAGATGGACGCCAACTATTTTTGATGCTTTACTACTATAGTATAATATGCATCAATTTAAGAAAACAAAGTAAATGTACTAATCAGAAATAAATCAACAAATTGTTAAGTGCTGCCAGGTTTACCACATAATATGAAATAAGTATGTGAGCAATGTGTGTGTGTGCATGGACAATGTATCTCTCAAGCTGATTGTGAAACAAATGCAAGGCATTGAAGCATGACTTTACTTTGCCAAGTCCATATCTAAGAGGACTTTCAAGCCATTGTTACTACGTACAGTCAATTCTTAGTTTTTGGAGTGCTCTTTTTGCCTTCTGATAAGACGTGCAAATGTCTCCTTTTCATACCACACAGTCCCCTAAAGGCCCAGTGCCTCTGGCAAATGCTGTTAGCTCAACACATATCTGCTCTTCATCAGAGACTCTACCCCAAAATTCACAATCTGAATGTGAAGCTGCAGGAATCTGGGGGCAGTAGACTGTTCTATTTGTCAAAAATCTACACACCTGAACAGAGAGAATCTTAAATACAGTTCATTTGGAATGCTGTCTATCTCTCCATCCAACTGAAGCTGTTTAGAGAACCTTGTGTTTCCGAAAGGTAGACCAACAAAATATCTGTCCAAGGAAAAGAAGCAGGTTTGCACAAGTGTGTTGCAGGTAGAAAAACTGTTTGTAATGAAGTGATAGAACAAGACCTTCTATCCCCAAGCAAAGCCAGGAGAAAAAAACAAAATGTTGAATGTTTAAATAAGAATTTTGAGAACTTTGAGTTTTGAGAATTTACATGTTAAATTTAAATTGATTAATGCAAATTAGGCACATTGAGAAGGGGATTGTAAGGAAAACACTGGGGCCTAATTTGAATAGTAGAGTGCTTGGTATCTGGTGGGTGGGGCTTGTGTGCTTTGCTTCAGAATCAGCCCCTCCCTTCAGTGTGTGTTCAGTTCTGTTCAGTTAAGAATGTCCGTTAAGAGGGACCAACTATGCTTATTTCTTGCCTCAGACTTGCCTCCTGTTGCTGTATTTAGTTTCTCTCATTATGTTACTTTGTTACAATACAACCTTCTTTACTATTAAAGCTTAGTTTACATTTACATGAGCCACTTACTTTTCTCAAAGAAAATTTCATGGGTGTGCTGGCCTTGCCTGATGTCATTATGGGCATGGACACTGGTATCTGTTTAGCTGTAAGCACAAACCTTTAGTTTTTTCAAATAAATAAATAAATAAATAAATAAATAAATAAATAAATAAATAAATAAATAAATGTTTCTCAATCTACCAGCTTTGCACAAAACAGCAGCAATGTGTAATTGTTTGTTTGTTTGTTTGTGTGTGTGTGTGTGTTTTTAAAAGCAGGCGAAGAAGAAGAAGTTGTTCAACCACCTTGGAGGTCGCCCCCCCCCGCCCAGAACTCAACAATTTTGGTTGAAATATGACATTTGAAATATGGCAACCCTATTGTCATTGAATAATAGAATTTCAGAGTTGGAAGGAACCCAAGTCATCTAGCCCAGCGCCCTGTAATGCAGAAATTTGTCCCAGCATCCTCTTTTGAGGCAAGCCAGGATGCTAAGGCAGAAAGACAAGATCCTTCCAATGCCTGACCCCAGCAGCTGGAATTTGGGGGTATACTGCCACTGTACATGAAAGCTCTACAGCTATCGTGTCCAACAGCAAGCATTGAAAGTCCTGTCTGCATCCATGACTTCTCTTAGCTCCTGGTAAATTTACTTTCACATATATCTGCATTTCAGACCACAGGTTAAAGCTGTGCAATCCTATATATATGACTAACTGCATGCAAATCTCTGTGATTTGTTTATAACTTCTACAGGAATGTAGATTATGGGCACAAGATCCACAGAAATTTACAAGACCAGTGGAAGGGAAGTATTGTGATGTTGCTGTTTGTTCCTATTAATTTCAGTGGAGCTCGTTGCAGAGAACCTCCTAGTCAATTGGACCCAGAGGACATATTAACAGGAGGTATTTACCACAAATCAATACTACCTTCAACGTATATTTCACATACCATGACTACTCTGTGGTAATACATCTACCTGAACCACTGTTAGTGTCACATAAATGTTACTAAGCAACACAAGCAACAGTAAAAGCATCACTGAAGGTTGGGGGTGAGAACTCACCTGCTTAGCCCCCAAGATCAATTGTGCTGCTCAAGTACTCAAGTTGATCTCATAAAATTTCAGTGGCGACAAAATTAATGAATTTAAAACAAGCAAACAAAACCGAAGACGACTTGGCTAAGCTTCAGAAGATTCTGAGAAGTATGGTAATTGATTTACAGCAGAAATGTTCTATCTGTATGATAATACATTGTTTGTTGTTAGCAGCTTTGAGGAAAACTGAAGAAATATGGGGTCTATGATAATTCTGACCAACAGTGGCCCTGCAGTGTTTCAGACAGGAATTTCCTGAGCCCTATCTGGTGACACCAGGAATTGAGACTTTTCACATGCAAAGCATGTATTCCAAAGCCCTATTTCTCATTGTGTCCCTGCCACAGCATCAGGGTATCTCACAGGGCAATTCTCCACCTTCTCCTTTGACCCCTTTCTACATTCTGTCTTTCACTCTCTCTGTGTATGTTACATCCTCTGCATATAAAGGTTAAATTGAAGCAAGTGACGTGTCACATTCAGATTTGATGATGCCCTTCTGCATTTGTCTTTCACAGAACAATATTTGCCTAACGAGAAGAAATCTTATTGTACAATTACAGCAGCTTCTTGGTTGTGAGTCTTGGAAGACCTGCCCCCTGCCTTGCAGGCCTTTTTCACCTTGGCCTGGGAGGGTGGGGCCCTGACTGACTCCACCTACAAAAACACTCGGAGGGACGACTGTTTTGGGGATGTTGGGGTTTTTAGGGGGGGGGGGTTGTTGCTGCTATTGATGTTGTTTTTTGTATCTTTATTTTAGATCTCATCGTGATTTAGATTGAAATTGTTCATTTGGTTGCATTTCTTAAATATTTTATTTACTGTTTATGACTGCTTTTGTTATGCTGTGGTTAGGCCCTCCCCCCCCCCCCAATGTTCTAAGCTGCCTTGACGTATAGTTAAAGCCATGGTTTTCCCAGTAGAGATGTATGGAAGTGAGAGCTGGACCATAAAGAAGGCTGATCGCCAAAGAATTGATGCTTTTGAATTATGGTGCTGGAGGAGACTCTTGAGAGTCCATGGACTGCAAGAAGATCAAACGTATCCATTCTGAAGGAAATCAGCCCTGAGTGCTCACTGGAAGGACAGATCCTGAAGCTGAGGCTCCAATACTTTGGCCACCTCATGAGAAGAGAAGACTCCCTGGAAAAGACCCTGATGTTGGGAAAGATGGACGGCACAAGGAGAAGGGGATGACAGAGGACGAGATGGTTGGACAGTGTTCTCGAAGCTACCAGCGTGAGCTTGACCAAACTGTGGGAGGAAGCGGAAGACAGAAGTGCCTGGCGTGCTCTGGTCCATGGGGTCATGAAGAGTTGGACACAACTAAATGACTAAACAACAGCAAGCTGCCTTGAACATGGTTTGAACAGTGGAAAAATGGCATACAAATAACAAATATACAAATCTATGTTTGTATATTCTCCAGTGATAAACTTAATTTAGACATATATGAGTGCTTCCCCTTCATGAACATCCCTAAATGTATCTTCAGTTTTATCTGTAATAAAATGTAGCTTTTCTACCACTTCTGGGAATTGCTATTCTGTTTCCCATTGTCTACAATTTTGCTAGTTTAGGTTCTGTTAATAGATACCAAACCAGATCTTATTCTCAAAAATACAGACTGGAGTCCTTTTGGAACTTGCCATCCTAAAATTAACTGATCTTAATCAAAATATCATCACCCAAAATGTGTTCCTCACAGAAACAGAGGAACAGCCACAGAAACATGCACTGTTAATTTTCAGCAGAAAAAAAAAATCTACAATTTTACATCTATATAATTTGGATATACTTATAACAAGCAAGCAGACAAGGCTTTCAGATATTTCTCATTTCATAGTTTTAGTAAGATGATTTCTACATTCGCTCTTAGAGTGTTAAATATTACATTATTTAGTGAAAGAATGTTGTATAATAGTCTAATTTCAGAAAAGCGATCTAACTGGAATTTGTTGCTGCTTCTTAGCAGATATGCTTCAATTGGGTAAAATAGCTTTAGGATATTGTTTTTAGGGGGGGGGAGAAAAAATGATTTTGTCACTTCTTTATTCCTGAGAATGAAGACATCTGAGAGGAGCTCATGCACTTTAAGAGAGCTAGTTACCATTATTCTATATAGCACCCATTCATACTTAATTTAAGCAAGTGCTCATTTTCTATTATCCCATCCCATGCTATTGTTCTGAAACTGAATAATGTGACCAGGTCCAATCATTGAGTTTTTCTCATCCAACTTGAATGGGGCAATGGTCATTTCCCACCAGAAAACTATACTGCAGTGCTCCCTTTTCCTACAAATAATGCATATTATTTGATTATTTTCATCATCACTTGGACTCTTTTCACCTGACTCTCTCCTATGCGCAGAGCAAGGTGACAACTAGGAGGGAACAATCTATAAAGTCCCATTCATATGGTGTGATTGAGCATAAAAAAAACAGCTCAACACTGCTGTGATATTGTATGGGGTGATAGGGATGCTGACTTCTGACTAATAAGTGAGTATCTCTATATATATAACTGAGATGATAGATGATAGAGATAGATATAGATAGATAGATAGATAGATAGATAGATAGATAGATAGATATAGATATAGATAACAGGGGCGCAGACTTATAAAAAATATTGGGGGCGGGGGCCCATACCGACTTATAAAAAATATTGGGGGGGGGGGCCCAAGACCTCCAAACCGCTGCTGCTGGGGGAACGAAAGGGGCGAGCCCCGGGCTGCCCCGACCTTAAGTGAACCTGTGAGGGCCCGCCCTTTGCGGCAGCCGATTGTCTGCCGCCGTGGGCGGTGAATATTAATGAGCTAGGGGGAATCCCCGCTTCTATCGTCAAACAAGGAAAATAAAAAATACCAACATAATTTTGTGATTTTACAAAGCATAATATAACTAATAATTTTCTTAAATTATTGGGGAGGCAGAGCCCCCCCAAACGAATTTTTGAGGGGGCTCGGGCCCCCTCAGGCCCCATGGAGTCAGCGCCTATGATAGATAACTGAGTGATCTCACTTGCTGAATCATCACCTTGTCGTGGTGAGTGGGCTTGCACGTTCCTATGACCCTTATGAGCAAAGCTGTCAGGAATTCTCGTACAGTGGTACCTGGGGTTACAGACACTTCAGGTTACAGACTCCGCGATCCCAGAAATAGTACTTTGGGTTAAGAACTTTGCTTCAGGATGAGAACAGAAATTGTGCGGTGGTGGTGCAGTGGCAGCAGGAGGCCCCATTAGCTAAAGTGGTGCCTCAGGTTAAGAACAGTTTCAGGTTAAGAACGGACCTCCAGAATGAATTAAGTTATTAACCCGAGGTACCACTGTACTCCCAAGTAGGGTCACCCAAGGTGGTAAGGTCAGAGGGAAAGAGCTAGACAAAGAATGATCCAAGAAGTCCTTCACGGCAGAACAGGCGAATGATAACAAGCGGTATGTTACAATGGGTGTGAAGGCGGATGAAGGCTGCAGCAGATAGGAATCTACCAGTTTGTCATGACTACTTCATGCCATCGGAACACAGCCTTACTGTGAAGACTGTATGTTGGTCAGTGTGCACTGATTTACACACATAAAACAAATTCACGCACAGGCGTCTTCCAAAAACCCATCCCAAAATCCCAAATTCACACCGTGATCAATTAGACTTGGCAAATCCATACCGTGATCAACTCCCACCCAGAAACCAATGTCCCCACTGTGGAAGGACGTGTGGATCCAGAATTGGCCCCCACAGTCACTTACAGACTCATTGTTAAAATCGTGTTTATGGAAGGCAATCTTACTCAGCTACAAGTGATCGCCAACGAAGAAGAAGATCTCTTCACAGAAAAATGGTTGTTATGTATCTTTAACATCTCCTAGAAACTAATTGCCTTTGAGCTTTCTACAACATATGGCAAAAAGTTGAACGTCCCATAAATAGCTCTAGGATTCAGTTTTCATCTATTTTTCAGATTCTGCAATGCAAAACTAGTGCTACTGCATATTTGTTTAGTACTTCTACAGTTTTAGGGCAAGCAAGCACTCAGGTAATGAAATGCAAATGTGAGGTCATGTTTAAGAATTAATCATCCACTATTAATTAGTCATCTTAAGTATTCAGGTAAATGATTCTGAAATTGCACAAAATTATCCCTTGCTATAAATGATAAAGTCATTTCCCAAGTATTTACAATTTTATGCATATTTATATATTCTGTGACCACAGACTTTTCATAGTCCTTGATTTATCTTCACAGTGCATGCCAGGGAACTTATAAACTTTATCTTTGAAATGCAGGGTGTAATTGAAACATTTACCCAGCCTATTAAAATAAATCAATTTACATGTTTATCTCCACATCTGCATTTTCTCAAAGAAAGAAAAAAAAGTGAAGAAGAATACTTACTGTAGTGATTCCAAGTTCAACATAACAGAACTGATTATTCTAACATCTGCAATGAGCAATGTGTAGTCCATGGATCAAATTAGGCCAGCCACACATCTTTCACTTGTTAAGCAAACAACATGGCGCGTTTTCAGTCATTTTTTTCACTAGGATGGGCAAGGTGAGAAAGGGGGCCCCTCCCTTCCTTACTGCAAAGAACATTATTTAAATATCCCCCAATAGGCAGATTTCCTCTTTCAGCTCCAAAAGGATAGAACTTACTTAGTGGTCCCCAGGACTCAGAATACTTCACTTTAAACTTTCTCCTTCCCCCTCCACTTCCAGTGTGGGTTTATGGAAAAATTGTCATGGTCACATTTTTGCAAGCTACTAAAAATTGTCAGGGAATCTTTCACTTTTCAGATCAAGGTGTGTGGCAAATTTAGTGGCAAATGTGGAAGTCTTCTTTTGCAGGTGTGGCTTGATTGCAGTAAGTCACCTGATGTCATGGTGACATCAGCTGACTAACAAAAAAAAGTCACAGAATAGAAGTGCTTATTGAAGCATAAACATGAGAGCATGTGCCAATATATATGTAGATAACTCAAAATACAAGTTATCTCAGCTGTGGCCACTATATAAACAACAATGAAAATCTCCAAATAGTCATGATTGAGTTCCAGCAGTTTCCAGGAGATTATTTCATATTATTCAGAAATAAATTCAATAATTATTCATGGATGGCAGCCATTAATCTTATTGCCTTGAATTTTATTTCAAGAAAATTGTAAGTTGTAAATTGTGATTCTGCTACATACAATTAGGTTGTTACTCCAAAACTGTAATTCAAACGTAAAGAGTTTTCATTTCATAGGCAGGCAGCAGCAAACCATTCATTTCAATATATTTACCCCTTGCTATGAAATGAAGCCTCTTCACTTTTGGACTATAGTTGCTGGAGTAACAATGATCTAGAATGAATTCAGATCTCTAGATTTATGGATGCCACCCACAAAGTACTGTATTTTTCTGTGTAAAACATGCCTCCATGTATAAGATGACACCTGTTTGGGGGGACTCCAGTTAACAAATTAGTGAGCTTTTCTGGGGTGGGATTGCCCAGGGTTGTTGGGTTTTTGGGGGGCAGTGCCAGTTGCAAGCCTCCCCAAAGCCACCATTCGTCTGCCCGCTAACGGCCAGCAGCTGCCAATCGCATGCCCAGCCAATCGACAGCAGCCCTTGCCGTCGCAGCCACCAATCACCTGCAAAAATCGCTGCTGACAATCTCCTGCTCGCAGCTGCAACCAATCGCCACTGTCCCCCCCCTCAGCCCTATTCATGTATAAGATGACCCCAAATTTTTAACATTCTTTCTTAATACAAATACCTTGTCTTATACACAGAAAAATATGGTAGTTCCCAATCATATGCTACAAGCCACCGAGGGAATCTGGATGTTTCCATATAGAATTTAAACTTTAAATCCTACAGCAGAAATACAAGGCTACTCACATATCTACATGATGTCACATGTTCTCAGCATCTGAACTGACAATTCATTTGTGTCCAGGGGAGAGAGATTTTGTTTATAGGATTCCCAAATCACCAAGAATAGTAGTGCTACACAGTTTTAAAAAGCACATGAGATTTATTTTGTCTTTAACAGAAATCAGTCTATGAAATGAATGCCATTGTTAAAAAAATAATAATACATTGATTCTATACTGGGCTTATTACTTTTTATTTAACAAAGACATCTTGATTCTGTTAATATATCTTGGTTAGTTGTCCAAAGTACAGGCCTGCTATCCTTTTCATGCCTTAATGATCCATTTGCATGCAATATTAAAATTTCAAGTTGCATTAATAATGGATTCACTGTGCTTGTCCACATTATAATGAATTTTCAGAGAAGCAGGTTAGTCTTGAGGTCTAGAAAGAGGGTGAGAGACTCTACCACCACCTCTAGGTATTTTGGGGAATTCTGCATTGGCCAGGAGACAAACCTAGGTCATCTGCTTGGAAGGCAACTATGCTAATCACTATACCACTGATGCTGAAGAGAACAGGACATAAAATTGTTCAAAAGAGAGCAAGCAGACAGAAAGAAGGGAAAACCCTGTCCGAGAAAAACAAAGACTAATGGCCAGGCTTGAGGGAGCTCTAGATGACCCAGCCTATCCCATTGCCGGGCAGAACAGGTCTGGAGAGCAGGATGTCACCTATTCTTCTTGCTGATGGGGAGAAGATCATAGATCCTGCTGATTTGATCCAGAGGGAGGAGTTATGCCAAGAGGAAGAACATCCTTCCAATGTGACACCAAGGAAAAATAATAGTCTGCCTCAAACACAATGGAGTCTGTTTACACATTGTGCTGCAAGTCATCAAATGAATCTGGGTCAGGATCCCACCCAGTGATATTACTGGTGTCTTTACTTTGAGCAGCTGACTCTCTTGTCATATCACAATCTACATTTCAAAGTCTCTTCAGTTTCAAAAGTTGTTTGTCGCCTGACATAGAGAACTACTATTTGGGAAATGCAATCCCCCAAGCCCCTTGGGAATCTGATGCTAATTGCATAGCGCTTTGTATCCTGGAGTAAGGGACACGGGTGGTGCTGTGGGTTAAACCACAGAGCCTAGGACTTGCCGATCAGAAGGTCGGTGGTTCGAATCCCCACAACGGGGTGAGCTCCCGTTGCTCGGTCCCTGCTCCTGCCAACTCCTGCCAACCTAGCAGTTCAAAAGCACGTCAAAGTGCAAGTAGATAAATAGGTACCGCTCCGGCGGGAAGGTAGACATCATTTCCGTGAGCTGCTGTGGCTCACCAGAAGCGGCTTAGTCATGCTGACCACATGACCCGGAAGCTGTACGCCGGCTCCCTCGGCCAATAAAGCGAGATGAGCGCCGCAACCCCAGAGTCAGTCACGACTGGACCTAATGGTCAGGGGTCCCTTTACCTTTACCTTTGTATCCTGGAGATGATCCCCAAAATATAGAGAAAGCAAGTGATATAAATGTATTTGTGAGCCAACCCTAAGTTTTTTTTCTGATTTCAGTGGGGATGTGCATTCAAGTACCAAATTAATGCAAGGTCACACCAGCTCTGTTAATCAGGATTGTAACACGCCACACAGCAATCTTGTCGTGAATCATTAAGCTGGTAGAACACTTTCAGGGCCTTTCATAAATGTTCAACATATGACAGCAACAATAAGGGCAGAGTAATAATTCATTCGGGCACATGTACATAAATATTTAAATACAGGTTAACGGCAAGCACCATTTCAGAAACTCATTCATCCTTAGGAGGTACTGTGCATAACACATACATAAAACAACAACAAAATCCCACCCAACCCCAACATGTCACATTTAATGGATGTACAGTATCTGCATCAACAAGATTATTCAAATCTTCAGGAAAACAAATGTGTCTCAAGCACATTTATTTGGAATTCCTTCCCCAAATTCAAAATTTATTTAGGGTTAATGATGGTGAAGGTAAAACATGGAATGAAATGAGGATGTTGGAATTCAAAGTTGGACATTGCTTTATAAAAACTGGGAAATATGGTAATTCTGTATACTGTTTCTATCTTAAAAGTGACTGGGTAGGCATGCCATCAATACTTTCATCTACTATTAGCATACAAAGTAAGAAAGGTATTCTAAGGGGGTCTAAGCAGCACAGCAAACCTTTAAATTCAGGGCCATTAATTTTGAGACAAATATTTGAAATTCAGCTGCACCTTTGTCTGCTCTCTCATAAGTATGTAGATCAATCGATAGATGATAGACAGGCGATACAGTAGAAGAGAGAGAGAGATGATAAATAGATAGATTAGATGATTGATAGATATAGATAGATAGATAGATGATAGATGATAGATAGATAGATGATAGATAGATAGATAGATAGATAGATAGATAGATAGATAGATGATAGATAGATAGATAGATGATAGATAGATGATAGATGATAGATAGATGATAGATAGATGATAGATAGATGATAGACCAGGAAAAATACTATCTGTAGAACCACCAAACAAAGCCTTGCATGTCAGTCAAGAGTAGGGGGTGGGAGTGGTATATCAACTTCAAGGTTGCATATTTTCCCTTCCTTGCCAAGTGTGTGTTGAGGGAAACCGAAGAGCTTTTGATCCCATGGGTCCAAAGTCTCTCTCAATCTGCCACTGAAAGGTTCCCTTTTCCTTCCTACTCTGTAGCACTTACCGGAGAGAGAGGTTTCTGTAACTGGAACACAGAGGCCTTTGGGAGTGGACTTCTTTCTCCACCCATGGAGAGAGAGTGCAACAACATCCTATAGGCCATCTCCCCATGATTGTAGAATTGTGCTGTAAATCAGCCAAACTTGGGATGACTCAGTGAATAATTCAGAAACCTTCCCCAAGGAAAGATGGTGCCAAAGCAGCCACAGGTCAGGGGAACAAAGGTAGTGGACAGTTGACTAAAAGGTGAACTTTCCCAATGCAAGTGTTTTCAAGAAATATCCACACATGCACATATGCACATGCACACACATACACATTCACATACACAGAGCACCACAAAAAGATTGAAACCAGCCAACATTCAATTCAGCCCCCAAAATAAAATTACTGAAGGAATGAAATTGACAAAGATGAAATGTACAATGAGTAACATTTCAAGTGAACTTTCAGGCAGGCTACATTAATAAAAACAAATGTCTCTCACGCTAAAATTAATCTCAGAATATTAATGTCAACAATTCCCTTGGTGTCTGAGCTTGCCTTTCAATTCTGACCCTTTAATATTTATATCATGTATCTCTTTACCCTAAGCAGTCTTCTGCCCTCACTGAGCTGCAACCTATTCATGTGATAAAACCACACACATCACATCATATACTCATGCTGAAACAAGATTTAATCGTTCAAGATTAATTTAGCGGCCAGCATTATTAGATCTCCTACCATACATTCCATAGACACTCAAATATAACCTTGAAATGCTCCATTCAAAAGGATTAGAGCAGAATAAATGTGAAAATACAAATTTACATATGTTTGGATTAACTTTATTGTCTGCATCCCCCTAAAAAAACCCCTAACCCCTAGAGAACCTATCAAAGCTAAATTCATCTGAGATGCTGCTTCAGCACAGTTACTGCTCTTGTACCAAATTTTCAAAAGCATCCATTATTTAATTGAGAATGCTGGAAAATATCTGGATTATTTAAGACATGGTTGTTCTTCACAGAACACTAGGGGCTGTTGCTCCTGCTTGCATTGCTCATCACCCTTCTCTACCTGTCACACCCCTCCCTGCTTGCCTACTACGCTCCTTTTATATCTCACCAACCTGCGTACCTGTAGTAAAGTTAATATTATTTAGAAAATTATTCTTTGGTCAAGCAAAAGGGAGTGAGGCCTTGTGGGAGTTTCACCAGCCACAAGGGCCCTGGGAAAGAAGTTGTGTATCTTTAAAACCCTAGACTAGCTGACTCCTCAGCTGAAAGGTTTATTAGAACCAAGGAAGTCTTGATTTAATGAAAGAACTAACACCTGAGTTTGATGGTGTAAACATCCCCCCCCCCCCAATGATGCTATCTGTCCTTGAATTGCTTGGGAATGTGTTTCTGGCTAATTTCCACGGAAGGGAGGAAGCCCTTTGATTTAAAGTTTAAATTCCAAATTGGCCCAGCTGTCAAGAGGTAAATTGATTGACTAGCAAGCTGGTCATTGGCGCATTTGAAAATAATTTGAGTCTTATGATTGGCTTGAAAGTTACGACACCAAGTGCGAATTGGGAATAAAAGATCAAGGAATTGTCTTGCTCTTGGCTCTCTGCCTTGCTATGCAAATCACCGAGATGCCCGGCTCTATTGTTCCAACTTAATAGCCGTCGTTCGTCCTTTTGAAATGGAGGTCTTCGAAAGTCTTCAACTTGCAGATTCCTAAAGAACTTCAGCTATCCTATCTTGTGTTAGAGTTGTGAGTATGTAGAGTTAGTTACACTATGTATCTTTGCTATTTTTTTTATCTGTAACGTCCAAAAGAGTGCCTGCTATTCTAGCATGTTTCTTATGTTATTTTAAAATAAACCTTTTAAGAATGAAACTTTTAGTTTGTGTGCCTTTCCGGAGGGAATAGCTAAGTCCTAGCCTTACGCTTGGTTACGCTCTACCGTAGAACTTCTGCCTGCAAGTCTGTGGATGCAGCTTGTGGAGTGGGGGACGGCCAGGATAACGGGTCACAGCCTTCTCCCTGGGTTGTGATTCTGGGTCCCCTGGACAAGAGGGAGTGGTGGCAGCCCTACCGAGTCGTGTTTGTTCTGTTTTGCAAAAAGTAATACGTCTGCCCACCTTGCCCTGGGCGTCCTAGCCTGGCCGGAGAGCAGAGGCAGGAGAAGGGAGGGGCAAGAGGTTGGGGACGACATTACTACAGTACCTGTCATGGTACTGCCAGAGAATGCAGGGGACGAGCAGGAACAGGCTGAGGGAGGTGGGCAGGAAGTGAAGATTGAGGAAAGAGGGGAAAGCCAGGAGGCGGGAAGGCTCTCTGATGTTGAACCAGAGCCTCAGCACTGCACAGGAAGTTCTGGCACAGAAAGTGAGACAATGCCTATTCCGTCTGCCAGGGAAAGGAGAGCGTTAAAGAGGAGGGGGGAGAGGCCTCACATGAAACTTCCCCGCCTTTTCTGTTGCAGGAGAAGCCAGCGTAGGCCACTCCCAGAATCTGAACTGGAGGATTCAGATGCATGATTGTAATGCGCTGTCTGTAATATGTAAAATAAAGACTATATATATATATATGAGTGAGCAGAGGTACTTATTGTGAAGAGCATTCACAAGCCATCACAGTACCACTCCCTAGACCTCTCCTTCTCACTTCATGAAAATAATAAGCCCCCTATTGACCCTCCCAACCTCATTTCTGAAGCCACTTCTCCCTTCTACCCTACAGCCTCACTTGGCACCAGTTTTCACATTCACCTTTTTCTGTAGCCTTCCCCCTTGCACACAGACCACCCCACAGTGGTCTCCTGGGTCATCTTCCTCCTCCCCCAACATGGCAACTACTATCTCCCCCCCCCCCCCAATATATGCTGATGATGAGGATCATGGTGATGAGGATGCCTTTCATATTTGGACATACATATGGTTCACAGAATAAAGAACTAGGCCATGCAAACCATTCCAAAGAAGAGTTAAGCTGAAATGTTAGGAATGTATGGCCATTGGGTTCAACTGGCATCATTCGTGAAGGACTCAATACATCTTTATGCAGGTGCAGCCTGTCAGTTTGCATTTCTTAGCACAGAAAGTATTGATCTCATGTGTAGAGATCTTTCCTATTCTAACTGATTCAAAGGGGTTCTGGAGGCTTGTGTGTGTGAAAGAAACAAGCAGAAGGTTCATGATGGTTATTCCTTCAGAGAAGCCAAGTACAGCTGGCTTAAACTGGTTCTGTTATCTTTTTCTGTCAAGGTCATGCTGTCTATAAAAGTAAGTGCAACTCGTACAGCACATTGGCGACAAATATTCACACAGTTGTTCAAAAATAATTTTACACCATTTATCAAATATGTGAGAATATGCCATGAAAAATTACAAACTACCTAAAATAAAGTGAACTTGCAATATCAGATTTTACTAGGTTCTTACAAATTCTTGACTCAGTTTTTCATTTTTGTTTTTTAAATAAGTTCAAAAAGATTCAAGAAAAGGGTAAGTTCAACGTTGTTCCCAGTAGCTGTGAGGTGCTGAGGAAGCAGCGTATGAGGTAATAAAGAAGACAGGATGCCAGCGTCCTATCCCTGTTTCACCCTAGCAGTCCATGCAGTTGAGAGGCTGCTGATTTGTTGAGGTTGGCGGATAGCACACTCCCTGAGCACAGTTTTCTGGGCTTCTTCAGTTGTCTCGTGCCATTGATGTGTCTACTAGTGCTAAATATCTTTGAAGAGACAATTTCTTGGCTTAAGCATACAAGACTGAACAGCATGACAATAAAAGCAAGGCCAGAAGGAGCCTGGGTTTCACTCTCTTTCTGTTTCTCTTTCCTTCTGGTGTGGTGTTCTGTTCTGTATGCTTAGTGTTAAGGTTTAATCTTATTATAAGTTATTGTAAGTTTAAGTTTAAGTCTACTGCAATTGGATTTCTTATGGACAGTTCCAATCCTGAATGTATTGGATTTGTGACCATTATGCCCATTTGCCTTCAGTATCAGTAAAGCTCTGCTGGATGAAATACAATTGCCTCTGGTCTATTTTTGGGGAATCCCACAATGTGTTTAAGTTTTTACTCTGCTAACTATACGTTCTGCTCTGGATCAGTAATGAGCAGAATACATGACACAGCTCCTACCAGGCCCAGCACCACCAGTAGTATCACCATCAACAAAACTGTGGCCATTTGCTCATGCTGGCAGCTGGCAGAGACTTGGAGAGCTGGCAGTGATCAAGGCTTCAGGTCACATGCTGGAACTCCCTGTCCTCGCTACTTTACTTATGCCATCATATGCCAGTCATATGAACTCACAGGAAAAGGAGGCCCTATAGCTAAGGGAAAAAACTTGGGATAGAGCCTAGTGTGCAAAAGGTTATCCCATCTACTCACTCTTCTGCTTACATCCATACTCCTGGATTTCAGAATGCTCAGCCTCTATATGCAACCATAGCCTGCTGCACATCTGCTTATAAACAACATCTTTAGAGCTATCTAAAGATTTGCCCATAGAGTTTTCTTGGCAGGGATACTGGAGTGGCTTGCCGGTTCCTGCTCCAGGGCAAAGGCTAATAGAGTTCTGTCAAGAGAATAAGCTGGTCATCACAAACATGCTTTTCCAACAACACAAGAGATGACTCTACACATGGACATCACCAGATGGGAAGCATCAAAATCAGATTGATTATATTCTCTGCAGCCAAAGATGGAGAAGCTCTATACAGTCAGCAAAAACAAGACCTAGAGCTGACTGTGGCTCAGATCATCAGCTTCTTATAGCAAAATTCAAGCTTAAACTGAAGAAAGTAGGAAAATCCACTGGGCCAGTAAGATACAATCTAAATCAAATCCCCTATGAATCCACAGCAGAAGTAAGGAACAGGTTTAAGGATTTAGATTTGGTGGACAGAGTGCCTGAAGAATTATGGATGGAGGCTAGCAACATTATACAGGAGGCAGCAATGAAAACCATCCCAATGAAAAGGAAATGCAAGAAAGCAGGAGGCCCCATTAGCTAAAGTGGTACCTCAGTTTCAAGTTAAGAACAGACCTCCAGAACGAATTAAGTTCTTAACCCGAGGTACCAATATATAAGAATCACTAGTAATCCACAAATGTTTATTTTTGTTGCTATTGCATAGAGGAGCTTTCTTCATGAAATGTTTAAGGCTTTCCACTTCACACGGTGATCTTCATTACCTCAGTGCCTCAGGTCCATTCTCAGGTATTAAGCACCTTGTAGCATAATAAGGGGACGCAGGTGGCGCTGTGGGTTAAAGCCTCAGCGCCTAGGACTTGCCGATTGAAAGGTCGGCGGTTCGAATCCCTGCGGCGGGGTGCGCTCCCGCTGCTCGGTCCCAGCGCCTGCCAACCTAGCAGTTCGAAAGCACTTCCGGGTGCAAGTAGATAAATAGGGACCGCTTACCAGCGGGAAGGTAAACGGCGTTTCCGTGTGCGGCTCTGGCTCGCCAGAGCAGCAATGTCACACTGGCCACGTGACCCGGAAGTGTCTCTGGACAGCGCTGGCCCCTGGCCTCTTAAGTGAGATGGGCGCACAACCCCAGAGTCTGTCAAGACTGGCCCGTACGGGCAGGGGTACCTTTACCTTTACCTTTAGCATAATAATAATAATAAAGTTGGGGAAACCTAGTGAGAGGCTAATCATCATTCAAGCAGAAAAGCACATGGTGTTGCAAGGTGCAATATTTTAGAATCTGAGGCAAAAGGGAGTTGTGTCTAAATAAATAAATAAAACATTTTGCTGATCAGACTCTTCAGACTGTTCAGAATCTCAGCCCAAGTATTTCACATGTAATACATCTCCAGACACTGGGGAAAATGCACTATCACATCTAAGCACATCTAAAATTGGGGGAATGAAGCTTGCTTGCATTCTTGATTTTTAAATATTTAAGTTTTCCTTGAATTAAATTGACAAATTCACCTTTCACTGTAGCAACTTATAAGCAAACATCTCATAACATCAGATGAAGAAATATTTAGCTTTACCATAGAAATGGGAGTTTTATGAGATACTTGAAAGATTTTCTAGTCATTTGGTTAACCTTTGATTATAGCTGCAGAAAACAATAATTTTCAGACTGCACAGTGTATTGAGTATGAGAGATATATAGATTTCAAACAGATTAATATACTCTTACTAGGAAACCTTTCTTCCATTTTTCCTTCAGTTTTTCTTTAATCAATTTCTTTCCTTTTTTTCTTTTAACTTTTTGTTTAGTTTCAGACACAGGTGAACAGAGATACAAAATAGTTTATATATACATTTAATTTGTTGTAATGCTTGAAAAGCTTTAAAAATAGTTGAGTAAGAATGGAACAACGACACATCCAAAGGTGCTGTGATCCAAACCATTTGCACTTCTGTGGTGGCTCCATTAAAATAATTAGGACCAAAATGGATTTGTCTTTTTGTATACACTCTCTTTTTAAAAATAAATAAATAAATAAAGCTTTAATAGCAACATTACATACTTCTTAGCACTTAACCTTCATCCAGAATATCAGTAGATATTCCACAAATTTCCTTAAATTCATTATAATCACAATGCCACAGAAAGTTGAAAAACACGTTTAAAAGTAAAAAATATACAATATTGTCATTCTTTGTGCTGGTCCCAGGGGGAGGTTACCGTGGGGTGAGGTCCAGGACCTGAGTCGAGGGTCGGCAGACAGTCCTCTACGGGCGAAGCGGGGTCCAAAGCAAGGAGCTGGGCAAGGACAGGAACTCTGGGGGAACAGGACTGGGTGCTGGCCGAAACAGCTCTTCAATGATGCTGCTCCTGCACCCTGGGACCGGGCTGACTGGCCTTTATCTTCTCTGAGGCCAGGGGCGGTCCCGGCCCCCAGGAGACCCGCCTCTCCTGGCCTTAAGGCGAGCACTCCTCCTGGGAGAAACCAGTTCCCTCCGCCTCTCTGCCCTGAGCCTCTGCAGCTCAGGAGAGGCTGGAGGGTTACTGGACCCAGGGGGAGACTCACCTTCCCCTGACAGGGCTGGGAGAGGCGCACCTGTAGGCACTGTGTCCTCAACCCCCTCCGGAGCCAGAGTGGATTCACCTGGTGCCTGCTCCTGAGGATCCGGCACAGGTGCAGGCGCTTCAGAATCAAGGCCCTGCCCCAGTTCAGCCGGCCCTGGAGGCGGGGACTCCTGTGTGGGCTGAGATTCCTCCGGTTCAGCCTCTGAATTGGATTCCCAGGCCATCACATTCTTAGACTATTCTTATTATGGTAATAAAATATCCTAAGGATGTATTGGAAGGTTTCCTGAATAAGGTAACAAATATGCCTCCTGATTAGGTATCCTCCATCTCGCACACGCACACCCCAAAGACCTGGGAGAAGAATTGCAGTAAGAAAGTACAATGCACACAGGATTGCATGGGACCTTCCATCTCCTAAATGGGAGGAGAAAATAAGAACCAAAAGTATGGTCCAGGTCCAAGTTCTGTGATGCTCCTAGATGGGGTGAAGCCACAGGAGAAGATCTGCTCATTGTAGACTGACTCTTGTATAATCCACTTCCACCCAGCTCTTTGTGATTTTATTGAACTCCTTGGTTGGATAACTCCATTGCTGAGATAGTCTACCTTGCATACAGCATGCTCCTGTTGTGCTGGACAGCTCCTCAGCCTCACCATTATGGTTGGAAATTTAGTCAAACCTGCTGTGGTTGTTGGGAATGGGACAATATTTCTTTTATTCCATAAATAATAAAAACACATTTAATGCCTTGCTGAAAACCATCTCAAACACCATACTTTGTTCCTCCTGTGATTGTAATGGTGTGCACGGGGTCCACAGATGCATAAATACTATGGAGTTAAGTAACCTGCTAGCTTCCATGTGGCCGACATGATTGTTGAATTACTCCCTTCAACATATTGCAAATGCACAGAGCCTTTAGAGAGATTACATACTTCCCTTTCCTAAAGCTTTTTTTTTGAATCAATCAAGATTCAGTAACAGAAGATTTTTGAACAAATTACTTCTTAATTCAGCCCAGACTTATACTCCTGCAGGGATCTGGAAAAATATCAGGATCATTAGCCCTAATAATTCCTGTAATAGCACTTTTCTCTGGGGATGGCCAAAGCAGCATGATAATTTAGTACATTACCCTTTAAACTTCACAGTCCTGCAGGGCTATTGCCTTTCCAACATGTGAATGCAAACCTCATGAATATTAGCAGGAGTTATGGATTTTAGAGGTGACTGGTTTGATAGCATGTAATGAAATACGGTTGCTAGAATGAAAAGAAATATAACTCAGCCTCTGATTTAACCACTTTCTTTTCAGCAAATCTGAAAGCCTACTCATAGGTGTATCCTTCAAGATCTGGAAGAAAGCCAATATATAGAGAAAATCGTATTAGTGATACTCAAAGAGCATTGGAAAACTAAGCTGGTTGAACTGATTTTAATACCTTACTCCAGTGGCTTTCAAACTCAGTTCTGGGGAGTCCTGTGGTTGGCTCAGAAGCTTATTGTTTGTCCCTCAATAAGACCACAAATAATGGAGGACAAGCTTTCCTTAAAGGTAACTCAACAACAAATACTTATTTTTCCAAACAACTACAGAAGATTGTTGAATATATATTATGTAATCTCGCTGTATACAAGTTGTACAAGTGACAACGAAGTATTTCAATTTCAGTATTCCAGGGCACACACTAGTTTGCACAGTGCAATAAATACCCCATGTGAACCAAGTATGCACCCCAGAAAAAACTTCGCAAACCTTTGTTATATGCACAAAGATTCTGTTGAAAGCCTGTATGAGCTCTTTGGCAGGTGCTAAAAAGGAAATGGATTCTTAAGGCAGAGCATTTTAAAAACACTGCCTTCCACAAAATATCTGCTATGCTCAAGACAGTTAGTTCTTGCTTATTTCTTATTCAGTCTTTTTTTCACTCACATATAAATACCTAACCATTTGCATTTTTTATTATGAAAATTTAGTCTGCATTCCATGTTCACACCAGGCAGCCAATCATAAATTAAATAAAGTGTTAAATACAAAGTGTAAAGCAGTGATGAACTACCATAATACTTCAATGTCACATTGGCTAAGGAACAAAAACTGAAAGAAGAGCAATTAAGATCACATTCCCTCGGTGTACAAATGTGGCATTACCTGAGCTCTGGCACTTGTGTTTTTGATTTCCAAGTTACTAATAATCTATTTCATTTTAGAAGACAATGTGTGAAAATTAATAAATGACAATATTATCCCACAAGATAATAACGGTAATCAGATTTGCTGCCCAACAGTTACACCTGAATTGTAATTAGTTTCATCTCCAACAATTCTAAAGATTAAAAAAAGGATGGCAACAAATACTTACTGCTGTAGATTAATAAGGAAGAACTGACATTGAGCTGCCATAATAAGATTAGTGGTGTGGTGTGGATGACTACTAGTTAATTAAATATATACTGTGCTGGTGGAGTTCTGCTACATGGCTCAGCTCACAGGGCACCCAGATCACACACTCTGGTTTCTCTTCAGATTGTAAAATCTTTCGACTTTTACTACTAGGCTCAATACAAAGGTTGATTCCAAAGGCAACCTAGATTAGGGTGAGGAACCTTTCTCAGTCCTTCTGAGGATCCTTCTTGGGACCACGTGGCAGTGGTGGATGGGGACAGAGACAAATAGAGGATGGAGCAACAGATAGGACACTGTCCATTGCAAAGTAGGCTACATTCTAGCCTTGTGAAATTCGGGGATTGCTACACACACACACCCCTCTTCATCCTTCATTTAGGACTGGGGTTGGCAAAAAATTTTAGCCATGGGCCAGTCCACTGTCCCTCAGACCTTGTGGCGGGCTGAAGAAGCAGCACTGGGAGGCGGAGCTGGAAGAAGGGGGGCAAGTAGTCCTCCTCCCCAGCCCCAGCCACTGTGCTTACCTTCCCAGGTAGGCAGAGTGAGCTTGTCTGGTCCACTCTCTGGCCCACAGGAGCACCAGGGCAGCAGCGGCAACAACAGCGGAGAGAAGATGAGCAGCGTGAAAGGGCTGGCTCCGGGGAGGGGCTGCTTAAAATGGCGCTCAGCCAGCTCAGCCCAACCCCCTTCTTTCTCTAGGCAGGGAGGGGAGAAGCCAGGAGGAGGTAGGGAGGAGGCCCCGCCACAGTGTGTGTGAGGGAGTGGCGGGGGGTGGAACAGCGCAGGGAGGGAAATGGTGCAGCCCAAATAAACAGAATCCCCATGCGGATCCATGGACAATCCGCAGGCCAGACCCTGAAGGCAATTGGGCCTGGTCCGACTCGCAGGCCTCAGTTTGCTGACCCCTGATTTAGGAAATCAAGTGATATCATCCCTGTTCAACAACAGCTTCCAGTCATGCTGAAGAGGACACGGAGCACTGCCAGTGAATGATTTTCCAAATGAGAGTTCACACAACCAATATAGAAAGGCATGAGGGCCACATTCACTCCTCCCATACCCAAGAATCTCCTGAGAATCTCCTGAGGTCTCTGCTGACTCTACAGAGAGGAGGAGCAATGTACTGCTCTCTACTTAATTAGTCAAGTGAGTGAATATCTGTGTGTGAGAGAGTCAGTCAGTGTGTCGGAGAGAGAGTGCAAGAGATCGTGTTTATAGGCACTCAGAGTATAGCATTGATTTATGCTCAGAATATTTAGCTCTGTATATAGTTTTGTATTATAGCTGTAGTTATAGAATAAAGGAGGATATTTTACAGAGCTGCTCTCCGACTGGTTTATACTCTGCAAGACTCTGCAAAACGCTGCTGCGCAACGACTGTATTATTGAGACAGTGAATCTGGTGCTCTCAGCTCCAAGCTGTGAGTCCACAGCACTGTGACCTGTTCCTGTGGGAAAGGAGGTCTCTGGCAGTGCTACCCAGCTCGCCTAGCCCAGTCGGGGCTGTAGTGCATGAGTCCAGTTGGTACACTGGCTCAAGGGCGATGCTGACATCGGTTATGGGCCCAGTCGTCTGACCAGTCGTTGTTCCAGTCATCCCAGTCGTCCCAGTCGCCTGAGGTTGCTGATCGCTGGACGGCGGAACAGAGGCTGCATGCTGGGCTGATTTGTGGTGCCTAGAAGCAGAGCTGTGTTGGAGCAGAGTGCTCAAGCTGCCGCTGTTGTTGTTGCTGCTGCTTGAGGTATGTTGCTGACTGCCAAAGAAAGAAGATAGCATCCCTGTTTGCCTGTTAATTGCGCTTTGAGTGGGAGAGAGAGTGGCTGAAGAAGTCCAAGGCTTTATCTGTGTTTGCACGAGGGAAGTGTCTTGCTCTAAGTAATAGCAGACATGGCCTGTGCACATTCTGGCCAGATGGCTATGTCCTTTCCCCTCCTCACGCCTGAAAACTATGCAGTTTGGCAAGTTAAGATGAAAGCGCTTTTGCAGAGGGAAAAGCTATTTCACACCATAGAAGATGACCCTCCAGATAAAGATGATGATGATTGGGCTGAGTGGCATGCTGCAGATATGAAAGCCCGAGGGCCGATTGTTTTGAGTGTTTCAGACCACTTGCTGGTAAACTTAGAGGGTCAAGAGACTGCACAAGCTGTTTGGCATAAGTTGAGAGGTATGCATCTGAGACAAAATGCTGGTTCCAGTATGATTTTCTTCAAGAAGCTGTGCAGGTTACAGTTGCAGAAAGGTAGTGATTTGCCTAGCCATCTATCTCAGTTAAAGCGTCTCAGACAGGACCTTGTTCAGCGAGACCTGGCTATTTCAGAGGCTGTGTTTGCAATGCTGATGATAAATAGCCTAGATGATTCTTACGATGGAGTAGCTGCCCAGATTTCTACAATGCCTTCTGACCGGCTAACAGAAGATTATGTGTCTAGCGTGCTCTTGAATGAGTGGGATCGCAGACAGGCCGTTAAAGAAAGCCGGGACAATGGTGCTGTTAAAAATGTGCTTGAAAATGTGTTTGAATCTTCAGCAGGGGAAGGTGAAAGTGAAACTGCTGCTGTTAAAGCACTAAAGTTGAAGCGGTGCTTTTCATGTGGAGCACAAGGCCATTTGAGTTTCCAGTGCTGCAAGAAATCTTCAAAGAAAAAGGGAAACTTCAGAGGCAGAGGGGGAGGAGGATGAAATCCCCAAGCACCTACTACTTCAAAGGTTTTGATCTCTCGCTGTTCCAATCAACGTGGGCGGAGTTTCTTCGTGATCGACTCTGGCTGTACCAACCATGTAGCCAAAGATAAGGATCTCTTTGTTCAGCTTGAGAAGCAAGAGAAAGAAATTCATCAAGCAGATGGGACAGTTCTCACGAGTGAGGCTAAGGGAACTGTGTTCTTAAAGAGCCTGAATGCAACAATTAAGAATGTCCTATATGCGCCTGATATTCAGGACAATTTGTTGAGTGTTTCCCAGCTTGATCATCAGGGTTTTAAGGTGGTGTTTGCTAAATCTTGCTGTGAAATTCGTCAAGATGGCAAGCTCATTCTATATGCAAAATGTGTAAATGGTCTGTGTCAATTGCCTTTTGTTTCAGGTACAGGTACTGCAGAAGCAACTGAGAAAGAGTGTTGCAATTTGTCTATTGATAAGAATGAGAAGTTGCATTACCAATGTATTCATTATTACCACCGTGTTTATGGTCATTTGAATTTCCAGGCTGTGGCAAAAAAGCCTGATATGGTTCAGGGTATGAAGCTGAAAGAATGTCCCTACCACATGAAATGTGTTTCTTGTGCTGAGAGTAAGGCAAAGCAAGCTCCCAAAGGTACAGAGTCTGGGAGAGAGGCCAAGAAACCATACGAAGACATTCATGCAGACTTAGTGGGGCCTCTAGCGCTCTCTAGAGGCAATTTAAGGTTTTTCATGGTTCTGATAGACTCCTACTCTAAATATGCATGGGTCTATCTGCTACAGAAAAAGTCTGAAGCCTTTACCAAGTTTCGTCAGTTTTGTAAATGGCTCAGGAATGTACATAATGAGAATGTACATTGTTTTTTCACTGACAGGGGTGGAGAGTTTTGTTCAGAAGAGTTTGAGGCTTTTCTTTCTGAACAGGGCATTGAGCATAGGACCACCACGCCCAGATCGCCCTGGCAGAATGGTTTATGTGAGAGAATGAACCAGACCCTGCAGCAAGGAATCAGAACACTGTTGCATGATTCGGGGCTGCCCAATCCTTTTTGGGCCGAAGCTCTTTCATTTTTCTGTTACGTGTATAACAGGAGGTACCAGTCTAGTGTGAATTGCACCCCATATGAGATGCTTCACGGAAGGAAGCCATGTGTGAAGCACTTTAAAATTTTTGGTTCAGTGGTTTGGGTGCACACCTCGCAGAGTGACAAACTGAGTAAGCGTGGAGAACATGGTGTTTTCCTAGGATATGAGAAGGGGTCTTATCGTGTCCTGATCACAGACGTGAAAACCATAAGGCTGACCAGGAGCATTGACGACAATCCACAATGGGACAGAGTTGGCGTTTTTCAGTGCCATCCCGTTTGTGATGATGGTGCAAAAGGGGCAAAGAAAGTTAAGAGGGAGGCAAGTTCTGATGTGATTGATAATCCTGATGCCAATGTAGATCCGGATGGTGGCACAGATTATCAGAGCCCAAAAGCCTCAGGTGAGTCTGACGCTGATTCAGACTTAGCAGCTTCATATACTTTAGCTCCCCATTCTCCCAAAGAGGAGGAAGCACCAGAACAAGAGGATCAAAAGGTTTTGCGCAGATCTGAGAGAACAACCAAGGGTGTGCCACCGAAAAGGTTTTCTGAAGAGTTTGCAAAGGCTGCGGTCACATGCAACTCTGGTGGGGTTTTTAAACCTAGCATGAAGTGTGCTGAGAGTAGTGGCACAAAACGCTGCATTTATTTCCTTACCTGACATTTGAAGGATCAGGATTGAAGGAGCAAGCATGTGTTTAAAGTGGTTTGTTCAAATCTGCCTAATCAGCAATGCCAATTTGTATTTGAGAGGAAGAAATGTGTGTGAAGATTTTTCCAGAAGCTGCTTATTCGTTTGTGTGTTCACAATGTGTATTTTGTGTAAACTACAGGTTGAGATTTATGCTTTAACTCTTTCCTAATAGACACAGAGTGGTTGAAGTAACTGTTTAATGATGTGATAAAGTGTCTTAGATAAGGGGAGAGAGAGATACCTGCAAATATGTTATCAAGGTTGTAAGCAGAGAACAACTTTTGGAGTGTGTGTGTAAATTGCAGTTATGTTAAAGATTCTTGAATGGTCGGATGAAATGGGGGAGGATGAGGAGATTTCACCCCTCCCATACCCAAGAATCTCCTGATCATCTCCTGAGGTCTCTGCTGACTCTACAGAGAGGAGGAGCAATGTACTGCTCTCTACTTAATTAGTCAAGTGAGTGAATATCTGTGTGTGAGAGAGTCAGTCAGTGTGTCGGAGAGAGAGTGCAAGAGATCGTGTTTATAGATAAGATTGCTGCTAAGAGCAGCTGCAGGCACTCAGAGTATAGCATTGATTTATGCTCAGAATATTTAGCTCTGTATATAGTTTTGTATTATAGCTGTAGTTATAGAATAAAGGAGGATATTTTACAGAGCTGCTCTCCAACTGGTTTATACTCTGAAAGACTCTGCAAAACGCTGCTGCGCAACGACTGTATTATTGAGACAGTGAATCCGGTGCTCTCAGCTCCAAGCTGTGAGTCCACAGCACTGTGACCTGTTCCTGTGGGAAAAGAGGTCTCTGGCTGTGCTACCCAGCTCGCCTAGCCCAGTCAGGGCTGTAGTGCATGAGTCCAGTTGGTACACTGGCTCAAGGGCGATGCTGACAGGTCTGAGTTTCCCCACCTCTGTTTAGATTATCAGGTGTAACACATTTCAGATAACTAATATTTCTGAGGCATATTCACATGAAACTCTTTTCTGATCTCTATCCCTTGAAGTTCACACTTCAAGCCATCTCTCTTAATTCCTTATACCCCTTTTCTCCAAATCACAATTAACAGTTCCCTACAGTCCCATGTCCTCCATCCAAGTTTTCATGGAATAACTAATGCTCCTCAAAAGACAGTATCAATTCATCTACCAGTGCAGTGCTCTTCAAGTACATACTCACCAGCTTAACTAAGACAACATGAAATCTAACTCCTTGTCAACTTCAGAACAGAAATACTACAGTTAAATACTTGTTTTAGCTTTGCAGACCTCATCACTCGATTCAGATGAAATATTAAAAAGGGATGCTGAGTCATTTAGGCCTTACCCAACACAATATACACACCTCTGACTAACAGCATATTACACAGAGCTTTTAGTACAGACCGGAAGAGACCCAACACAAACTCCACGACACAAGTGTGGAAATTGTATTTCTCAGATATGCTAGTGTCACCTCATATCTCTCACACCTCTGCAAATGAGTGCTTTTCAGAAAAGTTCCCAAGACTGCAAACTAGTATTGCTATTTTTTAACTAGAATTACAACTAGAAACTGTTTCAAGAAATAATGTACTAACCTCGTTGATAAAAGTTTGTGCTCCCCTTGGACTCAGAAGTAAGATCGCTCTTCGTAACGTATCTCGATAGCGATTCAACTCCTCTGTTTTCATAGTAGTGAAAAGGCTGGCAAAAACCCTGCTGATGTTTCTGTCTACTTTTTGTAAAGATACATCAAGTCCTAGCTTTGAAGCTTGATCCAGAAATCCTTGTAGACCACGGATATCTGCCAAAGAGAAACACAAATAATGTTCTTGGTGTTTTAAAGCTAGGAGCAAGGAGAAAAAGCAATGACAAAGGCCAACATGCAAAGAGATGCCTTGCAGGGGCTAGTGGCAGCCCAGTGGAATTTTATTTGAATAAATTACTTGTATGCCATATCAAAACCTACCCTTGAAAGTCTCCATATACAAAGACAACCCAAGGCATTATGGTGCTCAAGGTACAAAACCCACAAATATGCCTTTACCCAGTGCTATTTTTCTAGAAAAAGAGGTGCCAGAACTCATCATGAATGCCTCCCTTGTTCTCCTATAATGGCAATGGCGCCCACCTGAGAGGTGCCAGAACTGAGTTCCAGCTGAAAAAAGCCCTGCCTTTGCCTTTTCTGATAGTAGTGCCAGACCTGATGCCATTGGGCACGGAGGAATGTCTGGGTTCCCAGAACTACAGCTTGTTAGCTCTATGTATTCTAGCCATCATGTTTTGAGTTAACAATTGGCTTTCCCTGCTCCCCCGCAAAAGGTAGACAGCGTTGTCTTCAGCTGTGTGCTATCAGTGTGCTTTGCCAAGTTAATTTCATCTCGCTGAACGTTTCCTGTGAACAGAGCGGTGCCCTTTACTTACATTTCCTGGAGATATGTTAAATGCGGCAAATGCATGATATCATGGAACTATTTCCATGCAACCCACAGTGACTTCCATCAAGGTCAGTCTTCAAGCTGCCTGTGAGAACCAAACCTGAGACTCTGACAAAGCCTGATTTCACAGTCTTATGTTTGTTTGTTTGTTTAAATGCTTTAGGATTTGGGAACAGCGGCACAACACAACGGTACCCTACCGTTAATGCCAATGCTGATGGTTTGAATTTGAAAGTGCCTTGATCAAAGCAGTGTGCAGGACTACATGCAAACATCTTCATCTGTGTCCAGCTGTGGGTATTTTTGCACAATAGAAATACACTGAGATCATTAGATTCCGCCCCCTTGTATCTAACATTGCCAACTCATACTAAATAACGGTAACTTGATATTTTTGCTCAATAATATGAGAGGTTTAACAAAGTTATAGGAGGAACTTCCTTATCCTGAGAGCCGCTGCACATGTGACCCATGCCATAGAGATACAACTGTGAATGCCATTTCCATCCTCAGCCGCCCTCCCTAACATTAAATATTCCTCATTACAGCACCAACTGCCTTCAATAGGACATTTGTATACCGTTGTGCAATGTCACTTATTTGTTTAGAACAGGTCAGGGGTCAGCAAACTTTTTCAGCAGGGGGCTGGTCCACTGTTTCTCAGACCATGTGGGGGGGCGGACTATATTTTGAAAAAAAGAATGAATTCCTATGCCCCACAAATAACCCAGAGATACATTTTTAATAAAAGTACACATTCTACTCATGTGAAAACGCCAGGCAGGTCCCACAAATAACTCAGAGATGCATTTTAAATAAAAGGACACATTCTACTCATATAAAAACACGCTGATTCCAGACCATCTGTGGGCTGGATTTAGAAGGCGATTGGGCCGGATCCGGCCCCCGGGCCTTAGTTTGCCTGACTATGGAATACATAAGGGATGTCAAACAGGTTGATCGCAATCTACTAGTAGATCCCCACGAGGTTTTGGTAGATCGCGGTCGATCTCTGGCTCCCATTCCTTAGCATCACTAAAACTGACTCCGGCCGTGCCCCCTCACCCTGCCTTCCTTTGTTGTTGAAGGGAAGATGGAGCTTTCTCCGTGCTGCTGTTTTCATCCATAGTGATCTTCTTGTGAGTGACTTTACCCCTTTGTCCCTTGCCTTTAACCCTGCACCCCAAAACAGAAGTCCGCCCCAAAAAGCTTTTTTTAACCCCTAAAAAATGGGGCTTTTCTCCTCCCTAAAAAATGTTCAACAACTTTGAGCTGACCCAGTTTTTATTCTAGATCACTGCCAGTTTTTAATTCTAAAAGTAGATCGCAGTCTCTTGAGAGTTGGCCACCCCTGGAATAGATCATAGTGTGCCCTGAAGTTACTCCATATTTAAAGCAGCCATACAAGGTAAATTACCAATATTCCCTTGGGAGGGGCAATAACAGAGGCTAAGGGGTGGTGATTAGTAAAAGACCACTGAGTAAGTCCAGAATCCACCCTTGAGCCAAGGAACTTAGTGTAAATGTATGAATGTGCTTCCCTCTATTTTAGCATCACAAAACTTCTGTTAAGCTGAGAGATGTTTAGATGTGGGTCTCTACAGGCCAAATCCTGACATGTAAGTGTCAGGAACTTTAGATTTTTAAATCTAATTGTTTAGAAACAGCAAAAAGAGAGATATTATTATATAGTATATGTGGTGTGTGTGTGTGATTATATTCATAATTAACAGGGCTTGGATTCATACTTTGTAAAGTATAACTAAGTCTGTATTCAACCTACTGCTGGGCATACACATTCAAATAATAATCACAATGATAAGGATGCAATTTACTCGATAAAATATTTTATTGATGCCATCATCCTGGTGTTTACCTTTTGCAAATTCAGATTCTCTGATCCCTTGCTATCTTTATTCTTTTATGGCTCTATAGTATATGACGTACAGTGACAAAGTAGTAGTGGTTGTTTTTAATACTGTCTGGTTCTTCATATTAATGCAGAGCTTGACAAATAGACAATCCTCCTTTTGGGTTGACTAACGTTACGTTTTACCAGCATCTAAAGCTGTTTTGGAAAAAGGAACATTATTTGCAGTGGATGATGAATGAGGATGCTATTGC
Organism: Podarcis gaigeae; assembly: GCF_964106915.1. Taxonomy (NCBI): domain Eukaryota; kingdom Metazoa; phylum Chordata; class Lepidosauria; order Squamata; family Lacertidae; genus Podarcis; species Podarcis gaigeae. The sequence goes on along the minus strand of NC_139681.1, from coordinate 25,639,716 downwards.
TTTAGGATGAATTATATTCTCCACAAGCTCACTGAGCAACCAGATAGGAAAGCAAAAGTATTCAGAAAGTTTGAATGAAAAATTGGAACCGTGGTATGTGTGTAGTGGGAAAGAAGGTGTTTTGTCTTGAATAGTGACTAGATGTTGCATATCATGTATGGCAGGCAAGCACTGAAAATATTTTTAATTAAAACACACACACATTCCTGCTCCAATCCCAGCTACAAGTTGGAAGTCACTGCCAATAATTTCTATGGGCTTTGGATTCAAAGGTCTCACTTAGAATCAGATTCCAATGGGTTTCCACAGTTCTCCTTTATGCATACTACCAAAAAGACTTTTAGGTCGATAGAATAGTGTACCTGAGGAAATATGGCAGGTATAATGCAGAGCACCTTCACCCATTGTGGGACTCATTTCAAGATGTGCCAGGCCACATACTGTCAAGAATGAATGACAGGTTTGTCTCTCACCATAGTTTGCTCACAAGTTCAAAACTTTACTTCTCTGTGGAACTAGCAAACAGTCACTTATATGGGAGAATGCAGAGAGCTGTACCTGAGGACAGGATTAGGCGAGGGACTCAAACTTGCTTCCTCCCTCTAGTGTCTCCTGCCGTTAAGAATCACACTCACTCTGGTCTACAAAGCCCCACTATTTGATAGATATGCATAACCGTATCCTTGCTTAGGGATGCTTAAGTAATTCTATTTCTGTGAATTTCAAAGCTTACTGACCTGATCAGCATCTCCCAGACAAATGTGCAGATCAAAATGTATTAATCCTTTGGATTTTACACTTCTCCAAAATTGGCGAGCCAGGCTCAATGCAAAATAAGAAAGAATAAAAGGCACACCCAAATGCATACTCTGAGATAAAAGGCATGCACAGATATATAATCTGTGATAAATTTCATAAGAAGTTATGTATTTCAACACAAAGGACTTGAACATATATTTCCATGTGGCAAATTAATGTGGAAACAGGAGAAGACTTCTAAATGAACACTTGTAACACTGATGCGAATCAGAAATAGAATGATCTGCCAATCTCTATCCTCAGTTTTGTTTTGTGGTCACACTAGAATGTCTTGGGATATTTTGGAAAGGAAACAAAATGGTGGTAGCTGGGTGCATGATTTTGTTTTAAATAACCATTCTCCAATGCTCACATTGGACAAAGGCATGTGTTCCTTTCTTCTAGGAGGAGCTGGGAACATTAAGGACCAGACATTTAAAAGGTGGTGTCTGCAGGCATATGTGGTGAAGCCACAGAATGCAACACAGTCAAAGTGTGGATACAGATGCAGGATCACTCATCTCTCCCTGTATAACTGATCATACTAATCACAAATCACTTTTGCAAAGGAATGATTTAATGGTGGTACTAAATTTCCTACTGAAACCATTCTTCACATTAGGTGTGGTGTGGGAAGTCCAGTTATTTCAGAGTCTCCTGTGACAATAAGTCAATTGATGTTGGAAAGGAGAGAGGCAGGCATCTAATCTCCAGTGCTACTTATGCTCCTGCCATCAAGGTAAATGAAAAGGGGAGTGTGTATGTGGGTGCTAAGATGTGGCAAGAATGACTTTGGATGCAGGTGAGAGGGCTGATGAGATAAGTGGGAGTGGGACAGCACTCTTTTAAATCTATGGATTCACTAAATAGCTTTACCCCATTTACCCTTTACCCCATTTGGGAAAGAGGGAGAACTGATGAGTAGCCAATATAAGGAGAACCTATCTCTCCTTCATGTACCCACTCAATGGTCAGTTTTTGCCATTATGTCTCCTTTGTACATGTTTGTATTGTACCCAACACCAGTATTTTTACAATGGGAGCCCACCCTTTCACTTGTTGTTTTCTAATCTTCTTTCTCCCATCTTCCTTTTTCATTAAATTATTTTGTTTCAACTCCTACCATCTTCCAAAGAACTCTCATTTATGGCTGTTTCATTTAATGCATGTGCTTCTCAGCTGACAAATTAACACTGCATGTACAATTAAATGTCTGCCTTGGCACTAAATACAGTGGGGTTTGTGTGTGTGTGTGTGTGTGTGTGTGTGAAATCTGTTTATATTGCTACTTTTCTGAGTCTCACTTGTGAAAAGACATTTCCCACATACTTCGTCCTTGGTGGAATCATCAGCATGGATCAATCTTTCTCAGTACACATTAGATTTCCTTGTTCCACCACTTCACTGCTTCTGTATTTACCTTTACCTATTATCTCATAACACTTTATCTTATTGGCATTTATAGTTAGTCAAAGTGGACAACACCAATTTTCCAAGCTAGCGAAGAGTATCATTATACCTGCCGGTTATATGCTGTGATTTGCCTAAGCTAAGGGGCTTAACTTTAGATCACTGTGCCTTCCGACTCATATAACACACCTATAGATTAAGGACATGATTTTAAAAAACCCAAAAAGCTATGGTAATTGTATTGCTACCAGACAAAGGCAAAGTTTGACAACAACAACAAAAGTTGCTTCATTTCCCACAAATTAACATGAGTCTCTCGTTAATGGGAGTCTTGGAAAATTCTAATCAGAAATACCACAGCTTGTGACTTTGATAATTTTTTTGTTCTGTGAAGAGGTTCAAACAGTTACTGAAAACAATAAACATCCCTAATCCACATTCTTAATTTAATTCCATCAAAAATTAAATTTGCTTAAGAACAGATCTGCTATTGCCTTTTACCATTCACCTACAACTTGCTCCACTGATTTAATGTCTTAATTTACAGCTTTTGAGTTTCCTGTTTCACTGGTTGTGTTAACATGGAACACTAAACCATGGGGAATTCCTTGAGACTAAGCAAAGCCTTGGTCTCATTTACTCCCTTCTCTTCCCACGACAAGTTTCAGTTTCATTTTTAAAGCATCTCAGTTTAGTGTTATGTATGAAGGAACAGCTCAGTTTTTAAACAAGTTAAACAACACCATGGGTTATGGGCTGACTTGTTTAACTAACCACTGCTGCCTAGAGGCTGATACAGTCCAATAATACCCATAGGTGGAATCTATACATAAAATATACATTTTAAAAAGTTCCAAAAATGCTTTTTCTTTAAACCTTTTTTCAAAAAACATTGAATTTCCCATAAGGCTCACAATCACCATTTGGTGTCACATTATATATTGCACTTTAAACACACTTAAAATGTTTTATTTGCAGCTGTATAGCTGACTAGCCCTGCACTAATTGTGTCACTGACCATATTGCCTCGATCAAAGGAAAAAGTTTGACCACTGTGAAGGAAATTGACTGCTGTAAAAAGTAAAAATCCTGTTCTGTGTTTGGGGATTATGAAGCTAGTTTGTGGCTTGACTCATGGCTTTGCCTATGGGGGGGGGGGATAACTTGGAAGGTGTCACAAATTAATTAGGTGAGGATAAACTATGTACAGTATACCCAGGACAGAGAAAATTGTTGCCTTTGAGGCTTTTGGAATGTGTGCAGATTGGATTGTAAATCAAAGGTAAGCCCAGCCTATAATTAGTCAGGGACTTCTTTTGACATTTGGCATTCAGACCAGGACAATCTCACACATCATTCTGGAGGATGAGATCTGCTTAAGTCAGAGGTTTTCAACCTTTTTGAGTCCACGGCTCCCTTGACCAACTGCATTCTTTCTGTGGCACCCCCATGGGGCTCAGGAGCCCAGTTATAGCATCCCTTGCCTGCAGAGCTGGCAGCCTCTCACCCTTTTTTGAACACCCTCAGCCTCCTCTCCTTGGGAGTCCTCTGGGCAGCCGCTGCTGCCACCCCTGGTCTCTGAGCTGCCCCCACCCCAAAGAGAGGTATTTCCTCACACTGCCCCACAGGGGCCTGAGACTTGTCTGTCCATTCCCAGCAGCAAGGGCTGACAGTCTGGCTAGCTGGGCTCCCTCATCCACTTGCTTGCTTACCCCAAGGCCACCTCAGTTCCTTGCAACCAGCACCCCCTGACCAGCCCCAGAGGCTCCATTCGCTTGCAGAGCTTGTAGCCAGGGCTGCTGCAACAAACAGCTATGCAAGTCTTTGGGAGGCAGAGACGCAAGAGGGCATCAGAGGAGGGCGGGAAGGAAAGAGGGACAGAGGCCAGTGCTGCCCACGGCACCCCAACTAGACCCAAGCTCCCTTTTCTGTCGGCAGGAAACCGGAAGTCGTAGCCACTCTTATGTTTAAACCTTTTTCATAAGAACAACCTTGCTTATTCTTTCAGTGACATTCACTTTGTTTACAAAACCATGGTGCTTTCCATTTACATACCCTCCTCACACACATCAAAGTGCCAAGTTCCATGCTAGCTTGTGTGGTTCTCGAGGAGATACCAGGAGTTTCAGGCTGTGTAATGAACAGCAGCCTGAGAGGAAAGAAAACCTTTCACCTAGAAGCAGCAATAAGGTAACATGAAGAATGGGCAGCAGAACTGGACACTCTGTTTGGCTGGCACCCCAGCTTCCCCTCACAGACTATAACAATCACAGATTACATTTCTTTATTTCTTAATTTTGAATGCCAGACCTTCCAAGTGTCCCTGTTTTCCAGGGACAGCCTGGATTTACAGATGCAGTCCCAGTTTCTGATTTGATCCCAGAATGTCCCACTTTTCCTTTGGGCACCCCTATTTTCATCTCAGAAAAGTTGGAGGGTATGAAATGCTCCTCTTGGGGCTTTGTGTGGGGTTTTTTCCTGCTTTAATACCTCCCTGTATGTCTCTACTTCTCTTCTTGGCCTTGTGTTTTCTAATCATACTTCCTCTAAGCAATCTTAAACTTGGAAGAGTTTAAGATTGCGTAAAGAAAGTATGATTTTTTTAAAAAAGGCTACCCAAAGAGCTGCTTTTTGCACACATTATTGATTTGTTTACACTTTCCTGGGTTTCTCTTCTTCCATTCCCAACACCTTCCAATAATGGCCTCTGCTATGTTTTGCGCCATTTTTTACAGGCTGTATGTGAAAGCTTTAAAAGACATTAACACTATCATCACACATTAACAGGCTTCAACATACCCTACGTGTCATTCTGAATCTCAGTACAGACCATGAAACAGGCTATTGGTGCTGCACGTCTAGACTGATGCTACATGGATTATATTAATTGCAAACCTTCTGGACTCACTGAAGAGACCAAGGAACACAACCCTCCCACAACCCACCTCCATCCTCAAAATACACAAACAGTATTTCAATGGGTGTACCTTTGATTACAGTATCTTGTGATTAGTATTGTACAATAATAAACAAGAGAACCTATATGTATGTAGTACCTTTGGCCCTGAAGATGTTACTGGGCTACAACTCCTATTATTCCTTACCATTGGACATGCTGGCTAGGGTTGGCAAAAGTTGGAGCCCAACAAAATCTGGAGGACCAAATACCACTTGCCCCGGTGTATTATATCCCCTTTATTATAACTAACGAAGAAGTCCCAACAATTACAAAATGGAGCGTTGCTGTATTTCATAATGGCCAGCAAAATCTGTTCATTTTACTTCTAATTTCTTTTCATTTCTGCTTAACTTTCAGCCTGATGAAGAATTTTGAGGAAACCAAAAGTTTGGTCAGTTCCTTGTAATTTGTTGGTGCTGAACTTTATAATAAAGGTATTGAATTGCTACTCTAACTTTTGGATTTATTTGTTTACTTATTTTTGTAGTAGACCAATATGGCTCCCTGCAATTTTTTATTTCCATCCTGTGAGAAAGTTATGATCATTTTTAACCACAGAACCATAGGGTCTAAAGTATATTACAGATTATCTAGTTTAAACCTCTCCTCAATGCTGGTTTCACAAGAAAGGATGCAACTACAGCATCCCTGAGAGAACAGTAAAGCCTTTCTCCTTGATTGGGGCATTCACTGGGTAAGATTCAGCAGGTGATAAAGGAGTAGCATTTATTTGAGAATTTAGTTTTTAAGTCCTTTGATTTTAACTGTGGTTCCATACCTACAAGTGCCCAAGAGAAATTCTATTATGTAAGTGAATAAACACATATCCCCAATGTCAAAAGAAAAAAGACCTCATCTTTTCACTTTGTTAAATCCCTGCTGCCGCCCACCCTAGTACCTTGTTTCTTGAGGTTGAAATTTTTCACTTCCTTGTCTTAGAGGGCAAATGAAACACAAATACTTAAACAGAAGAAATAAGGACAATGCCTTGGCTCCTCCTCCTAAACACTTCACCACATGCCTTCTTCAGCCCAGATGCTGTAATAAGCATGCAAATAAGATAACTTCAGATGACCAGAAAGGTTCTCAGGAAGTCATGGGCCACTATTTATAGACCGGTAAATGTCATTTTGTTCAGGGAAATGTCCTTTTTTCAGGATAATATCATTAGTATGAGTGGAAATGAGCATTTTCTTCATAAGCTCCTCCTCACCACGAAACAAGAAAACTGCAAGTAGGTAGTAGCCCAGTTTTGCCATTCTCAATATAGCCACATTTCCTGTTTCTGTATCAACATCTGAATTTTCGCTTCTGAATGAAGACTATTCTCTTCAAGTCAGTCCCTAAAATCAGTCAGCTACACTTCCACAAATAACAGCTCACATGGCTGGTCCACCCACATAAACAGTGTAACATCAACACAGCCTATTCACTCAAAATCTTTCCTTTCCTTCTGTGAAGTGGAAAATCTCAACTTGCAATTTTCCAGTTCAGGGGAGAGGAGCCACAATCTCATGCGAGTTCATTGCTCTGACATTACACTACTCACATGAGTTTTATTTTGGTCTGGGGCGGGGGCGGTGGAAGTTTCTTTTGACAAGAAGTCTGATTCTCAGACTTGAGGAGCAGTTCTGCAACCAAATGCATGAACAGGTGGGGCTAATTATTGGCCTATGATGAGAGATGCCCTGGTCATCTTTTTGGAGACCATTTCAGTATTTTTAGCACATACAACATACTCTCATTGAATTTAAAGTAAGTAAAGTAAGCAAAATTTGTTCCAGAAATGGAAATGAGGGACATGACTAAGAAGAGTCTGCTAGCATGGTCTTCTGAAAACCACCAGGCAGAAAATGCTGTGAATGTCTTCCACTTCAGAGCCAAGGCAGAAAGAGGTAATAATAATAATAATAATAATAATAATAATAATAATAATAATTTATTTATACCCCGCCCATCTGGCAGCTTCCAAAAGACTATTAAAATACACCCTAAATAAAATATTTAGGAAAACCTCTGTGTCTATGTACCACACATAGCTTCTGTGAGCTTGTTAGTATTGCCTTGTCCAAAGCCCAAATGGACAGCTTAACATAATCAATTTTAATACAGTCTTTGAAGCAAATGCATCGATAATTATCTTCACAAAACAATGGTCCTTGAGAAAATCAAAGGAATTCCTATACTTCTCAAAGCAACCCAGACAGGGCAGGGGCATAGACCCAACATGGACGTTTTCACTACAAAAGCTATTTTTTTCACAGGAGCAGTGGAACTAAGATCACAGAAAAAAGGGTGTACAAATTAAGCTTCAAGCTCTATCATCTCATACTGTGTGCTCACAAAATTCAATCACATATGCAAACTGCTTTTGCCAAGTTATATTTTTATATATTTCCTGATGTTCTTTCTTCTATGTGGGGGCAGCAAGAGCTTGCTTCTCTCGATTGACCCCTGGAGACTATTATCCCATTAATTGCTTTACAAAATCAAACTTTCTGACTGGTGCTACAGCCTTTCAAGTGCGGTGCCAAAGCTTTTCATATGGCAACTTGCTTGGAACATTTCCATTTAAAACCGCTTTTAAATGGAAATGTATATTGCAAACTTGGTGGGGGGATGCTTTGGCTCACAGGGAAAAAATTCTAAATTATCCTTTCGACTGTCAGTCATTTCCTGAGAATTAAAGCAACTCCAGTAATAAAAGAACAGCACTATATTCCACAGTCACTCAAAAGTACTTTCAAGGTAGGCCAAATAAATCAGCCAACAGCACCATCAAGCCAAATTTAAACTTCCAGTGATTTAAATGGAAGAGAAAAAAATCAATCAAACCTAAAAATGCTTAATTCTGCACCCCAGCTTTTTAAGGCAATGCTGAGGCATGGTTGCCTAAATTTCAGAAAACCAATGTATACTTTTTATGTAAGTTGTTTATGTTTAAAAGAAAAAGAACTACATGTTCTCGCAAGTGGCTATGCCATATGTTTCTCCATAAAGAATAGTTCTGGGCATGTCTGTCAGCTGGTAAAAGGCAAGGCAGGAAGACCAGCACTGAACAGTTAGTCACGCAGAGATGCACAGGGCAACCTCTTGTCTAGATGAAGGCTTTAGGATCACAGGGATTATGTTACATTATTCTTCATGGTGCTGAGACCCGTGGTCCATATAATTCAGCATCGCCTATGCTGTCTGGAAGGATGGAGGTCACTGTGGCAACAGGCTGCACCCCAGCCTCCATGCTTTCCTTTAAAAGTCTCACAAGCCATTCAGGGACTTGAAACAAACTCATGCAGAATGGGGTCAAGCCCACCCCTTTAATGACCCATACACATTTGTGGCAACCACTCAAAACATCTTTAAGAGGCTTAGCTCAAAGACAGGCAAAGACAAACTCGGCCCTCCAGACGTTTTGGGACTACAACTCCCATCATCCCTAGCTAACAGGACCAGTGGTCAGGGATGATGGGAGTTGTAGTCCCAAAAACATCTAGAGGGCAGAGTTTGCCTATGCCTGCTCAAAGATGTATGAGTTCCAGATGTGGGTACAAGCCCACTTGTCTATTCACGGAGCCAGAGTGTTTTGTCATTTGGACTTTCACTCAAAGCACAAAGAACAAATCCATTAAGTCACTTATGCATCCACTATGCTCCTTAGCTACACACCCCATTCCTTAGCTGAGTCCTATGGTTGCCATATGTCTGCTTATTCTAGAACAAATCCTCTTTTTCATGGGTATGTAAAATAAGAGCTGCCATAGCGATCCATTGTTAAAAGCTGAAGCTGGCAAATGTTTCCTCTTTTTTGCTCTTCAAAAATGGCGACCTCACTTAACTCAGTCAGTAGAGCACGAGGCTTATAATCTAAGGGCCGTGGGTTTGAACCCCACGTTGGGCAAAAGATTCTGCATTGCAGGGGATTGGGTTAAATGAACTTGGAGTTCCCTTCCAACTCTCCAATCCTACTTCTGGGTAATATCCAAAACCACTCTTAATATATTTTGTGGGTTTGTGTTTTGAAACAATGAAAAGGGGCAGTATTAAAAGCCAAGCAAGTTATATTCCATATCCCGCTAACCATCAAAAGCATAGATTTATATTAAGAAATATTTGAAGACTACTACAGGCAGTTGTTGAATCTTCTGTTGTTATCATTCCTGAAATAGCTGATACGGTCTGAAAGCAGGGACCTCCCAAAACGCCCAGCAGAAAAGAACAACATCAAAACTACCCTTAAGGCTACAATAGCCCTTTCACATTTAGGACAAAAGGGCAACCACAGGTCCCCTGCTGGATTTTAGTATTCTATAGTCAAATGCATAAAGGAAACTATTTCAGGAAATTAATTACCATAAAAAATCAAGCAGACATAGACCAAACTCAATGCAGGAGAGGGATTCCCTGAAGAACTATTTCCATTCAACACACCCATTTAATTTTCCACACTGCCATAATTGCACCATTTCCAAAGTAATAAATCATCCAGTCTGAATATAATAGCTTTTCGTCTCTCCACCTTCTTCCATAGCTGCTACTAATCCATGAAAATATGTTTCAAGGACACTAGATACGGTAAGGGCAATGTCCACCCATTCCTGAGAATTATCAGTTTGGCATCCTTACACTAGAACCTCAAAAGTCTTGCGCTTTCCTGGAAATGCATGTTGAAAGGAGGGGGGAGGGATCAGCGCTAAGCTTTCCCAGTCTCTTACAGCAACATCATCGGCCTCTTCATCTCAAGAAGTGAATAGGGGAGCACAACTGCTGGCTTCTGCTACCAACTGCCTCTCAAACCAAACCTGGTGGCAGTTCTGATCACCACATCTCAAGAAGGATGCTGTAGAGTCAGAAACTGTGGAAAGGGCAAGCAAAATGATCAAGGGTTTGGAGCAACTCTCTGAAGTGAAGATGTTACAAGATTTAGGGCTTTCTTAGTTGGGGGAGGAGGAGAGCCATGTGAGGCATGATAGAGGAATATAAAATTATGCATGGTGCAAGAATGTAGATAGATGGAGGTTCTTCTTCCTCTCTCATAATACTACACTCTGAGAAAATCTAAGCAATCTATATATTGGAAGTTTCAGCATAGGCAAAAGGAATTACTCCTTGTTGTGAACTGGCAGGATGACGGGTAAGAAGGAGAGGATCCCAGCGAGGGGTGTAGCAGGGACTGGGATGCACCTGGGCAAGATGGGGATGGGGAAGGAAGTACTCACAGGGTCACAGAGGATGGCGAGTGGATGGGGGTCAATGCACAGGAACCAGAGCAGCAGGACCCATCACTAGAGGGGTTCCTGTCTCCACAAACACAGGGGACTCTGAGGTGTAGGGAGCAATGGGAGGGGAGCTTTAGGAGGCTGAGGCAAGTAAAGGCCCACAACCCAGCTCCCTAGCTGACCAGGTGGGGCTCACTTGTTCTGGGTGGAAGTGTGTGATTCCTCAGCTGGAGTAGACTTGGAACAGGTGAGGGTCACATGCCTCGTCAAGCCCAGATGCTGCAATCAGCATGCAAAAAGGGAAGCAGAGCTGAGAGTGTGTGCTGCTCAACTTCCCATGTTGTTGACCTTGCCTTGGATGCTCCTAGACCTCTATGGGACTGTGGTTCAGGTTTGACTCTGGACTGCTGAAATTCAGACTTGGCTACTTGGACTGTGTTATTTGATGGGGGTGGGGTTCACCCAAACTGCAGGAACCAGTGATGCTGAACAGTATCAAAGAAAGATGAACAATACTTGGATAAAATGAATAGAGGTGGGTGAAATTATTACTTAAAACCCATGAATCAAAGTTGAAAACATTTGGTGGGACCCAAAAATAAACCACCCTTGCAGATGAAAAATGTAATAAATTATAGCACATAAACTACTTGCCTCAACATTTATGAAATGCTTGCTATCTAAAGTTGTGCTTTAAGACTGCTCTTGCATACTGCCACAACCACAAGTATCCTTGAGTAAGAATCCCTGAATTCATAAAAATTGCTCTTCCTCTTCTAATGAGCATTTTTTTTACTACAAGCAAGTTCTATTATGTACTATGCCCTTTATAAAAGTGCATTCAGCAGTTTTAAAGGATGCAAAATCAATTACAACACAAAAGTTATACCCAGGCCACACTGTAATGTTTTCTGTTGAGAAACAGATGGTTAAAGAGGTACCCACACTTAAGCTGCCTATTCTCTTTATGGGCTATTATATTTTGAGAGCTCTGCCTATAACAAACAGAAAACATACTATGGACTGAGTTAATCTGTATCTTCTATCAATACAGCGTGAATAAACTTCAGTTTCAAAAATGTACTTGTGGAAAAGGATGTGTCTGGCTACAACCAGAAAAACTTTTTATTTTTAAAAACAGAACTCCTAGACACAACTTACGTTGCAAAAATATATTGCAGTATGTTGTTTTATTTGTCGTTTGCACCCTGAAAATGGAAAGCGCCACTTAGAAAAAGAAAGGGTTCCAATAGCTAAAAAACAGTCCACCTGCAATAGCTCAGTCAGTAGAGCATGAAGCTCTTAATCTCAGGGTTGTGAGTTTGAGCCCTGCATTGGGGAAAAGATTCCTGCATTGCATGGGGGTTAGACTAGATTACCCTCATGGTCCCTTTCCAACTCTACAATTCTACGATTCATTTTCCCATTCCACCTTTGATAATTAAAGCCACTCAGATCATAGCTGTCAACTTTCATATTTGAAAATAAGGGATCAGCATCCTCACCTGTCCTGGGGAGAGTCTACGGGATATCTAACAATCCAGGATACCAGTGGGAAGCAGTGGGAAACGGCGCTGGAATAAGGGAATTTCCCGCCCCCCCAAAAAAGGGAAGGTTGACAGCTATGACTCAGATGCTCACAGTTATTCTGTGACTGATCACTTTAAGATCCTTGATGTATTACTCATTTTGCCACACTTGTGTGGGACAGCTAGACTGCAGTTTCCAAGATGGCAGCCTTAACTCACAGAAAACTCCTTGTGAGACAAAACTAAAATGTATCAGGAACTGAATGTCACCAATTTTAATTAACAACCACCAATTGCCACATGTATCAGAAGGGCCTGCAGTCATTGCTGCATCAAGTTATGCTTTCATGGTGACTTAGCTTCTAGACCCCATCTTGATAACAAGCTTGTGCCAGAATAAGCTCCTGCAGTAGCATTTTGATCATTGATAAAATTCTGCCGGTGAAAGTGTCCAAAGAGATTTAGTCTCTAAGGTAATTTCATCATGTAGACCAAAAACCTGAAATGGTACAGTTGCTGAGTATCAACACTGAACATATATTGTAATGCTGTATCCAGGGGCAGCCTGAGAAGTTATGGCGCCTATGGCTAAACACACCCCTGTTGTCCCCATGATGAGTGAGGCATGAGGCTTGGCAAGAGCTTCTCCTTAAAGAAAACCCCTTGCCATGCCCCACCCCCCTGTGGGGCAAGGTGGAGGAAGATTCAGCAAGGGCTTCTCAAGGAAAACCCTTGTGTAACCTTGTCCCTCTGCCAGGCTTCAGGGAGTGGGACGTGATATATGGCAAAGGGCTTCGCCTTGAGGAAAAGCCCTTACATGGTCTTGCTGCCAGGAGGGTGAGGGAGAGACTTGAAATTCCAAAAGTGGCACACTGAAGCTCTGGCCAGTAAAAAGGTAAAGGACCCCTGGATGGTTAAGTCCAGTCAAAGGAAACTATGGTGTTGCAGTGCTCATCTCGCTTTCAGGCCGAGGGAGCTGGCGTTTGCCCACAGACAGCTTTACGGGTCAGCATGACCAAACTGCTTCTGGCACAACAGAACACCATGACGGAAACCAGAGCAGTGCACGGAAATGCCATTTACCTTCTCGCTGCAGCGGTACCTATTTATCTACTTGCACTGGCGTGCTTTCAAACAGCTAGGTTGGCAGGAGCTGGGACAAAGCAACAAGAGCTCACCCTGTTACAGGGATTCGTACCACCGACCTTCTGATCGGCAAGCCCGAGAGGCTCAGTGGTTCAGACCACAGCACTGCTGCTGTGAGGAATGAGGAGGATGCTGGAGCCTGCTCAGTGCACCTGCACCATCCTGCCCCTTCTCCCCGCGACCCACCTCGTCAATGTCCTGACATGCCAGACAGGCCGCCATAGTGCTGGTGCAACCACACGTGGTCACGATGGGGGCTACGGAGGCAGATCCGGCCTCCAAGATGCATGCCATGCCATCACCACCACTGCAGCAGCAGCAGAAATGGATGCATTCTTTGGAAGCTGCCACTTCTGTGGATTATGCTGCCCAAAGCAGGCTGCCCTGGCTGTATCCAGTAGGGAATGCTTCCAGTCCTAGGAAGTTTCCATGAGTCCTATTTAAAGTAAGTGGCAATAAGGTTCTAAAACACATATAGGTACATTCAACCCTTGCTGAGTGCTCCTGGAATGACTTAGGAATCGGGTGCCATTTGGGGACCAATTAATTATCCTCACTTGGACACACATTCATGGTGAGGGAGGCTTTTTAAAGCTAAGAAGTCCCTTTGTCTTCAAATTATGTGGCCCCGGAGAAAACTGTTCAGAGAGAGGTTATTTTTAGAATAGTTTCCCAGAATGTAGAAGGAAACTGCAGCATGTAAATAGCAGAGATGTAAACTAATTTGTACGAGACGGACATACAGGTAGAGTTAGCGTCCATTAGCTCAGAGACTGAAAGATTAAAAGAATCAACTAAAAGGTACAGAAAGGACTGTGAGTTCCTTTGAATGGCTATAGCTTGTGAAAGAATTAAGCTGATGCTTAACCTCCGTGACAAGAGTAAAGACACTGATGGCCAACAAACCAGATGTTGGAGTAAACAAATTGGCTGTTGCAATAAGAATAACTAGTCAGATTACATCTGTCAAATTTAGGCAGGAATTGGCTTGGTTTATAGCAGACTGGATGGCATGCAATAAATTGTTTATAGGCTGTCAAGTTCAGAAGGTGCAAAAGGGAGAGAGAAATCCTGCTCCTTATCAATCCTAACACACACACACCCCCAAAAAGAATCCACCTTATATTGACCACTCTGGACTGCTGCTCAAATAAGGAGAGGAAGAAAGTGGCTGTTTCAAATGACAGTGCTATTATGAATAAAGAAAGGATGGAAAGAAACTGAGAGAGGGAGTGGTGGTTTTAAATAATGACAGAGGTTTCAGCAGAGTGAGTTGTTGTTGTTGTTTAGTCGTCTCCGACTCTCGAAGAATTGATGCTTTTGAATTATGGTGCTGGAGGAAACTCTTGAGAGTCCCATGGGCTGCAAGAAGATCAAACGTATCCATTCTTAAGGAAATCAGCCCTGAGTGCTCACTGGAAGGACAGATCCTGAAGCTGAGGCTCCAATACTAGCCACCTCATGAGAAGAGAAGACTCCCTGGAAAAGACCCTGATGTTGGGAAAGATGGAGGGCACAAGGAGAAGGGGACGACAGACGACGAGATGGTTGGATAGTGTTCTTGAAGCTACCAGTATAAGTTTGACCAAACTGCAGAGTAAGTAGGGGATGACAAACATGGGGGGTGAGAAGTGGAGTTTAAAACAAGGTTTGCTTTTGGGTGTTCTTTGTTGAACCAATCTCTGCTATTTCTCCTTGTTTAAACTGGTTTGTTTGTTTGTTTGTTTGTTTGTTTGTTTGTTTGTTTGTTTGATGTTGCTGTTTTATATAAAAAGCAGCTCATTGGTAGCTCTCCATCCCTGCTTTACTCAAGCCTCTGTTGTTCTTTATACCATCATTTCCCCCTCAGTGTTACTCCACCCACACTTCATTCAAATGTCTGCTATTGTTTTAAACTGCCACTTTCTTCCTTTCAGCATTTCTCCCTTCTTGTTGTCAAACATTTCCCTCTTCCAGTTCTCACCTGCCTCATGTGAGAGAGATAAAGGAAGTGGATCTCTCAAATATCCCATAGTACCTTCACACCATCACACAGTTCACTCCTGGTACCAGGTGCTATCTTCGACGTGAAATTCCACATTTGATGTAGCAATTTAGAACAGAAATTTTATCACCAAGCACACACTAATAAATGTACGCCCTCCATCATCTGACCTTAACCTTCTCTTAACTGTCAGGCTTGCTCCTGAGATTCTAGTCATCATAAAGATACAGTTACATGCATCATCGTGGGGGATGTGTGCAAAGGGGGCTGCAGAATAGAAGACATGGAGAAGGCTAGGAAATGGGGAAGGGAGAGTTGGAGAAAAAAGGGGTGAAGGTGAAAATGGGGCACAGAGGGAGTTGCAAAAATGGAGAGCAGGAGGCATGGGGTGAAGATGAAAGCTGGGACATGAAAGGGTATGCAGAATAGGAGTGGATGACTGGGCAGAAGTGAAAATAGTGCTTAGTAGCTGCAATTGTGCAATGAGTGAACAATTGCACTCATTTCACACGCTGGCAAGGTTATGCTTAAAATTCTGCAAGGTAGACTCAAGCAATATGTGGACCGAGAACTCCCAGAAGTGCAAGCTGGATTTCGAAGGGGCAGAGAAACCAGAGACGAAATTGCAAAAATGAGCTGGATTATGGAGAAAGCTAGAGAGTTCCAGAAAGACATATACTTCTGCTTCATTGACTATGCAAAAGCCTTTGACTGTGTCGACCACAGCAAACTATGGCAAGTTCTTAAAGAAATGGGAGTGCCTGATCATCTCATCTGTCTCCTGAGAAATCTCTATATGGGACAAGAAGCTACAGTTAGAACTGTATATGGAACAACTGATTGGTTCAAAATTGGGTAAGGAGTTCAACAAGGCTGTATATTGTCTCCCTGCTTATTTAACTTATATGCAGAATTCATCATGCGAAAGGCTGGGATGGATGAATCCCTAGCCGGAATTAAGATTGCCAGAAGAAATATCAACAACCTTAGATATGCAGATGACACAACATTGATGGCAGAAAGTGAGGAGGAATTAAAGAACCTTTTAATAGGGTGAAAGAGGAGAGCGCAAAATATGGTCTGAAGCTCAACATCAAAAAAAAAAAAGATCATGGCCAATGGGCCCATCACCTCCTGGCAAATAGAAGGGGAAGAAATGGAGGCAGTGAGAGATTTTACTTTCTTGGGCTCCATGATCACTGCAGATGGTGACAGCAGCCACAAAATTAAAAGACGCCTGCTTCTTGGGAGAAAATCAATGACAAACCTAGACAGCATCACCTTGCCAACAAAGGTCCGTATAATTAAAGCTATGGTTTTCCCAGTAATGATGTATGGAAGTGAGAGCTGGACCATAAAGAAGGCTGATTGCCGAAGAATTGATGCTTTTGAATTATGGTGCTGGAGGAGACTCTTGAGAGTCCCATGGACTGCAAGAAGATCAAACCTATCCATTCTTAGGGAAATCAGCCCTGAGTGCTCACTGGAAGGACAGTTCCTGAAGCTGAGACTCCAATACTTTGACCACCTCATGAGAAGAGAAGACTCCCTGGAAAAGACCCTGATGCTGGGAAAGATGGAGGACACAAGGAGAAGGGGATGACATAGGATGAGATGGTTGGATAGTGTTCTCGAAACTACCAGCATGAGTTTGACCAAACTGCGGGAGGCAGTGGGAGACAGGAGTGCCTGGCGTGCTCTGGTCCATGGGGTCACGAAGAGTCTGACACAACTAAACGACTAAACAACAACAAAAGCTGTAATGTGTGTGAGGATGAAGATAAGGGATATTATCAAGGCGGTAGGTTGTGTGCACAAAATGGGGAAGGGGAGGCATGAGAATGGAAGTGAAGGTAAAAATGGGTAAAAAGTAGGGCCTTGGAGCAGAAGAGAGAGGTGGCTTCAGAAAAGGGTGGAAAAGTGAAAAGCATGTTTAGTAGCTGTATGGGGTGGGAAGAAGCAGCTCTAGAGGATTAAAATGGGGGAAATTGCGGGGATGGTGTGTGAGCAGGGGCACAGCCTCCTTTTTAAATGGCAGTCCACTTTGTGAAATTTAGGAAACAGCATGTATTATGAAAACAAAAACCTTTCCTTGCTAAATCTAATGGAAACTCCAACTATAAAAGCAATATAAGGAAAGAGAGTTATTCTCCCTCTGTGTGTGCATATTTTCTTAGGCTGGAAAGCCTTTTAAAAGGTCACGCTGATTCAGCTAAGTCTCCCCCAAGTGACATTATAAGAGCCGCATGTCTCTTGTGTTTACACTGGGTATCAGTATCAGTAATAGACACTCTGTAATTGCAAACAACATTGTTGTTGGTTTAATATGTTTCTCAGAGAAAATTTCCTGACCTTCAGAGAGTTTGGAAACATGCATGGTAAAACTAAAGCTAGGCATTCCACAGAAAACAATGGGTTTGCCAACCCTGGATAATGGCACTGGCTCCAAAGCGATGAAAGAGGGTGCAATTTTGGGGGTGGGGAGAGAAGTCCCAGGTAAATGAGGGGTATTTCAATTTCTTTCTGATCACCACTTTCCCCCTTAAATTCCATTTCTCTCTTTCCCCTTGCCTTATTTGAAGATTTCCTTCTACATTCCCCAGCATTTACTGCTTTCAGCCTTGCTGTCCCTCTGTAAATGGAATGAAATGACATTTTAGCTGTAGCCTGCCTTGAGTCCCTGTCAGGGAAAAAGATGGGATGTAATAAATAATAATGATGATGATGATGGAAACCGTGAGAATGATCAGGAACATACCAGAGAGTAAATCCTATTGAACTCAGTAGGGCTTGGTTCTGAGTAAATATGCTTAGGATTGCAGTTTAAGGCTCCATAATCTTTACCCAGTTACTTGGGTGTAAGCTCCATTGAATACAGTGGGACTTACTTCTGAATAGACATGTAAAGGCATGCAGTGTAAAATTTACAATAAAGGAATAAACACTGCACACGATTCCTAAAAATGGCTGACTGCTGAAGCATTGCAATTAAAGAATTTAACGTGGATTGGTTACATTTTCTTTCAAAATTACTAAATTACTCCACACAGTGTCATAGAGAACACAGCATTAAACATCACGGAATAAGACAATCCTATGTGTTGCAGGAAATAAACTCATTTCTAAACTTTACGGCCTACAGATGTACTTCCACACCTCATTTCTCTTGACAGTTCCTCACTATCACTGAAGCTGTTGAACTGGAGAGCATATTGCCAACCACATATTATTGCTCTCTGCCAAAAGTACATGCTTAGAGCTGCATCTAGTTACAGAAACTAACTTTGATCCTTGGAAACATTCCAATCTTTCTATGCTGCTGGATGCTATCAACGAGAGGTGTGCCGAAAAGCTCTGCTAGCCAGGAGGGTTGGTGGAGTGATTGTGGCTTAGGAGTGCAACATGTAAAAAGTCCCTGGTTCAAATCTTACTTGTAACTTGTAAAATTAGGGGAGTTGAAAGGGAAAACATCTCATCACTAAATCAAAATACTCTTAATGTCTTCTTCCAGATGGACCACCATATCTTGCCCTAGTTAGTACCTCATAGTAGTCTTTGAGATTATTATTTTTCAAAGCCTCTAAGCTCACAGAGAGCCCATCTCACTGCATAAAGGCAAAGAATGAGATCATCAATACATGGCATTGAATCTGATAACAGGACTGCAACCATGGATAGCTCAGCTGGTTAAAGCATGGTGCTGATAATGCCAAGGTCACAGGTTCAGTCCCCACATGGGACAGTTGCATCTTCCTGCATTGCAGGAGGTTGGACTATATGATCCTCACGTTCCCTTCCAACTTTACAATTCTATGATTCTATGATTGGAAGTTCCCCTTAAGTAGTTTGCCCTTAATGGCACTAGGGAAGGTGCTTAATGTGAGTCCGGAGAGGCGCTTTGATAAGCTGGGCTGGTCCCTGACATATACAGCGACAGAATAAGGAAGAGGCAAGAAGAACATGGGTAAATGTCAACAAATGCAGCTTGGGCTTGTTTGGCCACTTCTTAAAATGAATTCTAGAACATTTATTCTTGCCTCTTCCTTACTTCTGATGCCTTGTCTATTATGTAAATGTCAGTTTTAACTTGCTTGGTGTAGGGATCAGCCTTATTTGGTATGTTGAAGCATATGTAGGAACAATATATTCATTGGCGGTGGGGAGGGAGTCAGTGATTTCCCAGGGCTGTGTCATGCGATAAACGCGACATCTGAAAGCAGCCTAACAGCAACAAAGAGAAATAATTTAAGAATGAGAAAGCGTTCTGAAATATTGCACTGAAATATTGGCGTGCATATGTCCCTGACACAAACAGGTGGAAATGGAAGAAGCGAAGTCTCTTAACGGCTGTCGGAGACGCTCTGGCAAGGAACACCATGGAAATACAAATAAGAAAACCAGTAGGAAGAAGAAAAGGAAGGTCTAGTTCAGATACTTAGTGGCTCCATTATGATTGTCTTTAGACGAACACAAGGTTGTTGACAGCCTTGTGGCAAACTGAGCCAAAGCAGCACCCATGTCAAAAGTCAAGGGTGAAATGGGACCATAAAATACTCTGCTAAACAAACAAACAAAAAACCAAATGTACTTTTCTTTTGTGGCTGTTCATAAATGTTCCAGTCGTGACGGTCAGTGCCATTTTGTTCTTCCCACATTGCACCGCAGTTTATCGGATAGCTTTGTTGCTGGAAGACAGCAAAAGTGACCCCATTGCCTAGGCAACTGTGTGACACTCTATTGCTTTGGCACTGTGCTTCAGCACAGCTCTGGAAGAAAAGAAAAATACCATAAGGGACACTAGGCCATGCTTCCTGTCTCACCATGCTGTGCTCCACGACTGTGCCAGAAGAAAGATAAATGCTGAGCACACAATGGATGAATTTTGTAGGCCCCACAAAGCAAGGATGGAGGGGTCCAACTTTGGACCCTGTGTGAACAAGGCTGAAAGGTCAGAGAGCAACTTTCCACCCATGACCTAACATGGATCACGTGGAGGTAGTCATGGTATGAAATGGTGCCCCCACACTGGGGCTCCATACTTAGCCGCTCTGATTTCCATGACTGCAGCAACTCAGGAAGAGGTCACTATTGTCATCCAAATCACATAGGACTCATGTGGAGAAAGCCTTTCATACAACTGTTGTCTTTACATGACATTAATGGTCATTCATAAATCTGCAGGCCACTGTGTGAAGGCTATTGTGCATCTTAATTGGGAAATATGATCTTAGCATTTCCCCCCCAGATCCAGCAAAAAGGACAAAAAGTGAAGTGTCTAAATTAATAGCAACAACCCTATAGCTTAATTTTCCTAACTATTCTCCACAAGAAAGGTGAAGCCTTCCTATTAGCGGTAAAAAAAAGAAGCAAAAAAAAAAAAAGCCTTATTGCTCACCTGGGAAATGTACATTCCAAATCTTTCCAAGACCACAACTTGCATTTAATCAGCCTCTTTTCCCCTGAGTATGAGAGCAGAGCAAAAGTGCAGAATATTTTAAAGTTTTACTGGAAGAGCAAAGTTGGGATGAATGCTTGTGAAGACAAATAATGAATAAATATGCCTTATCTATCACAAGGGCTATGCAAATGGCTGTGCATTTTCTCAAAGAAGAGTATCATCAAAAGCAAACCTTTTTGGAGATCAAAGCTTCCTTTAGATAATTCCGCTGTACCATCCTTGAACTGTGAGCCTGATCCAAAAAATATGAAGGGGGTCGGGAAAAGGTATTCTCGACATTATGAACTGCCGTTCGCTTTTGAAGAAAGGGAAATTTTAAAAGGAAAACAATATAGCACTGATGAGCTGCATCTCCTTAAGAGCAGTACATTTTCATGATTATGAAATGATTTTGTACTATGAATCCTATCAACTCCAGGAAAAGGCAGTATTTGGAGAAACCAGAAAACATGGTGCGTATAAATGAATTATTTGGCTGAAGTGTATACTTACAACCCTGTGGCTGAATTCTGGGGGCTCTGATGTGTACACTGAACTCTGTGCCCTATTGTTTTCAAATATCAGATAGCAAGGAAGACTTACAACAACTGATGCACATTTTCTTCCCCAAAAAGAAAATGAAGGAAAACCAAAATGGTGACCGTTGGGTTTCCTGTGCAGAACGAATTAGGAACCATTGTTACCTGAACTGAAGGTTCAGTTTGGGGGTATGATGCTACTGCAGACTGTATTTTTCTTTCATTCATTTGCTTAAGACAATGTCCTTCAAGACATACTGTCTGTATAGGGAAAGCTTTCATGTATGAAATTCCTTCCCCAGGCACACTGAAGAAAATCTGGAAATTCCATGCACAATTTGGATGTGCAAGTGCCATGTATATGTGTGCTCAGTGCTACAGTGGTACCTCGGGTTAAGTACTTAATTTGTTCCGGAGGTCTGTTCTTAACCTGAAACTGTTCTTAACCTGAAGCACCACTTTAGCTAATGGGGCCTCCCGATGCCGCCGTGCCGCCAGAGCATGATTTCTGTTCTCATCCTAGAATAAGGTTACCAGACGTCCCTGTTTCCTGGGGACAGTCCCTGGATTTACAAATCAGTCCCGACAAATTCCTATCATTCCTACTGAAGTTGAAAAGTGTCCCCGGATTCATTGAAAAAAATCTGGTAACCTTGGACCTAGAATGGCAATGGCCCCCACCTGAGAGCTGTCAAAACTGAGTTCCAGTGAGTTCCGGCTGGGGGGAGAATGCCCTGTGTCCACTTCTGTGTGTTCACACACAAGAACAACTACATTAGAGTCCCTGCATTGACAGAACAGCAAGCGATAACATTCACTATGTAAACTACATGGGGGGGGGGGCTGCATAATATTTACATACCAAGTTATTTCAAGTAACACGCTAAATCAGATAAAATTAAATTGTTACATTTTCCACTCTTCATGGACTTTAAAGAAAACCCAGTAAAACAGCTCCCCTAGAAGTTCTCGATTAAGAAGAGTTTAATAGAATGCTTACACCATTGCTCAGGAATAAAAATCACTTCATTAAGTACTTGGAATTACATAAATTACACCAACCAGCAAATTTACATAATGATCGAAATTTGCATTTTGCATGGTGTGATAATAATGGGTTTAGAGAGTAATTGTTCACAAACTTTTGCTCAGTCCGAAGCTTCAATATTGGTGTGAGGAAAACTTGATGGATGTCTTCTGCGATTATCTCTCTCCCCTCCCCCTTTTAATCTAGCTATGTCTCTTAGTCCCATTGCAATATATAGTTAGTTTGATTTGTAATTCCCTTCAGCCAAAAGCACACAAATGTTCAAAAACTGAAAGGTAAACAGGATATCCATCAGAAATATTATACTTTCCAAATTTACCATACATTAGAATTTCCATTTTTTAAATGTGACAAATTCTAGACACCAGGACATGTACTCAAAACAGCCAAGTGTCATAGGGGTCCCTGAAGACCAATATTTTGTGTGTGTGTGTGATTTAGGTTTTCATGGACTGGCACTCGCTTCAGCAGATGTATTTAATAGTGTGGGTTCTAGCCTATGAAGCTTATGCCACAATAAACCTGCTAGACTTTAAGGCAGCCTTTCCCAGCCAGGAGCTCTTCAGAAGTTTTGAATTATAACTCCCATCATCCCAGAGCATTGGCTATAATGGCTGGGTTTGATGGAAAATGTAGCCCAAAAGTCTGGAAGGCACTAGATTGAGGAAGGCAGCTTAAAGGCATCACAATATATTCTGCAGTGCTGAAATGTGAATTTAAGTATGTAGGTTGGGATGGAATCATCAAATGCTATACAGTGGTACCTCAGGTTAAGTACTTAATTCGTTCCGGAGGTCCTTTCTTAACCTGAAACTGTTCTTAACCTGAAGCACCACTGAAGAAGAAGAAGAAGAAGAAGAAGAAGAAGAAGAAGAAGAAGAAGAAGAAGAAGAAGAAGAGGAGTAGTAGTAGTAGTAGTAGTAGTAGTAGTAGTTTGGATTTGATATCCTGCTTTATCACTACCCAAAGGAGTCTCAAAGTGGCTAACTATCTCCTTTCCCTTCCTCCCCCTCAACAAACACTCTGTGAGGTGAGTGGAGCTGAGAGACTTCAGAGAAGTGTGACTGGCCCAAGGTCACCCAGCAGCTGCATGTGGAGGAGCAGGGAATTGAACCCAGTTCACCAGATTACGAGTTTACCACTCCTAACCACTACACCACACTGGCTCTCTTTAGCTAATGGGGCCTCCTGCCACCGACGCACCACCGGAGCACGATTTCTGTTCTCATCCTGAAGCAAAGTTCTTAACGTGAGGTACTATTTCTGGATTAGTGGAGTCTGTAACCTGAAGCGTATGTAACCTGAAGCTTCTGTAACCCGAGGTACCACTGTATTGCAGGCTTCATCAAACTCGGCCCTCCAGATGTTTTTGGCCTACAACACCCATGATTCCTAGCTAGCAGGGAACCCAGTGGTCAGGGATGGTAGGAATTGTAGTCTCAAAACATCTGGAGGGCCAAGTTTGAGGAAGCCTGCTATATTGGGTACATCTAGACACAGGAAAAACCCACTATAAATAAATAATAAATTAGATCGTTACAGTATAACAAAAGAAAAAAAAATCTCTATGGAAAATTGTCTTTTAAAATTTCCTGCTCTCTGGTGCCATCTGGTGTTGCTCATTCAAACTGCTGTTTCTTTACCAATGTAGTCGAGTCCATTATTTACTGTCAATGAAATGCCTGACATTATATTGAGTAAACTGGGTGTGTTCTTTGGAGGAAAAAAATAAAAGCTTTTAAATTCCAAGGATCTTGGGAAGCGTGTAGTGCACCCTTGTGCTCAATGCACCATGTCACTTTGCATCCCACACCCCATCACTGAGGGTAATGGCCACATAGTCTTAGGAGTGCCTTTCCACAATACAGTCAAACCTCCCAAACAGCTCCATTTTGGAACTTTTGGCTCCCGAACGCCAAAAGCCCAGAAGTAAATGTTCCGGTCTTCAAACGTTTTTCGGAAGCCAAACGTCCGACGCAGCTTCCGCGTGAGTGCAGGAAGCTCTTGCAACCAATCGGAAGCCGCACCTTGGTTGTCAAAAGTTTTAGAAGCCGAACGGGCTTCCAGAATGGATTACATACGACAACCGAGGTTTGACTGCAGTATACTTAAGTGTTGTACTTTCCACCCCACAGGAGTTCACTCCAATGGGAGAATGTTACAGGTGTATTCACGATACCATTGAAGTAGAAACTCAACCTACCCCATTTCTTCTGTTTTCATCACTGAGAATAAAATACTTTTCTCCATAGCCTTGTCCCCTTCTCCATTCAGGAGCAATTCGTGGTGGTATTAGTGCAACAAACAGTTGTGAAGTGGCTTGTGTATATGTAGACTGATTTTGCTGAACTACATTTGGAAGATATGTTTAATATTTAACATGCGAACCTCAGCAGATTACTTTATATCACCTTTATATTGTGAAGTCCTATGGTTCTAAGACATACTACCTCCTTCATCCTTTTCTGTCAACCTGACAACAAGAAAGATCAAAAAAATAGCTTGGTCTTCATCTCTGAATAGTTAAAGGCATGGGCAAATGGAACCTTTACTAGAGAAAGGCCAGCAGATTATAATGGAGGAAAATGCCAGCCTTACATAAAAAGATCCTTTTTGAGTTCTTCTCTTGTCTCTGACATCAATTTGTAGCCAATTGTGTAGCAGTCAGCCTGCATTTCAAATACTGAAATGTCATTCTTAGAAGTACTGCGGCCCTCTGTAGATGGTTATTTCAGCAAACAGGCACTCTAATTCAGAATGGTAGTGAGAGGAGTGTGGGACAACTTTTGCTTTGGCAGTCAAAAGCAAAATGTTGTGGTCTTACACTTTCCATGCATGAAATTAAATCTGCATGGAATTAATAGTACTTTATTCAGAATGCCTCAGACTTGTCTCTGTCAGGATGGGTAGGCTGTGTGATTCTGCAGTCAGAAATTGAAAGGGTAGGGGAATGTGTGGTTGAGGGTGAGTGTGAAACAGGAACCAATTCACAAGGTCCTGTCAGGAGACAAATATGCCCTCGAGCTTCACGAGTTCCATCAAGTCCACATTGAAATTGAATTGAAATACTTTATTGTCACTTGTACAACTTGTGTACAGTGAGATTACACGAGCACCCCCCACTCAGCTCTCTTAGTCTTAATTCCCCTCGTTTACTGATGCACACCCACCAAACCCAAAAGTCAGTTGCCCTGTTGTTATATTTTCATTCAGCAGCCTAACAGCCCATGGATTGAAGTTATTCTTTACCCTGTTGGTATGACTAATCATGCTTCTATATCTTCTGCCTGAGGGCAGAAGATCAAGAAAGTGCCGGCAAGGGTGTGAATCATCCTTGAGAATTGTCTTCACTCTCCTGAGGCAACGTTCTTCTGCTATTTCATCCAGTAGATTCACAGGACAGCCCGTAATATCTTGTGCTGTATTCACCACCCTCTGTAGGCCCTTCCTATCAAATAATGTCAAACCAGCGTACCACACCATGATGCAGTATGAAAGTACACTTTTTATTGTTGACCAGTAGAAGGAGATCATCAAATGTTGATTGACATCGTTCTTCCGCAATACTCTTAGGAGATGGAGTCTGTTGGGCTTTCTTAACCACCTGGTTTGTATTTATTTTCCAAGTAAGGTCTTCACTGAGATAAACTCCTAGGAATTCAAAGGAAGAGACTCTCTCCACACAGCCCTCCCCAATGTACAGCGGGATTAGTTCTCCTCTCTTCCTCCGGAAGTCCAACACTATCTCCTTTGTCTAAATTCTCTGATAACTTCACTTTCTTTACTGGGATATACATTATGTCCACTCCTGCATGAGACAGATGTGAAACTAGTGGGCTTTAATCTGGGCCCCAAGGTAGACAATGTTCTGCATGGGCTTCAATTCACACTTTTCCAAATTCATCTCAAATCCATGTGTCCTGAGCCACGATAGTGGGGTCTGGACTTCTCTTCTGTGCTGTCCCCTCAACAGGGCCTTGATGAGAATGTCATCAAGACAGGAATGGAACCTGCACCCACAGGGTCCTGTGATGAGCCATCAGGGCTACTAAGAAACTGGTGAAAACCCTGGGGTCAGAGGTGAGGACAGAGATGAGGGGGAGAGCTCTGTGATGGTAACACTGGTTGCCATACCAGAAATCCTGTGGCTCCAGTTGAATGGGTTATGAAGATACGCTTCCAACAGTTCTCTTGATGCCATCCAGTCACCTTGATCAATAGATTTGGTGACAGCCTTCATAGCTTCCATTTTGAACATTTGTACTCCATCAACTTGTGGTCCAAATTTTACCAAGTATCCTCATTACTTTTCAGGGCAAGGAATATAATGGAGGAAGCCCAAGTTCCTTTCTTCAAGGCTAGAACCAATAGCACAGCTCCGAAGGTTAGCAACGGCTTTATGGCTTTGTCTAGTTTCTTGGAGCCTGGAATTATCATGAACTTCACCCTTGGCACTCTGGAAAACTCTAAAGAGGAAACTCTTTATATCGCCCACTTCTCTGTTGTCATTCTAATCCATTCAGGGCCAAACAATGAAGCCTGTCCCCAGCATCACCCCTTGCAGCACGGGGTTCCTGGTACAGTGGTACCTCGGCTTAAGTAGTTAATTCGTTCCGGAGTCTGTTCTTAACCTGAATCTGTTCTTAACCTGAAGCACCACTTTAGCTAATGGGGCCTCCTGCTGCCATCATGCCGCCGGAGCACGATTTCCGTTCTCATCCTGAAGCAAAGTTCTTAATCCGAGGTACTATTTCTGGGTTAGAGGAGTCTGTAACCTGAAGCGTATGTAACCTGAAGCGTATGTAACCTGAAGCGTATGTAACCCAAGGTACCACTGTATTTTGATGTCAACATAGTGATGGGGGGGGGTAGTTTCACTATCAGCAATGACAGTGGTGGACCTTGGGGTCTCAAATTTCAGCAGCAACCTGTACAACACAAAAATTTGGTGCCGCATGCCTCTTGCCTTCCATTTTACATCACAGTTGTGGCACCCTCAAGGCTCTGCGCCCAGTGTGAACAAGCCAGTTTCACTCCCCTAAATATACCTCTGGTGATGATTCTTGTTCTGGGCACCCCTCCTGTAAAACCAGACCCATGCAGCACAGACTACAGGCTGTTGTTACTAAAGAGTCTTGGGGCAACTGCCAAATTTATCATGGCAAAAGTAGACTAGAGGCCTCGTGCATACAAATTTGCTGATATAAATACACATGGGGGAGCTTGAAATTGTAAGCACTGATCTCAGAGGGAAATGAAATGCAGAAAGCACAGGCAGTTGCAATTATATGATTAACAGTGGCCATTCATAAAGAATGTGTAGATGTTAGCACAAACATCCCGACATTGGTCTGCTAATTAATATTGGTTTTGCAATTAGAAACCCTGGGAAAGCAGGTTGTACCCCAGAGGTAGAACATCTGCTTTGCATGCAGAAGCTTTCAGGTTCAATTGCTGGTGTCGTCAGGTATGGCTGCAAATGGTTCCTACCTTAAACACTGCCAGTTCAATGTAGAAAACTCTAAGTTAGATACAGGTTGTGTGGTGGTAGCTTTCCATGTTCCTAGCCTATTTCCCCAATTCAAGCCACATGCGACAGAACAGAATCTCTTGACAGCTGTAATTCACTGGTTTTCTGTTGCAGTCTCCCTCAATGGGATGGATATCTTTAGCAGTGATTAGCTGCTAATCCATTTTAATCATTTTGGCATTAGAAGTTAAACACGGTGCCTTCATTAGTGGAGGGGAAATGAGTAACGTTATGAAGCCAGGGAAAATACAAAAAAAAAAATCAGGAATGTGACAAGATCAAAAGGAAAGCATTCCAGTTTACTTGGACCTCAGAAAGCTTTGCAGATTTAGACATGAGTACAGAAAAGTGAACAGAATTATAATTTGTTTTGGAAATGCAAGCTTATCCAAAATTCCATTCATAATAAAAAGTTATTCGTTAGAGATCAGAGTGCTTAATACCATGCCACAGGATAGTCACAAAAGTGGGACTTTCCTCAGGTAATAGAAATTGATTGTAAGTTATTTTTCATTACTGTTTTATGTATCTGTTGTTCAAGCCTGCTCTGGGGTTCTGGGATAAAATATGGAATATTAAGTTTAATAAATAAATAAGGCCTCAAGGGAGAAATAGCTTGATTCATTTGCTATACATCTAAATATGGGATCGGCAAAAATAGAAGCAGCAGCCTGCTCTGGTTATTAAGCTATGATTCATCTTTTGTAAGGTCTTTTGGGATGTTTGGTTTACATGCTCAACAAGTGAGCCAATCCCTTGCAGTTCTATTTTTTTTTAATCTATGTTCAGTAAACATTTTACACATATTTGTTTTAATGCTTTCATTTCTGTGTTGTTTTTTTATTTTAGTGAAATTAATTCAATCAATTAATGCAGCCCATCAAATGTCATGTTAAAAAAACATCAACACTGTTTAGAAGGTAAATTATGTAAAGTAATGGTTAAAATGCTAATGAAAAGATACCAGCAAATATGATTAGCACTCCAAACAAGATCCTGGCAGATTCAATCCCAACATAATCATGTCACCTCTGTGGAAGGAATACAAATGAGATGTTCAGGAAGGAGACAGTTGGAGAAAAACAGTATTTTAAAATATTATATCAACTCTGCTTCTGGTACATCATGGCCGCTACGAACCATTGCCCACAATGCACCAACCCACAATAAATCAGACCTCTAATTCACCAGTCATAATCCATCATGAGAGAGCCAGACAGGAGAAATTGTGTTGTATTGCACAGTACACGCCTTTCTGAGATCTATACCTCCTTGGCGATCTGGGAAATTTAACAGCTACACAATGTGCTGAAGTAACGATGCTTTTAAATAGCAGCTAATCAGAGCAAACAAATAATTGTTTCCAAACCTAAGATGCAGAAGAGACAATGGTTGTTTAGGAATTGGAAAGTAAAACTGCTACCCAGCAATAGTGTTGAATGTCATTCTATGAAACAGATAACCCTGGATATATTTTTTTTAAAAAAAACCAAAGCAGCAGAGATACAAAAAAACAAAACAAAACTGACATGACTCTTACATTCATATGAATATTAAACAATGTGGCATTCTGGCTGATCAATTTAGTCTCCAACCTGTTGAAAAGACTGCTAACTATACTACAATTACTATACTACAAGTCATCATGCTAAAATGTCTCACAGCATCAGTAACACTGAAGAGAAAGTGTAAACAGAAGGTCACATGTTCATTTTAGCAATGTTCAGGAAAAGGGAGAGGAATCCTTCAAGGATTTCCTCTAAGGAAAGGAAGTCCTATCACTAGGGGAAAACCACCAGAGGATCTTTGTCCTACTCTTTCTGTATGGATGTGTATGGATGGAAGAGGCAGCAGTCTGAACCTCAATGCAATTTTCCCAGGTCATTTAAGGACCTAGATTTCATTGCACACAAAAGTTATAGAAAATGTGCATGCATTTGTGTGTATGTGCACACTGTACAGGGTGAGTCTTTTAAAAGAGGCGCCATGGAACATGTGTACTCTGTATCCATGGGGCTTCTTTTAAAGGACTCACCCTATATGTAGATGTATAGAATGCAGTTTCTTTGTAAATGTACATCAAAAGGTGTGAGGAATATGCACAAACTTCTGAAAAAAATGCTTTGAGGAAGCAGACAACATACAGAGACAGCAAAAATATTTTTGTTTTTTAAAAAAGCATTACATATCCTGTTATCAGGTGATTGACGGGTGGGTGGGTGGGTGGACTGACAGTTGGCCCGCCTGCCAGATCCACTTACAAACCATTGGCCTAAGGCCACCTAGTGAGTTCATGACCAAAATGAAATTTCAATTGGCTCGTGTTCTTAGCCACTATTCCAAAATAGCACTAGATGTAAGAAGCCAAACATGATTCGTAAAGCTAGATGTGTAAGCCCTACAACACAATATTGAAGTATATTATTACAGTACTTCAGAATACCCCCTTCCATCCCTTCTAGTTTCTCTCACACAAACCCGCTGACCAGAAATTGTCAAGAGGCTGTACCTAGTGATGGAGAATATTCTCGAGAATGAGATTCAGAAAGTCCTTCTATGTTTTCTTAGCTCTGATAAGTTGGAACAGGAGTAAGAGAGATAATTTACTCTCGGGGCCTTAAGTTGGTAGTTATACCCCTCTCAACCTCACAGGGATTCTATATCAAGAGGACCGGCATTTAACTGTTATCATCTTCCACACCTCTGTAAACTGGCAATATGCAAGCAAAGATGCGAACAATCCAGGATTATAGCAAGTTCATGCGGATTTTCAATATCTAAGTGGTATGTAGATGCATCTCATTTTGTGTGTGAACAAACAGCATCTTTTAAAAAAACAAAACCCAAGGAAGGCACAAAACTGTATTTTTTAAACAAAGATAGCGGACTTCTGAGGAATATGAACTAAAAATTAAAGAGGGAAAATTAAATTCACCCCTGTTCTCTTTTTTGTAACAGTGATTTTCAGTTCAGAAAATCATTCAAAATTATTTCAAACTTATGAGAGGCAAGAGAAAGTGTGAACAGCTTATGTCCCCTGTTTTCACTCATCTGCAATATTTGAAATGCAAGTTTTCATCCATTTAATAGCTCATCACTCATCCCTCCACGCAGAAATTTATGGATACCACCCCGTTTTCCAAGTTTGGTGAGGGTGGAGGTGGAGACTGTTCAAGCCCACCTTACCTGAACTGCATTGGGCTCTAACCAACCAAGCTTACCAACAGAAATTGGCTTTCTTTACTTTGAAACAGGGATCAAAGGTTGGTTATGCAAATGAGGATTAATTGGTTGTTATCAGGGTGTACCCAGCCTCTGTTAATGTTATTACCCACTTCAGGCATGTGCAAAGTCAGCTTCAGATATCTGGCCCTCTTTGAAAAAAGTTTGTGCATCCCTGAATTCTACTTGATATATTGCCTCCTCATCTTCCCTTTCCCCTTCCTCTTTCCTCTCTCCTGTCATTCTCTCCACTCACATGATCATAACTTTATAGTAACCAGCAATTTTCTGCATCCTGTTGCTCAACTGTGAACCTGCCCACCAACTGGTTGCTTTAAAACACAAGCCACAATTTGGGACTTGTAATTCCAGTTCGCCCTAAGTAGATCTGTTAGGTCTCAGATGAAATAAATCTCCAGGCCATTTGTCTGATTGCCACTCCTCTCCATTTTTCTGGGCCTTCACATCTCCAGCTTGTCCAGTTGGCCATGCTCCCTGGCCCATCCTACATAATTGTGACATTACCAGGTACTGATTTGTGACATCAGTAAGTCAGCCTCAGGCTTTGGAAGACTGAGATGTGGCAACTGTAGCCCTGTCATCCTCCATACTCACATCAGGGCTTCAATAGAATCATTTCCTTCCATCCTGTGCAACTGAGTCCACAGCAGATTTTGAATCTGTTACCTGGGGGACATCGAGTGAGGAATTTGCCTTGTCACCAGCCATAGGAATCTGGCTATGAGGTATATTGAATGTTGGTTACTCATTGACCAGCTGAGGTGGGAGCTGGGTACATGTCTACCTATGTGTGTACATGAGCAGTGGCGTAGCGTGGGGGGTGCAGGGGGGCCGGCCGCACCGGGCAGCAACATCTGGGGGGCGCGCTCGCACTCAGAGCTCTCTGCCCCTACCAGGTTAGGGGGCGCAAATTACTTGCCTTGCCCCGGGTGCTGACAACCCACGCTATGCCACTGTACATGAGTGTATATGAGAGAGTGTGGGGTGAGCACACCCATTGTTGAACCTAAGACTAAAAGAGGACATGTCTCATAGTGCGGGGGGGGGGAGGATTTTATATTTGAAACAGGCCAATATGTTTCGACCAGTGCATATTTAAATGCTTTCTTCAGGGAGTTGCAAAACAGCTAGTAGAGATCTCTTTTGGATACATTTCCCATTAACTGGGTCGCCAGTTAATGTTAATGCAGTTAACGTGTAATGCAATGAATAAAGAAGCAATTTGATATGATCCACTCTTCCACATCTGTAATTTCTCCATTCAGTTTGAACCACACTAATTTTAATAGAAAATTTTGAGTCAGAAAATTGAGATAATGGTAAGTGTGCTTAATGTGCTTTTAACAGATTCAGTCGTGTTCAGTATCTCTGAAGCGGTATTTGATACAGGAAAAATAAATCAGAATGTAGTATCTGTTGCAAAGCTTTCTTTTTCTCAAAATAATTGACAATGTCTGGAATTTATGAGATGCCATCGTAGAGTTAGAAGGAACCACAAAGATCATCTAAGTCCAATTCCCTTCAGGTCCTCATAGCTTCCTGTCCAGCTCCACACATCACAGCTTCACCAATAGTACATGTTCTTTATAAATTGATATAGCAAATGTTGAAATTAGTTTATGTATGTTTGAGGCAGCCAGCATGGTGTATTCCACATACTACAATGGACTACAACGCCGTTCTTTCCTGACCATATTGACTGGGAGTTGATTTTATGCTACCTTCAATCATAGAATCACAGAGTTGGAAGGGACATGCAGGTCATTGAGTCCACCCCCCTGCAGTGCAGGAATATGCAGCTATCCCATATGGGGATCAAACCTGCAACCTTGGTGTTGTCAGCACCATGCTCTAGCTCAGGGGTAGGCAACCTAAGGCCTGGGGGCCGGATGCGGGAAAATCGCCTTCTCAATCTGGCCTACAGACGGTCTGGGAATCAGTGTGTTTCTACATGAGTGGAATGTGTGCTTTTATTTAAAATGCATCTCTGGGTTATTTGTGGGGCATAGGAATTCGTTCTTTTTTTCCCTTCAAAATATAGGCTGGCCCACCACATGGTCTGAAGGACGGTGGACCAGCCCATGGCTGAGAAAGGTTGCTGACCCCTGCTCTAGCCAGCTGAGCTATCCAGCAAGATGGTTTCCTTTACTTACCCCTGACTTCTCATAACACAAAGGCTGCATCCTTTTGTTTCTGGCCTCCTTCTAGTTTGGAATTTTTACATTTGTAAAACACACCTTCTCCTAAGGACTTGGTGCAGCACATATATCCCATTTGATCACGAGCTCCAGACATGCATAGAGCACTCAACTGCATGACAGTGTCCATGCAGTTTTGTTCCCTGTTTGTCTTCCTCCTTATCTTGCTCCATAATCTGATGAGCCCCAGGATAGGAAGACTGCCTGTGAGGTTTATAATCTTATACATTAAACAGAATTGCATTACTTTTGTACTTTAAAAAATGCAAGGTTTTGGGAGCAATAGCTGAATTCTCTTTGTGTGTGCACACCCCCGCGCGCGCACACACACACAGACACACAGGCACTCTCCTAACATGATTTTATCAAAATGCTCAATTTACATCCCTGTAAAGCTAAGACACAGTGTTTCATTGCGAGAGACATTTGCAGCCAACATAGTTCAGCAGGCAATTTATTCGATTTCATATTTCTTTTAGCTGGACTATCCCATTTCTGATGTGTGTATTGCAGTTCAACCTCTTAGAAAAATACACCTACTGTATCTTCATTTATTCGTATAGCCTGTCATCAGGGCATAAAAACAAAGTTCACTCAGGAGACACACAAGAACAGAAGGAAGCCGAAAGGGTAACCTTTGTGAGATGAATTTATTTTTTGAAAATGGATGGGGAATTGGGGAGGGAGGGAATAGTAAAGTAGCATGATTCACTCTCTAGCATTCACATTAAGATTTATTCAATTACCGCAGCAGCGTAACAGAGCCAGGATAGCTTGTGAATGCTGGGTGGGTCAGTATGACCCTCAATTCTAAAATCAAGACTATACCCTTATGAGAGAATTATCAGAAAGAAATTGGTGCGCTGAAAGAGAAACCTAATGTCTTTATAATATCTGCACATTTCTTTAACAACGAGGACATCACATATCTTGCGATAAATTCAAAGCCTTGAAGAATATGCTAGGAATAGACTTTGGACTTTCAAATTTCAGTGGTGCCCTGCGTGGACCCAAAATTCAGGGGGACCTCACCTCTCACCTTCTCTTCTGCTCATGCAGTACACCATAGTTGTGACACTCTGTGACGCCCCCTAAACTCAGCACCCAGTGTGGCAGAACCAGTCACGCTGCCCTAAATTCGCCTCTGAATACACTCTATTTGGGATCTCGTCTGTGAAATTAGGGACGAACTATACCTGTTTCCAAATCTACTTCACTAGCTTGTCTTAGCCTCACAGACATTGTAAGCAATATGTAAAGCGGTAGTTCTAGAAGAGTAGCATGCTATTGCTCTTCTCATTTTCCCTTTCATGTTTCCAATCAAAATTTGCAGGTGAGTGGGATCACAGATGCCAGCCCCATTTAATTGTTGTTGTTGTTTAGTCGTTTAGTCGTGTCTGACTCTTCGTGACCCCATGGATCAGTGCATGCCAGGCACTCCTGTCTTCCACTGCCTCCTGCAGTTTGGTCAAACTCATGCTGGTGGCTTCGAGAACACTGTCCAGCCATCTCGTCCTCTGTCGTCCCCTTCTCCTTGTGCCCTCCATCTTTCCCAACATCAGGGTCTTTTCCAGGGAGTCTTCTCTTCTCATGAGGTTGCCAAAGTATTGGAGCCTCAACTTCACAATCTGTCCTTCCAGTGAGCACTCAGGGCTGATTTCCTTAAGAATGGATAGGTTTGATCTTCTTGCAGTCCATGGGACTCTCAAGAGTCTCCTCCAGCACCATAATTTAAAAGCATCAATTCTTCGGCAATCAGCCTTCTTTATGGTCCAGCTCTCACTTCCATACATCACTACTGGGAAAACCATAGCTTTAACTATATGGACCTTTGATGGCAAGGTGATGTCTCTGCTTTTTAAGATGCTGTCTAGGTTTGTCATTGCTTTTCTCCCAAGAAGCAGGCATCTTTGCATTACCATTTCATTACCTCTATGCATTACACAGAATGTTAATTGCAGGCGCTGCACATATACAACTGTGTGCACATATATGCATACGGCTTTGCATACTTCTGGAATCATAACTGTGCTTAGCTTCCCATTTATATATATAGGCCCTATACAGGTTTTCAACCTTTTTGAACCCAGGACTCCCTTGACCAACCACATTCTTTCTGAAACTCCCCTGTGGAAGCCACTTACACTGGGGTTCCATTACAGGATGCGCATAAGTGGGGATTTCCCTGTTCCGCCCCTTTTCAGCGCCATTTTTGGCTCATGTTTAAGTGGGAATGCATGTGTCCTCTGAATGTTCCTCAGAGAGAAAACGCTCATGCAGGGAGATATGGGCTGCAAGTTAATGAAAGAACAGCCCCTGGGGCTCCCCTGAATGTTCCTCAAGTCTCCCCAGGGAGCCACAGCACACTGGCCGAAAACCAATGCAATGCACACAAAGGTGTGGGTGTGTGCATGTGTGTTATGCTCCGCTCAAAGGCAGAAGCCTGAGGCAGTGCCAGCAGACAAGGGAGATTGGAGGCAGGGCCAGATGGTACTATCCCACTTCCCTCCATGATTTACTGAATATGTAGAGGGGGATGTGAGAAGAGGCCACAATGCAAAAGTATGATCATTTTCACCTTGTGGAAATTGAAAATGTTATTTGCTATATTGAGGGGGCTGTATGCTACAATCACAGAATATACAGCCTTCAAAATTACATTTTGAGACAGGAAAGTTCTGTGAATCAATGGGGCATTTCTGCTGCTTGTCACACACCCCTTTTAAAGGAGGAGGAGTATTTCCTCAGAGGGTGGTGCAACAGGAGAGCTTACAACCTCATAAGAGGCTGGAAATAATGCCTAGAAAATACCAAGTTAGGTCCATCTGAACCTTTTCCTCCAATGACCTACCATGGAGGGGGAAGGGAACTGGGTGGACTCCTTGGGACAGAAATGAAGCAAGGAAAAAAGAAATAAATATGGATGTTTTGACATTTCAATTAAGGCCAAATGAGTCTAGCAATTCTGTACCTGCTTTTGTGTGTGTGAGGTTTGTTTTTGTTTTTCATGGCACTAATGATAGCTTCTGGTAGGAGGGTGATTTAGATCAGGGCAAGAGCAAGGAAAGAAAGGATTTAAAGCACCACTTCTGTGTCCTTCAAAGCAGTGACACGTAAGATCCTAATCATGTGTCTACTTTGACCTTAAATGTTCATTAGATTTGGAGTTTATTAGGTTCTGGTCTAAATAATCAAAAAACTATCTGGAAAGTTAATGTAGCAATGATGAGGAAATGGGTCATGAAAAGGACATCAAAGGTCATTTAGTCAACTCCCCTATGCCAATACAGGAAAGCCATTACTGGACTTTTCCTGATAAATGACCACCCAGGGTCCACTTAAACATCCTCCATGAAGGAGAATCCACTATCTACTAAGGAGGTCTGTTCCATTATCAAATAATTTGTACCATCAGGAAGTTATTCCTAACATAAATTCGGAATCCCCTCTGTTTCAGCAAACTCACTGGTTTGGTTCCTATCCTCTGGATCAACATAAATTTGCTCCAGACCTGAAAATGGCCATCATATTACCTTTTAATCATCTTTTGTCCAGGGCGAGCTCCGCCAGCTTCGTTAGTCCTTCCTAATAGGAGCTGAGCTTATGTCACTTGCCATCATTGTTACCTTCATTTGGGTACAGTCCCCCAGGTGAAGCCTGACCAAAGCAGAAAGGGGGTGGTCCAAAATTGCTTCTTATGTGCCAGACAATATGCTGTTGGATGCAGTCTAGGATTTTAGCTGCAGCACTACATGGCTGACTCATAGTTAATTTGTGATATGCTAAGACCACGGCTTTCTGAAGAGCTGCAAATCAACAGAGACATGCAGTCATTCCTTTATTCACACCTTGAGCTGATGCAGAAAACCAAAACAACCACATAAGACCCGCCTTGTGTTAGAAGACACAATCTGAAGGTTGAATAGAATGCTGGATGAGACAAGTCTGATAGGACTTATTCTTTCATATGGCAATAGGAGTACTCAAAACTATTTTACCAGGGAACAAACCAACGATGTTGCTAAAGAGGTCATTAGAACTGATAAGGACCAACCTCTAATTTCACATCAATACAGTGGAGAAAGGTGGGAGGGACGCTCACTTTTAATGCTTTAGCTCAGAATAATTTCAGCCTTAAAGGTTAAGATTCAATACACCATACAACGAGTTCCATGTATTCAATGTGTGTGTGTGTGTGATTTCTTAAAAAGCTGACTCCTGTGCAATATACCAACCCACGTTTGGAACTTGTGAGAGGGTTGCCGTTTATGACAGGGAAAGATGCTTACTGTTCAAAAAAAAGGGGGGATATTCCAATGGACATATTGAAGCCCCTCAGCTTTGGATCATGGCCAAGCTTAACTGAATGGGGGGGGGGATGTTGGAATCTATGAAACAGCACCATAAGTGTCTTTCCTGCAAACAGAGTAAGGTGCACCCAAAAATAAAGGACCTTACATTCCCTTTTGTAAAAGTAGCGTAACAGTATCTTTGGAGCAAACTGCACAGTTGAACTTGCTTGCATATTTGTTGAAAAGTGGCGCTGTCTCACTCTCAGACTCTTAACAGTCAGCCTCAAGAGGATATCTCAGTGGTTAAAGAACAATGCTCATGCTTTGACAGATAGGAAGAAGCTTTAGAAAACTTCACTTAAACATTCCCAAATCAGGGAGGCATATATCTAGAAAAAGAGGTGCTGGAACTCACCATGAATGCCTCTCTTGTTCTCTTAGAATGGCAATAGCACCCACTTCAGAGGTGCCGGAACTTAGTTCCGGCTGAATATATGTTTATCTGGCTGAATATGTTTATACACACTATAAACATGACAATTTCACAATTTAACTAAGCCAAGGGATCTCAAATGAAGCTCTCCTCATCCCCCACCCCTACAGAACATGGCATCTGCATCCCCATTGTATGATTCTATACAAGACTTCAGACAACCAGCTCGAAAGACAGAGGAGTGATTGATTATATGCATAATAAGCGCCGACATCTGAATGCCTAGACTGAAGGGACTTTGCACAAAGCAGCCCAGCTTCTTGTTCAAAAGACAAAACCCATCAAATGCATAAGAAAACATCTCTGATCAGCTCAGTACATTTGCAAAACGGGCTCTTTGATTTGTCCGCCTCTAGGCCAGAGACCATTCATTCCAACCCAAGAGATATCGCACACAGAGGTGGCCCTTGCTGCACCAGGAAATGTGGGCACTGGCTAGATGCCCTGGGTACCTCTGTTGCCCTGAATCTTTGGACATGAGTTATTGAATGTGGGCCCTGTTTGCACTGCATGGTGTGAACCACCAATCACTGTGTCAAGCTACACAAACATTGTTGGGCACGGCTATATCTGGATGGGTGCCAGAGTGTTTTGAAATAAAAGTGAACAGCAGCAGAACAAAGGAGTATACCTTTACATATCAAAGGTGTTTTGTGTTTTTAAAAGGGATAGCCATTCATTATTCTCAACAACATCCTGGTGCACTCCCAAACCTCTTGCTTTTGCTAATGGCACTGGGGAATGGGCAATGAGAGGACTCTGAATTTGTGTTATAGCAACCCATTGTCACAGCAACCAGCAAATAGAGTTCTGCCATCTTTCAGCTCCCTTTGCTATAAAGGGTTTGGCATGGATCTCAGCGAAAACTTAATTTGAAGCTTACCATTTAAAATAGGTACATTGGCTGGGAAGGTTACAAGATCCCCTTCCCAAAGCCATATTAACATTTGAAATAATAAAAAGAGATCATTTGGAATGAATTAGTTCTTTCCATAAATATGTTTGTGATACTGCTTTGTGATAGTTACCTGTTTGAGAAGGGGCTCCCATGCCTGTTATTTGTAATATTTACTAATCTAACATCTACTCTGACAGCTGAAAAACAAAAGCTTTCATTCTTATTACAGCTCATTCTCTTTGGGAGATATTTCTCCCTCTCTGACCTCTCCAAATACACATTGGGCTTGAAATGAATGGTTTTGTTTGATTCCTTTCCTCCAGAGCAATGCAGCAGTATTTGATTGTTTTTTAAGGGATCAAGCTGCTTTTTCTATTGAGTAGCACCATCTAAACTTATGGCTTCAAAGGAAATAATATATATATTTTTAAAAATGGCACTAAGACCCTGAGCTGTAGAAAAGTTTCTCCTCTTCTCAAGCCACCCCACGCATCCCCCACAATATTTCTCTCTCAATTCTGACTGAACACCACCCTGCTATTCTAGTGCTTTGGCCTCAGGGCTGTTCATGGATTACCTCTCTGTGACTGTACCATCAAGTGATGACTGGCAGAGCTGTATGTGTGAACTTTCGTATCAGTTCATGACATCTGAAATGCAGTGTTTTTCAATGTATTGAGTCCACCTATTTAATTACTTGTCATCAGGTGCAGATAAATCTAGATATACATAAATGTGAGTACTGGCCTCAGAGAAAACCATTTATAAGCAAAGCTCCCCATTTACTGCCACCAGAAAAAGCCATAGCATTACAAATACTATTGTTGATGAGACTCAATATATATATTGGGGGTAATTCCCAAATTAAACCTCAAATATCTACAGATTTTTTTTAAAAAATAGTGACTATTAAAAGTAGACTGTAAACAGAAACTAGTGAGGTAGTGAAATATTACTCCTGGACCCCAAAATTTAAATGTACTTACCATATTTATATTCCAGCTTTCTTCAACAACAAATAATGAGGTCTGCTAATTTACTTGCATAGACCACTGGAGACTATAGTGATTTAAAAGAAGTCTAAAATTCACATTTTGACTAAAGCAAAATTTGACATTTTGAAGTTTCTTTAAACAAATCATCCAAAGGAATTCTGAGGTAAGTTCACAGAAGCTCAATAATATTAGAAAAGCTTGCTGGGGACACACAGTATGGAATCTGTATACCTCTAAGTTGTCATGGAATTCCATCCTGAATAAAAACTGAGGGAAATGAGGAGGGTCCTTCATAAGTGAAACATCTACAGAAATTTTGAATAGACCCCAACAGAATTTCAGTACAGCCTGCAAAAATTCACAGGTTCACACATCTGTTCCACTAACAGTACCTTCTCTTAATAGGCTACCTCTCAGGGCTAAACTAGCCATGTTTTGGGAGATCCAATCAACAGGATTCTTCCATTTTAATAGAAGATAAATAAAAAAAATGGCAGGAGTGTACAATTCAGATCAGGGCCACAGTGCTGTGGGAAAGTGGAGCTGAGCCCCTCCCCCCATCCTTTACCCCTACTGTAATTTGCCTCCATCCAAGCTTCTATTTGCTCCACAAACATCTTTTCCCCAGCCATATTTTCCAATTTTCAATGCTTCCCCTTGGTTGCTTTTATCTTTAGAGAATAATCTTGGCTTTTAGACTTGAAGGTGGTATTCTCATCTGCATTTTCCTAAACAGTGATGGGATTGCTCAGACAAGGGGAGCAAGAACTGTCCAGGAATCGATTCACGCTGTACTTCACAAGCATATCTGCTACATGTATATTTACTATATTTACTCATGCTGACAGATAAATAAACTGTGAAGGGGAAGTACATGCTTGCAAACATCTTGTGGGGATGGACTGGTTAGGCATAGCTCCTAAGCACAGTCGCTACCTGTTCATCACAGGTTTGCCTCCCCTCAGTGTGAGGGGTTGTCCGCACCAAGTGCTACTGTGAACATAGCTAACACACTCACTGCATAAAGTGTGTGTGTCAACCCTAAAATTGCAAAGATACTCAGCTTTAGAGACAGCCACCTTGAAGAAGTAAAGGGAATCCCAGGGAAAAGCTTGCTTGAGGCTTGTGGATTGAGCAAAATCCGAACATTTACATACTTGTCTCTGGCTAATGTTCTTTGAATTCTCTTGACAGCAGGATTATACATATTCTATATATTTTAAAATTCGGAAATATCACAGAACAGATCATTTCTACTTTAAACAACATTAAACTTGCCCTTGTCATTTCAGCTCGGAGTTTTAAATTCAGCACCATCATTAAGTCCATCTTCAAAGTCAAGGTAACTGGATTTTCTTTCAATAGATTGCTCTAGAGAAATCCTTTTCATTTTAATGGAAAGATGAAAGCTAACCTAAAAGCATCTTCTTGCACAATATTCTAATAGCAAATATATCTGCTTTTAAAAGGATGATCTTTAGTTCAGTGGTCTATATCTACCACTGGATTTTGGCCTTTAAAACACATTGATTTTTTCCCCCTACTGACTTTCACAGTGCAAATGTCATTGTTAGATATAGCATTTGAACCAAGTAAGATATTCATAAACTGGATATAGTGGGTTTTTTCAGATTTTACCTTGGTCTCTCAATCTAATAACAACCTAACAAAATTTTGAAGGAAACATCCACCTTTTAGTTTAAGTTACTGGATAGTTTTAAAACAGATAGCATTTGATTTTTTTGATTTTTGGAAAATGAGGCTGGTGGTTGGTCCAGTACTAAGACAGAGAACCTATAACCAGCACATAAATATTTCGTTTTTCAAAGGAAGATGTGACCAGTAATGGCATAATTATTTCAATTTGAGAAGTAACTGAAATCTTAGCATCTTATAGACTAATTCCAAGTCAAGAAATATGGTAGAGGACCTCCTTCCATATAGAAGACTTCTCAGAGAAACTATGGGAAGGGTCCACCTACCCAGGCTTGTCCACAGAAGTTCTTCCACTTGCTCAACAGCAATTTCCTCTCTTCTTCTCCTTCTGCAAATGAATCCCTCCCAATGTAATCTCTCACAACATACAGGAGCAAAAGGGGCAATCTGTTAAATATATACCTCCACCCATTCCATTGGAGCACATACACGATAGTGCAAAATAGAGGCCAACCCTATCATGAAGGACAATTCAAAAAAATTCCTTCCAGTAGCACCTTTTTTTTTTTTGTTTTGACTATGGCAGACCAATTGACAATTTTTTTGTTTTGACTATGGCAGACCAATACGGCTACCTATCTATAAAGGACAATTGTAAGGGGTGCCTACCACACAATATTTCCTGTGACAGCCATTGAAGACAGAAATTCATCTTGCTTTTACAAATTCTCCTTTGCTGGTTGCTATGATCAGTCAAACAGCATTGATGGTGCCAATTAATTTCATGACATATGTTAACGTTGCATGCCACCCCAATCCCAGAGTGGTGTGATATTCCAGAGGTCCCAGGAGCTTACCCAGGGTTCATATTTCCTCTTGGAAATGACTGTGGGGGTCTTTATGATATATGGTTTATTTACACAAGTATGCCTTCTGAGCCTGCAATGGAGGGGTTCACAGCAGTAACACCCCAAAAGGCTCCCATTTCTCCCATTTCTCCCATAGCCACAGCCTTGGATTCAAGCAGAAATCAAACGTTGCTCTGACACTCTCTCCAGTTTGCTGCTTTTCCTCTCACTCACATCACTGCCACTCAAAACTCTGGCTTTTTCTGTTGACAAAGGAGACACCACCCATTTGCCATCTCACACTGAGCCCCGTAATCCCCCATCACCTCACCAGGAAGTCCAGGAATTAAAAGGCTTGATTAGATTTTAACACTTGCTGGATCTGGGGATTAGAGGGGTCTAGCATGCAGTTTAACACCCAAAAAAACCCTCATAACATCATTTTGAGATTTCCACTGGTAAAGACGAACATACAAAAAAGGGGGAAAGATCTGATTACCAAGCAATCAAAGATAGAACTATTTCTGCTCTTGC
Source organism: Podarcis gaigeae (assembly GCF_964106915.1). Taxonomy (NCBI): domain Eukaryota; kingdom Metazoa; phylum Chordata; class Lepidosauria; order Squamata; family Lacertidae; genus Podarcis; species Podarcis gaigeae. The sequence goes on along the minus strand of NC_139681.1, from coordinate 25,596,963 downwards.
TTCATGCTGAGGAACATTAGACTATTGGACTGCCTACTGAGCTACATTTGCACCACTGGCATGGGGTAGACTGTAGCAGGCCTCACTGAAGGATGAAATGCCCATTTATCACAATATAATAATATAGTTAAATGTGCTACAGTAGAATATCTATTTTGAATTCTGCTTGAAGATTTTCAATAAAACTATTGACAGGACTGAAGCGAGACTGTTAACAGCCATACTTGAATTCAAAGTTGGAGCAGAGGCGTAGGAAGGTCAGGTGGTACCCGGTGCACAAAATTTCTTGTCACCCCCCCCCCATTGATTATTATTATTATTTTGCCTGCAAAAATGGTTTTACGTTAATTCATATTTTCTTACAAAGGAATAATTAGTAGTAGTAGTAATAATAATAATAATAATAATAATAATAATAATAATAATAATAAACTTTTATTTATATCCTGCCCTTCCTGGCTGAAGTCGGGCTCAGGGTGGCTAACATCAGATACATAACATTGGTATAAAATAAAACAATAATTAAATTACCTCCTAAAAGCATGTCAATATCAAATTAAAGTCTAATTAGATGGCTTTCTGCAGGGTTAGGGTTGGGGACAGTAAGTGAATTGAAATTTCAGCCTTCATAACATGGGAAAACAGCCAAGTAAACAGTTATTCTCGTGGAGGAGGGTCAAGATATTAACTGATATGCATGAAATTTCATATATAGCTATATAATCCCTAGTGTAGTAAGATAAGACCTTTGGAGCAGGCATTTTCAAAAACAAGTTTTTTATGAACTGCCCTAGTAGGGCAGTAATTGTTCCTTGATAATTTGTCATCTCCCTCCATGATGGAACCTGAGGCAGATCACCTCCTGCCCACCCTTCCTATGCCCCTGAGTTGGAGTATGAATTCTCCAATTGTGGGCCCCTAAGGTCAGTTGAAAAGGGAAACGGGTGGTGCTGTGGGGAAAACCACTGAGCCTAGGACTTGCCAATTAGAAGGTCGGTGGTTCGAATCCCTGCGACGGGGTGAGCTTCTGTTGCTTCCGTCCCAGCTCCTGCCAACCTAGCAGTTTGAAAGCACGTCAAAGTGCAAGTAGATAAATAGGTACTGCTCTGGTGGGAAGGTAAATGGCATTTCCATGCACTGCTCTGGTTTCGCCAGAAGCGGCTTAGACATGCTGGCCACATGACCTGGAAAACCTGTCTGCAGACAAACGTCGGCTCCCTCGGCCAGTAAGTGAGATGAGTGCCGCAACCCCAGAGTCATTCATGACTGGACTTAACGATCAAGGGTCCTTTACCCTTACCTTTTAGGTCAGTTGCTCTCACAGTCAGGATGTTCTGTTCTATTGAACAGGCAAAAGGTCAAGTCCCCGCTGTTTGTATCATACAGGTCAACCCAGAGACCTCATACATCCTGCCTGGACTGATGAGGTTGCATGCTCCTGCTCCAGTTTGCACTTGACTAAGGTCTGGGCACCCACGTACTCAGACAACTCACTTGTCCTAGCTTCAGGCCCCTGGGTTTCTAGATTACATCCCTCAAACATTAAGAGGCATTTAAATATTGCCATGTGCAATGTTTTGTAAGTTTCATGGTTGGATAAGTAAAAGTTAAATCATCTCAAACAAGGACTACATCCCCAAGAAAGGAGTCGCTAGTCAACTTTCACAAAGGGATTCTCATCCACGATAATGCAGTGAAATAATTAGCCTCCCCTTTCTGAAAAATATACCGAGATTTCTTTAAAGCAAATGAAGTGTGAAGGAAACCCAATTACAGGGAGCTGAACATGCTACAAGACCTGAACATGCAACAAGAAATGACAGGGGACATCCTGTGCAACAGGCACCACGCTCTGTGCATTCAGTCAAATGATGGGGCCAGTTAATTCTATTATCACATAAAACACCACTTTTAATAATATAATGCCTTTGGCTCATTAAGATATGTTTATTACTCTATGAACACAGTTCTTGTTAGATTTTAATCGTCTGTGGAATTACATTCCAGGACACCATAAAAATCCAACTGATGGTAGGTCCGACTCAAGCCCATAACCCAAATTTCTACTGAGACTGTCATCAGCTTTGTGGGAAAGGCTAGGCTGAATTTTCATGAGCTTCAGTTTTCAGACCGAAATCTGCATTTTCAACATGTGGTGATGTTTTTGTTGAGCAGTATATAAATGGTGCAAAAATCAAAATTGTTTCACTATTGTTTGTCCAAGCATACGCTGTGGCAAAAGCTCCAAAAGGGCCATTTCTAGGGCTTCAAAAACTGGACTTAGTTTATAAGAATTCTCCCATAAGCTTTCTCCCGATATGAATATTATGCAAACCTTACCCAAGTCTTGTATCAACCACACCTCTGCTCTATCCACCAATCTCACCCACAGTAACAGGATTGCAATAACAACAGAACTGAAACAGGGTTTCAGAATTCTTTTAGCCCCAAAATGGAAACAGCAAGAAGTACCAACGAAAGAAGAGTGGCAGATGAAAATGATGGACTTTGCGGAACTGGCGAAGCTGACGGGAAAAATCCAAAACCAGCATGATCAAGTATTCCAAAAAGATTGGGCTAAATTTATACAATATTTGAAAGATCATCGTAAGCAATTAACATCACTAGTAGGGTTGACTGAAAATTTGTAATGAGAAACTTTCTTCCTTTTTATATTTATTTAAATTTTGAGATATTTCGTAATGAGTTTAATTGGAAAACGTATAAAATGCTATGACATAAAGGTTAACTTTGACAGCCACAAGGCGGGAGGGAAGGAAATCGATAGGCTCTAAAGAGCCAGAGAGGTAAAGTGGATAATAATGGTGTGATTATATATTGTTAAATGAAAAATTAATAAAAGTTATATTTTATTTTTTTTAAAAAGAACTGATACAGGGTGGATAGTTTCTACCAAGCCCTCGTGATATGTGGTCTTTTCATTTCCCTAATGAAGGTATGGAAGTTGTTTTTCTTTTGGGAACTAGTTACCTTGCCATATAGGCTGGGACTTCAGAAAAAGCAGATCAAGTCCTTTTTTGGAAGAAGAAAACTAGCAACATGGTTTTTTTGGGTTTTTTTCTCTCCCATGGTTTAGATTACAGAACTGTGAGAGTGACAAACAGATTCCATGGTTCAGTTCTCCTGAGCATTCTGGTTTGACTGTATTCTCCTTGAATTTTCCACATAACTTTTGCTTCCTCAGATTTGGCACTCTTCTCCTTCTCCTTTTTTCTTTTTGCATCACCCAGTTTTCTTAATTTATTTAATGTATTTCTTGCCATGAAATATCACAAAGAAATTAACATAAAAATATTTATAATAAAAACATGGTTGGCATCCATCTATCTCGGGAGACTATGGAAGAGTGCCCCCTTTGCGGGTGAAGTCAAACTGTTGGAGAGTTACAGCTCTTTCTGTGGGTGTAGAGAACGATATGGGAGAGAATTTTTGGGTTGCAGCTGGGGCAGAGGAAGGCATCCAGTTGTGCTGCTGCAGATGCACAATGACATTTCTTCTTTCTGCACTCCTCCCAGAGGTCTTTCCTCCTCTGGTCATAGACTGAAATGAGAATCTCCCCTTGTTAAAATGTGGCATCCACCCAAATTTATCAGGTTCCAACAGAGAAGTGATTCTCTGTTTACTTCTTCCTACTTTTAATTTATTGTACCTCCATGGCATCCTAGATTTCATCTCCTCTAATATAACTGAAGTGAGGAGGTTGCTCTTTTTTCTTTTTTAAGTCTGGCAGTGTAGTGCACAGTGAAACATAGACAACAAGCAGCACAAGCAATGATCAATCATACAAGTATCAGTGACACATGCTGTCATCCACTTGGCAAAAAATGAGACGTCAGCAGCAGGCAAACACAGTGTCAAAGCATTGCACACAATTCTGGAAAAGCCAGACATTTGTCTTTCTTCAAATACGTACAGTATCCCACTTCCAAGCTGAAATCCCCACAGCAGTTCATAGCTAAACATTAGTTACAGAATACTAAGTGCAGGGGGAGACCCTACTAAACTCAATAATATCAGCTTCTTTGAATTAACACTGATAATAAGAGCAATCAATTGCTTAAGCAGAAATGTAAGCAATAATAGCTGGTTCCAAAATAAATTCAGGACTCATCCGTAGTATCTATGCAGTATTACACTGAGGTCCAGCGCCGAGGGCCTTCTGATGGTTCTCTCACTGCAAGAAGTGGAGCTACAGGGAACCAGGCAGAAGGCCTTCTCGGTAGTGGCACCCACCCTGTGGAACACCCTCCTATCAGATGTCAAGGAAATAAACAACTATCTGACTTTTAGACAACATCTGAAGGCAGCCCTGTTGTGAATGGGCAGTAAAATAGCAAAAGTAATATACAGTGGTACCTCGGGTTACAGACGCTTCAGGTTACAGACACTTCAGGTTACAGACTCCGCTAACCCAGAAATAGTACCTCGGGTTAAGAACTTTGCTTCAGGATGAGTACAGAAATTGTGCTTCGGCAGCGCAGCAGCAGTGGGAGGCCCCATTAACTAAAGTGGTACCTCAGGTTAAGAACAGTTTCAGGTTAAGAACGGACCTCCGGAATGAATTAAGTTCTTAACCAGAATTAAGTTCTTAACGAATTAAGTTCTGTAATGTTATCAAGTGTAACATGAGTGTAAAAAAAAATATCTTAATTTCACATGTATGCTCATGGATGATGACTGGTGATGACTGACCAAAAACAAGACCTTGGGATCCTAGTGGATAGCTCAATGAAGATGTTAATCTAGTGTGGCAGTTGTGAAAAAGGCAGATTTCACGATCTCTCTCCACGGTCAAAAGCAGTAACGCTTCTGAATTCCAGTTACTGGAAACCGCAAGAGGTTTATGGTTTCCCACAGACATCTGTTTGGTCACTGTGACAGGATGCTGAACTAGATTGACCATTGCACTGATCCCGCAGGCTCTTCTTCTTTACAAGACTCTAGCAGGTCACATGAACAACTGTTTAACAACACATCAAAAGGAGGGACAACATAAAGTAACCAGAAATAGTGGGTGTTCCTGATGAAAAAGGGACAGTTGAAGTTGAAACTTGGTGAATATTTGTATGTTTTGGAAATAATTTGCTCCGTTCCAAATTATTCCAGGGCTTTCTGAATGAAACATTGCTATAATTCATGCTTGCTTTTCCAAGATCCAAGCATGCATTAAACTGAAGGGGGTCATAGTTGGCATAATTGCTATTTATTAGTAGGCTGTTTCTGTACAAAACTCAAAACCAAATTCAGGCACAAATTGAATCAGAACCTATTGCCCATAAAAGAGAAATATCTATTTTGCACAGTCTTTGTGAGCCATTTGGTGGGCTGCTAACAATGTTAGGAAGAGCCAGCAGGGATTAAGAAAGCAGATACTATGTAAAATGCCTGCCCTGAAACAAATTATAAATTGAGTTCTGCTAATGCATTTCAGCCCTGACTTACAATAATACCTCCAGCTATTTCATTTCCATCAATAGGCATTGGCAACATTCTGTAAAGAACTTTATAAAGAACATTTATAAAACCTTAAATAAAAGATCCCACAATACATGCATAGGGCGAAATGTTTAAAACGTGCACTGACTTTTTAGGAATGTGTCCAACTTTTACGAAAGCCTAGGGCCTACAGAAAATGTCAGAGGAACCTGAAATTAGCTTTTCCAGATGTTAGGCTATTCCTCTGTCAGTTGGCCTTGTGGTTTTGTGAAACAGGACACAAATGGCTCAAAGAGATGATACCAAATCTGCATTCACACAATATTGTATTCTAGAACCAATGGAGACTAAGCGATTGTGGTTGTTTTACATAGTCCATACACAATCTGAATCTACTACATATTATTTTGCCAATGGAAATTGCTTCTTGAGAAACTGGGTTCATTCTGAAAAGAAAAGCTCATTACCCATTATTCTGGTGGCCCCATTAATGGAGGGAGGGTATCCAAGGATGCCATAGGTGGATATGTACCAAATTCACAATCACTACTCCCGTCTTCATTCACCTGGGGCATGTGCAGGGAGGAAAAGGCATGGATAACATATTCAAGGGGGGAGGGGTTGCAAACATGTGTCAAGGAACTACACCAACTCTTATGGATGGTGGGCTCTTGAATCAATCTACTTTGAAAGCAGCATGTTGAGGATGACCATGAATTATTTCAAATCGAGAGGAACTATGCTTTTGTGCTACAAACAGGTTAGTGTGTATGCAGCTGGAGTATTGTTCATCTAACGTTTTCTATAATGAATGATGCTGTGCTGGAACCAGTAGCATTTCAGACACAGCTCTCTTAACATGTTGCACAATGAATAATCTGGTCTTGTGCCATTGCACCACCCCCAAAGAACAAGATGGCACCTTCACGAGCTTCATCTAAACCATGATTTTATCGAATCTCAACTCCTTTCATTTTTTAAAAAATATGCAGACTGTGCTTTACACTGTCTTATCAAACCCAACCCCTGTCGAGCATAGAGGGTACATTTTGGATAGCCTCACCCTGCAAATCCCACAGACCTGGAGAAATGTAGAGTTAAACAGGAACAAAGTTATAGGGTATAGAAATACAAGAATTTCAGAGTGACCCAAAGTTTTGTGGGGGATCTGATCCAACTCAGGGGCAAGGGGGTTATTGTTAAATTGCTTCATTCTTTGCCTCATTATTCATCTCCAGAGTTCATGCACACCCACACCCACCCACAAAATATGTATAAAAATAGTTGATTTTTTTTTAAAAAAAGAAGTCAACATTTGTGACTCTAATTCTGGTTTATTTTTATCTTTCCAATGACATCAGAGTGCCATCTGTTGCATACTCATGTAAGGAAGATTAGAGATTAATAGCCCTATTCTCGAAATATATTTGAAGACATCCATTTTCCTCCCCTATCAGTGTGTGACAAGAAGTATGTAGGCATTCCCAGTGTGACAAAGGATGGCTATTTTTGGGTAAAAAGATGAATGGTGACCAAAGTAGTTTGAGAGGATCACCCAGTGTAAGACTGCTCTCATTTTCATGTAAACGTTGGTCTGAGAGCCATTATCCCAACCCCATTATGTGGATGTGAGTAGTGAGAGAAAAACGGTAAAATTAGAATGACTCAGAGTGAAAGAAAGCTCCCAAGACAGTATGGAAGTGTACAATTGGGTGGCTCATGGAGAAAAGTCTGAGTGGGAGAGTCTCTCAGGTAGACTGCGTGAGTCAGCCAAATGTGGGCATTGCAAACGGAGCTAGGGAGATTGTCACTGACAGAGATCACACATGGCATTCCTGCTCAAATTTGAATTACTTTAGCAACTGAATGTGCAATTAAGGAAGATCAACAGTCAACTGAACATTTCATGTAACAGAACTGGAATTGGTGCCACTGTGGTTCCACAAGGGCCCTCAGTGAAAAGAAAAGAAAAAGCTGACAGATACACAAATTGGTTCTTTTGGTTCAGCCCCTGAATTAGCAAAACAGACCAAAGTATATCTCAGCCTTACAAGTAAGTATTTCAGAGAAGATTGCCCCCACCTTGTTCTAATTTCTGAGCCTTTCCTTCACCCCCCCCCCCTTTCATTCTGCTGCTACCACCAAAGACAATTCTCTAAAGCCCAATTCAGATTTCCACCTAGGCCGCATATCCCTTTCCCTCCCTTTTTTTAGTCAAAAAGGGGGATCACCCAGAACATACAGTATATTAGGAGTGTGAGGGAATCAAGCTTACATGATCTACTTTGCTGTTTTGGGAACCCCGTTCCACCAACTGGAGCTGGGTGCAAAAGCCAAATCACTGAATCACTTTGAATTCAAGAATTCAAAGCATGCTTTGAATTCAAGAATTCCGAGCCCAGTAATTTGTTTTAACTACCAGAACTGAAGTGAACTTATCTCCCTCCATTTCAGCAGTACAATTTGAGAGTGCCGGATGTTAATGCTATTATTACACAGCTGTGAGTCAGAAATGCCTGCTAAGCTATGTCGGGTCACCCAGAGATCCAGCAGAATGTCCCAATCCATCTTCTGCAAAGCAGGGGATGGTTGGCTTCTACAAGATGAAACATTGATAAATGCCCAAACAGGAGTTGAATTTCAAAATAATGTGACTACAGCCAGCCTTCTCATACCAGAATAAAGTGAATCATTGTGCAGGTTGTGTACCAGGATTAAATATCATACTGGCACATTCATGATATGTCATGGAAGACATAATAAGAAAAGGTGGTGGAAGTAAAAGCTTAAATCAGTAAACGATGTAGAGTCACCCAATAAGTGATTCAGCTAAATTATCTGTTGGAGAAAAATAGCTCTCTGCGCCTGGTGTCAGTGAGAAACTTGAGGTTAACGCTGTGCCATGATGAACAGTACATAATATTTAGCTAATTAAAACTAGAAGAGAGTTGGGGTTAGATAGTTCACTGTAATATACAGATGTGGCACAATTTATTTAAACACCCATGAGATGGTTCCGGATGGCCCTGCAACCTGCACCATGAAAGGAAAGGGAAGCAAGCAAACAAACCAGCAAAACCATCCTCTTCTTGTTAACTTTAAAGTTTTATCTGTGTTTGTTTAAATTTCTGTGTGCCACCTGGAGTCCAGGTTCTAAGGGGTTCTAAGGGGAAAGTGTGCTATAAAGAAAATTATAATATAATAATAACTATGCTATTTAACACTTTCCAGGGTGCTATCTCTCTTACAAAGTGCTCCAACCCTTTCTCTCTCTCTTGCAGCTCCTCAACTCCAACTTTTCAGATTCCTGACTAAGCAAACTTCTGACCAGCCCTCTCTATTTTCTAGCTTATTTTCTAGCTTATTTGCACTCCTCCCCGACAACCTTTTAGCCAATTAGGAGGAAGGTAGACTATTGCTCTATCTTTCTTTTTCAGGTTTGAACATATACCTTGACTCCCTGTGAACAATTTCCTGAACAAAACAACCCCTTGTACTTTTAACTCTCATGGGAACCTTTGACCATCCTACGCTGGAGAGCATTTAAAGCAAAAAGCAACCATTTTAGAAACCATGTTTTACAACCAAATACCCAACACAAAATGGGTGGAAGTTCTCTTCCTTCACACGTGTGTTTTCAAAGATTTCAACAAAGATTTATTCCACAACATGGAATAAACCCTCCCCCAATTCCTGGTTTAAATAAGATCATGTAGAATATGTATCCCTCAATTCTCCCTTCTGAGGTGATCAGCTTTCTAATAATTTCTCTAGTCTTCATGTTCAGACACCTAGGCTTGTCTGTGTTTCTGTATTTCAGTTTTCGTGAAACTTCAACTCTAAGAGTTTGGTTTTAACCATCTAGATTTCCAACAGACTGGACCGTCCATACAATTTACCAGGTTAAAAGGTAACAACCCTACAGAACCAGGGTCTACACATCTGCAGAAACTGCTTGCCATTGGCAAATTTCTTATGCCTTTCAAAAGAGCGATAACCTTTGAGCTTTGAAAGAAGCTTCAGATAAAAACCGCAGTCTCGATGAAATCTAACCACATGTAAGCTAGGCCTTCTTGTAGTCTTTTACTTTCACACACAATATATTTTATTTGGTTTAGATGCCATTTATAAGGAAAATGTGACTTACACAGGATTTGTGGAGTTGCCTCCTGCTAAGTTCCTTGTAGCAGAGAGAAAGTGAGAATGTCCTTTCACTTTCCTGTCACATTATTCAGTGCTCAATTCCAGCACAGTGCTTAGTACCAGCAGAATTTATCCCTTCTTTCCAGCTTCAAAACAAAAAGGATGTTTGGAGGGGGGGATATTCACTCAGATTGTCACATGTAGTTCAGAACTGGGCAACTTGGCTTCATATAACAGATAAAGCTGAAGCAGTAAAAGCCGTTTGTACAGATTCTTGTACCTACCGATATCTTTCAACTATCTACATAAGGAATAGAAAGAGTGTGCCTTCTCTTTATCCATGTCTGAATGTATATCTACTTTCAATCAGAACTCTCCAGAACTCTGAAGGTCTATTGCAAGAATAGTATAAAACTACAAAATCATTTCCAGTTAAATCACTAGACGGCAGGTGTGGGGATCCTTTGGCCCTCCAAATGTTGTTGCACTCCTGTCTTTTCTGGCAGGAAAGGCAAACTTTACAAAACAAAGGACATAGTTCTCATATTTACAAAGATAGACTGAAAACAATAACTTTGTGTTATGTAGGGAGCTTTGCGGCCCAGTGTATGCACTAATTTCCACATGGAAAAGGATAGCCTACACTCTATAGAAACTCTGTTCCCTTCTATCTGGTGTTTGCAGCCAAAATCACAGATACAGTCATACCTTGGATCTCCAACGCCTTGATTCCTGAACAATCAAAACCTGGAAGTGAGTGTTCCAGTTTTTGAACCATTTTTGGAAGCCGAACATCTGACGTGGCTTCCGATTGGCTGCAGGAACTTCCTGAAGACAACCAGAAGTGGCGCTTTGGTTTCCAAACATTTTGGAAGTTGAATGGACTTCTGGAACAGATTCTGTTCGACTTCCAAGGTACGACTATACATGTTTTGCTAGATAAGAAAAGGGCTAGTATACAGCGAGTTCTTGAACTTCAGAAAGAAGACCCTCTGTGTGTGGTCACTTCCTTTGCCTCCTCTAGGCAGGAACTATGTACCGGATGAGACAATCCTTTATATTTTCTTCTGCCTGTGAGGAGACTCTCTTTCACCATGCCTTTAAGCTGACCAGCTGTGCATGGCCAAGGCTCCTGCTTTCAGCCATGTTAGCTAAGACTACCAATTTTTATTAAACTGTAAGTATTTTTCTGTGTGCTACTTTTGCTGTGTATGCTGCCTGCATTGAAATGTACCATATTTTTCGCCCTATAGGACGCACTTTTTCCCCTCCAAAAATGAAGTGGAAATGTGTGTGAGTCCTATGGGGCGAATGCAGGCTTCAGGAAGCTATCCGCTAGCCGTGGGAGACGCAGCTCTCCCACGGCTAACGGAGAGCTTGCCAGCACCCAGAAGCTTGGGGCGCACTGAGCTCAGCACACCCCAAGCTTCGGGCTTCGCGCAGGGCTCCGCTAGCTGTGGCTCCCACAGCTTGCGGATAGCAGCCTGTTCTGGGGGCGGGGGTCAGGGGAAGCTTGGGCTGCCCCAGCCCCGCACCTGGCGGGGGGGAAATATTTTTTTTTCTTTATTCCCCCCCCCCCCTCCTATGGGCCGGTGCGTCCTATGGGGCGAAAAATACGGTAAGTAAACCCTTTTTCTGTTTATCTTACTAAAAATGTGTGGTTCATTCTCTGCAATGGGGGTGAAGAGGTGGGGATCAACAGACGACAAATGAAAGGGATAAAAATGTATAACTGTCCAGTTCTTAAGTTTTAATACACTGTGGAACTTATAAGTGCTTTACTCTGCTAAAATGGCTTCACCGCCCATTTTTCTTTTGGTATTTCTCCCACACATATAGGATAGAAGGTTTAGATCTAAATCTACAGATTTAATCTTCAATCCATTTCCCACATTCTAGATATACACCACCCTATGGTATTCTGTAGGGTGTGATATCACAAGCAGAATTCCCCTCCAAAAAATGTTACAATCTATACAGCAGCAGAGGAAAAGGGAAAGAGAGAAATGTGGCGTTTTCAGCAAGGTGAAAGAGGGGAAGTTGAACTCCTCAAATGCTAAAAATTTCCAGTTCTCTAGAATGGATTACCACCATCACCCAGCTCACCCCTATCCATGTAAAACAGTTAACATCATAATCATGGCTCAATAATCCATGTTTTGTCAGATCAGGAACAAGCCTTGTGCCCATACACTTTCTCCTCTCCCCTCCCCTCCTTATATACCCAGCTATGGAAAAGATAACCCAGTACTTTAAACCACGACTCCATGTCACACTCCATGTCACACCAACTAGTTCTCCCCTCAAACCAAGGTCAGATGGGTAAGGGGAAAGCACACAGGCACTTGATTTGTTCTGGTCCAATAAGCCATGGTCTATGAGACCCAGAAATTGAGATCCGAACCATGCCAGTGAGGGCTGTTCATGTGATGACACGAATAGCTTGTGAATGAAAAAATAAAAACATTTTTAATGTACTATATACAGCTCATCAAAAAGCTGTAAAAGTAGATCCAAGCTATAATTCCATTTTCTGGTAAATACACTTATTTCACCTAATTCAGCAAGGCTGTTATCACAACAGGATTGGCAGGAAAGCAATAAAAGTACAAAATAATACAATCATTTTTGCACCCATGGTAGCCAAAAACGATTTGCTTTTCTACAAAGCCGCTTCAGGCTTCTGTTCAAGACTCTTCTTCTAACTGCTAAAGATGGTGATTATAAAGTCTTTGCCTTGTACCTAAAGTCTTTAATAGGCCTTCATTCCATCTTTACTTGCTTTCTCTACTTCCAAAAATCATTTTTCTTAGTCTTTGTGCCATCTGATGATTGTTGACATGTGAAAACTCTTGACAAAGGAAAGGCAGAGAAACTACCAATTTGTTTCACCATCAAAGAACTCAAATAGTAACAAATATCAATTGCATTCTGCCTGCCTGGCCTAATGTTCAGAGGCTATATATATCTCCTGTTCTCCATAACTCTATCTAGACCCTGCTGCCTTTACTTAACAATGTCTTATCAACAATAACATGTTGATAACTAAAAAGAAAACAAGAAATGACAAAGCCTGTTTCAGGTTGTAATGGAGTTACTCTTCACCTATCAATTGCATCATTCAGAAATAAACAGGCAGAATCTAGAAGAATAGCTGACATTTGTCCATTCAAAAATAATTGTGGCATGGTGCCCTAGAATCCACAATACCACAATTCGTACACAAATAAAATCTCATTCTGCCAACTTCAACACCTCAGAAGAAGGAACAGTGAGTTTGCCACCCTGCAGTCCTCTCTAATAACTCAAGGGGCAGAGGTTGGGCATCAATAGCTCTTTCCCTGTCCATGTGCCCAACAATTTTGGGCTGCTTACAGACCTTCCAAGTGTCCCTATTTTCCAGGGACAGTCCTGGATTTACAGAAGCCATCCCGGTTTCTGATTTGATCCTGGACTATCCCACTTTCCCTTAGGAAGTCCCTATTTTCATCAGATAAATGTTGGGGGCTATGGCAGGATGTCCTTATTTTCCTTGCAGAAATGTTGGAGGGTATGGAGTTATGTGACCTGTCAGCCAAGGAGATAAGTAACTTTACAACCTTTAGGAGACATCTGAAGACAGCCCTGTATAGGGAAGTTTTTTTTTTTAATATTTAATGTTTCATTATGTTTTTATATAAGCTGGAAGCTGCCCAGAGTGACTGGGGCAACCCAGTCAGGAAGGTAGGGTATAAATAGTCAAATATTATTATTATGGAGTAGAATACACCTATTTTCATTGAAGAAATGTTGGAGGGTATGTAAACTTTTCTGATGTGTTGGAATGGAATGCATTCAAAAAACACATGGCATTCAAAAACTTAGTTTTAAAAAGTCATTGTTTTCATCATAGTTTGAAACACACCAGTGTAGACAATTCACAGTAGTGGTCTTCCAAGCAATTGTATTTGCATCTACTGATAATATTTTTTTAAAAAAAATTCTCTATGGGATATTTGTTTCTGAATATATTTCTACAATACAGCTGAATTATAGTTGTGCCGAGTTTCGTAAAGCTGATCATTCTTACTTTTGGAAAGCACAGTTTGGCACTGAGTTTCCCTGCTTGCCTACATTGTTATGTTTTATGGATGGTTGCAACTGGGAGCAGGGGGAGATAAAGGGGGAGGGGAGAAGAAACATTTCACATTACAATAACTGTACTCTGATTTCAGTGCAAGACACAGAAATTCCAATGACTTACAGTTTCTATTCAGTACCCTGCATGTGGTTATTCTAAAGGAGGGACAGAAGGTTCCACTGATAAGACTCAGGAAATGGGATAGTTCTTGCATTTACAATACACAAGATCACATACTGGGCTTTGTTACCATACATGGCACCCCAGAGTTATGCATGGTAGGTAACTTCTGAAGAAGATCCACCATGCAATATAAATTCAGCAGTGATTATGGACACTCCACTGAGCTAAGATTTGATGGGTTTTGCTGTTTCCCTCAGAAAAAGAAACAAGAAGAACATGGGCAGCATGCTTTGTACAAGGCTGTAACACTACTAAATAGATAAAATTACCGAATCTTAAACAAGAATCTCCAAAATAAATTAATACAACATATTCTTCCAAAGTTTGTCCATAATGAAAATGCTCCCATTGACTGTATGTAATTTCAGGCTAGATCACACCATGGTTTCAAGGCTGGTTCAAGGTAGTTTTCTGCCTGGGGCAGAGAAAAGCAAATGTCCATGCTGGACAAGTTATTTTGACATCAGGAGAGAAACTGTGCTGGAACCATCAGGAGTCCAGCTTTCCCACCTGCCTTGACCTCCCACCCCCAAACTGTATGGGACCCTTAGGAGGAGGAGCAGCTGCCTATGTTTCTCCCCTATTAGGCATAGGCCTTGCATGTTAGTTAAATAAACATGAGTACCATCTATTAAATGTTTTCTCCACAATATGAGCAAATATTTCATTACTGCCTGTTGAGGTTAATGGATTCCGATGGATTTCTTAGGGGGGGGACTTCTTGGCTGGTATGGTTGGCGCTTCTGTCAAAGCTCTAGTTGCTCCCTAGAATGGAGAGGCAACTCATGCAGATGATACAATCATCCCAGCGGCCCTCTTCTGCTACTTCATATACACTTGAGCTGGCAGTAGCACAGGTAAAGAAAAACACACATTGATGCCAATGAAACATAGGTCTACTCTCTGTGGCAGTGATAAAACTGAAGTGATGAACCTTTTCCACTGTTGTGTCCTTATCCAGAATAAGTTGTGGTTTTTTTTCTAGGTGTGTGGGGCCTTTTGAAATCTGACCCAAGGCGAAATGGAATAGCTTCACAATTAATGTGGTGTCATTGATTACAGGTGTCCAGAGCACTACCTGGTCCAATTTTGTTGGGTGACTTTCACCTATTGGAGCCTGAGCATGTGAACAAAGGTCTTGGTAGAGTCTGGACAGCACTTCTATGCTCAACCCTTCCCATTCATGTTTTATTAAATCTAGCAGACAGAGGATGTCCGTCTGGGTCCAAGAGGTTGTAAATGCCTAATTGAGAGGGAAACAGTCCAAGCCTCTTGAAAACAAGCCATAATTTGATTGCTCCTAAAGAAGCCTATCCATTCTTAAGGAAATCAGCCCTGAGTGCTCACTGGAAGGACAGATCGTGAAGCTGAGGCTCCAATACTTTGGCCACCTTATGAGAAGAGAAGACTCCCTGAAAAGACCCTGATGTTGGGAAAGATGGAGGGCACAAGGAGAAGGGGACGACAGAGGATGAGATGGTTGGACAGTGTTCTCGAAGCTACAAACATGAGTCTGACCAAACTGCGGGAGGCAGTGGAAGACAGAAGTGCCTGGCGTGCTGTGGTCCATGGGGTCATGAAGAGTCAGACATGACTAAATGACTAAACAACAACAAAAGAAGCCTAGCCTGGACCCAGATCATGTTAACTATAGTCCAGTACTGATGGCAGCAGCATTCCATGATGATGCAAAAAATGTATATAGCTGAGCCCAACATTTCACATTAGTTCAAAAAAGGGGGGAAATATTTAACACCTACAATAAGAAATTGAGGATTAATGCAGACAAATACATGGAAACCTGAGGATTATTTTTCTGGTTTAAAACAATGCCTAATGAATCACATTAAACTAATGAAATATTTATTCATTCAGAAGTTCTCAAAATATTATGCAAACATTATTCAAATGAATATTTACTGTGTAAGAGCAGAGTAATTTGATACTTGAAGTTCAGAAGTTACATTCATTGTCTCAGCATGCTAGCCACTGATGCCCCCAACAGCTTTGCCGACTGCACCCGAGCAGTCTTACGTGGTAGCAGACATTGGGCAAGTTGCTTGGCTCTCATTTCAGAGAGAAAAATCTGTTAAAATTTAATGTGGCAGCGAGCTGGCACCAATGGGAGCCAAGCACTCACTCAAACTAATATTTGATGGACTTTGTTATTCCCATATGAAAAAGAATTAAGCATTAAGCATTAAGAATTAAGAATTAACTTGTTACAAGTTTTCCTCATACCCAAAAAGCAACTGGACCTATTTCTTTTGCACTTAATGTACCCATGCAATAAATCCTCTGGATTCCACTCAAAGCTTGTCAAATAGCCAAGGCAAAGAGCTCATTTGGGTTGAACTGGGAATTTCAGCTACTCTCAAGGGGCTGAAACAGGAGAGGTGGAAAAAGGCGAGAGCTGAGGTAGATCAGTGACAGGAGAGAAGAAGGGTCTGGAGCCTCACTAACAGACATCTTCCCTCACACCATGACATTCCAGGCCTTTAGGTAGTACCGCTAGCAACAAACAAGAAATCCAAGAAGCTGCAAAATTCTGTCAATGACAAATATATTATCTCCCACAGGAAATTATACTACATTTTGCTTCTTGAGTTTTGTTTCTGATGACACTTCAAATTTAACGAGAGTCTTTCAAGAATTAACCATGCAGAAAGCATATCATATCCATTGTCACCATCCAATAACGTCTCTGTAATGCACTGTGGCTACTGTTCGTATCACAACTATGCCAACACAACTCCAGCCTTTCTTCTCTCTCTGGCAATATATCTTAGGTGACAGAATGCAATCTGCCATCTCTTTGGATGGGAGCTGTTGCTGTCAAACCACTCCTTAAAAATTCATAACTGACCAAACAAAATGCTGATGCCTCATCCAAAGTGATGTCTTGATTTTGCACCTTATTATTTTTGTCCCATTACAGCCATGACTCAGTGCCAATCAATTCAGGTCAGCCAAAGGTTATTAATATTTTTTCTCTATTACAAGTTCCCAGGCAAGGGGCAAGAAACAAGGATATAAAAATCACTGATATATTATAATTTACATTTTTAAGAGAGTTTAAAGCAACCAATAAAACCAACAAGGGGGAAAAATATTGATCACATTTGCCAAATAGGTTTCTCTTTAATATTTTCCCATTTTCTTCTTTTAATTTTCACAGTTTTAAAAATCTGGTAATAATTGTAAAAAGTATACCATGCAATTGGGCAGGTGGGCTGCACATTTTAAATCTCTCCCTCCACATACCCTAAAAATATCATTGACATCTTACTTCACTTATTTAAAATAGTTGAAGAGCCAAGCCATCACAAAGCAATGTCAGATAATTATGCAATTCCAAGGAGAAAGCTAACACGCTTAAGAAAGGCAGCAGTGAGACCCTCTCAAAAGTCTATACTGAAGGTGCCAAGTGTAACTCAATTGGAAGGAAGTTCCATAACTGTGGAGCCACAGCCGATAAGACCCTGAATCTCATGCCTGCCAACAAAACTAATTTTCTTAAGCGGCACATGAGCAAAATCTTCAAAGCAGATCTTTGTGAATGGCAGGATCACACAGGTGAAGGCGTTCCTTAAGATAACCTGGTCCTGAATCATTTAGGACTTTAACAGTTAACACTAGCACTTAGAATCAGGCAATAATAATAATAATAATAATAATAATAATAATAATAATAATTTATACCCCGCCCATCTGGCAGGGCTTCCCCAGCCACTCTGGGCGGCTTCCAACAAAATATTAAAATGCCGTAATGCATGAAACATTAAAAGCTTCCCTAAACAGGGCTGCCTTCAGATGTCTTCTAAAAATCTGGTAGTTGTTGTTCTCTTTGACATCTGGTGGGAGGGCGTTCCACAGGGCGGGTGCCACTACTGAGAAGGCCCTCTGCCTGGTTCCCTGTAACTTGGCTTCTCAGAGCGAGGGAACCGCCAGAAGACCCTCGGCACTGGACTTCAGTGTCCGGGTAGAACAATGGGGGTGGAGACACTCCTTCAGATATGGTAATCAATGCAACTGGTGCAAAAATACTGTAACGTGTTTGGACTTTCCAACCACCAGCAGCGTTTGGGTGGCTACATTTTGCACCAACTGTTTTCAAAAGGCAGCCCCATAGAAAGTTCATTGTGGCAGTCAAGATTGGAGATATCTAGTAGATGGTTAACAGAGACAAGGTCTGACTGCTCCAGCTAGAGCCACAGCAGGCATTTAAACCTGAACTAGGTTAATTCATATGTGGTCATACCTGTGCCTCACCAGACAAAGAAGAGTGCAGGAGCACCCCAAAACCCAAGGAGTACCTGGTCCTTCAAGGGGAGTGCCACCTCATCCAGCACTGGGTTAACAGTTCATCCAATTGGGGCAATTTCCAAACTCACAAAACCTCTGTCTTCTCCAGGTTGAATTCCAGCTTCTTATCCCTCATCCAACCCAACACCATATGTTATGGTTACATCTGGTAACTTTTTCCAATGTATAACATAAAAAGCTGGGCATGATGTCATGAGTTTAAGGGTGCCGTAGCTCTGGGGGATCTCAGAAGAGTTCTTACCTCCCCAAGAACCTGAGGGCAGGATGAGTGAACCACAACGGAACAATTTTACTTCTGGACTCAAAGCCCACTATAAATCAGTCGCTTAGAAGGATTATTTATTCACTTTTGAGCATCAGACCTCCCAGAATACCAGCTGGAACTATTTGTGTTAAAAAGATTGTGATTAAAAGTACAGTGGTACCTCAGGTTACAGACGCTTCAGGTTACAGGCGCTTCAGGTTACAGACTCCGCTAATCCAGAAATAGTACCTTGGGTTAAGAACTTTGCTTCAGGAGGAGAACAGAAATCGTGCTCCGGGGGCGAAGCGGCAGCAGGAGGCCCCATTAACTAAAGTGGTGCTTCAGGTTAAGAACAGTTTTAGGTTAAGAATGGACCTCTGGAACGAATTAAGTACTTAACCCAAGGTACCACTGTATTACCACTGCCAAGGCAAGAATGATCCTGGTTTTGAGCCTGTCCCCTTTCTGCCAGTGTGAGTGGTACAGTACAAAATGAATCTAAGAGAAAATGAATTGAGGTGTGGGGTTGTGCTCTGTGTTTTAATATCGTCACATGAATTGAAATAAAAAAATTGATAAGGACATCACACACAAAAAAGGCAGAGGCATATCTATTAGGAATTCTAGACAAAGATATCCCAAAAGATAAAACTAACTTATTTCTATACGCGACAACAGCGGCAAGAATTTTGATTGCTAGCTATTGGAAAGAAGACAGCATCCCAACAAAAAGAGAGTACCTGGAATTAGCAAAACTGACGGATATAATAAGGAGAAAATCCAAAACTATGGTTATGAAGCAATGGGAGTTCCTAAATGATTATTTACAAAACCAGGGCTCAACTACAAAAATCTGGTTGTGTTTAGAATAATCTTGTGCGTAATATAAAAAATACAAAGTGAGACATTAAGGAAATCCAAAGGGAAAATATGAAGAACAGAGGTTCTGACGAACGGATTATTAAAAACGTGTGAGGTAAACAGTGGAAGTCTTTAAAAACTATACATATATATTTAAGGTAGATAAGGACAAGATGAAATTATACAATTGAATATAAATATAGATGGGAAACAGCTATGTATTGTGAGTACTTATCTACTTTTAAAATTTTTCTTTTACTTCTTTATTCTTTCTTTGTTCTTTGTTCTTTTTTCTGATATCTTATCTTTCATTTCACTGCTTTATTGTGAATAGCATTTTATAGAGGTATAAATAACTAAGTATGAAAAGAGACAAAATATTCTCTAATTTTTTTCCTTGGTTAGATGTATTTTCTTTTTCTTTTGTATTTTCTTTTGTTGTGATTATGTATGTTTTCTAATTTGTACTTAATAAAATTAAAATAATAAATAAATAATAAATAAATATTTGTTAAATAATAATAAATTGAAATCTAAACAAATGTATGGCCTCTGAAGATTTCACAAACTTTTTATTGATAATAATCAGATAAATAGTTTGAGGATCTATACAACTGTGTAACATGCAGAAAACTGCATTTTTAGAGAAATCAAAGACTGGAACTGAGGAAAGTCGGGGGTGGGGTGGGTGGGTTCTGTGGGGGGAGGGAGGGAGGGGGAGGGAAAATGGGGGGAAATAAGGATGGTATGTTTCTGGATAATATGTTTTGTTTTAATTTTGAATAAAAAAGTTATTTAAAAAAAAGAACTTCAGTTCAGGATGAGAACAGAAATCGTGTTCCGGTGGTGTGGCGGCAGCAGGAGGCCCCATTAGCTAAAGTGGTACCTCAGGTTAAGAACGGACCTCCAGAACGAATTAAGTCCTTAACCAGAGGTACCACTGTAATATTCATGATTTAATAAGAAAAAAACAACACATCTATAAGCCAGCACTCTGAATTCAAGTAATGCAAATGGCCCTTGAGCATTTCTCTATGGGAGGCTACCTCTTCAGTTCAACACATCAAAAGGACATGAAGTAACTGTCCCACCCTGGCAGCCTTTGCACCCCTATTTGCCTTCCCCCTTTTGCCAGAACAAAGGCGAAATCATGTCAAAGCTTACAGGGAAAACATATTTTCATTAACTCATTAACAGAAAATGAACCTAATCACCTTATTCTTGTAACTTTTGATGTCAGAAAAAGAGTAAGGAAATCTTTTGCTTCTGTCAAGTTCATGAAAAGCAAGAACAGCAGCAGCATATCTTTCACTTAGGCTTCCTAATGCAGTATATAACTAATAATCTTGCATGCAAGAAAATAATGCTGGGTTCGTATAGATTAGAACTAGATAAAGCATTATTAGCCAAAATTAATTTGAAAAAATAATTCCATGGTAAGGTAATAATCACTTTTAAAAAAGAGAGGGGAATTTTTTTCTTCTTCTGACAGAAACTATATTATGGCTTCTGGAAGAAAGGTTGTGTCATGATGATCTAGGGGGATTAAGTTTCAACTGAAATATAATCAGCAGAAGACAGGGAGGGGAAAGCCATGAAATACAATGACCTGTCAAATATATAATAAAGTAATTCCTTAAAATAACCAAAATGTTGTCAACACATGTAGAAAATCTGTTTCTTCTGAAAATGTACATTTTGGAATTATCCATTTAATCTCACTTCATTACCCACCAGAGGTAACAAAGAAGGTAAGAGACATTTTAATTGGCTTTATAATTATAAAACATTCTGCCTCAGGCTATAACATTATGGCTTTTGTTGCATACTTCTAAGAGTCCACCCCTTCTCATGTAAAATAATTAATGACAACAAGAATAATTATCCATGCATTCAGTCACCAATATTAATCTTCCCATGTGGCCTTTTCAAAGGTCACCCAGTTATATACAGCACTCACATTGCATTTCTACTGGCAGGATGCCCACAAAATGATAGCAACGCATATTGAAATGTGGACTAGAGGTGGGTTGGTCTTTTCATAATATTCAGAAGGGTTTTTCTCCTTTTTTATTCATAAGCCTGAAATTCATGACCATACCTTCTCAAAGTGCACATTGTTACTCAGGTGTCTCTCTGGCCAAATTCACCTTTGTCAGCTCAGAATTTTCCAACACACAGAGGGAAAGGGCAGTAGAAGACGATTGGCCCACTGATTGCTGATGTCACAATCGCCTTAACTCTAGATATATTCTTTACTGTTGCCTTCATGGAGGAATAGGGAACTTGGGGGTCTTGGTTGGACAAGTTATTACAGTGGTAAGCTGGAAAACAGGTAGGCTGCATGGTCTGACATGCCAGTAACTGGCAGTGGTCAATTTGGGAGTAGTTCATTGTTTACCCAAGTAAGGAGTTGCTCTGTTGAAGAACCAGGGCTGAGGATTTGTAGGATGTGGTTGAGCATCACCAAATTTTTGTGTCTATCTACAGTGCTATCAACACAACACAATCTGGCCATCAACACTGGTGGTGCTGAAGCACTCAGAGAGAACAGGCCAGCAAGCAATAGGGGTAATGCAGATAATAAGGCATCTGACACTTTATAGATCCACACAGAAATGTATCAGAAGCTATCTATATTGGATTGGGGGCAGGCAATTGGTGGGTCAGGGTGCGGAGAGGCAGAACAACATACAATACACTCATTCTGGAGTACTATAGCAACTCCAGACAAATAGTTTTCAAGACTCAACATTGGAGAAAGTGATGGAACAGAGAAAAGGCCAGAATCAAAGAAAGTTAGCAGGCAACAAAGAGATCGGAAAGACAGATAGATTTTAGAAATAACGCATTGAAATACCATGCTGAGCAGAAATGGACAGCGATATCAGATAAAGTTCAAAGAGATATTTGAAGCCAAAATTGAAGCCAGTTAAAGGACAAGCTGTGAAAGCAGGAGATGTCTAGCTTTGAGGAAAAACACCCTAAGCCATCTTAATCAAATTACTTCCTGGCTGGTACCTTTGTATTTTTCCCAAAGTGTGATGAGGCATGGTTGATCATCAATGGTTTGAGAGTAGCTTGTGTTCCTTACTTACAAAGATGCAAAGTATGAGTACTGGCATTAATGCAACCTTTCTATCGGGAAAAGCTTTTGTCAGAAAGATAAATGCTCTCTTGTCCCAATCGCTCATTGTAGGTGTGAGTTGTTAGGATGATATGATCCTATGCCACTGGGATATTTGTGAATACTGTACTAGAACCAAACCAAGTGAGATGGATCATCATGCAGATCTTAACCCATCCATCACTGCCAGAGGTAGGTGACAACTGAGTGAGGAAGACATACACAATTGGCCTCAGCAACATGTTTTGGGTATTCACATGCATCATGCAGTGCTGTGGGGAACCAAAACTTGTGCCATTAAAGGTTTGTGTCAAGGCTCTCTCTCGCGCACTCACAAATGGACACCATGGGTAGCATTCAATTAAGCCTTACCCAGATAGACTCATTGAAATTAATGAACATGGCAAAGTTAGGTCCATTAATTTAAAAGGATCTACAAGTGAAACTTAGTTAAATACTATCCCATAGCTATACTTGAATATAAAGTACTGTATAGAAAGATTACCTGCCGTTAAGAGTGCTGCATATACAAACTGGTTGAGATTTAGGTAAACGATATGTGGGGAAATGAACTTGAAAATGACAGCATTGTGGAAAACTGTGTGTCCTTGGACTCATTATATTAAGTACTCAGAATACAGTGCTAGCTGTTTCAATAATGTAAATGTCTGAGGATGCACTGTTCCAATGCCCACCTATGCATAGATATTTATAGCAGCATTAGCATAACTACTGAGCAATACAGAGCACAGAAGCAAGTCTGAACACTATTTGTTGTGTCAGTCTCATTTCCATCCAGAAGAATGAATGTCTTTCATGTTTACACCAGGGTAAATCGTTCCAGTGGAGCTAATATATACGGGCGGATATAAAAATGGCATAAGAAAGCTCAGGCCAGGCGCTTTTGTTTGCTTACATAATATGCACTGACTGAGCCAAATATGCAATATCATCACGAAATCAAAGAATACATTTGTCTTATTTATCAGGAATATGCCCTACCATTTTCCTTAGATGCACGGCAATTCATTCAATTCCTGTCTGAAGCAAGCTACTCTAGTATCTTTAAACCTTGTCTCTATAGCTCAGGTTTCCTCAACCTCGGCCCTCCAGATGTTTTTGGCCTACAACTCCCATGATCCCTAGCTAGCAGGACCAGTGGTCAGGGATGATGGGAATTGTAGTCTCAAAACATCTGGAGAGCCAAGGTTGAGGAAGCCCACTATAGCCATTTCATATATTTCCTACTTAGCAAGGAAATACCAGGCAGGAAGAACCAGATGCACAAATATAAGATGGGAGACACCTGGCTTGCCAGTAGTACATGTGAAAAGGATCTAAATACATATTTAAATAGGAATTTTCATGCAAATTAAAAAAACCCAAAAGATTAATTTGGAAACAATACTAAAGGGAATTACAAACAGATCTGAAAGAGACACAATCTGGAAACAGACTGATACATCCTCTCTATTAGGAAAGAGTAATGACAACCCTAAATCTAAATATTATGCCCTTTCCTTCAGACAGCTTTGAAAGACTTTGTGTAGAGAGGTAAATTCCTAGAACCCTACACACGAACGCCTGTGCCAATTATTGCCCTTTTTTCCCATCAGGGCTTGGCTAAACCCAAGTGTTGTAGAAAATGGCTGATGTTTGTTCGTCTTGGAAAATTTGGAGGGAAAGAGATTCTTGGAGTTCCTGCAGAGCACAAAGCTGGCTGATCAACAACTGTTTTGCTCATTCTGCTTACTGTAAGATCCAGGATTTAAAAACCAGCAGAGCAGTGATCTGTGCATGAAGCAGCAAGCTAAGCCTGACTTGGAGGAATCCATGCTCTGTCGTTGTTATTTCAGACATTTGATATGCACAAATTACATAATAGGATAATCAGATGCAATCTGGCTTCTAACCCTGTTTGCAACAATTGCATCTTATCTTTAAAGGTTTCTTTTTCAAAGCTCTATTTATAAACCCTGAGCACCAGCATCATAATCAGTTTTATATCCAAAACACTACATCTAAAGAGGCAAACATGGACCGTTCACAGCATCCCCTTTCTCTAATCTCTGTGCTATTGAGAGCATCTGAAATGGATTCTGTACAGACAAGTTTTATCCACGGCGTGGCTTCGGTCAACGTCACAGCCCATGGGCTGTATGAAGTATGCCAGGCAGGGGCTGGGGAAAACAAAACAAAACAAAAACACCATGGGATTTATTAGATGGAGCTGCAGTACAAGAGTGGAATAGCATATACAGCCCAGTGTCTGCAGATTTGACACACTTGCTTTAACTAGGTGCTACAGTTTAAGCTTAATTGATGTTTTTTTTTAAGCTTAATTGATGCTTACAGTTTAATTGATGCTTTTGAATTATGGGGCTGGAGGAGACTCTTGAGAGTCCCATGGACTGCAGGAAGATCAAATTTATCAATTCTTAAGGAAATCAGCCCTGAGTGCTCCACTGGAAGGACAGATCCTGAAGCTGAGGCTCCAATACTTTTGGCCACCTCATGAGAAGAGAAGACTCCCTGGAAAAGACCCTGATGTTGGGAAAGATGGAGGGAACAAGGAGAAGGGGACGACAGAGGACGAGATGGTTGGACAGTGTTCTTGAAGCTACCAGCATGAGTTTGACCAAACTGCGGGAGGCAGTGGAAGACAGGTCCATGGGGTCATGAAGAGTCAGACACGACTAAACAACAACAACAGTTTAAGCAGGTAAATAAAACAATATACATTTTAATTATAATGACAGAGGACGGAACCCATGGGTGCCACTTTGGCCCAGCAAATGGAGAGGAAGGCAACTTTTACCAAGATTAATTCTGCCTCGTCCCATAGCTCCAAGTGACCCCTGAAAATTAGCAAAGAGAGTTAATGAATGCCTCTACTAGAGCAAATGCCCTCGGGGTGGACTTTGGTCTTTCAAATTTCAGTGGCGCCGTGTGTGAAGCCAAAAGTCACCAACCCCCCCCCCCCAAATCTCTTGCCTTCCATCCTGCTCAATTCACTACATCATGGTAGGCTCAGCACCCAGTGTGGCAGAACCAGTCATGCTGCTCTAAATTAGTCTCTGAGGCCCTTCCGTGGGTGTATTCTATGCTGATAGCAGGAAGTCAAGAGGGTGGCAGAGCCAAAAGCTGAGGCTTTTCTGCTCCCATGAGAAGGGTCTTGTGCTTGGCAATCTTACACTTAGACTGCGCTATGGAGGTGAACTTATTTGCCCATTTTTCAGGGATGTGGCTGAACTGAGCGCAGGGGAATAGTCAGGCTCAGAAAATTAACAAGGAGAGACAGAGGCTGACTGCAGACAAGAGCTCACTACCAGAGCTGGGAAAGGGGAGCCTGACCTGACCCCCATTTCACAAAGAAGTCACAGACACAGATAGCTCCCAAGAAGTGGGAGAGTTAGAAGGCAATCAGAGGGTTGCTAGGCAACCAGCAGAGAGACACTGGACAGAGAAACAAAATAAAAAAAAATCCTTCCAGTAGCACCTTAGAGATCAGCTAAGTTTGTTATTGGTATGAGCTTTTGTGTGCATGCACACTTCTTCAAATACACTGAAACAGAAGTCACCACACCCTTATATATAGTGAGAGGGTGGGGAGGGGTATTATTCAGAAGGGTGGTGGCAGTGGGTGATTGGCTGATAGGTGTGGTAAACCTGTTGACTGTTAATGACTGCAATTGGTCTTGCAGGAAAAAGCAGGGGGTGAGATGGCTAAAAATAGCTTTATCATGTATAATGAGATAATAATCCAATGTCTCTATTCAGACCAGGTCTCTCCATGGTTTTAAGTTTGGTAATAAGTTGCAATTCAGCAACTTCTCTTTCCATTCTATTTCTGAAATTCTTTTGTAATATGATAGCTACTTTGAGATCTTGTATAGAATGTCCTGGGAGATTGAAGTGTTCTCCTACTGGTTTCCTGTGCACTTGCACTATGTGGAGCCAGGATACCACTTTGACAGTGCCGTGTTGGAGAACAAGCAGCTCACCCTCATGTTGCCACGGTAACCAGACAATGCTCCCTTTTGTTTCACAATGAACTATGAGGGTGAGTTCTGTGATACAGGGTAGAAAAAATTGGACTGGGGTGATCCATTACTGTTCCTTTTTCCACATAGTATTTTCCACTTTTAGAAAGGTGGAATTAATTAAGTTGCAATGCTAGTCCCACTTATGGTGAAGTAAGCCCCACTGAATTCAATCTGGGAAGATATGGTGAGGATTGATTGCACTGTTAGTAACAGAATGAATAGATTAAGTACCACAAGTCACATTGGGCAACTGAGATGGATACACTGCTAGCCAAATCTAAAATTAAAGTTGCAATTATTATTATTATTAGATGACTATTCCTTTTAAAAAAAAAACCTCAACTTATTCATGCCATGTCTACTCAGAAGTCCTGCTGAATTAACTGGGTTTACCTCCAGGGAAATAGGGCTAGGATTGCAGCCTTAATATGTTTAGCAGCTTTCTGATCATGATCATGTTTACTTGATTGGAAGGATGTGGAGTTTGTCTGTTGCTTTTAGAATTAGTCTATGGTCCTTTAGTTCTTGTTTTTAATCTTATGCACATTTTGTATTGCAAAGGTTTTTTTGTTTCTTAAGTCACCTTCAATTCCCCCACTTAAATCTAAGTAATGAAAGGGGAGTATATGCTTCTGAGTTGCCTGTCATGCCTTAGAACGTTTTTGAGCAAAATACTTTCAAAAATAAAATAAAATCCCAGTGTAGCTTTGCATTTGTTTGAATTCAACATTTAAACCACACTGCTTATTGATTCCACTTCCCTTGACAAATACTTCAGTTCATTTACTTTTGACTATTGGAAAAACTTTTCAGTTTTCCAAGTCAGACATTTAAACTAGATATATAAGCCAAAAATTTAAACCATACTGTTTATTGATTCTGTTCCCCTTGGCAAATACTGCAGTTCAACTACTTTTGACTATTGGGAAAACCTTTCAGGTATTATACAGCACAGAAAAGTGAAGTGACATACTTTTAATTTTTTTGTTTACTAAATTTGCATCAAACAAAACATAGTAAATCCCATCTCAATTGATTTAGGGCATTGGAGGGAAAATGAATTTGACATTTGCAAGAAAACACCCATCACTGAGACAGTTTTGTTGTCCTTGTATCTACCCAGTTTCCTGGGTAACATAGGGGTATGTTCTGTCTCTTGGTCTAATGTGGACAATGTTATTTCATACATCCTCAGAGATTATGCCAAATCTGTAGTTAAATCTGATTGGCTCTGTTTCACCATGTTTGGCTATTTGGCTGGGTTCACATAGCACGGGAGACACAAAAAGTGTATGAACAGGGGCAGACAGAGGAAACAAAGTACCGGTATCTGCAAATATAGGCTCTCCCTCATTGGAAAAAAAAAATCACAGTCCTGTCAAAGTGTTCCATGAGTACCGTAGATGTCCCGTGATTCAGAAAAACAGTTCTGGAGGAAACTAAACCAGTAACATTTTATTGTATCATTGTAAAAGTTGCGCAGAGTTCCTATGTTGCACCAACCAGTATACCGTATAAAGCTTGCAGCAGCAAAGATTATGCACATATTGTGTTACAATACCTATGCTGAAAAATGTACACTTAGGTTTCATTTCATCCAATTCTTTTCCGGGATGTGAACATAACAACTGAATACCACAAAAAACGCACTGCAGAGAAATGGGCTAGAATTATGTTATTTATTTATTTTGAAACGTCAGGTAGAAATTAAATTGGCAGAATGCCACTTTGCAAGTTGAAAATTCATTCCAGTCCCTTTATGGCATGGCTTCTCCAGAGGTTTCCAAAGGTAATTTTTAATCATTAATGATTAACTGGCAGACCCAGAGCTGTTGTCCTGCCACATCTTTCAAAATACATGAGACTTTTACAAAAAGCATGACGAGGAGCTGCCTAACTGAAGCCAACACCCACAATGGGTGGCTCCAGTGAAAAGGGGCAAAGCAGAGAGTTTATTGGGCTTCATTGTTTATCTTGAAAACCCCTGAACCCTAAGAGAGCAGCTAAGTGCAGTCTAGGGCCTCTCCAGCCTGGTGTCTTATTGTGGGTCTATTTTGCACCATATTCTTGACACAAAACTAAGGCATTAATGGTGGGTTTATTCTGCTTTAGTTTGTTCTGAAAAGTTTCCTCAAAGCAATCACATTATTGCTGTCTGGAGGGGTTACAGGGCAACAAAAGGGGAATAAAAATAGAACACTCGTGGTACTAAAAGCTATAGGATTTCAGCACAACGTTATGGGCTATGGATTGATTTGAAATGAAGCAGTAGGACCACACCAAAATTCTTACAGGCTCAAAGAGTATTGGAAGTGGGGTCAGACATAACTGCCTCAATAGTATCACGAAGACATATGGAGAGGCCTTTGCTGAGCTATTTTGCATTATGGATGCTCGTTCCTTAGATCCCTCTTCAAGTACAGAAAGGAATCTGCTTATGCCGCAAAAGCCCCTGAAATTTGTAGGCCAGTTTGAAGCCTCTAGATTGGCCAATCCTGGCTTTCTGCCCTTGCCAACTAAGCAGTAAATTCTGCCTACAGTGGTACCTCAGGTTACATACGCTTCAGGTTACATACGCTTCAGGTTACAGACTCTGATAACCCAGAAATAGTGCTTCAGGTTAAGAAGTTTGCTTCAGGATGAGAACAGAAATCGTGCAGCGGTGGCAGGAGGCCCATAAGGCTAAAGTGGTGCTTCAGGTTAAGAACAGTTTCAGGTTAAGTACAGACCTCCGAAACGAATTAAGACTTAACCTGAGGTACCACTGTACTAGACTTCAAGTGCCAGCTTCAGCACTCAGTTCTACCAGCAGCGATATGCATTTAGTTTTAGCCATAACTAAAACACAAAAAGCACAAGTCATTTAGTTTTAGCCTAACTGTGGCCTCAGAGTTGGCTGCCAGGAGGCTGTGATGCAAAACTATGTAGGAGCTTCTGCCAGAAGGTGAGCAGGAGGAGAATCACAGCATCCCTGCTAGCCAACGAGCATTAAAACCCACCAGGCAGTACTTACATGTAGAGAAAAATCCTGCCGTAAGGTTTCATTCAGTGCTGTCCCATCTTGCCAGTACCCAGTCAGGGCCGTTGTGAGATGGGTTCTGTGAACACTGTTATTATAGGGAACCATTGCCTTAGCTGCACACTGCTGCCAATTCTGGAGTAGCTGGCAGATCTCTCTCCGTGCCCCCCTTCAGTATTTGCTTCCCAGTCCTCACTCATTTTAATTTTATTCTGTTCCATTCTCTGATTCTTAGCTTTAGCTAGATGTTGTACATCATGGTGGTTGGGTTTTGCCCCTTTTAATAATCAACTGAATCATCTCCCATCTCTGTCTGTTCACCTTTGTGCATTCCCTACCCCCTTTTCTCCCTAATCCTTCCCCGACAGTTGATATTCATTCCTGAAGGCTAAACTGTTAGAATTCCTGCTCCATTACTGCAGTCATGGGATTGTTGTCTATCACATGACGGTGTATGTTTTGACTCTACAGTGTGGGAAGTGACAGAGACAGGATGTTTGTGTTACTGTGCTCTGTGAAGTGAGACTATTGTCCTTTGTTCTTTCTCTTTGCTGTCTGCTAGAGAGAGAGGGAGCCATGTTGCAGTGCTCCGTGTGTGTTTATATGTAAATAAAGTACATTAGCCAAAATGCTGAGTTCTCTTACGCAAACTGCGAACACTCTGCAGATCCCTAAGTGCACCGATGTCTGTTGGCATCGGTCGCTGTGATGTTCGGGCTGAAGAAAGCTTTTGAAGCTCCCAAACGATCGACCAGAAGGGAGAGAACATGCCAGTCAGGCATGTGTCTCTGCCAGGGTCCTACTCAAGTGTAGGATGAGGTCCTGACATAAACTTCCACTGCTGAGACTCACCAAGCTGTCTTGTGAATTGTGAGGTAGGGCCAAAGTCAGGGTGAGCATTGCACCCCACATACACTCTCTCAGTTCCTCCTCCTTATAGGCTGCATGCTCCCTGACTGACTCCTCTCTCACATTCAACTGTTCATGTACCCAACACTTGCCCTCCAGTCTCTCACTCTCCTAACATGCTCCCTATGTGGCACATGCTGAAATGTTATTCCCCCCCCCTCTCTGTGGTGCCCTTCTGTTCTTCTGACCACCCACAGCCTGCGAGACTGCCTATCAACCTGTGGCCACCTCTAGGAGACCTTGGAAGATGTCGGCCTGCCTCAAGTTATCCTCACCTCTAGTGGTGCCAAGAGTACACTGTGGAGTACTCACAGTGAGAAGCAGCTCTCCTGTGGATGTGGGTGCTTGTCTACTATTGCTCCTCTTTCCCCTTGCCAGCTGTGTCTCTGCCCATGTGTTGCTGCACATTTCAGTAAGAGAAGCAATATTCATCACCCTGACCTTCCACTGCCATTGCCCAATATTGGGAAGAGAGACTGAGCCCACATGCCCTTGCCCACTGAGAGATACAGTGAAAAAACTGGCCATTGTGACCTCATGTTCATGCTGCCCAATTGAAGGAGAGAGATCAGGCATTGTGACCTTTTACTTATGATGCCTGCCTAAGGAAGTAAGACTGGCCACTGTGACCTCAGGCAGATCATGTCAGTATTTGCCACTGTGTCCACATATTGCTGGCCACTTTTGCACCCCAAACTTTTTGCACTTTCATAAGAAAGGTGCCTTTTGCACTCCAAACTGGAAAGGAGTTTCTTAATTTTCTGTCTTATTCTCTTATCCTTTCAAATGCAAGTTTCACTTTTCCTGGCTTGCAGCCTCCATTGTCCACCAATATTTTATTTTAGGTGATTGCTCTGTAGCTTCTGTATGCAAATACAGTGGTACCTCAGGTTAAGTACTTAATTTGTTCCAGAGGTCCGTTCTTAACCTGAAACTGTTCTTAACCTGAAGCACCACTTTAGCTAATGGGGACTCCCACTGCTTCCACACCACCACCGCACGATTTCTATTCTCATCCTGAAGCAAAGTTCTTAACCTGAGGTACTATTTCTGGGTTAGCGGAGTCTGTAACCTGAAGCATCTGTAACCCGAGGTACCGCTGTAATAGATAAAATTTGAAATTTGCACTTATCCAGATTATGCAATGCAATGCAGTTCTCCAACCAATGTTTACAAAAATGCATATATTAGAGGAGTATGTGCCTAAAAATGACGGTATTTGTGAAAATAACATACACGTCTTCCACATTTCTGCAGCAATTTGTGATCTATTTAAAAAATAATCATTGTGAAATTTCATCAGCATTTCAGTATGAATTTATCCTATTAAACACATTTTTATATGGAGTTTTGGCCCATGTAGGCACTTTTGAAAGTATTCTTTCCTGATATGCTTATACGTACATTTTCTCCTTTTGTAGAAAGAAGACATGTGAAGTATTAGCTAATTATTCACACAAGCCGTAGTTTAATGAGAGAAAGCGATTCCCATGAAGGATGAACCTTCTCCAGGTACCCAGAGGTTATGGTGTAAAACAATCAATATTCTAAGCTAAGAAACATCAGTTTCACCTGAAGCTGCACAGCCCCTATGTTCGTGATGTGGCTGCTTTATCAGTAGTGAAGTACCATGAAATGGAAGAAATTATACTTCTTGAAGATTTCATAATTATTGTGCTTTTAATGGAATGAAGGGAGCAAAAACAAGTTTCCAATTATTTTCAGATGCCCTACGGAGAAGAAAGAAGTAGCCACACTATCTCCAATCCCCCTTTATTATAGTCATTATTTCTTTGCAAGGATGTACAACTTTTGTCAACTACCCTAATAATGACATGAAACACTGAACATTACTGAGTGGGGAAAGCTCTTTCTGCTTTCCAAAGGTTATCAAAAGTGCTGAGAACAGAAGAATAGCAGAGTGATTTGCTCCCCCCCCTTTTTTATAGAAATGCAGGTAAAATGCTTCCCAAATTGTTTCTCCATTATTACAATGATGTGCAATGAAACCTTTTGAAAGGTGCAAGTCCTTGAAAGGAGCATACATGCATAATTACCAATAATATTCTGCCAGCCCATATCTTTCAAAAGTTTTAAATGCCGTATTTAATTTTTATCTCCCCGTTTAAGGCTGGACGTATGTTCAGCCCTTTAAAAGCAGCTCAGTTTCACCTTGAGGCAGGAACTGCCCTTCTCTGTACTCTACCACTGCTTCCAGACTGGGCTTACCATGAATTCCTAAGTGTGCATAACATTACAGCCTTAAACTCTTAATTTATTCTCAAGAGTTGCCTGTCTTTAACCGCTCCTTGTGATTCATCTTAAATCAGCCACATGACTTGTCATTGTATCTCTTATTAGTATCCTAATATCACTTAGACCCCCTCACATTTCCTTGAGTCATTAATGCTTCTTCAGTGCTGCCTCCCACAATCAACTGGGTATATGTAAAGCAGGAGCAGGGAACCTGTGGCTTTCCAGATGTTGCTGGACCACAGCTACCATCATCCCTGATCACTGACCATTCTGGCTGGGGCTGATGGGACCTGACATCCAACAGCATCTGGAGGGTCACAGGTTCACCATCCTTAATGTCATAGCTTCTGTGTCTGTTTGGGAGGCAAGATGCAAAAATGGGTAGGGCTCCTCCACCTTTACTAATTGTGTAGTTTTACACGACAAGTCTCCTTGGCACACAGATTTGTGTGAGATCTATATCCACGGCTCACTTCTATAAAGCACTGTGCTCAACATACAAGCCTAGTAGACCTTAATCTTGGTATTGGACGTTAGTATCTGTCAGCTGAGTTCCATTGCTGACAGAGGAGAGAGCATGGAGAGACAGAAGGTAATTAGGCAGGAATGTGGAACGAGGGAGGAGCAGCTTAGTTGCAGTAGTAATAATAATAATAATAATTTTTATTTATACTCCGCCCTCCCCAGCCAAGGTCGGGCTCAGGGCGGCTAACAAGTTAAAAACAAGTTGAATGAATACAACTTAAAAACAAGATTGAAATACAACAGTTAAAATATTGAAACATTAAAATATTAAAATGCAGCCTCATCACAGGAGGAGAAAGGAAAAAGGAAAAAGAAAGAGGGGGAAGGAATCAAATTGGCTCCAAGCCAAAGGCCAGGTGGAACAACTCTGCTTACAGGCCCTGCGGAAAGAAATCAGATCCTGCAGGGCCCTGGTCTCATGAGGCAGAGCATTCCACCGGGCCGGAGCCAGTGTTGAAAAGGCCCAGGCTCTGGTTGAAGCTAATCTAACTTCCTTAGGGCCCGGGACCACTAGGGTGTTGCTATTTATGGACCTTGAGGCTCTCTGTGGGGCATACCAGGAGAGGCGGTCCCGTAGGTACAAGGGTAGAAGCCTGAGCTCCAAGAAGAAGGAGAAGGAAGGGGGGAGTTCAAGGGAGAAGACACATCCCAAGATATATAGGCACACAAGAATTAATGAGAGGCGTGAACAGGAAAGGAAGCAAAAGTGGGGCTTTAAATGTGGGAAGAGGAAGGGGCAGAAGTCAGACTTGACAACAGCTCATTTGGAAGCAGACACTGAGTGACTGAGATCCAGAGTGATTTGTGTGTTTTGAGCAATAAACCTGAGTTAATTACTGCCGGAGTTGTCTCGCTTCTGTGGGAGAGTCCCAACCATTACAGTATCACATTCTCCCATGCCCTTTTGGCAAGGCGAGCCATTTGCACAGCTGCCTTGCCAGCTCAGCATCGATGGAGAGCTCACTGGTTATGGTAGGACCCAGGTAGACAAAATTGTCTAGCACCCTCAAGCATTTGATCACCAATGCTGATGTGTGGAATGCTGGCGACTGAGAAGACCTGCCCTGCAAGACCCACCAACCAAACACCTTGTAAAAGGTACAGCATGAAGCTCCAGCTGATCTTAACAGTCTTCTCCTTTTTTTGTAAAAAAATAAATAAATGGATGAAAAACAATTTGTTGCCTGACTGAGGACATCTTTTTAATTGATCAAAAGAGACTTTATTATTTAACTTAATTTTATAGTACTAGTATTGAGTTTTGAGTTGCATGCACATATTCCCAGGTTTCCAATTTCACTTCTCTAAACCACATTATTAACCAATATCCAAATGCTAATTTTTATTAGCATTTGCTTATAAAATATACAAACCAAGGCACTTCAAATCCCACCTTGGGAACCTTCAGTTTGAGGCAATTTTTAAAAAGGTGGGCCAGAAACAACACATCCTAATAAGCCGACACACTCACTATTTTCTGCAGAAGCCTACTTTTCCAAAAGGCGCTCAATTATACTACAGGTCATGAACGTGATTACATTTTAATAAATTAACTATCAGCGAGGTCCTTGAAGACTCTCAGGTGCAGCAGCCCAATTTGAAAAAAGACAGCAAAAATTATAAGAAGAAACCAATTTTGCCATTTCTGTCCAGCAGAGAATAAATTACATTTCCCCTAAGTGCTTCTTTGTTATTTGGAGTTTCAGCACTTGAATATGTATTGATATTAAACAGCAGACGTATAATTAGTTTTGTTTTTGCAATGTAAACAACTAGCACTTTGCACACATACATAATGACAATAACGACCAATTAATTCCCTTCGCTGTCCTCTGGTCGATAGTGTCACAACAGCCTTCTATGCCAAACATGCCCTCAGGTAGCCAGAAAATGTCAGATCTGCCTATAAAAAGCACTAGGTGATAATTTCATATCAATATGACAAAGTGGTGTTTTTCCTAAGTACAATGTGGATCAGAGTGTGCGTACTTAAAACCACATTTTGATAAGATTATTTGGCTGGCATGTTGGTTCGCAATGGTCATTCTAGAAAACTAGCCAAAGGTAGTAATTTTGACCTTCAAAAACCCGTAACAGCCAGGTCCTGAGTACCTTAGGACAGTCTGTTTAATGCTTCTGATACCTGAGGCAGACATTTCAAATTATAATTGAAAGCACGCTGCACCTGAGCACATGCTTCAGAATTCCCACACTGAGATGCAGCAAAATCAGCCACTTTTTAAAAAAGCTCACCTATTGCATCTCTCTTGGAACAGCTGCACTGAACATGCTTCCTGACAGAAGTCAGAACCACAGCAGTTATCCTCACTAGGGACCTCCACTGGGCAATTTGGATGCACTACACCAGGCATAATCAGATCACTGAATCACTCCTTATTTGAGAATACAGTAGAATTAAGTGCTCTAATTAGAAGGAGGAACCAAAATAGAAGAAGAAGAAGCCCAGCGCACTAGCGATTTTCTCAAGTCACAGTAGTAAACTTTGGCACATAGATTAGGAACAAATGCCATATGGAGTGCCTTATCCCATATAAAATTCCCCATACCCTTAGATCAGGAAGGGAGGCCCTGCTGTAGGTGTTGGCCTTTTTCCAACTGAGGTTGCTAGGAGTGCAAACAAGGGTTAATTGGTTGTGGCACCCACATTCTGCAATTCTTATGCTTTATATATTGTGCATGCATGTGTGTGTGTTTATTGCTTCAAACCTATCCACTGGAAAATACGTTTTGAGTGAATGAAATCTTCAGGGGCCATACATTTGTTTAGATTTCAATTTATGTGACGATATTAAGACACAGAGCACAACCCCCCACCTCAATCCATTTTCTCTTAGATTCATTCTGTACTGTATCACTCACACTGGCAGAAAGGGGACAGGCTCAAAACCAGGATCATTCTTGTCTTGGCAGTGATAACAATTGTTGTGTAAATCAATCCTTGGGGCAGCACTTCCTTATTGCTGCACCAGTCCAGCAGGAACTCCTCCTTCACGTCAATGATGGTTCCATGTGCAGAGAGAGAGAGGAGTGCATACTGTGGATTCAGGACAAGGGTGAAACAAGACTATATTTCACCCAGGTCAAAGACCCAGTTTGGCATACACACACCCCACACACATTTGTGTACACACAGGCACTGGCTGGGAGCCTCAGTGGCATCGCTCTGGGGCCTTCACCTGGGGCAAAAAACCCTGGCTAGCCCCCACCCCAGTAGCTACGGCACTGATTCAGGAAACAATCTTGCATACTTTGGAGGTATGGGAGATGGGAGAACTACAGAAGTATGCAACTGTGAAAGTTAATCACAGACATACCATTAGTGACCCATGCTTACATTAAATATCTGCTATATTTGTCTGCAAACAGAAAAGCTGCATGCTTCTTGGCCTGGTCCCCCCCCCCCCCCAATAGTCTTTGGATTCATTTATTTAGAAAGGTGGCGGGATTTTAATGTTTTATACTTAGGACTATTGCTATTTTTCTAGAAAAAGAGGTGCCAGAACTCACCATGAATGGGGCCCACCTGAGAGGCGCCGGAACTGAGTTCCGGAGCATTCCAGCTAAAAAAAAGGCCCTGCTTAGGGAAGTAATGATGTATGGAAGTGAGAGCTGGACCATAAAGAAGGCTGATCGCCGAAGAATTGATGCTTTTGAATTATGGTGTTGGAGGAGACTCTTGAGAGTCCCATGGACTGCAAGAAGATCAAACCTCTCTACTCTGAAGGAATTCAGCCCTGAGTGCTCACTGGAAGGACAGATCCTGAAGCTGAGGCTCCAATACTTTGGCCACCTCATGAGAAGAGAAGACACCCTGGAAAAGACCCTGATGTTGGGAAAGATGGAGGGCACAAGCAGAAGGGGACAATAGAGGGCGAGATGGTTGGACAGTCTTCTCGAAGCTACGAACATGAGTTTGACCAAACTGCGGGAGGCAGTGGAAGATAGGAGTGCCTGGCATGCTCTGGTCCATGGGGTCACAAAGAGTCGGACACAACTAAATGACTAAACAACAGGGAAGTAATGCATATAGCTGGCCCTCACAGATTACTACTTTTGGAGGGTTGTGTGCATTCTGTTTCAGGGACTTCATCCTCCCATGTGAACCACTCCAGTCTAACTTCTCACACAATGAATATAGGAGGATATGAAACCAATTCTGGAATAGCCCCATATTAAGTCAATTCCAACTCCTCCTAAATTAACATTGCTCACTGTAATCTGGGGGGGTTATTCAACTAAATTTTACTTAGACATGTTTCTTTATTTCAATGCATCTGCCCTGAATTAAACTTAGCTGGAAACTACCCTCTACTGTTAACAAGCAAGGGCTTATTGGAAGGAAGAGCTACACAGATCAAAACATTACTGTTTAAAATGAATTTACATTGGCAACAAACACACTTTTAAAACGACTGTAATTCTTAAAAGACAGAGAAAAGACAGCATTCCCTCTCTTTCCTGCCCGCGTTAACCCTGCCACATTGTTTATTTTTTTACTGCTGCATTGAAGTTGCTGACTTGGTGAAATTAAGTCTCTTTATCATCTTTATTATGTGCGTTAAACCCATAAAGACAAGCATACAAATCTTCCTGCTAACTTTGTACTCTTTGCTCTTGACACCAGAATTTAGAGTTAATGAGAGTAGTTCCAGTCACAGCAAGCCTTTTAAAAAAGAAAAGAAGACGCCACCCAGGACAATATTGTAATCAAAGGCTAGAAATGGAATTGGAAGAACAAACCACTTCCAAGAACCTGCACATATGCTAGGCCCAGAAACCAATTGGCCACAATTTTACTTTTCTACACACCCATTGGCAAGCTTCAGGGTAGAGGGTAATCAGAAAGCCCCAAGTCCAAATTTCACTTCTGCCATGAAATCAGCAAGTGGCTTTAGACAAGCCACTCTCTAAAATGGAGACAATAATTCTGAAACATGATAATATATGCCAAGTATTTGAAAACTCCTACAACTCCTTGTAGATGCTGTCTTTTAATTATTGAAAAATGATCATAATTCTAATGAAAATTCAAGGAAAACCTCTCTACACATTAGGCCAAACTCTGTTGCTCAGTAGCATAGCATGGGTTGCCAGCACCTAGGGCCACTTGGGTGGGGGGGAGAGGTAAACAGTGGAGTGTGCATGTGCACTCAACTACCTAATGGTGTCCATGTCACCCAGGAGATCGCAGCTGCAGAGATAAGAAAATAACAGTCATTCCATTGTCTGGAGAGATTAATTCCTGGTTTGCATGGAAAACCCATTTTCAATGGAGCCCAGTGATAGAAGCACACAGCTGTATTCAGGCAGCACTGGGTGTTGAAATTTTGCGCCCCTAGCAATTTTGTGCTTGGGGCAACCATCTCTTTGCCCCCACACGCTACGCCACTGCTGTTGCCCTGGTCGCAATTCAAATTAAAGCAACAGGGGGCTAGCTTGGGCATTGCCCAAAAATGTGCAGTTTCTGAGGAAACATCTATACACACTGTGCTTATAGCTATTGCGTGACTCTTCTTTTTGAATCCTTATTTCCAACAGTTATACTGCCTGGGATAATGAAATAGGCAAGGCATGTTTAATCATCATGCTATAGATCCTGCAATGTAAGTCCTGGGCAAATGGAACAGACAGTGTCTCTGTATAGAGTGTGTGTGTCTTTCTCGCTCTCAGGACTATGTTCTTTAATGCTCCCCATAGGTCACAGAAGAAGAATTTATACATATCACATGCACAGCATAGATTATGCTCAAGAGTGATTTAAACAAGGGAGGGGGGAGAGAAATCCAGGACTTTTTTAAGAGCAGGAGCAATGACATTCTCTGCCAGAGGGTAACTGATGGATTCTCCTTGCTCTGACAAGTGAGTTAGGTGATAACAGGACTTTCAAGTTTTACCGTTGTTTGTGACAGATTAGCACAGAGGAACTCATATTCTATTCCTGCCAGCTGATCCTGATAAACTGGGCATTACACTATGTATTGCTGTGGAAAGTGAAAGCGAGAGAACAAGAGAGATGGGGGTCGGGAGATGGATAGATCAACGTATCTCCTTGCATTCTGGACGCCCCTTCATGGCATGGCTAGGGGTGCTGTCATGGTGAACTCCTGCACTTCAGAATTTACCACCACACCACTGATGGTCAGACATCAGCCTTTCAGAATCAACTTGCAGGGATAGGTGCTTCATTAACTAACACCTGAGATCCACCAACCAAAGACAGGTGTGAAATAGTGGCAGAGCTGCTGGGACCAGATACAAAATGAGGGCATGGGTGGAGGGGGCAAAGCCAGTTACCAAACTGTACCCCAAGAGCAGATTATACACTGGAATGACCCACATGTAAATGTACAAATGTATCTCTGAGTTATTGCCCAATTTAGCTGTTGCTTTTATTAAACAGTAGGGAGCCAGACGCGGAGGGAGGGGACATGGGTGGTGCTGTGTTCTAAACCACTGAGCCTCTTGGGCTTGCTGATCAGAAGGTTGGTGGTTTGAATCCCCACGATGGGGTGAGCTCCCGTTGTTCTGTCCCAACTCCTGCCAACCTAGCAGTTTGAAAGCATGCCAAAAAGTGCAAGTAGATAAATAGGTACTGCTCCGGCGGGAAGATAAACGGTGTTTCCGTGCGCTGTTCTGGTTCGCCAGAAGCGGCTTAGTCATACTGGCCACATGACTCAAAAAAACTGTCTGTGGACAAATGCTGGCTCCCTCAGCCTGTAAAGCGAGATGAGCGCCACAACCCCAGAGTCATCTGCGACTGGACTTAACTGTCAGGGGTCCTTTTCCTTTACCTTTAGGGAGCCAGAAACGCTTGTTAATCTATTGAAAATCATACTAATCTGGGGTTTATCTGCACATATTTTGCCCTGCTTTTTCCAGTCAGAAGTCTGCCCTTTAATGCTCTTTGTACAAATGGGTCCCATCCCCCGCCTGAGCTTTCCCCACAAAAACCCGCTCTTTAAAGCTGAATCAGAACAAATGTCAGTTCAAGTTTTCCTTGGATTGACTTTTGCTCTGATTGAGCTTCAAAGAGTAAGTTCCAGAACAGACAAAGGCGTGCTCAGACAAAAAGCTTTAAATTGTCCAGAAAGAACAGAGGGAAGGTAAGTATGGGTAAACCCCACCCTGATTTAAAAACATGTGTTGGGGGAGGGCATCCTATACTGTGGTTAGATTAGCCTCACACTGCTTTTCACATTGCACTAGATTTAAGCAAGTTGTCAGGACTTGGAATTAACATCTCTGCAGGAAACCCCACAACTTTTCCGTTACCTGAAATATATATGAAGAAGACACTGATTCTCAGTATTAAAAAGCCACACATTTGTAGAACAAGAGAAGATTAAAGGCAAGTATAATCATGCCTCTTATCTACAGGACCCTGCTGTTGTTACAATGTAGTAATTTGAAAAATAGACTGGGGTTTGTTCAACTCCATAATGACTGAGGTCATCTTTACAATCTGTGGGCCAAAATGCCTACAGCACTTAGATCAGCAGGAGCCCTATTGATTTGCAATGAGTTTACCCTCTAGAGGCTCACCACATTTTGTTGGAATGTACTGTGGAATTAAATAATTAAAAGGTTTCTCTCTCTATCTTTAGTTCTCCTACCCCAGTCATCACAGTCTGTATCTCACTCCTTTTTGCTTTCCAGATCTATAAGCACAGATCTCATTTTTATGCTGAGTGGCTGAAGAAGAGGCTTATCTTCGTGACTTCAGAAACCACATCAAGCAAATCTGGGTGGAACTACAACCCCAATAGTTCCATGTCTGACTACCACTCTGCAGCTGCAGTAGAACATCCAGCTCACAGCTGTATTATTGCTATGGTACATAAATAAAGGCATCAAATTTCTCTTCCAGAGAGGGGGGAAACAGTAAATGCTGGAGGTTAGTTGCATTAAGAACAACGTACATCCCTTGCGCTCTCCTCCTAATCTCAGCAGGAAAAAATAGTTCCAGCTAAACAGTTAGGAGGTAGCCCTTTTAAAGCATGTTCATTCCTACATATACTTCTCTCGATTTTGCTACACTTGATGACTGAAGGTTGAAGATGTGAGCCGATCCCTTTAATGGTGATGTCAGAGGACAGAAAAGTTCTGCTTGTGCTGCTGTATGTGCCACAGTTTACTCACACATGAAAGTCACCGTACCTCAGAAATTCAGATGCACACAAAGCACATTGGCAAAAATGGACCAGGGGTGCAATGCCTATCATGATGAGGAATGGGACACATGTGGCGCATGGGCCTGTACAATGCAGGGACTCCTCCTGGGGGGTACAGAGCATCTCCGTCCAGTTCACATGACTGCAGAATTATCCCAATGTGCAGTGATTTATTGCTATTATTTCCTCCATCGGTGTTGATGGCACCCAACCTTTTTAGAGGGAGAAAGTAAAGCGTACACTTGGGGACATCACTTGGGAGCAGCTAAGTCTGCTCCTGTGACTTAAAAGGCAAGTTTGGGTCCCTCCCAATAGTCCTAGGCTGGAGTTTACAATGTCTCACAGAGCTCAGTGAAAAGCACTGAGAAAAGAGTCAGGCCTCCCTCCTCTGAACCAGTGGTGTGGTGTGGAGAGGGCCACAGAGGCGGTTGCCCTGGGTGCAAAATTGTTAGGGGCGTAAAATTCAAACACCCAGTGCTTCCTCAATACAGCTGTGTGCTTCTGTTGCTGGGCTCTGTTGGAAATGGCTTCTCCATGCAAACCAGGAAGTGACCTCTCCAGACAACAGAACGACTCTTCTTTTCTCATCTAGGTGGCTGCAATCACCTGGGTGACACAGACGCCATTAGGCAAATGAATGTGCATGTGTATTCCATCTGTTTCCCTCCCAGAGATTCCCAGATGGGCAGAGTACTGTTTCATGCATGTCCATAGGTACTAGGACGGCCACTGTGAGATCAGGACGCTGGACTAGATGGTCCATTGGTCTGATTCAGGAGACTCTTCTTGTGTTCTGATTTGCATAACTCTGCCCTGGGTTCTATTTCCATGTTAAATGGAGAGTCACAAACATAAAAACAATACAGCCTGAATTCAGGCAACTGCTCATTTTAGTATATTTTCCCGGCAATTAGACTTAATTCATTTACTCACGTTGTATGGAGAAGTAATGTAGTGCTTCAATTTAAAACTAATGCTGCAATAATGCTGTTCATATTAGAATACTCCCCACTGAAACTCAGTCACGCAGACTGCATTTCCAGTGGGCTTGAATATTGCAGCATTCAAATCAGGAAGCAGTTTGATAGAAGGAGAAGCTCCGTCCATGCAGAAGACTGTCACTTGCAGAATAACTTATATTCAGAAAGTTCCTTTTAAACAAATACATAAAGCTCTAAGGCGTTCTAAAGTGCAGTTTTGAATCATAGGAGAGTTGAAAGGGAGCACTGACTAACAACAGTGGGTTTCAGGGAAGGGAGACTTTAATATGGCAGGAAGAACTCAACAGGGCCATGGGGTCCTACATAAATGAGAGAGACTCCTGGACTGGGAAAGCTGTCCCCTTTTTTGAAGAAAGGTCGTAGCTCAGTGGTGGAACACCTTCTTTGTTTGAAAAAGGTCCCTGGTTCAAACTCTGACTGGCATCTCCAGTAGGGACCTGAGAGTTTGGA
This sequence comes from Podarcis gaigeae, assembly GCF_964106915.1. NCBI lineage: Eukaryota > Metazoa > Chordata > Lepidosauria > Squamata > Lacertidae > Podarcis > Podarcis gaigeae. Next base: position 25,554,104 of record NC_139681.1, on the reverse strand, counting down.
TTTGATATCCCATTTTATCACTACCATGAAGGAGTCTCAAAGTGGCTAACATTCTCCTTTCCCTTCCTCCCCCACAACAAACACTCTGTGAGGTGAGTGGGGCTGAGAAACTTCAGAGAAGTGTGACTAGCCCAAGGTCACCCAGCAGCTGCATGCGGAGGAGCGGAGACATGAACCCGGTTCCCCAGTTTACGAGTCTACTGCTCTTAACCACTACACCACACTGGCTCTCCTGACTTGGTATAAGACAACTTCATAAATGCCTAAATTGTAGGGCTATGGGTCTCACAGTTCTTTATGAAATCTCTGTGTGCCCACCCAAAATCACGTTAGCAATCACAAGAAAGGCTTTCAGCTTAGAAATCTCAGAGGCCTTGGCCCAAGACCAAAATAATCATCACAACAGAAAGGAGAAGATTAGTTCACACTGTGTCAGGCCAGATGGTCTTCCTCCTAGGCTGGTAGCCTGAATTGTGGTCATAAAGGGAACCAGGATGGAATTTTTTCTTGTCATACTCATATTGACTATACAACAGCCCTGACTCAGACAGTTCTGCTGGTCTCTAGAGTCTTCTTCAGCCTTGGGTACCCAGATGCCGTTAGACTTCAAGTCCCACCACCCCTGACCATTGGCTATGCCGGCTAGGGCTGATGAGACTTGTAGTCCAACAACATCTGGGAACTCCAGATGAAGAACGCTGCTAGAAGATATGAACAAGAGATGGGAAATTCACCATGGATATGTCAATTCCCTTGTTTAATACAATAAACCAGCTTTGAGTTTTCCTTCTACATATTATGGCAAATGACATGGCTATTTCTTTTCTTTTTTTTAAAGCCAAGCAAAAGCTGCCTACCTGAATGTGTTTGTGTATACCATATTAAAAGTTTGCAAATGAAGCAGACTGCGATAGTCTATTCACACCAAGTAGCTGCTCAGCCCGATTCACAACAAGTGTAAATCAACATGAGCATGAAGTCAATGGAGTGACACTGATTTAGAACAGCAAAAGATATGGGCCGTTGACTTCAATGGGACAACCCCGGTATGAAATGCTATGCAGCATAAGTGAGGACATAAAACAGCGGCTCTCTGTATTTCACCTATTATGTTTTTATTACAACTGCATAGGCTAAGTAAATGTATTAAATTTATGTGTGTTTAATCTGTGTAACAGGGAATGAAAGGACAGCTTTTATTTTGATCCTTTTCTGATCACACACCTGAAATCATGGGGTCTTGTTTATCATAAATCTTAAGATTTGCAAAAGGGCATTGTTATGCCTCCAGAATACTTTGCGATGGCTAGGGGAGGCCTGTACTTTCATTTTGTTTACAGTCGTACCTTGGTTTTCTAACAGCCTAGTTCTCAAACGTTTTGGCTCCCAAACACTGCAAACCCGGAAGTGAGTGTTCCAGTTTGCAAACTAATTTTGGAAGCTGAACGTCTGACGGGGCTTCTGTGGCTTCTGATAGGCTGCAGGAGCTTCCTGCAGCCAATCAGAAGCCGCATTTCGGTTTTTGGATGTTTTGGAAGTTGAACGGACTTCCGGAACAGATTCCGTTTGACTTCCAAGGTACGACTATATTATATTTATGTGCCATGTTTCCTCTGAGGTCAAGGTTCCTTTAATTCTCAAAACACCCCTGAGAGGTAAGTTAGGATTGAGAGTCAGGGTTTGGCCTAAATCAAGATCACCCAGTGAGTTTCATAGCTGAGTGGAGAGCTGAATCCTGGTCTCCCAGGTTGTTGTTGTTGTTATACACACCATCTGTTGGCCATCACCAATTAGCACCATACTGGTTCTCAGAAATAACACAGAGGATTGACAAGTGGTTAATCACCCATCTGGTCTATGACTGGGCCTCAGCCTACTTAGCTTCAACAAGGTAGAGATGACATGAACCATCAAACCATACCTGAGTTTGAAGTTACAACATGTGACTGCTACGCCCCCGAAAAGCCAAGTACAGTTCACAATCCTCCTAGGCATTTGGAGTCTCATTTCCCCAAATGGGTACAAAATTACCTAAAACTATTCCTCTAACATGGGACACGGGTGGCGCTGTGGGTAAAACCTCAGCGCCTAGGACTTGCCGATCGCATGGTTGGTGGTTCGAATCCCCGTGGCGGGGTGCGCTCCAGCCGTTCAGTCCCAGCGCCTGCCAACCTAGCAGTTCGAAAGCACGTCAAAGTGCAAGTAGATAAATAGGGACCGCTTACTAGCGGGAAGGTAAATGGTGTTTCCGTGTGCTGCGCTGGCTCACCAGATGCAGCTTGTCACGCTGGCCACATGACCCGGAAGTGTCTTCGGACAGCGCTGGCCCCCGGCCTCTTGTGAGATGGGCGCACAACCCTAGAGTCGGACACGACTGGCCCGTATGGGCAGGGGTACCTTTACCTTTACCTTTATTCCTCTACCCCCAAGTGCTCTCCTACAATAAGGATTTTGTTGTGGGGTTTCAATTCCTTTCCTGTTGTCTCTGTGTGTGGTTTTTCTTTTGTTTTAATTTGAGGGCTCTATTAAAAAGACATTAGTGTCATTTAGACACCAGTTAAAGTGAATGGGGGGAAACAACCCCAACGGAGGGAAAACTTTCATTTAACAATGCAATAATTACTTTATCTTAATACAGCAGTTAAGATAAGGTGCAGCTTACTGTTCAATATGATTTTCTTATTCATACTAACAAGAATAAAGAATAAGGAGGAAATGCATGAGCAAAGTATCAAAAGTGTGTTATATTTGGGGTCACTGAAGATCTTTAGAAATTAACATTTAATTCTTATAGATAAGCTGTATAGACCTACCCTTGCACTTAAAACAATTTCTTATATTTACATTAAATTTGCACAAATTGTTATAAAACTATTTGTAGTTTTTACTCCAGTGTTTGATAGGATTGGCCATGTGGGTTAAACTAAGAAACACAAATATTGATAAAATGTTATTTTCTCTTATAAGAATGTCATATACAGACTCAAGAGACAAGCATGACTGGAAAGTCAAGTCTGTAGGGTAATCCTATCAGGGGAGTTTGAAAAGTTTGTCTGCTGGTTCCCTACCTATTTAAACTTGAAATAATAAAGTTGAGGATTAATGCTTCCTTTCCAGCTCAGTCTTGTTTAGAAAAATGTCTCTGTCAGTGTACATGTTGCTGATATGGTTGCCTTTTTCATGGTTGAAACATCTTTCGAAAGCTTTTGGCACTATGGCTTGATGTCACCTATGTCAAAGCAAAGGTAAGGACTGCTGAAACATGTCCTTTGTGCTACGAAAGAACAGGTGATGAACAAAACTTGGGACAGATTCAGATCTTCAATTACCAAGAAGTCTGGTTCTCTGGAAAGAGCACATAGAAACATCATTTAGCTGCTACCGTGCAGAAAATACTGAGATGGTCCCCGACAGTTTAAGGCTTTGGAAGAAGGAACAAAAGAGGAAATATCAACAGCTCAGCAATTTTGATTTTTGCAGCTAAAAGTTTTCAAACAATTACCATACGCAGCAGAAGTCTGAGCCTCATTGTGATTTAAAAAACTAGAACCTACAGAGCATGTTCTTAAAATCTTTGCTAAGTCTGCTACTTGGTACCCCAGCAGCTCACATAAGGACAGGTTAGCTTAATGCCTTTTGATTTATGTATTTTGTTAGCCGTCTTTATGCATTATTCCAAGTTGCTCCAAATGGAGGATAATGGGCTTCCAGAAATGTTTTATGGAGCAGGCAAAGTCTGGTAGTCAGCACAGTTGGCTGAAACAGTATGAAAACAAAATGTTGAAGCATGGTATACACTTTTGGGACTTGGAAACTGACCAGACTCCAAGATTTATCAGAAATAAGTGAGGAGGTGTTCAGATGAGATATGGATTTGATACAGGAGTCACCATTTTCACCATATATGATTCGGGTTGTCACAGGCTGTGGAATCTTGTTCTCATGATTTAAGTAACTCGAGTCCAACACCCTGCCACTATTTTCATGGGTGTGTCAGGGGGAGATGTTGACTCCAGCCCACTCCAGCCCCTTCCACTCTTTCAGAATGGCATGTGGGGTGGGAGACGAGAGTCACCACTGTGAGCAGGCGGACCTTCTGCTCCTACAAGTAGATGTTTGGAGCCAAACCAGGATTTGGAAGGGTGATTCACCTGTGCTATATACCGTATATACTCGAGTATAAACTGACTTTTTCAGCACATTTTTAATGCTGAAAAAGCCCCCCTCGGCTTATACTCCAGTGAGGGTCCTTCTGGGCTGCTCCTTCCTCCTCCTCCGCCTTTGCTGCTGTCGGTGGAGGAGGAATGAGCAGCCCAAAAGCAGCCCTTTGGGGCTGCTTGTTCTTTTTCTGCCACTGCTGCCACCAGCATCTGCCTCTCAGCAGCACCCTAGGTAGGCAGGGGGACAGGAGAGGCTGGGGGGAGAGAGAAGCCCCCTCTGCCGTGTGCGCATGTGTGCACACACACACTCCAGTCCATCAGGAGGTTTGTGGTGTGGTGAACCAGCTTATACTCAAGTCAGTAAGTTTTCCCAGTTTTTTGTGCTAAAATTAGGTGCCTCGGCTTATATTCGGGTCAGCTTATACTCGAGTATATACGGTAGGTAGTAAAGGATCTGTCCCATTATTTATTGTTTCCCTCCACGTATATCAAAGGAATACATACTTATGCTGACTAATTATCCCAAAGTGTCAATTCAAATTCAATTCAACATTTATCTAAAATGTTTCTGACCCCGCCCCAATCTCTCTCTCTCTGGCAATCAATTTTTGTTGCTTAGTGAGTAGCCGGATTTGAGATGGTTGCATGGAATTTCATCCAACCATGTTAAATGAGTCAGACATTTTAATGCTGTCTGATGGGGTTTTCATATTATTTTGGTTGATTTTATTAAGTGTATCTTTTCATTATGTAATCACTTTGTTTATTATGTAACCAGGCAGAGGGCCTTTTCAGTAGTTGCGCCCACCCTGTGGAACACCCTCCCAGCAGATGTCAAACAGATAAACAGCTATGTGATTTTTAAAAGACATCTGAAGGCAGCTCTGTTCAGGGAAGCTTTTATTGGTTGATGTTGTACAGTGGTACCTCGGGTTACAGATGCTTCGGGTTACGCGTTTGCAGCTTACGGACTGCAGGAAACTCGGAAGTACTGGAAAGGGTTACTTCCGGGTTTCGCCACTCGCGCATGTGCAGAAGCGCCAAATTGCATCACATGTATGCGCAGATGTGGCATTGCAGGTTACGAATGCTGCGGGTGGTGGATGGGCATCTGTCACAGATTACGTCCGCAACCCAAGCTTCCACTGCATTATGTTTTTACTATTTTTGGTTGGGAGCCACCCAGAGTGGCTGGGGCAACCCAGTCAGATAGGCAGCATATAAATTATTTATTATTATTATTATTATTATTATTATTATTATTATTATTATTTAACTGGCCAGTGAAGAACACACAAGTGTGTGTGTGTGATGTTTTAATGGCAAAAGCTTATGTCTCCATGTTACCCTATAGCACTCTTTATGGTTGTTATTACTGTGGTGTTGCCATAGCCATCCTGGTTGTGCTGTACAATAAACCGATGCCTAGCTAAAATAATTTTTTAAACTGGGCCAATCTGAGGACTCAGCCTTAGCTGGCATTCAGCACTTGAAAATAAGCAATCTTTTATAGATTAAGGTTAGTATGCACTCCACCCTACCCAAAATCTCTGACAGGGGACTTAACACAGAGGCATCAGGAACTGTGCTGGGCATCGTGTAAGATTCTTTTAGTTTGCTTGATTTAATCAAGAAACAGAAGTTAATGAAGTGATGGTGGGAAGGCAAGCAGCTGCAGCATTGGGGCTTGAGGTTTAAATATAAATCACATAAGGTTTCCCCAGCAGCACTACTGCAAGGATTCTGGAAGCTCCTGGGCCTATATTTTGTTTGACACACAAGCCAGTAATTCTCTCCCACCATTCCCAACCTCCTCAGATAGGGGTGCCATCTCACCCTTAGGATTGTGGGTGCCCACTGATGCAACGCGGATGTGCGATGTCACACTCACTACGTGCAGGTGTGTGCGTGTGATGTCAAGTGTTCGCGTTGCGGTGGAAATGGTGACTCTTCTTCCTCCTATCTGGAGCCAGTGAGGCACCCTTTTCCATGGGGAGAGGCTTGGACTTGGAGACAGAGAGACTCTTTGGGTGCGGAGGCCCCAGCAAATGCCCTCTGTGTAGATTATAGGTATAAGGAATAAATAAAGGACCAAACATACAAAGGGCACTGAGCTGATGATCGCTGCCTTATAACCAAGCCAAAGTTTGCTTTTCTGCCCCCTTTCAAACACAATTTTTGCTTAATCGTTCCATGAAATGACATGATTACTATTCTACTATAGCTGTTTTTTTCCACCATTTGCCATTTTGTACATTCCCTTTCACCCTCTCACCCCTCCCCAGATGAACCGCAGAGGATGTATAATTTCACCTTTTGTACACTGGCTTGCTGCTGTTATTATTTTTCAGCTCTCGCATATTCAAAATAAGTGCGCTGGATATCCATCTCCACAGAGTTCATTACACTCTTTAAAAGATCAACGTGTATTTTTCAGAATAAACTGAATTATGATCTTACATTTGAAGGCAATTAACATTGTCATTTCCTGGTTCCTGAGTGTTAAGTAAATTGTTCTGTCTAATAACACTGCAGTTCTGAATTTAAACTAACCCAGATAATATCCCTCTTCTCTGAAAGTGTATTTATAGTGCATGCTAATACAGATGATGATGCCTTTGAGATGTGTCCCTCTGCATCAGAATTTTATAAAGGGTTTTATTAATAGGCTTAGGGGATCCAGTGAGGAGCCAGTCAAATCTATGTGTCCGGAGGCTAGTTCTTTAACAATGGAAGCAGCAGTGATGCCACTCCAGTAATGTTAGCGTCAAAAAGGTAGGAGGCAACTGATAGTGTAGGTTACTTCCCACACCAGCATGTTCCATTTCCAATGACAACACTGGCATGGGGCGTTGTCTATTCCTCTCTCATTCTAACATTACAGTGGTACCTTGGGTTACATACGCTTCAGGTTACATATGCTTCAGGCTCCGCTAACCCAAAAATATTGCTTCAGGTTAAGAACTTTGCTTCAGGATGAGAACAGAAATTGTGCTCCAGTGGTGCGGCGGCAGCAGGAGGCCCCCTTAGTTAAAGTGGTGCCTCAGGTTAAGAACAGTTTCAGGTTAAGTACGGACCTCCAGAACAAATTAAGTACTTAACCCGAGGTACCACTGTACTTGAGTGACATGGGCGGAGGGCCAAGGGAAAACATAAACAACAACAATGCCATTCTTGTAATGTGAAAACTGATTCGGTATTGCTGTCAAAATGACTCTACACCAGGGTTTCCCACACTCGGACTACAACTCCCATCATCCTGTGCTGGGCCTGGGGGTAACCCAAGAAATGCAGTCCAGGACCAGTCCAGAATCCGAAGGTTCCGCTAGGAGTCAGTCCGACAGAGCCAAGGCAGGACACGAGGCAGGAAACCAGGCAAGGGCAAGGGCAAGAACAGGATCTCAGGCAGGATCTAGCATACAGCGATGTTGCTCCCACAACCTGGGGTGGTGTCCGATAGCCTTTTATCTTTGTTGGGGTAACGGACAGTCCTGATCCCCCGGCGACTCACCTCCCTGTTTCGCCCGGAGGCGAGCACTCCTCCTGCAAGTACTCAGGTCTCCTTCTCCCAGACCTTAGTCTCTGCAACTCAGGAGACGTTGGTGGGTTAGTAGACCCAGGGGCCGCCTCAGCCTCCCCTGACCAAACCAGTAGTGGAGCAGCTGTAAGTGATTGCCCAGCTGAAGGCAACGAGATAATCCCCGTATCTGGAAGCAGGCCAGGCTCAGGCCTCTGACTTGGTCCAGCTGGTGTTGCAGGGGAACCTGTGCAGACTGGGACTCTTCAGGATCAGGCCCCAGACTTGGTTCAGATGATGCCTGAGGCAAAGGATTCGGTGCAGATTGAGACTCCTCTAGTTCCAAGTCTGAGCCCGAGTCCCAGGCCATCACACATCCCTAGCTAGCAGGACCGGTGGTCAGAGATGATGGGAATGGTAGCCCAAAGACCCAAGTTTGGGAAATTCTGCTGTACACAGTTCTTGTCCCACTCATGAAGTTAGGGTAGTGACCTCCTTTTCCAGGGGAAAAGAGTGGTCTTGTTTTACCTCAGACCCATCCCCTGTGAAGTCGTGGGTGGGCCAACCCAGGAAATACTTACTAGAGAACTGCAAGGCATAGAATCTTAGAATTGTAGAGTTGGAAGGGGCCCTGTGGGTCATCTAGTCCAATGTAATCTTGGGCAAATGTGAAAGCAACCAATAACCAGTGAAGTGCAGTGAGAAAGGGATCTCTTCACTGCTAACAGCAAATAAACATGAACCAGAAGCTCTGTTGGTGTAAAGAAATGTGCTTCCTTGCTGATGCAGTGTGTCTCCCTATATTTTCCCTCACTTGGTCATATTTGGCTCATAGCTGAGCTGCCTCAGGTAGACAGCTCACTGGTCCTGATATCCCCATGTGGACATGGCCTTGGTCCTTTGGGCATCTGAGGTAGAAACTGAATCCACACTTCCTACCACCACTGGCAGCAGATCTCCAGGGTTTCAGTCAGTCCTCCCTGGACTGAACCTGGGACCTTTTGCATGCAAAGAATGGACTCCCCCACTGAGCTACAGTCCCCACTCCCAAATGTGATTTCTTCCTCACATTTCTACTCAGCCCTTCCTTCAAGAAACCAAGACATTGTACATAGTGTCTTCACAACAACCTTCTGTGAGATAACAGGCTGAAAGACATTGAGTGTCCAAAATTCATGTTGTGACTACACATTCAAACTCAGGTCTCTCTGGTTCATGTCTGATATTTTAACAACTATACCACATTTCCTTCAGCAATATTCAGAGCTGAAGGACTGTGCTCTTCAACGAGAGGGAGGAAATTTCTCATATATATGTAGGGAGTTTATAACTCAGTCTTTGCTTGTATGTTTCCAGTCAATCACAAAAAGGTACATACTGGAATCAATTTATCTGTCACATTTTCACTGAGATTTCACCTAATTCAATTACACTTTTAATGTTATGTGAGCATTGCTAAATAAAAATACTAACAGGAATGAGAAAATCCACATTTAAATTAAGTAACCTAATTACGCAGAGTGCTGTTGCGGTTACAAGTAACTGGGAATAAAAACGAAATGCATAATACCATTTGCACAATGGCTTCCGGATCAAATTTGTTCAATTAGAAGTCAGAAGAATTTTTTTAAAAAAGAAAACTGACAGCATAACAAAACTCAACACGGAACGGGGTGTGTGGGGAGAAGGGTTCATTTTCCATTTCCAGACAGCTACAAATGCATTAAAGAAAAAACCAAGGCTTACGGTAAAGCTATGAGAATGTGTCAGAAATAAAGGTTTAAAATCATGTTGTTGCCCTGATTAGTATTCCACCCAAGACCTATATATAAGTGTGAAGGAAGCAAATGAAAGAAGGCTACAGTTAAATGATCTAGGGGAATCCACTGAAACTAACCAAGTGTAGGCTAGGGATGGGGAAGTGATTCAGTTTTCTTTGCATTTTTAGCTTGAACCTACCTAATTTGCACATCCCAGAACAATATGCAAACTGAAACACAGGAGCCCTTCAAAATTCACACAAATTTTGTGATGCAGTTTCCCAACCAAAAAAAAAAAAAGGTGACGATGAATGCATATACAGTCGTACCTCAGAAGTCGAACGCCTTGCCAGTTGAACGTTTTGGCTCCCGAACATCGCAAATTCAGAAGTGATTGTTCCGGTTTGCGAATGTTCTTTTGAACCCGAATGTCTGCCACGGCTTCTGATTGGCTGCAGGAGTTTCCTGCAGCCAATCGGAAGCTGAGCCTTCGTTCCCGAACGTTTTGGAAGTCGAAGAGACTTCCGAAACGGATTCCATTAGACTTCTGAGGTATCACTGTACTAGCAGAAAGTATGCACAAAAATGTTTATACTAGTTTATATATGTCAGGTGCATCCAACTCCCAAGAGAAGAAGAAGAAGAAGAAGAAGAAGAAGAAGAAGAAGAAGAAGAAGAAGAAGAAGAAGAATTAAGAAGAAGAAGAAGAAGAAGAAGAAGAAGAAGAAGAAGAAGAAGAAGAAGAAGAAGGGTAGTAGTAGTAGTAGTAGTAGTAGTTTGGATTTGATATCCCGCTTTATCACTACCCGAAGGAGTCTCAAAGCGGCTAACATTCTCCTTTCCCTTCCTCCCCCACAACAAACACTCTGTGAGGTGAGTGAGACTGAGAGACTTCAGAGAAGTGTGACTAACCCAAGGTCACCCAGCAGCTGCATGTGGAGGAGCGGAGATGCGAACCCAGTTCACCAGATTACGAGTCTACTGCTCTTAACCACTACACCACACTGGTAGAATGCAATCTACTAACAGTATAAAAATACTGTGATCTACCCATGCGGGGGGGGGGGGAGCCAAAGTGGTTGAACTTTTTTAAGGTAGATCGCGATCAGCCTGTTGGACATTCCTGATATATGTGTTATGCTGAGGGAAACTGCTTGCAAACGTGTAGTTAATAGGCAAAGTTGCTAAGAAAAATGTGTACATTAGAAGAAATGTGCAGTAAAATGTTGACAAATTTTCATTTTTAAATATTTTTATGTTGCAAATTATGTGGACATGTGGCAAACTGATGCTTGGAAAACTAGAAAAGTGAGAAAAGCTGGAACAGATTTGTCTTTCTTTATTGTGGACTTAATTGAGTGCCTAGACAGAAGACCACTGGCACTCCTATGTAGCTAACATGCTCTATGCTTTCTAAAAGGAAGAGAGGGTTAGAAAAACAAATGAATATCTGAGGTGTGCTGACATTAAAAAAACCAGCTCCCAGCAAAACATCCTGTACTAGTAGCACAGACATATTGCCTACTTCTGCAGTGTGACATAGGAGATCAATAGCTGATCTTGAGGTGATATAGTAAATATGAGTAATATGATTGTGCATCAAACCTCTGTATTCCACTACCTAGTTTACCATATTCCATCATATATTTCCTATTTTGCACTACACTGAAACTCCTGTGTGAACTTCTGCAAAGTTCCAATATCTCATATTCTAGACAAATAATTAAGGAACTACTGGCAGATGGCAAGATTTTAGTAGTTACTAGGCAACAGAGACCAAGCTCTACAAATCCAGAGAAACAGTCATATTTTAACTTCACATAATACCACAGCATTCCCATTTGCAACACGCTTTTAAAACTCCATTGCCTTTTCTCAAGATTCCACACAGTCTCACCTATCAGTTTTCATCCGGAAGTTTGTTTCCCCGGGTTTTGGAAAGTTTGACCAGAATTGAATTTGCACTGTTGCAGGAAAGCATTTAGAAATGCTGTACTGTATACTAAGGTTGTCCATTCCTGTATCAATGTATCAACTTGAATATTGTACTGTACGAAAACAGTATACCAAGTGATCCAAGTTGCAGTTCAAAGATGGCATAATGCAAGTCAAGCTTTGTCATGTAATATGTCTTCATGCCAGAAGTAGATGTGTATGTGTGTGTGTGTGTGTGTGTGTGTGTGTGTATAAAACCAGACTGCTCCTAAACAAAGCTTGGCATGTATGATGCTTGAAGAATAATTTATTAGAGGAAAATGAATACAATTTGATGACCAATGGGACTGTGTGCTTCCTTGAAATATAATTTTTCCCAATATTTATCTAACTGATCTAACCACATATTAACTCAACACACAGATGTCTTGATGCCCAGAGAGCCTTATCATCCTTCAACCTGCCTAACAGTTTACAAACATCCACAGCACAATCCTATAATATGCATCTACTCATATGTAACTCTCTTACTCCCAGGTTAGCTGGTACAGAACAGAAACCTTACAAAGAAATAGCATGATATCCCTGTTCCTCTCAAACATCTTTAAAATAAAGACATATTTTATACTTTCTATCAACCTTAATTTTTTCTTTCTTCTTGTCTGCCTCTTCCCTTAGCCATTTCTTACTTCACCAATGACTGATTTTTCCTACAGAAATGGGAATTAATTCAATAGAGTGGTTTGGCATGATTATTCTACATAGAAGAATAATCTGCTCTCCAAACATTTCTGTAGCAATCAGTAGGGACTAGGGCCACAATCTTATGCTCATTTCCTAAGAACTCCATGGAATGCAGTTGGATTCATTTCTGAATATAAAGCATTCAAAGGACTGGATTTATATGCCCCACTGAAATAAATGGAACAGAAGTGAATCAGAACTGGAACATGTTCTACTATTTCAGTGAGGCATTCTCATGTCTATTTTTTGCAAAACTGGATCCAGTGCCTAAATTGAAATGGTGGCTTTCATATTTCTTTTCACTTTAAATTGGTATGGGGCCATAATGCCTACAAAACTAGTTTTAATTCACAAACTTGCCATTTAAATGCATCTTTGCATTTCCTAAAAATGGATCCATTTTGGTTTTAAAAGGTTCTCTGCCCCTCCACCCCACTCTTAATTATACTGAAGCTTTGCCACAGAGTACAACAAAAGCATAATGTTGGCAAAATTAGGCACTTTGTTATCTGTGTTTACTATATATAAAACATGTTTCTCTCAGCTCTAAATACTCTCTTCATCTGCTTATTCAATAGTTCCTTCACAATGCGGTAAAATGCAAACACAAAAACATGCAGTTCATTATTTCCAAATGAAGTATTTGTGCAGATTTTTTTAAAAAAATAAAAATGCAGTTTATATTTTTAGCAGAATTTAATGATTATAAGGTTGAGTTTTAACTGTACTGTATTTTAATTGTATGTGAAATGTTCCCCCCGCCCACACTTAAATAAGAATACAAGTATTTTAAATGAAATAAATACACAAAAATAAACCCAAACAATTGTCAGTTGCTTGTCCAAGGTCACCACACCACAAACGAAATTAAAAAATTAAGTAAGGGTGTACGTTAGCTATTTTAGTTAGTGCAAAACAAAAACAAATCATCTTTATCAGAGGGTCTCAGACAGGCTTCCAGGGACAGCAGTAGGGTATCCACTATTGCTGCTACAAACAGACTTCTTTGAGCCCAACCGCAAGCATGTATGTGGCCTTAAGAATATATGTTGTGCCCCTTTCTGTTGTGATTTGTTCACTACACTCCCCAACAACAGCACCCAGGTTTTCTGCAGCGTGCAAAACTTAGAACCCCCTTTTCAGATATGTTTCCAAAGTATCAGTGCTCTAGAAATTAGATGCCATGAGTAATGCAAGACTTGTTGTCATTCAGAAAACAGCAGAAGGTGCCAAAGGGGCTTTTCACACCCAGTTCCTCTTCCTATACCGTAATGCTGGTCCTGAATGGGGTAACTGTGCCCCTGAAGGATCAGGTGCGCAGCCTGGGAGTCATTTTGGATTCACAGCTGTCCATGGAGGCGCAAGTCAATTCTGTGTCCAGGGCAACTGTTTACCAGCTTCATCTGGTATGCAGGCTCAGACCCTATCTGCCCGTGGACTGTCTTGCCAGAGTGGTGCATGCTCTAGTTATCTCTCACTTGGACTACTGCAATGCGCTCTTTGTCGGACTACCTTTGAAGATGACCCAGAAACTGCAACTAATCCAGAATGCGGCAGCTAGGGTGGTGACTGGGAGCAGCCGCCGGGACCACATAACATCAGTCTTGAAAGACCTACATTGGCTCCCAGTACGTTTCTAAGCACAATTCAAAGTGTTGGTGCTGACCTTTAAAGCCCTAAACGGCCTTGGTCCAGTATACCTGAAGGAGCTTCTTCACCCCCATTGTTCTGCACAGACACTGAGGTCCAGTGCCGAGGGCCTTCTGGTGCTTCCCTCGCTGCAAAAAGCCAAGTTACAGGGAACCAGGCAGGGGGCCTTCTTGGTAGTGGCACCCGCCCTGTGGAACGCCCTCCCACCAGATGTCAAAGACAAACTACCAGACTTTTAGAAGACATCTGTTTAGGGAAGCTTTTAATGTTTAACAGACAATTATATTTTAATATTTTGTTGAAAACCGCCCAGAGTGGCTGGGGAAACCCAGCCAGATGGGTGGGGTATAAATAAATTATGATGATGATGATGCATCCTAAATCAGATTAATAAAATGCCTAGTTAAGTGTTGATTGTTAAGAAACATCACCTCTTCATTGGCAGCCATATCTTTTTCTCTCCCAGTTGCTCATTGTAGCAGAAACATCTACAGGGCGACCTTTCTCATTCACTTGACCCCACATTTGCAAATATCACAAGCCCAAGATTGACTATGTCTTCCAAAGCAAAATTATGCCTACTAGAGTATACTTTCAAAACATATGGCCTAAGATGGGTGAGTCAGATATCAGCTTCCAACACCATCTTTCTAAGGGGTGCATCTACCATGGAGAAGAAACTGCAAATAAGGGGCTCAAATCTCCTTATGAGAGCAGGTTCATGATAGTGTGCATGTGGTTTTTATTCCCAGCCCCACTTCACTATTTGCTTTCCACTTTCCAGGCATTGAGTGCTTTGATCCTGATGAGGACATCTGTCTTCTTTCCATGCCTAACTTTCAGAGTGAGCTCTGGGATTCTACCTTTGTCTGGCTTTGACATCTGTTTGACATGTATCTCACACACATCCAGCCCCGTGCCCAGATCTTTTCTAAGCTTGAACTTGCATATGGTAAGGTCCCTTTCACACATGGGCACAGTGAGGTACCTCAAGTAAAAGTGAATGGTGCAACCATGTGGGAGGAGTCAATCATCTGCCTCTTTCTAACCCATCGGTCACAATGATTGGTTGCATCAACCATAAGAGGGAAGCAGTTCCCCTGCTCTGCTTTTGCGGAGCCAGCAAATACGCTAATTTGCCTTACAGACTGCATTCCTGATCTGTATTGGGGGAACTCTGTATCTGCTATTCACATTGAAAGAGAACCTCCCTTTTGTGCTAATGGAAGCTTTTCTTCCAGCATGGAGGAGAGGGGCAGGTTAAAGTCTCATGGGTTCTGATTTGGATTTCTCCCTCTCTGTGCCCACTACTCACTTTTTTAAAGCCACAAGCTAAAATTGCTCATTATTACATGAACACCATCTCATTTAGTTTGGACCTCAGGTCAGAAGTTTCTGCTCTCCAAACACTTCAGCATGGCAGCAGAGATCAAGTCTGAAGTTTCATGCCAGAAATAAATTCTTCATGTGGACTGTACCTATGACACAGAGGAAATGCTAATCCTATCATGTGAGGAATAGGTTGCAATGATATCCAGTCCAGAAAGGAGAAGTAGGGGAAATGCTGTAAAGAAATAAATTACACATGTGGCAATATGGAAAATTAATTTTTAAAGCAAGCAACACAGAGACTTGAAAAGAATCAGATCACAGAGGACTGGTTTAGGAACTCTTGTTGTGTACTGCCTTGCATACAGTATATGAACCCTGCCAATCAGTGTCAACAGTTTATTAATATTTTACTGAAAAATTGTGAGATGAATCAAACTTCAGCTGTCTTGATAAGGTGTTGCTAAGCAACTTGCAGTCTGGCTGAAAATTAGTTTTCACAGCAACCTTTCACTCAAAAGAAAGAAAGCAAGAAACAAGTGTGTCCATTCAACACGTTTTCCCCGTTGGTTACACAAAAAACCCAAAGTACCATACCAAAACATGTCTTTGGTCTATTTTCTTCGGCGGAAAGAGAGGATACAGAACATTCAAAGAAATGGAGACTCAGGGGATGTTTCTGAAATGATTCATTGCACTTACCGTAATCGCTGTCATAGAACACTATAAATTTCTGCCATCGCAATTCGGTGACTAGCTTCAGCATAACATCATTGAGGCGAACAGGTGGCCTGGCTGCTAGCGTGTATTCATCCTCCTCAAGGCTAGGATTTAGGTGGCAAGCTGTCCGTGGGGACCCTCCTGTGTTGCGCTGTACAAAGAGGTGCGGGATGTGCATGGCATCTGTCAAAGACTGTAGGGCGTTGGCAGAAGCACATCCGGTGGAGGTGACTAAGGCTAATATCCCCAGGGTCATCAGGTCACAGGCTGAGGAGAAAAAGAAAAAGGTAGATGAAAATCTAGAAATCTGGGAATATGCGGAGTTGGCGAAAATGACTAATAAGATTAGACATCAAAAAGTAACAGTTCAAAGAGGAGTGGAATAAATTTGTTTTATATATACAGAATAATTGTAGAAGTTTAAGAACTGTAGCAGGATTAACTTAAATCTTGTGATGTGGGTGGAGGGTAAATAAGAATCTGTAGGAGTAGGTGTGGAATGTGTGAAAGCCGAAGGAGGGAAGGAAGGAAGTCTGAGCGCGACAAAGCACAGTGTAAATAAGAAAACACTAAGATGCTGGATGCAAGAGTTTATGTTTAAGTGGACTCTGTTTTTGGAAATTTGACTTATGTTCTTCTTTGAGTTTGCTTTTGAAAACTTAACAAAAAGTATTTTAAAAAAAGAAAGAAAAGAAAATCTAGAAAGCTGTGGCCAAGTCATGTCTACTGAAAAAGTGAACCTGCTGAGGCACAGAGGTTTTTCAGCCAGAATTCACAGGAACTTAGTTCCATCACTTCTCAGGTGGACACCATTGCCATTATAAAAGAACAAGGAAGGCATTCATGGTGAGTTCCGGCATCTTTTTTCTAGAAAAATAGCACTGCATAGAGGGAACATACTGCTTTTCAGAAGTGAAATTAATATTGGCAAATACTAGACATCTGACCATGACCAACTTTGAATGTGATATTTTGAATGCACTATTTAGTTTTTGCATTCTGAATATGTACATTCTGCCTCAAAAGTCGGGTGCTTTAAGTTTGTTTAAATGTTTTGGCAAATATCACAAATGAAATCTGATTTCCTATCAGCTGTCAGTCGACAGCTGCATATAAACTATCAAACGCTGTCAGATACTAAATACAACTGCTTTGTAGCCATGTTATTATCACTTATAAAATGCCATTACATATCATTTATTATATACTACCATGACATCAATTATTGGCAAATATCATATAATGAAATCAGCTATCATGGACTATCATATACAAATCTAAAAATATTCAATAACCAACCAGCAAATTTGCAGATAAAATTTGGCATCAACCGCCTTACAGTATTTTTTTTTTGGGGGGGGGGGGGGAGGAAATTCATTTCACTTGTAATGTTCTGTTGTTACACTTAAGCCAGTCTATTCAGTAGACTATTTAAAAGACATATGCAATTTGTTTCCAGAACTTTGGATGAAACAGTGGCTGATCTAGGGTGGGCTGGATTTACCAGCAAGCAAACTAGGAATGTGCCCAAGTTTCAAGAGGTCTCAAAATATCTAGAGAATAAATGGTTGTATACAACATAGTCAGGGCTGTATTTACCCAGAGGGTGCAAGGGGTGCAGGGCACCCGAGCACCGAATTCTGGGGGGGGGCACCAAATGTATACCTACTGTATACCGGTCCCTTTCAATCGGTGGCAGTGAAAAGCAATGGAACACAAGTCCCTGCCCCCCTCCTCTATTACTCCTTAGCGCCAAATATTCCTGATGAGTCAGAAAACAGCAGTTTTTTCCGCTGCGTCGTTTTTACAGGTGAGTGATTACTTCTACCCCCAAAAAAGAAAAAGAAAAAGCTCATCAACTTTGAGTTTGCTCCCCTAAAAAAAGGTCAAAAACTACTTTGGCTTCCCCCCTCCCAAAAAAGCTCAATAAATGTTAATTTGGGGGGGCTAAACTAAATTTGGGGGCGCTGGGCGGATCTTTGCACCCCAGTGGTGTATATGCTAAAGACGGCCCTGAACATAGTGCTAAGTTAAAGACACTTAGTGTTATATTTATTCTGCTGGTGAAATATTTTACATCAATGAAACAAGATTGTACAAGAGAATGCACAAGTAGGTTGCTGATAACTTTGTTGCACAATGATTTCACAAACTGTTTGCGAGGGAGACCAGGGTTCTCAAATCCCCACTCAGCTCTGAATCTCAACGGG
Source organism: Podarcis gaigeae (assembly GCF_964106915.1). NCBI lineage: Eukaryota > Metazoa > Chordata > Lepidosauria > Squamata > Lacertidae > Podarcis > Podarcis gaigeae. The sequence goes on along the minus strand of NC_139681.1, from coordinate 25,536,079 downwards.
TGGCCTTGGGCCAGTCACTGAGACTCTGTCTTATCTACTTCACATAATTACTATGAGGATTATGGGCCACCAATACTGCAGGGCCTCCTTGGAGGAATAGCAGGGCAAAAACGCAATATAAATCTATACATTTGTAATATACAGTTCAGAAGAAGCCCTTGATGGTGGATTGGATTTTTGTGATTATCTCCTGGAAGCTGCTATTTTATTTCCCCCAAATGTGACACTGTAACGTTCTGAGACACTCTGGAGGAGTGGAGATAGAAGCCAACAGAAAATGGTCTCCATTGGCTGGCAGCTGCCATTTTCTCAGAATGCCCTGGAATGACACAAGTAGTGTACACAGAGGGAGAGTAACATGACAAAATAAATGATAGAATTTCTATGGCTGGAGACAGCCACCAAGAGGACCTCCACTGCTGCCAGAGAAAGATATCCCCCCCTCCCCGACACTTATGAATGAGTGATGAAAGGGATAAGTGAAATGAATTCTAATTGGAACCGATCAATTCAATGTTTTGCTCATTATAAAATGTATGCACACCCCAGTATTAAGAGGCTGTGCTGGGCTTTGCATTCCTTTAAAAAGGAATGTCCTCCAAGCATGTCTAGAATGCAGCATGGAGTACTCGATCTTGAGCATTAAACAACAACACCATGTATGACACTTAAAAATCTGGAAAAGAAGAACACTTTTGAAGGCCTAAGATTGACTGTTGAACAAATTCTGAATGTTTTGGTAGCTTGTTAAACTGAATCAGTTATTACTTCCTTCAGAACAAAGGCAGCATGAATGTGTGGGGGGTTTTTTGTTCTTAATGCAAAAAGAATATTGTATTTTCAGTTTCAATCTCCACCCCCCCTTTTTTTAGACTTCAGAGAAAGATCAAAAAGCTACTACTAAAGAAGAGTAAGCATCCCCTGAATGTCGATGCTTCAGTACTGCCAAAAAAATATTGATCAAGGTTTGATACATCAATTCACAATTTCTCTTTTACAGAAAAATAATAAATTATTATTGTTATTATTATTTATATCCCACCCTCCCCAGCCAAAGCCGGGCTCAGAGCGGCTAACAACAATAAAGGAAAAGAAGGAAAACAAGGTTAGTTTTATTTATTTATCAAACTGAAATAATATAATGTTTAATTTGAGGGAAATGTTTTCAAATTGCAATAGATAGCTCACACTTTATCACTACATCTTTCTTCAGATTTTGAATGCAATGTCCTAGCTATAACTGAGTGTATTTTTCCCCCATAACTGTGAGGAGTACCTTACTCCGGAGGGAGCCAATATAGTACCATCCTGATGACTGGGACTAAAACTCCTATAAGTGCCAGCCAGCTTAGTCAATGGTTTGAATGATGGGAGTTGTGGGCCAGCAAGATCTTGAAAACACCACGTTGGCTACAACTGCCTTACTGATATATGGAGCCAAATTTATCACTAAGCCTGACCATCCGTGAGGTCAGTTTGTGTGGGAAAATGTTTCTCAAGCCCACAGAATACTCTCTGGAAAACAGAGCATGAAGAAGTTGGGCATCCCTGTTCTGAAATGTTAGAATTGTATTGAGTACTTTGGGAAACAACTCTGAGGGCACAGGAGTAAATGACCTGATATCCCAGTGAACCTTAGTTGAGGAAAGCATATCCTGCAGCTTTAGGGTTTGGTGCACAATTGTGGCACCAATTTGCTAGAAAACCTGCCTATATTCAACAAAACATTTGTTGTTCTGAAGTTCTAGGATGTCTGAGACCACATATTTGGGGCCATCTGATAACTATGGAATCATTTTATGATCTTGGATTTTAATTGTTTTTTCTTTCTTTTCCATCGTTCAGTTCTTGCATCCAGCCCCAGCACCAACACTACCACTCTACTTCCTATTTCTGGCTATTGGACCAACGGGACAGTTTACTACTGTTGAAGCACAATTACTTCACAACTTAGAAAGAGCAAGAAACCATGGAGAGCCACTAGTTTTCCAAAAGAATCCACTGAGCGCCACTGAATAACCCATGCTCCAGATTCAGCCCATTAGTAATTAAATAAATAAAATCTACATTTAACAAAGCTACATGAGAGTATTTCAACAACAAAAATGGAAAAAAGAAGATATTGAGTTTAGATCAATAGTAGATAAGGAAACCCAATGGCTCCTTTTGGAAGGTTAGAACACGGTAAAGCTGTGCAGTACAGGGAGAGATGGCGTGCTTGCAAAATTATTTCCTTCTTGACCCTTCCCATAAATTTATGCCGGCTGCATTGTCTAAATTTACTCCTTGTTAATTATAGGGATATGATTTTCCTCTTCTTTTCCTCCAAAGGAGGTGACCTGATTTAGCTACAAGAAAACACTTCACTTTCAAATGGGAGGCCTAGGTTTGGGAACAGATTTGATTTCCCAGGCTCTCTGCCAGAGAAAGCTTAGCATGTCACACAGGTAATTTATTGAGTCTCAGTTGGAGAGGGAATATGGGAGGATAAAAGAGAAAAGTATAGCAAGGCTGAGACCAAAAAAGGAAGGGGGGGACCCACAAATCACTAGGAGGGATCACCTGGCACTGGTGTCATCTCAGATTAACAGCAAAGGCAGAAGCTGCAGGGTAGCAAACCTTTCCCAAAGAACCATGCGAATTGCCAAGATATTGATGTCCAAAGAGGAGGTCAGAGCAAAAATAGGACGGAAGCAGATGTAAGTTCAGCATAAGGTGTGAGGAATGGTTTTCTGTTTTGGGGTTTTGTTTGGTGCAAATCTGACAGATTTAGCTTTGAATGCCTACTGAATCAAATTACTTCTCCATCCCTGATGGAGGAAGTGGTAGAAGCTAACCAGACAGACAGCGCTCACGTTCAAAACACCAACAGTATTGCTGATTTCCTAAGCCAGCTGCAGAATGCCAGTATGGTTTCTTTTTGCAGCCCAAATTTAAACTGCTTTTTGTTCCCTTCCTCTGCCACACACAAGCGCAGCCAGAACACTGATTCAAACTCTCGCCCTGACTGCTAGTTATGTCCGGAAGATTCCAGTAGCTTATAGCCACCAGCCAAAGCCCATTAAGCAAGCAAGCTAGACAAAGCCCAGGAAGATGGTTTCTTCCTTGCTTGACAGAGCACAATAGCATCATCATAACAATATCAAGTAACACTGGAAGGTGGCTGCTTTAAAGGGCTATTTTATTCCATCATGTCTTCCTGCTCTCAAACAGTATAAAAAGAGAAGAGACAAATGCAAGATATAAGCAAAAGGGAATGTCCCATTTTTATTTCACCAACGGCAGCTTCCTTTGTGTGCCACATAGCACTTGGAGAGATTTGTGTTGTGTGAGAGAACATAGTTAACCCCTTCCCGCTACAGCACAGTCAAAATCAGAACCCCTTGGGCTTCTATTTATTTAAAGTCTTAAAAACAAGCACGGATAAAGAAACTACATTTTTAACTTAATGCATAGTTTGGCCCTACCTTTATAGGACATGTTGTTTAAGGCTTAAGAACTTTCAAAAGGACACATGCAATAGGAAATTGTGAGATTTACAATGTCGTAGTTGCAATCCAGTGTGTGCCTTCATTTTATACACATTTGGGATATGATACGTTTCCTGAAAAAACCCAATAAAAGTGCTAATAATGAAAAGTGTATAGAACACTCTGAAAATGCATGCCTTCTTGCAATTCAGTTTTGAAAACTTCTGATAGCAGTTATTTGAACTGTACTGGAAATTTTGCTCCCTCCTGAAATCCCTTCGCACCTCCCCTCCCTCTCATAGAAATGGCACCTCTGACTTTTTTGTTCTTGAAGCTAAAACTCCTAAAGCAGTTTAGCTAAGCAGCAAACAAACATAATAGGAAACGGAAGGGAAATTTGGCAACATTTGTAAGGATTCCATTTCACAGCGGCAGATACTTGGCACAAGACTCAACTGCCTGTGTGCTATTCTACCACAGCAAGTAAGGTTTGCAAGAGCTGTACAAGGAATTCAAAATTCCTGGAATGTTAACAGGGTTTAGTGAAATATTTAGCCTTCCTAGGGTGGTGCTGTGGTCTAAACCACTGAGCCTAGGGCTTGCCGATCGGTAGGTCGGTGGTTCGCATCCCTGCAACAGGGTGAGCTCCTGTTGTTCGGTCCCTGCTCCTGCCCACCTAGCAGTTCAAAAGTGCACTAGTGCAAATAGATAAATAGGTACCACTCCAGCGGGAAGGTAAAGAGCGTTTCTGTGCGCTGCTCTAGTTCGCCAGAAGTGGCTTAGTCATGCTGGCCACATAACCCGGAAGCTGTACGCCGGCACCCTCGGCCAATAAAGCAAGATGAGCGCTGCAACCCAGAGTCGGTCACGACTGGACCTAATGGTCAGGGGTCCTTTACCTTTAATTATTTCCAAATTTGCATATGTAAATATTATGCAAATGTGTGTCATATTTTTGGTTTTGTACCGATATTTCCTCTTTGATTCTTATGCATGTTCACTGAAGCGTAAGTCCTACTGTGTCCAACAGGGCTTGCTCCCAGGGAAGTGTGCATAGGATACAGACATGAAAAAATATAATTATGCCCTGTATTACAGCTACACTTTTTTTCATAGCCAACATAAACTAGAGAAGGCATAGGTTCCAGTGATTTAGTTTTTATCCATACAACTTTTCTGGAATTGAAACTTTCATTTGCAAAGGCACAGGAAAATACATTTCCTGGTCTATTTCTGGTTTATGAAGATAACCTTTATGATGTAAAAGTCTTCAGCCAGTCTGCTTGGAACAAAGCATCAACAGAAGCCAGGGCTCCACAATCATGCAAATGTCTGGGGTTGTGTGGTCTGAAGCCTCTTTTATGAGCAGTGAAATGCCAACTTCCAGTGCACACTCTAGACCAGAAATATCAGGTGTTTCCACCCTGGATGGGCAAGCTTGAAGGATCTGAAGTTTTGTTTTGTTTTTGTGAAAACTACCTTAGTAATGAGGCTAAGCTATTTTAATGCACCCAGATGAAATGACATTTGCACTGTATATGTGCATATTTTAAACAGAGGGGGAAAGAATATGACCCTGGGCCCTTCTGCATGTAAGGGTTATCTGTCTATCTATCTTTGAGGAGGATCATCTAGTCCAACCCCCTGCAATGCAGGAAGATGCTGTTGTCCGATACGGGGATCGAACTTGCAACCTTGGCATTATCAGCACCATTATCAGAAATGCCTTTTACCTTCCCGCCGGAGCGGTACCTATTTATCTACTTGCACTTTGATGTGCTTTCGAACTGCTAGGTTGGCAGGAGCAGGGACCGAGCAACGGGAGCTCACCCCGTCGTGGGGATTCGAACCGCTGACCTTCTGATTGGCAAGCCCTAGGCTCAGTGGTTTAACCCACAGCACCACCAACGTCCCAGTTGGAAATCATTACTGTAATTTAAATAGGAGTAGAATGCATCTCACAATAGTGGGGGAGAATGAGCAAAGGATCTGTAGTGTGTTCAGGTACTAATTGTTGAAGGCAAAGAGTCCTCTATTTGAAGGATCCTCTGGTTCATGCCTGGTTGAAAGATTACGAACTATAAGGAGGGATCAAGGACCTTGTAGTTGCCCTTGAACAGTTAGTACCTGGACACACCTGTGAGCCAAAGCCCCTGCCCACTTCTTATAGTTCTTAATCTTTAAAGAAGAATTGGACCAGAGAACACTTCAAATAGAGGACCCTCCTCTATAAAGTAGGATATTTGCTCACCTTACTTTCAAGTGAACATGGCTAGGATCAAGTTGCAGGTTTCTTTGGAATCATTAAAGGGATTGTTCTCCATGCTTGTATTAGGCCTTAAATCTTCTAAATGATGCAGGCAAATATTCAACCAACTCATTCCAGTGAACTAAAGCAGTTTACACATACCCTAAAAAATATCCAAGTATAAACAGATGCAGCCCAATGACATGCTCCACTGAGAACTAAGGCTTCCTACCACGGGGAAACATACCCCTTAATTTCCCTGGGCTCTGATTTTTGGCAGAATGGCATCCAGGAATTGGCATTAAAAATGATATGGGTTCAAACATCCTTTTTTTTATGGGGCTGCACCTCTGTTTGCGCTACTCACCAACCACCTTGCATTCCCCCATCCATATTACCCCTCTTCTCTTCCCACCCCAAGAAATTACTAAACTAATTTTCAACTTCCCAACCACTTTTGCTCATGCAAATGCAGGATTGTGATACCACACTACAGATCCTCCAATGGGGGCTGCATGATGACAACTTTACATTTGTACGTTCATCGGAAGATAAGATTCTTATACGTTTCCATTAAAAATACAAAACAATGCTTGACAGCCCCATTGCTATGAATGACTCAAGTGTTCACCAGAGTTCCTGTTCTGATTGGTTTTCTAAGCTGAGCCCATTAAAGTAATGGTGATTTCTTTAAGTGCCCTGATTAGCCAAGAGATCAAAATGCATCAAGTCAAAAGGCCAACCAGTTGTATGTTTAATTAAGGCTTAAGAACTTTCAAAAGGACACATCCAAAGCAATTCCCTCTCTTTGCCTCAGCTAATGACCTGAATTGTTAAAAAGAAGAAAAAGGAGATGTATATGAGGCTGCTTGACAGGAGTGACAGAAAGGGAACAAGAGGATGCTACTGCATCTGAAAATCTCTGCCATGCCAACAAAGCGAGTGAACATGAAGTAAGATTGCATATTCATGTGGGGTAGGCTTAAATGGAAGGGGGGAAACAAAAGAAAGTCGTACAGAAGGATTCCTGGCCCTCATTCAATGACCTACTCTTTCATGGTGGTATCAAAGTGGTTAGGATCCTTCCACAATTGACAGAAATGTCATATTTCATACACATGTAGGCCAAGACACTCGGATAACTAAAAGAAAAATGTCGGCAAGACATATCCAGCACATCTAACACACAAAATGTACAATGCAAATTCGACTACGCATACTGTCAGGAATACTGCCAGCACTATGGCCTATAAATCCATCACATGAGACACAAAGGGGGGGGGACTCCTCTTTTGCATGCTTCAGTCAGTCTCAAAGGGGGGATGCAGGTGGAATTAAGGTGGTGGTCGGGAACGTAACACTGGCATGTATGAGGCAAGCCACATGTGAAAATGAAAAGGTGTGGCCATTCCTGCATGCAGTTGAATATTCTAATAATCCCAAGAGGCTGGGGGGGGGGGGATGCAGAATGAAGCCGTACACAGTGACCGGCTATTTTGTACCCCAGGAAAGCCTAACCACTTTTATGCCACTCCCAGCCCCACCCTCCCCCAAAATCGCTAACTTCAGTTTTCAAAAACAGATGTTTTAGAGATATGACAAAAGTCATCAAAATAGAAAATGAAAGTAAATATTATCTCCTCCTGAACCCTGAAAGAAGCAATCTGAACAATAAAGTTTGTCCATCACCATGTGATAGTTTTTCCCATTTAAACGGAGCAGCCGCATTCCAAATAAGTAATGGGCCCCTGGGTCTAACCACCATTTTAGTTTCCCACAATGCCCCAAACAATACGAAGTTGGAACATTCTGAGAAATTAAGATGATGATGCTTGGAGTGAAGGTCAGGGGTGGAAATCAAGCAGGTCAGGTCAGGTATAAATCAGGCATAAGTGGTGCCGGGACCCTGGCATCTGCCGAAGGATGCCAGACTCTGAAGCAGGCCCAGAAACCATTTTTTAAAATGTCTTTTGTTTCAGATTAGTCTTGCATATCTGAGAAATGTTCTGCTTTATACCCTTTCAGCAGCTGAAGTTAAACCTCTCACATTCTTTCTGGTATCTGCTCCTGGAATACAGATCACTGTTACTCAGTATGACTCAGGAGTAAAACTGTGAAAGAAAGAGGGGGTTTCTTTTTTCCCCACCACTAACTATGAACCAAAAGCTGTGAAGCATCTCCTCATGGCAATTTTGTCACATAATTCTCCAGTGTGTCCTTATAGGTCAATCACAGAAATGGCCAGACTGATTTAATGGCCCACAGAACAATTCAAAAGTATCATGTAAGCCCGCAAACATAACATTCCACAGACAGCTTAGCATGTCATTAGTGCTTCTTGACTAAAGCAAATGATCTTTCTTAGTTTTAGGAAACAATTATACAAACCCAGCAGAAAATGCATTATGCTTTCCCATATAGAATGAACAAAGAGAATTTAATCTTAAATTTGTTTCACACATGCATGCCCACCCATCATTTAAATGTCTGCAAAATCAAGTGTGAAGAACGGACCCTTGCAAATCATACTTCTACCAGAGACAGATATTATATATTTGCCTCACATTCACCTCAGATGCAATGTCTTTCCACTCACTCAGCTGCTAGTCATTATGAGTTGTTTCCAATAAGCATGCTCATAACCTGATGACATAGCATTCAGAGATTATCTATCTGCCTGTGTGAACGGGCCACCATTGATCAATTTTTGCACCATCCAAACACAAAATATTTTCAACACAGCCAAACTACACATTCTGTTGCTGGTCATCAAGTCTACACTAACCCAACATAAAGAAATTCAGCAATGTACTTGCATTGTGAGCAAGACATAAACACATCAGTTATCTATCCAACTTTGCACCCCTGCCCCCCTAAAACACCAACTATCTTGTTCATAGGCTTTCTTTCTTCCCAGTAAAGATGCATTTGGATATACAGTGGTACCTCGGGTTACAGACGCTTCAGGTTACAGACGCTTCAGGTTACAGACTCCGCTAACCCGGAAGTAGTACCTCAGGTAAGAACTTTGCTTCAGGATGAGAACAGAAATCGTGCTCCGGCGGCGCGGCGGCAGCTGGAGGCCCCATTAGCTAAAGTGGTGCTTCAGGTTAAGAACAGTTTCAGCTTAAGTATGGGCCTCTGGAATGAATTTAATCTGAGGTACCACTGTACCTTGTAATGTCTTATACTATCATAATCTCCTGAAAACAGGAAGGGCCACCACCAAGAAATATGGTGCTCTCCAGACGTTGTTGGACTACAACTCCCATCATCCCTAGACTTTGGCCATGGTGGCAGAAGCTGATGAAAGTTGGGAGTCCTGCGACTGAGTCTAGCCACATTGGCTACCCTGAGCTGTTTACATGTGAGAGCTATATGGAGCCTCTGTCTTCAGAGGCATTACACCTCTGAATCCTAAATGCTGTAGACATGTGATGCTGTCTGCATGTGCTGCTAGTAAGTTTCCCAGATGCCTCTGGCAGCCAAATGTTGGGAACGCTGTTCTTTTTGGTTTTTGTTTAATGCAGGAGCTCAGCTCAGAGTCTGTCTGGGGACCCAAAAAGCACTTTAAACAGTCTGATCTGTCCTTGACATTGCAGATGTTTGGCCATGTCCTGCAAGTGTATTCCTCCAACGATCTCAGGAGGACCCTGTAGGCTTCCCCAAGAAGGAATGGGGCTCACCTGCTTCTGTTTTGAGAGAAACGTGGCAAGCAAAGAAAAGATGAAAATGACAAATGCTGCCTCTAAATTAAAGGCAGAGGAAGGAAATCTAAATGGCTGTTCCACTGGTTTTTATACAGGCGAATAGAATCAGTCAGAAAACTTAGTAGTAAACTAGTGAAAGAGAATAAGATTTGGAAAATGAGGCCTCAAGCTTTCATTTCATTTACTGGACTTTATTAATAAATAGCTGCCTTCCTATTCTGGCACTCTAAATTCTGAATGTGTTCTCTCACCAAAGAAGTACAGAGATGTGTTACAGGAGGCAGCAGTACAGTTTCCGTACAACGTAGCGATGCCATCAAGTGGTCAACAGACGCACTGGTCGGTTTTCCCTCAACATAATGCTAATAAGCATGCAGCAAAGTCTATAATACTGACTAGAGAATTAGAAAGTATCATAGCTTAGAAGTAGAGTGTTTGTTCATTAAATGGAAACTAAAGTACAATTTTAAAAAATCTGTTCCGTATTTGCCAGAACACCCAGAGGTGGAAGTTATTACTCTGAGACAGGATTTGTGTCTCTACCCTATGCTTAATACAAATAGGACTGGCACTGAAATTTTGTGCAATGGAGTGTTCCTTTTCAGGGTTCCAGCTAGCCAGTCATGTCACCTTCTGAGATATTCCATTCCACCCAAGTCTCCTTGCTCACCCATCCAGCATTCAGTACCCGCTAAGTACATTCATTCCTCATTGAGCTGCTTTGGTTTTCTCCCACATTTAGGATTCTTTTCTTTCATAGCATTTTTAATGTACTTCTGCAAAACTTGGAGTTCCTCCAAGACCACTAGCACCTATTTTATGCATGAATGACATTGTTTTGACTGACTCAAAGAATCCACGCTCAGAGAATGAGTCCACTCTCTGCATATGGGATTGTGTACGCAACAAACCTATTAATGGATTTCCTGTGATAAATATACACATACCTTGTTGCTCTTTTTGCTAAAAATAACTTAAGTTTATTCATAGAGTAATTTTCCTAAGTGCTCAAAAGTGCTTCACATAAACTCTCTCCATAACAATCCTGTAAGGCAGGTTAGCATTATTGCCTTTATGCTATAAATGTGGTCTTGGAGATGCAAGATTGTGACTTGCTTAAGGCCACAGTGTGAATTCATGGCTGAGATGAGCTTTGCGTCAGGAATTCCTAGTTCGTAACTCCACCCCCCCCATTACTATGCTATGTTAACAATACCCTTCTGCACCCTACCCTGGAAGTAGATGAATGAACAGAATATTCTGTATTTAGGCATATTAGAAAGATCTAGACCCCAGATGGCAAGGGTTTCACTTTGGGCAGAACACTCTATCCCAGGCACCCCCAACCTGTGGCCCTCCAGATGTTTTGGCCTGCAACTCCCATGATCCCTAGCTAACAGGACCAATGGTCAGGGATGATGGGAATTGTAGTCCAAAACATCTGGAGGGCTGAAGGATGGGGATGCCTGCTCTATACCCTACTATATTACCATTGCTATATACCATTACTATATACCAAAGTAATGCCACTTGGACAGACCAACCTAATTCCATTCCATGTCAGTTTCACATGGGTTCAGTCATAAATCCATTCCACCCTGTTTTCTGTGGAACTTCTTCCCATCTACAATTGTTCAAACACTCATGTGGACGGCCTGTTCTGCAAGAACATTAGGGTGAAGCATGGTCCATAAATTGGAAATATCTATTTTCTTCTTTTCTAGCCTTTGCTTGGAATTTGGGAATTGCAAATGTTCTCCTTTTCTTTTATTTACGTATTTTGCTGCCCTTGTTTTTGCACAAATCACAATATTTTGGATAGTCTCCATTAGCAAACACAAATGCAATGGCCATCATTGGTTTACATGAAACACCAGGCCATGATTTAGAACTATGTGTACAACCTACAACAAGCTCAAGCAAAGCATTGTTTGCCAATTATTTTTATTGATTTTCCATAATTTTAAACAAATTGTCACCAAATTAATAGAACTTCAATACAAATTTAAAAACTGACTTCCCACCCACACCCCAGATGTCCCCTCCATTTTCCTCCTTCTTTCGTTGCTCCAAATAAAATAACTTTTCCAACTATCATTTCAAAATACATTCATCCCTTCTCCCTACACATCACTTGTTTGATTACCAATTTCTGCTATTGCTTTTATAATACATTGTTATAACGTGCCCTCAGATTAGTCGAGAAGAGTAAATCCTCTTTTATCTACCTATAATAGTCATTCATCAGTTTTGAAACATTTCCTTCTGATACCTCTTGAGTAACACTTTGCCTATGAAAAAAATGCACACATTCCTCCCTAACATGGCCTTGAACATTGCTGTCTGACATCTGGACCCCAATAATAAACAACTCAGCCTCACTGGAACTGCATGCAGAGGGTGAAAATTAAACCCCTAGGGGAAAATATGTATATATAATAATACATCCCCCCAAACACTGCCAATCTCCCAGTGTCACCCACCCTTCACATTTCACCAAATTTAATCCTCAATTTCCCATGCAACCAGCTCATTAATAAATCATTAATAAATAAACATAATCCACATCACTTCTTCTCCATCTGAAAGTCCCAGAAGCCATCAAGATGGTATACACTGTGGTCCACCCTGTCCCTTTCACTGTTCTTTTTTCCAACTTCAACTGCATTTAAATTATACACATTTTTATTTGCATTTCCCTCCTAAAATATACCACACTTTTGGCAGTGCCGCTGTAATACACAGGTTGCAGCATATGTATCCCTGAAAGGAAAATTTTGACTCTCCCACTTTCCTCTAGTAAATATATTGCAAGCCATTTAATGTTTGAAGCTACTGAACATAGCAGTTTTACTGAAATCATATGAATACTACTCACAGATTCCACTACCCCACCACTAATCCCATGTATTAAATTCATGACAATGTACTTCAGACATGAAAATGAGCTTCACTGGCAAGAGACAATCACATATGAAAGTGAGAGAGGAAAGAACAATAACGGCATGTCACATCCATTTGTTTTCTAAAGCCTAGCTCTGTATTTCCAAATATTCAAATCAAACACATTTATGAAATAAGACAGCCTTAAAAACTGCAATAGAGGCATGCACTTCAAGGCTGAAAAGGGATCAGATGGTTGCAGAAGCTGCCCCCTCTCCTGCCTCCAGGGGTACTCCAGACCACTTGCCTGAATCCTCAGCTTTCTATTAAAAAACGAAAGCAAAGCTTTTAACTTAAGCAAGGCTTTTTTTCAGCCAGAACTCACTGGAACCTGGTTCCAGCATCTCTTAGATGGGTACCATTGCCATTATAAGAGAACAAAGAAAGAGTTCATGGTGAGTTCTAGCACCTCTTTTGCTAGAAAAATAGCACTGGATATAAAGAACATGTATGTGAGAAGATGACACAGCTGCTCAGTAATTTTAGACCAATGAGTGCAAAAACACTAGTCAAAACACACTCTCATTCAGTTGCAGCTCCTAGCTCCTTCTTGTCTTCTTCAAAATCCATCCAGGCGGGAATCCTAAGGCAAACGCAAATGGTAATGGAGCAAACTACTTTCTAAAGGAAAAGGCAAAAGATAAGACGGTTACAAACCAGACCTGTGTGTGATACTGGTGGAAGCTGCAGCACACATGGGTGCAACCAGTTTCCTCAGTGCTCTCAACAAAATAGTTTACCTATTTTGGACTACAGAGCAAGAAGATGTGCTCCTCATCTCTTGTACAGACCCAGCAGTTAGATGCACATGAAACTCATGCAAGAAACACATGCATTGTCCAAAGATATATGATTTTGGACTAAGCACTGACAGAGGTGAGGCTGCTCCTGAACATCTAAAGGATTCCCCCAAAGCAGTCAGGCACATTCAGTTCTCCATCTTAGCTAACCCTGACATTGCAGTGCAATTCCTGAAGGACAGAGCTGCTGCAGTCCTTGAGATTTAAAGGCAGATACCTTCTGCCATCCTTTGGTGGATGCTCAATAAGAGCCCAATTTATTGCCCCAATTTAAAATGCAATGAAAATCATGACAGAACAATGCTGAAACAGAGAAAGAGACTATTAAAAGGAGGTCCAGGAAATATCGTAAAATACATCTGGGGAAAGGTTGTTTCAAGATGCAGATAAAAAACAGGCTTGCACATGGAAAGAGGATTTGGTCCGCACAGACGTAGATTAATTACTACCTAAGCACCTTTTACTTTCTTGGGCTCCATGATCACTGCAGATGGTGACAGCAGTCACGAAATTAAAAGACGCCTGCTCCTTGGGAGAAAGGCGATGGCAAACCTAGACAGCATCTTAAAAAGCAGAGACATCACCTTGCCAACAAAGGTCCATATAGTTAAAGCCATGGTTTTCCCAGTAGTGATGTATGGAGGTGAGAGCTGGACCATAAAGAAGGCTGATCACCGAAGAATTGATTCTTTTGAATTATGGTGCTTGTCAGGGAACTGCCATTGGAGCCAGAGGCGGAGGGAAGGCTCCAGAGGGATGCCGGAGAGGGTCCCAGTAGGGAGAGAGGCAGCCCATCTGCTGGGGAAGGAAATCAGCGTAGCCCCAGTGGAGAAGAGGGGCAGATGGGGGAATCGGCGAGGGGGCTCCAGGACTCCTCGCCAGAGACCAGCGGGGAGAGCACGGGTCCTCCACTGCCCACACCCTCCCTGCGCAGAAGACTTCCATGCAGGGAGAGTAGGAGGAGACTAGGCATCAAAGAACTTCTTTGCTGGAAGAAGTTCAAGAAACGCCCACTGACGGATTCTGCCAGCAATTGAGACAGCCACGGATGGGTGGCTGTCCAGACAGAAAGGGTTCACCCAGGTAACCCAGCCAGGTGTGGCGACAACTTACGCACGAGCAACCCCTAGAACCATTACAGTGCTCGAGGAAACTCTTGAGAGTATCATGGACTGCAAGAAGATCAAACCGATCCATTCTTAAGGAAATCAGCCCTGAGTACTCACTGGAAGGACAGATCATGAAGCTGAGGCTCCAATACTTTGGCTACCTCATGATAAGAGAAGACTCCCTGGAAAAGACCCTGATATTAGGAAACATGGAGGGCACAAGGAGAAGGGGACGACAGAGGATGAGATGGTTGGACAGTGTTCTCGAAGCTACCAGCATGAGTTTGACCAAACTGCAGGAGGCAGTGGAAGACAGGAGTGCCTGGCGTGCACTGATCCATGGGGTCACGAAGAGTCGGACACGACTAAACAACAACAACAACAAGCACCTTTTAGGAACACTTTCATAACCACAGCAAGGGTGTGTGTGAAAGGCTTTTTTCTTTCAAGTTATAAAGAATGAGTTTCCGGACTCAGCTATACAGCTGCAAATATAACATTTTAAGTGTGTTTTAAGTGCATTACACAAATGTGACACTAGATAGTATTGGTGAGCTTATGGCAAATTCAATATATATATTTTTTAAAAACTTTTTTAAAAAAGCACTTGCACAGCGTTCTTTATATGTGTCTAGATTCCACCTCCGACTAAACAACAGGAAGAACATTCTGACACTGACTCCCTTGGGAGGTTGTGGACTCTTCTTCCTTGGAGGTTTTTAAACAAAGGTTGGATGGCCATCTGCCATCAATGCTTTAGTTGAGATTCCTGCATTGCAGGGGGCTGGACTAGATGACCCTCGGGGACCCACCCAACTATACAATTCTATGATTCTTTAAAGCATGTTTGGGTGCAAAATGAGAATTCTGATCCTTGGGGTTGATAATAAAAAAGAGAGAGGATTGTTATTCTTTCAGATCAATGAAGAAGACTGCATATGGGGTACAATGGCATGTCTCTACTGGGGATGCCACCAATTCCACACTAGGTGTCAGTCAGGGAGGGGAATCTTTCTGGGTATGACATATTGTGGCAGGGTTTTTAGGCCCATTTTGAAAATAACCAGAGGCCTCAGGCTTGAAAGATGGCAGTATAACATGGCTTAAAGAGAGCCCCAGGCAAGCTCTGCAGCAGTGAAGACTTAGCACCTTCCTTGCCCTGTACATGTCAGAAGCCTTCAGGCATGGAGCAGGAAATGTAAAAGCTAGGCCTCTTGTGCATGCTTGAAGTGAAAGGTGGAATCCAAGGTCATTAAAAAAACATTTTTTATACCTCACTTTATAAAATATGTTTCTAATTTGTGGGTTTTTTTAAAAAAAAACACCAGTTAAAGCAACAAAATAACAAATATAAGCTATAAAAATAACAGAATCAAGCAAAACACCAGTTAAACCATAACAATAAGGCAGCAGCATCAGATTTCCTAGTCGCTAAAAGTCTGGGTGAATGAATGCCTGAAGTTCAGTCCCAGTTCCGTGCCTAAAGTTCAGTCCCAGGGGAGAATGTTCTGAAGCTGGGGGGCCACCACCAAAAAGATATTTAATGCAACTGCTCTATGCCTAAGAGGAGGAATGAAGGAAAGGACCTCTCATGGAGAGGTTTGTGTGGGAATGAGCAGGCAAACTTTTAACCCAATCTATTGTTTGTATAACATTGAGAAGTGAACTTAATTCATGTACTGATTATGGCAGAAGAACCACAGAAGTAATACATGAGAAAGGGTCATTCTTTCACACAATCTAGGTTGTGATGCCAACACAGTTTTGCTCCCCACCCAGGAAGAATGTTTGTCCTGATTGTTTGGTTTGCAATTAAATGCTAAAGTGGAAACAGAAGACGCTCCCATGTAGCCTTCTCCAAATGAATGTAATCCCTTGTGATGACTTTGCCTTTGCAGGATATGGGACAGACAAGATGTGCTAATGTCTTCTGTGAATATGAATGACAGCTGACTCATAGATCTAGCCCTTCTCAATGTGCCAATCCACAAGTTTCCAGTGCTGGGAACATCATCAAGAACATGCAAGATTAATTATTATTATTTATTAAAGTTTTCACAATACAGTAAAATTATATCTAGAACAAATGAAATCTAAAAAGAAAAGAAAGAGAAACAATAGAAGAAAAGAGGGGAAGACAAAGGAAGAAGGGAAAAAGAGGGGAAATACAATAGAAATAATAAAACACACACACACAAAACCCTCTATTCTAATTGTACCCTAATCTTCAATCCACATACAAAGCACATGCAAGATTAATTAGAATAGATGATAGATAGACAGATGATAGATAGATAGATAGATAGATAGATAGATAGATAGATAGATAGATGATAGATAGATAGATAGATAGATAGATAGATAGATAGATGATAGATAGATAGATAGATAGATAGATAGATAGATGATAGATAGATAGATATAGATGATAGATAGATAGATAGATAGATAGATGATAGATAGATGATAGATAGATAGATAGATAGATAGATAGATAGATAGATAGATGATAGATAGATGATAGATAGATGACAGATAGATAGATATGAAAATACTTTGGCAGTGACAATGAGTCTCCAAGTTGTGACATGTGAGGATGTGGATGAGGCAGCTGAAGAGCATGTCAGGACCCTTTGGTCTTTTAGAATGGTGCATAAGTTCATCATACTGAGAACAACCATGTGTGGAACAAAGCAACATGGCATTTAGACCAGTTATCAGAGAACATGGAGGAAATATGGCCTTTGAGGGAGGCAGTCAGATGAGAAATCCCTGTCTGAAAAGTAGCATGGCTTGACAGGAAAAGAATAAGAGTAAGTGGAAGGTGTGAATCCCTGTTCTCTGTTGCCTGACTGTATCATTGGATATGATAAGACGTTGTTACTTTATCATATGAACTTACAAAGCTGCCTTATTCAGAACCATTGGTCCATCCAGTTATGTCTAATCTTGTGTCTACTCTGAGTGGTAGGCAGCTCACCAGGGTCTGATGCAAGGAATTTTCCCAGTCCTGTTATCATTCATTCATTCATTCATTCATTCATTCATTCATTCATTTATATACTGTCCTTCATCCAACGACCAAAGTATAACCCCCCAAAAAAACACAACATAATAACAAACAAAAAAATAACCCTCCCCACTTGCACATTGTTTAAATTCTTTACCAGAGATGGCAAGGATTAAACTTGTGACCTTCTGAAGGTAAAGCCCTAGTTAAACTATGCCCATCGCTTAGTCAAATCATTATTAAAAAGTGAAAGCATTTAGAAGTTAACAGTCTCCAAATAACTAATAAGCTTGTAACAAGAAAGAAAATATAAAGATTTAGAAAGTTAGTATAAACTTCCTAATGGCAACATTTATTGAGCAGTGAAATTATCGAGCAGTTGCCCAGGGAGATTTATGATTTATAAAATGGGTATAGATAAAATGTGTGTCAGGGTTTATTTAAGCATATTGCATCTTGCTGCATACAGCTGAAAGCAGAAGGTTAAGACCCCTTAGTGCCCTTTTCAGGCTCTAATATGCTGCAAGGTAAATATTATTTAGCATTAAGAAATGCATTTTTTCAGTACAAGGTACAAAGGATCTCACAGTACAGTCCAAATATTTACTGCACTAGTGAGGGAATACTTATGCTGATATATAACCTGGCTATATTACACATGTGTGTGTGCATTTGTGTGTGTGTATTTCTCACCTGCCCACACATTCCTAAATGTTAATGAATTGTTGACTAAAAAGAACTGTTCAAAAATATGCTTTGAATGTTCTTTAAAGGCATTGTGTGTGTGTGTGTGTGTGTGTGTGTGTGTGTGTGTGTGTGTGTGTGCAGCCTCTCTCTTAGCACACTTGGATGTTACATTGACATCAGTGACATCAGTGAGCCTTACTGTGTTTGGGTTTATGGATCACACTGTCAGTGACCAAGAAATGTTAAATCCCATTTTAAAATGTGAGACTTAGCCACCAATCTGTATTAAGCCACTGGGATTTGTGATGTGCATTGAATGCTGACCCATGCTGTTCCCATCTCCTTACTGAGCAACAAGTTAAAAGCTCAATCACCATATATCTGAATATACTTCCCCTCCAAAACAGCATCTGTGTCCTTGCCATGTGGCATGATTACACACACTTTCAAGTGGCTGGTTTGGGAGAAAGCCTTTGGTCTGTCTTACTGTTAAGATGCCTGTGACTAATCTAAGTCTCTTTTCTATCAATGAAACATTGGCCTTTCCCCTTGAATTCATAACACTCTAAGGCGTTTCTACTCATCCATGAGTAAATCCTTTCCACATATTGTTTGTTTGCTTGTTTTATTAAATGCTCTTCTCCTCCAAGCCTTGAGCTAGTGACTTGGATATACTAGCAACTGGCAATCTGTGGGTTTGTTCCTGCAGCACCCAAACCACTGATATGCAATGGAAATTAACGTAATTTGTGTTTCAGTGAGCAGCGGGGCATGCTTAATTTCATTCTGACAACTGAAGTAGTTTCTGCAGTAGCTCAGAAAGACATGATATGGGTGTGGCAGGCCACATCTTAACCACCTGTGTCCTCTGCCACCAGGGGAAGAGAGACTTCAACTCTCCCTTTCTCCATTTGAGGCTCTTGCTGCCACCAGATAAAAGATATATTCTTTACCAGTCTAAAGACTGACAAGGGGAATCTGTATCAGCAGTTGGGTAGCTGAAGGAGATCTTGGCATCCTAGAAGTTTTGAAGCCTGGGAATGTAGAAAGGTCTGTTCATAAGTAGCCCTACCTGGAGATGCTGGAGATTGAAATGTAAGCCTAAAACACTAGACTCTAGTACTGAGCTACGGCCCTTCTCCATGCAATGCACTCCAATTCCAATTTCAGGGTTGGACTAGCAGAAACTACTCTGGTCAATGGGCCCAACATTTGCCAGTCCTCCTACACAATGCCCCTGCAAAAGCTATAAACAGCAAGGGATATGGCATGAACTCTGTAGTTAGTAAGGGGGAGATCACAAAATTCAGCTGCTGCACCTTTCATAAGTGAATGCACTTTCTGTTACTGCAAAGCCACTGTTGGGTGCAACCCAGATTATTTAAATTTAAGCCTTGTTCAAAATATCGACCAATGGAAGGGAAATAAATAATTCCAGGCACTTTATCTCAGTTGTGTTATGAGCAGGGCTGCCAAGTTGAATAGAATATGGGGGGGGGAGCACTGCCCCACGTAACCAATCACATGACACTACACACACACACACACACACACACACACACACACACACACACTATTTGAATTGTAGTGCCCATCAACATTTGGGGGGTCACCCCCCTCAAGTATCTTATTAGGGGGTGAAGGGATCTCAGCCTCTAGGAGTTGGCTCCTACGGTTATTAAATGGAAATAGAATTGGGGATTCTAGCCAGTTATGAGGGTTGATTCATTCAGGCATGCACATTATCCAATTTCTCATCACTGAATTACTCAACATTTGATAACGCACAACTGAACAGGAATCTATTGACAAGCACTGTGTTTGAGATGATGTGAGATGACATGGAAGTCCTAGCTGATGTTTGATCTGTGGTGGTCCATTCACATATGCAAGCACTGCAGCCATCAAGCATAAGCTAAAATTGAGTTTCAATGTGTCTATTTCCTTTCAAGCTTTAATACAAGGAATTTTGACAGGGGGTGATTGCCTTCTAATCGTTCTCTTTCTCAGTTCTTCATTATGATTGTAAAAAATGTCTGCTATTGGAAATTCTCAGATTCACAGGGGTCCTAATTTATGCCAAGGTAAAAGCTATATTAACTATGAAGAAAAGACAATTGATACTATTTAATAAAATTATTGTTAGATGTTCAAGGAGTTTGCTGAGTCTTATAATTAATTTTAACATTTGTCTAATTTATTAAGCAATTTCAGGGAGAATGAAATAAAATAGAAATAGTGCTTGTTAAATGTGAGGCTGATGATAAATGCAGGTAATGGAGTGGGAGGGGGGGAGAGCACACTAGAAATTAATCACAGATTAAGAAGTCATCAAGAAAGGTACCAGTACTTGCTGTTATAAAGTCTTCCCCACCTCACTCAGAATGTTAACCCATTTCACTATCCGTTTAGCCCAGAATATATCCTTAACAGGTTGTTCCACTTGTGGGCATTCCATAGGGGCGAGATTGCTCCATGCTCCCAGTGATATATTTGGAGTGCAAGAAGTAAATAAATAACTTTGCCAAGAAGATAAGCTGCATTTTGGAGAGGTGTACCAACACAACTTTTGTGAGGCTTAAATAGCCCCTCAATATCCATATTTGGACCCACTGGATGATATTTATTGTTGCATTGCTACTCCTCCTCAACCTGTAAGCTGGTCCACAGCAACTGTCAACCATAGGCTCCAGCTCCTAGGGCCTGAGGCACTTCCTTTACCATGTTCCTTTTGAGGGGGCTGGGCCACTTCAATGTTCAGAGGGCATTTAGTTCCACTCCCTGGCTCCTCGCAATATCAGGACATCGTGTGTTTAATGACGTTGCATGTGCACCATCAGGATGTCACACCGAGCCCCCTCAATCTTAAATGGCCTCAGTCCTGTATACCTGAAAGAGTGTCTCCACCCCCATCGTTCAGCCTGGACACTGAGATCCAGCGCCGAGGGCCTTCTGGCAGTTCCCTCATTGCGAGAAGTGAGGTTACAGGGAACCAGACAGAGGGCCTTCTTGGTAGTGGCACCTGCCCTGTGGAACACCCTCCCATCAGATGTCAAGGAAATAAGCAGCTATCCTATTTTTAAAAGACATTTGAAGGCAGCCCTGTTTAGGGAAGTTTTGAATATTTAATGCTTTATTGTTTTTAACACTCGATTGGGAGCTGCCCAGGGTGGCTGGGGAAAATCAGCCAGATGGGTGGAGTATAAATAATAAATTATTATTATTTTGAGAAGCTGGTGCCTGTGCTGTCAACTCCGGCTTATCATATGATTACAGCCTGTAATCAGTAAAAACAATAATAAAATATCAAATAGTAATGCTGTGCGCTTAGCCATGTCTATTGTTGTTTAGTTGTTTAGACATAAACCCTACTGAATTCAATGGGCTTACTCCCAGGTAACTGGGGTTAAGACAGCTAAGAGGCACAAAGTAAAGCAGCAACAATCAATCAGACATCCATTGAACTCTAGAGCGTCCTATTCCCCAAATGAAGGAAAAAGCTTTAGCTTGCTTCCAGTGACCCTGTGAATGCATTGAAGAGAAGTGTCCACCATAGATGATTAAAACATATAGGAAAATAAGCAAAATTACTTATTTGATGAAGCCATTATCAGGGCTGACAAGACGGAACTAAACTGAGGAGCAGATGGACAACCAGTGAAATAAGCAGCGAGTTAGACTCAGCCTGGAATCGGCGGCTTTAGAGGACCAAGGCAGAATGGTGATGGACACTTGTGCCAGCTGACCTACTGGGCCCTTGGCTAACATACTACCTGCTGGGCAGCCGCAGTGGAAAAATGTGGCAGACAACAGGCAAGCATCCTCCAGCAAGCTCTCACAGAAGCACAGCTAAGAAGCAGGCTGGACCCAGTGTTTGAGCAGTTGGGCATTGGGGCAATTCTTTGTTTTGGATGGAGGAGAGGTTGTAGTCTCCACCTGCCCCTCCAAACACTGGGGTATCCCATTAAAGGAATCTGGGGGGAGTGGCCATGATTGTGTGCCCAGGCGGGGCCAGGGACAAAGGCATGCCCTCAAATGGCAGTCCCTCTGGGAGTCACCCTATTTGATGTAAGTCTTAGGAACCCCCGTCTGGATTGACCCTGCATCACTTCCAGTGCGCAGGCGGGGGGTATTTTGAATGCCCAATGCCCAAGCCAAACGACTTTCATCTGTATTCAATAAAGTTGTGCCCTGTTTTCACCCCAAAAACCAGCCTCATTGGTCTCTTATTTGCATAGGTTTGGCTATGGGGAACCCAACACCTGGTCCTGCAATAAGTTTTAGAGTTATAGAGAAACAGGCCACAAACCAGACATGTATGCATACGTTCCCTATTCTGCACTTTCAATAAGCTTCCCCCTAAAACACCTAAATTAGTTCTTTCAGTTCCTCCAAGTTCAAAAAAATAGTTTGGAGATTTGACACAAGAGCTTTTCAAAAGGGCAGAGCTGCTGGTAATGTGCATGCAATACACTAAATCAAATCATTACATGAAGTAAAGAAATGAGAACATGACCCCAGGAAAAAGTTATTATTTGAAAGCAGTTCAACCTAACACATTATTAGACTTTCTTCTCTGTGTCCCATGGCAACACCATTCATCAATGCTGCTGTCGAGACGAGCTCTCTTACACAGATGGAGATAAATGTTTAAATTTAGAAGATTGGGTCTCCTGCCGAGTTGGCACCAGTGGAACTGGTGCCAAATACCTGCTCCCCATCTGGTCATGCAGGGAGATCAATGAAACTTAGAGAGAAGACACCCCTTAAAACCGGAGGCGAAAACAGTGGGGTGGAGAATTGGATTTCAAAATGATGCCAGCTTCCAAATGCCTAGTCCTCTTTCACCAATTACTGAAAAACAAATGATAGGCTAGCTCTGCGAATTGCACAGAGAAGCATCGTTATGCATGGGAATTGTTTTTATTTATTCATAGCTGACTAGTTTCTCATTAAAGTCTTCTTTTACATCTCCAAAATGGCATTAGCTACTTGGTCACACAGAGGTTATTAAGGAACAGAGGTCTAAGTCATGAATATGATTGGTCTGCTCAAGGGTAATCAAAATCTTAAGTTAAAAAAGAGTCCAGAATACAAAAGTGTGCCCTCGAGGGTTATGTCTGCACTAGGCGCTTATTCTGGAACAGCCATGTTTTGCTCATTCAGTTTTTACAAAGCATTTACATGGCATCATCATCAGATCATAGTTCTTCCTGCGCTTTACCTGTAGTTTCACTGACAGCAAAAAAAATACACTTTGGAGGAAGGATGGAACTAAAGCATAGTCTCCACAGGTGTAGATCATCATAGTCATATTTTGCTGGCTTTAAAAGAGAGGTGGGGGTAGGGAGAGAGATGTGCTTCTAGCCTGCACAGTGACATGTCAGGTGGGTGAGACTGTCACCATGCATCTATTCTGGCATACCTCACTATTATCTTTCCTCGTTGCTATTTTATCTTCATATTTATTTTAAATTGATCTTTACCTTTTTTTAAAAAAAAAGAACTGATTGAAATTCTTTTTTAAAAGACTCGTTTACTTGGGCATGAGCTTTGGTAGACAACAGCTTACTTCACCAGATGCATTGTGGCCTGTAAATAGACACACTAATAATCAGAATAAAACAGACTGCAGTGCATACTCTAGAAGAGCCATACATGAACTCAGCCCTGGATACAATTTACTGCCCTTCTTTCTTTCAGGCTTACTTTGTTACATGTTGGAAATCACTTTAATCACTCTTCACGCCTGGTTAGTTAAGCTTGCCATAACTCTGTTTCAGCAATATTCTCTGATTTCCCAGAAAGGGAGTTAAATATATGTTGTTCAAACTTTTCTGATCTAGCTGGGGAGGGCAGAAGACTGCATTGTCTCCTGCTCCCACTCCGCATCTTGACTCTGGCAGACAATGACCTTGTACACTTATTACCCTATGTATTTCCACTGGGAACTGTCTGATTTCTTATGATAGATTTGGTCTGACACAAGTATTTCCCAGTTTTACAAGATGAAATTTATTTCTTCCATTGATATCCAACTTCGTTTGTTCCACCAGCCTCGGGCACAATATGCTATTGCCCAGACATGGTACTAAAATGGAACCGGTGGGCGGGGGAAGCCAGATCCAAACATGCCCAGAGTTTTGAAGTACAACAACAATGCTGGCCTTAACTCCCCAGGTCAGTTTAGAGGAAAAAGAACAATTCAGAGAAATTCCATTTGCCAGATCACAAGAATACAGTGACCTTCTTTTGTCGGCTCAGCCTGCAGATAACCAACATGCAGGCTAGAACGGGAACTGCTAATACAAATCTGTACCCTCATAGGATCTTCCTATAAGAATAATATTCCCACTAATTACAGACAGGGAAGATTGATTTAACAGTTTCATTTGGAGAAGGGGGAAAACAAAACTATGGCAGTACTTTTTTTAAAGGCACAAGTGAAAAGTTTTCAGCTGTCAGAACTAACTAGGGCAACTTCCTCCCTGATTGTTAAGCATTCAGATGATAAATTGAGGATTAAAGAAAGAACAACTCAGGCCCTAGGCTGCTGTGGGGCAAGCTCCAGAGCATGCCACAACCCCAGGACTGTCCCAGTCAACCTAACTCAGATGCCTGCAGTAGTTGCCCCATTGCTGCACTGCAAACTAGGCAAGGCAACAAACATGAGTCTCCCTTCCCTTGCCATGGGGAACTTCCAACATAGCACTTAAGCAGGGCTGGCCTAAGACATTTTGCTGCCTGAGGCAAATGACAAGATGGTGCCCTCCCCATTCCATGTACAGAAGATGAGTGGACTGGAAGTTGACTCTTGTAATAGGATAGTTACCCCTGAGGGCAGCAGGCCAGTTTAAGGGGGCATATGGCAGGCCTGTGGTACACATAGCTTGGATCTCCAACAGAAAGGAATGGCTGGGGAGAACTCTCAGCATCTGTCACCTGTAGCAAATGCTTCACTCTGCCTAATGGTAGGGCCGGCCCTGCATTTATGACTATCATAACTGTAAGATAAAAGTGGAATACATACATCAGATGATCTTTAGGACACACAGTAAGGTCCCTAAACACTTCATTTCTGATATGTTATGCAATCACCTTTGGCTTAATTAGTGTTAGACCTTCTTTATCTTTTCCATAGCATGGCTATACCCTTTTTAACATTCAGGACAAGATGTTCCAAATCTCATCAGCTGGACTTTAGTAAACTTCTACCAGCTGATTGGCTAGTATGGTTTCCTAGCGACGACAGGCAACCGGGATGCATTCACAGCCTTGGACGAGATAAGCAGCTATTTGTGCCCAACAATGTGCTAATGCACTGGAAAACAGATTCACTTCTAAAGGAATAGCCATCTTCAAGTGATAGCTCCTTGCCCATTGACGCTTGCCCAAATCCTTTTAATGCAAAATAATTTCCCATAGATCAGATCACTACAGAATAATGAGGCACGGATATTTGAGAAAAATGCACACTCCACATGGAAGCATCTTGCTTACCTTTCTGAAGTTGGACAAACAAAACATATTGCAAACTACATAATGCAAACATAATGGGACTTTAAAAAAGAAAATCCAAAAAAAAGCATGAGAACATCTGAATTATGCTGTATCACACAGCCACGCCAAATAGTTTCTTGCATCCACCCTTTGTGTACCCAAGCTTACAAAGTATAGTTGATTGTGCTTTCATAAAATAAGCATATTGCCACTTAGTCAATTTGATGAATGGATGAATGCATCCATTTGCATCTGAATCTTTGCAATGTTGTGGATTAATTATCCCACAGATTATGGACATGTGTCCAAATAGCCAATTTGCCGCAATCCATACATAAATAGGAAGAATCTTCATAGTAAGAAATTCATACAATGGCACCATAATAAACATGGATATTCATTGAATGTTTGTTCGCTTCGGGTTAGCAGCATTTCTCTTGCATTTTAAACCACTATTATGCACATTCCAAAGGGAGAATCATACTACGCAGGTAGCTTTGAAAACTGAAACGTTCTGTGTGTATGGTTCCTAATATTGACACAAATATTCTTCTGCTCTGCTTATTTTTTATTGCTGGGTCACTGTAGATATATTGACACATTACAGTAGTGAGTGGTATGTAAAAATTCCACCCTGCATTCATCTGGGTGGGGATTTCATGGTAAAGATCAATGCAATGGACCTTATCTGTGTTGTTCCAGGTCTTAAAGGATTACAGCAGAACCAAGGGCTGAACCCATGGGAAAAAATATTTACACATAACTACTGCAGAGCTGCCATCCATACGTACTCCCAAAAAAGTCCAAGAGGCGCCGGTAGAAAGAGCCACATCTAAGAAGCAGCAGAGAAGGTTTAGCAGTGGGATTCACAGCATGGTACCAAAGGGTGCAAAGGTCCCCTTGAGGACTTCCCCTGAAGTCTGGGAGACCAGCTCTATTTGTCACACACACTGCTCTCTTTGTCAGGAGGTGGCAAGGAGGATGCAGAGCTGATGGAAGATGGTGGAAGAGCTTTCAGTTCCATGTGCTTTTGGGCAGCTGAACAGAAAGTGGAGCAGCTGAAAGGGGACAGGAAGTTATCTGGGAGACTGGAGGGATGAGTGGAAAAAGAGTGAATGAGTGAGACCCGGGGACAAAGTGTGAAGTTGCAGGAATCAGAGAAAGAAAATTTGTGTGTGCACGCACACACACATGCAACCACACACACAAATTCTGAACCAGTAAAACGGATTGTCTTGAAAACTGAATACTTTTTTCATTGGTCCCATCTCCCCAACTGCCATCAAATCACAGACCACATCTGTTTCCATGGACTGAGCTATAAAAAAACCATTGATCCAGAGCTTTCTATCACTGTCATAGCACAAAACCATGGATTCAAGACACAGATTCTTATGGATTCTCAGATTTTTGCAAAATTACCATCAAACTATTGTCAGCTACGTGTCCAGAGATGTGATTTGTTGGTGGTTTTCTTATCACTGTTTGGAAAAAAACCCCACAAAAATCTATGAGTATCCAGGCCTTGGATTAATGTTTTGTGGTACTGGAAAACACCAGACTTGTGCTATTGATAGATATATTTTATTTTACTGTGTAGTCTATCAATGTGAACTTGGATTTGATGGTGGGTTTGGGGGGACACTGTGTTAAATCATGAAAATTCAAGGTGATCCTAGCTGTTGGGGAGTGGCAGGGGCAGGGGGAAGCAATGAAATCTCTTGAAATTTCAATTGTGTCCATAAGGCTAATAAGTTTGGCAACCCCTGATTTAAGGGGGATATGGAATTTGTTAAATAAAATACTATAAATCTCCCAGACTTATTAATGACCTAGTAAGGTAATTATCAACTATTATCTAAAGCAGGGGCTATATAAGTATATTTTGCAGTCAGTTCAGCCCAATTTCATTTGACTATTTCACTAGATGAAGTCATTACTCATCAGTGACAAAACCTTATTCCATGCCCACTGCCTCTGCCATAGCCACAAAACATTTCTCACTTTCAGGGATCATAGCATCAGTTCCAAACCCTTATTATAATTTAGTTACTGCAGATCTTGCAATAAATCCAAGGATTGCCCTGGCTGGATCTGTTAGAAAGTAATACAGCAGAGCATTAATTTAATTCCATGGTTCTCGGAAAGTCATATATGGGCAGGCATCCCTATGTTCCCTGTGTGGGTGATGGTGATGGCAAATGTGCTCTTGGCAAAATACCTGACCAGCTGTTGGTTGTATTTAGGACCACAGTAGACATGATATGCATGCAATTGCATACAACAATTGTTTTAAACCAATAGTAGACTCAGAAGACTTAAGGCATGAGCAGGAAAAACAACAAAGGGAAGGGCTGTTTAATCTTTCCTCCAACTGTTTTTTTTTCCTGCTCAAAAGCACAACTAGAATGTGTTTTGCTTCCCTCATGGGGAAAAAAGATTTGGGTATCTGTTTCTCCCCCGTCCTTGCACTTCAAATGGGTGGAAAAACAAGTTGAGAAGAGGGTCAGTCTTGAATACAGCTGGCGGAAAAGGGGTTAAACAGCCCTCCCCAAGAAACAGCTTGTTAAGGTGGCCACTTTTGCATTACTGCCCCCCCCCCGGCTCCACAAAATAATACCAATGAGGTTTAAGTTGTGTTATTTTTCTAGAAAAAGAGGTGCTGGATCTCACTATGAGTGACCTTGTTCTCTTGTAATGGCAATGGGGTCCACCTGAGAGGAGCCGGGCATGAGTTCCGTCAAGTTCCGGCTGAAAAAGAAGCCCTGGGCTTAAGTTGATTTAAGTGGATGCATATATAGAAATAACCAGGGCCGTCTTTAGCATATGCACCGCCGGGGTACAAAAATCTGCCCAGCGCCCCCAAATTAACTTTTTTTGGGGGGGAGCCAAAGTTCTTAACCTTTTTTAGGGGGGAAATTGCTCACCTATAACAAGGACGCAGTTTTTGTTTCCTGACTCGTCAGGAATATTTGACGCTATGGAGTAACAGAGCAACGGAAGAGGGAGGCTCCATTGCTTTTCACTGCCGACAATTGAGAGGGACTGGTATACAGTAGGTATACATTTGGCGTCCCCAGAATTCAGCGCCTGGGCGCCCCTCATCCCTAGGTAAAGACAGCCCTGGAAATAACTGCTATAATGTAGACAAAAATGCAATACATCTCACCGCAGTAGGGAGAAGACCTGTTTGCCACCCAGGTGCTCACAGCTGATGATCAGTTTCAAGGCAGCTATTCTTCCTTCTTACAGTTCTTGGTCTTTAAACCAGACTTGGACTGGGCATACCTTCAAACAGGACTCCTCTAAGAGAGGACTGCCCCATGACCAGGGGTGCCAACTTGATTAAAATATTGTGGATGCCCAGGTAAACCCCACCCCACATAATTGCTCACAAGATCTGGTGCATGCACACGATTTGAATGACAATGCTCATCAACTCTGCCCCCTCCAGACACCTCAAATCTTTCATTAGGAGGGCAAAGGGACCTCAGCCCCTAGGAGTTGATTCCTATGTCCATGACAGACTGTCAGGAGTGCGTGCAGGATCCAGGCCCTGTAACTGGTAGGGCCTCGCAGGACTGGCTTGACAGAAGACTCGTAGCATCTGGTGGCAAGGGCTGGGAGGGGTATATAAGACCAGCATTTCCCTCTGGCTCTTTGCCACAGCAACACACTACCCACCTAGCTGTGCTTCGGCTTCCTGGCTCCTGGTTTCTTGATTTGTGGACTCTTGGCTTCCTGACCCTTGGACTGCTGACCCTGGACTGCTGATTCCTGCGTCCTGTCCTCTACCCTGGTCCTGACATACCAAGCCAGGACTCCGACTGCCTGTTAACCCAGACTGTGGCACAGTCCTTGAAACAGAGGACTGTCTTCCATAAAGTAGGACACTGCTAATGCTTTAAACGAACACTGCAAAACACATTCGAATGCCACGATCTGAAGCTAGGCTCTTGAAACACTGTAATCTACTAGTCTAGGCCATGTACAACTTGCCTGGCCAGCTGCTTCTCGCTTCACGCCATTTAAAAACCTCCTTCATAATTCAAAATTTCACTTGACAAGACAGGGATTTAAACAGATAACAAGGATCAGTGGGAAACAGTGTAGAAGACTCACTCATTCACTACAACATCAGCTCCTGGGACTGATATTTCAAAAGACTGATGGATGGGCGGTCAAGCAAGAGAGCAAAATGTATAATATACAGTACTGCAATGTTTTCTTGCCAGGGTAAAACAAAACTGTCTTTCTGGGGATTTTACTGGAGTCTACGTATTTTATTTTGCTTCATTCATAGAATGCTGCCCCTATGTAGCAAACAAGTGTCAGAGGCATATGCAGAGACACAACCATCCCTTGAAAAAGATTCTTATTTTAGCTGATTTCATATGCCTGGTGCAAACATAATGTTTATGATTCCTAAGAAGGAAGAGGCTGTAGGATTATGCATTCTCTCCATCCTCTACCAGTTACCTCCTTCTGACCATGCAGGGATGCCAACCTGAATAAAATATTGGGGGGGGGGGGCAGGTAAGCTCTGCTCCACATAATCAAGCACATGACACAGTGCACACACACCATTTGAATGGCAATGCCCATCAACTCCCCCCACGCCCCTCCACCCTCAAATATTTTATTGGGGGGCTGAAAAACCCGCAGCCCCTCTGAGTTGGCTCCTATACTACCACACAACTCTTTAATCATGGAATAGTGTTAAAATCTGCCTCAGTGCTAACTAGGTTTACCCTCAAGTTTGAGACCAGTGTTTTATACTGGTTTGCAAAGGCCTGGTTACAAGGGAGCCAGTTAACATAACCAAGGTTAATGCTGATGCAAAGAGCATCAAGTATATAGCCTGAGTTTAGCAGACAATCAAAGGGAAGGTGTGTGAAAGTTCACAACACACCTCATATCTCGAAAGGATACAAGATTACAGAATGCTTTGTCTGCACATTTGACCCTAGTTTTTGAAAACAGGAATTCTTTTTTATTTTATTTAAAAACACACACACCAATAAAACAGAGAAATCACTGTGCATTTTTAGCACTGCATTCCATTTTTTCCCTAGATTTTGCATCTTTGTTGTCATATTTTCCAGGTGTTCTTTCATTTCCACCCAATTTAGCAATGTTATCTCACTGGGTAATACTTTTGTTGTTGAACGTTTTCCTGTTCTGATTCCACACCTAAGGATCTACCATTCCATTTTGTTTCTTTATTTGATTTTACAAACTTGCCACCTACAATTACCTGCCACAATGCAGAGTGATTTCTCCTTACATTATTTCGCACCCTTTAGTGGGTTTTCTCCTCTCCACCAAAGCCTTCAATCAAACACTCAGTGACTCCAGGGCAAAATGTGGGACTGAAGAGGTAATGGAATGACATGAAACACAAATAGAAGCTAATGACCTTTAACATTAGCAAGGCCTCATCTATCAACAAAAGAAAGTTATTTTAGAAGCTGCTAAAGACAGAAATGTTTGCTTGCTTTCCCCCTCTAACCATTTCGGACTAGGCACTCTAAAGACTGTGTGACCCCTAAATAGTGGGTAAAAGGTTGTTCTTAAAGCACAATCCTAAACATGTGCAGTCAGAAGGAACTCCTACTGAATTCAATAGTGCTTTCTCCTAGGTAGGATTACAGCCTATGCTGCTCGTATAAATAAATTAAACTAAATTGTCTTCACTGGTTCCAATGGGACTTACTTCCTAGCATAAAAGTTCTAAAATTGTTGTGTGGCCCACGCAACATTTGTGATTATTTCATAAAATTTATAAACTGCTTGAGTGTAAATAAATAAATAAATAATCATAAAGTGGTTTACCCCCAAAAATAAAAATGCCTAGGATTTTGAGAAATACTTTTAAATGGACTGTTAGTGCTAGACATTTCCTCTGCTCTGAGTGAGCAGATATTTGGGCTGGCTCTATCATTAGGCAGAAAGAACCAGCCCCCAGTTAGCCTTATTTCATTCATTCATATATATATATATATATATATATATATATATATATATATATATAATTTTATTAGTTTTTTAACATACCATTTTCAACAATAATTAAACATACTTTTACATCTTATTCCATTTTTTTTACCTCCATCAGTCCTGTCTGAAAATTTTCAAATCTAATCTCTAAAGCAATTTGTATTTTCCCTTTTACATTTCAAACTCATAACGAATATCTACATCTTTTTTCTACTTTGTAACACTTTGTATATTTCTCCTTACAAAACTTCTTGTAGTCCTACTAGCGTAATTTGTTGATTACAGTTGATTAATCAACAGTTAGCCTTATTTCCATCTCCCTCTCAACGAGGCCAACCATGCCTTACAGCAGGGTCAAGTGATCTGCTTTAGGCAGCACCAGGAGGGGGCTAGGCAAAGGCAGAGATTGCTGCCTGAAGGGGTGGATGGCTGTGTTTCTGAAGTGTCTTAAGTGTAGTGTGGGAGCGTGACTTGCTAGCCCTGCTTCCAAAGTCAGATTTGGATTTGAACAAGTGGAACTGGAGTCTAATAACAGTATGAATGTATAAGGGAAGGGAGGGGAGCAGTGAGTGCTGATACTACAACACACACACACACACACACACACACACACACCATAGCCCAAATGGTTAGACAAACTTTTGGCTGTGATTGAGGTTCATGTGCAAATTGATTGATTTGATTTGATTTGATTTGATTTGATTTATATACTGCCCTTCATCCTAGGACCACAAGGTGGTTTACAGTATAAAAACACAAATAAATTACTATGGGCAATATTACAACCTTAGTCCACAGAATGAATGAATGAATGAATGAATGAAACTTTATTTGCGTCAGCCATCGGCCATAGCAACAAAAGAACATTGTGATATACATAAAACAAAATAAGAAGTCGATTATATAAAACACAGTTTAGGGTCCTGAATCAGCAGTCCTATAGTGGACCTTATTCTGATTGCTCCAGTCCATAGATCTCCACACAAAGAAGCGCCCAAAGTTGAACTCTCACCCATCAAACAGACATTTGGTTCTTGATTAGGGATATCAGAAAGTAGGGTAGATTTAGAAGGGGAGGGGCGAGTTTAAGAAGTCTGAGATGAAGAAAGGCCCATCTCTCAATACTACCTCAGAGAATGGTCTGAAGGCACGAGAATACCATTACATTATAAAAGCTAAGCAGATCTACACTTTGTCAATGCTTGTATTGATAGACTGTCTTTAAATTTCACATAAGCTGATCTGAGATTTCTGAAGCAAGAACCAGGAACTACTGCAATGAGTACATATGTACAATGAGTACACACACACACACACACACACATATATATATATATATATATATATATATATATATATATATGTATATAAATATATGCAAAAGAATTGTGCCATCTGCCTTTGCATCAAAATAGAGAGAGGGTCCCAGGAAGGTTTAAGAACACACTGTAACCCTGCTGCTATCCAATTGCATCTGCCAAGTGAAACATGCTTATTAAACAAGGTTAAATGTTGGATATGTCAAAAAGAAGAGAAAGAGAAATCAGCCGAAACTCAAAAATGAAATGAATAATGAAATGAATAATGTAAAGGAAAAGAAAATGTCTAAGGCCACAAGACACCAGTAAGGAACCTTGTTTGAGATGCAGGAAATATTACATTTCAATTTGTAATGTTAATCCATTTTACTGCAACAATCATGTACTGTGTAAGCATGAGGACAGGCTGCCTGGATTCTCATGCACTAGGTGACCTTACTTGTCATTTCAATCAATGCTACAATTTAAAGTCTTGATTAAGCATTATCTGAGTTCAAGCTAAATGGGGAAAGCAAAAAACATTGCATGACTGCTCTCGTTTTTGCTCATGGTCCTGCAGATCTAAAAACAATGGCTGACACAACGTGATTCTTACAGAATTTATTAACTATGAGCACAAAATGTCACTTAGGAAACAGCATTTCTGTTTGTGAAACAAACATAATCCCAGATCTGTATATTCCTAAATGTGTTTACTAGGAATTAAGTCCCATTGATTGATGTGTTTGCATCTGAGTATCTGTAAGGGTAGCACATTTTTTCCTTCACAGTCAGCAGGTATTAGGTATGTCTTTAGAGATTATATATTGGGATGGCAGCCTAAGAAGGAGAAAACTGGCTTATGCCCCCAAAAAGTGGCTGTCATGGGTTGCAAATACAGAGGTGCCAGGACTCCTTGTGTGTGAGCAATGTCACACACAAAAAAGCCATACAGTGGACCCTCCGGGCGTCCGTCCACAGCCTGAAAAGTCTATAGGCAGACGCCCCGCTTCTGCGCATGCACATTTGTAACCTGAAAGTTACGTATCATGTTCGTAACCTGAAAGTTTCATGTTCATAACCTGAAAGTTATGTATCCAGAGCGGTATGTAACTAGAGGTTCCACTGTATATGCCAGATTCTCTCTTCTTTTGACAGAGATGCAAGTTGTTGCTGGATAGCTCAGTTTGCAGAGCATGAGACTCTTAATCTCTGGGTCATGGGTTTGAATCCCACATTGGGTGAAATATTCCTGCATTGCAGGCGGTTGGGCTAGATGACCCTCATGACCCCTTCCAATTCTATTATTCTAAATAAATGTATGTGTATATTGTGTAGCTCAATTGGAATTATAGTTAATTTATACTTAATTATTGCCTGCATAACTTATCAGACCCACAAGTGTTAATTGTTGCATGTTGAGCTGAAAAAAGGGGGATAAGGAAAACCAATTCCTTTCCCATTTGCAAACACTTCTCTGCCTAGTCATCTGGGGGCACATTTCTCCTCACAGGAGACCAGAAGTGTGACTATTTACAAGCGTACTTTAAGGTTATATTGCAGTGGGCAAGGAAGGAACAACGTTCACCAGGTTGGAACATTAGAAAAGCAATACCTGTTTATGTCTGCAGGAAAGTTTGCACCGCCAACATGGCCAAATGCCATGTTTTAAATTTTCTCATTACCAAACAGGATTTATAAAGGTCTCAGAGATAAAAGCTCCCACTTACATCATTGCAAGGCAGGACTAAATAGACTGCAGTCAATGGAGAACTGAGCTGATAACAAGGCTTATTATCTTCACTTAAAAAATGGATTCCACCATGAAGGCAAGAGGATTCTGTCCAAGGAGACAACCAGAGATGCCTGAAAGCACACTGTGTTCTCACGGTCTAACGTTACCAGAATTGAGTTCCTGACCTCAGCAACTTTCCATATACTAATTAGAATATAATGCAGGGAAAAGGTCACATTTGGATAATGCAGTGAGAATTAATATCTAATGTCCTTGCAATTGTCTTTGATTTGATTATGTGTACACTGCCAGCCGAAGATTTAATATTATGCATTTTATTCATATTCACTTTGTCAAACATCTCTTGTAGAAAGAGTACTAATCCCAAGATGCATTTATTCTGATTGAAGGAGAAAATTATTTGAAGAACCAGCATGCATAGTTAATAGTATCTTAAAGAATCGGGCAATATTTTTCCCCCATTTTGATTTTCTACCAACTTTGTATTTATTAGAGTTGCTTTATCACCAAGTAATATACCAGTGGCACATGAGCATAAGCCTCTTTTCAGCATTACTGCAGCTGGTATGATATCCTAGACTAGTTTGAGTGGAGAGGTACTTATAAGAAAGTGCCTGGCAGATAAACAGATTGCTGAGAAATCTTATAGCCACAGTCATAATCCCACTCCCACCCCCTTCTCAATTCTGTTGACATGCTGGTAGTCTGATAACCAGATCTGGTCTAGGTCAAGTTTGGAGACCCTGTGGCCTTCCAGACATTGATGGACTCCAACTGCCATCAGCCCCAGGCAGTATGGTCAATGATCAGAGCTGATGAAAACTGTGGTCCAGCATTATTTGAAGATGTGCCAGCTGCTGATTCTTATTCTCTTGGACTTCTTTCGATCCATCTATATACTTGAATCTAAATCTATTTCTGTATCACTGTATAATATATATACAATTATTCCTATTGAGTTGTGCATGAGAAATAAAAGTTCCTGAATTCCTCCCCATGTTTTTTCCTCCCCAAGCTTTAGGAAGATTTTGGGGAACTTCAAGAGATATCTAAGATGGGCTCCCTTTTCAAATGGAAATCTAGACAACAAGAGCAGGATGTGCACTTCATTGTAAATACAGTAGTACCTCAGGTTACAGACACCTTGGCTTACAAACACTTCGGATTACAGACTCCGCTAATTCGGAAGTAGTACCTTGGGTTAAGAATTTTGCTTAAGGATGAGAACAGAAATCGTGGGGTGGCAGTGGGAGGCCCCATTAGCTAAACTGGTACCTCAGGTTAAGAACAGTTTCAGGTTAAGAACAGACCTCTGGAACGAATTAAATTCATAACCGGAGGTACTACTGTACATGCTTAATATTCTGCCCAGAGTTCATAACTGTTGTCATTTAGGCTTCAAACTGATGCAATTAAAAAAATAATTAAAAAATGCTCAAAACTTCAGTAGATCTTTACAAAATACTCGTTCTGTTCTTAGCATTATATATATCACACACACACACACACACACACACACACACACACACACCCCTCTTGTTTTCTTTCTGGATGTTCCAGTTATATTTTTAAAAATTGTCACAATCAAGCTGTACATGTGCCTATCTGCATGAAAATGAGGCTGTGCATTTCAATTTGATATTGGATTCTGGGTTCCATTCAGAGGGCTGCTTGGATGCACATCTGCAATGACTCTTTTTTCTCTCCATTTATGCTGGCACCTCCTCCGCATTAAGCATAACCACATTGTTACATTTTCCGGTTCATTAACAAAAACGCTTGATACAAGCCCAGATCTCTTTTCTCACCATCACACCCATTTCTACCACATCATTTACCAGAAAGTTAGGTTTACCGTATCATAGGTATTCGGGGCCAGGCAGGAATTTTCCCTCCTGTTAAATAGGGCCTGTCTGGGAGTTTTGCCTACCTCATAGCAATTGTCACAACTTGTTGGCAAGTCAGTCACTGGCATGAATCCTGCCCCCCCCCCGAGTGGTGGATCAATTCCCGCATCCCAACCCCTCCCACCCTCCTCCTTACAAGGCAGAGTCTTAATTTATCTAACAGGCACTAAGTTGAGCATTCAATTCACTGTCAAACTCAAGCAGAGGCTACTTTAACAATTATCAAAATAATCATCTAACAGCCACTGTGGAATGGGCCACTAATGCTGGGCTCTTCACAGGAGTGGCTCCATTCATCAGCAGGGTTTTGTACTTGCTCACCGAATCCTGTTATTTTGATAGCATGGACTGTTGTGCTCTCCCATTCTTTTCCTTGCCCCAGTGCCATGTTCCAAAGGGAGGCATGTACCCAAAGCATCACTAGCTAATCTAACATGGATGCTTTCTTTCTTTCCCTCCTCCTGCTCTGCAAATTACTCTAGCGTTGAGCTCGGGCTGCCATGTATATGACAGCGAGAATGATGGAACTAGCAGGAGGCACTTACCAACAAGAATAATTTCAAAATTTACTCTGCTAATACAAGCAACCCTTCAAAGTGGAGATAGGATGTCAGATGGCATTTCGTCACATATTTATTTGAACCAAAGGCCTATGATCAACGTGACGAAGAGAGGCGACAAAATAACATGCATCACTGATAGCTGCTAAAAAGTTATCGGTGGTGGAGAAAATGTCTTCTTCCAAACATGAACATCCCAGAGGATGATGAAGGTAATAGCTTCAAGCCTGAGCAGACTGATTTCTATTACTGCGGTGCATGTCCTCCAAGCAAAGCATGTTTGTTTGTCTCACAGGCGCTGCAACGCTTGTCATCATTTTATTAAGCAGAAACAAAACTATGACATTGAGGCATGGCTTTTCCCTTGCAGCTTGTGTCTGACTCACTAAACCAAAAACCTGAGAGGGAGAAATCTGAAGTTGGGGAAATGAAAAAAGCATCTAGTGTACAGCTGGAGTACTGCGTGGTCTAACATATCTTTCTTCATAGGGATGCTACTGGGATGCTACTTCAGAATTTGAGGGGCTTGGTTTCCCCCTTCCCGCTCCCTGGCTGAAGTGCGCAGATATCCCAAATGGCCCCAAGAAAGCCCCAGAATGTCTAGTCGTTCCCAGACACCTCTTGGCTCTGTCACATATCCTATGGACAACATAGGAAACTGTGATTAAGTAAAAGTCAAAACTTCTGGACTCTCCCGCTTGCTGAAGAGCCAACTTCTGAAAAAGATTGTGGGGGCCTGATGCAATGTCCTGACATCACACGTGTGATGCCACGAGGAGCCAGGGACGGAGTCATATGCGGAGGAAGCATGACCCCAGTGGCTGGCACCCCGTTCCCCCCTCCTCCAGCTGTGCAAGGAAAAGATGGGGAAACCTGCTCTCAGCCAGTGGTGGCGGCGGCGGCGGCAGCAGCAGCAGCAGCAGGAGAAACTGCCAACCACTAGAGCCGCATTGTGACATCATACGTGTGATGTCATGAGAAGCTAGGGACAGAGTCATGTGTGCAGGCAGCACAAGCCCAGTGGCTGGCACTCCCTGTACCCCCCTCCTGCTGTGCAAGGAAAAGATGGGGAAACCTGCTCTCAACCAGTGGTCAACCACTAGAGCCGCATTGTGCTTGGCTCTAGTATCAGCCTCCTTTGCCTCCTCCTGCACCAACACCAGCTCAGGGCCTGCTTCCTCTGTCCCTCCCCCAACTGGTAGGAGGAGGAGCCACTGGCCACCAAAGCCATCTGGCTCCACATTCAGCCTCCTCTGCCCTCTGAACATTGGAGGGGGCGGCCCCTTCAAAAAAATACATGGGAGGAGCAAAGTGCCTTGGCTCCTAAGAGTTGATGCCTATGTCCTCTCGGAGCCAGTGCGGTATAGTGGTTAAGAGCAGTAGACTCATAATCTGGTGAACCGGGTTCGCTTCCCCTCTCCTCCACGTGCAGCTGCTGGGTGACCTTGGGCTAGACATAATTCTTTGAAGTCTCTCAGCCTCACTCACCTCACAGAGTGTTTGTTGTGGGGGAGGAAGGGAAAGGAGATTGTTAGCCGCTTTGAGACTCCTTAGGGTAGTGATAAAGCGGGATATCAAATCCAAACTCCTCTTGTTCTTTTTCTTGGCTGTGTGGTGAGGAGAGAGACAGAAGTGCATGAGCCTGGGGGAGCCTCATTCCTCTGTCATTAAACCACAGATCAACATGATGTTCAAAAGCTACCGCAGTCTGTTCAGTCCAAGTTAAGCTGAAAGCTGTACCACGCCTTGCTAAAATGCTTTTAAACTGTGCCCACAAATTCATCAGCATTAACGGATCTAGACTATGTTGTTTCATTAAGTCTAATTGGATGGGAGACTTTTGCTGAAACATTAAAGAACAGTTTGGGTTTGACACTCCTTGTGTATTTCAGGTAAAATAAATATTTTCAGCTAGCTGTAAGTGAGAAGAAAGAGTTACAATAGGAGTCCCAACATAACCTTAAAGTGGGCTTTATTTTGAGAGAAAAGTATAATAAAGGGCTGCTTTTCCCTTAAAAAGAGCAATACCCGATAGTCGCACTCTGTTATTAAGAGCTTAAAATACAGACAAAGCTGTATAATTCAATAGCAAAGGCACTTTACTGGAAGTAAGAAACATTTAGAGTCTTTTAACACAAGCCTCGTGTCCCAAAATACTAGTTGTAATGGACTCCACACTCTTTTGATTGTTTAATACACAGTCAGAGAAATTGCTGCATAAAGTGCAATTCTCCTAGCATGCAAAGGGATAAGGGTTGTGTTAGGTCTTATTCTTTGACCCAATACAAGAGGGAGGCTAATGTATTATCTCGTCCACAACTAGGCGGGAGGAGGGGGCAGGGTCATTCCTCATGCATTCACCCCTACCTACTTCTTAGCTAAATGCTTCATTTTTCCAAGGGTCTAAAGACCTGTGCATTGCAATGTACCATGTGATATCACCTCACTGTAAGTTTCCCTAGCCTCTCTACTTCATTGGCCGACAGCCTAGCGAGGCCACATCACATAACTACATGACAGTAGTTCTCAATAAGACAAAGCAGCAAAGCATGTTCCCCCAACATTTAGTTTTAATAGCCCATGTAGATATGGTTTGGACGCGGGAGGCGCTGTGGTCTAAACCACTGAGTCTAGGGCTTGCCGATCAGAAGGTCGGCAGTTCAAATCCCCACAACGGGATGAGCTCCCATTGCTCAGTCCCAGCTCCTGTGAACCTAGCAGTTCAAAAGCACATCAAAGTGCAAGTAGATAAATAGGTACCACTCCAGTGGGAAGGTAAACGGCATTTCTGTGCGCTGCTCTGGTTTCGCCAGAAGCGGCTTAGTCATGCTGGCCACATGACACAGAAAAACTGCCTGCAGACAAACGCCAGCTCCCTCAGCCTGTAAAGTGAGAAGAGCGCCGCAACCCCAGAGTCATCTGTGACTGGACTTAACTGTCAGGGGTCCTTTACCTTTACCTTTTTTAGATATGGCTTTGGACTGTATTTCGTGTGTGAGTTCGAACGAGTTTTGCCATTGATGTGCAGTTAAAGTGTGCTCTTATATGCTGTGTGGATTTCAATCTAATTTGTTAACAGCTGGTGAGTGATAGCAGTATTTGGATCCTCACATCAGGGATCCTTTTTGAAAGAAAGAAAGAAAGAAAGAAAGAAAGAAAGAAAGAAAGAAAGAAAGAGAAAGTATGAAAGAAAATTCCTTATCTTGATCAAGAAAGGGAATTGACCAGGGCAAGGTGGTGACTCTGTGGACCAATGCTTTTGAGCAGACAGGAGCACCTGTCAGAAACTGGATTAGAGTACAAACATCAGGGAATGGTCCTCCAGATGTTGCTGAATTACAATTCCCATCTTCCTGCCCATGCTGGCTGGGGTTTATGGGAGATGAAATCCAATGAAGAATCATAGAATTGTAGAGTTGGAAGAGACCCTGAGGGTCATGTAGTCCACAGGAATCTTGCCCACAGTCACCCCCTGGTTAACAGCCAGAAACACTGACCCATTGTGTCACAGTACATTGCACATCTGGAGGGTTATAGATTTGTAATCCCAGAATACGGCAAATGAGGGTGCAGGGGGTTCCTGGGAACCAAGAAGAGGGTGAAAACGAAAGGATATGTGTGTGGAAATGGCAGAGAGACTTATGGGGGTAACACCAAGCACAGAGCCACGTGGATTCATTATAATCTGAAAAAGGATTATTATTTCTAACCCGAAGGAGGTCAATGTGGAGGACAGGACATCCATAACTTCTGTTCTGTTTTCTACCTTGCTTTTCAATGTGGGAAAGACTATGGCTGCATCTCTGAAGCTATCCTTATGATTTGGTTTCGATTATTTTATATGATTTAATTTCTAGACTGCTTAATGTATTCAAAGCAGTTTATAAATAACTAAAGCAATAACAGACAGTTTAAATAAGATATCAAAAATGCACAGCTATATATAAAAATGTTGCACTAACACAAAGTTGCTAATATATATAAATCAATATCAATTCATTTTCCTTCTGACACACCATGCTGAAGTCACCTGCACTGCTTGGTCATCACATACCACAGCCCTTCTAGTTCACAGAATCGTGCACGAACCTTTCCTGACAGGAGGA
The DNA here is from genome assembly GCF_964106915.1 of Podarcis gaigeae. NCBI lineage: Eukaryota > Metazoa > Chordata > Lepidosauria > Squamata > Lacertidae > Podarcis > Podarcis gaigeae. The sequence goes on along the minus strand of NC_139681.1, from coordinate 25,494,975 downwards.
AACTAAAACTCCTCGCCCATTTGCAGAAGCTTCTCTTCCTTTCTTTTTGCACATGAGTCAAAAATTAAAATTTCTTTTTTTTTGTCTTCAAATCAAATTAAATCATTTGGGTAAGCTTGTTGTGAGGCCCAGCACATTACACACTTGAAGAGGAGCCACAGGCACTTAAAAATACTGCTCCTTTTCCTCTTGTCCTCTGCACAATAAAACCAATTAACAAGAACAAATCTTCTATGGATGAAAAGATATGAACGTCCTCAAAAAGCCCTAAATATTAGGTCAGTGCCACTTTACTGAGCCAATCAAATAAAAAACCATTTGTGCAGAGTTAGGCCTCATTAATCTCCTTTCAGATCCAACCCTATAAAATTAATTATCATTTATCTCCATATATTTTTCCTTCCACAATTATAAAAAGTATTTTATAAAAGTATCTCAGTTTTTATTTTATTGTTTTAACTTGGGTAGTCTGATGGCTAATGGCCAAGACAAAAAATCTGTACTTGTGTTGTTGTTACTGCTGTTGATGATGATGATAATGAATGTTATTTTCTGTGAAATAACAGTTATGTCACTTAGGGCTAGTGCAAAAGCAATGGTCCTGATGGCCTAACCATAACGCAGAGATTAGTGTAATACTACAGGCTTGCACATTCCTATTCCACGGTGTCATAAAGCTACATGGGCACTAACCACAACTGCTCCATAAGCATGGCTTGCAAACCCTTGCAAACAACAACAGAAAGCCTGGCTAAACATGGGTCGCACTGCTGCCCATTAATTGAACATTATGGTTACAACAAATCCGCACCCGCGAACATTTCTCTGAGGAAAATAGGGGCATCCTATTCAGTAGCAACAACAACAATTTTACTATTTATACCTCACCCATCTGCCTGGGTTGCCCCACCCACTCTGGGCTGCTTCCAATGTATATAATATACATATATATATGTATAAGCATATATGTATATGCATATACTGTATATACATATTTATGTCTCTCACCAAACATAAACAAACTGTGAAAAAGACTATGAATTGAAAGTGGAGACAGCCTTTCCCTGTTTGTTTGCCTTGTAACACAAAAAATCCTAAATAAAAACTAAATAAAACATTAAACTTTAAAAAGCCTCCCTATACAGGGCTGCCTTCAGATGGCTTGGGGGTTGGATAACTGCATACCCTCCAACAATTCTCTGATGAAAACAGGAACATCCTAATGAGAAGTGGGACATTCCAGGGTCACATCAGAAACCGGGACGGCTTCTGTAAATCCAGGACTGTCCCTGGAAAATAGGGAGACTTGGAGGGTCTGCAAACCATGGAAGGTGGGAAGGAACTCACAGAAGAGAAAGAAAGGGAGGGAGGGAGTACCCGAATTTTGTTCCGAGTCATCTACCTGTGGCTAGGAGATCAGGATAATTTGTTTGTTTATTTGAGTCACACTAGTCAGAGTGAACCATAGCTCTGCACTAGGCCTTAATAAAAGTAGCATTCACTCATTCTTCTGAAATTCTATTACACAAGCTGGGCATCAAATGCCTTGGATATTTCAGTTGCCTCCAGACTGTCAGAATTTCATCAAGTCATGATGAAGAGCTGTAAAATTCCAAAGGGAAATTTCCTTGAGAGGCTCGGAGGTTTCTTCAGTGCTTCCAAAAGATGTGGAATATCCCCTGAAACTCCCCGGGAAAATTGTCGTGTTAGAGATCAGCTCAGGGACTGAAGATACAGTGAAGGAATACAGATCCATTCATCTCCACATCAGAGGGGAAGTCTAGCCCATGATGATCACAAACACAATGAGCTCCCATCTGTTACATGACAACTGTGAAATGAATTGACACACACACACACAACTAGACAGTGTCTATTGTACCAACTTCTGCTAATGAAAGCTTTTGAATCACATCAGGAAATGTTCAAAGGCAACAATAGCAATAGATGTTATTCCAATGACGACTATCATCTTACTTGTCTTGTATCATTCTTTGGGACAAGCAGAACATTAACACCAAAAGGAGCTGTCCTGACAGCTGTTATATACTGTATATGGGGAATTTTAGCAGGGACTTTTCTGCTTCAAGTCAAGGAGAGTGAGAGCAACAAGGAAACTCACTGTCCAGGTTACTCCAGCTATCACCCATTTCCACCATGAAATTAATTACTTCTTAGGGAGGGCAGAGGAGTGAGTTACTATAGAAGCTGAGCTATGAGTAAAAAATAAAATAAAAAGGGTGGTGGACAAGTATAAATAATAATTTTATATAGTAAAACACTGAAATAGACAACACAACCATAAGATTAACACATTAACTATAATATGCACCAGCAGCTAAAAACATGCAGCAAGTTTAGGCATTGGCCAAATTTAAATGCTGGGGGAAATAGAACTGGTTTAACCTAGTGACAAATAAATTACAATGTGTGTGGGATAGCATTCCACATTGGGACACTGCCAGATTGTGTTACATAAAGGTAAAGGGACCCCTGACCATTAGGTCCAGTCGTGCCCGACTCTGGGGTTGCGGCGCTCATCTTGCTTTACTGGCCAAGGGAGCTGGCGTACAGCTTCCGGGTCATGTGGCCAGCATGACTAAGCCGCTTCTGGCGAACCAGAGCAACACACGGAAACGCCATTTACCTTCCCGCTGGAGTGGCACCTATTTATCTACTTGGACTTGATGAGCTTTCGAACTGCTAGGTTGGCAGGAGCAGGGACCGAGCAACGGGAGCTCACCCCGTCACGGGGGTTCGAACCACCGACCTTCTGATCGGCAAGTCTTAGGCTCTGTGGTTTAACCCACAGAGCCACCCGCGTCCCATTGTGTTACATAGAACCATAGAATTGTGGAGTTGGAAGGGACCCTGGGGAACATCTAGTCCAAGCTCCTGCAATTCAGGAATATGCAGCTATCCCATATGGGCATCAAACCTGCAACCTTGGCATTCTCATTCAGCACCATGCTCTAACCCAGTGTTTCCCAACCTTGTGCCTCCAGATGTTTTTGGCCTACAACTCCCATCATCCCTGACCACTGGTCTTGCTAGCTAGGGATGATGGGAGTTGTAGGCCAAAAACATCTGGAGGCACAAGGTTGGGAAACACTGCTCTAACCAACTGAGCTATACACAGTGCACTTCTGATTGTGAAGAGACAGTGAGAAGGGCTTTGGCAGAAGCTCACAAATACAGCCTATTGACCCCCAGGCTCCATGTACACAGGTTTCTTTCAGCGGAGGTGGATATGGGCTATGTTTGGGGCTTGTCCTGTGCAAAATGCAGGAAATTCCTGCCTGTGGCTGTGCATGGAATCACATCCAAGTAGGGGAAAGGGGAGAGCTCTTTGTGGCTGACTTAAATTGCTTGGTTCATATTGGGAGTCCTCCACAACCAGCACTTCACACGCATAAAACACACTGGGGAGCAGCAGGACCATCACCAATATTGGTAAGGTTGGCCACAATGAATATAGATGAATCATGCCATATAAGTGCCACATTTTGGCACAGCATCCAGTCTGGAGAAGTGTCAGAGGCAACCTCAAAAAAGTATAAAAAGAAGAAGAAACCAACAGACTGGCTGAACCACTGTCTAGATTAGGCACCCTCCAGAAATACAATCCATAAAGCATTCAACCCTGTATTGTGACATACGATCTCACCGCTGAAAAATAAAAACAACTTTAACACACAATCAATGCTTTCAGGGAAAATACCCCACTGCTCTTCAAATCTCATTTTGTTCTGTATATCCAAATTGGAATGAATGTGTGCTGCAAATATTGGTTACTGAATGGTACTACATAAGCATGTTGAAAATCTCTCATTTGCACTGGCCAGATACACTCTGGTAATTCAGCTGTATAAGCTAGGGAATCTGTGTCATTTTGTCTGTCCACAATTATCCCGAAAGATGTCAGAAAAAGTCTTGAGGGCAAACTAGGTTGTCGGGGGGAGGGAGGGAGAGATCCATCTTCGTATCTCCCAACATCTTTTTCCTTGGTTAAAATCAGCACTGGGGAATTGTCGGGGTGCGGAGGGAGGTAAACATTTCCCTAAAAGTGACTTACTCAATGCAAACCACAAACACCGTACTGATCCTGCTCATTTTATTATGTTGGGCATGTTTACCCTGAGACTCTTACTCCATTCATGATTAATAATGAGATGCATTTTGAGCTAATGTCTTGCCTTTTGTACCTGCATGTGTAGCTTAGCATTCATCAGACCAGGCCAGCGAGGCTGGCAGCCACAGGCGCAAGCTCAGAATTTGATTACTTTGAAGCTTGATTCAGTCTCAATGAGAAACTGTCCTTCCTTCCTGACAACTGCATTTTAGTCCAGCGTTAGCATGGACTAAAGGGACGCGGATGGCACTGTGGGTTAAACCATAGAGCCTAGGGCTTGCTGATCCGAAGGTCGGCGGTTCGAATCCCCACGACGGAGTGAGCTCCCATTGCTCAGTCCCTGCTCCTGCCAACCTAGCAGTTCAAAAGTACATCAAAGTGCAAGAAGATAAATAGGTACCACTCCAGCGGGAAGGTAAATGGTGTTTCCATGCACTGCTCTGGTTTGCCAGAAGTGGCTTAGTCATGCTGGCCACATGACCCAGAAACTGTACGCCGGCTCCCTCGGCCAATAAAGCGAGATGAGCACTGCAACCCCAGAGTCGTTCGCAACTGGACCTAATGGTCAGGGGTCCCTTTACCTTTACCTTAAGCAATACAGAGATGGATACCAGTGATTTAGTGAACATGGGTAAATTGAATCACAATACAACAATCACTTTGGGGGAGACACCAAAGGCAACTTGACATCCCACTTTGCATTATACAACACTAAATTAAACTTTGATTAGCATTCAGTTCTGCTGGAATTGGCACCGACGATTGCTTAGAACTAATCAACTAAGTGCTGCTCATACTGAAACAGCTGATAAGGGCTTGTCAATTGACATCCTGGGCCAGCCTTATCATTAGGCAGAGTGAAGTGGCCACCTCTGGCATCTAAATTTGGGGTGTTGTGAAAGGGCAGCAAATGCTTAGTCGTTTAATTAATTTGTTTGTTTGTCTTTTTACTGCCAGGGAAGAAGGGAGGATTTTCTGCCTCATATGCCAGAGCAATTTTGTGGGTATTGGGTCTTATGCACCTTGTCTGAGGGAGTGGGGTGGGGGGTGGGGTTTGCGCCATCACAGCAAACAGCAAATTGCTTTCCAGGTATAGCAGGTTTGTACCGCACACATGCAAATCAAGCAGCAGACCGAAACTCCTAGCTGTTTTCTCACAGGTCAATGAACAGTCTTTGGATGGTGAGGATTTGATGGGCTTAATTATTCTGCAGTGACCTACTGTTCAGCATTCATGACCCAAGCCCCATAGCCACTTCCTGATATGGAACCTTGTTTGTTTGTTTTTAATACTTTGTTCCTCAGACGACTTTCACATCATTCAGGGGTCCTCTCCCCCCCCCCCCCACTTCATTAGATGAGAATAAAAAACAGTCCAGCAGAGCCGAAACTCAAAATAAAAGCCAAACTCAATGGGCAGAAACGCAGGCTGCACACATATTTATGACTAAAAATCTACCCAGATGCCTTGCCAAGTCCTCATAAAATCCCAATACTTGGCACGGGATGCTCGGTTTTACAGTTTTAGCTTCCTTTGGCATAATCTGCCATGTTTTAATTAAACAGAGAATGCAGAGTGCTTCCCCAGTAGCCCATGCCTCTAGCCTCATCTCTTTCAATGTGCCATCATGGAAATGTAATTGCAGGAGAAAACGCTTCTCCTGCATACCTTAGAAGGGTGAGCTACGTCCAACAAACAGGATAAGGAAAGAAATGTTAAAATATCAGAAGGAGATATGTTATTTGTAAGGCAGAAGTTCCCAACTCACAGCATAAGACAACCCCAGGTGAATCAGACCAAAGGTCTATCTATCTGGTTCACCATTCTCTTACCATAAAAAGCCCAACAGATGCTTCTAGCAAATGTGTGAGCAAAGAACGAAGGTTGCCCTGGCCTTTGTCCATAGCGACTGGTACTCAAAGGGATGCTGCCTCCAGTCCAAGCATGAAGATTCCCTTCAGCTGTCTTGGCTAATTGCCATTGATAGCTCTATCCTCCGTGAATCCCTCTAATCCCTTTTAAAGCCATCTAAGCCAGCCTGCATCACTGCATTTTGTGCCAGCAAATTGCATGTTATCAATTATGTGCTGGTGTGATTTCCCACCCCCACTCCATCATGAACCTACCATCCACCCATGCCACATATAGAGAAGGTGCAATTCTTAGCTATCTAAGTACCTTCACACCATAGGTGCCAGGTCCCTGGGGTCCCGGGTGCCTGAGGACCCACAAAATTCCCCATTAAGGGGCCGGACACCCACAAATTTCAGTGCCAGGGCCATGCACATTGAATGGTACCCAGGGCCCTAGGCACCCACAGTCACGGTGCCAAGTTGGCACTCCTGCTTCACATAATTTATGGGTACTGTTTGTATTACACTACTGGGAGTTTGTCTCATGTTCCTAGTAATTTTCTGCAGTCTTCCTTATATAGCTAGAGGGTTGTATCAAGTGACCTGTTAGAACAAGGATTTATGCTTGCACAACACTCATTCTCCTCCTCCCCTATGGGCCCCACACCCTCCCCAAATTGCAAGAAGCTCCAGAAAAAGAGTTAAAAGGATTTGGATTTTCTTAATCTAAATTATCTGATAATGTGTTTATCTGGTATCTATGTTTATGAGTTATTTATTTGGATTTTCTTTTTTGTGTAGCACCTTGAGATGTGTGGATAGTAGGTGGTCTACAAATGAACATAGAAGTAACCATAAAGTGTGGTTGCCAAAGCATAGGTAAGAGAGTTATATGCAGATGGAGGGAGGACATGGCATGATGAGGGAGAGCGGTCACTTTGGTACCTGCTCAAATCCCTCAGCAGGTAGATCTAACTTTCCATTTCTTTTCCTATGGACCCATGGAAGAATCCTGCTCTTTAGCTGCTTTGTTGAAGCTGTAGCAGAATATGTGGGCCCATTGCTAGGCAACAGGCTTTTGAGTTTCACATTGAACCAAATCATTTGAATATAGTAAACTCAGCTGAGGAGATTTGAGTATTTATGTCACGATTTCCTGAAAGCAGACCCACAAGACTACAAAGCCCACAATGCAATGTGATTGCAAGCAAAATGTCCACTTGAAGAAGAAGAAGACAATGAAGAAGAAGAAGAAGCATCTATTCTATGAAGCAAGTAGTTGAACATATTAAAGGATGGCCGCGGAACTAACTCAAGGATCAATAGTCAGATATATTTTCCACTGAGGTCTATTCTTCAGGACCAGAAAAATGGAACTGAAAATAAACTGTGCTCCCAGGCTTCACACATGCTTAATATATGCCATTATACATGAATAATTTTGCTATAGTTTCTGTTCTTATTCTAAAGCACATATAAAAATCTCCTGTCTGAACTTCTAATGGTTTTCTAAAATTCAATTTTGTAAAAATTATTTTATAGAAGGGAGGTAATAATGCAAGTCAAGACTTGTTTCAGGATAGGCTTTCAGCAAGCAAACTGCATTTGACTTATTAAAGTAAATCTGAAACAGCTTGAAGTGTTTATCCTTTGCTTTTAGTTTATTTTTATAAGTATAAATTTTTATCAAGCTCATTTAGGCTCACTACTATCCCGGGTGCTCAGAACCCTGAAGCATCGCAAGTCTTTGAACATCACATTTTGATGTCTCCTGAGCCTCGAGGAAGCTATTAAAATGGGAGTAGTGTTAAAATTACCTCAATTTATTCTTTTATCTGAAAAAATTCATACACACCACAGAACGGCATGTGCAAATGGCTGAAGGATGGGTAAGAGCAGAGCTTTGGTTCAGCAGGAACTCACCAGAACTCAGTTCTGGCAAATCTCAGGTGGGCGCCATTGCCATTCTAAGACAATGAGGTGAGTTCATGGTGAGTTATGGCACCTCTTTTTCTAGAAAAATAGCACTTAGTCCAGCATTTTGCCCCCACAGTGGCTGACCAGACACGTGTGAGAAGCCAACGACCAGGACGTGAGTGTGGGAGCATCATTCTGCTCATGCTCCTTGGCAACTGGTATTCAGTGGGACAGAGTAGGTGACTTGCTTAAACAAAGACATATGGAGGGGAGAGGGAAATGGGTTTGAGAAATTTACGTCCCCTGACAAATAAACCTACTGATGTGAATAAATCATGATTCCAATAAAGTCTTGGATTTGATCCGCTGTTTAGCGTGGGAATAACAGATGAATTTATTATTATGTGATAGCGAAAAGTCCCAAAGTTGAAGGAATTGCACTAAAGTTCACACTTTAATAAAAAAATCATGAGCATTTAATATTAACTGCCCCTGGTGGCGCATGTCTTAATCGAAAATTCTGAACTCATTGGGAACCTTCTCTAATTTTTCGCAGGGTTACTGAAGGAGCATCTCAGCTAGGCAACTGGTAGCTGCACACTATTTCTTTGTCATCCAGGAATAGCCCTACACAGTTTAAATCAAAAGCAGAAGAAAGGCTCTTTGTAATATACAAGTTCAGCTTCTCTGTGAAAGCTACACAACCGTAGTTCCCTGAAGGTGTGTGGAGATCTTGGGAGTCTCCACACTAATCATACAAAATACATTAGATGGGATCTCTATCAATGAGCCATAGGAATTGAATCATATTTTATTACTATTATTTAATAACTTGATGCTGGAATGGGTGCTTAGGTGCTGCTGCATGTACACAAAGGCACTTAGGACTCACTGACTCATTCATTTGGGATATCAAAATGCCTAGGTACTTTATGTGCCTCCTACAAAGCTGAAATTTAGCAATCAAGAAATTGCAATCACTTAGAGGAAAAACACCCAGAAACTCTGAAAAGAGAATGTGTATATGTCTCTCCCTCAAACTGGAGGTGATGTGGGGTTAAATTAAGGTAACCAGATTATTTTCAATGAATCCGGGGACACTTTTCAACTTCAATGAATTTTGTATGGGGACTGATTTGTAAATCCAGGGACTGTCCCCGGGAAACAGGGATGTCTGATAGCCTTAGGTTAAATTATATCTTACATCATTCACACTTAAAAAGTACTTGAACTGACCACTTTTGTGTTACATTTGCACCTCCAGGGGCCTACAGCCAAATAGGGTTTTTTCAGAAAAAAAGTGACACTGGGCCCTAGAAGAATTTGGATTTGATATCCCGCTTTGTCACTACCCTAAGGAGTCTCAAAGCGGCTAACAATCTCCTTTCTCTTCCTCCCCTACAACAAACATTCTGTGAGGTGAGTGATGCCGAGAGACTTCAGAGAAGTGTGACTAGCCCAAGGTCACCCAGCAGCTGCATGTGGAGGAGCGAGGACACGAACCCGGTTCACCAGATTACGAGTCCACCGTTCTTAACCACTACACCATGCTGGCTCTCTAATCTGGTTTGGAAACACATTCCATATTGGGCCCCCACAGCTGATTTTTCTTCAAAGTAACATTGGCCAGTATAAGCCAACACAAAACAACGTAATGTGTTGTTTGTCCCAAAGTGTACCAGTAAAATATTCTTCCACATCACCTAGAAAGCTATAATATGAAGTGCTAATCATTCGAGACATTTTGATGTCGGGAAATGTCTGAAAATGAGAAATGGTGAAATCTATCACCATCTTGGCTGTTATTTACCTCAGAACAGAGGACACACACACCATTTAAATGGCAATGCCCATCAACTTGGGGGGGGTTTTCAAATATTTTATTTGCTCCTGTGGATTTCCAATATTAATCATACTCAAAGGCAACTTAAATTCTTTATTCCACTTAGTCTTAGTTGGATGTCACTCTTAGCATCCATTTTCCAACATATTATGCCTTTTAATGATTGTCTTTAAATAGTTTAATCCACTGCAGCTTGTAAAGTCTGTTTACACTTTCATCCTAGACTGCATTTTTCAGCAGAAAGATATGCTATACACATCACAGAAGCTCCAAATATAGACTTACTTCTTAGCAATGGGATGTGATCAAAGTTTGGAGAGTGCTTTGATATCTTGAATGACAAAAGCTTTATTGTAGAAGTACTGTTGTCGCCATTAGATATCTAACTTGGAAACATCTTTGTCCATCACAATGTGTATTCATATTCAACATTCTACTTAGAACAAACAACAATTGCAGCCATGATTATGTGGAGATGTGGATTTAAAAAAAAAACAAAAAACTGCCCTAAATACATAAAAAGTAACTTCCTCTCTCCACCACTGTCTCTGTCTGCACAGCACTATAATTTTTTCAAAGCACAATTGATAAGCTGGTTTGTTTCATGATGTAATTTTTTAAAAATAAAATCATTTGCTGGCCTTGTAACGCTGACCCTAGCAGTAGTGCATAAATATTTAGGCAGTTTCCACCCAAGTTGCTTTTCTCCTTTGAATACTAATGCAGGCAGCAATGAATAAAATGAAGTATCGCTGTATGGAACTAAGGACCAGTCATGAATACCTAAAATCCTCTGTTCGTCAACCCACTTGTTAGCCAAAATTAAAGAAGCCATTACTAATACCTAAGAACCCAAGATTCATTTCATTTCCTAATGATTTCTGAGGTTATACTGTGACAATATCAAATATAATTAACCAACTAGGCATTAATGTTGTAACAACCAGAAAAAAAAGCAATAGCCAAACCAAGCCTAAGGCTAGAGACAAGGAATCTAAAGAGGTGTGTGCATATGGATACATTTTATGATGGAATAATCAAAGTTCTAGTTTGAGTTGCATTCCCCATTATGTGCGCCAGGTTCAGTCAGCAAGGAAATGAAGGCAAGTGTCTTGACTTCTCCTTTGTAAAACTTCTTGCAATTACCGAAAGTCAAACCTGCACTCCACTTGGGCAGCAGGTCATTTGGGTTCTAAGTTTCAGCCAGACAAAGATAGAGGGATTGTTCGCATTAGATAAAAACTTGTTTTTCCGAGTTGTGATTTCTTACTAACACATAAGGGGGATGTGCTATAAATATAAAGCAGCCAATATGTAAAGTACAATGCTTGAGAGGCCTTGCTTTAGGTATTAAATCAGAGCATGTTTTGCATCTCTTCTCCTCTCCATAAAACAAATATGGGGGCTGAGTATGCATTGAAATATTTTGAACTTGCACACCAGTTTCAATCTTCAAGAGAAAGTCTGTGTAACAAACAGGGGATGTCAAAAGCAAATTAAACCAAAGGTTTATTCATTTGGCCAATAAATCCGTTGTGATCATATTTTGACTAACAATGCCCACCCCCCACAAAAAAACCAAGTAAGTTTGGACATCATATTTGGTGGACCCATTGCCCTGTGCCCATTTATATCCATGCACAGATTCCTCTCTGGAGTCGCGACTAAACTGAAATTGATCTGACTCAGTTCCTCCCTGTCCCTCTCAACTCTCCATTCTGTCAAGCACAAACTTATTGTTGCCTGCCTATGCCTGATGTCATGTCTGATGTCAGGTGATTGGCAGGTGGGTGTAGCCAGGCCAAAATGGCCTAGTGGGCCAATGGGGAGGTGTGGTGGGTTTAACTAGCTCTGCCCATCAATATTCCCCCCCCCCTCCTGCCTTAACAGACCCAACTGTGGCGATTACTCACAAGGCATACTTAGCAGAGCCACGAGTAGGCCATAAAAGCTATTAGGGCGCCAGAGTAGGGATCTAAATTGTGTCGCTGAATGTTGGGAGGATATTTGGCAATACATTCCCATTCCTGCAATTTATTTCCTGCAACAACAAGAGAAATTTCATCCATCCTCCATTTTGATTGGCAGATGTGATGGTGCACACAAAAATACATTTAACTAAATAAAGAGGGAGGAATGAATCTAGGCAGCTAGGAAACTGCCTTAGACTGAGTCAGAGCACTGGTACAACTAGTTCAGCATCATCAATACTGACTGGCCTCAACTCTCTAGGATTTCAGACAGGGGCCATTCTCGTTCCTGTCTGGAGATGTTGGGGATTGGACTTGCAGCCTTCTGTATGCATAGAAGATGCTTTAGCGCTGAGCTGCAGCCCTCTCCCAAATGCTTATATATTATTTGGACAGTGGAGGTTTGAGACATGGCCTAATAATATCTCTGTTCCCCCACTTTGCAAAGGCACTCAGTTTATCTGACTTTAAAGGAAGGGGCTTTGCGCTAATCCTCTTGGCACAGCAGGGCTGTCAGAGTCTTCCCAGTTCCCTACGCCAAGCGTGTTGCAAGCTTGGGAAGAGAGTCACAGTATGCCCCTTGTTCGCCAGGTCAGCAGATGCAGCCTGCACATTCAGTCTCTTGGGGACAGGGTCATTCAGCCCATGAAGAGGCATTTCCACGCCAGCTGGCCAGACCTATCTGGAAGCTCCAGATGTAGAAGCAATTGTTCCCTTTGCCCAGCAGGAGCAGCAAGAAGAGAAGCTGCAGCAAAAACGCCAGAATTTGCCTCTCCCTTGGCATCCGCTCCTGCTGAAAACCTTTATCCCCATCTTCAGTGCAGAGATTTCATTTAAATGGGCTTCTCCGGTAACAATTTTCAGAACACCAGGAAGGAATCCAGAAAGCAGCTTTGGGGATGCTTTCTTGAGCACTCAAAGCAGTGCATATGTGTGATTTATAACCATGCCACACAAGCATTAAAGTTGGTGTCTAGTATGGAACCACAACAACCTGAGAAGAGCTGGTCTACATATTTAGCAAAAACATGTTGTAGACATTTCATTCTGACCCAGACCAAATTAGACAGTAGGCAGAGAGCTGCATTCCCAATGTTCTTCCTCAAAATTAATCCCTGTTCCATGCAGAGAACTAGCTAGCACACCAGGGGGACGTTTAAATCACATAGAGGGGACATTTAAAAAAATACAACCCCCTCTTCCTTGCAGCCTGAAATGGTACACGGCAGGAAGAACTCTGCTACAGGACTCCACTAACATCCAGATTAGACTACAGCAATGTATTGTTCACAGAGCGATCTTTGAAGATTTATCGGAAACCTAAGTACTCCAAACTACCGCTGTTGCTAGGTGGCTAACCTAGACCAGCCATGTGGAAGGAATCTTACCACTACACTTCATGTTGGACTATTTCTGAGCACAATTCAAAGCGATGGCTTTAAGCTTTAAAGACATTCATGGTTTAGGACTGAAGACCACCTTATCCCACACTAACCTGCCTGCATGTTAAAATCATCCTCTGAAGCCCACCTCAGGGCTCTGACACTTTCAGAGATTTGATGAAGTGCCTGGTGACCAGAGAAAGTGCTTTTTTTCAGTTATCACACCCCATCTGGGAAACACAAGGAGTCTTGCCTAATCCCTACTCTAATTTCATTTCAGTGCCTAACGAAAAACATTTTATCTACCCAGGCCTATTAATCCTTTAAAATGTGGTTTTAACCTCTGCTGGTATTTAGTCTGTTTTTTATTGCTCTGCTGCTTTAATTTGTTTTAGCCATTTTTATCTTCTTTTGAAGTGATGATGTTGATTAATTTACTCAGCAAGTTTTCCTGAAAATGGAAACAGCGACCTGGCTCACATGTTGCAGTAAGCCATACTATGGCTTTCCAGAACTGTGCAGGTCCTTTTTAGCTCAGTTCAGTGTAGCAGCTGAGCTAAGATTTGGCTTGGCATGTTGTCTGGACCTGGGACCGTGGTTGAGCTGTCTCCTTAAACATGATCTGTAACCAAAAGCAAACCTTGGCTATATATTGGAATTAAGGAGGAATAGATTATAGCTGTTGTCTTAGCTGCCATGCCATGCTGAGCTAAAAGGATCAAGGAGAAGCAAAAAGTGTGCCATCTTCTACACAGAAGCCAGCACATTTATGCTTAGCCATGGTTTTGCTCAGCATTAATATGCAAAGTGCAAACATTCATATTGAATGGTTGTTGCTGGGTTTTTTTTTTTAAATGATATTTGACTACAGTTCTTTTTTTGAGGGGGGGGAATGCCCCCCTACTTTGCTGCAGCTCTCCTCTGCCTCTCACCATTCAGTTTTCCTTAAGTTTCCTTCTCACCTTTTTGTTCCTGCTCTTCTAAATAAATACTTGTCTCCCTGGCTCTTGTAATAAGATCCTCAAACGAAACACAGCAAGCTCTCAAACTGCCTCTGGACAAAAATCATTTCTACTATGAATTCCAGTTTTGCCAGAAAACATATATGAGGTTTGCAATAAATATATATAAATTTAAAACCCCTTCTGCAGATCAAACACTACTAAAATATTTAGCCTTTTCCTCTCGCTGTTTCAACATTTTTACTGTTGCCATTTGATATGATGAATTCCAATAGGATCCAACCTGTCAGTGGCTGTTTATCAGTTTCTGTCTGGCATACAAGGGCAGTTCAGCAATCCCTATTCCACTCTCCTACCATTTAATTATCAGTAAGGAAGTTAGTTACAGTTAGGAATCTTTGTTACAGAGAGTAAAGGAAGAGTTTACACACAAAGGTAAACTGTCCAAAATTTTTCTAATCCAGAAAAGAAACATTATTTTATACAAAGACAGAACTACAATCAACCCTCTAGATGTTTACTACAATCAAACAATATATAAATGTTGTTAAACAAATTTTGTTAATTCAAGGTGGGAGTGCCCCCTCCCAAAGCAGATTCGTATTGAATCCTCCTTTGTAACTTTGTAGTAATGCTTCCCTGTGTCTAATTCCTGACACCATAAAGTTGTACACACTTCCTCACTCCTAACAATATTATTACACACTGGCTGAAGGAGGGAAACAAGGCACATTCAATTTCAGCAACAGCTCTGGGTTAATTATAGTTCAAAGAACTAGACCAAGCTATAAGAGTTTGGCGAAGACTATTTTCTCCTCAATGTTTCTTTGTGCCCAGAATGTAGAAAGGAGAATTTGCTCACTAAAGATCATTTTTTTAAGCATGTGGGATTGGATTTTCAGGTTGCTGTGCCATAGATTCCCCTAGTGGCAGCCATGGGTAATTCTCAGTCCCTCGATCTCAGTTTCCCATATGTAAAAGGAAATAGAAAAAGATGGAAAATGATTTCTTTGCACAAATCACCAATGGCACCACATTACAAAAGCAAGCAAAATGGGGGTGCGTCTATAATGTCAGTATTTTTCAGAAGGGATCCAACAATATACCAAAACTTTAGGTTTGCACATTGGAAATGGGCTGAAGTGTTCTGTTTCCCTAGCAGAACAAATTTACTTTTTCAAAAAGAAAGGACTGTTTGCTGTTAGGAAATTGACAGGGAAATGCACTGAAAAGTGTGGGATGAACACGTAATAAACAGGAAGACCTCACAGAGAAATCTGAATGAAGGTTTATTGTTACATAACTGCCCCGTAAACAAATCAGAACAAATGCTCAGAAATATTGAAACAGGGTAACCACTGCAGACCAGTTAAGGTGAAAGCTTTGTGCAAGTCAGACAAGATGATGGTACAGTGGTACCTCGGGTTACAGACACTTCAGGTTACAGATGCTTCAGGTTACAGACTCCGCTAACCTAGAAATAGTATCTTGGGTTAAGAATTTTGCTTCAGGATGAGAACAGAAATCACGCCGCAGCAGCAGCAGGAGGCCCCATTAGCTAAAGTGGTACCTCAGGTTAAGAACAGTTTCAGGTTAAGAATGGACCTCCAGAATGAATTACATTTTTAACCTGAGGTAACATTGTACTTTAACAACTGGAATGGCCCAAGTGCTTGCCGGCTCTTTTGTGCTCAGTTTGCAGATAAATAGATAGACGGCACAGACTGTCTATCTGCACTGAAACAGTGGGAACAGGGAGTTCTTAAGTGGATCTGCAGCTGATGGAAGTGATAGAAAGCACCCAAGATGGGCTGTATCTATTTAAGGACAGTAGGCCATGTGTCAAAACCCTCAAAGGGATTTTAAGTTCATAGTACCAAAAGTGGGTCTTCAAGGCCACCCAAGAAAGTGGCATTGCATCTCACTTGATGGCCTGTCAGAAGTGCTAGGAATTCAGAAAAGAGCTTAAAATGGGGGCTTTTTGCCGATTGCTCTCTAAACAGAAGTTACACTTCTCTTCAAAATGAAAAAGGAAGGAAAAGCAGTTCTGGAGACTCTTTCAAGAAAGCATACATGCTGTCTTTCAAGAAAACTAGAGACTCTATGGGGCATTGCCCAGAGACAGATGAGAAACATGAGACCAAGCAATGCAGAAGAGCTGAAGGCTGCTATTGAAGCATCCTTGTCTTCCATAACACCTCAGCAGTGCCACAGGCTGATAGCATCCATGCCACGCCGCATTGAGGCAGTGATTGACGAGAAAGGGGCCCAAACCAAGCACTGAGTACATATGCATGCTTCTACTTCTCAGAGGTCCAATATCGGTCTATTTGCAATCCTTGTTTTGCTGATTTCATTTAATATTCTAATTTTCTGAGATTGTTAATTTGGTGTTTTCATCAGCTGTACGCCATGATCATCACAATTGTAACAAATAAAGGCTTGACATATCTCGCTTTGCATGTCATGAGTCTATCTCATATATTAGTTTCACCTTTTAAGTTGAATTACTGAAATAAATGAACTTTTGCATGATATTCTAATTTTCCGAGTTTCACCTGTATGTCTGATAATGAACTTCTCCTTTGAGAAGTTTGAGCTTGTCATCAAATGGCTTCCTCCCAAATCTGTGTCCCAATATGTCCTCAGCCAAGTGGTAAAACCCCTGTCTGGACTGTAACACATACTGAATGTTCTTCCACACAAAAATACAAATCCCTCCCCACTGAAAGTGAGGTGTCAGGGGAAAGGGTTCTAATCTAGGTTTCAAACATAGTCTCACCATAGGAACAAATATGAATCTGTCCAAATGG
Source organism: Podarcis gaigeae (assembly GCF_964106915.1). Taxonomy (NCBI): domain Eukaryota; kingdom Metazoa; phylum Chordata; class Lepidosauria; order Squamata; family Lacertidae; genus Podarcis; species Podarcis gaigeae. The sequence continues at coordinate 25,478,102 of NC_139681.1, read as the reverse complement.
AGAGCTTTTGGAAGGAAAAAGCTAAACACCTGTCCAGCTTGGCTTAAAATGTGAGACTGGCAGCCTCCAGACTCAGGGTATGGATGTCCATAATTGCCCTTTTATGAATATAGTGGGGTTTAACTGTGCTTTTCTGGATGGAGTCATCACATTTTGTCCTATCTACACAACCCACAGCACAGAGTGAACTTGTTTTAAGCATGCAGCCATTTTTTAAACAGAAAGACTGTCTTCAAGATACTGTTCCCCTGTGTGAACTCCCAAATTGCCCAGTTCTGTTCTGGCTTTGTGAAATCGGCCTGAACCAATGTCCACCTTGGTGACATTATTACTATATTAATACAACAGCTGTCATGGCAAGCTGTGTTAAGGACACAGCAGGGCTGTGAAACTTGACTAACTAGAGAAGAAGGCCCGGGCTGTCATTATTATGCTGGACACACAACTTCATAGCATCAGGAAGCCCTCACTTAAACAGACCATAAGGCCACTGAAGGAAGCATGTGCTTTTAATGTCCCACTGTGGGGCATAATAAATAAATAAAGAGCTGTTCTTAATTTGCTGCCCCGTCTCCTTAATTTGAATGGCCTGAGTGGGGTGGTCTTATTTATTCTGCAATGAATAGACTGAGGAAGTTGCCGGCTGGACACTGATATACGTGCAGGGTTTCTTAGCATGGAAAATGGGGCCGCTTTTGACCATTACAATTTCACTGGACCACTAGTTATACCTCCCAGTTGTAAACATTCTCAGCCCCAGAGAGTAATACAACTGACAAAGAAAGTCCAAGGCTCATGGTCAGTGACTAGTTCTCCTAGAGGGTAATTTTGGGAAGTGATAGATGGTGGGTCAATGCCTCAGCCTCAGCCTGAATCACCTAAAGGGGCCTTGCCAATTACCGTAGTTCTGTTGCCAGATCTCAGCAATCTCTGCTGAGGCTAGAAGGGTACAGCAGCAATAGACACCTTATCCCTGTTCTCCTCCTTTCTGATCTGGGAAGGCACTGCAAGAGGATTCATAAGGGAAATCAAGCCTTGTGATTCTGTCTTTGAGGTAGGTGAGGTTAAGAGATAGCAATCAGCCCAAAGTCATCAAGTGACCATCCTGGAGGGATTTGCAGCTAGCCAGTCAAAATCCACTACCCAATGTGGACAATCCCTCTTTCTCACACACTTTGTGCTGCCACACACAGAGATCCCATCACTTTCTGACTGGATTGTCTTCTCTAGGCCTATGAACACATAAACACTGATGCCTTCAATCAGGTCATCAAGGACACTTTTGCAATCGATACTCCCTTCCTTTGACCATGCCATGTGGTTAAGAGGAAAGAGGGGAAATTCTCTGCCATTGAACAGTCTGTTTCCTGAAGCAAATTGTGACTCCTAAGCCTCCATCTGGTTGTTGTCCTGCTTTTTATACACAGCATAATAGAGCTATATGCAAGAGCCAGTGTCAACTTGAGGTCAACTTCTCAACAGCACACATCCAAAGCTCTTTTTAGCAATATTCACCACTGCAGGTTTTTCCTGAATGTTTTCCCCCCTCGTATGTGAAAGAACTGTGCTTTTTGGGTAAATAAACATTTAAATGCGCATTTAACTGTGTTTTTCCCTTTTCCAGATACAGAAATTAACATGACAATATAAATCTATTAAACACTGTTGCCCTGGGAAGCATAATTTAGGGTTGCACATAGTGTGCTGGATACGAGAGCCAAACAGCAAGCTAAAGCATTGGTATTGGTTTTACAGGTATTGGTTTTACAGAATCTCGTATCAACAACAAATTCCCAGAAGTACTATGTTGTGTATCTTGGGTTGCATTGAAACTTTATTATCATTATTAATAATCACAGTAACATACTTTTAGTAGCATCTTGAGTTTCCAGATTTAGCATAAATATTTGACTAGACAAAGCAAGAAGAAACACGCAAGGTAGTAATGTAAATGTGTGTTCTCCAAGTTGAAAAACACACTCCATAGGAATGTAGGAAGCTGCCAGATACCATATCAGACTATTGGGTCATTTAGCGCAGTATTGTCTACTTGGGTTTCTGGCATCAGCCAGGGGACATATGGCTACTGGAAGGTGATATCTTCTGCCACCCAAGATAATATCAGGCAGGCTGGCCCTATCCACCAGGCAGAGATGGAGCAGCTTCCCCACTCCCTGAGAGAACAATCAGGTGCAAACTGCTAATTTCTCAGGGAATGCAGAAGCAAAGAGAAAGGACACTCTGGCTGTTAGGTTGTGGGCGAACATATCAGACGACACAGCAATTCTTCAAACAGCTCTAGTTTATTCAAAGGCCAGAACAGAACAGAACTGAGGAGCTCAGTCAGCCTGCTTATATAGAGCTCCAGAACAACGTAACTGTAGCAACTTTCTAAAACTATCCAATCACTGAACGTCACTTTCGATCCTTCATTTGCATAACTATCTACACTATCCCCCTGCTGGCCCAGGGTGAGAACTTCAGTACATAACACTGGCCCTGTGCATAGGCCAAGGGGCCAAGAGGCACCAACAGCTATTCAAGCAAGAAAAACACAAAGGGAAGATAAGTGTAGCCTTCACTGGAGAAAATGTCTAGTTATAGCAGGAAAGGCTAACCTTTTCTGCACTGGGGCATGGACCCACGGCCAACTCTTCAAGGGCCACATGGTAAAGTAGGCAAAGAATCTTAGAATTGTAGATTTGGAAGTAATCCAGTTCAACCATATGAAAAGCAAGAATCTCAGCTAAAGCATTCCTAACAGATGGCCATCCAACCTCTGCTTAAAAACCTCCAAGGAAGGAGAGTCCACAACCTCTGGAAGGAGGCCGTTCCACTATCAAACAGCTCTTTCCCCCAGTTCAAAGCCAAACAACTTCCTTCCTTAATCCTCCCCCAAATTCATTCTATTTCTATTTGCTTTTACTTTTCAAATGAATATAAACTGATTGTTTTCAGAGTTAGTCCTTCAACATCCTCTACTCCCACCCCAAATTCCTTGAGCTACTTTTGGGCAAAGTTGCTTAGCTTTTTAAAAAAGGAAAATCACCAAAAATGACACTGCTGACATGCCTTGCCATACATCCAGATTTTCCCAGACTCCTCCCTGCCCCGATTTCCACCAAGACACTGCTTCCAACTACAGTATTCCAGATATATCCGGGAAGTTCTGGACATATGGCAACCCTATCATTGCTCTTAACCACTCGTATTAACTTCTGGTTGCCTTGTTTCTCTCACTTTGATACCTTCAGCCTGACTTGGGAATGATAGTTAGTCTCTGGCTGCTGAAAGCATCGCAGCAGGAGCAACAATGCAGCCAGCAGTTAATAGAAATGAAGTGAATAATCTGCTAATGAATGGAACTATTAAGAGCTACCTGCAAGCAGTAATTGGAAAGAATCAATTAGACAATTTGAAGGTTTCTTTGGAAGTCCAGATTGAATTAAATGAGTGTCGATTACCCAAGGGAGCTTGGGGAGCCCCAAGGAAGGTAATTAACTGTGGGGGGAAATGGGGGAAAATAGGGAGTCTGTCAATGTTATAAGTAAAGTAAAAACAACAACACACAATTGTGTGGTCATCATGAGTAACCCAAAACCTCATTGCAGGCAGCTTCTGAGCCATGGGGGCTTGTTAACCACACCTGACATAGCTTACCGCACATCTCCTTTCTCTACATTTCCCAGTATTTGAATTATGTCCACATTTTTCTGGCATTTCCGCCTTGGGTAAATTTCATGGGTTTTACCTCATATTGTTCACCTTTGTTTTATTAGGTGTTTTAATCCATTTCTAATTCTGCAGACTTGCACAGTTAACTTGCTAATGATTTTTCCTGGCCCCCAGCCACTACTTGCAATTATTATGGAGAAATACACCGGTATGTTTTGCTGCAATAAATGGTAGACTTTTGGGGTGGCAACCATTTCAAGTCTTTATGTTTCTATGCCACCTGCCTTTTAATCATTCAATTTCTTACATTATAATATATTTCCATAATTTATAAATTATATTGAAATTCATTTGCCCGGAAGCATCAATGCTGGACCTTGTTGAAATACTTGAGAATGGCTGAAATAGCTTACAGTTTGAAAAAATAAAAGCATTATTCAAAAGAAACAGACACCTATGTCCTCCTAATACAGTGGTACCTCAGGTTAAGTACTTAATTCATTCCGGAGGTCCGTACTTAAACTGTTCTTAACCTGAAGCACCACTTTAGCTAATGGGGCCTCCTGCTGCCGCCGCACCGCCAGAGAACGATTTCTGTTCTCAGCCTGAAGCAAAGTTCTTAACCCGGGGTAATATTTCTGGGTTAGAGGAGTCTGTAACCTGAAGCGTATGTAACCTGAAGTACCACTGTACATTAACACACCAGAACCAAAATAGCAAACAAATACTTGTGTGGCCTTCATTCACACCACCACCAATTAATTAAGCAGAGCTTTACTTGGTTTATCTCTAAATCGAAGTTGCAGTTCTGGCCATCAGTGCAAGGAAAAAATGAAACACTGATTTCATGATTAGTGGTTTGAACAAACCACCATTTGTCAAATTTCAACAAGTGGTCATTAGTTTCCAATCAGGAATTCAATTTTCAAATTGACCTTGTGTGTGAAGGGGAGAGAGAACATGCAAACCTGAGGCTTGTGCAGGTAACAGCAAACCATGATTTGTTACTACATCTGAAGCAGACCACTGGGATGTAGAGCAAGATCAAAAAGCCAATTGTTAAGTTGTGGGTGAACATATCAGACGACACAGCGATTCTTCAAACAGCTCTTGTTTATTCACAGGCCAGAACAGAACTGAAGGGTTCAGTCAGCCTGTTTGTATAGAGCTCCAGTACAACGTAACTGTAACAATTTTCTAAAACTATCCAATCACTGAACGTCACTTTCGATCCCTTATTTGCATAACTATCTACAGTATCCCCCTGCTGGCCCAGGGTGAGAACTTCAGTACATAACACCAATGGTCAGCAAACTGCTGCAGCAACAGGATAATGCAGATTTCCCCAACACCAGACTATTTAGATATTGCTTTCTGTTCATTCATAAAACCAGGCTTACTTCCTTCAGTCATATTCTTCACAACCTGACCAACTGAATTCTTATCAGAATGGCTTTGATAATGAAAGTAGATGAGCATTCTGGCATGAGATGTATTTTTTTAAAAAAAAAACATATAAGGAGAAAAATAGCTATACCACCATAAGCCAAAGTCCCTGTTTCATTAATATACTAAAAGCAAGGCTGGCAAGCGCCCAGGTGCTTGGTCACCCAAGCACTTGGAAATGATTTTTTATGCCTAGGAATTTGCAGTATTTTTACCCCCAGCCCTGTCTAAAAAGAGGAATCCCGTGCCCAAACTCAAGATTAAAAGGATAAAGCTTTTATTCATGCCTCTAGCTTAAAGGGTTTGGCAAAGCTAATAAATTAGCTGGTAGTAAGCGAGAGCAGGGATGCCAAGTCTCAAGGTTTACCTTTGATGTTTTGCACCAGAATTGGTTCTGAATGCAAGACGGAGGCTGTTGAAAACAGTTATATCAGAGCCAATGCCAGACTTGAGTGGGCCCAAGGCATATTGCCATCAATGCCCCCCTCCCACACACACTGCCTCTTGCTGCCTGGGCCTCCAGGCTGCCACTCACTGTCGCCTTCCCAACATGCTTTAGATGCAGAACTTGGTATGCAGTACAGTGGTACCTCGGGTTAAGTACTTTATTCGTTCCGGAGGTCTGTACTTAACCTGAAACTGTTCTTAACTTGAAGCACCGCTTTAGCTAATGGGGCCTCCTGCTGCTGCTGCACCGCCGGAGCATGATTTCTGTTCTCCTCCTGAAGCAAAGTTCTTAACCTGAAGCACTATTTCTGGGTTAGCGGTGTCTGTAACCTGAAGCATATGCAGTGGTGTAGCGTGAGTTGCAAGCACCCGGGGCAAGGCAAGTAATTTGCGCTCCCTAACCCATGGATTTGCGCCCCCTAACCTGTGGATTTGCGCCCCCTAACCCTAACCCCCAGATGTTGCGACCGGCCCCCCTGCACCCCCCACGCTACGCCACTGAGCGTATGTAACCTGAAGCGTATGTAACCTGAGGTACCACTGTACTCTTAGATGTAAACTGCTTGGCGGCCACCATTTTCTATTTCTCAAAAGAAATGCCTTGCATTTTGAAACATGTAAGACAGCAGCTGGCCCGCACAGATCAGAGGCAAGCAATGGATCAAAAACTACTGCCAACAGGTAAGCACATCTGGGCAGCAGCAGCCAAATGAAGCTATAGCAGACTAATCTTGGCAAGGCAAACAACAGCTCTAGTGGACATTGCTGTTTTGTGTGAGATCAAGCAGCTGCCTGAGTATGGGGTACTGACACTGGGCCTAAATCATATTTAAAATGCAGGCAACTGAAGTTTATACTCTCTGATCTATGAAATTTTAAGGATTCTACTCTTTACTCTGCACTGGGCCTTCTCCAGGTTTCTGCATCCAATCACAGCTGTCAACCTTCCCTTTTTTTGCGTGAAATTCCCTTATTCCAGCGCTGTTTCTCGCTGCTTCCCGCTGCTATCCCGGATTGTTAGATATCTCGTAGACTGTCCCCGGGACAGGTGAGGCTGCTGGTCCCTTATTTTCGAGGCTGCTGATCCCTTATTTTCAAATCTGAAAGTTGACAGCTATGCATATCCAATGAAGTGAGGAGGAAGGTAGTTACTCGGGTGAAGTGATGGCACCCCAGTTCTGGTATGCTGCCCTCAGGCCTCAGACGGGTTAACTGGGTGTGTGTGTTAGGATCTTTAGGTGAAGACTTTCTTGTTCTTCCAGGCTTTTTATGTTTTTTGGTCTTAGAACGATTTCCCTTTGTTAGTGCTGTTTTACATCAAGTTTTTGCTGCTTTGTGTGATTTTAATCTGGGTTTTGCTAATTTATGTTTCAGAGCTGTTTTTATATTGGCTGCTTTAGTTGATGGCGTTTAATTAGTGAACTAACCAGAGGACATGGTTAAGTGGTTCATAAGTGCCAAAAATAAGTAAAAAAAAGTAAAAAGCAAAAAGTAACCAAGCAAAAAATTCATGGTGCACTTTGATTTTGTTATATTGCAGCAATCCGGTGTCTTTGAATATTTGCAAAATGCTCTGCTCTGAATATTTGCAGAATGCTCTGGTCTTCCCTTCTTCTTCTTCTTCTTCTTCTTCTTCTTCTTCTTCTTCTGGGAAGAGCAGAGCATTCTGCAAATATTCAAATATTCAGAGCAAATATTCAAATATTCAGAGCAAATATTCAAATATTCAGAGTGCACTGTAAATTTATTGCTTACTTACTAGGAAGGCATATTTTGATATTAGGGTTTGCAAGTCAGAGAGTTTCAGAAAGCTACTCCTCAAGCATTTGTTGTTGTTGCTAAGAAGTTATCCATTGATGATTCATTGATCAATTTCCCCCCAGTTGCCACTTCCAGGAGCCCATCTCTGGACAAGGTAAATGCCAGATTTACCCACTTATGTCTCCTCATGTGCAAAATTAACCAAATTTCCATGAATCTGGCCCAAATGTTATGCACACACACACGACTCTCCTCCATCCAACTTCCATCAATTAATGTACAGCTGAGGGAGCAGTAGGAGCATCGTCTCTGAGGCCAGCTGGCAGCTCCTGGGGAATGGATGCTGTCTGAAGGCGGCCCGTTGCCGATTCCTCATTTTCAGTGTCAAGCTGTAGTGTGAAAATGTTGGCCTTGGGCTACTACAAAGCCCTTGTTCACAGATCCTCTCATTTTTGTAGTTTCCAACTACTGCCTTCCATGTCTTCCCGGTGCTTTGATCCAGACAAAATTGTAGTGTTCAGTTCAATCACACAGGGCCAAGGCCACTGAAGCAGGAAACTATTCTCTCTATCTCTCTCTCTTGTCGCCAAAGAAAATTAGTTCCTGCTTTGAAGAAGAATTCTCTGCATGGCAGGCTCTATGGATCCCTATTATAGTTCATTCCTAACCAGAACATTAACTGTCTTGCTTTCCCCAAAATCGGCTCTATCAGTCTTTTCTAATAGTCAAAGGTATCTACTAATTTTCTCCTTAATGCCAATTCTCATATGATTAGTGAATATCTTGATCAATTACTGGAGAAAAAGTTATTGTCTTGACAGATCTCTGTCCTATCATTGTGTCTAGGCAAATAAGCATCCTTGTCAATCAGTTACATTAATCACTGCACAACTAATGGTAGAGTTATCATAAATGAGCAAATTAACTTTAAGGAAAGCAAAAAAATTTAAAACAAATCTGAATGGATTTATTGTTTGAGAGGGCGACATCAAGCACTGCTGAATTATACTCACATAAAACACTTAAGAAAACCTGACATTTGAGTTATTGTTCATAACCAAAGACTTATCCATATCCAGAAATTGTATGTTTAAAAAGATTTTTCTTTCTCACATGATGAGGCCTACACATTTTGAGAACGATAGACACCACGGTTCTTCTACACAAGAGTTTTGTGGGTAATAAGTCTGAAAACTGGTGACATAAGAGTGGTGCTCTTGAGAGTAAGAAATGGCTAGCAATTAGCAACTCAGTTGGCAGCTTACTGAAGGGACTAAAAGGCTCATCATAGTGAGGAAAAGTAACAGACCTGGGGGGGGGATGCTTTAATTTACGGTGGAGGAAGATTGGAAGAAATTTAAAGACTATTTACAAAAGTATTGTAAGATCAATGAATGTTAGAATGATGTTGGAATGAATTTATGTGACTCTAGCAGAAATGTAACAAAGATTTAAGAAAAATAGACTGTTAATTGGTGAAAGGAGGGAAAGTAAACTTATATTAGTATCAATTTAAATTCTCAGGACAAAATTTGAAAAGAGGGAAAGGATTTGCTGAAATGGATAATTGACTTAGAATACAAGAAAGGGAGGTGTGAGGAGGTCAGGGAAATAAGCTAATGAAAGGAAAGCAATGGGAAGATTTGTTGTATTTTTTCCTTTTTCCTTTTTGATTCTTTTTTTTTTTTTTGCTTACTGATTTTTCTTTTTTCCTTTTTGTATTTTATTTTTTCTTGTTTAAAAGGATGTTTTCTTGATTTCTCTTTTGGTATTTCTAAAACTTTAATAAATATCTTATAAAAAAAGAAAAATGCTTTAATTTAAAATGTTAATAATACTGGACATCAAGAATTCAACATAATGAAATCACAGCTACAGCAAAATGAAAGAGAGGAGGACAGGGATCCCAACTTGAATAAAATATAAGGAGGCCCATGTAAGCCCCACCCTGCATCAACAATCACACGATTTGAATAGCAATGCCTTTCAGCTTTGGGGGGGGGGGGCTCCCTCAATTTTTTTGGGGGGGGGGGGAGGGGCGAAGGGACCTTGATTCCTAGGAGCTGGCTCCTGGGGAGGAGGATGAAACTTGGAACAAGCAAACTAAAACAGAGAAGTGACGAGGAACAGAAATAAACAAAAAGCAACAAGCACAAACACACACATGGTGCATTTGTAGGGGGAGTGGTTTGCACAACCACACGGAGAAAGAAGAGGAAGCAAACTGAAATGTAAATAAATAAGGAGGTGTTGTTTGTTGGAAAACCGAATAAAAAGGAACAAACAGATAATATGGAAAACAACTGAACAATGATCCTATACTGAGCTCTCCTAAAACTTGCAAACTAAGAACCAATCTAATACAATTGGGGGATTTTTTTGGGGTGGAGAAGAAAAGAACAGCAGTGGAATGGAAACAAATTGAAGTATTGGCCTCCCCTACTCCACCCATTGTTGGTATACAATTGCTTTCTACATATTTGTACAGATGCTGGTGAATGTACAGCATAAAAGTGACTGCAGTAGGTAGGAGTGCCTGTGGATAAGACACTGAACAAATGTCTCCCGGCCAGGAGCTGAAGACCCCTGTGGGTGATAGCAAAGTGCTTAACTACACACACCGGGAGGAAGGGGAGGTTGTTAATTTACTCTAACAGTTGAATCATCTGAAATATATATATAAATAAAATAAATTGTCCAGTAGCACCTTAGAGACCAACTAAGTTTGTTCTTGGTATAAGCTTTCATGTGCATGAACACTTCTTCAGATGCTGAATCATCTAGCACAGCATCAGGGTCCCCCTCCACACAGAACATGGTCCCTTTGGCCCCTGCCCTAAAATCCCAGTCACAATTTCAGCTTAAATGCATTGTAAAATGAGTGTAAGGTCACCTCTGCTTGGCACCTCAAATTTCATGACAAATATTCAGTGGTCGGCTGCAGTTTTATAACGCTAATTGCATGTTACTAAAACATGAGTTGTAGCTGTGTTTCTTTTAGCTCAGTATTTTCCTTTGCATCACAGAAAGTATCCATCATTGCAATAATGATTAGCCTTTAGATAGCACTTTTCTGAACACCCAAAGCACTTCTCTTACACTATTCCTGATACAGTTGCAGCAGCTCAGTACTGCGTGCCAGAATGAGGGATTGTGAATCAGTGGCTTGCCTAAGGCCACCTTTACTCGGGTAACTCCAATTTTTTATTGCTCTTTAGACTAGGGATGGATGATTCCATCAATCCAAATTATTTCATTATTAAGTTCAGCTCACCCCATTTCCTCATCGGTTTGTGTTTAAAAAAGATGGGGGAGTTTGGCTTGAAAATTCCTCCTCATTTCCATGTGCATTTCTTCTAATATACACATTTTTGTTTGCACTTTTTATGCATTTTTGCAGTCAGCTTTCCCTAATATACTGCATTTTTGTATATTATTTTCACAAATATGTGCATTCTTAGCACACTCCTGAATATAAACATTTTTGTATGATTTTTTTGTTGAAAATTTGAATTGCAAAATTTGGAGAAGTGGGAACTATGATGAATAGCTGTATTTTGCCTCATGTGTTCATTCAGGAAATACAAATTAGGTAGAATTGAAAGGGACCACAAGGGTAATCTAGTCCAACCCCTTGTAATGCAGAAATTCTGCCCACAGCTGCCCTGGGTGGGCTCGAACCACCAGCTTAACAGCCAGACACACTGACCCCTTGCAGCACCTGAGGGAGATGTTTTCATTAGCCTACTATGACTAATTAAATGACAGTCATGAAAATGTGAACAAAACACATTCCTTTGGCATCCTTTCTTTGGACCCAGTTCAGGCAGTTGGCAACCCTCCACAATATCATGTAGGGAATACCGATAGATTTGTGAACTCCTGGGGATCACACAGAGACACTAATTGTATGGCCAGATTTCTCCTTGGACTATCTAAATGACTGTCAGTATTTGTACAATTGTGGTTAGTGAAAAGGAAAGAAAGAAATGCAACAAACATTCTAATCACAATGTCCCTATGTAAAGGTAAAAAGGTAAAGGACCCCTGGACAGTTAAGTCCAGTCAAAGGCAACTATGGGGTTGTGGCGCTCATCTCCCTTTCAGGCCAAGGGAGCCACCGTTTGTCCGCAGACAGCTTTCTGGGTCATGTGGCCAGCAGGGCTAAACAGCTTCTGGCGCAAGAGAACACTGTGACAGAAACCAGACCGCATGGAAACACTGTGTATAAGCACACAAGGCAGTGGTAGTTCATGAAATTGGTGCCTCCACCACACAGACTCTGCCAGATTCATTCTATGCTCTTCCAGACCATTACATGGAGGTCAATGGCTACCCAAAATGGATATTAGTGGACATTCAGTTATTATAAAATCATGTCCTCAAATAATGGCACCGGTATAGGCAATGGAAATGTCTTAGCAAAGAAAAGAACTCAAGGTCATTGTTAGAGCACATGATTTTCATAGAGAAGGTGCCAGGAAAGGTATGGAAATGAAACAGCATGAAATGAAATGGAAGCTTCTGCCAGTCCGTATAGATAGACAATCCCAAAATAGATGGACCAGTGGTCTGACCTGGAATCTCAAGTGAAAGCACAAACACAGAAAGGCACCGAAATATTTTGCTTTCTCAGACCTTCTTAACAAAAGAATGATTACAGTACCACTAGCTGCAATTAAAAAAGTAAGCATGCTAACAATTCAAAAGAAATTGAGCAAAGTTTGTACAGCTCAGCAGCAGATTCAAAAACAACAAACTGTGTGGCACCCACAAGCCCGTGGGAAAGTAATTGACTGTTCACAGTTAACATAATTTAGTGGCTCATCTAAACATTATCTAACAGATTACAGAGGACAGCACAGAGTGAACACTGAGCAAGTCACTATGTCTTTTGTATCCTAAAATCTGCTTAAGCATCTTGTTATTATGCTAACCGAGACAATAGAGTCATGATCCAGTGGCTAGATAGTAGTCTAGCCTTGATCATAAATTTTATCCAGCCTGGCAGAGATGTTACATCAAAATGCATCTACCCAGAGGAAAACAAGAGGAGATGAAACATTTTACCAGCAGTGAACATCTAAAAAAACGAAGCAGATCCTCCCCTTCACTTAATCCAAATATCTATCCAGCTCTGTACTTCCTTTTCAGAAGATTATTTCAAGATAGTCAAATTGAGATAGTGCTTATCAGAGAGTGGTAAATTATATGGGCTGAGCTAATGAGATCTACATGTGTACATTCACTGCCCCGCAAAGCCAAAAGTTTAATGAATTTTATAATATATTCAAAGCAAAATATCATTTCGCTTCTTCCAGTAGGAATATATTTTAAGCACACACAGCCTGAAAAAGGAGCAACGGTGCTGAAAATTATGGATTTTATCCCTGGGAACAGAGTTGCAGCTTATTTAATTAGGGCCCTATCTCTCTACTTTGCTTTACATACTGCACTAGGGAAATGGGGACAGTGTGAGGCTTTTGTCTGGAGCAATTGCGCAAATGCATGTATCTCTTTAATGAGGTATATGCAATTCTGCCTGACAGCTGGGGAATGAAATAAAGCCAGGGTCTCTACACTGGCCTGGCTGGGATCAAATTCCCCAGAGCTCAAAAATGATTCAGCAAAGCGTAGATAAAATGAATCCAATGCTGGCATTGCCTTTGCAAGGTCTCTCATATCGGGTATCATATCCACATCATATGATTAACAACTTCATTTGAACCCCCATCCTAATCAAAGAGGTCATAGGGCAGTTCCATATCATACACAGCTCCACAGTTTCCAGAGTTCCTATGGCAAACTGCTGCATTTAACAGGTATTTCCTGCAGCAAAAAGTATGGAAGGCATACATAACTGCACTTGAATCTTGAAATAACCATGTACCACATCTGGGCACCATGGGCTCAATCAGGGACCCTAAACAGGCATATATGAATGTTTGGAGAGGGCTGCATAACTTCCACACTGTACATGTTTACAACACTGGTGGAAAATGCAGCAGCCATATTTGCTGCATAAGGTGCAGAGAGGAGAACACTTTGCAAACCATCCATAGATGGTACTATATGTCGATTCGTTTGGCACAGAGAATTCAAACTATTGGTTTTGCGGCAGCTCTGGAGGACCTGCCCACAGGCCTCTGTATTCTGGTTGGTCATACGTACTGGCAGAAATTGGGGTGGTTGTTGTACATACACCAGACCTGGACCCAAAACTCTGCATATTATGAATGTTCATTAGAACCAATTGTACACTCCCTTGAAACCTCTCATTATCTTTTTGTTTCTTGCTGCCGGGTTAGTCATTTCGCAAACAGAAGCTGAGTAAAACAGAAGCCTAATCACCTGGAAAGAGAACTTCAGACCAATCCAAAAGCCAGTCCAATAGCAAGGGACGTAGGAAGGTAGGCCGGGCCCCCCGGTTGCCATCCCTTAAGGGGGGTACCAGAACCCCCCAGGGCGGATCGCTGTGCTGCCCCCCGGGTGCCAATTGCCGCACTGATCACCCCCCTGTGTGCAGATCGCAGCGCTGATCGGCGCCCCCAATGGGGCTTCCTATCTCATTTCTTTCCTTTTCCTGCGCTGTTCCTTCCCAATGGGCACCGATCACAGCGCACCCCGGGTGCACGGCATGTTGAGGCAGGCACGCACGCAGGCAGCTATCCGATGTAGATCCTGGCTTCTCCCCTTTCCTTTCCTCCCTCCACCCCCCTCAAAGAAAGCCATGCAGGCAGCTATCTGATGGAGGGAGAGAGGGGGAGAAGGCAGAATCTATATTGGATAGTTGCCTGCACTGCTTTCTTTGACCGGGGGGGGGGATGGAGGGTGTTATGTTGTGGGTGAACATATCAGACGATACAGCGATTCTTCAAACAGCTCTTGTTTATTCATAGGCCAGAACTGAACTGAACTGAAGGGTTCAGCCAGCCTGCTTATATAGAGCTCCACTACAATGCAACTGTAACACTTTCCGTAACTATCCAAAACAAAAAAAATTCCTTCCAGTAGCACCTTAAAGACCAACTAAGTCAGTTCTTGGTATGAGCTTTCGTGTGCATGCATACTTCTTCAGATACACAGAAGTGTGCATGCACACGAAAGCTCATACCAATAACTGACTTAGTTGGTCTTTAAGGTGCTACTGGAAGGATTTTATTTTTTTTTGACTATGGCAGACCAACATGGCTACCTATCTGTAACTGTAACTATCCAATCACTGAACGTCACTTTCAACCCTTTATTTGCATATGTGGACCTGAGTGAAAACTATCTACAGTATCCCCCTGCTGGCCCAGGGTGAGAACTTCAGTACATAAATGAGGGAGGAAGGGGAAATTTCAATGTGTGTGAAGCAGTGACAAAAAAATTTCTGCACCGGGTACCACCTGACTTTGCTACGCCACTGCCTACAGCACCCAAAAGCATACCTCTGAATGCCATTTGCTGGAAATCACAGGTGGGGAGAGTGCCTTTGCTCTCAGGTCCTGCTTTCAGGCTTCCCATGGGCATCTGGTTGGCCACTGTGAAAAAAAGATGCTGGACTAGATAACCCCTTGGTTAAAGTTCTTCTAACATTCTTAAAAGTAAGGTATTATGCTTTGGGGGGGGGGGGGAGCCTTAACAGCCGCCTAAAGCTTAAGAGGGAGGGTCCAACCCAAATTATCTAGGAAGAGGGTTCTACAACCTCAAAGGTACAAAAGAAAAGGTTCATTTTTTAGCCCAATCAATCATGCCTCTGACAGTAACAAGATGCATAGCAGGGCTCCTGAATGTAAGGAGGTGGGTCTTCAGATATCCTGGTCCCATACTGGTAAATATACTGTCACTGTTTGTAGCCTGTGGCTTGGTTTGCAAAGGGAAGTGTGGAGGAAAGCTAACGCTCCTTCCTGCCAAATGCCAGGTTATTTTTTAATATTGTTACCTTCCCAATGTAACCAACCAGTCACAGTACATGAACAAAGAAACATGTTGAAATGTGGGATTATGTGAAATTGCCCTGCTGATCATAGCTTTGAACACCCTCAGAGAAAGGCCATCACTGCAAGCAGGAAATAAGGGCTTACTCGGGAGGATCATCTCTGTGTTTTCAATTCTTGTGATCTGTTCCCCAAAATTATTATACCAGGTGCATTTAGATTTACCTGAACTTCATAGATTGAAAAAGTCATTCCATGTCAAAGGTAAACAGTGGCCCACAATATATAGCAGAAACATACTTTGTGCCACATAGATATTTTGGGATAATTTTCATTTGGCACCCAAGGTCAATAATCGCTTTCTAGCTATTGATCTGCCACACACCAATAATGGAACTTTTAAGGTGAACGCTGAAATTTAATGGCTTACCACATGACTTATTAGATCCAACCGTGTGCTGTTAAAGGTTTCATGTACTGTAACAATTGATATTGATTCATTTAGGTTTTCTGACACCCAACAGTATTGCCTAAGGGCATAATTCCACTTCTATTCACTTGAAGGGGAAGTGGACTGGCCCTTTTAGTGTGAGTTTTCCTCCACTTGACTTCAGTGTCACCAGCTGTAAACTCTTCTGTAGCAAGTTAATATCTCCAAATACAGGCTGAATTTAAAAGCTCGTTGCAAACGCCCATCTCTAATCAATACATTCTGGTCATGCTGGAGTTTTATTTTCCTTACACACTGGGCATTTGAACAGGCCCAAAACGACTAGTCTTGAAAAACATTACACCCAGAAGTTCTCTCTGAAGAGACGCCATTGAAACAACTTTATGTAGCATTTAGTTCTGTAGACATAGTGCTAGAGCTGGATCTGCAACATACAGCTTCAAATCACAGGTCAGCCATTAACTCATCAGAGCCTCATTCTCTCTGTTCCCCTCCTGCTGCTGCCCCAAATGGGAATTATATTCACCTGTCCTCCAGTGATGCTGTGAGGATAAGAACAGGACTGAGTGCCATAATGTACATGTTGAAGTCGCTATAGATAAAGATTAGCTGTAACACTGACCAGGAGTGGTGATACTAATCTTAAATTAAATTAATTTTAACAGCCCTCCCTTTAAAGCCATCCATGTTGAGCGAACAGAGAGATATGCTCCTCTACCTCCTTCATGCAATATTAGAACTTGGGGTCATTTAATTAAATTGATAGACAGGTGGGTTCGGGACTGACAAATTACAGAACAACTTCACACAATGCATAACCTTACATATGCAATTTGTCATCGTAAGAGCTGTTGTGTCCACCTCTAGCTTAGATGGATTTTTTAAAAAAGCATTGAGCAAATCTATGGAGCAGAGGCAGATTTAGGGGAGCGGGACCAGTTTGCCCACTCTGGGCACCGAGCCAAGAGGGCGCCACAGAGGTGCTGCAACAAAGCTAAACAATGGAAGGTGAGAAATGGGGTGTGTGTGCAGAATTTTGGCAATGCACAGGGTGCCGTTGAAATTTGAAAGCCCAAGGTCCACCACTGTGTGGAGGATAAGACTATGGTGGCCAATAGTCACCTTAGCTGAATTCAGCCTGCACATCCAGAGGTAGCTTACCCCTGAGCAGGGCCGGCTCTATGATGAGGCAGAGTTAGGCAGCTGGCACCTGAAGTAGGAAGAGTGGCCAGAGCTGTGAGTGCCTTGTGGCCCGCCCTGTACCACCTACATGAGCCTGCTGTCCTAAAATACAGTGGGAAATTATGTCCTTTCATCAGCAGTAAGATTCAACTAGCAGTCCAACTGGCTTCTGACTGTGCCTTGACGGAGAGTCCCATCTTGTCTTCTTCAGGCAGCAAAATGTATTGAGCCAGACCTGCCTCTGAGTACCAGATGCTGGTAGTAAAGGTTGAAGGGATGGCTACTGCCAGTGCTGGTTCCAAGTCCTGAGGGGCCCTTGGGAAAGGTGGCCTTAGTGGGGGACCCAGCTCCTCCCTGCTCTTGCCACTGCCTGTTCACTTGTCTCTTCTTCTGAGCCCAATCAGCATTTCCTCTTGAGAAGAAGACAAGACAGGCAGATGTTGCAACTCCTATTAGCTTGTTTGCTCAGAGGCAGCAGATGAATGAGGCAGTAGCAGCATCTCTCAAAGAGCAGGCAAAGCCTGGGAAGGAGATACAGTTCTGTAAGAGCAATAGCTTTCAGCCCTCTTTAACTTTGGAGGAGGTTGCTCATTCGTTCCTATCCTTAGGTGTTGCAGCTACCGATCTACTTTACTCCATTGTGTCCCATGGTCTCTGTGTTAAGACCAGGACAGGATAGGCCTCTTACTGGGGTGGGGGTTTCAGCAGTGCCTGATGATGCCAACCCTGGCTATTGCCATCTTGCTTTGCTTGTCAGGGGCATTTGGTTGATCACAGGTGGAGTTTGAGCGCTGGACTAGATGGACCTTTGAGTGGTGCCTCTGGTTGCGAACGGGATCCATTCCGGAGCCCTGTTCGCAACATGAGCAGAACGCAACCCTTTCCGGTACTTCTGGGTTGCTGCAGGATGCAACCTGAAAAGATTTAACCTGAAGCAAATGTAACAAGAGATATGATTGTACCTAATATAGACAGTTTTTTTACAACATTATCACAATGTATTTCATGCATATGCTGTTATCTACATTTTTTTTTTGGAAAGCCACCTACTTTTTATTAAAGCAGGAGAAGGTAGTGTGGTACCCTAAGATATTGCACATTGGTCAAGATGGCTGGGATTGTTGAGAGTTGTAATCCAGCAGCATATGGAGTGCAGCATATCAGCTATTCATGTCTTAAATGGTTTGTTGGCAAACCATTCTTCCCAACTCTATTTTAGTGAAAGAAAACTAGTGTGAGCGGAGCACTGGGCACCTTGCTCATGCTCAGCCATTCAAGTAAACAACTCCTCTCTCTCCAGACCAACTTATACCTCTAGAGAAACCACATGGTCTTCTTGGAAGTACCAGGCTGAATACAAGGGAGCCCATATTTGAATGCCCGTACATGTTAAAAACCAAAAAAATCCCAGCAAAAGTTCCATTTCCAGGAGAAAGTCCACGCAGGATGGCTAATGCAGCTATCACTCACTCTAAAGCGAAAGCTGTTTTCAGTTTTAGTCAACTTGTCAGGAAATAACTCATCCAGAATGCTTCATTCCTAAAAAGATTGCAACAGTACAAAAAAGCATGGCAATTGTAAGTGGGAAGGCACAGTGATTCAAAGAATGACACATTAAATTAGGGTTTGCTACCCTTCTCCTGCCTTGCAGAGTGTGACTCATGCTGGATTTGACAAATCAACTGGGGACCATTTTAGCTGGAGTCTAAATCAGGCAAACTAGGCAACCCTCAGGCAAGCATTGAAAAACACACACACACAGCCAAAGATACACACATGTTAGTTCAGGTTAAAGGATGTCGTTTTCTTGGATCATTTTACATAGAAGGATGCTGGGAGCTAGACTTGTTTGTATCCCCACGCCAATATGCCAATTTATTTGCACTGCGCCTGAATTTCAAAAGAAATGTTAACAGCTATGCTTCCACATAGCAGTGGTATTTACTAAATGGCTTTGATTACAACTTTGAACGTCTACCAGTGGGCTCTCTTATTTGCTATTTGTGTATGTACAAAAAGAAAGAGCAGTGGTTCAAGACTAAAGGCAAGAATCCTAGTTTCAGTGCATGCATTTACTGGGCCAGCCAAATCTCCTCCTTTCCATCACATCATACAGGTACTTCTTGCAGATGTCAAGTTGAACTGACAGCTGGATCTAGACCAGGGCTGAATGGAAGGCCAGACACTAATCTAGACCTTCAGACTCAAGGTCTTTATGTTCAGTGGCTTGAGCTACAACCTGGAGAAACTGGTAGATAGCCTAGTTGCCATAACAAGGAACGGAGGAGAAATGTGTTCACTCTGCATTTCAAAACCAACCAACCTAATTCAGGGCCTCCAGACGAGTATTGGAAGAGTTTGGATGTATTTCTGGAAAGGAGAATCTGCAAAACATGCTTCAAGAAAAAGTGCATATAATTTAAATGCAATTTTGGGTCCTGTTTTTTTCGGGGGGGGGGGGAGACGTAGAAAACCCAGAACAGACCTTATGATTCAGTGCATGTGAAACTAACATGCCTCTGGTTAAAAGGTAAAGGTAAAGGTACCCCTGCCCGTACGGGCCAGTCTTGACAGACTCTGGGGTTGTGCGCCCATCTCACTCAAGAGGCCAGGGGCCAGCGCTGTCCGGAGACACTTCCGGGTCACGTGGCCAGCATGACATCGCTGCTCTGGCGAGCCAGAGCTGCACACGGAAACGCCGTTTACCTTCCCACTGGTAAGCGGTCCCTATTTATCTACTTGCACCCGGAGGTGCTTTCGAACTGCTAGGTTGGCAGGCGCTGGAACCGAGCAGCGGGAGCGCACCCCGCCGCAGGGATTCGAACCGCCGACCTTTCGATCGGCAAGTCCTAGGCACTGAGGCTTTAACCCACAGCGCCACCTGCGTCCCTGCCTCTGGTTATATCAGGTCAAATTAAAAGGGTACATGTAAGATTTTGACCTGTGCTGATAAAATTGCTAGTTATTACAGAGATATAAAAAAGTAACCTCAACAGATACTCTTAATAGAAATGTTGCTCTTAAAACAATGGTCTTGGGTATATCCAAGAGTCTCTTCTCTAAAACCTTTATAGCCTGGCCCCCAGAATCAATACACTCACCTCTATCTCTCTCTAAAATAAAAATAAAAATGATTCATTATTCTCTTACTTATGGACATGACAATATTTTAACATCGAATCTCACGCAACATCCTGATTCTTAGGAAATTTCAGGCCTCATATCCAGCTTTCCAGTCCCAGAAAACTAAAATGAAATGTCCACCAAGCCCCTGAACCTTTTTTCCTATTCAGCACGTTCTCTTTCTGTTCTTCTAGATGCTTCTGGCTCCACAATTGAGATAAAAAAAATTCAGCATGAATCTGCTTCTTCTCCATTCCCAGCCCAGATGTTCCCAGCCTCATATCCATAAAATAAAAGCTATTTCCTTGGCTTTTCTTTTCTTTTCTTTTTTTTGGAACTGCAGAACAATCATAAGGCAGTCGGCTGGAATGTCATTTTCCAGACAAAAGGGTGTGTGCGTGTAATTTTTTTGCCTGGTTTCTTCTTTGTCGGCAAGAAGATTACACAGCCAAATGTGTCACAAAGCCCTGTGTTGCCCAGTCTATATTTACATATATTATATTCCCAGAGATAATATTCCAGTCTCTGAGGTATCTCTGGCTTAATGTAAGATATTGTAGAATACTATAAATCATCACTGCAGTGATATCATGCTGTATTTGCTATCTAGCAAACTATAAAATGGGGCAGGTGGTGATGAGGGAAATGTTCTCTTTTGGGCAGCTCCAGCGCAGTTTCTCCAACCAGAAAATAAGTAGTAATGATATTTGTAATATGTTTACAGACATAACCTGGAGTTCCGTGGCGATAAGTCATGAAATAAATACTTAATTAAGATGGGAAACGGTATTGACTCAAGTTAAATTCAGAATTTGTCCCGGATAGCAGATACGGCAAAGGGAAGGTGGGGGAGAGAGAGGGAGTGGAGCAGAGCGAGGAATAAATGTCATTAGTGATCTGAAGTTACAATGAAATTTGCAGAAAGGTGCTTTTTGGTAATTACATTTGCTGTAGCTATAGAAACTAGGAGCCTTTCCGCAGTGACAGCTCCATGTAGCCAAAAGAATGGCATGGTCGACTAATGCTAGGCAAGGCATGGCCTGATTCAGACAATATCATTTTCCTTCTCTGTACACAAGCTATCCTGGCCATCCTCCAACACAGAGTTGCATGAAGAACCCTGATGTGTGAAGCAGGCAATCAAAAAGAGCAATGGTTGGAATACCAGGGACCAGAGTGGCATTCCTACCCCCCACCCGCCAGCTGCATGGTATCATGATCATTTTTTAAATTTCTATACCGCCCTTCATCCAAGGATTATGTGGCGGTTTACAATATAAAAATGCAAAAGGAAAAAAATGCATAACATACAAAGAAATGAAAACAATACCCCCCACACACACAGTTTAAAGGCCAATGTTTGTTTAATTAGCCAAAGGCCTGGGAGAAGAGGGATGTTTTTGCTTGGCATCCTAAGATATGTGACGAAGGCGCCAGGCGAGCTTTCCAGGGGAGAGAATTTCACAAGTGGAGAGCCACCTAGTTATAGGTTCTCCACATTTCCACATCCGTTTGAGGATATATATTTTTAAAGTCCTCATGAAAATTCATCTGCATTTTAACGCAACTTTGTCTTAATATACACAATTTTGTATGAGATTTTGGCTCACATACATATTTTTGAAATGCATCTTTCCCCCTTTATAATGCATTATTGCATAGAATTTCCACCGATACGGTCATGTTCATGCTCAGCCAGCAAACCCATTTCTCTATACGTTATTTGGCTGAAGAACTGCACTGCAAAATTCAGAGAAGTGGATAGCAGCATGTCAGTTCATATTTTGTCTTGGAAAGTACAAACTGGGGTAGGTTTGGCTTTAAATGTGAGCTGAAAATATTTTTCCCCCAGCCCATGGCTGATGCGAGTTGGAGAACCAGTTTCTCCCTCCACCATTATGTGCTATCATTGACAATTGAAGTTCTAACATAGTCTCACCAGCATGTGATATGGCAGGCTGCACCAAACTGACCCCTTTATATTTTTACATATGCACTAGAGAAGATCCATCTGCTTATTTGAAGGGAAGGGATAGTGCTGAAACCCTAAGGTTGGCAACTCAGGTGTACATTAAGAAAAAGATTAAAAGGCACTCCCATAATTCACAGTGCTGGATTAAACCCTGTGGAGGCCACTAGGCAGTCAAAATCTTGCGGGGAGGGGGGGCTCGCAAATTATCTCCTAATACATATCTTATTTTACCAACCAACAATTTTAATAAACTAGTCTTGTTAAACGGTTGTTGCAGGACCCCTAAAAGGCCAGTGCCTTTGGTAATCTAGCACTGGGAATGAAAATACTATATGAACACAAAGATTTCTGGGCAGGCTGTTAAAAAAACAACAACAGGGAGCACCCCTGGTAGAGATGCAGAAATTGTACATATGAAAATTGTCTCTTAATATCTGCCACCTGAGGCAGCCTCACTCAATCTAATGGCAGAGCTAGCCACAAAAACTACCAACACTGGTTCATCACAACAAATCCTGCGTGCCTTCTCTTTATCTTTGCCCTTGACAGCAACCAAGAGGGACCTATTCCACATCTAATCATAAGCATGAATTATTAAATTCAGGTAGCTCCCAGCTTCCAATGCTAAAGCTCTATCCTATGTTTCCAAGCCGGCAATTAGATGTCAATACCAGCAATGTGTATGGATAGCCACCCGGCCATCAATATTGCAGTGCTTTTAAAGAATCCTTATTTTTATTGCTCTGAATTTAAAACATTTTACAGTAAGGTCTGCCTAATGAAGCAAAACATTACAACAGTTCCTTTACACATTTCCATTACGGTGGCAAATGATAGGGGAAGCCGCACCAGCACAGGAGGCCCTGACTCAGCAGAGTGAGAGATAATAATAGAAAATAAAACCTGCTTTTCAATATTCCATTGCTTTTTCTACAGACCATTACTTGGGATCACCTTCTGACACCTCCTCTTATGTTTGCCTGCCTTCAGGCTGAAACCTCATATCCCGACATTGAACATGTTCATAGGGAAGGCTGTGCTACTGAAGCCAAACTGACTCCTCTAACTCAGGTGCATGGCAAATGAATCTGCCGAAATGCTGAAGGCTTAGTGAGAAATTTTAGCAACATAGTCAGCTGCATTATACCAAGACAGACCATTGGCCAGCTACCTCAGTAATGTCTACTCTACTCTGACTGGCCATGGCTCTCCAGGGTTTCAAGTAGAAGGAATCTTTTCTTAGTTCTACCTTGAGATACCAAGGATTGAATCTGCTACCTTCTGCATACAA
Organism: Podarcis gaigeae; assembly: GCF_964106915.1. Lineage (NCBI taxonomy): Eukaryota > Metazoa > Chordata > Lepidosauria > Squamata > Lacertidae > Podarcis > Podarcis gaigeae. Next base: position 25,454,832 of record NC_139681.1, on the reverse strand, counting down.
GACAGAGGTTCGAGCAGAGCTATGGCCCTATTCCCCAAATCCAAGAATGCTCCCTGCCCCCTTGTCCCCATTAAGCAAGCAAGACCTTTCTTGCCGCCAAACTGCTCATGTATTAAGCAGAGAGACCCATATTATGGCTCCACCACCAAGGGAGGTGCATGGTGTGGTAGTTTGAGAAAGGGCCTTCTGTGTGGTGCCCCCCACTGCCCCCCTCCTGAATGACCTCCTTTAGAATAAGTGTGTGGCGCTGATGTTACTTTAGTTTTGGCAAAGATGCATCTTCTCATCCGAGGCTCACTGGGCCAGCAGGTCCTATGCCCCAGAATCTGCCCAGCCTACTACCTGGAGGCAGGGCCGGCCAAGGACAGTATGGCCCCTAGGCAAACCACAAAATGGTGTTCCCCTTCCTTCCAGGGAAAAAGCAGATCTACCTCAGGAACAAGGGTGGAACACAGGAGCCAACTCCTAAGGGTTGTGGGGGCTTCGGTTCCCACAATAAAATATTTGAGGGGGCTGGGCCCCCACAAAGTTGATGGGCATTCCCATTCAAATGGAGGGTGTACACTGTGTCATGTGGTAGATTATGCAGGACAGGGCTTACCTGGGCCCCCAAAATATCTTATTCAAGATCACACCCCTGGGATGGAATAAAGATCTGCTGCCCCTATGGATCCTGCCGCCTAAGCTGTTTTACTCACTTTGTCTTATGGGTGGGCCAGCCCTGCCTGGATGTGGGGAATGACTTTCTATAGACCACCCTAAGGAAGATAAAACCACCAGGCTTCTAAGCCTCAGAATGGTAGCTCAGACATTTCTGATGCTAAGCCTGAAATAACCCACCCGCTACCCAAGGCTGTTCACCCTTGAAAGTTTCACTGGAGATGCTGAAAGACACAATTAAAACATACTGCAATGTATGACTCAATGTATGTCATTCCTTTTAAAAAACTTTACACCTTCACTCAAGTGGCAGGGCCCTTATCAGACCCTGATCAGAGAGAGACAGGACTGAAATGTGGACTACCATGTGATCATTGACTAAAGGGTGTCTACATGAGCAAAACTCTAGGGTTAGATATGCATCTGATGTACACCAAGGCACTCCTGACCACCAGCCATTCAGCATATCCCAGGTGCATGAACACAGAGATGGTGAACACAGTCTGTGCCACACTAATTGGAAAAACAGTGCACGATTCCCCAGGCCCATGTACCTGTAGTGCATGATTTAAAGGGATTGTCTTATTTTATTTCTGCTTTAATTACCTAGAGGAGAAGCCTGTTCAGATACTTTTAAAAGAAACCTAACATGTTGAATATGCTATGGTACATCAGGGTGAGTGTGCCATCCTCATAAAACAAAGTATCGGGGGTTTTTCTGCGTCCAGCATAACCTTATAACTCTATGCAGCCTCACTCACCTGTATTTTTCTGCCCTCGTTTCTCAATATATCCCTGCTGAAAACCTTTGCTCCTTTAACTGTGCTACCTTCATCCACCCCAAAACCACCTGCTCTCTTGACTGAATAACCCAAATAATTCAAAACCCCAGAAGCATTTTCAGCAAGACCATGGATTTGAACTCATGACTTTCTTGCCCTCCAACCAACCCTTCTCTATCAGCTCATTTCTGCACAAAAAAATGTACAAGATGAGATTCATCTAGCAAAAAATAAAATAAAAACATGGATCCAGCGGCCAGCAAGCTTCTTTCATCTTTCTGCAATCAGACAAATCCCCATTTAGACACTTACTGTAAATGGAGTCTATGCCCTCTAAGCTTATTTTACTGTCTTAAAGCCAGACAGGCTTTCAAGGTTGAAATCCAGTTCTTTGCTGAGTGAACTACCTAATGCCAGAGAAGCTGAGGTGATTGACACTCCATCCCCTAATAACTTTCCTACAAATTAAGTCTTTTGCTTTAACAGTTATTTGGGAAACAGACTTGTCTTATGTGGATAGCATGTAGGGCAGTCGTCCCCAACCAGGTGCCCTCCAGATGTTGCTGAACTACAACTCCCATCATCCCTGACCATTGGCCAGGCTGACTGAGGTTGATGGAAGTTGTAACCCAACACATGGACAGCATCGGCTGGGGGAGACTAATTTATGAAGCCATGTTCAGCATAAGAGAACCAGCATTACAGACTATAAATAGAGTAAAACGCTAAAGACAGATGTTCTCAAGGGTTGAAGAAGCTGCCATGAGGATCTCCATGTCAGTTCAGGGGCAACCTCTGTATTTGATATAGTCACTATATTGAAAACAAATGGAAGGGGGGCAAATGTATGCCCTGATTATTTGTTGTAAATACTTTTAATATCTCAGGACAATGTTGTAATGTGAAAACCTTCACCCTTTTTTCTTTTTTTAAATAAAATAAAGGATATGTGCCTTTGGCATACATAGCCATTGTATTGTCCCAATGTAACTGTTCACAGCAATACTGTAGTTACTCAGTTTGTAGGATCAGTGCCAGCTATGATATTTACAGGAGCATCCGACCCGCATGGGGAAAGCACCATCACTTGCCCCCAGGAAAACATGCAATTCACAGCTTTCCAAAATCCAGGAAAACATGCAATTCACAGCTTTCCAAAATCCTGAACCCATGGCTCCTCACTGCCAAAAGAGCAGCAGTGAGGGTATTTTAGAAACCACCCTGGAGTTCAATTCAGTTTGTTCTTCAAATTTCCGTGGCCCTAAGACAGCAACCTAAGCACACTGGGTGGCAGCGCTGGCTGCAAACAATTTATACCTCCAGATTCATGCCTGTTACATTACTCGAGATACAGAGGCTGCCAACTTACTGGGGACCATGACACATTTGCAAATGAGCGAAACAGTTGTGGGCAACACGCATATGCTGCAACCAAGCACACACAGAGAGAGAGCAATATATCCTATTGGCTACAAGACAATGGTTCCTTCAAGCCAAATTAAAGCAGTGCGGGAGGACACTGTGGTTCCGAGGGAATACAGCTGTGTGGTTGAAACCGTGGGTGCTCATGGGTGCCAGATTGGCACTCCCTTCTATAGAAAACAAGCATATGAACCACCTCTTTGTTCCTCAGCTTTATCACACTTTTTGCCATCTAATTGATGCCAGCTTGCCTCAGGAATATTTTATATCATTTATCCTCTTCAGATGGCATTTTGTTTCCATTGGCAGGGGGTTGCGGAAGAAAAACAACAAAGTCAAGTGAATCATGACAAAGGCAGTACCAGCATGCAGGCTGTAAAATGCAGAGAGAACAGACTAGGCCGCTGCCTTCTCAGAGATGTTTGTGAGAGGCCATTAAGCTTTCGCAAGCAATTGAGGACTAATGCTATGAATTGCCATCTCTTATTAGTATTAGATATGATTCATACTAATACTCAGTAAACAGTGTAAATAACAACATGGGAATGTTAGTACGGAAGGGGAATGAAAGACAAACGGAAGCGGCCAGGCCAACAAATATTCTCAAGGCCTTACAATTACAGAAGAGCTCTGTGAAAGCAAGATGTCCCTGGCCATCAGTCTCACTCACTGTTTGCTACACTGGTTTCATTAGTTATTACATCAGACTTAATTTTCTTAATTGGCTTTAGCTCTGCAGTTTAGAAACTGCTCACATTCCGTGGTCTTGCACATGCTGTTGAGTCCCAGTCATATCCCCTCATACATGCTTTAAAAAACACACACAAAAACTTATGAAACTTGGTTCAGGTCTACAGCACTCTACTAATATTCCTACTACATTTATTAGTTGCTTACTGCACAAAAGGGTTGTATCCGATGTAGTGTTAAGTAAGAGCTCAACTACACTTCTGCTTGACTTGCCACTTTCCTCTGGGAAAACAACTCAGAGCAAATATCAACCAGGATTTCTGTGGACTGATGTTTGCTGCGATTCCACGGTAAACAGCAGGTTTTCCTGGAGAAAGTGGTGGAGCAAACTGAAAACCTCTTGGACCCATTTCTAGAAAGCATGGGATAAGTGGAAAACCGCTAAGACCCCTGCTTTCTAGGCATGGCACAAGCAGAAGTGTGAACGAGCCCTAACAGTCCTGTCAGCATAAGGATTTTCACTTGTGCAACAGCAACTGGAACTTTTTTCACCGAGGGAGCTAGACGATTCCCAACATCTCCAAGCAACTTGCTATGCTATCTACACTATCAGTTTGTAAATTTCACTGAATGTATCAATGTGTGTGGACGCAAGGTCGATAGCAATTACTGTCTCAGTTGCCTCATGATCCCTTTCTGCTTTTCTTTTTTTAAAATTTATGCCTCCCACCCCAAGCTGAGTTGGAAGTTTATTGCACAAAACACATTGAAACGAAGGAGATGAGGAGGAGAAGGTCTCAATAAATTGTTGTGCCCCTGCATTGTGAAATACAAGCTAACTATAGATGGGCACTTTTAAGTACTATTGATTTCAGCAGGAGATATCTAAATGCATAGGGTGGTGGTCATCATTAGTCCTACTCAGTGCAGACCCCAATGGGTCTTCTCTGAGCAGGACTCAGTTGAGTATAAAACATGCACATTGAAATCAAAGTGTGCTAATGTTTACTGGGTAATGCCGACTATTGTGGGCTATCTCCATTTCCAGGTCCAGTGTCGCCTGACTACTAGGAATCAAACTCGTACCATTCAGCATCCCTACAGGAGTTGGGGTGGGGTGGGGGCAAATCTTTCTCCACAGGGGCTGCTCAGTCACTCTGAGCCAATGCTTAATATCGCTCAATAATCCTCTCAATCTTTTGCTAGGCACATCATGCAACAGACATTATTTCCTAAATCATGCTAAAAATAGGTCAGGAGTCATCTTTTTTATCCATTAATATGACGTTACAAAATAGAAAGCAAGGACCGTGCAGTCACAGTCGCAAGGGCCACCCAAGCTGCGAGCCCCATGATCTGTAGGTGACACTAAGTACAGACTGACAGTTATCAGCTTCCTGCTGCCAGCCCAAGATTCAGGGGGCGGGGGGGGGGTGCTTTGAGGGACAATCTGGGCTAAGCAGAGATTTCATCTGCATCTGGACATTCGGCTCCATGAATTAGAACATTTACAGACATAATGGAAAGATTCAGACCGGATTAGACGCAAGCCACAAAGTTCACATCTGGGTCTCTTGTCCAGACTGGCAGCTCAGATGGCAAACCAAGAGGCAGGCCAGTGTGTCTCAGCTTGCCTAGGAAAGGGTTCTGCTCCAACTGCATCAAAAGAGGATGAACCAAGCCAGACACCAGACATGCATGGAAGGCCAAGGGGACCCCATGGGATTCCTCAGGTCAGCTAATGCTGCTCAGCTAGGAAGCTGTAATACACCACCTGCTGATCTGCAGTGCTGTTTCTGCAGAGCACAGAGATCTGTTCTGCCACTGAATACACAGGCTGTGATGGATCCTGTCGACCTCCCCACCCAGCTGCACACTGGATGCCTGGAAAAGCCTGCTGTGAATGTCACGCAGATAACTATGCATAGCACCCCTTCTCAAACTACAATTCACAGTACAGTGGTACCTTGGGTTACATACGCTTCAGGTTACATACGCTTCAGGTTACAGACTCCACTAACTCAGAAATAGTACCTTGGGTTAAGAACTTTGCTTCAGGATGAGAACAGAAATCACACAGCGGCAGCACAGCAGCAGCAGGAGGCCCCATTAGCTAAAGTGGAGCTTCAGTTTAAGAACAGTTTCAGGTTAAGAATGGACCTCCGGAACGAATTAAGTACGTAACCAGAGGTACCACTGTATTCTTTGGACAGTATTCTTGTCCAATGGTAAAGAAAGCAGTTTCTGCACTTGCTATAGAAGGAAATGAGGGGCAGATGGGGCTCATCAACCTGGGAAGGTAGCCCATCTAGGAGAAGGAAAACTCTGGTCCTAAGCCTCTGTTGCCTTGTGGGACATCTTTGGGAGAAGAAAAAGTTAAGGAGTAAACCCTACATAAATCCAGAGTGGGGTCCCTGAGACAGTTGGATGGCGCCTTGTACACCTCCTTCTGGCAACTCCTGCAGCCAAGTTGATGCCAAATGCATTGCTCTGCTTTCTTTTGGACCACATCAGCAAGGCTGAGAGGGGAGTCTTGTCGTCTGGGCAGTACAGGACCTCCATACACACTGCCCAGGTTTGTGCTCTGGGGAGGTCACTTTGGTGTTGCTAATACATTGGTTTGTCTTCACCCCTGGAGGTGCACTCCATTGTCTCTTGGGACAGAAGGTTACCAACAACAACAATTCAGTGTCATTTTAGCAAGATGCAAACAAATCCTGTGCCCCAAAACCAGCCAGCTGCATGCAGTCGTGAACTTCTGTAGCAGAGGCTACTGCGGGAATAAACAGCTCTAGCAAATGTCATAGGTTCACTGTGGTGAAGCTGGTTTGTAAAGCTCAGGCATAAAAACTAGGCATTGCCATAGATCTAGTGATCTCATCTAGCAAGGCAATCAATGGAGGGGGCAGAAAAGACTTTGCAGGCTTGTTTTTTACTGCAACTTTATGTGTTCAGCTGCAGTTCAGTGAAGGTTGTGGTGTTTCACTCAGTAAAGGCCTTCATGTCCTAGATCTCAAAGAAAGTGGGTTTTATTCTGACAGTATTTAGACCATTTTTTTGGTCTAAATTGACGTTCGGCCATAAATGTGTCCAAACTTGAACAGGTTTCTGAACTGTGGAACTTGAAGGCTTGAAACTCTCCTCGCTGCTGTAAAGTAGGTTGGAACCGCGTTGCTGTGTGTTTTACTGTTTTTATGGCAGCTGAGGGACATTTACACCTAGAAATACTGGACACTTTATTTCCGGTCAGCTTTTTCATTGCCAGCACATGTGAGCCTATACTTTATGTTGCACTTATGTCTCAGCGCAGTCCATTACCTCCTTACACCTTCTAAGCGGTGCTGCCTGTAGGAACACCTTCGTTTTAAGATTTAAGAGGCGGGTTCCTGTTGTAGAAGTTGAAGCAACTCAGCTTTATTTTCTGCCAGGTTGCTGGGGACATTTTTTTTAACGTAGGTATACTAGTTCCCCTCCAAGCTAAGGTTGTCAATGTTTTCCTAGCAGGGCAACTGTGTCTTGCGGATATTTTTGCAGGTTTGGCTTTTCCAAGTGTGCAATTCACCAGCTAACTTTCAAAGCAGTTTTCCCTAGTATAATGCATTTTCTATGTTCTTTTCATTAATATATGCAATTGTATGCTCACTTTACCCTGGTATATTCACTTTTGAACACTGTACCTGGCCTGGCAAAATTTGGAGAAGTGTGATTTCTGTTCGTCTTTTGCTTTGGAAAGTGCAAATTATACAGTTTCACCTTTAGATGTGAACTGAATGGAATCCCACCCCCACCCCCCCATGCCTAGTTGGGGTGAGCAGGTTCACTGCAACTTCAGCCTCTAGTCACTTTGGAATAGAATAAGCTAGCAGCTGGACTGTGGTGGTGGCCCAAAGGGCCACAATAAATCCAATAATTTGAACCCCTATAAATCCTTGAGTGTGCTTCTAATAGAGAAGTTATGGTAACCTGTTGCTCTATGAAACTGATGATTTGTGCAAGTTGCCGCCCCCATTGGGACAGAAGTACAGCTAATATGTGAATCGCAAAGATACAGCTCATAAGCTAGAACCTAATTTGAAAAATGGTGCAAATGGCTACGATTAACACAGGTTCCCAACATGCATACTAGCACAATGTAACAGAAATTTGAACTTTAACAGAGAGCGCTGGGAATCAGAGCTGAATCAGCAGAAATTGCCAATGCCTATTGTGCATGTGTATTAAACATGAAATGTGGTAATGATGTACATGATTGATGAAAATTGAAATCCTTTGTTTAAAATGTTATAAATACCACCGCCCGGAACCTTGAGCCGGGTTGCAGTTTTGCGAAACAATTCGACTGTAACCTATTGCCTAGCAATAAACAACAATGGACTCCTAACTCCTCATCTCTGAGTTTTATTGGCGTAAACTCAGAAGATAAGCCATTTTTGGCTTACAACAGGAATAGGACCTGGGAGCTGTGCTAAAACACACATTTCTGTATAGCCTGGGAAGTGTGTTTTCTTTACACTTTGGTGTCACCGCTGTGCATTTTTTTTAATCGCCACACATATCTCACTCTCAGTTTAGTCAGAATTCTGCATCGGCCGGCAAGCTTACAAAACCCTTGTATATCAGCCTGGTTTAATCCCCACACTATAGCGGGCAGGGGGTTTGGTAGCAGTTTCCCTGCTCCAAGGAGCTTATAATAAAAACCACCGTACACAAAGCACCCCACAGAAAAATTAATAATCCGGCATTCTCTGCATATTCAGTGCATGCCGTCGAATGAGAAAATAGGAGCTACACTTAGCCAGAAGGTGTACAGACCATTGTCAATGTTCAGACGCACAAACAGCATTTCAGAGACCTGTTCGTTTCTCGCCATTCTGGGGGTCATTCACATCCACAACACACAGAAACAATGGCAACACTGACCTCTGAACGAGGCGTCACATTTACAGAAAGCCCTAATGCACCCAAAGAAGCCATGGGCTCAGACGATCCCTATAGACATTCACAGAAAGAACGCCTCCTTCCACAATCTCCGGCGCTGCATTAAAGCTGAAGAGAAATAAACCGTTGCTGTTGCTGCTTACTTGCCATCAGGACTGCAATACTTTAAGGACTCCCTCTCCGCATAGAAACCATCCCAGACTCTGCGCTCCTCATCCGAGGCCTTTCTTTGTGTGCCTCCTTCCACATAAGGTTCATATTGTTGAAGGGAGGAGTGATTTAAAAATTTAAATAAATAAATAAAAATCAATCCTCCTGTCAGGCTGGCAATATCCACCATTCTTCAGCAGAGTTTATTTTCTTTTGGCAGAGTACTGTATATGTCAAACAAAGCTTTAATGATAAAGAAAATTGTAACACAACAATGTAGAGTCTGAGAGTATCTAAAACTACACAAGGCAAGAATGACAGCTGCCTCTCCAACTGAACTTCAGTGAACACCAGAAGGACACAATTCTCCTCAGCACAAAAGCCCCGCCCACCAGGTGACAGACATTCTACTAATCAAATTAGGCCCCCTTTTCTTCCTTACAGTTTGGAGGGTGGCAACATTAAAATGGGCCTTCTCTGTGGTGGCTCCCCATTTCTGGAATGCTCTCCCCGGGGAGGTTTACATGGGGTCTTCATTATATAATTTCAGGTACCAGGCAAAAATGTTCCTCTTCAACCAGGCCTTGGGCTGATTGATATTCTGCAGCCTTTTAAATGTGTCTGTGGGGAGGGAAGGTTGTAGTTTTGTTGTTCTGTTTTACTTATTTGCTTGCGTTTTTATCTTGTATTTTATTCTGTAAACTGCCCTGAGATCTTATGATGAAGGGTGGTATATAAATTTAATAAATAAAGTAATGTTATGTTATGTTGTTATGTTTTATGTTATGTTATATTATGTTATGTTGTTATGTTATGTTATGTTATGTTATGTTATGTTATGTTATGTTATGTTATGTTATGTTACCGTATGTTATAACAGGGTTGCCATATTTCAAAAAGTGAAACCTTGCTGAGCATTTTTTTTTTTTGCTAAATCTCAATGAGTATGGGTTTCCATATGTCCAGATTTTCACTGACATTATAGCACATTCTGCACAGACACTGTTTTTGACTGCGGTATTCCAACTATGTCCAGGAAACTCTGGACATATGGTGAACCATATTAATAATATAATATAATATAATATAATATAATATAATATAATATAATATAATATAATATAATATTGAGAAAGGTCTGTAGCCAGCGCCAGATTAAGGGCCATGTGGACAGTTCCTCCACAAAGGGCACTGAGCTGAGGTGGCACAAAATAATAAAAATAAAACCTATATTTATACAGTTTCCTACTACGAAGATCCAACTGTACCAAAAAGAATGATTGTGAAAATATGAAGTATTGGGAGGATGCCAATTTTTTGTCCTTGCTAAGGGCGCCATATTACCAAAGTCCACCCCAGTAGTACAGCATTTGCTTTGCACATGGAAGGTTCCAGATGCAACCCCTAGGGTAGGTCTGGGATTTGAATGCCTGGAGTTGCTTTTCTGTCTATTTCTGGAATAGACTACTTTTTCCCAGAGCCCCTGCCCCTCTCCCAAAGTGGGTGGAAGGAGGCATTTCCAGGCATGGGCATGAGTAGTGGTGATCTGAACCAACAGCTTTGCGAGATCCATCAAAGCTATGAGATACTTGAGGCTTCATTAAGAGGCTGCATAAATCCAGTTCTTCATTTGTGTGAACGCAACAGCTATGCTAGACATTTCATATCATGTCAACACACTGTCAATGGACTGCAAGCTTATTGCGATAAGTGTAACACTTGATAATAACCATCAATTTTGCAGATGTGATTTCCTCTCATCTCTTCATATCAGTATATGTTTTCTCTCCCCCCACTTTCATTCACTTAGGAGTTTATTCAGAGACAGCTGTCAAGTGGAAGAAGCAAAGCAGTTTCACTACATGGATGTGTTCTATTCGTATAATGGAACAATTGTCTCAAGGCCATTAATTTTTATTTTACAACTGCTCAGTGTAGCAACAGAAAGCTGGGCCCAGATAATGCTATATCTTCCTTAGAAAAGCCAGACAGGGAAACTAGCTAAACTCCCTCAATTAGATTTGGAATATACAAACTAGTCCCCATTGAGATCCATAATATGTTTCTTTGATGTTGTCAGATCTAAGCTGAACTAACGGGAAATATGTGTATGATTAATAGGACCATATTTAGCCTGACGCAATGGAACAACTTTCCAAACCCCCGGCAACATTAGCTTAGTAAATTAGCAGTAGCAAAGTAAAATAAGACAATTTGCGTTGCTGAGGACCAAAATCCAAAGGGCTTCAGTAGCAGAGCATATGCTCAGAGGCACTGATTTGGAAGAAGTTGTGCTTGTGTCCCTGCGGTTCTGGAAAAAAGAGATGGACTTATGCACAGATTAATGGTCATTTCATATATTATGCCACAACAAATCTGGGTTTGCCATGAAGTGTACATAGAGTATATCATTTCAATCATTTCTACCTTACTGGAATGATGCAGCTACAGAATACACATTTCTTGTTACATTTGTCACTTTTCCAGAAGGCCTCTCAGAATGCTACATCAAAACATAGACTAAATCTGAGGTGTTTGGGGCTAGGATGAAATGGTGATGCGCCACAGCAAGTTGCCTTCAGGAACACCAGCAAGATTCCTCCCCTCACTCCTCTGCAAAGCCACATCCCACTACCCCCCACCAAAATTTCATTGCCTATGGGTGAGGCGGAAAGGGCAGGGATATGGGTTCACCACAACTCTCTGCATGCACTCAAAAGCATGTATTTCTGGAGCAGAAGTCTTGCAATCAAAATTATCTCAGCTTTTATACCATAGGTTGATTGGCTTTAGAGCTGCAAAGTACAGTGGAACCTCGGGTTACAGACGCTTCAGGTTACAGACTCTGCTAACCCAGAAATAGTACCTCCGGTTAAGAACTTTGCTTCAGGATGAGAACAGAAATTGCACGGCGGCGGCAGCGGGAAGCCCCATTAGCTAAAGTGGTACCTCAAGTTAAGAACAGTTTCAGGTTAGGAATGGACCTCCAGAATGAATTAAGTTATTAACCCAAGGTACCACTGTATTAAAATATCCCCCCTCATGAACCAAACCCCCCTTTTTAGAAGCTCAGTTCTCAGAGCCTTATAGATGCTTTCGCCCATTTACTCATTTACACATAACCATAACAGTGGAAAACTTGTTTTCTCTCTCTTTTTAAGGAAAGCAGGTGTTGTGTGTGGAAGAGCAGCCTTGCTTTCACCCACAATGTGAGCCCAGGTTCTCAATCTGAAAGACGGAGAGGCCAGCCACCAGTCTTGTCTCCACACTTGCAAGTCAGACAAAACTGTCCTGTTTAAAAAATAAATCTTTGAAGCAGCACTATATAGAGAATATAATCATGCTGTACTTAATATTTATTCCTCCCCTTATTATTTTTTTAAAAAAGGTAAAAAAGCAGTTGTAAAAAACTGTTACAAAAGTGTTTTAAGGATTGTGGGAGGTGGGAAGGAAAAATGGCTGATGGAGTTGGCAATGTTATGGGTACTTTATACAAGTTGCCCTGCCAAGCTGCATAGTGTGCCTTAGGATATGTAGCTAATGTAGAACTGTAGATTCCATCTCTATGGTAACCATGTCGTTTTGTTCTTTTGACGACAAATATGTCTCCTCATTTTGAAAATCAGATGCTGAAAAGGCAATTTTACAAGCTTGGGCACTGGAAATAAATTGTTGTCGCTGTTTAAACAGCAAGAAAAAACACTGTCGATTGCCGCCCGTGCCCCCCCCCCCCCCCCAGTTTTCCAGATCAGTTCCTCACAAACTGAACTTTAGAAAGTCCAGAAAAGATGCTAAAATGCCAACAAAATCTGTGGAGTCGGAGTTCCAGACTCTGCGTTGTGCCGAGTGCTAGGAGGCAATTCTGACAGCAGAGCCAGATTAGGAGGCAAGTCTGTTAAATTATAGCTAATTGAACTGCCTTTATGGAGGATGCTCGGGTACAGGCCTTGAGAAACGTTGTCTATTATTTCCATGTTGCTAATTAATGAGACATAAATTAGTTTCCTTTCTCTGACCTTTAGCTGAGTTGGTAATCTACGCTCTACAAATGAAAACGCCAGCAGAAAGTTCTGCAGTGACATCGAATGTTACCCAGTGGCCACATTTCCCTAACAAATGCTAGCCCAAAGGCAGAACCCAGGGAGGTGAGGGGTTGCTTTGTGTAGGCTCTGATCATATCTGGCCTCAGAGAATTTTGTCATCATCTTAGGCTTCCTCCCGAGAACCCTCAGTTACTCTAAATGTGACTTTCATCCTACAGAAATGGTACTTATGTGTTCCCTCCATTATTTTCAAACTGGTTTCAGGGAAGCCTTCAGATTCCTCATAAGCTGTGCAGGATCCTCCGATTAGAAGGTCAAGAAAGAGCATCCCTAAAAGACAGCCTGACCACCTGTACCAATCTCTGCCCCACAATGTACATCCTCAGGGTGCTTTCTAGTGATGCCTCACAAGTCTGTGCGCATGTCTGCAGCTCACAAAGCTTAGTTAGTGTTTAATCAAGAACAATCTGCCCTGTGTTTTTCTCCTCCAGCCAGCTTGTAATTTAGGGAAGGAGCTGGAGGGTGGGATGGAGGGGGACATATCCCTTCCACACCAAATGGTTAAGCTACTCTTGCTCCATCTAGGAAACTGAAATTAACATATCCTAAGTACTAAAGTTCAACTACAGTATGATTCTATGATTACAGAGTGTTTCCCTGGCTCTACTACCTGCGGTCCATCTTTAATTGGCTGTACCAAGCGCTGAACCCAGGCCCTTCTGCATTACAAGCATGTGTCCCACCAATGAGCTATGGCTCCTCCCCCAAGGTCAGAGCCCATTCCGCCTTCCATACATCAGGGTCCTCCACTACATTGGCTCCTAGCATGGAGAGAGGCCTAGACCAGACTTCAAGCCTGCCTTCACAGTGGTCTTCCCAGAGGAACACGGCTGGCCTCTACTGGTTGCCCAACATGGATCTTTGCAGTCCCAGCAGGACTGTTCTTATGGTGCCACATGCTACCTCCACCACCAAAATTATTTTCTTGTGCCATTTTCAAAAAAACAACAATATTCCAGCATCAGCTCCTTGCAGCAAGTAGTTGCACCTCCAAGTATTTATCCAAAATGAGACTTAACTTGACAAATGGAACTGTTTGGAGGTTTACTGCTTGCCACTCAGGGTGTACTTCAAATTAATGTAAGGTTACCAGATTTTTTCCCCCAATGAATCCAGGGACACTTTTCAGCTCCCTACTAAATAGATGGATTTTGTCAGGGAACTGATTTGTAAATCTGGGGACTGTCCCCAGGAAACGGGGACGTCTGGTAACCTTAAATTAATGAGCACTCCAGGACTCCTAAAAGTTTGCTTCTCAGTACTACACATAATCGCTGCCTGGCTCTCCTCTACACCCATCACATGCAATTCGACTTTCATTATCAAGACTTGAGTAGGGCTGTGTCAGAACAGGCAGCAAAGCCCCATTTGGCCTTCCTTTCCCTGGCTTGTCTTCTGTTATCTATTCCCCGATGTGTGCCAGCTCCTGTTCTCTGTCCTGCATATTGTATCTGCTTGTGTCAGGAGGCAGGGGGTTGGATTTTGCAAGTACCCTGGAGCACTGTGTACATTTAAGGGCAAGACCCTGCTGGCTCAGCAGAACAAAGCCACAAGGCAAGGTGGGCCATGAATGCCACATGTTCTGCATGGCTTAACAAGCCAAGTGCATATTGGCACTTAGAGGATCAGCCGGCCGAAAGGCGGTGGTTTCATTATCTACAGGCAGAAGCAAAACAGAGAGCAATATTTTATTTGGGCAGCACAGCCTGGGAATGAGGCAACGTGCTAGATTGTCGCTAAGTGCTCCCATGTTGTTGCAGGACATGTACCCAGGAACAGCAGCAATGGGCATAATTTAATAACTATGACACCACAGCGGAGGGGAGGACTACGGCTTGATGTAAATGTCAGATTGCTTGCGGGCAAAATGCTTACTGAGCTAAGTGCTCCACAAGGCCACCACCTCACTTAAATGCACTAGCCAGGTTCACTGACCCATATGCATGTAAGCTGCTCAGTCTCTCTGTGTGTGTGTCTGTGTGTGTGTGTGTGTGTGTGTGTGTGTGTGAAGCAAGCACATTTGAGTGAGAAGGCTTCTGCTTTCATGTTTCTGCCACATTCTCCTGAGCTTCTTCTTGTCTCTGTGTTTTATCCTGTCCATTCCCATATGAAAGCAGATTAAAAATTATTTCCAGAAGGGTAACTGTGTTACCCTGTTGCAGCAAACACACAAACACATGCACCCCAATCAACCAAGAGTCTTGTGGCACCTTGAAGACTAACCAATAGTGTGGGTCCAATAATTTAGAACTTCCTTCCAGCTGAGATCAGACAGGCCTCCTTCCTGCTACTGAGTCCAGCAAGTATCTCAACTGCATTTCAATGCTGTAGTAGTTTTTAACTGATGCTATCTTCACTGTATGTATTGAGTGTGATGTACACTGCTTAGAAACCATTGTAATTAAGTGGTATATAAATTGTTTCAATAAATAAATAAGAGCAAGTATTAAACCCTGCAGCTGCACCATGGAGATGTTTCTGCTTCTATGTTCATTTCCGTCTCCTCCTCCTAAGCAATTGTGGCAACAAAGTAAAACTTCAAGCAATTAGAATATGGTAGCAGAAGTATTTGGTGTGTTGCAGTGTAAGTTACAGATTGTGACCTTGAGGAACATTACCATTTGCTTCTCAGTAAAACGAGATGCCATCTGCCAATTCATTCTTCCACAGAACATGACTTCATTTCTAAGATAAAAGTGGGAAAGTTTCTGCAGAAAAGCTGGTCAATAGAAATGAGGATATATTGAGCCCCTGGGGAGAGGGATGGGGAATCTTAGAGCCTGGGGCCCAAATGTGGCTCCTCCAAGCCCCTCTATCTACCCATTGGGACTCTCCCCAAACTACACCCTTCTCTCCAGGCCAAGCCCTTCACTGGCTCTGCTTTCTACTGTCCTTGAATCCCCCCTAAATCAAAGGTATGAACTCTGATCATACCTTTTGCTTGTATGGATGGAGATTACAGAAGGGTATACGTGAGTGTGTCTTTCTGTGTGTAGAAACTAGCCTACCACACAAAGGTAAAATTTATATTAATTACTCCACCCATGATTGGCATATGGCTCCCAGAACATTGCCTAGAAGGAAATGCGGCCAATAATAATAATAATAATAATAATAACAACAACAACAACAACAACAACAATAACAATAACAATAACAATTTATACCCCACCCATCTGGCTGGGCAGCTCCCAATTGAATATTAAAAACACAATACAACATTAAACATTAAAACCTTCCCTAAACAGAGCTGCCTTCAGATGTCTTCTAAAAGTCAGATAGTTGTTTATTTCCTTGACATCTGCTGGAAGGGCGTTCCACAGGGTGGATGCCAGTACCGTGAAGGCCCTCTGTCTGGTTCCCTGTAACCTCACTTCTCGCAGTGAGGGAAGCCCTAGAAGGTCTTTGGAGCTGGACCTCAGTGTCTGGGCTGAACGAAGGGGGTGGAGATGCTCCTTCAGGTATACTGGGCCGCGGCTGTTTAGGTCTTTAAAGGTCAGCACCAACACTTTGAATTGTGCTCGGAAATGTACTGGGAGTCAATGTAGGTCTCTCAGGACGGGTGTTATATGGTTCTGTTTCTGATGCAGATGTGAGTACTTTGGATTCAAAACAATATATTCTCAAAGTCTAGTGCTGGTCGAACTGCAAGAGGTCAGGTTTTGTGGTCTGTGCAACGTTAGAAGAGATCGGCCAATTCAGGCCAGAGAGCTACTTTGGTTTTAGCAATGTGCTGAATTTATTTACGTACAAGAGAGGTGCTTAATGGTTCCATGTTGTATTTTATTTGATACATAGATAGCAAACAGCTTTAAGAAAAGCTTTTCTGGAAAAGTAGTATACTAGATAACCCTTAGGATCCCTTCCAACTCTATAATTCTATGGTGATAACTGAGGACGATGGTAATAATACTACATGATCCGTATTAGGGGCCCAAATGCTGCTTTTTGTAGACCATTTGCAAGCATGTGATTCAAAAACACCTAGTTTGATATAAAGAACTAAGCATGTTGTGACCAACTGATATTGTGATGTTTACTTGCAGGACTGAGGTAAAGTTAACCAGGCTGGGAGCAGCTGCCAAATTTAACAGCACTAGATTTCCCAAAACTGATGTTTCCCTGGCTCCTTGATTCTCCCTGTAACTACATGTTTGTTTCCCCTTTTCTTTTTTAAAATCTTCACCTTTTCCCAACCCCAAAATTCAGCAAGTCAGTTTTGAAAGTAGAATTAGAATGAAAACTTGGGGGAATCAATCTTGCACTTTCCTCTTAAGCTTGCTAGCATTTTAATCATCCTTATATTTTCAGCATATGCAAATCCCAGTCCTCTAAGGGGGGCGGGATTCACGAAAGGTAAGAAAAAATCAAATCCAACTGTCTTGATCATACAACCAACTATCTCTGTTTAAAATATTTCACCCAACATGAGAGAGAGGGAGAGAGAAAAAACACAGTTCTGAGTACCATTTATGTCATGTGGGTTTTCTCTTTACAGTGAAACTAAGAAACTGTTGTAACCACTTAAGGGGAGGGAAGGAGGACTGGAAAAAGCCAAGTGTAGTAGCTGAATAATTTGGTCTCTATTTTGAAGCTCAGTCCATACCCATTGTGGTTTCTGCTCAAGCTTCTATTAGTTTCGGTGAACAAATTTAATTCTGCTATCTAATGCATTAGTTAATTCAATTTACCCAATTTCTCCCATTGCTGTTGGATGAGAAAAAGTCAAACCTAATACAGATGGACTGCAAATGCCTTGGCCTCTCAAACAATTCCCGTTTCCCCTGTAGCTTAGATTTAACCTAAGTAGATAATGCAGCAGAGGACTGGATATATTATTCATGTATTAATAGCAGCAACAACAACAATCCAATCAAGTATCACAACCCAGTTGCCAGGCAATGACAATGAAGACAGCCTCTGCACAAGAGATAAGTGGACACAGTGAAATTAATGGGTATGGATAGCTGCAGACACTAAGTAACACATATATGTCTTCCCTAAACAATCTGAGATGCTGCAATCAAGTTAATTGAAACGTACAGTCCAAAAGACAATATAAAACCATAATGGTATGTGCCTATTAAGAAAATATCTGTTAGTGCTTTGAGCTGCCTTATTTTTTAAAAAGCAATAAAAAAGTCCTCCCCCCCCCAACCAAAAAAAAAATCATGCAGCTTCATCTTGCAATTGCTTCAAATTAAGGACAGTCCGAAAAGCTAGCAAGGAGACTGCTTGGGATGGAACATAAATTAAAACCCCATTTATTCAGAACCAGATGTCCTTGATGCTTTGCAGAAATCACAGGAAGACACTTTGCAAATTCCAAAACATCCTAGCAAAGCTGCAGGGAATGGCTCTCTGCCAGTGCCTAGGATCTGGCTCATCATAGTGGTAATTGCTTCTCACTTCTCCTGGGTGGTAGGAAGTCCTAGAAGGAAGCTCACTGCAGGATCAGCTCCAGGTTTTTGACAGCCTGTTGCAAGGTCTGCTCCCAAGGTGTACTGGTGATGTTGACCCATAGGCAGTGCAGAAAAACCTCGGAACAGGAGAAAGGTTTCTGTCCCTCAGGGACAGATGAAAGGAATCAGGCAGGAGAGCTGGGCATAGCTGATGGACAGGCAAGGCCAATGCTGCCTGTTACCTAAGTCAAGGGTAGAAAACCTGCAGCCCTCCAGATGTTATTTGACCACAACTCCCTTCATCATGGCCCATTGGTCATGATGGTTAGGGCTGATGGGAGTTGGAGTCCAGCAACACCTAGAGGGCCACAAATCCCCCTTCCCTGACCAAGCCTGCCCCTGAAGCTTTTATACACCTACTAGATCGGGGGGCGGGGGTCACAATAGGCTCCCTGGGAATGTGGAGTCATTCTAGAGCAGTGTTTCCCAAATGTGGGTCTCCAGCTGTTTTTGGACTACAACTCCCATCATCCCTAGCCAGCAAGACCAGCGGTCAGGGATGGAGACCCAAGTTGGAGACCCAAGTTTGGGAAACACTATTCTAGAGCATGGGAGGACATCATAGCCCTGGGAACTGTCTGATGGGCAGGTTTGAGTGGATTCATAGCCGAGAAGAGTAGAGATTCATAGATTCCCAGCTGTAGCCCTGCTAGTTCCTGACAGTAGTGGAAGCAATGGACTACTGTGCCAAACTGTGTAATATCTGGTTAAGTCAGGATGGATTCAGCACAGTGAGATGCTGCCTCCAGCAGAAGGAGAATTTGACCAGCCAGGATTACAAGCAGCAACTGTGCCTGGATTTATATGAGCCAAATGTCCATGTGCAATCATAAAGAGGCACATTTAAACAAGGTGCTTGCCAGTAACATTAATCTCCCATGTTACCTCCTAGGGAAGCTAATGTGTTTCAAAAAAGAAGGAGGAAATAGTCAAACGTGATTTCAGCCACACCAAGCCCTTACTGACAGCCCACTACAAGTGTATTTTAAGTCTCCTTAATGTAAGCAATTAGGCACCTTTCACATGCATGCCACTTTATCCATTACAAGATCACCTAATTGCAAAATTATGCTTCCGATCTGAATGCAGAAGGGGTGCAGATGTTTTGCCCACACATTAACATATTCCACAGGTAAATGGCAGTGTACGAAGCAGATGGCAAGTTCAAAGGGCACTCCAAGAATGCTGGTGGCTCAGAACGCCTGTGTAGTCAACTGAGCCAACCCCAGTTCAGCATCATTTGGAGTTGCCAGCCTGCTATTGCACGAGGACAGAATGAAGCCCTTAGGGAAGGCTCACAGCCCAGCGGCAGACAGTGTGCCTTGCATGCAAAATGTCCTGAATTCAATGCTGAGTTACGGACCATAAAAGGGCAGCTTCCTGAGGAAATTTTAAAGACGTGTTGCAAAGTTTGCATGAACAGAAAGAAAGTATCAGTGTGACTAGATAGCGTTCCATGTGACCAGATGCTAACACTAAAAATAGCAAAGAGTCTGTGCTGACTTAAATACTTTTAAAAAAAGAAAGAAAAGCAGCTGCTAAAAGAAAGGTGTTGCCATCACTTTAGTATCTAAATCACTGGAAGAAATAGTTCCATTCTACACTGCACTGGTCAGGCTGCATCTGAAGTACTGGGCCCCATTCTGGACTCAGTATCTTAAGGAGGATGCTGACAAACCAGGGTGTTATGTATTAAGTTTGGATCCTAGAATAATAGGCAGGTAGGATCCTAGAATGCAGCAACCTGATTGCCTTCAGGAGCAGCCCAATCAGACCCCAGGAGGAAGTTAATCAGCCTATTAGGCCGGTAGGATACTAGGATGCAAGAACTGATTGGGCTGCTCCTGCAGGCTCCAGGAGGGACGCATAATCAACCAATCAGACGGTACTCTTTGGGTAAATAATGTATATAAAGCCTGAGGTTCAGGGGGGAATTCAATCACTGTTCCTATGAGCTGAAATAAAGAGCATGAAATTACTACTCAACTCCGAGTATATTTCACAGAGCATGTCCAAAGGAGGACGAACAAGATGGTGGGAAGTCTGGAAACTATGTGCAACAAGGGATGGCCAAAATAACAAGGTATGCTTAGCCTGGAGAAAAAATAAGTTTAAGGGGAAACATGATAGAGGTCTTCAGATAACTAAAATGCTGTGAGACAAACATGCACGCCCCCATCTCTTTTCATGGAACAACAGGCCAGGTGGTGCAAAATCACATGTTTGGAGCATTTCGGTTTAAATAAGTTTTTGCCTCTGGAAATTGATGCTGAAATAAGAGGGCCAAGCCTTGAAGATGCCAAGGCTCCCTTCATAAAATATAATGGGCTCTTCTTCAGGAGCATTAGGCATTCTTCTCAATGCACAGGAGCTAAACAGAAGATTCATGTGTTTGTAACGTTCAACGTTACATATAACTAATTTTAAGACTGTTCTGCAGTGAAGCTTTGAAACTTATTCTTGGAGTGGAAGGCTCATTTATATCTATACGTGATCAGGAATTCTGCTGAACAGTTCTAATACCTTTCAGGGGCACTGGGAAAAGAAAACAATCAACGTTGGCGTGCATTTTGCAGGAAACGTACGGATGAACACTCAAATGCATAGCCACTGTGTACACAACAAGAGAATCCAAATTCTGCATGAAAAGCCCAAATTTATACATTCTGCAAATCAACACAGCTTGACTATGTTTGCCTATTTTATGCACCACTTATCCTGGTCCTGCTACTGTGGTGAGACAAGGAGATGCACAGAGCTCTGAAATCATGACTGTCAGATGTGCTGTACAACCTGCCTCTGGCAGACACAGCCCACGTGTGTCAAAATGTCTCTCTGGAGGCGCAAGCCTGGAAGCTTATCAACTTCAATGTCAAAGCTACTGATGAAGAATTCTACCTATGCCACAGAGCTGGCCCCTTGGGTCAAATGTGTCCCCTCCTATACAGAGCCAAACAAAAACACCTGACTTAGTCTCGTTTCCTGGCTGAAACACAGAACATAGGAACCCACCTCTCACCAAAACAGTCCATTGACTCATCAAGCTCTGCATTATGTACACTTCTAAAGGGTTTGACAGGGGTCTTTCCCTTTCCTGGATACCATGGAATTGACCTGGGACCTTTCATATCTCAACTTATTCTCCTTCCCAAAAGTACTGCCCTTTCTGTTAATAGTATCATTCCAGTAAGTGGGGCCTTCAGTGGACGGAAGCCATATTCCCTGTTGGAATGCTTTGCCTGTGGCAAATGCAGAGGCTGTCTTGACTCCATAGCCTGCCCTGCACCAACAATAATCAGCCAGGTAAAGTATTATGATCACAACTATCCGTTCCTTTTATTCCCGAGTCCAGCCTCGTGACAATTGCCCATACCAAGACAAAATGTGAGGAAGGAAAGCTAATCAAAATACCTTTCATTTCCTAGTGCACAGTGCAGCAATCCAAGGGTTAGAGTTGACTCATTGCACAACAGAGCAATTAACAGATATATCTCAAAGGCTGACACAGGACAAGCTAAAATAAATTGTTTGGGGATAAGAAGAGAATGTGCTTATAATTTTGATTATGCAAGTTGTCCTTGGCGTCATTAGAATTGCTCACATCTACTGTTGTACTTTCATCTCTTTTTTCCTATTTTCTTTCTTTCTTTTTAACAAAGACCTTTGTTTGAAAATAGATAATAAGAGTTGTTAGAAGCTGTTTACTTGTGGAAATAAGGGCACAATTAAGTGACAGCCAGTTTACTAATGGAAAATGAAATGTTTTTTCAGAGTGCAGATTGTGGCAGAATCAATTTTTCCCAGAAAGGCTGAAAAGCAAGCGTAACAGTCAAAGGCATACACGAAAGCAACAAACTAGTAATGTGGTTGGGTCCAGCTCCAACAAACATTCCCCTCCCCCATCTGCTCATTAACCTTTGCTCAGTCAGTCAGTCATTTTCTTTGTGCTTCATTGATCATTTTTAAAAATGCATTCTCATAGGTCTGTAATGCAAGGCTTCATTATACCTGTGCTTTCTTCACTTGGTGATCACAATACAAAGCGGCGACTCACATGTGTGAATGCCCATCCCATCCAACAACAAAGGCAGAAATGATTTTGCTTGCTTAGAGCAGTCTTTCCTAAACTTGGGCCTATAGCTATTTTTGGACTACAATTCCCATCATCCCTACCCAGCAGGACCAGTGGTCAGGAATGATGGGAACTGCAGTCCAGAAACAGCTGGAGACCCAAGTTTGGGAAACACTGGTTTAGAGCATTGGCATCACACCTTTCTAGGGAAAAAAATAACTTAAGCACCTTGATTTAATTTTTTTTTTTTTTAAATCATTACAGTGGTATCTCAGGTTAAGAACTTAATTCATTCTGGAGGTCCGTTCTTAACCTGAAACTGTTCTTAACTTGAGGTACCACTTTAGCTAATGGGACCTCCTGCTGCCGCTGAGCGATTTCTGTTCTCATCCTGAAGCAAAGTTCTTAACCCGAGGTACTATTTCTGGGTTAGTGGAGTCTGTAACCTGAAGCGTCTGTAACTTGAAGCATCTGTAACCCAAGGTACCACTGTACTGGTCATTTTAATCCATCATGAAGTATTGATACATCTAGCCCCAAATTATTGTAACCTACCGATTATAGATATATATACACACATACAGATATGGATTTTTTCTTTTCTTCAACTGCCTATCAAGCATTTACAATGATAGCAGCCTGGAATGGTATCTAGAAGCAACATCCAAAGAAATCCCACTGGAAAATGTTTTTATATGGAGTGTGCATTGAAGTTGGACAAATCCTGAAATAAAATGAGGTGCCTTGGTGTGATTCTGGGGTTGTGTAAGGTGTAATGGGATCTGCATGAAGTGCCCTGAATTGAAGCAGGAACCCTCAACGTGTCACATGATTCCTCTGGATTTTCAGCTTCTAGGGTTTCCTGGGAAAAAACCTCAACAACTTTTGGGGTGTCCTGGTTTTTACTTTTTGAAATATGGCAACCCTACACATGGCGTCAGAATGTTTTCAATTAAAAGCAAAACTAATGTCCCCATATAACATAGGAACTATGAAGCTGTTTTATACAGTCAAACCTCTGTTGTCAAATGTAATCCGTTCTGGAAGCCCATTCGGCTTCCAAAATGTTTGACAACCAAGGTGCAGCTTTTGATTGGTTGCAAGAGCTTCCTGCACTCAAGCAGAAGCCATGTCAGATGTTCAGCTTCCGAAAAATGTTTGAAAACCAGAACATTTACTTCCAGGTTTTTGGTGTCCGGGAGCTAAAACATTCCAAAATGGAGGCGTTCGGGATCTGAGGTTTGACTGTATTGAGCAGCCTATTGGCCTACCTTGCTCAGTATTTTCTACTTTCCAGAGTTTCAGGCAGGAAGTTTCTCCCAGCACTTCCTGGAGATACTGGGGATTGAACTTAGGACCTTCTGCACCCAAGGCAGATGCTCTAAGACTGAGCCATAGCCTTCCCTATGGGAGCCAGTGTGGTGTGGTGGTTAAGAGTGGTAGACTCATAATCTGGTGAACCGGGTTCACATTCCCTCTCCTCCACATGCAGCTGCTGGGTGACCTTGGGCCAGTCACACTTCTTTGAAGTCTCTCAGCCTTACTCACCTCTCAGAGTGTTTGTTGTGGGGGAAGAGGGGGAAGGAGAATGTTAGCCGCTTTGAGACTCCTTAAGGTAGTGATAAAGCAGGATATCAAATCCAAACTCCTCCTTCTCCTCCTCCTCCTCTTCCCCCAACAGTCTGATGGGACCATGGTATACTCAATTTCCCCAGAACGCCCACCTTCCAGAGAGGAGTAAAATGTTTTGCTGGAAAGCAAGAGGCAATATCCAAAGGCAACCCCCAAAATACACACACATACACAAACCAAAATTTGTATAAGGAAAAACACTATTGAGGGGAGAGAAAGGGAGAGATCTTTTATGACCACCAGGTTTAGCTTGCAATCAGAGAGATGCTCTTACCCAGACTCACCAATCCCAATGCATTGGAGAAGGGTAAGGTGGAGCGCCGTTGTGACTGACAGGTCTAGCTTGTAACCAGAGGGGAATATTTGGGTAAGTGCTTTGAGGAAAAGAAACAGGCTGCAAATGGGCATTGCAGTGATGGCAAAGTGTGCCCTCCACCCCTTACATGGTGCAGGCCTAGGCCTCAGTGAAGTGGATAGCACAGGGGAGTCAATAAAACCCACACCAGGCTCTAAACTCTCTTGGTGACTCTGAGTAAACCATCTCTTGGTCTGATCATTTAACAAAGACAACATGAACTTTTTGAGAATGGTGCTCTACCATATCAACATGCATGCAAGCACGCGTGCGAGTGTGCACACACATGCACATGCACATGCACACACACACATGTATTTGCAAAAGAAGGCCCATGTCAGTTCTTGAAGGGGTGGCTAACACCCCAGAGGACAGGATCACACTTCAAAATGACCTTGACAGATTAGAGAACTGGGCCAAAACAAACAAGATGAATTTTAACAGGGAGAAATGTAAAGTATTGCACTTGGGCAAAAAAAAATGAGAGGCACAAATACAAGATGGGTGACACTTGGCTTGAGAGCAGTACATGTGAAAAGGATCTAGGAGTCTTGGTTGACCACAAACTTGACATGAGCCAACAGTGTGACGCGGCAGCTAAAAAGGCCAATGCAATTCTGGGCTGCATCAATAGGAGTATAGCATCTAGATCAAGGGAAGTAATAGTGCCACTGTATTCTGCTCTGATCAGACCTCACCTGGAGTACTGTGTCCAGTTCTGGGAACCACAGTTCAAGAAGGACACTGACAAACTGGAACGTGTCCAGAGGAGGGCAACCAAAATGGTCAAAGGCCTGGAAACGATGCCTTATGAGGAACGGCTAAGGGAGCTGGGCATGTTTAGCCTGGAGAAGAGGAGGTTAAGGGGTGATATGATAGCCATGTTCAAATATATAAAAGGATGTCACATAGAGGAGGGAGAAAGGTTGTTTTCTGCTGCTCCAGAGAAGTGGACACGGAGCAATGGTTCCAAACTACAAGAAAGAAGATTCCACCTAAACATTAGGAAGAACTTCCTGACAGTAAGAGCTGTTTGACAGTGGAATTTGCTGCCAAAGAGTGTGGTGGAGTCTCCTTCTTTGGAGGTCTTTAAGCAGAGGCTTGACAACCATATGTCAGGAGTGCTCTGATGGTGTTTCCTGCTTGGCAGGGGGTTGGACTCGATGGCCCTTGTGGTCTCTTCCAACTCTATGATTCTATGATTCTTCTCTCTTTCAAGCAGAGTGAATTAGCAAATTGCCGTGGCTGTGCTGCTTGAGCTTTACTTTCTGTGAGGGAATTGGCTCTGCCTTGAAGAAGAAGAAAAGAGCCCAAGGCAACAAAAACTGGCTAAATGCAACATAAAGAGGCTGTAAAATAATGTGAACAGGTGTCCCTGGAAGTCTAAAAGATCTCCTGGTTATTTCGCAGAGATCCTCCCCCCTTCCAAATTGCATTTAACATTTCTGCTTAAAGAGCGTCAAGAGGGCACTCTTTTTCCATTCCTTATACTGCTGTCCTTGGAGAGAAAGAGGATATGTTTCCTGTGAGAGAACATCTCTTTGTTTTCAGTCTTTCACCGTCTGGTAACGAAGAACTTTGAAAAGTATACTTAATGCTTTCAGTATCATAAAGAGCTATGCCACAGCACACTGCACCACTGCCGGTTGATGATGCTATAATCAAGGTTGCAATGGTTAACCACCTTAGAAGCATCTGCTGAAAGGCAGGCCAGAAATTATTCAAACCAACCATAAAACAGGCTTCTCCCACCCAGTGTCCTCCACACAGTTTGGCGCACAACTCCCCCACCCCCTGACCATTGACTATGCTGGCTGGAGCTGATGGGAGTTGTAGTTCAAATCTTCTAGAAGACATCTAGATGTGCCCCTGTTTTCCAGGGACTCCCCCGGATTTACAGAAGCTGTCCCAGTTTCTGATTTGAACCCAGAATGTCCCACTTTTCCTTAGGATGTCCCTCTTTTCATTGGATGGTATGGAGTTATGTGACCACTGGGACAAGGAGATAAGTAACTACACAACCTTAGAAGACATCTGAAGGCAGCCCTGTATAGGGAAGTTTATAAATGCTTATGGTTTTATATATGTTTGAAGCCATCCAGAGTGGGTGGGGTATAAATAATTTAACAACAACAGCAACAGTAACAGTAACAACAACAACAAATATGACACCCCTGTTTTCATTGGTGAAATGTTGGAGAGAGTTGTGTTGTAGAGAAAGGACTGGACAGATAACTTTCTAATTCATCTCAGAAAGCTTTTTCCCTGTATTAAGAATGAGGAAGCAGGGAGATTTTTCAATCCCTGCTAATCATTCTGAATATGGGACTGTGTTGTACTTACAGACAGATTCTGCTGGGGTTACTGAATTAAACCCAGTTAGTTTGCTGGGTGGAATCCTAATCCAGTTTGCCATCTGTAGAATTTGTTGCATCGGCAGAGGACAGGGAAGAGTATCGTTTTGCTTACAAAGCACTTTGGGGGCAATGGAGTTGGGGGGAGGTGTTACAAAATCACAACCTATCTTCTCCCCTTGCTCTCTGCAGATATTCCCAAAAGGTTAACTCTCATTGTGCAGAGAACGTTAACACACCATTTGGATAGATGCTTAAAAGGATGCAGTTGAATCATTAAAATAACGAATGATACACCCATCTACAACCACCTGTACAGCTTCTCCCAGAAGATTCCCCAAAACCATGCTGTGCTACCTCAGTTACTAATGGCTCATGCATGAGCACACAACAATGTTATCTACAGCAACATGCTCTTGTCCACCTGATTTTTCATGCACTTACCTTCTTTGTTATATTTTCCGTAATTACTTTCTCTGTGTGTGAAATCTAGGACTGTTAACCAGCTAAGGGGTTTTTGTTGAGCAAACATCTGCTTTTTGATCAACTGAATGAAAATCACTATGCAAATCTTAATGTTTAGTGCCTTTTTAAAGAGACCACAGCATGCTGCACATATCTCTGAATTTGATAAACAAAGGCCAGATAAAAAGCCATAATTAATATGTGTGGCTTTTTTTTCATCTTGTTACAGTAACACACACAATACTGGGCTCTCCAAACTTGGGTCTCCAGCTGTTTCTGTACTACAGTTCCCATCATCCCTGACCACTGGGGTCCTGCTAGCTAGGGATGGTGGGAGTTGTAGTCCAGAAATTGCTGCAGACCCAAGTTTGGGAAACTCTGCACAAGAACAATAGACTGAAATACAAACTAATGTGTCCTTAGCCTGTCACCTCACAACATTTGCCTTCATTAGTTCAAATGTCTTTTACCACCATTTAGAGTTGATTAAGGGTACAAACCAGTCCTAATTGTCTTGCACATCCTGATCCACTTAAATGAACAGGGCAACTGCCCATCATGACTACCTTGTGCACTGTGTTATCCTAAACACTGATCAATCAAAGGTGGTGCTATAAAATGTCATGGCTAACTGCTGTATTCTGTACATATTTCATTTACATGTTATT
This sequence comes from Podarcis gaigeae, assembly GCF_964106915.1. Taxonomy (NCBI): domain Eukaryota; kingdom Metazoa; phylum Chordata; class Lepidosauria; order Squamata; family Lacertidae; genus Podarcis; species Podarcis gaigeae. Next base: position 25,427,079 of record NC_139681.1, on the reverse strand, counting down.
ACTGTTTTTCTTGGGGACACGGGTGGCGTTGTGGGTTAAACCAGAGAGCCTAGGGCTTGCCAATCAGAAGGTTGGCGGTTCGAATCCCTGCGACAGGGTGAGCTCCCATTGCTCAGTCCCTGCTCCTGCCAACCTAGCAGTTTGAAAGCACATCAAAGTGCAAGTAGATAAATAGGTACCGCTCCAGCGGGAAGGTAAACAGTGTTTCCGTGCGCTGCTCTGGTTCGCCAGAAGTGGCTTAGTCATGCTGGCCATATGACCCAGAAGCTGTACACCGGCTCCCTTGGCCAATAAAGCAAGATGAGCGCCCCAACCCCAGAGTCGGTCACAACTGGACCTAATGGTCAGGGGTCCTTTTACCTTTACTGTTTTTCTTACAAGCTTTGACTCCACAATACGGGGGGGAAATGGGATCATGACAATGGCATCATTATCAGTTAAGAAAATGACAGAATCTACCACTAGCTTATACAAATGACTTTCCTTGAGGTCAGCACTGCACCCAGGTACAGGTCAGACTGGATCTGGTCTCATTCAATTTTGCATTTGTTTCTTCGTTTTTCTGTATACATTAACCTTCCATTAAAAAAAGAAATCTGGGTGAGATGAAAATCCATGTGTAATATATACTTTTCTCTCCATGTACACATTTCTAAACACATTTTTGATGTATTGGGGTACATTTTTTGAGCCTAGAACTGTGTTGCAAAATCTGGAGGTGTGAAGTCTGAAGGATAATGGCATATTCCAATCTGCATATTGGTCTGGGTGTTTGCGTGTGCAGATCAGGTTAGTTTGCCTTGGGATTGACAGCAAGAGAATTCCTCAAGCATCCCTACACCCTGGGCAGTGAATATACATAGCAGAACAGCCTGCTTGAGTCAGACTTCCTTAATGACTATGTGGCCCATGCCTCCATGCCTGAGCAGTTATGTAATTGTTCTCTTTAGCCTGTGACCTGATGACAAGCTTAGATGATGTGAGCGAATGTGACATGGTCCATCCCCCTTTCCCCCTAATTCTCCAGGGATTACAGAATCAAGCCTGGCAGTGTTTCAGAGTAGCCAAGCCTGACAATTCAATCTGGTTGTTGCAACCTCGGAAATCCTACCATGTGTAGGATGTTACTGAGATGGAGAGGGGAAGGGGGGTAGAGGAGGAAATGGGGGCGGGGGCGGGGGCAGGGAGGAATAGAAAACACGCAGGGTTGAGAGAGACGGCCTAGCAAAGAGCATTGCAATAAACAAGAGCAGCGGCAGTTTGCACACCAAAACTATGAAACACCCATTCACATCATTTGAGAACCCTTACAGATGGAAAAGTAATCTCCAAATTGAGTTTCTAATATGCATGGCTTCACATTTAATTACAAGCGAATCAGGTAATAATAATTGCATGCTAAGCGGCAATTTAAAATGTATTGGCATCAAAGAGCGATACAAAATGCACTGACTCCATTGCGAATTAAGACAATATTACCACTCTTAGGATGCTTGTTTTGTGCTGGAAACAAACAAACACACTATTAGCACTCCTGCTGCTGCTCCTATTCATCATAGTAAGGCCAACTTGTTATTTTCATGAAGGAGCATCCTCAGGACATGCTACAGCTGAACTTTTCCCCTCCCACCCTGGCCACCAAGGTGATCTAGCATCAACTGCCTTGTGAGAAAAATCCTGCTGTGTTTTTTTTTTATATTGGAACTGCCAGTGCTATTTTTCTAGAAAAAGAGGTGCCGGAGCTCACCACGAACTTCTTCTTTGTTCTCTCAGAAAGGCAATGGCACCCACCCAAGAAGTGCTGGAACTGAGCTCTGGTGAGTTCCGGCTGGAAAAAAAGCCCTGGGTATTGTTCAGTGGGTGTTTAAAACATGTAAATGAATGTTACTCCTAAGCTACCTTGGTAGGATTTCTATCCTGAAAGGCAGAAAATAAAGAACTGGAAGGAAAACATTCAGCACACACTAATGCCTTTGGTCTTGCCTTTGCCAAATCTGGCATCTTGACCATCAGCCAGACCCTCTGCTTCTGGCCCATTTGAGTCTCACTTGCCTGTGCCAGAATCAGGATCCTTGCAATATCCTCTGGTAAGGCTAGTGACAGCCCCAGTGCTAAGCCCATCCATTTGAGACTCCATGTGCTTGAGCACTTCTGCTTTTAAAGAAGGCAGCAGAAGCACCAATTTGCTATTGATGTGACACTGTCCCCTAACAGTCTCTGCACTCCTCCAGATAAATAGCACACCCTGAATCATGGCTGGGAAAAGGCTCTGACTATAGTAAAGTAGGTGATACTTTATAGACTCTGAGAACCTCCTCTCTCACACACACAATAGAGTCATTTTACTTCCTAGTCTCTGTATTCCAGAGTGGGTCATAATTGGTCTATGGAAAGGAGGATATAAAAATAAATACTACCTCCACCTCTCTGGAAACAATGGGCTGTATCCAACAAAGTCAGAATAGGCCCACTGAAATGAATGAGCCTAAGTCAGTCATGTCCATTAATTTCAATGGGTCTACTCTCAGCAGAACTAACATGGGGTACATACTTACGTTTCTCATTTTGAGATTTTTCTGAGCAACGGTGATGTCACTCAAACAACCTCTGTGCCACAGGACATACAGGGCAAGGGACGAAAACTCTTTCTGACAAAACTAGGAAAACCCCATTCTAGTTTCAGAACTCTGTTAGGGAGATCCATCCATCACCGTCTTTAAAAGTGACACTTCCCAGGAAAAGCCTGCATTGCAGTATAACAGATGGAGAGCGCCCACCTTATTTATAACAGTGCACTGCAAACACATGGCAGGATACAGATGTAGCCGATCAAATATTTTTGCCATGAGGAAGGAACACAGCTCTTTCCAGCTTATTACATGGAACAGTGATTGCAAGCGATAACAAAGAAAATAAAATCCTTTTTTGAAAGAGGAAAGAATAGCCTCAAAGCACATGGGCGCCCATGCGCCACATGCGCATGTTTACATGCACACAGAGAGCAAATATATAAAACCACTTCCAAGATCATGTTATCTTTAAACTGATTAAGCCTTACAAGCTTTGTACAGTTCATGAGGAAAACTCACATGCCTCTGCAGAGTAGCTATTTTAACATGACGACAGAAGGCCTCTTATTCGTGTGCAGAATGAACATTAACAATCTCTCTTCCCACAAAGAAATGACAGCTGCAGAATGCATATTGTGTACTATTATGAATTGGATAATCATTTTTTTTTTAAAAAAATGGAGAGTGAAACTTCAAACTGATTAATTGTAAATGGATTTTCTTTGTACATGAGTAGATAATTATGACAGAGCATCTCAAATAAATACAATAGAGGATTTCAATCTCCTTACCCCTCCCCAAGTTAAAAATCTCTCCTGTTGACTTTTCACTGAAAGGATGACTAAAGCTATTTCTTTCTTTTCTTAAAGGAGGCAGAATCACAATCCCACATACAAATCTCCCAGATTCATTAACGTTCAATCTAGAAATGATGGAAGTAATCCTCTGTGACAAGAAAACACAAGTGGAGGGTGTAGAAAAGAGGACTGTGGCTCCCAGTTTTTGTTGAGCATGTTTCTTGACAAACACGGGAACTTGCTCCTGGTTGCTTATTTCAGGTGGCCCCAAAACAAAGCTTTGCATTCTGCAAATGCAAAAAGTCTTCCATTTCTGGAAAGAGTAGAAAGATTTCATTGAGGAAAGTAGCTTTGGCAGGACAGCACTTTCTTTCAAAAGATCACTGAATTAAATCTTAGAAGCAGTGAACTTCACCCACTTTGAAGAAGGATAGAGCCATACTCCTCCTATAGAAAATCCCGCTATTATCTTGATAAAAACGACTTTGATTCAAAGTCTACTCAAGGACCTTTATTCCTAGGCTTAAGAAGTTGGGGTACAGTAGAGATAGAAATTCTCAGAAGGGTCTCTTTAAAGCAAAGTGGGTTTCTGTGGTGTGTGCATGTCTTGGCACGCTTTCAAAATATGGGACCTGTTCACACACCTTTGTGGAGAACGACGAGACATATCTGCAGTTGTTCTCCTGGTAGAAAGGAAGGAACATAAGATTAATTGGCCACCTTGAGGCAGTGAAGAGGGGGGAAAGGAATAGTTGAAACAAATATGTAAGGGTGAAAAATGGAAAGAGATTAACCTCCTTGGCTCATATATCCATCACTGCAGCTAGCCATGCCGGTCTGTCACAGTGATGCAGTGGTATTTTATTTTAAACATCTGGAGGTACATGAGAGGATCTGGGAAGGATCCTACAGCTCAGGAATTTTGTCTGTTAGCCCTCAGAAATGTCTGAAATTCAGCTGCAATCACTATGCTCAGCTAGCTACAGAGAACAGGTTTTTCCTCTGCTTCAGACCTGCAAAATGCTTTCTAGGGAGCCACTGTGTTGTGCTTGCTATGAGTGTCTGGCTTGGACTAGGGAGATCTGGGTTTAAATCCCCATTCAGCTATGAAGCTCACTGGGTGACACTGACACACTCCTCTCTCAGCCTAACTTATTTGACAGGATTGATGTGAGGATAAGATTGGGTGGGGGGGAAAGGACTCAGTTCACTGCCTTGAGCTCCTTGGAGGAAAGGAAAGTAGAAATGAAATAAATTGACACACAGAGAAGGGGGCTATTTTTTTGGTCCTCTGCTTTGCACATCCATACATGGGACATCCATGTGGTCATCCCTATGCATGGTAAGCAAACCTGTTTTCAAATAATAATAATAATAATAATAATAATAATAATAATAATAATAATAATTTATACCCTGCCCATCCATCTGGCTGGGTTTCCCCAGCTACTCTGGGCAGCTTCCAACAAAATATTAAAACACAATAGTCTATTAAGCATTAAAAGCTTCCCTAAACTGGGCTGCCTTCAGATGTCTTCTAAAAGTCTGGTAGTTGTTTTTCTCTTTGATATCTGGTGGGAGGGCACAGGAAGTTGGTAACTGGGATCCCTGCGTGGAGAAACCACCTTGCATATCACGTACAGTGGTACCTCGGGTTACATACACTTCAGGTTACATACGCTTCAGGTTACAGACTCCACTAACCCAGAAATAGTACCTCAAGTTAAGAACTTTGCTTCAGGATAAGAACAGAAATCAGGCTACGGCGGCGCGGCAGCAGCAGGAGGCCCCATTAGCTAAAGTGGTGCTTCAGGTTAAGAACGGACCTCGGAACGAATTAAGTACTTAACCCGAGGTACCACTGTACATTGAAGAGGGGAGGGATGTATGCCATCCTTGCTAAAGTGTATGAACCAGGCCTATTGATGTGTCTGGTTAGATTGAAGTGGGCTGACTGCTTGTAAGACAACAATTATTTATGCTCTGAATCAAGCTGCTATAGAGAGCAGTTATAGTCTCCATTGCGTCGTAAACAGGGCGCATGCATTAAAAATGGAACGGTTCCCTGCCGGTAAATTCGGCTGTGTAATCAAGCCTTGCTTTTTGCCGCTCTTCAAATGTAGAAGGTGACTACAAATGGTAATAATAATAATAAAGGAACTGTGATGTTCACAAACTGGATTGCATTCTGCGACGTGAACATTGATATGCGTGTGGCAATGTTAACATTTGCAAGATTAGGAGAAACAGAGTCCACTTCGGCTACAATGTCTAATAAATAATACATAAAACGCAGCAGTGGCATCAACAACATAACTTTGTCGCGCTGAGCTGGGAGTGGGGGAATGCCATTGGAGAAATGATCTGGAGTTTCATGTTACTGTGGAATAAATGAGAAACTGGTGCCATTCTTTTTGCACCACCACTCTTGCTAATCCTACTACTACAGGGGTCCTATCCCCTCTGATGTGTCTGGGGGCAGCTCAGCAGCCTTGGTTTCCATAGACTCAGTAAGAAGCAAAGTTCAAGGTTTCCATTGCAGTTCAAGTTGCTCCATAAAGACCTCATTATTTTGTTCATAGTGGCAGCTCAGTCAACTATAGCAGGAGCTAGAAAACATGGTCTGATTTCTTGCTTACCAATTGGAATAGGCGTGTCTGGCACTGAGCTCTTAGAGAAAGGCTGGCTCATGTCCACACAGGGCTAGGGGTCAAGCCAAATCTGATGCGTTTGATCCAGCCCAAGTTTCAGAACACCTGATTGCTTCTGGAGCAAAAATCTCTACATAATTCAAAGACAGCAAAAAGTTGACAATTGGCGCAAATCAAAATACAGTGGTACCTCGGGTTAAGTACTTAATTTGTTCTGGAGGTCCGTTCTTAACCTGAAACTGTTCTTAACTTGAGGTACCACTTTAGCTAATGGGGCCTCCCACTGTCGCCGTGCCGCCAGAGCACAATTTCTGTTCTCATCCTGAAGCAAATTTCTTAACCTGAGGTACTATTTCTGGGTTAGCGGAGTCTGTAACCTGAAGCGTCTGTAACCCGAGGTAACACTGTAACATACAGTTCTCTTTTAGAATAGTCAAAGCCATTGAAATATAACTATTATCAAAAGGAATAAAACTGTAATCCAGCCATTAAGAACGAGTGTGTGTGAGCGCATGCACAATCATAATGGTTTTAATATATATATATACCAAACATAATTGGAACAACATAATTTTCTTCTGAAATCATCATAGGTTATCATTTCAGACTTAAATGCAGGAAGTGTTTTCAGAGTAGACAAAACTGCACTAATATGTATGAACAGTCCCACAGTACAAGGCAATGTTCCAGTCAATGACAGCTTAACAAGTCTTAAACAAGAAAAGGCTGGTGGTGATAGGGAGCCCTGTTAGTTCCTGGACCTCCAGCTCCTGCTGCTTTCTTTACTTCATTCCATCTCCCTCATCTCTCTTCATCCAAGCTTTACCTTCCATTCATCTTCCTGTCTCCACTTTGCTGTTTACTTTATCCCCACCACCACCTATTTCCCCACCAGGCCTGAGCTGGGCCAAGAGATGTATTCCTCTTATTGCTAGGGCACAGTGCCTAGCGTTGGCACCTGTATATCTTTTATTCCTGCCCCAAGCCCACAGCTACTTCTAGGCTGTCAGAGTTTTGGTGCTCCTCCTACTGTCTGTGTGGTACAGGTGAGACAGATGGAAAAGTCATCACCTCAGAGCTACTCATTGACAGCCATCTTCAAATATCTCAAGGGCTGTCCCATGGAAAAGGGAACCAAGTTACAGTGGTACCTCGGGTTAATAACTTAATTCATTCTGGAGGTGCGTTCTTAACCTGAAACTGTTCTTAACCTGAAGCACCACTTTAGCTAATGGGGCCTCCCCCTGCCACTGTGCCGCCGGAGCACGATTTCTGTTCTCATCCTGAAGCAAAGTTCTTAACCCGAGGTACTGTATCTGGGTTAGTGGAGTCTGTAACCTGAAGCGTCTGTAACCCAAGGTAAAGGTAAAGGTAAAGGGACCCCTGACCATTAGGTCCAGTCGTGACGAACTCTGGGGCTGCAGCGCTCATCTCGCTTTATTGGCCGAGGGAGCCGGCGTGCAGCTTCTGGGTCATGTGGCCAGCATGACTAAGCTGCTTCTGGAGAACCAGAGCAGTGCACGGAAACACTGTTTACCTTCCTCCCGGAGCGGTACCTATTTATCTACTTGCACTTTGACGTGTTTTCGAACTGCTAGGTTGGCAGGAGCAGGGACCGAGCAACAGGAGCTCACCCCATCGCGGGGATTCGAACCGCCGACCTTCTGATCGGCAAGTCCTCGGCTCTGTGGTTTAACCCAAGGTACCACTGTATTTTCTCCTGTTCTGGGGGATAGGACTCAAACCAATGGCTTCAAGTTACAAGAAAGGAGATTCCGATTAAACATCAGGAATAACTTTCTGACAGTTCAGAGGTTGTAGGCTCTCCCTCCTTGGAGGTTTTTAAGCAGAGGCTGGATGGCCATCTGTCGCGGATACTTTAGTTGTGATTCCTGCATCGCAGGGGGTTGAACTAGATAACTCTTGGGGTCCCTACCAACTCTACAATTCCGTGATTCTATGACCTATTTGTAATGGTCAATGTTTCTTTCCTTCTTCTAAACTGATGTTCTATATTCATACATATCTTAGATTTTTGTATGCTGCTGCCGCTTTGCCGTGCGTTTGTGGGGAGGGCTCTTCCCCCTGCAGGCCCACTCTCCATCAGGCCAGGGGGCGGGGCCCACGCTCACCACTGCCGCAGCTTTGGGGACACTAGTGCTGCTGCAGCGGTTGTTTGAAGTGTTTTTATATGTTTTAAACTGTTTTTATTTTTTGCTTTGTTGTACCACCATAAGCGGTGGTTTTTATCCATGTATTTTTATTTTGTTTTGGTTTATTTTGGGTTGGGGTTGGGTGGTTGTGGAGTGGTGTGGGGATTGGTTTTGTTTTCATGTAATTGTTTTTTATTTGTTTGCTTTTATATTCTGTAAATGGAGGCGAATATTAGGCTTGGGATTCCTACTGTGGAGGGGCGAGGGAGGTATGGCGGTGGGGGCAGATGTCATAGGCGAAGGGGATCGAGATATGGATATGCTCGTACCCCTTCCAATCTGCGCCCGATCCCGAGAGACGAGGGTAGGGTGAGCAAGGATTACTCACCTCCGTCACTGGTGTTGTGCAATGCCAGGTCTATAGGCAACAAAACCGCCACCCTGCGAGATTTCTTCACCTCGCAGGGGGTTGACCTGGCATGTGTGACTGAGACCTGGGTGCGCGAAGGGGATACTGTTACCTTACGAGAGATGGCGCCCCCGGGTTTCTCCGTCCTTCACCAGTCGCGGACTGTGGGCCGGGGGGGGAGGGGTGGCGTTATTAATCCGGGAAGATTGTTCTTGCAGGGCTCTACCATTGCCATCGATCCCCGGCATTGAATGTGTTGGCCTAGTGTGGGGCTCCGAGGTGAGCTTGGCTGTCTGGCTGGTGTACCGGCCACCTAGCGCACCAGCAGCCACCCTGTCAGGCCTGCTGGAGGCGGTGGCCGGCTGGGCCCTGGAGTTCCCTAACCTATTGGTATTGGGGGACTTCAACATCCATGCTGATGCCACTCCCTCCTCACAGGCTCTGGACCTGGTGTCTTCCATGGCGACACTAGGGCTCTCCCAGTTTGTTTCGGGCCCCACACATCAAGCAGGCCACACGCTGGATTTGATCTTTGGCATCGGTATAGATGTGATCATGTTTCCTTCGATGAAGGTGCCATGGTCTGATCACTATGCTCTGAAAGCCAGGATTGACGTTCCACCCCCACCCTGCTTGGGTGGCGAGCCAATTTGGGCTCGCCCGCAGAGGCTGATGGACCCTGATAGATTCCGTCAAGCCTTGCGGGACCTTTCTCCCCCTGGCGACTCATTGACTGAGCTTGTTGAGGCCTGGAATACCCAGCTCCTAGCAGCCATCAATGAGATCGCACCTAAGCGCCCTCTGCGACCCCGCAGAAACCGGGCTCCCTGGTTTACCGAGGAGCTCCGGAAAATGAAGCAGGACCTCAGACGGCTAGAGCGAGTATGGCGGAGTGCCCGTGACGGAGCTTCAAGAACATCTTATAGGGTTTTTATGAAAACCTATGAGATGGCAGTGAAGGCCGCTAAGAAGTCCTACTTCTCGGCCTCCATTGCATCCGCTAGCTCTCGCCCGGCGCAATTATTTAGTATAATTCGGTCTTTAACGTCCCTTGAAGGACAGCCAAATTTAAATAACAATTTGACACACAGCTGTGAGGCATTCGCGAGCTTTTTTGCGGAGAAGGTCTTGTTGCTCCGCCATGACCTCCCTGCCAATTTGGATACAATAAAGGAACTGGAGGCCCCTCGACTGTCCTCGGGTTCAGTATTAGACCACTTTGACTGGATATCCCCAGCCGATGTGGACAGACTCCTCCGAGCTGGAAAGCCCACCACCTGTCCTCTCGACCCGTGCCCGTCCTGGCTGATTAGAGCGTGTCCAGACGAGGTGCGGGCCCCCCTGGGGGATACCATCAATCTGTCCCTTGGCACCGGGACATTCCCAGGGGAACTGAAGGAGGCAGTGGTGCGCCCGCTCTTAAAGAAAACATCATTAGATCCTTTAGATCTATCCAATTACTGCCCAGTTTCGAATCTTCCATTCCTGGGTAAGGTGATTGAGAGAGCGGTTGGTGAACAGCTTGGTAGGTTTCTGGATGAAACATCAGCTCTGGATCCATTCCAGTCCGGCTTCCGCGCTGGTCATGGGACCGAGACGGCTCTGGTCGCCCTAACAGATGATCTCCGCAGGCAGCTGGATCGAGGCGGGTCGGGGCTGCTGATTCGTCTAGACCTGTCAGCAGCCTTCGACATGGTCGATCACGAACTCCTGGACCACCGCCTTGCCGACGTGGGGATCCAGGGCACAGTCCTTCAATGGCTGCGCTCGTTTCTCTCTGGTCGGGGACAGAGGGTGGCGCTTGGGGGGGAATTGTCATCCCGCCACTCCTTGGTGTGTGGTGTGCCCCAGGGTGCAATACTCTCCCCGATGCTTTTTAACATCTTTATGCGCCCCCTCGCCCAGCTTGTCCGGAGTTTTGGGCTGGGCTGCCATCAGTATGCTGATGACACCCAACTCTATCTGTTGATGGATGGCCACCCGGACTCGGCCCCAGACACACTGATCAGATGCTTGGAGGCTGTGGCTGGATGGTTTCGTGGGAGCCGGTTGAAGTTAAATCCTTCGAAGACAGAGGTCCTCTGGCTGGGACGGGACGACATGGGACTGAGGGGGCAACTCCCATCTCTTGCGGGGGTGCAATTAGTGCCAGCACCATCCGTTAAGAGTTTGGGTGTAATCTTCGATACCTCCCTCTCCATGGAGGCGCAGATTGCAGCTATAACAAAGGCGGCATTTTTTCATCTCCGCCAAGCTAAGCAGTTGGCTCCTTACCTCTCTCGCCCTGACCTAGCCACTGTGATCCACGCGACGGTCACCTCCAGACTGGATTATTGTAACTCGCTCTACGTGGGGCTGCCCTTGAGACTGACCCAGAAACTCCAGCGGGTGCAGAATGCCGCAGCGAGACTCCTTACGGGGTCTTCGCTTAGAGATCACATTCATCCGGTGCTATACAAGCTGCACTGGCTCCCGGTGGAGTACAGGATCAGGTTTAAGGTGCTGGTTTTAACCTTCAAAGCCCTATACGGCCTAGGGCCCTCGTACCTACGGGACCGCCTCTCCTGGTATGCCCCACAGAGGAACTTACGGTCTTCAAATAAAAACACCTTGAAGGTCCCAAGCCACAGAGAGGTTAGGCTGGCCTCAACTAGAGCCAGGGCTTTTTCGGCTGCGGCTCCAACCTGGTGGAACGCTCTGTCACAAGAGACAAGGGCCCTGCAGGACTTGACATCTTTCCGCAGGGCCTGCAAGACAGAGCTGTTCCACCTGGCCTTTGGTCAGGGCGCAGCCTGACTCCCTCCTTTGGCAATCTTTACAAGACTTTAGTTTATGGTTGCCATTAATTTTGATTTTAATTCATTTTTATAATGTTTTATAATGTTGTACTGTTTTAGTGTTGTTAGCCACCCTGAGCCTGGCTTTGGCTGGGGAGGGCGGGATATAAATAAAATTTATTATTATTATTATTATTATTATTATTATTATTATTATTATTATTATTTTGCAGTAAAATGTTTCTCAGTTTTTAACTAGAAAAATGAAAGTGCCAGCCTACTTATCTACAAATGAAAAGGTGCCTCTGTGTAGGATTCTAAAAGATTATAGATGTGAAATGCAATGCCGCATTTGGTATAAATGTACTGGGGAGATATCTTCTGTTTCATTTGTGCTTTATTACCTAACGCAGTGCCACATATGTTGAAATATCATTGTATGGGGTTTTTTAACCAGGGGAAAAAAGTGTTTTGTGAACTGATAAAAGCTGAACTATCAAAGTTGTCCTATATCACACCTAATATTTCTTTTCTTGAGGAAATAGCAGAGATAATAAAAGAGGAGGGAGAATGAATGGAGCCATTTAAAGTAGGCAAACAGCTCCACACAATCTCCTGACTAAAAAGAAGAGAGAGACTCCACGGGACTTACAGTTCTTCTCAGCAAGGAGGAGAATTGTAAGCAGGTTCATGACTAAAGAGTGGAATGAGCAGGGATTGCTGCCCATCAGCAATTAACGAAGAAGCAGACAACGCGCTTTCTATACAGACTATTGGTCGCACTCAGTAAGGCTGATCCACACCGCACATTAAAAACACATCCACATTTAAAGCACCTTGTTGGGGAATGCAGAGTGCTCATTCAACATACCAGCGGAGTGTGCCAATGGAACAGAAACACACCAGGCAGTTCTAGGTAGGATCAGTCCCTTTACTGTCAGTATAATGCAGTTCCTCAGCTTATAGGTTACATACAGTTGTTGTATGCTGTACAGTCCTACCACCAGCATACACACTCCTTGCAGAGGTCCAACACAGACTAGGCTCAGGACAGCGGCAAAGACCAAACTTGCTTCAAAAACCAGTGTTTGTATACTTCAGATTGTGCTGAGTCACTCTCACATGCTTGCTGACTCACTCACACCTGTTTAACCAGGTGCAGGTGCAGGTGCAGGAAAATCACACCCAAAAAACCACGAAAATTAACCAGCACACCTAACTTATCCCTTTCTTGTCCTTTCCCCCTGCATGCATAAACTTACACATTAACACACATGACCTTCCCCAAAGAATCCTGGCAGCTGCAGTCCCCCCCCACAGAGCTAGAATTCCCAGCACCCCAAACAAACTACAGTTCCCAGTGTTCTTTGGTAGGAAGTCATGTGCTTTGAATATGTGTTGGATGTACTTCTCTCATTCATCAATTCATTTTTACTTAATCCTTTATATCATTTCTACCAAAACCACATAATTTTCTTTTTCCAACATCTTTCTAACAATCCTTAATTTTACAATATTTTTGAAGATATACTTTAAATTTTTTCCTATCTTCTTCCACCGACACTTCTCCTTGGTCCCTTGATTCTGCCAGTTGTCCTACATTTATACTGACTGGCAGGGGTTCTTTAGCATCCCAGAGAGAAGTCTTTACAACCCATATCTGGAGATGTTGGGGACTGAACCTGGGATAATTTGATCTAACAAGTGTTGGAAATGCAGAGACAAGGAAGGTGAAAATGTTTAAAAACACTTTTGTTAAAAAAACCAGAAGCCTTTTTCCTGGGTATAGTAGGTAAAGAGATACCAAAAAAAAGATAAAAGACTGTTCATGTATGCTACAACAGTGGCAATAATCCTTTTAGCCCCAAATTGGAAACAACAAGAAATACCAACAAAAGAAGAGTGGCAGATGAAAATGATGGACTTTGTGGAACTGGCGAAGCTGACGGGGAAAATCCCGAAACCAGCACGATGAAGTATTCCGAAAACACTGAGTAAATTTATTCAATATTTGAAAGATTATTGTAAACAATTAACAAAACTAGTAGGGTTAGCTGAAGACTTGCCATGAGAATTTTTTTACCTTTCTGTATTTATTTACATTTTGAGGTATTTAGTAAAGAGTTACATTAGAATTGGAAAACATAGAAAATGCTGTAATATAAAGGTTAGTTTTGAAAGTCAAGAGGTGGGAGGGAATGAAGTTGACAGAGCCAGAGAAGTAAAGTGGATAATAATGATGTGATTATATACATTTAAATGGAAAAGTAATACAATTTAAAAAAAAAAGAACCTGGAATAATTTGGCTTGCATTGCATGTGCTCAACTACTGAGTTTCCTTTCCAAAGAAACACCACTATCCACCAGCACATTTCTAGCACAGAACACCAGGTTAGACAATCTAGCCCAAAATGGCAGTAGCTCTCCAGTGCCCTTTCCTATCACCGACACTACTTGATCTTCTTAACAAAAGATGCCAGGGGTGGCCTCTGGGACCTTCTGCGTGCAAATCAAGTGCTCCACAACAGAGTCACAACTCCCTCCCAGCTTATTTTGCCCCCACTGCAGGAATAAAATGTGTTACGATGTTTGTGAGCAGCCGAGGGGCAGTGTGCTGTTTCACCACTTCCTGCTCCCTCATTACTGCTCCCATTTTGGCAGCACCGCACCTCTTTTACCTGTATGACACAGCAGTGCCTGTGAAGCGCTAGTAGCAGCAGCAGCAGCTTCTGGCAAGATCTCACGAGATTTCGGCGAGATCTCGGCGGAAACCGGTGCCACTGCTGCTTCTCTGCTGGCAGCAGAGGCAAGGTGGCCAGTGCCTCTTGGGTTTCCGCTGCTTGCTCCATAGCCTCCTTTGCACTTGACTCAGGGGTCCAATGTGGTTGGAGAGGTTATCAGAAACACAGATGTGATGTCCATGAGACCACAGACTTTAGGATCCCTTTGAACCAAAGCAGGTTCTCAAAGGGACCCAGTTGCACTGGGGTTCTCTGCATGGTGGTTCTCTGCATGGTCCCACAACTCTTCCACAGAGGAAGACTCCCTGAAGTTCCCATTGGACAAGATACTGGTGACATCTTCCAAATTACAGGTAGATAGGTCCTGGAAAGCTTGCACTGGGTACTTGCCAATTTTGGGTTTTTCTCCACAAAACAGGAACCATTTTTTGATGTTGGGGGAATGAATCCCACCACATATCAGAAGGATTTCATGTTTTAGGATGGGGTTTTTTTAAAAAAAAAAAAGTTTAATCTCTCCCATTGGTTTATAGGCAATTTGTATGAAAAACACATAGAGGTGAGAGATACCCCAGGCAAAAAACCAATCAAATTACAGACAAATAAACCCAGGGTTAGATTTTATTGGGGGGGATTAAAAAGGATTAATTATCTCCCTGTGGTTTCGTGGGTTACAAAGCCCCCTGGTATTTATTACAATTTGCAGAAATAGGGAAACAGTGCTGGAAATTTTAGTGCTAAAGGAGGACTGAAAGAAGTACAATTCTGTAATAAGTTCTTCTATCTCATCTCTAGCAGAACTATTCTTTTCAAAAGATTTCAATCAGAACATGGTGGGTGATTTTTTTTTTTAAAAAATGGATTAAGCTACCAATAATTAGACATGAGGATTACTTTGAAGATGAACAATTTATTAATTACAGCAGATTATCATTGGAGGGGATGGAGAGGACCATTATTTCAGTATCTTCTTCAGCTGAGGCACCATAGAAAGATGACAATTCAAGATAATCTATTGAGGCACAATTCACCCTCCGGAAAACAAGCTGTTTGCAGCGTGGGGAGGAATATTCAAAATATGCAGGATTCAAATGGAAATTAACTCTCCAAAAGGTCACATGTAAAACAATGAAAGTGCATGGCCCAATACAGTTTGGGACTAGGTTTTCTGAAGCCTCTTCCCCTTCTCCCCCCAAAAAACCCTTCATGGGCCCTGAGATCAGCCACAGATGCCCAATTCACAGTTTTGTCATCATGATCCATCAAGCTGGCAGGCCCAAGAGACAAAGACCATCATCGTGACTCAAAATGACAGCCTATTATATCCAAAGATAGATTAAAACCTTCTCTTTGATCTGAGGAACCACCATGCAAAATTTGGTTACGATATCTTAAGAGGATTCCAAATGCATAACCAACAAGCAAACAACTTTCCAAAATACATAGCAGGTTTATTTGTTTTTTAGCCCAGCCAGATCTGGAAATGACTGAAGGGTGTCTAAAACAAGCAGCCTCTCTGCCCGTCAGAGGTCACAGTGAACTTGGGAAGGCAATTTTTAACTTGATTGATTTGTTAAGCATCAAGGGACAAACGTAAGATTACTGAAAGTGAAGTGGGCACTTGGCAGAAGAGCGACACAGACTTCTCACAGCATCCAGCCCTTAGAAAAGCAAAATACTGTTTGTTTGTACCAAGTCTCCTGCCTGACATTCTCCCATTACTGAGCGGAGCACAGTTTCTTGTCTATCCAACCTCTCTCACTGGACCATATCCAGTAATCCACTGTTAATATACTGCTCGAGTTGGACGGAAACCCATCATAACATATGATATATATATATCCTCATGTGAAGAGACACTGTGGACTTCAACAGCAGCTCATATTCGCTACCAGAAGCAGAATGGAATAAGCAAGTTGTTAGAAAGTCAAATCATTGAAATTCCTCAGTGTGGTTGCTCACATCTCTTGGCAGCTGTTTTTAACTCTGTTCTTGCATTCTAACCTTTTTAGAAAAAGAAGGCAAGGAAATGCTGCAGAAAAGGCCTCTTTGAAGAAGGAAGGGTCACTTCCAGCAACTCACAAGGCATAACTCACAAACTAATATTATTTGTTTAGCTTAACCGTCATGGCATTTCCCCCTGAATTCAGGATAAGTGAGTTTCATGGGAGATGAAAATTCTTCTTACAGCCTTTGTCTCTCTTTACAAAGGTATAGATCTCAGAGCATCAAACTTAAACCTGTGAGTCCTGGGTTCAAATTTACACTCAGCCACAAAGCTCACTGCATGGGCTTGGACCTGTCACTGGGCAGGATTCAGCTGTGTCCTGTCAGCAGAGGGCTTCTGCTTGAATGACAGAGCTACGGACTTGAATACTGTCCAGTCTGGTTTGGCCTTTAATAGAAAACATCCTGGTTTTGTCAAACCACAGTTTATAACCCTCAATGGTTGGTTGGTTGGTTGGTTGGTTGGTTGGTTGGTTGGTTGGTTAATTCAGTGTTTCCCAACCTTGGGTCTCCAGCTGTTTTTGGACTACAGTTTCCATCATCCCTCACCACTGGTTTTGCCAGCTAGGGATGATGGGAGTTGTAGTCCAAAAACAGCTGGAGACCCAAGGTTGGGAAACACTGAGTTAATTTATTATTCTTTATGGCAATTTATGTCCTCTCTTGGCTCATTGCATAACATAAAACAATAATGAATGATTGTTTGGACAGGTTGCTGCAAGCCTAGTTTGCTTATGCAGATGTAACAACACACTGTGGTTTGGTCAAACCAGTATGTGTTCTCTTAAGTCAATAAAGGATAGTTGAGGGTGACTTTCTCTTCCATCTAGCAGAAATATGCCCAGAAGCTCCCCACACTCAGCAAGAAAAATAAGAGATGTAGCTGTACCCTTTTGGTTAATTATAGCATGTGATTTGACCCTAAAACCATTCAACAAAAGTAGGGATGTCAAAACATGTAGCTTCTACAGAGGCCCAACTGGATCATCCACTCTTCCAGATGTTGGGGAGCTACAATGCATTAGGTCTCTTTAAAGAAAAAGAACTAGATTCTATCCAGAGCATGGAAGCAAATACAATGATCACCTGCTTTTCAGTTTGGGGGGGAGGGAAGGGGACAAATGTGCTTCAATAAAGCAAAATTTCCAGCAACCAGCATGTTAAAATGAGGTGTCACTTTGCTCTGTATGACACCTTTCCTGTGTGAGAGTGGGGTAAAAAGAGTCCTGCGGGATCAAATCAAAGGCCAACATTCTTTTTCCCATAGAGGTCAAATATCTATGGGAAGCCTGCAAGCAAGACATGAGTTCACCAACCCTCTCTTACTCATGAACCCGAGTTCCTGGCATTCAGAGGCAACGAGCAGTCATCAGCAGTCACTGATAGCTTTATTCTCCATTATTTCTTTAATGCCCTTTCAACAGGAACTTCAATAAGAGCATTTATTGTCACAAGTGGTTACCACCACTTGAGGAATACCCTTCCGTTATCCTGTATCTATCTATCTATCTATCTATCTATCTATCTATCTATCTATCTATCTATCATCTATCATCTGTATATGTGTGTGCGTGCGTGTGCGTGCGTGCGTGCGTGTGTGTATACACACACACACACATATATATATACACACACACACATATATATATGTATGTTTCTACAAAGGCTGATATAACTTAGAGATTGGCAATGTAAGAATTGAATTTATCCAGGCCATTCTGGTTAGGTAAAAGCTTATTTTACATTTTATATAACAACAGAACTTTATAATTTTTAAGCACAAATCCAACCAAGTCAAGGATACCATCAAATCAAAACTGACAAAACACTGTCTGTGTTACACTCCCCCGCCCCCTGCAACCTCCCCTGCAACATACTGATTTTACAATCATATTTGTTTCTCAATAATCGATATATAACTTCTAAAATACTTTGTCATGTATTTCCTCATCTGTACACTTTCCAATTGTGTGTGTGTGTGTGTCCCACATACCTCCTCATTTCTACAATCTAACAATCTTTTTTTTTTAGTCACGCCCCACCCTCCATTGGATATCTGCACTCTCTTGTGTTCAGCCCTTCTGCATAGTGATTACTGGCTACTATTTTCTGCACTGGGACACTTGTAAGCCTAATTAATGCACTACTCAGCTGTGGTTTAATTGCTCTCTCCGCACTGGTAAAAACAGTGGGTTTACAATTAGTAAATGCAATAATTTAGTCTGATTTGTTAAACACATAGCTAGATCTGCTTGGTGAAAGGGTTTCTTTATTGGATGGTGGCATTTGTGACACCAAACCATGAGTGTGCCAAGTTCTCCATTCTAGATTATAGTAGCATGAACATAGGGTTTAAAGGCATTTAAGGAGGGGGAAATAAAGCTTAGGAAAGCTGTGTTTTGCAATTCCAATAATCAAATTCTGGCTCTCTGGTTTTCTTACCCCTTCACTTTCAGTTGGACCATGAACTCATGTCAGCAGAGCCTGATATGGCTTTAATCAACTAGAGCCTTCATAGCAAATCAGAACAATGGGCTATCTAGTCCCAATCCTGGGACGCAGGTGGCGCTGTGGTCTAAACCACTGAGCCTCTTGGGCTTGCCAATCAGAAGGTCCGCAGTTCGAATCCCCGCGATGGGGTGAGCTCCCGTTGCTCGGTCCCAGCTCCTGCCAACCTAGCAGTTCGAAAGCATGCCAAAAAAGTGCAAGTAGATAAATAGGTACCACTCCAACGGGAAGGTAAACGGTGTTTCCGTGCACTGCTCTGGTGTTCCATTGCACCAGAAGCAGTTTAGTCATGCTGGCCACATGACCTGGAAAAACTGTCTGCAGGCAAACACCGGCTCCCTCAGCCTGTAAATCGAGATGAGCGCCACAACTGCAGAGTCTACAACTGGACTTAACTGCCAGGGGTCCTTTACCTTTACCTTTTTAGTCCCAGTCTATTAACTGTGATAGGCTCCAGCTTATAAAAGGATGTCACATAGAGGAGGGAGAAAGGTTGTTTTCTGCTGCTCCAGAGAAGCGGACATGGAGCAATGGATCCAAACTACAAGAAAGAAGATTCCACCTAAACATTAGGAAGAACTTCCTGACAGTAAGAGCTGTTCGACAGTGGAATTTGCTGCCAAGAAGTGTAGTGGAGTCTCCTTCTTTGGAGGTCTTTAAGCAGAGGCTTGACAACCATATGTCAGGAATGCTCTGATGGTGTTTCCTGCTTGGCAGGGGGTTGGACTCAATGGCCCTTGTGGTCTCTTCCAACTCTATGATTCTATGATTCTATGATTCTATGATTCTCATAGTCTCAGGCAGAAATCATCTAGTACTGGTGAGACCACATGCTAGACCTGGAATATCACACATGCAAATCATGTGCTCCCCCACACCCCTCATTTGTGGCTCTGAGTTTGGTGGCCAACAACGGGTGGAGTTTTGATCATTAATGTCCCTGCTGATTGTTGTTGGGCACATGAGAACAGCATGAAGCATCCAACACATAATGAGCTAGAAGCAACTCAAAAAGTAGAGGAGAGTCATTGAAGAAAGGGAGCAGAGATGTGCATGTCAGGAAATCAGAACAACCCAGACTGAGTTGGCAGAATAATGAATTCTTCGGCAGTACAAAATTCAAAATTCAAGGGGAGTTTGGCGCATCAGTACTATACATAGTGGTCTTGCCGACAGCCAAGTAGGAGATAAATATGCATTTTAAAAGGCTGCTGTTACATATACAATCAGTGCTGTCAATCTCTGCATCTTAAGGTTGTGCACTTAAACTACATTATCTTGTTTCGCTATCCATAATGGGCTTCAAGACTCACCTCCCAAAATATCGGTGGCAGGGAAAAACTACTCTCCTGATAAGGATGGATTATTGCCTCCCTATTTATTAAGATAGCAAGCGATGTTTAAAAAAAGAAAAATGAAGATCAATTAACACTATCTGTCTCATGAAGACATTACAATTTATTGTTTCAACTTACCCATATTTCTCAATGCACATTTTGATCAAATATATAAGGGGAAATGTTTTTTTTAAAAAAACAAAACCCACTCTCCAATAGGACAAAACCAGCACTGTACCTGAACCTTCAGAAATGATGGAGGGTATGCAGTTATATGACCCAGTGAGATAAGTAACTATACAACCTTTAGAAGACATCTGAAGGCAGCCCTGTACAAGGATTTTTTAAAAAAAAATGTTTAATGTTTTATTGTGTTTTTATATGTGCTGGAAGCCACCCAGAGTGGCTGGGGCAACCCAGTCAGATGGGCAGGGTATGATGATGATGATTGAATAGGACACTCCTATTTTCATCAGAAAAATGTTGAAGAGTGTGCATTATAGGCTTGGAACCCTTTTTCACTTACTGTGCACTAATGTAGCTGGGGAATACTTCAAACTGGGCTGTTTGAGATCGTTTGGCTGCTTAGTCCTCAACTTGGTGCTGCAGCTAGCAGGCTCAGTGGAGGTTGGGTGGGAAGAGAACAAGGTATAGAGAAGAGCTATCTGAAGCACTGCAGTGTTTAAAGAGATCCAGGTGAGAGCTGGGAAGAAGGGCTGCCACAGGTGCGGGGTGTGGCTTCTATCTTACAGATGTAAGCAAATTGTGGTGAAGCTCTGTGGAATGCCTTTAGGGATGACGAACGTTTTGGGTTTTAAATGCCACCGTTTTATTTCTGTGTCAGGCATTTTTCTCTCCCCCATTCATACTTGAGCTGCTCAACTGGAACTGCTTATTGGCCTTGTTTTTGAACCCCTGTTGTTGTGGAAAGGTGGCATACAGTTAAATGTATGATGGTGAAAGGAGGTCTCCTCAATGTAACCTGAGAGGATGAACTTTTGTAGGGGATCCCTTGAGGGCTGGCAGTATTCCGAGTTCCCAAGGCTTACTGACTGGAGGGGATGGTGACAAGGACAGATTCTCCCCAGGCCATATGTGGAAGGACAGGCAATCAGTTGCTTTACATAAGTGCAACTCATATTGGTGTGTTCTATTTTTATTTCAAAATGCAGATCAATCAAATGCCAAGGAAAGGCTTCAGAAACACCCTATGTGAAGTTCACGCTCCCCCTTAGGATGACTCTGCCGCCTCATTCTGCTGCATGTGTAGATCTGGCCCATGAGAATAGTTGGGTCAACAAGAAGCAGTAAGTTACCAAGTGATGAAACCCAAGTGCTCTCCCTGTGTGCTTGAAATCAACCCTCTCTCACTTACAGCAAGGAATGTGCTTTACTAAATGAAGCAAGGTCACCTTTAGCAACACTTCAGCCTTCTCTTTCTTGTTTTGCTCACGTTACAAACGCTTCCGATCCTTTTGGTCCCCTTTAAAAGCTTACGGAGTGAACAGAAACTTTTCCTCCGGAGCTTCGATAAACAAAGCCACATTTATCCATTTTCAGTGAAGGAGAGATATTGAGAAAGGTGACTCAGCAGCCTGTTGCGCCTGGAGAGCTGCGTCTCGGCTGCTAATTAAGAAGGAAAGGCCTCCACGCTGGTAGCAAATGGGTATCCATCACAGTGTTTGCTGATCTGGGGGAAAATAAACTACAGCTGTAAGTCAACAGAAGTAGGGGGCACAAAGGGAAAAGCACACAGAAAGTGATGAATATGGGCGTTCTGAGACAGTTGGGAACTATAAGGAAAGAGCCATGCACTGAAAAATAAAGGAAGAGGCATAGATCAAAGAAAGGGCATGATGCAGCTATAGATCCTGGTGTCAACTTTTGAGAAGATGCGTGAAGATTATGGCAACTGTTTGCTGCCACTAAGTCAAGAGGAAGAAATCTGCTGTATCGCGCCCTCTGACCTCCATTATTTAACTATATGGACCTGTGTAATTGGGCCAAGACTAAATTAAACACGGCAAGTGCTGAAGCTCACATGCCGAGATGGAAATATATTAAATTAATTCAAAGCTTTGGCTAATGGGAAATCAATAGCAACGGCTGCGTGCAACCATCTGGCCCTCGAAGAAGGCATGTTCCCTTCAATTAAAAAACAGCTCATATTTGCAATGATTAAAGAAGGTCAAAAGCAATAGGGATGGATGTTCCAGGGCAGGAAAGGGAATATGAGCCCAGGTATGGAACAAAGAGCCTTATCACTAAGAAAATTAACTGGAGGAGAAGGGAAAATCCGGCACAGCATCCAAGAGATATAATCAAGAAGCAGATTACAGTAGGGCTTGTTCTGAATGATTCATGAAGCACAATGTCTGGTCTTGTATGAATAATTAGAATGAGCTTTGACCTCCCTCCTTTTTCCCCATTGCTCAGACATTCAAGACATCACTGGCTTTGCTCCCTTTCACAGGTAAGGGCATAATGTGTTTATACCCATGGCTTAAAGGTGACGTACAGTTTATTAGGAGCAAGGTTGAAGCAGAGCCTCCAAAGGGGGTGGGGTGCCACTCAGACCTGATGCACTACAGCAGGGACTAGAACGACAAAGCTACACCTCCTAGTAGACAGATCCAGAGATCTTGCTCCACCCAGCATGCCCAGGGCAAGTTCTTCCCTCCTCCTGAGGTGAAATGGGAATGTGTTGCCTCTTGCTACCTTGCCACATCACACCATGTCCACTGCTGCCAGAACCCCCTTGCCAAAATTTGATGAGGCAGGGGCATTTTGCAAGGCCTTGCTGCTCATCTCCTGTGTCCCAGGGGCGAGGAAGACAAGCAGCAACACCACAAGCTGGAACACCTCCCTCTTGCCGAACTCAGCGGGGGTTTTCCGCAAAGTTTTACTGCTTTTCTTCTCCACACCAGTGGCAGGGAAGATGAGCAGCAATGCCACACACTGGGCAGCTGGGACACTGCCTTTTGCACATTGGCCACCTGAGGTAGCTTCTTCCCCCTGCCTAATGGGTGGGTCGGCTCTGTGTGCTTCAGTCATTTATGTCAAGGGGCAGTTGACAAGAGGCAGCTAGCAACAATTTTTTAGGGGTTCTCAAGCCCCCCCCCCAGCAGCATAGACAGTGTGCAAGGGAGAGCCGAGAGGTTCAAACCCCTCTGCCCAACTCAGTGTGTCTCTCTTGCCAGTCACCAGATTGAGCATTTGGTGAGTGGGGTGATAACTGCTCCCCCATCTCAGCTGAACTGTGTCGATCAGTTGAGGGGTGTGTTTGCCTGCATATGTCCTGTGTGTGAGAGAGAGTAAGCGTGTGGGGTGGCCACACCCACCACTGCCATGCTGTCACCCCGCTCAAGTAACCAATTATTTCCTGACCATTCTTGTCCCAAGGTAAATGCTTAACCTGCCAAGAGGCACTGGATTGAAAGTACCAGCTCATTTTACTCCAACTGTACAACATCTGGTAGTCAGTAACCTCTCAGGTCATAGGAAACCTTGCCTGGACTCCAGCCAATTGGGCTATGCAAGTGCTCATATTAAAATTAATTATGAATCGGACTAATCAGTAATATGGGTCATAAAGTAACCTTGTCGAGTTGGGGATGCTGCAACTGGGTTTTAATGAAGTTAAGTATCAGGAAACATTAGAGTTTCCTTCATTATTATTATTATTATTGAAGCAAACGTGTTTCCCAAATACCCATTCTATTTAATAGAAACTGTAATCCCACAAAATGATTTTTAGCCAATTCTACAAAAGAGTGTGCACAAATCCAGATTCCCCTGACCTCTGAGCTAAGTGCACTCCAAAGTCTTGCTTTGATTTTCAAAGTTAATCCTGCTATGAGCTAGAGAAGTTGGGGCATATCCTGTTAACCATTTGACAACACGCAGCCAATGCTTTGGCCACTGCTGAATTGGAGAAGTCTCCGTTCAAAGATTTGCTGGCTCCTGAATGATCTTTTGACTGTCCTATATTCAAGGCCTGGAGGGCCATATGCTACAAATGGCACCAGGCCAATCCACAAGTTAGGTCACCACTTTCATTAGGCACATCAAAGACAGCCAGAGATTACTCAACCGCACAGCAACTATCATCCTGCATAAATCTCTTGCTTGCACTGCAAAGGTCATAGAGATGCCTACAACTCAGGGAAAAGACCATAGCTCAGTGATAGAGTACTGGTCCCCAATTCAATTCGATCCAGACATCTCCCAGTAGGTCTGAGAAAGACTCCTGTCTGGAATCCAGACAAACCACTGTCAACCAGTGTAGGACATACTGAGCTAGATGGACCAATAGACTCTGTTTAAAGCAGTGGTTGCTAAGCTGTGGCTGCCCAGATATGTTGGACATAGATAAGGGTCAGGATAACGGGAGCTGTAGAAGTCTTCAAACATCTGGAAGGCCAATGCTTAGCTAGTCCTGGTTTAAGGCAACTTTTTGTCTTCCAGAATTTACTCCTTGGCAATCCCTTATGAGAATAACAACTGGTGAAAATATTTGGAGCATTTATCATTGTGAAAGGGCTGGTTCCCACATATTAGCACATTGCTCAGTGATCCAGCATTTTGCTTATCTGCATGGAGGCATTTAGCTGCAGTTAATGGTGTGTTTTTAGGAGATAAGCCCTAGGGGGTCGGATCCTTCTGCTGTTGAACTTGGGCCTGGTTCAATGCCTTCATGGTCAAGAAGACTTTCATCAGGATTCATAGGTCTTCCTTTGAAGACAATACATTCTCCGTCTTCTAAGCATGACAAGCCCTTCCTCCTTGAAGTCATTCTCTGAAGCCCCATATTAGACTCTAGCTCTCCCATCATCAGGCCTTACATTCTAATTTAGAAGTCTCTAATAAGTAATATGCGCCAAAGAAAAGCTTTTGAGCAACCGCCAGGATTCTCTCCCATCTTAAATCTGTGCCCATTTTAACAATGTAGTGGAAGCCTCACATCTAATTTCCACTTGCATCCTTTTTCTGGCTCTCTCTGTGTCTGTCTGTCTGTCTCTTTCTCTCATATAGAAAGAACTTGTCTTACACATGATTCCTGCATGCCAGAAATAGGGATGCAATCAGATTTTTGCGACTGGTTCAGTATGATTCAACTGACTCATCACCCATACCATTTCACTTCAGTTTCAACTTAGCTATTTTTAACTTCTTCCTGATCCAGTCCTTCAGCTTTTAGAAAATAACACCATTGTTTACTTTTTTAATGACGATTTCAGGGCTGGCTAAAAACTGAATGAGCTGGTAATTGCCCACTGAAGTATGCATCTTACATCAGGGTTGCTATCTGTTCAAGAGAGAATCAGGAGGCGATGGACACCCTCTGCACACAAATGCACACACGCACACGCACACACACAGAGTTACTGTTTCTCTTGTCATCTAGCTAGCATTTTAACAACTTATACAGTGGTACCTTGGGTTACATACGTTTCAGGTTACAGACGCTTCAGGTTACAGACTCCGCTAACCCAGAAATAGTGCTTCAGGTTAAGAACTTTGCTTCAGGATGAGAACAGAAATCGTGCTCTGGCAGCACAGCAGCAGCAGGAGGCCCCATTAGCTAAAGTGGTGCTTCAGGTTAAGAACAGTTTCAGGTTAAGAACGGACCTCCAGAACGAATTTATTTCTTAACCCGAGGTACCACTGTACTGTCAAGCATATATCCCCACCCCACCCCCCAAAAAAGTTCCCATTATTCAAGGCATAGTTTGCAGGGTGTACTTATGATCTCAAACCACACGCACACCCACCCACACCCACAACCCACACACCCACTACCCCACTCAAAAGAACAAAAAGATGTAGTCAGCATTTTTGCATGGATGAATAATGATAAGTAATAAGTAATAAGCATAAGAAGGGTAATAGGAAAACTAGCCATTTATTATAAAGTTTTTATAAATAATGTTACTCCAAAAATACATGCATCTGACTCATATTTTAACACTCAGGAAATACAAGTAAGGCCCATTTTTGTTACATTAATAAATATCAAAGGTTCACCTTAAGACATAATGACTGTGCTTTCTGTGTGCATTTGGCAATGTCACATGGCGGGGTGGAGGTGGGGGGGGAGTGAGAGAAAGGTTACCAATAAAACAGTGAAAGTTAATGGTGGTTAATGGCTAACCTAATGACCTCAATTGCGAATCAAGACTGGTTGAAGTGAATGCACATTTCAGTGGTACCCAGTTAGAAGATGGTTAAGATCAAATTTGACAGCTGGGATAGCTAATTCGGTAGAACATGAGACTCTTAATTTCAAGGTTGTGGGTTCAACCCAATATTGGGCAAAAGATTCTTCCATCACGGTGGTTGAAACTAGATGGCCCTTGTGGGCCCTTCCTACTCTACAAATCTATGTTTCTAAACACTGATGATGATGGTAGCTGACTAAATTGTTTTGGAACAAATATCATCATATTCACATTATTCTAAAAACAAACAAACCAGCATCAGGGAAATCCGCATTAGTCACTGAAAGAAAGACCACTTTGCAAACAGAGCAGACGAGTAGACTACAGGGGCCAATTCAATGTTTGGTCTTCTTGCAGTGAATTCCATCACCACCCCTAGCCAGGAACAAGGCTCAGTGAATTACAAGAAATAGACCTGCACATTTTTCACTTCAAAGCTCTGTTCCTTTGTCGCTTTTAATTGTATTTTCAGGAGGAGAATACTTTTAGGTTTCTGTTACAAACGACCCTGTTGAGATCCTTTTTTTCCTTTTTAAGTGTGTGGCAGATGTTGATAGATAGATGGATGATTCCTAACGCAGTATATGTCTATTTCATCCACTGATCTCAAAACACATTACAAAGATGATTGAGTGTCTTACCGTAGGTATGCCTTATTGATTTCTCTTGCTATTGCTGTGTCCGAGATGACAGCAGAAGAGCAAAGACAAGAGTCTTATCAAATCATGGTTACCCCATCCTTCCTTCTCTCCCCCACCATTCCCAGTCTAGATGAGTACCATGCAGCGCTCTCTTGTCTACCTGTTGCATCCGGGTCACCTCCCTGCACCTGAACTATCTGTGGTAAATAACAGACAGACACACACACCCCAAAAAAACCCAAACAATGCAGGCAGGGAATGTATTGATAGAATTTATAATTTAGAGATATTCTTTTGGTATTAAAAATTTGGTAATCTAAGGATTGCCCTAAAGTCATGCAGCCCAAACTGTCCCATAGGCATAGAAATTGTTGCACAAGTTTGCATGAGAAGCTATGCAGAATAAAGTTGGTTCAAGACATTTCTCATTCATCTAGTCCAGGGGGTGGGGATCTTCCAGCCCACAGCCCTAGTTAGAATTCCAGGCCAAGCCATGCCTGCTTGTCCTACACCAGACCTCAGATGTGACATCAGTTGTGGGGCCAGTAAAAGCTTGGCTTAGCTGAAAAGGGGCTTGGCAGTGTCTGTAAAGCGCTATGCAAAGTGCTCCGCAAGATAGTGTAAGGGGCTTTTGAAGCCCTGACAGTCAGTGGGTTGTGGGGTCATGGGAAGCTCTGCAGGTCTCTTGTAGGCACAAAAGGTCACTTGACATCATGGTAACTGTTTCCTGTTGGGTGGGGTAACAGCATTAGAGCCCAGGGTAGCTAGAGGAGGAGATGAAAGAGGGTGAAGAAAGAGCTGTGAGTAGAGGGGGCCCTTTCCCCCAACTTTTGCACCCCTGGGAAACTCAACAAATCTACCTCACCTAGAACTGGGTGTGGCGAGTGCAGCTGAATGGGACACAGCTGTGGGCAACCTGAAGAAGTACCCTCCATCTTGAGCATCTCCATAAAAAGCAAGTCTAGAGGAAGAGGCTAGGGTGATGTTCACTATCTCCAGGAACTCTTCTCACTGAGAGACTTTTGTGGGCAAGCTGAGAGTTTGTTTGGATTCTGGATGAGAATCCGGATGGTGTGAGAGAAGGAAAATGAATTGATATCACTTTATAGATTACATATTAGTAACTTTGTATTACTGTAACCTTTTTATATATAACTGTGTATTTGTGCAATATTTTGTAATACATAGTGGAGTCCCTAAGACGGTCTTGTACAACTCCTTCCAGCAACTTCTGCAGCCAAACTAGTGCCAAATGCATTGCTCTGCTTTCCTTTGGACCACATCAGCAAAGCCAATTGTCACCTAAGCAGCCCAGGAACTCCATATAGAGCTTGCGCCCTGGAGAGGTCACTTTGGTGCTACTATAAAGCAGCAAAAACAACAACATGGGAAGCAGCAGTTACAAGTTACCAGTCTCTGCCACCATAGCAGGTGCTGTGTTTCTCCAGAGGTTTGACTTCACCCCAGAGGCACACTTCATTGTCCCTTGAGACTGATGAATGCCAACAACAACAATAAAAGTATTGCCCTAATGTGGCTTTCAAAAATTATCCTTGAAGTTATTCACTTGGGTAGCCACAACAGGCTTCATCTGAGCTACCCAGGAGATAAACAGTCTCTTGTTGGTTTGAAGCTTTAATCTCATCTTTGCAAAGTGCTCCCAACACCCTTTGCTTGGCGACTCTCTTTGCATAAATATTTGTTGCAAGAAACCAATCTTGACAGCTATAAATAAATCCCAGATTAATGATTCTTAAAACAGCTAAGGGAAAAACACCCTGCCTTTCGAGCATTTGTGGCAAACATGTCACGTACTCTTCCAAATTCTCACCCTCTGCCTTCTGCTCGCTGCACAGTAACGACAAGATTATTTGCACCCCCTTGAATAAGATGATCCTCTTTTGTGCTGCCTAAACCAATAAATGCTTTCTTGCTACCATTACCCTCTTTTGTCATATTCCACAGTCATTAGCCAAAAGACAAAAGCAATACTAATTCATATAGTGATATGAGTGCTATAAATTAACGGAAAGAAATCCAAGGCCTCAAACTGACCCCAAGGAAATGTTGAGAGGAGGGAGAGAGAAAGAGAGAAAGAAGAGGAAGAGGTGGTGTTACTGACAATTTTTTGGGCTTCCAGTATGCAAGCTTCAATTGCTCAAAGTATAATTGTTTTAGAAGTAGGGCACACACAGTATCCACATTTGGAGGGATGAGTGCAAACTGGAGGCATTTTGACTTTTTAACAATCACCTCACATTGACCTCATGTTAGTTTATTTCTTTGGGGTTTTTAATTCTTGGGATGTAAAGGGAGAAATGCTGTTGTGCCTTCTTAACCAAGGTGAAAGAATGTATTGATTGCCAAAGGCACCCGAGCTCTGCCCTCTATTTCTGTCCTAAAACGTTTTCAAGTGCATATGCAAGGAAGACGGACACATGGCTGCAAATGTCTGGGAACCCGAACCAGGCCAGACCCTTTGAGTCAACCATATAGGAAGAAATCCATGCTTTCAAAAGGGCCAGCACATTATGGTTGCTGAAATGTGGCTTCTTATGGATCAAGGCTAAGTATGGCAGAAGAGTCAGACTTGATCAGACAAAAGGCCCATCTCATCCAGGACCCAGTTCTCACACTGGCCAACCAGATGCCTATGGGAAATCCATAAAGTAGGACCTGAATCTAGCAGCATTTTCCACACTTGTGATTCCCAGCAACTGATATCCGGAGGCATACTACCTCTGACAGATAACTACAAGGCCATAGTATGTGGCCTGTACTTGCTGATTTAGCATGTGAGGGTCAAACTACATCTGATGCTAAGTAAAGAAATGGAAAGAGCAAATTGGGGAGGAGCAGCAGGCTAAGGACTGGAAAGGGAAAGGGATTTTCAACTCTGTATTCATCTAGCTGTGGCCCCAGTGAAAGAAAACACAGGAGCTGCTAGTTGCCTCCGTGCGGGGAGCTTCCATAGGTGCTAGAAGTGGCTTCCTTCTGAATGTAAATATCAATGGGGGAGTGCCTATCAAGATAGCAGTGGGGGAGATCAAAATCCACTGTTGACGCCTGGAGTTTTGTCACATACACACTGCTACTTGCGTGCAACTGAAAGACATACATTGATGGTCGTATGTAGGTTGGGTCTAATTTCTGTGCTCGAATGGCTACAAGAATGCACCGACACAAATACTCAATATGTTGAAAGGTCAGACTGGGGTCCAACACATGCACATATGGAGGGTTGGGCCATGATCATTCAGAGCCCACCTTTTCTGTGAAGCCTTTGACACAACTCACTTGTCCCCATAACTTCCTACGGGGTGGGGAACCTCAAGCCCTGGAGCTCTTGTCTAGTCTACCATCTCCTCTATTCCTGTGGCCCTGACATGGCAGGAATGGTGGGCAGATCTAGGGTGGGGACATCTGGATCTGATGGCTCCCCAAGCATCCTGGCAGCATAAGACTATGGGTGGGGAGGGGGTCCTGCTCCTCCTCTGAGACCCCAGTTCTAGGTGTGGGTACCAATGAACCCTGACACCATCTCTGCAACCCCCCCCCCACTCATCATCAAGAGCTCTTTGCTTTAACTCCCACCTTCTTTATGCACAATGGATATATATTGCAATTATTCCAGTTTCTTGAACTTTTTTTTTTCCTTTATTCCACAAAAATAAAGAGAGGTGGCCATGTTTCTAGAAGCACATCCATACATTTGGGGCTCCATTTCACTACAGTGACTGTTATTTCTAAAGAAATGTCACTCTCAGAGATACGATGAACTGGGAAACATACAGTCTAGACTTCAGTTTTTATTCTAGCTGTGGGGTGGTGGCTGGAGTTCCCAAGGTCAAATTCAGTTCTCTCAGGGGTATTGCAAAGGCTTCCAAGTTGGCAGCCCAGAGGCAGAAGATGTGGGCGTGGAGAGACCTTTTGTATGGGTGGGACGTCATGGCTTTGGTCCTCTGCCCCTGACTTGGTTCACAAACTGGCCCTTCAAGAAATCTAATTGCTACAGTGAGTCATGGGGAAACTTGGAATCATTAACAGTTGTCAGATTCTTCAGAAAATGTCAGAGCCAAGATGTGAACAACCAGAGTGTTGAATCCTTCTTTCACACCCAAGCTCCACAGATCTCCCTTCTCCAATAACTGCAAAGGTGACCTTGTAGAGGGGAGCAATCAGGTGAACCTGTCATAACTATTTCTCAAAGGAAGTTATATCTTAAGCAACTGAAACAGAAACCAATTTTCTCAGGAAGTATCCTGATTTCTTTATGACTTGTTTTGAAGAATGGCTGGCTGGCTTGTTGTATTATCGATCAGCACTTTTCATATATATATATATATATATATATAGTGCAAACTACAAGGAAGCCTGAATTCCAGATGATGCCTATTTGTAAATCTGTTTGGAATCTATAAAGATCATTATAGCTTTCTTTAATATGATATGCATTCAGATCATCATTGCTACCATAATATGTTCCTCTAGGCCAAATAATGTTGAAAGACTCATTAGTAACTTGTCAATAATTTCTTCTAACTGTACTCCCACTATTGATTCCCTAAAAAAATTTTTTGGAACAAGTCTGTTGAAAATTTATTTTAGCCTGCCTCCCCTACCAAGATGTTTCCTGTTTTATATTCTGTGGGAGATGAGAAGAGCAAAGGAACTGGCAGAGCCCTGCTGCCAAAGAAATTGTGTGTTATTTTGAGTATATATGCAAGTTTCAGCCTTCCACACCTTTGCAGCACCTGTTCACACAACCTATTTTGTTGTTTTTATTTTGATTATATATATTGCGGTTTTTATGTTGATCTTTTCTGTCAACTGCTCTGAGACCTCCGGGTATATAAATTTTAACAACAACAACAACAATTCTCTCCTCTTTGTCCATTCTCTCTGCCAGTTTTCTTCTCAGTCTGGTCTTCTTTCTTCACAACTCATCTGAGCCAGCCTATGTTTATTCATAATTTCTGAGACTCCTTTGCTTCTCTTGGTCTATAGCTCTTCTGGACATCTGATTTGTCTATTCCCAAGTGCCTGGACCAGGGGTGGAGAACCATAGGCACAGAGGGTAAAGGTGGCCCAATAAGCATCTCTATATGACCCTCAGGACTCTCCCCAATGCCACACCATTCTCCAGTCACGCCACCTCTGCTCAGGCATGCTGTTCACCAGACCTATTTTGCACCTTTCATGAGTGGTTTTGCTTGTGCTCCTGGTGATGCCTTTGCTTGTCTGGATGGAGGATTCAGAGGGTGGAAAATAGCTTACTGTAGAAAGGTAAAGTTCGCATTCATTGCACCATCCACATTTTCTTTTGGCTCTGCCCAGCCCTGGTATGAAAAAAGATCCCCTTCTTCTTGGCCTAGACCCTTTTGACAGCTCTGCCCCACTCTAGAATCAGAGGAGTTCTAGCAATGGCAGCCGGAAGGCCCCTCTGTGATTGTCTCAACTGCAATCCCCACCAGAAGCTTCATCATCACCACCACCACCATCTCAACAACACACCCCTCCTAGAAACATAGAGTTAGAAGGGACCCCAAGGGTCATCAAGTTCTACCCCCTGTGATGCCAGAATCTCAGCTAAAGCATCCATGACAGTTGGCCATCCAACCTCTCCTTAAAAACATCCAATGAAGGAGAGTCACCACTTTCTGAGGGAGTTCGTTCCACTGTCAAACACCACTCACCATTCTTTCTGATGGAATCTCCTTCCTTGTCACTTGAACCCATTGGTATGGGTCCACAGCAGGAGAAAACAAGCTTGCTCCATCTTCCATGCGACAACCCTTTAGCTATTTAATATGGCTATCATATCTCCTCTCCTTCTGTTAACCCTCACTAGAGATTATTGAGAGGACCAAGTTTAAGAGACCAATGTACGTTCCAGCACCCTTAGAATTTGCTTTCCTCTCGCATTTCTATTGCACATAATGCAAAACCGGCTGTTTTAAAATTAAAAACATTTCTTCCTACTTCGAGTGCCCGCTCATTCTTTGTGCTTTCTATACTTCACGTTCCCCAATGGCCTTCAGCTACATTTCTTCACAGCCTCCTGTTGTTGTATAAAGTGGGCACTAGTTCATCACCCCACTTTCAAGTAGTGTTTATCTTATGCTTTTATATGGCACTACACAGCCACGACATAATCAAATTACATGGTTGTCAGTTATACAGCTCTTTATTTTTCTTTTTACATTGACGCTTGTGCTCCAGCAGTACAGCTCCTCGCGGACATTACTAAACCAACTCCATTTCTGCATTTTTTTTTAAAAAAAGATTTTTAAAAAGCTGATCAGAATATGCATCTTGAATTGGTATTCCACCACTACTCTCTGATCATTATAAGGATAGAGTCATTTCTTGGAAGTTGTTTAATGCATTTCTAATCCTGCTGTTTCATTTGATTCTGTATCCACTGGTTCTTCCTGGGCACTCTGCCAATGGAATTTATCCTCCTCCTGACAGTTGTTTTGAAGCTGGTGCTTAGGAGAGGTTCTTGATACAGTTCTGGAAAAGTTAGCTCAGAAAAAAGAGAAAGGTTTGCACTGGGATAACTAGTTGCAAGAAAGGCTGAGATGAAATTCATCAGTGCCATGGGTCTGCAGTTAAAGGTAAAGGTAAAGTTAAAGGACCCCTGGATAGTTAAGTCCAGTCAAAGGCAACCATGGGGTTGCAGTGCTCATCTCACTTTCAGGCCGAGGGAGCTGGCGTTTGTCCACAGACAGCTTTCCAGATCATGACTAAACCACTTCTGGGGCAATGGGACACCATGACAGAAACCAGAGCGCACAGAAACACCATTTACTTTCCTGCCGCAGAGGTACCTATTTAACTACTTGCATTGGCATGCTTTCAAACTGCTTGGTTGGCAGAAGCAAGGACAGAGCAACGGGAGCTTGCTCCGTTGCGTGGATTTCAACCGCTGACCTTCCGATTGTCAAGCCTAAGAGGCTCAGTGGTTTAGACCACAGCGCCACCCACACCCATCAGTAGCCCACAGGTGCCAACCAGTTCCATCCTCTGCTCCTTAGCTGGTGGCACTTGCAGTCCTAGGGGGTGGTTGGACAGTTCAGTGAGATTGTGGGGCATTCACTGACTTCCTCTGTTCCATGGCAGGGAGGAAGGACTGTCACGCCCTATAAAAACTTCCCAACCAGTCTTGCTCAGTGGCTGGATCAACAGGGAGATTGGCTCTTGCTAACCACAAAGTGCATTCACCAAGCCCTCCCTCTCTGCTCCTTTTCCCACTATCACTCCAGAGGAGCCAAATCTAACATAGCATGGGTTGCCAGAGCCCAGGGCTGCATGGTGGGGGTTATACAGAGGGAAATGGATGGTGTACACATGCACATTCAACTGCTTAACAGCATCCATGTCACCTAGGAGATTGCAGCTGCAAAGATAAGAAAAGAGTCATTCTGTTGTCTGGAGAGTTTACTTCCTGGTTTGCACGGAGAAGCCGTTTTCAACAGAGCGCAGCCACAGAAGCACACATCTGTATTGAGGCAACACTGGGTATTGAAACTTTGTACCCCTAATAATTTTGCGCCCAGGGCAACCACTCCCACGGCCCCTACCACTGACTATGTCCCAGGAGCAAATCAAGAAATACCCTGCATGTCTTAAACTCCTGCCAAATCTTCACTCATCTAGAGATGGTGACGATCAGGACAAATCCAATGCCATCCACCCAAGTTAAAGCAGAACTATTAAAAAGGATCACACCTTTATTCAATGTGTTTATACAAAGGCAGATGTTTTGAGAAAGCGACACATTATTCCTTCTTCAAAGAGGATTCTTTTATACATAGAGTTTGCTATGTGTGAAAAGGCACCAGATAGGCAGCTGCCAGAATGGGGTGTTTATATATCCACACTGCCAGGCATTGGATATTGAGCCTCCCCATTTCGTCTGGCAACACAGTGATGTAGCTAGAGGTGTGATGGTTGTTCAGCTACCATGACCACCGAAAACTATTGACTCCGCAACTGGGGCCAGTGGCAAGGAGGCCCTTTGAGTCATGTAAGTGGGCAAACCAATTCCCAGCAACAGCAGCCTACGGATGTCGTTAAGTTCTTTATTGGTTAAGGAAAAGGGTAGCCAAAGGTGCAATCCGGAGGCTATAGGCAGCTCATGACAGTCCTTGCTTCAGGCACCATGCTCGTATGTGCTGCCATCTGCACCGCAGCAGTGCCAGGAGCTGCAGCCAAGTGTAAAGTAAAACCTGTTCCTGTTGGCACTCGCTGCAGTACCAAAATTCTCTCGCGTTACACTCGCTGCATGCTAAGGCGTTGCTCAACAGAAAAGCGAAGGCATTGCAGAAGGGACAAAGGGTAAAAAAAAGAGTCAGAACAC
This sequence comes from Podarcis gaigeae, assembly GCF_964106915.1. Taxonomy (NCBI): domain Eukaryota; kingdom Metazoa; phylum Chordata; class Lepidosauria; order Squamata; family Lacertidae; genus Podarcis; species Podarcis gaigeae. The sequence goes on along the minus strand of NC_139681.1, from coordinate 25,391,901 downwards.
AGGTTGAGGGAATCGAGTGGTGATTATAATGAGCTTAGGGGAGAGTGACCCGGTGGCCCGATTCAGTCTGCAATCTCCATCTTGGATCAGAGTCTAAAAGCTGCAGTCATATTTGTGCTGTATTCAGTTTTGGTTCTTCCTCATTGCTCCACCTCTTGTTTTGGGTCATATCTTGTCCAATGAAGAGCTCTGGAGAAACCAAGAGCCTGCTGCTAACTTTGGCTGGTCCTAATAAAAATACTGTGCATTTTGGAGTCGCCATCTGCCCCCCCCCAAAAAAAAAACCCTTTTCTGAAACAATACAGCTATGCTTACAAAGGCAACAACCCTGTGACACAGACTAGCAAAACAATATAGTAAAAAGATATTTCTTTCCAACAAGGCATTTCCCAATGCATTATACTAACCCAAGGTGGGCAACTGGATCTAGCCAGGAGACTAGGCTTTTTTGACAGGTGGGTGGGGTGTATCCTAAATTAGGTCTTGCTATTTCAAAACATATTGAGGGGGCTGCTTACTTCTGTTCATTCAATCTGACAGTACCTTAGTAAGGACATTTGTATGACAAAAATATGTAATCACTGTTAAACTAAAAAATTGAAAAGCAATGTGATACTGATGTTATGAGCCACACAGCTAACCGCAAGTAATGCTCTTAAATATATATTATTTTTGGTTTTTAATTATGCACATTCACTACCTCTGATGTAAATATATGTACAGTATTTATTCCATGTCCCACCCCATAGGCTCAAGATGACTTATGGTATTTCAATGCATATCATATATTAGTGCTAAAATAAAATACTATTCAAACTGCAAGAACAAGCTTCAGGATCTGTTTAAAGGATGTTGTAAAAATCCCAACTTGCTGACAACATCTTTATGTGCTGCACAAAAAGTGAAGAAATTGCTTTTGAATAAATGATGGCAGTTTCATTTATTCACTTTTTTACAATATTCTAAAATGGTTCTCCTACTTATATCTCCACAGACACTGTATTGTATATCAACCACAAATTCTCCTTCTGTTTAAATGTGTTCCATCTCATCCTGTATTAACTGAGCATGGGGCATCAATAGTTATGCTGAATTTAAATGTTACATAGGGAGAATTTCACCTGTTTTATTCTTCTATTGCAGTACGCTTCTAGATAATGCCTTTTTCTACACAGCTATAGTCTTCCCCAGCACTGAATCTACTTCAGCTGAGAATTTAAGGAACAAAATTATTTTTTTACACAAACTAGTGATGCCAAAGAAGTTCATATTTTTTAGGCTCAGAAGCACAGGTCGCAGGAGCTCATTCATGATGCTTGTCTTACCTAAGTCAGTTTCTTCTCCAATTTGGATTCTAATTCAAGCCCCAAAAGAAATCCCCTCTTGCCCACTCAGACCTCACTGGTCCCCCAAACCGACACTCCCCTCCCTCCTTTATGCTACAGACTGAGCTGGAGAAATGGCAATGCTCTGAAAGTGACTGCCCCAAGAACACACCATTACAGTGGTACCTCTGGTTAAGAACTTAATTTGTTCCGGAGATCCATTCTTAACCTGAAACTGTTCTTAACCTGAGGTATCCCTTTAGCTAATGGGGCCTCCCGCTGCTGCCACACCACCGCCGCATGATTTCTGTTCTCATCCTGAAGCAAAGTTCTTAACTCGAGGTACTATTTCTGGGTTAGTGGAGTCTGTAACGTGAAGTGTTTGTAACCCGAGGTACCACTGTAAATTAAAAGGGATGGAAGGAAGTCTCTCACATTGTCCTCGTTGGCTCTTGAGGGCAAAGATTTTACCTTAGATATCAGGGAACAGAGAAGAGGAGTGTAGAGGGGAAGGGGAGAACAAGAGAACTGCAACAACTTCCGTCTGTAAAGCAGCTGGCAAAGTGAATTTGGACCTAGGCTGGTGGAGGTAGGAGGTGGTTTGGGAGATAAAGTATGGTTAATGTGATGCCAATGTGTCTAAAAAATGTAGAGGTATTACCACAATAGACTGGAATTTATCATACCTGCTGCTGAAGACATTTTTATTACTAGAGAAAAGCCTACAAGTGGGGGATTTTTACACCTACCATACAAAGCCTAAGACATACATAAGGCTTAGCAATGGTCCACTCTCCAGCAAACAAACCTCCCTCAAGCCACCAGATAATTGTGTCCTCTCAGAGGCTCAGTGTACCAACCAGTACACCAATCCCAATGTTCCTTTCACAGATTGTCTGATCATTAAGGCTCAGTGCTTTTGTGACATCACCAAGCAGTACACCATCCTTTTCAGGACCTAATATCTTCTTTGGATGGCTTACTCAGGGGCCACCAAGAGTCACTTTCAGAAGTGAGTGGCAACAAAGACCAGAAATGAAAAGTTCTAGTACCTCAACTTCCCACTTTGGCATTCGCCAAGAGCCCAGTTTGTGTTTAGACGGCAGGTAAAGCTTTTAAATGGTATTTGATTTTTAAAAGCCTTTTAATGATATTTGCTCTTGCAGATCAGATGCTTTATTGGCTTTAAGTTTTATTCCGTCATTGCTTTTTCCTGTGAGTTGTTGGCCGCATCTAACGGTGAAGTAGGATATCGATATTGTAATAAATAAATCATTGCATCCTTTCCCCTTAATTGGAAATGATATTTAGTCAAAGTACTGTCTAGAAATAGGGAAGAGGCACCTGAAAATAATTCTCTGAAGGGAAGAGGTCACTAAACAAAGTCATATAATTCATCTCCACTTCCTACCCAGCCCCAAGATGGCACTTCACCTACAGTTGCCATATTTCAGAAAGTGACAATCAGGACACAAAAGTTGTTGAAATTTATTGGCAAAGTTTATGAGCTATTTTGAAGGAAATTCTGACATCGGTTGCCATGCGCCCAGGTTTTTCTGGACATTTTCCTGATTTTTGGAAATTTAGCCCAGACACTATTTCCTACAGGCGAATCCTGGATATGTCCAGGAAATCCCGGACATATGGCAGCCCTAACTTCACCAGCCTGACTGTTCATTTTGTGCTCACTTCTGCATCCTTGGTGGATTTATATAAGTCCAGAGTAGGTGCTAATGAAGATACTGAGAATGAGAGAGGTCCCTGGGCAAGAGCAATGACATGTGTAAATCAAACATGGGAAACCAGGATCAGGAATGATTATGGGCAGAGGCAAGCGGCGGGGGAGGGGGGTGGGGAGCCAGCACAACAAGATCTTGGGCATGCACTTTTGGGCAATGCACTATCTCTATGGCAGAGGGAAGAACAGTTATTTTTGGACTACAGTTCCTATAATTTCTGATCATTGGCTGGGGCTGATGGGAGTTGGGAGTCCAACAACACCTAGAGTCCAACAACCACCATGTTGGCTATGCCTAATCTAGGGGTTCGCCATACAATGGGGGACAAAATCAACAAAGAAAGCAGTCTGTCCATTATTCAAGAATGTACCATTGGACAAGTTACTGTAGTTATATGTTGTTCTTGTATTTACAAGAAAACCAATAAAAATTATTTGGATTTAAAAAAAACAAAGAATAAAAAAAATTAAGAATGTATGTATGTTGCCAGATGCCCGTACAATTTCAAATGGGAACATGTCAGGAAATAGCAAATATAGGCTTTTGTTGAGTGAGTGTAAGAATAAAAGGAAAAGGACAGAGATATATGAGGCGAGACATGGATATCCAACCCAGTTCTTGTGGGTGCCTGAGCCCCACATTGGGTGAAATATTCCTGCATGGCAGGGATTGGACTAGATGACCCTCGTGGTCCCTACCAACTCTCCATTTCTATGATTCTATGATTCTACATGAAGCAAGGACAAAGGAATTTGGGCAGGACCAGTTTAGGGATGTAAGAAAGAAGGACTGATTAAAGAGATGATGGGGGAGGAGGATTAGGCAATGGACAGAGACAAGTGTGGCAAGAAAATGAGACAGCAGAGGCCAAGGAGAAACATGGTGGAGCACAGCCAGCATTCAACTGGAAACGGAAGTGAGATTTGTTGCTTGTTCATTAGCTCTGCTAAAGCCCATCTTCATAGCCCATTTTTCCTTACACATTACTGTCGTTTGATGAGTGTCTTTTCTAGTACAGCAATTAAAAATAACAGCACCATGTACAAACACTGAGAGCAGAGGATTTCCTTTCCCAAGCCAAATGCTTATTTTCAAGTGTTTCTATATGCTGTGCAAGGCAATTTCCATAACTACTTACCAAATGCCCAAACCTCAACAGCTAAAAATAATCATAAAGAGTGTATGCCGTTTTGCTTAGGCTATCAGTAAAGTGTAATATCCCACCATGCCAGAGAGATATGGCTATACAAACTCAAAAATGCTGCAAAACTGCACGAAGTTTCTTATGGTCCAGATGCCACTGCATCCACGTGCTGTTTATCTCCAAATAATGCCTTTCAATTTGGCCTTGCCTAACTTGACAGATCTAATTCTCGGGGCTCCCAAATTCATTTTTACATTCCTCTTTGTTTAAGCAAAACTTTGCACTTGCCTGCCAGGAGAAGTGCATTATTCCCTCCCCTCCAAAAAAATAAAAGGCGTTCTGAACAACTTGTTTGCTTCGGAGGGTTAGAGCTAAGACAGCCCTCTGCATGTTATTTTACTTGTTAATTATCTACCCAGCATTGCCCACAGATTTCCTCTTCCCAACAGAAGCGTACATACTGTGAAATGTGGAATTAATAATATACCAGGCTGTGTCGTATTAGTCACGTTACCCAGCACGGAACCTGTCTTGTGCTACAATGTGTTTGGATCCATCGTGCTGAGAGGTACTGTACAATGAAACCATTCAAAAAAGGGGGAGTAACTTTCTCCCTATATAATATATGATGCTATTTTTCCTACAGCAATGTCAATAAGTAATGGTCCACGTTTAGAGAAAAAGTAGAGATTAAACACAATGGGCAGTCCATATGAAGGAAGACAAGGAGAGGAAGTAGGGAGTGATATTCTAACCACTATTCACCAATAGTAGACCGGATCAGTCTGATCTGAACAGTGGATTTCATCTGTGGTTGCACTGGCCAATCCAGTGCAAGAAAACATAACCAACAAATATAATTTATGAGCGCAATAAGAATACATTCAAAACCAGCATTCTATGATTCTTTATAGAATCACAGAATCACAGAGTTGGAAAGGGACCACAAGGATCATCTAGGCCAACCCCCTGCAATGCAGGAATCTTTTGCCCAACATGGGGCTTGAACCCATGAGCCTGAGAGTAATAATCTAATGCTCTACCAACTGAGCTATCCGGCAGCTATATGTGTATGTGTGTGCAAACGCATGCCTCTCTGAACAGACCTCAAGCAGGGTTGTATAGCATCTTCAGCAGCCCTGGGACTGCACTGGACAAAACAGCAACAAGGAGAAACAGTTTGAAGTTCTAACAGTTCAAGAGATTTCAAAGGCATGTTCGGATCAAGATAAAGCTCGCAGTTCCTTGCAAACATTCCCTGCTGCTTCCCATAACAATATTGAGAACCCACAGAAATATATAAGTACTGAAAACATTGAGGCCTCCTCCAGACTCCTGTGGAGCAGCTCCTCTGCCTCCTCTTCCAAACTGACGTCTGGAATTTTCACAGAAGAACAGGTTAGTGAGTACACTTCACTACTGTAAAGAAAAGGGGAGAAGTGGTCAGCTGATAGGCCCTCTGCTGGTTTTGAATGTATTCTCCTGCTTTTGATAATGAGGATAACAGCATGGGTTTGCAATATCATAAAAAGGTAAAGGGACCCCTGACCATTAGGTCCAGTCGTGGACGACTCTGGGGTTACGGTGCTGGCATACAGCTTCCGGGTGATGTGGCCAGCATGACTAAGCCACTTCTGGCGAACCAGAGCAGTGCACGGAAACACCATTTACCTTCCCGCCAGAGCGGTACCTATTTATCTGCTTGCACTTTGACGTGCTTTGGAACTGCTCGGTTGGCAGGAGCAGGGACTGAGCAACGGGAGCTCACCCTGTCATGGGGATTCGAACCGCTGACCTTCTGATCGGCAAACCCTAGGCTCTGTGGTTTAACCCACAGCGCCACCCGTGTCCCTTGTTTGCAATATCGTACATTTCCCTTTATCAGTAATTTTTTGAAAGACCAAAACAGCAAGATATTGGTCATGTTGACTACAAGAGAAGAACACTGGAAGGTGACTGGAGCTGCAGCTACCACGGCCCTGTGATTTAAGGAAACAAGAATGATGGAAGTGACTTAATGGCTTGGCTAGAACTTACAAACGATACATGCCGGTGGCCCAAAATGGCAGCTGCTTGAGTTGCCTCTCTTCTCTTCCATAGTCAACCTAGAGTCTTTCAGATGTTCTTGGATCACAACTGCCATCAGTCCCAGCCTGCAATGCCAATGACCAGGAATTGTGGGAATTGTGGTTCAGCAACCTCTGGGGGCACTACATTAGCTACCCCTGATCTACACAAGATGATTCCCTGGACAGGGAGCAGGTGCAAAACGAAGTCCCACTCCAAAGTCTCTGTTTACATTGCTATGCACGCTCAGCCCCCATCCACCCCTGCAATGAGCAGCAAAGGTGATTTGCTAAAGAAGTGACTTGCTGAAGACTACACAGTGAGAACCCATGTCACCCTGGTCCAAAACCAGCATTCCATTCACCAAATCTATCCAACTGTATAGATTTAGTTCTTGATGCTGCAAGATTCAACCCATTAGCCATGGTTCTGTGGACATAGGCCCAATGAAGGGTGGCCAAATCAATTTATTCCCAGTCCGTGTCCATTTCCCATCAGTCCATCCCATCTCAGTTCCGCATTAACCTTCAATTTTTACTTCAAAAATTCTGCAGGAAAATTCATATTTAAAAACATTTGCTCAGCATCTTCTCCCAAACTTTGTATTTTGAAATGTATTTGCACTCATTTCAAACACTGGAACATCTGGGAAGTGCAAAACCTAGTGATTAAGTCAATTTCGGATCGGTGCAGCAGTGCAGAAGAGGTAAATTCATAAAGGAATCTACCAAGCTCAAATTTGTTGGTCCAGCTCAATGGTCAGTGATAGCAGTACACATTTGTTAGAAAGGAGATTCAGCATCGCAAGACCAATTTATATCTCAAAGTGACAAATTAATGCAAACAACACAACCAGTCCCATTGTTCCCTCTCTCATTTGCATGATAGATTTCTAATTATTTAACTGACTTCTGGATTGGGCTTTGTAGTAACAGTAACACACACACACACACACACACACACCACTGTTTAGCATGTGGCTCTTGCTAAAGCAGCAACAGATCCATGCAAAAAAAGTTTATTTATTCCATGGGTATATTCTCCATATCTGGACTGAGGTGCTGGGCTCCTTGAAGCTTATTCTGCTTGTTGACATTGTACCAGTTCCTTGCAATAGAGGAAATGGCAGGCTAATGCACAGCAATAAGACAGAAAGATCCATGTTGCAATCACAGTGCTGCAGTACTATGCTTTAGGAAAAAAGAGAGAGAAAAGATGTAAAGCAAAAAACAAAAAAAAACCCAAACTAATCTTCAAAGCAAATGAAGCATCCAAAAATGAAATCCATGAGCCCATTTTCACTGCTGTTGGAAGCACATTCCAGTTCCCATGTATTGCTCCTGAAGGACACCCACGTTGAAAGCAACAAATGGCAAAGCACCCTATTACAAATATTGCACCAATAAAAGGCATTTTGTACAACTGTTTTCAACATTAGAGCAAGTTACTATGGCAATGTATTAAAATCTGCTGAAGTGCTTCCACCATATTATTATTCTGCATAATGAATGTTACCTTGATAAATATTTAAACTTACTTAATCATTTTTAATTGCTGATTTTCCCCCACTGGCATATACTAACAGCATTCATCACCAGTTCAGAAGAATTCCCATTCAGACTACGCTAACCTGGCAAAGAGTCTTAAAGGGATCAGCCTTGAAATAAATAAATAAATAAATAAATAAATAAATAAGTGTTCCTTATTCCATTCAGGATGCAGTCCAGGATCTTTGAAATGCAATCTTTTTTTTAAAAAAAAAACAACACTGATCAAGTACAAGTGATCAAAATAAGCAAACATACATGGTCCCTGAAACCACTTCCTTTGAACCAATTACCCAATTTACACTGCAATCAACCATAAAAGCAATTATTATTATCACATTGTTGTTTGAAATGATATTATTCGAGTGACCAACCAGCCAAGGTTTTACCAGTCCAATCTGTTCTGTCAGATAACCTTTAGGGTCTGGAAATCCACTAAACTGCAAACTGCAGAGAAGTTTTTAATGTTTGATTCTATTTTTAATATTCTGCTGGAAGCCACCCAGAGTGGCTGGGGAAACCCAACCAGATGGACAGGCTATAAATTACTACTACTACTACTAATACTACTGTTGTTGTTGTTGTTGTTGTTGTTGTTGTTGTTGTTGTTGTTTTTCAGCCCATGAGCAAGAATATTCTGTCAAGTGTCAACCTGTTCATTCCTGGCTCCATCTCTAGTCCATTTGATTTCCTCAAGCTTCACTTTCAAACCCTATCGCTGCCCCGGCTGGGTAGTGCTTCTGAAATCAAAAGATGTCAATACTCTCATAGGTTGTCTTGTACAGCCAGCACCCATTTTTTGTGTGACCATGTTGTTCATCACTGCATTCCACAAAGCCTTCCGGTCTGCAAACTGGTGCTTCCCTGGAGCAAGACACTCCCAAGTGAAGAAAACAGAAGAAAAGGAACAGTATTGTACTTCTCAGACTCAAGCATGACCCAACCTCCAGAAAGCTCATTGGTCTTCTGCAGCTTGACCTACCTATTAATCCTTGGTTATTATTCAACTATTCTTTTTTATTATTTAGTGATACACTTTAATAAGGCATCTTTTCCAATGAGATGAGCATGCATGACGGCTTCAGTGAGCAAGGCGTCAGCTACCCACACTGACTGAGCTTGAATAGTAATGTACGTGATGCTACACTTTCCTTCCCTTTTTATTACTTTTAACAGAGAGGAGGGGGAGTGGAAATGCACACTGCCAGCATATGAATGAACGGCGGAACATTTTGTCTGCAATGTGAACAATGCATCTCTCTCTGAATACAAGACACACTTGAGCCCTTTGTGATCTATTTATCGCATGGGCTGCTACAGGAGAGGTCATGGCAAAGTCATTTCCTTCCTGTCTTGCAGAATGTGCCACAGGCAATTTTTGCATGTGTTTTTTTTAAAATAAAAATAAAAATAATAAAAGGGGAAGGGGAAGGAGGGAGGGAGGGAGGGAGGGAGGGAGGGAGGAAACCTTAGACTGTCCTAAGGGGCAGCTGGTATAATAAGCCAACAAACTATGTCTGAATCTTCCAGCCATGCTGCAATGATTTCAGATGCTTCACAACACTGACAAAATTTACCGGTAGTGACAGATTCACTATGTTCAATTCGAAGTCGTAAATTCCTGCAAAAATAGTGCTCTCCAGGTAAGGCAAAGCAAAAGTTATCAAGGCGCTCCCAGCATTCTGAACAGGAGGTAAGCAAGAAAGGTGTCAGAGGCAGATATGGGCTCACCTCGGTCAATTTGCTACCTCAATACCAACATCTCCATTCACCCACTCGCCTCTCCCTGTCTGAAATCCTGGACAGTTGCTGCAAAGATGTGTAGAAAGTACAGAGACTGAATGCTCTGACTTGGTCAAAGGCAGTGTGCTGGTCCGGGGGGGGGGGTTACCATGGGGTGAGGTCCAGGACCTGAGTCCTCCATGGCCAAAGCGGGGTCCACAGTGAGGAGCCGGGCAAGGACAGAAACTCTGGGGGAACCGGATTGGGTGCTGGCCAAAACAGCTCTTCAACGACATTGCTCCCGGAACCTGGGACCGGGCTGACTGGCCTTTATCTTCTCTGAGGCCAGGGGCGGTCCCGGCCCCCAGGAGACCCGCCTCTCCTGGCCTTAAGGCGAGCACTCCTCCTGGGAGAAACCAGTTCCCTTCGCCTCTCTGCCCTGAGCCTCTGCAGTTCAGGAGAGGCTGAAGGGTTACTGGACCCAGGGGGAGACTCACCTGTAGGCACTGAGTCCTCAACCACCTCCGCAGCCAGAGTGGATTCACCTGGTGCCTGCTCCTGAGGATCCGGCACAGGTGCAGGCGCTTCAGAATCAAGGCCCTGCCCCAGTTCAGCCGGCCCTGGAGGTGGGGACTCCTGTGCAGGCTGGGATTCCTCCAGTTCAGCCTCTGAATCGGATTCCCAGGCCATCACAGGTAGCTTCTGATGTACTACTTCCTTCAATGCTTCCCAATCCAGAAGCATAATTTTCTTATGGTTGTTTACATTTCATAAAAGTTCACCATTTCCCCAGCATGGCTTACTGGGGATAAATCAATGGCTGAAAATTACTCCCGCCATGTTGGCAAAGGAACCAACCATATAATGAAATCCGGGCAAGGCAGTATGGTAAGAATCATGTCCTGGGTTTTTTCCTACATGTGCAAGGGTTGCTGTTTCCCTTTTGTTTGCTCACACTTCATGACTTTATTCAGACTTTAAATGGCACAACCATCAACATGAGAGTTCTCGATTTGTACTAACTCTCAAAAATGCTCTTTATGTCACTGCATCTCTGTGGTGAGTTGTACATCTGAACCATTTTGTGGGCTGTGCCACTTGACTCTCTCTCTCTCTCCCCCCCCCCTTCTCATTGTAACTGCTGAGTACCGTATTTTTCATCCTGTAGGGCGCACCGGCCCATAGGACGCACTTCGGGGTTTTTTTGGGGGGGAATGAATAAAAAAAATTTATTTCCCCCCCCCAGCCGCGGCTGCCACCCCAAGCCTTGCGCACACCTGTCCGAAGCACGGGGCACCCTCCGGAGGGCTCCGCATGCTTCGGGCTGCAGGCTGCCGCCCCAAGCCTCGCGCGCCCAGCGGGACCTCCTGCCGGGCGCGCAAGGCTTGCAGACACTCGCCCGAAGCATGGGTAGCCCTGCATTCGCGAAAGCCTGCATTCACCCCATTGGACGCACACACATTTCCCCTTCATTTTTGGAGGGGGAAAAGTGCGTCCTATGGGGCGAAAAATACGGTATGTCTGTCAATTACATACACTAAAGCCCTCATTTAGGTAGCTCTAATGTAAAACTATGGGACGCGGGTGGCGCTGTGGGTTAAAGCCTCAGCGCCTAGGGCTTGCCGATCGAAAGGTCGGTGGTTCGAATCCCCGCTGCGGGGTGCGCTCCCGTTGCTCGGTCCCAGCGCCTGCCAACCTAGCAGTTCGAAAGCACCCCCGGGTGCAAGTAGATAAATAGGGACCGCTTACCAGTGGGAAGGTAAACGGCGTTTCCGTGTGCAGCTCTGGCTCGCCAGAGCAGCAATGTCACGCTGGCCACGTGACCCGGAAGTGTCTTCGGACAGCGCTGGCCCCTGGCCTCTTAAGTGAGATGGGCGCACAACCCCAGAGTCTGTCAAGACTGGCCCGTACGGGCAGGGGTACCTTTACCTTTACCTTTAATGTAAAACTTCCATGACTGCGACTATTTGCCTTGAGGCCAAGAGTGCCTCTGAACCCTAAGCAGCGCAGGACCCAGTCCTATCCAGACAAAAGATTTTCACTCTGCAGTTCGGAATCTTTCTGTTATTTCCCTTGCATATATATTGGTAATAATAGAAGGTGCCATTCCTGACAGACAGGAATTATGATGTTTCCTATCCACAAATGATAAGCTAAAAGATCAAACTCCCTGGACAAGTTTCCTAATGCCATTTGTCTATGTTGCCCAACTACTGGCTTGTCAAAATCCTATAAAATATTACGCAGTAGTTTAGCTCCCTTGCTTCCCTGCTCAGTTTTTGCTCTTTCCTGTTTGTATATTCACAAAAGAACTGACTTATTGAGTTGGCTGGTATTGAATATTTATTTATCAGTGGCCAGAAATGTGTTGGAAATAAAGATAAATTTATTGAAGGGGAGCCCAGTCAGACAATAAATACACTGTACCTCTAAGAATAATAAAATATCTCTCAATTAATACTAGTATTAAGATTAGGGGCAGACTCAAGTAGTAAAGCTTCTCCTGGGTTGTATCACTTCAGGCTGGTGATGACACTGTGGTGTGTTGGAATGTCCACCATGGTAAGGAGAAGAAAAAAGAAACCATCCCTACAAACAGGGGAAAATGTCCTAAGAAGAAGAAGACCACACTGAATCTGTCTCCCCATTTGTTCATTTTCTTTTAGATGTATAGACCAGGGATGGAGAACCTTCTGGCCCTCCAACTCCAACTCCCATCAGCCCCAGCCAACATGGCCAATGGCCAGGGGTTATGTGAGTTGTAGTCTACAGGAGGATTTGGTGATGCCACCTTCGTGTTTCTGCTTGAAGTAGTGGAGTCCAGAAGCAGCTTCTCCACTTGATTCTTCTAAATGTATTAAACGGATCCTTGAATAATAAATTTCTGATGCCATTCCTTCTGAGAATAAGAGATTCACACTTCCAAAGGTTCATCTTCCGAGAGGTAAATCCAGCTTAACTGCCACAGGAAGTACAATGCAACACAACCAGAAACTGAGCCATGCATTTATTCATGAGATTAACAGCAGAAGGCAAAGCTTAGCATAGAAAAAAACAAGAGAGTGCAAAGAAACTGATTATCAAGGAAGTCCAGACACAAGTGTCTCCCTCCTAAATTCCTAGAATACTGATATGAGCAAAGAGGCAAGATTATATATCCTTACAATTTTGTGGCCAGTCACCCCTGTCACTCCCTTTTCATCTACAGCATCAGCACATACTGTACAGAAATGCATTCCTAAGCCTATTTAGAAGTAATTCCCAATGAAATCAAGCAACTCTCCTGCATTTTGCTGATCTTCTCCAATTCTCATTGCTTACTCTTTTTTTTGGGGGGGGGGGGGCGGGCAAAGAAAGAAAGAAAGCCATTCTGAAACAGGTGCAGGTTGTTGAATTTGATAATACAAGTGCAACTGCCCAAAACATTTTGACAGAATATCTTCTTTGAGGAAGAACCTTCCCAAAACCAAAGAACATACAAACTCATACCTGCAGAGTACTGATGGTCACAGTAGCATAGACAAGATGAGTGGTTGCTGAACTATTGGGCAGGGAGTATATAGCTCAGTGATAGGGCACTTGATCTGCATCTAGAAGACCCCAGGTTCAAGCCTTGGCATCTCTGGTTTCAGAAAGCGGTGATGTGAAAGATCTTTTCCTGAGTCCCTGGAGAAAGGCTTCATAAACAAAGAGGCTAGCCTGGTGCGAGGCCAGTTTCCTAACTGCCAGGTTAACTGAATTAATAAATATTGTAAGGAATTAGAGAAGGTCAATGATCTGTTCCAGCAAATATGGAGCCTGAGTGCTGAATGGAGTGAAGGCACATTCTGGAAAATGTGTTATAGACAACATGATAATACAGATAATGAAGATAATACAGGTAGCCTTTCTTTGTGTGCCCCCACCAGAAGGCCTTTTCAGTGGAATGTTCTCCTCAGGGAGGCATGCTTGGCACCATCTTTTTTTCTATTTTTAGGCACCAGGCAATGGCTTTTCTCTTTACTTGGCCCTTAATTTTAAAGGTGGCCTTGTGGCCTCTTTTAGTGGGGTACAATCAATAACACTCTCTCCTGAAAGCAGTGATGGGTGTATATTAAATTTATGCCAGAGAATGGCACCTTGGTTGTATTCTTTTCCTCCTACCCCTGCTTTCACTTCTGTTGTTTATTACAATGTAATTAAAATATTTTTAAAACAAATCAATAGTTTGTTGTTTGTGTTTTCAGACACAGTTTCCAGTTACTAGAGCTAAATTTCCGTATTCCTATATAAGAAACCCCAGCACACAATATTGTGAAACATTTGTAACATAGACATTAAAAAGCAGGCTCAAGAGCCGGCCCGCCTTCTCTGCTTCAAAGAACCCATTGAAATGGTAGCATTTTAAAACTCTCTGCTGACTTGAGCTGGATTTGAACCAGCAATTGGAAGGGCAAGAGGCTCTAATTCCTTGTCCCTTAAGGTATGATTCTCCCTCACAGCTTGTAAAAACCAAATACAGAAACTCAGTCAAATGAAGCATTTCATGTCTTGGTGTTGACAGAAAAACAACAAGCTTGCAAATCCAAGTCCCTTTGCCATGTCTACAACTTGTAACAATTCAATTGTCTCACCAACAATACTCCATCTCCAAGGAGGTGATATTTAAGCTTTTGCACACAGCTTGCTCTCGTTGCATTAAAAGCTGTGCGATACAGCCCTGGCTCATTGCACAGAGGCCAATGCGAAGGCAGAAGCATGTAAGTAATCACATGCTGCCAGTGAAATTTCTCATGTTTGAAAGGAGCTCATCAAGTATCTTATGTAATTGGAAAATAGGCAGCTGCTCCATTCAGCTTAGTAGTGTTCACACTGACTGGCAGTGACTCTCCAAGACTTCAGACCGGGTCAATTCCCAGCCCTACCTAGAGACATTGGGGGGTAGAACCAGAAACCTTCTGCATGTAAATAAGATGCTCTACCACTGAGTTATGGCCTTTCCTCAAATATGAGATTAAATAAAATAGTCATCATACAGAAAAATATATACTCTCAACAAAGAGATAAATGCTTTGTTGTTGTTGTTTAGTCATTTAGTCTACATTAATATGGTTCCATCCAGCCTAATATTCAGTCTGGAACGAGGACAGTTGAGATGTTGCTGTAGATTCCCACCCCCATCCACCGGAACACAAGTACTACGGGAAACTCTACTCTTGGGTTCTTGGGTGTTGGATTGTGGTGCCTGCTTTGAAATCCAATGTATGTAAAATGTTTGTATGTTGGGAAATCATTAACAAAACTTTAAAAAAGAAAGATAGCAGTCCCTGTAGTGTGGACTATCAAGAAAAGAACTGCAGTGCTCCCCAAGGAGAGTATCAATCAAATTATTAGTTGAAATATACAAAAAAAGAAAGTCAAACAAGGAAGGCATTTTTCAATGTAAGGAAAAAGGGAAAGGGAGAGAATACTGAGTCATTTCAGCTAAGCCCAAATGAAAATCTTTTATAACAATGGTTTCAGCAAAACAGAGATGGGAATGAAGGAAGGGGAGGTAGTGAAACTCCAACGCCAATCCCATGCAATTATTTTTTTATCACGACTAACTCTAAATATCTGAAGAAGTGTACATGCACATGAAAGCTCATACCAATAACAAACTTAGTTGGTCTCTAAGGTGCTACTGGAAGGAATTTTGTTTGTTTGTTTGTTTGTTTTGACTACGGCAGACCAACACAGCTACCTACCTGTAACTAGATCTAAATATCCTGCATTTTAATAAATACGTAAATAAAAAATCAAGTGCACAATTGCAAAACATGGGTCAAGCTCCTGTTCTCCAGTTCTGAATATTTGTGAGGCAATGTGCCAGTAAAAAGAATTAAAGAACAGTGAAATGTTTCAGGGAATTATGTCCTGGAATGAAAATGGCAAGACATCCAAACTTCTACCCTTACTAAAGAGCCAAGAAACATGGTAGAATATTTATTAATTTATCAAATGCAGCTCAGATCGCTTATCATTTAATCACAGGCCTAAAGGCCTTAGAAACTCAAAGCTGAACTTTCACCAGTGGGCTTAGCAGCCAACTAAGCAGGCTTATTCTACCGATGCAACTTATTACAATATTTGTCCTTCGTTAGTTTACATTGCGTGTGGACCCCAGCCCAATATCTATTAAACCTAACTTAACAGGTTCTCAGTATGCCCCAAATAAAAAGAGGTACTATACTTTTACAGGATGTTTACCACAGGGATCAAAGCTAAAGAGGTTAATTATCCTTGCTCTCTGTAAAAGCTCTACGAATTGATTCAAAACTGAATCAGTGCCAGCGTCTTTGAAAAGTCCTCTGAGGCATTCAGGAATTCTTCTGAGGCTTGCCAAAGGGGCTTGTTTAGGGGGGGGATGTATGCCTATATAAAGGTGCCCCCTACTTACATGGGGTTGCATTCTAGGTCCACGCATGCATAAGTGAAATTGCTTAAAGTGGGAAGCACCCTCTAAAAAGCCTCCAAAAAGCCTTCAATGCGTATTTTCCCCTGCTCTCCAGCTCCCTCTCCCTCTCAAATCCAGAACCAGATATCTAGAGTTGAAGCTCTGGGGCCAGCTGGAGACTAGAGGACATATGGGAGAGCAGCTGCTGCTGCTGCGCTATTTCGTAAACCAGCTGTTAGGCGGGGAGACTGAGCAGCCTAAACAAAGCCCCACTGATCCCCTAGTCTCTTTGGGACTTCCTCTGGCCTCACTGATGCACCCTACAGGCTCCAGGGAGGGTCTCCTCGCAAGCCACAAGGATTCTCCAGCTGTCTCCCACCATTTCCTGGTATGATTTTCTTTATTCGTTTATCTCCTGCAGTCGCATGCAAGTAGAATGCCTATAGATACAGATATATAGATATCCCCTTCATCAACCTTGTAAGAATTAAAGGAGATATTTAATTTGTTTAAATAAAGTTAAAATCTGACCTATAAAAATAAAATAAGAATAGCTCTGCTGGATCCAGCCGGTGGCCCATCTAGTCCAGTATCCTGTTCTCAGAGTGGCCAACCAGATGCCCAGGGGAAGCCCACAAGACAGACCTGAGAACAAAAGCACTCTCCTCTCCTCTCCTCTCCTCTCCTCTCCTCTCCCCTCCTCTCCACCAACTGATATTTTGAAGCATTCTGCCATGGAGACAAAGTATAATCATTGTGGCTAGGAGCCAATGGTAGCTTCACCCTTTCTTGCAGATAAAACCACATTCACCTGAGATTTTAAAAGGCCTGGGGAAATGAGAAGGTCTTTGACTTGGTATTGGAAAAGACCTGAAAAAGTCGGCACTGAATGAGCCACCTTAGGGAACGGCTTTCAATAGAAAGGTGCGCCAACAGAGAAGAACATCTACCCAACTTGCCTACTGCTTAATCTCCAAAGATGGGGGCAACTGGAAAAGGGCCTCCAAGTATAAGCCCACCCCTATGCTAAAGTCATATGGGACGTGATTCTTCAGGGATCTTGCTTCCAAGTCACACAAGCACTTTAAAGATAAGCACCAACACTTTGAATTGAGACCTAAAATTAGCATCAGCCAGAGGAGCTGTTTTAAAACCAATGAGATACGTTTCTGTTAGCCAGAGATAGCTCCCGTTGCTCTGTCCCTGCTCCTGCCAACCTAGCAGTTCGAAAGCATGTCAAAGTGCAAGTAGATAAATAGGTACTGCTCTGGCAGGAAAGTAAATGGTGTTTCCGTGCACGGCTCTGGTTTCGCCAGAAGCAGCCTAGTCATGCTGGCCACATGACCTGGAAAAACTGTCTGTGGACAAACGTTAGCTCCCTTGGCCAGTAAAGCGAGGTGAGCGCCACAACCCCAGAGCCGTTCACGATTGGACTTAACTGTCAGGGGTCCTTTATCTTTTTTACTGCTGTTTCCAAGCAGCCTTCAAGGGCAGTCCCATGTACAATGAATGATAGTAGTTTAAAACAGAGATTACAGAACACAGATGACTGTGGCTTGTCCAAGAAAACCACAGTGGTGAATGCCCTTTTTCTTTAAACCTAAGGAATGGGACATAAAAGATCTGACATCTGTAAAACTTCTTGACTTCAGGAACCTAGCAATTGATGGGAATTCAGAAAAGCTTAATATTTCTATGGGGGTGGAATCTGCAGAGAAAGCAATTCTGAAAACAAATCAACCCACATCAAAAGCAAATAAAGAAATTTAACCATAAAAACTGTGGTAAAATTGAGAACTGGCCTACAACATTAATTTCACATATAAGTGTCCTGAAGTCAAGCCTAGTCTTTCCTTTATGCAGGGCTATTCTTCACAGGGAATAGAAAGAATGACAGTACAAGTGGGTGAACAGCCCATCTTGGCTGAGTGTTAATACTGAAAAGTTATTAATAGTGGGTGGTAAGCTGGAATCTGATAAAATAGATACTGGATGGACGCATCATTCTTGCCCCAAACTAGGTACCAGTGGCATAGCTGGGATGAAACATCAGGATCCAATGACAAGAAAACCCTTACATGTCTATGTGCAGTTTAGGAAAATATGGATCTACAGAAGATAGTCAAAACAGAGGTGTACCTTACAGGCAAACGTGAGGAGAAAGTGTGTTGTGACAAGCAAAGCTCAAGACTGGAACACTGTGGCCAACAGCCAAAACTAGTTGATCAAAAGGAGAGCTCATTGGTGTCAACCTTTAACTGAAACCTAGTCTGGCAACAACGCAGAACTGAAACCTTCAGTGTATGTGTCTTTTAAGTTTTTTCATGGAGTTTTATAAGGCAGCAAGACTTAGGTCTGCAATAAAATACTATTCCAGCACAACACAAGCAGATCCCTGCTATTGGGAACTTACAATCTAAACAATGACAGTGATAATGGAAGAAGGAAAAGTTTAAATTGCATTTGTGTCAATGCAGATGCACAGAGGCTTTGATGTGGCTGAGGATGACTACTAAGAGGTCAGTGTAAAGGCAAATTTGAAGCAAAGATCTGGAGGAAGGAAGAAGCAACAGCAATACCATTTTGTTTCGCTTAGCTTTTATGAGTTCCACCCACATATCATGAACAGTGCCTCTTTTTTAGCCAGTCGATCAGCTGCAAACTTTCACTTACTCCTGATGTGTGCATGACTGCACACCAGATCAGCAACTCTCTCCCTCTCTTTTAAAATAAAAAAAAATCCTTCCAGTAGCACCTTAGAGACCAACTAAGTTTGTGATTGGTATGAGCTTTCATGTGCATGCACACTTCTTCAGATATTATTTTGTTTCGACTCCAGCAGACCAACTCGGCTACCTACCTCTCTTTTAAATCACTGATGCAGCTGGTTAGGCATGGAATCTGTGGCACCTACTCCATCTCCACTGCTAAGAATGTTGAAAGCTGCCTTATACCAGGTCAGATTATTTGTTCTTCTAACCCAGACAGAGCAGTGCCTACTTTGACTAGCAGTGGCTCAGGAGTTTCAGGCAAAGGTCCTTCCCATCACTCGCAACCAGATCCTTGTAATTAGAAATGGCAGGAATTGAACCTGGAGGTATTCTGCAGGCAATGTATGTGCTCCAACACTGTTACAGTCATTGCTGAGCACCACTACAGACTGGCCGTCAAGGAGGAAAGAGACCAGCCTTGTTACCTGAGAGTGGTGGCAGCTGTGGCAGGTGGTAGTTCAATCCAACATGCCATACAATAGCTGCACGCTACAGTGGTACCTCGGGTTAAGTACTTAATTTCTTCCGGAGGTCTGTTCTTAACTTGAAACTGTTCTTAACCTGAAGCACCACTTTAGCGAATGGGGCCTCCTGCTGCCGCTGCTGCACGATTTCTGTTCTCATCCTGAAGCAAAGTTCTTAACCTGAAGCACTATTTCTGGGTTAGTGGAGTCTGTAACCTGAAGCGTATGTAACCTGAAGCGTATGTAACCTGAGGTACCACTGTAACTTGATTCTGATTCTTCCTTGGTGACAATCTCACATCCCCCAGAGATAAGAATGTGGGGGCCCTCCTCCTACTTGGCTGCTGTTGAGTGACCAAGTACCACCTCAGGCTTCACAACATACCAGCTGGGTCATTAGATTTAAAAGAATTAACAGTTTCTTGATCATCACTCAGACAGAAGGGTGCTATTTATGGATGGGGAGAGCCCACATTCTCTGAAAGCCGATGGGCAGAGCTAACTCGACTACGGCAGGACAGGAAGAAGCCCTGGGTAAGCAGCTCTTGTACCACTGCAGCAACATACAAAGTGGTCCCCGGAGCACCCAAACTCTCTGAAATCATCATACAATTTACATTACCTGGGACAAGCTTACAACACTTTTCTTTCTTTTTTTTAAACCTCAGTGCAGCTCAGCACTGCATGTTTAACTTGGTAGGAATACACCAAGGTTGGCTCCTGGCACAGTGATATATTTGACTGAATGAGTCTTGACAGACCACCCCCACCTCCCCAGTTTCAATTCTGCTAAAAGTATAATAATGAGAAATGGAAGCAGAGACCCAATTAGAAAGAGCTGTCTGGGACACAGATCGATTTAATGTATGTGTGCCAAATGGAAATGGGGGGGGGGGGGAGGGAGAGAATGGATAACTGAGGGGTTTTTTCCCCCATTCTCCAACCAAGGGCGTAAAATTCCAGCTAGATAACCATTTTATATTGTCACATAAGCATAAGATCCATTGGAGAAGAGATGAATAATTTTTTTGAATGAAGCTCGGGTGTACATTGAAGAAATGCATCTCTTTCCAAAGTCTGACACAGAGAAAAGAGAAACATGTGGGCTTGCAGATATTGTTTGACCCCAGCTTCCATCTGCCTCAGCTAGAATGGTCAATGGTCAGGGGTAATGCAATCTAACAGTATTTGAAGAGCCTGAGGTTCCTTGCTACAGAGAGAAAGCAGGGAGAAAAGGACAGTGGGTGAAGTATGGTTGAGCGAACTTTTTGCAATATCAGTTAAACGCTTTCTAAATGTGCCCCAAATGCGCCCCCTAACATGCATTAGTGACAGGGATCCCAGGTTTCCAGCAGGTGAAAACCTTTACAACTGGAACTTTAAATCATATTCTCAGCCACATGTTTTCTGTACTGCTCTACAGCATCTGTCTCTTTTAGCCTTTGCGGAGCCAAGGACATTGATGATAGCACCCCGGTGTTCCATCCAGCTGAGGGAGAGCAATATGTTAACATCACCCCAGCATTCCTCCAGTCCTGGCCAATGAGCACAACTGTGGCTCTGCATGTTGTGACTGCCAACCTTAAAAAGACAGGAGAGTCAGCACCATGGAGAGCACCACATCCACAGCCATCTTTCAGGCAAAAAGGAAATTGTGATAGAAATGGAAACAAAAGCTGCTTCCAAAAATTACCCCTTGCCAAACTCCAGTGTGAAATATTCACTAGAAGAAGTTCACATTTGCCAACATTAACTGAATATGCTATATGACATCTGATACCTGACAGTATTTGACAGCTGGCATGGAATGGTATTTAGCATTGAGTGGTATTTGGTAGATGAACAAAAAGATATCTAAACAAGTGAACATTTGATTTTACACTGTGTGGAGTCAGAACAATCATACAATGCCAAACAGTTTAAGGATTGGCATGGCTGCCTCCCTGTGGGCTCCAACTCAAACAAGGGGCAGGTCAGATCCATCAGACCAATGGAAGACGTTCTGGAAAGCAACCCAGGACCTGATGTCATGACAAGGACAGAGCTCACTGACTTGGGAGTCCTTGAGCTGTAGGCCACCAAGAATCTGAATCCCCCCTAAATCTTCAATGTACTGAATTCCTCCTGGCCAGGGATCTGCAGCCCCAAGTCATCCTGTCAGCACAGGTAATGAGCCTTGAGGGAGTTGTCAGGGAGGAGGAAGAGTGCTCAGATCACAAGTCTGTCCCTTTAAGGCCTTTCACTCTCCAAGAAGTGGGCAAGAGTGTGGGAGGAGTAATCTGGCTTGGGAAGAATAAAAGGCCACTCCCAAACTGGAGGAGGTTGCTCACTTGCAGCTTCCCTACCTACTTCCTTGCCCCATCAGGACCCATGGACTTCTTGCCAAGGCCAGGACATGTCACCTGGCGATGCAAGTGTTTGCATTTGGAAAAAGTGTGAAAATCTTCCCTGATCCTACAGGCTAGCAGAGGGTGCAAATATAATAAATACATAAAGCATATTTTGACTTTCACAAATTTCTCATTCAAATTTAACATGCAAAACTGGAACTGGATGAATCAGTGAACAACACACACACCCCATTTCAGCTCTATCATGGGGCTGTTTCCAAATGGGTACCTGTAGCTTTCTCCCTTTATGGCAAATAGCATGTTGCAGCGAGGGAGGGTAGAATTCAGAATGGGAAAAGAGAGCTAATGGAGAATATTAAGTCCACTTTCCCCATGTGCTTCAGCCCCATTCTGAGCCAAGTCCCTCCGCAGTTGCATTTACCCTTTAAAACACAGACACACACGCAAGAGACGACCACACATCTCCCAGAATGACATCTACCTTGAGCCTCAATCATTATGTAATGATTTTAAGTAACAAGGCATAATGTATTGGAGATATATGCCACAGCGTGGTCCAGATCTGGATCACTGGGAGCTCCCATGTTATGGAGCACCTTAGTGAAATACAATTTGTGAGCTGCTCGTGTATTTAAGAAGAAGGATGTAAAGTGTAAATCTGTGAAGGTAAACTTAGTAATATGTTGGGTGGACACAAGGAAGAAACATTAACTGGAGTGAAAGGAGTGGGTGTTGAGGTCAGGCTAGAACTAGAGGGAAGGTCTCACTCAAAATGAGACCTAGAGGGCGTGTTCTCCGTTCCCCAGTCCAAGAGGTAAATTTACTGAGATGGATGGAGCAAGTCGAAGGTATCAACTACTCTGTTGATCAGGGAAATACAGAAAGCCAGGCTCTTTAATACCAGGCATGGCCTTCTCCAGAGGCTACTATTGGCCAGTCACAGAGGCTGGTGTTGTGGACTGCTGTTCCCCTCTGCACCTGAAGATGACTCAAGGACGCTATGCCTCTATGACTCAAGCAGACACAGTCTACAGTAGTTCTGTAGGTTGGGTCCCAGACCCAGAGGTTTGTACTCCAAGCCCCAGAGACTCCAACCTTGGCAAACAAGTCCTAGAAGCACTGTTTGATACTGCACTTGAAAAAATTAAATTAGGGATGGGGGAACTAGTAACCTCCAGATGTTGTTGGACTTCAGTGCCATCAACCCCAGCCAGCAGAGCCAGTAGTTAGGGAGGATGAGAGTTGTAGTTCAAACATGTGGAGAGTCACAGGTTCTTCATTCCTGTGTTATAACAATACACACACACACTTTTATATACGTTCACTACTAATCTCTTTTGAATTGCTTAGGAAATGTGGGGTTTTTTAATCTACAGGGGAAGAAAACCTGCTTTACTGCTTCCTTAATGAGAACTGAACGGCTAGAAAAAGTTGAGTTCTGGGTGGCTGGGTGTGGTGACAAAGCTGTATTTTAACAGCAACAAAGTTACTCAATTTCATGCGTTATTTTGCATTCATTGCATTCTGCTTTCAGTCTTACATTTAGATGTTCATGTGTACTGCACAATAATACACCCAATTAAACTTTATTGTTCATTAACCGGTTTATCAAAAGCCACGTGTAGGCTTTCCAAACACAACAGGTACTTAAGTTTTAATTATGAAATGCAGCTCTGAACCCTTACTTGGAAAGGGCATAAAAGAGGTGGATGACTCGCAAGAGCTCAACATGCCACCCTTTAAAAATCAGCCTCTCCCTGCTCCAAAGAAATCCTGAAATGAAGTAGGTGGAAGTTTCCACCATCAAAATATGCCTACTTATAAAAGGTTGGTCAAATATTAAAATCATGAACTTATTTGAACAATAACGAGTAACAAGTGTGTTGTGCATATTACAAAAATGGCAGTCTTCTAGGACTCTCCATAGTCCAATCTTTCTCAGAAGCACTGAGCATGCTCTCAGATCACATTAAGGTCTCTGCTCCCCATAGCAAACACAATGGATTCCATTGTAGTCTTGGCCCCTAGGCAGCTAGGACCTTTACCATTGTGGTGACACTTCCTGTTCCTGTTCAGAGACATCTAGAACTACAGGACAAGGTCTGTTGGGAAAGAAAGGCTATATGACATAATGGGAAGGGCAGGTGAATATGTCTTCTGTAAAGTGTTGCATGGCAGGGGGTGCCTCTGCCTTAATAAAATATATGTGGACATGTTTGACCCTGACTCCTGTAGAACTGATGAGTGGGGAGGGCTTCACTTCTGCCATAGCTATCAATGGCCCCCATGATTAAAGAGGGAAGGTAGACATTAGGCTTCACAGAATATTTAACCAAAATTCAATAATTTTTTTAAAAAAAGATTTATAAGTATCTGAAAAATTTACAACTTCAAACAAAGATAGAACTGAGTAATGCCATAATGTGTTTTAATTCATTGGAAGCTACCCAGTGACTGGTAACCCACTCAGATGGGTGGCATACAAATTATTATTATTATTATTATTATTATTATTATTATTATTATTAGCTGTCAAATTTAGATCAGTCATCTGACAAGCATTCCGAACCTACTTTACACAAAATGGCGGAGGCTTCTTTTGAAGCACCCACATTGCAACAATACTCAAGGGATCCTAAAAGGAAGTTAAAGTGTTTTAATGGCATGGGATTGGATTCAGAAAACTCCTCTTTTTTTTTAACTCTGCTCCAGGACAGTGTCTGTCTTTAGCTGGCCCCAATCACCATGGCCCATTGTGGAATAGTGTGTAGAGGAACACTTTGTAATAAAATAAGTTGCATAGATCTGGGGGGGGGGCAGTCCTTTAGAAATTAAATGATAT
Source organism: Podarcis gaigeae (assembly GCF_964106915.1). Classification (NCBI taxonomy): domain Eukaryota; kingdom Metazoa; phylum Chordata; class Lepidosauria; order Squamata; family Lacertidae; genus Podarcis; species Podarcis gaigeae. The sequence continues at coordinate 25,367,514 of NC_139681.1, read as the reverse complement.
CGCTGCTGAGTCATGAATACTTAACAGCCATCAGGTCCCTTTTCCTACTTCATATTTTCCTTCTTTATATTATCACTTATCAGTCATTTAGCTACCAATTAATTATCTCAGCTCCAGAAGTTGCAATTACAGGCATTTAAACGATACCAGCAATTCAAGGTTAAGCATTAAATAAATACTTCTACCAATGTGTAAGCAAGCATGGACACACACCCCAACAAGAAAAAATGATTTAAAAATAAATAAATTAGTATTTGCCTATTTTAGTATTAGTATTTTAATATTTGCCTACTAACACCAAATCTCAGCAATGAGATAATTCCTTGCTGCCACCATAAGCTCCAACAATACACCTTCCAGGAAACATGGGTAATATGGTGTAGAGTTTGGGCTTTTGACAGGACTTCATGGGCAGGTCTCTATTTCACAGAGGGTGCAATTTCACTTCCCCTGCCCTGATCTCCCTAAAACTTCATAGCCAGGCACAATCTACCTACAAGCAGCTTTTAGTGTGGGTCCGGGGGTCTTTTTGGAAAGAACTATAACTGCCTGTTGTTTTTGTTCATGGAGTTTTCTTGCCAGGGATACTGGAGTGGCTTGCCAGTTCCTGCTGTTGAATTCTGGTGCTGGAGGAGACTCTTGAGAGTCCCATGGACTGCAAGAAGCTCAAACCTCTCTATTCTTAAGGAAATCAGCCCTGAGTGCTCACTGGAAGGACAGATCGTGAAGCTGAGGCTCCAATACTTTGGCCACCTCATGAGAAGAGAAGACTCCCTGGAAAAGAGCCTGATGTTGGGAAAGATTGAGGTCACAAGGAGAAGGGGATGACAGAGGACAAGATGGTTGGACAGTGTTCTTGAAGCTACCAACATGAGTCTGACCAAACTGCGGGAGGCAGTGGAAGACAGGAGTGCCTGGCATTCTCTGGTCCATGGGGTCACGAACAGTCGGACATGACTAAACGACAATAACATAACTGCCTGGCCTCTGGCTTCAAGGACTGCTTAGATATTTGGAATTAGGGCACCAAAAGCCCATGTACACAATGGGTCAGATCCAGAGTTGCAGGAACAGGATATGTAATATTATGTATTTTATCATTGTTCACATCTAAGTTCTTTGCTGGCCTGCTTGTAAATGGAAAGGGAACAAAACACCCCCAGGCGAAAGCTGGGAGGAAAGCTGCTAACCCAATTCTATAGATCAAGGGTAGCCAAAGTGAGGCCATCCAGCTTTTGCTGAACTACAACTCTGAGCCCGGCTTCAGCTGGGGAGGGTGGGATATAAATAAAATGTTATTATTATTTATTATTATCCTTGCCCACTGGCAATGCTGACTGGGGTGGATGGGAGCTGGAGTCCAGCAACACTTCCTGTTGACTACCCCTACTGTAGGTTGATGGTGAAGAACCCCTACCATTGTAATGAGTTGTGAAATGCTTTGGCCACAGTCTTCTGGCAAAATGGCTGGCGAACAAGCAGACAATGGTGGCTGAGGAGGAAACGATCTTGCTTGTCAGTGGAAGTCTATTTCCCCCTGCCCCAAATCAGGTCACTAGGTTATGCAAATGCCACAGGAATGTGGGGAACACAAGGGCTAAACTTTATTCTCTTGGAACAGACCTCAAAAGCAACACAGAAAGAGAATAAGATATGATAACCCATCCTCCCACCTAAGTATAGCTCTGAGTACTACATTCTTAAAATTCATTGTTACAGATATATTAGAGGTTCTGTTATGTCAGACAACTGTCCTCCTTATTAACAGAGAGAGGCAAGGTCATATTCCTGTCTTCTAATTTATTAATGTTGCACAAATAAATGTTTGAAAGGAATATGAATATTTTATTGTCTACGCGAAACTGGTGCTTTAGGATTTGCCCTACTGAACAGATTGAGATTCAATTATATATATATATATATATATATATGCATGCTTTAAAAAGTGACACCTCAGTTCTGCAGGTTCTTGTAAAACTCATCCCATTGCACACCTGTAGCTCAACTATTATACCCCTCTGCATTAATTTGGATTGCACAACTGTTATAAGGAACAGGATGATACCTATTCATGGGAGCTGCCCTTTGATAATATGGGAGCCATTCATGTGTGAGAGAGGTTTGGTGAAAACTTAAGAGGGGATGGATGAGAGTTTTTGACTTTGCAGATTTGGGTCTGACTTTCATGTAGAACATCCAATGTTCACTCTCTGGCATCTCCAGTTAGGGAGAGGATACAGGGGCGGCACCTACAGAGAGCTAGGGGGCCAAGGGGACAAGCCCCCCCCCCCCATTTTCTTTTTTTTTTATAATAATTTTTATTAAGGTTTTCCAAATTAGAACAAATCAAAGCAAATTAAATCCAATCTATTGCCAATAACTAGGACTTCCCCTCCCTACCCCCTCTTGTGTTCCAAATCTTCCAAATAAGCAATTAAATTCAACAAATTCTTATCCCCAAGTTACACTCTTCGTCAATAACCCAATTTATCCAAATTCTCGTCCCCTAAGATCGATCTATACCCTTCCACGGGTTTCCCCCTTTCAAACATAGTACAGATGAAAATAAGATAAATGTAAATAATAATTTTACAGCCTTTGGATTCCAATTTTCCCTCCCCTCTTTCCCCTTTGCGTTTCACCTATCCCTCCACTTCTAATATCTTCCTGGAGTTCCCACATTACACTATATCCCTCCGGTTCTTTGCCAATCTTTAATTACGGATGTCCAATCGTAGAAGGAGTCTATCAAATAAGGGCCCATTTCTTCTATCCAGGTTTTTATATCCAGGAGTAAAAACTCCAATTTTGTATCCATAAGCTTGTCAAACCTGAATATCCCAAATGTTCCCCCAGTTCTGTCCAGTTCTTGTTGTTTCCTTGTTCTTATCAATCATTCTCCTCCTTTTTATTTCTCTGTTCTCCCACAGAAATGTTCTTTTTCCAAAAGTTTCTAGTGTCTCTGCAGAGGTTTGTTATTCTTGAAGCAAAGCATTACATCATGTTCCTTTCATTTTCCAACAAATAGTTCCATTGTTTCCTGTAGTGTGTAGACCTCTGTAGACAAAATAGTGTTCCATTCCTGCAGTTTCCCAGGAGATTGAAAGTTCCATTCAACTGTTCACATTTCCTGTGAAAAACACATGCAATGTCCCTCGGCTCCTCTAGGTGGATTGCAGTAACAAAGTTCCCTTCCAGAATCACATCCACCAGACCAAGTAGCTTGTTGACCGATATTTAAAACAGTTTGTATTCAATTTGTAACAAATATAACCGGCAAAGTCCTCATAACAAAGTCTCTATTTTAATCTTCCTTTTTGACAGCTCTTTGACAGCTGTCAAAACCTCCATCACTTTTCTCCAGGCAGTTTCACGAATCGCTCCAGGGATTCCGGGGGGGTTGCTTTTTTTAAAACAATTCCACTTTTCTCCTCCAGCTCAATCTTATAATTTTCCCTCGCGAAGTTGCTGATTCGGCAAGATAAGGTTACACTCGATCTTAGTTGTCCAGTCCTTTGTTTTGGCTCTTCTACAATTTAGGGGTAGGCTGACTTCCTTTTTTCCACCTCCCCCGTTCGCTCCGAATTTTAAAAATTTATCCCCTTTTTTTTTAGTCCATATTCCAATTACTCACGGGTTCTTCTTTAGAGCCGAATTTTCAATAGAAGAAGTCAGCGCTCTCCGCCGGATGGCATGCGGCTGCGCTCGGCAGGGATAGCAGAGAACTCAAAGCACCACGCTTCTCCCCGGCACCCGATCCGTAGCCTTTAAAAAGGCTCCTTCACGAGTCGGGAGGGCGCTAACGGTGCCAGCCGAGTCTCCATGTCCACGGCCTCAATCTGGCCGTGGTTTTTAAGGGTCCCCGCATCGCCGGTGCGGTAGGACCCAGCCCCTGCCAAGCCGGCTCCCTCCGGAGCTCGGAGGGAGCCCGCCATTCGGCGATGGCGCCGACCCGGAAGCTCAAGCCCCCCCCCCCATTTTCAAGGAGGGGGCTGGGCCCCTCAAAATTCCATGGTGATGTGTGCTCACCGCATGTACACATCATGCGCTGCATGCGCAACACATCAGTCTGTCGTACGGCGTGTGTGCATGACAAGAGCATGAATGGCTGTCGTTGAGCATATTGCATGGGACAGGCCCCTCAATCATTGGGGCAAGCTGGTGCGCCTGCTAGGAGACCTGAAGAGCCAATGTCAGTCAGTGCAAACAACACTGAGATACAACAAAAAAAATTCCTTCCAGTAGCACCTTAAAGACCAACTAAGTTAGATCTTGGTATGAGCTTTCGTGTGCATGCACACTTCTTCAGATACCACACGAAAGCTCATACCAAGAACTAACTTAGTTGGTCTTTAAGGTGCTACTGGAAGGAATTTTTTTTTGTTTTGACTATGGCAGACCAACACGGCTACCTATCTGTAACTGAAACACTGAGATACATGAGTCAATGGTCTTATTCAGTATAAGGCAGCTTCCTTCTAAAAGAACACATAACACTAGGAATACCTTACTCCTGATCCAACTGAATAAAACATAAATTGTAAAAGACCACTGTGTTCTTGTCCATGATATAGGAAGCCCAAAGGGAACTGAGCCACCGAAAAGGTCTTTGCCAAAGGTCTATGGGGTATAATGCTCTGTGAGGGTCAGTGACAGGTGTAATTCCTTCCATGAAATGGAGACTGCTGTACACAGTAATAATGCAGGCTTCCTCATTCTTTAAATCATTAGGAAGCCTATAATTTTAGAATTTGGAGTACATTTTCTAATTCGGCCTGCATGTCCAAGTGTCACTGCTCTCTAATAGCCCTAATAGAAAGTCTTTAGAAATGACTCTAATTGTGCTCCATTTCTCTCCATTTAACAAAAACTGAAGTTGCTTTCTTATTCCGCAGCCTTTCAAAAGATCATTTGACCTCCACTGTAACAGCATTCAAGGACATCACAATCTCTCTTTCCCCACAGAGCACCAATGGATTTCTGTGGTTCCCATTTTGCAGCAAGACAACATGTACCATAATAAAATGCTTACCCATAAATTGTCAGCTTTTGACTTGATAAGCACATGCAATCTCATGAGTCACTTCATCGATGGGGCAAAATGAGCAGTAAGAAGCTATTTCAACCACAGCACAAGCATGTGGGTGGACTAGACTTGAAGGAATACTACTCAGATTTCCCCTCTTTCCCATCAACTCCCCTCTCCTTTTTGGGTCTTTCTCTACAAAGCACACAGCCCATGCCATGAGTTCCATGATCTCAGAGATCGTATTCCAAGTTACTGGCATCTGTAGCATGGAATTTCTAGGGAGCAACTTGAATGCTCCCTGGATGCTGCTGCTTTTAACATTCTGGGCCTTATCCAATGAAGTAGTTTCATTAGCGCAAGGAATTCTGCCTATGCAATGGAATTCTCCTTCCTTCTCCTTCCCACATGCACCCCATAAATCTGTTCTGGGTTTCCCACCCAAGCCTTCAAAGCAGATTTGGGGAGGACGCAGAGATCGGGGAAGGAAGAGAAGTTCTGTTGCACAGCCAGAAGTCCTTGTGCTAACAGAACTGCTTCGCTGCATACAGGCCATTGCCATGAATGCTAGCAACGCTTTTTTCTTTAAACTGCTGCCTATGTCTGCAGTAATGGGGGAAGTGATGACAGTCACCTAAATCTGCTAAAGCCTTCAATACGAACCTAAGGGTCCCTATTATAGGCAACAGCATTCTGGTTGCCTGTTCTTCTGATTAGATATATGGACCCATATGATCTTATTTGAGGAAGTCTTTGCTGAAGATAGCAACTGATCCAAATATCAGTCACAGAACAATTCTCTCTTCAAGTGCATAAAATCATAGAATTGTAGAGTTGGAAGGCTCTCTGAGGATCATCTAGTCCAACCCCCTGCAACAAAGGAATGTGCAGCTGTCCCATACAGGGATCAAACCTGCAACCTTGGCTATAAATATAGTTATTTATAGCCCAGCAAGTCCTTGAACGATGGAATGAATTTTTCAAAGGAATGGAATGTGAATGGACAAAGGATGATGGCAATAAATTATGTCTACACACCAGGTCTGGGAACAGAGTGCTGAAAGGGCTAAACATGAGAAATGGATGTTTATATGTTTGGGAAACAACAAAGGTGCTGATTGCAAGGAAAAAATGGATTAAAATTAGTAGAAGGATGAGAAGGTGATTAAAGAAGACGAAGGAAGTGACAACATCAGGAAGCAATGGACATATGTTTGTAACAGGAGCTTGAAACCTTTTTTTAAAAAAATTTTATTAAATTTAAATTATCTGGATCAATTTGTTAAAATTTAGAAAACTTGTGTGTATTTATAATTACAACCTTGGTGTAATCAGCACCATGCTCTAACCAACTGAGCTATGTATTTTGAGGCAAAGAAGATTGATCAACACAAACACAAAAATAGCTCAGGCCCTTTATCTGCTCATGTTGGTTTAAGGATTGAAGATGAAGTTGTTAAACTGGGAACTAACACCCAAGTAGTAATGGGGAGGGGAGGCAGAAACAGCATGGTCTTGGGGGTGGGGAGCAAAAAGATGCATTTTATTTTTAAAATGAGATTATCCTATCTCTGTGGCATAATTTTAACTCTGTAGTTCATGTATTTTCATCTAATGCTGTCTCTGTACTCTCTGAGATGGGGGTGGGTAATTTTATATTTGCAGTTGATTCCTTTGGATTTGTCTTTACTTGGAAAACCAATAACATTTGTATTGTTGTTTTTTAAATGAAGTTACCCTTAGTTCATTAATTGTTCCTTTGCCCTTCTTTGTAACACAATCCATGACTGGCTGAAATCTGTTTGAACCCAGAAAATACAGACTGAGTCTATCCATCATAACATCCATTGGGTACACATCTTCTAAACTAAGATCAGCCCATATCAAATTCTAAACAGGTGGCAACCTTATTTCCCCATGGGCCTTAAATAATTTCTTTCCCAGCTAGCCTCATATAACAACTATGCTAGAATTTCAGCATTGTTGAAGGTCATGGCAGGGACCAGGGAGATCATGCATTTGAAGCACACCTAGAATGTACAAAATGTCAAACTTTGGGTATTTTCACAGGTGAGTCTTAAATTGCCTTTGAGCCTCTCATGGGCCAGTTATGTAAATGCCTGATCATTGTTACTTGGAGTGAAAACTGGAGGACATTTGTAATGCAAATCAGCATACAAGCCAATGTAGATTTCATATTCACATTAGGAAGCTGACTGAAGGGACAGCTGTATTAAGCATCAGAGTGTAAAAAATCCCTTTTACAGAGAATTTGCCTCGATCTTCAACATAAACATAAATGTTAGTATCTAACAGGGGGGGAGAATATTGTATACAATTTGTGCATATTAACAAGTGCACTAAAGTTTGATCCTGGTTGTTGTTTTTAAATGCGGGATTTTGTCTCTTCCCACAACAACAGGCAGCACTTGTTAACCCAGCAGGGGGTGCCCTCCGGTCAATCATGTGATGTTGCTATGACGTCACATTATAAGAGGGAGCGGGTGGAGCTGTGGTCTAAACCACTGAGCCTCTTGGGCTTGCCGATCAGAAGGTCAGCAGTTCCAGTCTGTTGACAGGGTGAGCTCCCATTGCTCTGTCCCAGCTCCTGCCAACCTAGCAGTTCGAAAGCACGCCAGTGTAAGTAGATAAATAGGTACCACTGCGGCGGGAAAGTAAACGGTGTTTCCGTGCGCTCTGGCACTCGTCACGGTGTCCCGTTGTGCCAGAAGCTGTTTAGTCGTGCTGGCCACATGACCTGGAAAGCTATCTGCGGACAAATGCTGGCTCCCTCGCCCTTAAGTGAGATGAGTGCCACAACCCCATAGTCAAGTTTGACTGGACCTAACCGTCCAGGGGTCCTTTACCTTTACATTTACCTATTGACTATGCATCTGCCAAATCTGCCCCACACCAGTCTTGATAGGATCTGTCCCATATACCCCAAAATATTTCCTACCTCTGTGGTAAATGCTAGGCAGCAACTCCCAGATCCATTTGGATTTGTACATATCTAAATTGAAAGATGATGATCAACTCTTTGCTCAAAAAACGTATTTGTGTGTATATTACTTAGATTTGAATCCTACCAGAACAGCTGAAGGTAATCAGGTAAATGATTAACAACCTGTTTGGGGAAATCAATGAAAGTGATGATGGGTAGGATATAAAACTGAGAAAATAAATAAACTGAAGAGGGGAATCCATGCTTCATTGCTTGATTTATCCATGTAACACTGATCTCATGCGCAACTTTACCCTGTCCTTTCCACTTTAGCCTTAACCATAATTAAGTCTTACACTGGCATGAATGTTCACAGTTGTAAATGGTTAACAGGTTCTCTTAACCAGAGTTTGCTAACCAACTTCAAACACTAGTTTCAAATCCTGGTTAAGAAGGAATGATGTTCACTATTCACCAGTTAACCATTATAGTGCAGTAAGTCTAACCATATCGAGATGGTTGGGAAAAGGACAGGAGGAATCTGTTTCAGGGAGCTAAAGGGCTGGGGCAAGAGAGCACATAATCCTGTTGTCAGCTCCCAATCTGAACCACATTGACCAGATCACCAACCTTACTTTTGCATTCATTTACAGTATTCCAAAACAAGTAAAATAATGTATTCCAGAAAAAGTAGACTGCTCCATGATCCTCATATGAGCATATTTAGGTTTGGCAGCATTTTCTCTAGCTTTCCATTGCATCTGTTGGCAGATTATTATTTTTTTTTGGGGGGGGGGGACACCATTCAGATTGTAGAGAGGATTAGAGAGGATGCTTTTAAATGTTTGAACTAAACACAGTTTGAGCTAAGCCTTTTCAGTCTGTGCAGGGGAAAAAATGAAATGCTTTCCTTTACAACCAAAATATACACCTAGTTGAGTTCTTTTTGCAATTTATTTGTGCTAGCAAATTCCCTTTTAAGATCCCAGCTCTACTGTCCAAACAGAATTTGTCTGGGACTTGTATGAATAAGAAGCTACATTAAATGCAATAGGACAAAGAAAACCCAAAGCTGCCGCAAGCTTCAATTGACAGAAATATACTCTTTTCAGGAAGAATATCTAAGCATTACATTTGCTATTGTCCATGAAAAACCAATAACCCCTTCCCTCTAAACACCTGCTTTAATTTTTTTTCTGGGGTAGTAACATTTAGATTTGCACACAGGAAATCTCAGGTACCTGTCAACTCCATGTACAGTTGAGAAACACGCCTGATGAAAACATTGGAGCACCACTGCTACTTTGTGCAAACCAGGGGTGGCTAACCTGTGATACCTTGTTGGAAACTTATTGAAAGTCCAACACCATCTATATGCGTGTTGTCTCTCTCAAAGAACTCTAATAGGTTGCTGAAACAGGACTTATGCTTGAAGAAGCCATGCTGGTCTAGTCCAACAAAGGCTTGTTCTTCTATCTGCTTAGGTATTTTATCATTAACAATACTTTGCTGAGACGGATGTTAAAAGCTAACCAGCCTGTCTTCCCAGGATCTTCTACTGCACATTATGCCATACATTTCAACCCTTATACAGCTACTGCTCTATTTTCCTGTATTATTACATTAACTATTCTTCTTTAAAAGGCCACACTTTCCCATGGTAACAAGATAGCTTGTCCAGGACTTGAATCCATTCTCCCTAACCCAGGAATAACTGCTAGTTATTACCCAACTTTAAAATGTTTGCTGCATGATGTGACTACTCATATGGTTTGGTACTCCAGTGTTCAAATGATGGAGTGAGATAGTCTCAATGTCTATTTTTCATCTTCACTTATCCAGTGAGTCTGGGACAAAATGAAGTTGCATTTCCATCAGAGCAATCAACCTCCCAACAAATTTTATTGTGTTTGCTCCATTGTTTGGTCGGCTGGTTGTCTGAAAGCAAAATTTCCAACTCCACAGTGTCATTTACATTACAGCTAAGAGGACGACGGTTTTACTATTGAGAATAAAGAGTTGGTGAACTTAGAACTGCAAATGAAGCTAGAGAAAAAGAGATAACTTGATTTACAAATCAGAGGAACAGATTGCAACTTTTCAACTTCAGTCTGCTCAAGAAGAACCATGTAAAAATACTGATCTGAATACATGCTATTTGTATAGGAAATCTCCCCAAACTAACAAGGGTGGAATCAAATTTAAGTATTCATACTGTCAGTGTTGCTCAGTCTTTTCAGTTTTGCACACATATTTTGGTTTTGTAGGTTCAGTCCTCAACGTGCAAAGCCATTGGAAAAGGAAAGCTTAGACCATGCACCTTTGAAATCCACAAGTTCAAGTACAACACATCCTTCTGAGAAGAATACTTGGAGGTCCATGCAATTTATTCCCATCTCCATAATACGAGTATAGAACTGCCAACTGGACTATATGGTAAGTTAGATATACAATGGCCTGCCCAAGGCTGCCTGGTAAGCTTCATCTTGAAGGCTTTTTGACACATTGAGAAACATCTAATCTGGGTTTGCTATTGCACAATCCTGCAACAGGGGAACCACAGCCAGCCAATAAGTGATACAAGTGCTTACAAAAGACAAATTTCTCACACTTTCTATATTTAAGGTTATCTACAAAAGTGAAATTTGTAAAGGAGCCCTGATCAAGGGTTTGACTTCTGTGTCCCATATTCAGATGCAAACACTCTGGCATATTGTCTCTCACAAATTTTGCATCTTCAGTACAAGATAACTAAAATAACTGGAAATGTAGTTACTCCAGAACCTCTGTCACCTTGGATAATTTCAAGTAGGCCAGTGTTTGAGGTTGAGCACATGGTATTATACCAACTTTCCCTTCAACATTATTTTAAGGCCTATATTTTCTTACCCTTTTATTACACTGGGAAAATGTAGTGCTTTTAATAGTATGGAACTTGTTTATTTCACATTGTATTTGTATTATTTTAGATTTTATATTATTTTTATATATTTTATATATTTTATATATTTTATATTTTTATATTTTATTTTATGCTGCAGCTCATGCTTAGTGAGGACAGCATTTAACCACAAGCCCAGGTTCAGATTCCTTGCTAACCTGGACTTAGCTCAGCATGACTCTGGAGTCAAAGATGACTGAGGAGGAACAAAACAGTTGCAAGCCCTGCAAGTTGTGGTCTCGGGAAGCCATAGTTTGGTTGACTGTGATGTGCAAAGCAGGGCATTTAGTATTCCAAAATGTAACCAGGAGCAATTTTCATGAAATTCCCTAGTCAACAGTTTTGCTCAGTTGGTTTCCAGCATACATGGCAATAGCAAACAAGAAGGCGGGCGGAGTGTTGATTCAGTTTCAGCTTCAAGTCAGAGGATCAGAACTTTGGATGCAATTTTAAGCGTACATCTTAGTGTGTTTTTTCTAAATGAGCTCTCGAGGGGAGAAAAATTCTGGGCAACCACACTAAAAAAATGATTAATATTTGTGCGGCACATACCAATATACCTAGATGTGATGATAATAGCTACTCTATTCCTGTCATCTGTAAAATCTGCATTTCTACTCCAAAAATACATTATGTCTGCCTGAAAAGATTTATCCTTTATAATCCCATAATGCTGATTGATCACCATTTGCTTATACCCTCAAGAGGCTGTGCTCCTTAAATTTCTGTTCCATTATTCCACTACTGTGATGGCTGCACCAATCATTCCTTTATTCCCTCTCCTGAAAATCTATACTACATTTGCTTTTTTTTTCCTCCCGCATTTCGTTGGCACATATCAATTTTTCATAACTTAACAACAACCAACAACAACAGTCATCGCTGGAACATTAAGCTCCTCTGCTAAACCCATTAGGATCTTACAATACACAGAAACCTGATTTATGGATACTCTTCTGAATGCTGCCTTACTTTCTATCAACGACTTTTGTTTGAAAGAACTCCCCTACTTTTAAATAGGCCTGATATAAGGGTTCCCCCCACCCCCTTAAATAAAAAATGACTATGGGTAAATGCCAAAGTTTAAGTTTCAACAATACAGTATTGACTTATCTGGGAAGCAGCAGAGAAAGGGCAGGATACAGATTATGGTTTTTCATCATTATTATTATTATTATTATTATTATTATTATTATTATTTATTATTATTATTTGTACCCCGTCCATCTTGCTGGGTCTCCCCAGCCACTCTGGGCAGCTTCCACAAAGACCAAAAATAAACTAAGATGTCACACATTAAAAACTTCCCTGAACAGGCCTGCCTTAAGATGTTTTCTGAATGTCAGGTAGTTGTTTATCTCTTTGACATCTGATGGGAGGGCGTTCCACAGGGCGGGTGCCACTACCAAGAAGTCCCTCCACCTGGTTCCCTGTAGCTTTGCTTCTCGCAATGAGGGAACCACCAGAAGGCCCTTGGCGCTGGACCTCAGCGTCCGGGCAGAACGATGGGGGTGGAGACGCTCCTTCAGGTATACTGGGCCGAGGTCATTTAGGGCTTTAAAGGTCAACACCAACACTTTGAATTGTGCTCAGAAACGTACTGGGAGCCAATGTAGGTCTTTCAAGACCGGTATTATGTGATCTCGGCAGCCGCCCCCAGTCACCAGTCTAGCTGCCGTATTCTGGATTAGTTGTAGTTTCTGGGTCACCTTCAAAGGTAGCCCCACGTAGAGTGCATTGCAGTAGTCCAAGCGGGAGATAACTAGAGCATGCACCACTCTGGCGAGACAGTTTGCAGGCAGATAGGGTCTCAGCCTGCGTACCAGGTGGAGCTGGTAGACAGCAGCCCTGGATACAGAATTGATCTGCACCTCCATGGACAGCTGTGAGTCCAAAATGACTCCCAGGCTGTGCACCTGGTCCTTCAGGGGCACAGATACCCCATTCAGGACCAGGGAGTCCTCCACACCAGCCCGCCCCCTGTTCCCCCAAAACAGTACTTCTGTCTTGTCAGGATTCAACCTCAATCCATTAGCCACCATCCATCCTCCAACGTAAATAGAGGTGGGAACCTTTTGTCTGAGATGTACTGGTTTTTCTAGGTCCAGTACTGGTTAACTGTCAGATGGTTTACTAGTTGAACCAGGAAAATAATAGTTGGCGACTAGAAAAACACAGCTTACACTCATAAGGAAAGCAAGCCGCTGTCAATGGCAGCATGAGGGTAATAATACTATCTACCCTAAAGGGTTATTGCGTGTGAAGCACTTCAGACAGATAAAGGGGTGGGGAAGAAATTTGTTTACCCCCCATTTTCATGCGAGTCTACTAAATTTGCTCCTCCTGAGTAAACTGAAACACAGCTCTCCTTCAAAATTTTCCAACTACAGTGATACATTTCTCCAACCCAATTTTGTTTAAAAATTGGTATATTTGTGGAGAATGCATCTATTTTTGAAAATGCTTGTATTATTGAAAATAAAGTACAAAAATGCATTCCACCATGGGAGAAATGTATGCAGAAAATGCGTATGTTGGGAGAAATGTGAACAAAAGTGTGCATATGTTTTCATGCCAAGATTTTTATATTTAAAAAAAATCACGAACACATGCAGCAATAAAGCAAACTGCAGACTGTAAAAATGAGAAACTGAAACTGAAATTGACAGATTCATCCAACTCCACTTGAAACGTGCTGTTTTAAATGCCAAGTATTGTCATTTGTAGACGATTCAGTTTTCTGTTTATCAAGGTTCTGTCTACAAAGAATCCAGTTCAAGAGGAAGCCTAGACACATTCAGTGTACAATGCAAGCATAAGTGGCTGAATTAAACTGACGGGGGCTTGAAACTGAAAAGCATCGCACTCTGGTTCTAATCCGCCAACGCAAACCATTTGCAATAAGCACAGTCACTTGCTTCAGTTACATGAATGATTTTCCAGAGTAAAATATGCCTTCCTGTGAGGAGAAGTTGCAAGCAATTCCAACACTCTAGCCACAGAGGGTGACAGGAGCCATTAACTTTTTAGGCCTTCTAAGACCCAATTTTTATGTTATTTACAAGCATGACATGCCTCAGCATGCGGGAAAGCAACACATTCACCTCAGCATCCTAACTGCCTACAGCCACAAGTATGACTACTGAGAAACAGGTATACTAAGTTAGAACACAGGCCCTACCAGTTCAGTTTTATCTGCTTTGTCAGAGGTTCTCTAAAGTTTGTTAGGCTTTCCCTCAGCCCTACCTGGAGATCAGAACATAAGAACAAAAGAAGAGTCACCTGGATCAGGCCATCAGTCCATCCTCTTCACACAGTGGCCCCTCAGATGCCTACGAGAAACCTGCAAACAGGTTCCAAGCGCAAGAGCACAAGACCTGCCAGTCACCAACTGTTGAATACAGACCCTCCAAGTGTCCTTGTTTACAGACAGATTTACAGAAGTCCTCCTGGTTTCTGATCCCAGAATGTCCTGCTTTTTAGGACGTCCCTATTTTCATCGGAGAAATGTTGGAGGATATGGATTTATGCAACCCCCGAATCAAGGAGATAACTAATTATGCAACCTTTAGAAGACATCTGAAGCAAGCCCTGTATAGTTTTATGATATTTTTATATATGTTGGAAGCTGCCCAGAGTGACTGGGGCAACCCAGTCAGATGGTCTGGATATAAATAATAAAAATATTAGTAGCAGTAGTAGATTGAATAGGACATCCCCATTTTCATTGGAGAAATGTTGGAGGGTATGTGAGTAATCAAGTGAGATGCACTTCTAAAAGCAGAATGAATGATGGGGAAGTGAACAGGATGGCAACAATAAAATCACCCTTCCCCTTCCCTGTCCAAAATAAAACAAAACAAGAATTTCGCTGCCTACAAGTCTGGCAAGTAAGCTCATGATGAAGAGAGTTGGAATAATGCTTCATTATGGCTGTCAAATAAAACCACAGCTCTGCATTGATTAGCTACAATCAATATATAATAGCATGGATAAAACACTAAGAAAAATTGTATCATTATAGTGCAAGAACACTGTTTTGCACATTGCCAAACTGGATCTATTTTCATAGAGCAATGCTGCAGTTTCAAAAGCAGCAGACGCAGAAATTTCAGCTCTATGTTTCTACTCTTTAGAGTAGGCGGTAACCATTCCCTGCCCCCTTGGTGAGCAATGTCATTAGGACCCCCTGGGCCGTAAACCGGTGGGGGGGGCAGGATAAGCTTCAAAAGCTTTTGCTAAAAGCCTGGATTACAACCAGCACTGGATTTGAAAAATCAAGACCGAAACGTTGGTAGAGGCTGCACTTTGATTCACTTGATGACAAGACAAATGCTGACAGAAAACAGAAATGCCCACTACTCAAAACATCAAAAGTCCAGGCAAATGAAAATGGAGTTCTCAGCAAACACGATTAATGATTATCATGATTACCCTTCAATATTCATTGCCCTCTCCAGCTGGATATGCAAGGTATGCCATTTTCCTGCTTGTCTAACTTTTAGATTTCCCAGTAATAGATATGTCACTTCTTGTCTAACATACAAGGCAATGATACTCTCCCACAAACATGTCACTCGGCTTCATTTCAATCCCTCTCCCAAGAGCATGTCTTTCAATGGCTTGCAATTCTTGGACATTTATAACCCCTTGGTGGGATTTGTATATCTGCAAGGAGTTTCAGGACTGCAGTCTCAGATTGGGCAAGAGACTATAGATACTAATCTTTTAAAGAACGTGAGCTTATCTAAAACTCTAGCCCATATCAAAGAACAAAACATTTTCTCTGGAAGCGCTGCAAATTTGAGGAAGAGATGGTCCCTCTCTTACCTTTGCATTGTAATGTGAGGCTTTCAGACAAACTTAGAGTTGTGACAGTGTGCTTTTCAATGGAGCAGAAGTATCTAAGCACCTTTAACCGTACAAAGCTTCAAGGGATATCAAGACAGTACAAAGTGACTATCGGAAATGCAGCAGGAAACTCGCTGTGATGTTAGGCTGGCAACTTCAACAGTTTAATGTGGTCAATATTTAACAAAGCAAAAATGACATTTCCTAATAAATTAACTCATGGCCCATCAGAACTAGCCAAATAAACATCAGTGTGATAAGCAGTGAGTAGTAAGATGACTAATATACTACAAGGATCCAACCTAGGGGGCAGGGAGACATCATGGAGCACATTAAGACACACAGCAACCCCATATGGTTCTTCTCAGTGGAACCTGGGCCTGTTCAGTTTCAAGGGCAGATACTGTACCCACAGTGAAACTTTTTTAAAAAAAAATATTGCACATTTTAGATATTTTTTTCTGACTATGCTAATGTGCAAAACAAATGAACCTCCCTATAAAAGTAACAGTTGGGTGCTCTGCTCCACTCCTTCTGAAAGAGAAACTCAGCAAGCTCTGAAGAAGAGAAAGAGATGGGTAGGAAGAGTCAGAGTAAGGGGGAAGAAATGGAGAGGATGAAAGTGCTGGTGTGTGAAGCCACACCAAATACACAGGCATGGAAAGAATCAGGATTCAGAGAATTCTAAAAATTCAGGCAAGATGCCATTAAATGCATTGCTATCATCATATCTGTTAAGTCCAACCCTTTTCACTATAGAGCAGGGGTAGCCAACATGGTGCCTTCCAGATTTTGTTGAGCTCCATCAGGCCCAACCAATGTGGCCAATGATCAGGGGTGGTGGGGTCTGGAGTCCAAAAATAACTGGAGAACACCAGGTTGACTCTAGATGGCACACCAGGCTGGTTTGAAGACTTTTAAGGGGAAAGGATGCTAAGCTGCTGTAGCCAAACACCAATGAGTCTCCTCAGCAACACACAGCCCAAACCTGTGACTGAACCCATTCAGTAGGATTTGTTATTTGACTGACAAGTCTAATAGTTCCTCCAATCAGGTTTCAATAGCTGCCGAGCTCAATGTTAACCTATTTTGGAGCGCTATCATAGAAGCTTGTGTGATCCATACTTTCCAACATGGTGTGATCTCCAATGTCAATGACATATATCCTTAAATTAGGTTAAAAGGAGAAAATCTGAAGGCTGAATCAAGGCAGTGGGGGGAGCTAATTCACAGCTCCGCTTCTTGCCAGAATGGAGCTCTGACAGGCCAAGGCCATAAAATATGAACTACAGTCCCCCGAGGCGCAGAACATCTCCGGCAGATGTTGTCATCTGCAGGTCCAAGTCTGTGGAATATATTCTGGAGTTCAGTGAGCATGCAGAAGAGTTTGCTGTCATTGCATCTGTTGCAGCCTCAAGTCCAAGGAGGACAATTTAGTAGCTTTGGGGACAAAGCTATATAGTGATGATTGCATCTGAAGTCCCGCCTTGGCTTTCTATTTAAGCGGCAGCTCTTTAAATTTAGCACAGATGAAAGAATGCAGACTACCGTGTGCCTGTGGGAGTGATTCTATTGATTTCAGCAGGTGCAGAATGTCTAGAGCTGCAGACGCTGCCTAGGCTTCAGGGCCAAATTTAGCATCGAGACAACCACCCCACACTGCATACAGCCACAATGGCAAGGAAGGTAGCTAGAAATCTAATTTTGGGTTCTAAAGGGATTTAAAAACTGGCAAAATTGTTGATCAGCTGGGGCAATGATACAAATCTGAATTTGACCCAAGCAGTCCAAATTACCATCTAGTGGCCTGCTTTCAATGTCCCATAAGGCAGGAGTGAGGAACAGGAGCTGGCTGATGCATCACATCCTGAGCTCCCCCCTCCCATACTGTGACCCCCTTTGATACATAGGCAGGGCCATCCACCTGCCAGACACCTGACATCACTATGGTCTCAGGTGACCCACTGTTTTCTTTGAAGGCGCAGGTTGGCTTCAAACTGTACCTGAAAAGGAAATTTAATTGGGTAAAGGAAATTTAATCGGACACTGCCAGTCAGCTGATTGGCAGTGACTTCAAACCTTATTTTCAGCAAATGTCACTGTAGTCCTTTTACAAAATTCACTACTATATTTAATTGGCCTCTGTGACATTTTCCTAGATTCTGTGAAGAGAATATCCACCCCTCCTTTCACACACACACTCTTTCCTTTTCTTCAGTCTTTTCAGCTAAATATCAACCTCTTGATTTCACATGTGAAAGCTGATCAAAAGTCTTCCTGCCAAGTGAAACTTCTTCTCTTACCTATTCCAAGTGAAAACTTTTTTTGCTGGCACTTTGAATTTTATTTTATTTTATTTTATTTTATTTTTTGCTTTATTCCTGCACAAAGAGGAGACTTTGCTACAACTTGTATCTTGAAATAGCATTGCTGCTTCTAAATAAATAAACATCCTCCAGATGTTTGTCTACTCTACAGAGTGATACATGGCCCTCAAGAGACCTTTAGAGGAGAGTTTAACCTGAATGGCCATAGTAGCTATATGAAGGAGGGAAGACCTTGTAAGCAACCTCTTTGGTGCTCCAGCCATTGCTACATTCCACCTGCTGCAGGCAATATATTACTGACAAAGGAGTTGCACAGTGGTAAAGTATAGAATCATAGAATTGTAGAGTTGGAAGGGACCACGGGCTTCCCAAACTTGGGTCTCCAGTTGTTGTTGGACCACAACTACCATCATCCCTAGCTAGCCGGACCAGTGTTCAGGGATGGTGGGAACTGTAGTGCAAAAACACCTGGCGACCCAAGTTTGGGAAACAGTGATCTAGTCCAACCCCCTGCAATGCAGGAATGTGCTTTGCATGTAGAAGAACCTTTAGGTAAGACTGAGAAAGACTCCTGGGGACTAGCTACCATTCAGTATCAGCAATGCTGAGCTAGATCAACCAATGCTGTTGGCAGATTCCTCAATTCTTAAGACTACCAGTGAGAAGACAGTGTGTGGTGATCAGCAGCTGCCCAGCCATGCCATCTGGCTCAGTGAAGGAACAGCTCTCTAGGAGCAAGGGATCTGAACAATGCCAGCCTTGCAAACTGCTCAGGGCCCTAAAAATGACTCGACACAGTTTTACAAAAAGCAAAAAGGAATAGGTGCAAGCTCTAATCAAGGCAGCTCTGGCTACAAGATAACAGATAATGGAAGAAGACATTATCTGAAATACTCCTCACTTCTATTTATCCTGTATCAAGAGTGACTTTCCCTGACTCATCACAAACAGAGTCTTTAATAACTGGCAAATACTCTTCCAACAAAAGAACCAATATGCATGCCCAGCATTCTAGTGATCCTCGATACTAGAATGTCAGAAGATAACACACCATGTTATCTTCTGCCACGTGTTCCACTTAGGTCCCATGCTCAGAGTCTTATCGTCTCACCAAACTCCAAAAATATTGCTGACAAAGTCTAACCAGAACATTGTAAACAGACCAAGTATTTTTGCTATGTTGATGAAAAAGGTAGGAGAATCAAGTTAAGTGAAGCATTCAAACTACAGAGAAGCACAGATTTGTGCTTCCCCCTTTAGCTATTGTTTTAGAAGGTTTTGGGGGAGCATGTGTTGGTGCCCTCCCTCTATTTGAGGGACCTCCTTTGCCCCCTTTTCTGGCTCTCTCTACCATGTCCCCCTGGTGAGTATCTACATAATCTCCATCACTGCATTGCCTTGTTTTTTCAAGATGTTTGTCAGGAACTACACGACAGTGGCTTAAATTGGAGGGAGGCTGGGGGTGGGGACTTGCCTTCTCATTTTTTGTTATGTTCCCCTGGCCAAAACTGAAAGGAGTCAAGGTAAGTCTCTCCCCCCATTACCTTTCCCCTGTGATACAAACAGTGAACTTTCATTTATTTGCACTACAGTGCCATTTTGTGGTTTTTACAGTGTTTTAGGTGTTTCATGAATTTCAACATGGTTTCTTTAAAACAACAGCAGCAGCAACACATCAATGCTTTATGTTTCGAGAGTGTCACAAACCAAGTTAAATATAATAATAATAATAATAATAATAATAATAATAATAATAATTATACCCCGCCACAATGGGTAGCTCCCAACAGAATATTAAAAACATGATAAAACATCAAACATTAAAAACTTCCCTAAACAGGTTTGCCTTCAGGTGTCTTCTAAAAGTCAGATAGTTGTTCATCCATTTGACTAGCCAAAAGAAATATTTTCTCAAACACCTAGTCAATAAGAATAAGAATAACAGAACAATAACAATAATATTGTTATATGATCAGCCCTATTCAACTGTTATAGACACATGTAAGCATGAACAACAAAAGCAGGAATGGAGCCTTGACTCATATAGCTTACACACCCAGAGGCTTCTTTCTTGCAACAGGCTCACATCACCGCAACAATTTACTACACTGTTTAATTGCCAATGTGTTCTGCAAGCCGTTTGCAATTATGAAACGGATTACAAAAAGGAGTGATTTAGGACCTCAGGGGTACAGCAGGTTCCTTCCTGAAGCAGTTTAGTCCCAGCACATGGAAGGCTGTGGGACCAGTGATGTTGCCTCTATGATACCTGCCCCCACTCTTGCTATCATGCAGTGGTAATAGCATGGGTGGGGAGGCAAAGAGAACACCCAAACAGAACACCCCTTTTGCTTTCTCTCGTGCAAGTTAACTATTCTCTTTCACTGCTATAAGGAAAAAGCAAAGAAAAGCACTTCACTGCAGGTGGGAGGGAGATACAGTGTGCAATGCAAGGGTCATTGTAACATACAAGTCCCCCCTCCAGGCCTTTATATATTTTATTTTTATTTTATTTTATTTATTATGATGATTTGGGCCTCAAAAAGCCACAAGGTGGCTTACAACCATTTCAAAAGCAAAATACAGTAGAACAACTGCGAAGCAATAATAACTACTGAGATTTAAACCCTAGCGAGTTTTTTAAAAAACCTATTAATTATATTAAGAAAGTGTGTGACACATATATCTACATAAACATACTTCTGAAATGCTTGTTGGTATCACAACCACCGGCTGTGTGTTATTGCTGTGGTCCATCCGTATTGTTTCTCCTATTTTTAATTCAGACTCCATGGGCTACGGCTCAGGAAAAAAACACCCACCACTCAGCAACCAGAGGGCTAATTTCCTTGTCAGCATCAGAAGCTGTCTCCTCTTTGCATCGCTGCTCTGCATGCTATTTAAAGGATAATGCATCAAAAATTAATCAGCCCGAGTGAAACTTTTCATGTCTTGCTGTAGAGAGCAGCTATTTCATGCTAGATGAGACGATCCTCAGTCTTTTGCTTTTAATTCCGCAGTTGAGATTGTGCAAGCAAAGGAGACTCACGTGAAGAGCACTCAGACTGCCTTAAAGGGTTTTCATGGTCTTCTGTGGACGCTGTATCATTTCTTAACGTCATCAGTTTTAGCCATTAAATACATTTCCCCTGTGCCCCTTTCAGCTTTTCCATTCTGTGCTACTTAATTCACAGTAGAAGGAGGGTGGCTGCCACAGAGCAGCTTTATGTTCAAGGTACTTTGAAGGCCGAAAGGGAGCCTGCTTAGTAGTGGCACAGTGCTCTCAGGCAAGATTTCTGCCCAACACTCCTGCTATGCTTTGAGTGGAACTGTGACAATGCCTTCTCCCATACTGGCCTGCCTCATCCTTTAATATCAGCAGGTGAGGCCCTCCTGGTGATCCCTGCACAGAATGAAGTACATATGTGAAGTCCTGGGAAAGGGCTTTTTTGGTGGTGGCTCCTTGCACCTACTGAGAACTCTTGTCCTGCTGAGGTGCACCTAGCCTCACTTCTTTATAGCTTCAGGAGGTTGCTCAAGATGCATCTTTTTTTGGAGGGCATTTGGAGATGGAGAGACCTGATTGCTCCTGTTATTCATCGCTGGCCTTCAGTTATTGTCTGTTGTGGATCATTTCTGGATCATGGGTTTTCAAAAAGCAATTGCTTTTATTGTAATGTGGCTTGTGCAAAGGGCGGTATATAAATCACCTAAATAAATCAAGCCTGACACTTCCCTGCGGAATTGGGGCCTATCAAGAGAGGAGTCCTTGCAGGATTGCTCTTTGGAGAGATCAGGCTACAAGGAAGGAGGTACCATACCCTCCAACACATTGCAGAAAAAACCAAACCAGGGTGCTATCTTCCGGGGCCCCACTCCCACATGAGTCACATGACCCATGTGATATTGAGGCCCCCAAAAAGTGTTTCTCGGGGTGACATTGTGGCACCCAGAATAGCCACCGTGCTCTCGGAGGGAGGGGAAACAGGATGTCACAGTTTTTCTGGGAAAGTTGAGGGTTATGTAATACCCAGTGCTTTTTTCTGGGGGGGGACGCAGGGGGACGCATACCCCTAAACATTTTGTGAATCTAAGTTTGGCCTCATTGAGGGGCAGTATTTCAATATGACTAGGAAAATGAGAGTACCCCTAAACATTTTTTAGGAAAAAAAGCACTGGTGATACCCGCCACAGGCTTCTTCGGCAAGAAACCAGGCTGTCTTTGTTGGGAGGCTAGTTCTGTAAGAGAAGCCCAAAGCAAACAAGGAAGGCAAAGACAATGACAATGTGGGTGAAGAAGCGGTCAAAATAAGGCCAGGGATCAAGGCAGGAACAGCTAACAATGATGCACAGTAATGAGTCAGGGAGCAACATCCTCCAGATGAAAGGCTGAAAACACGGCAGAGGGGGGTGCTATTCAGAAACAGCAAAGGACATAACCAACCCAAGGGGCTGACAAGCCTGCTTGGGACCATGAGGCCCATCATTTGCAAAAGGAGAAATGGTGGCCTAGGAAGCACGGCTGCAGCCCAGCTACCAACCAGAGCTGAGCCCTAACACCGCTATAGTGCAGAAACAAGCAGGAAAAAGATATTGCCTTGCTCAGTGCAACTTACATATCCTTTAAGTCCTATGAAGTTCTCAAAATTGGAGAGGAAAAGGTCGAACTTACAGATCCACCTGGTTTTGGGTGAGGTGTCAACACTGTATTTCAATTGTCCTACCATCGCATTCTGAGTATCACCATAGATCGCTTATTTGTGGGGTGGGTGGGGGGGAATAAACAGCTTCACTGTGTTTAATGCGTTCTAACTCTGTCATGTTTCCAGATATCACCGCGAAATGCATCGATGTTGTGCTCCAGTTATCCAGAGGACATTACTTGAAGCAGCTCGGTTTGCAGTCCCAGCCACAAGTAGGAGATGAAATACACTGCAATATCAATGCAATAAGCAGAGAGATAACGTCTAAAATATATCATTGCTACCTGAAGGGATATCAATCACAGCTGGAGAATATATTGAAAGGGAAGGAAATTAAAGTAGCCGGCCTTTTTACCCAGAGATCCCGAAAACATCAAGTCTTGTTCCATAAGTCTCGATTCTGGTCAGAGATGCCAAAGCAGATGACGCAGTGCAATAAAACTGTTATATATCCTGAACAGAGATTTCCACCAATACAGCTTTTGCAATGGAGTAGAAACAGCCTCTTAAGCTCCCTCTCAAAATGACCACGAACAGATAGCTTCTTCTTGACTAGCCTGTGGAGCGTGGCATCCATTCTTTCCTGAGCACAGCTCTGTTATCACTAATACTTACAGACACAGCAAGTGTGTGGGTGTGCATTCATCCTAAGGAGAAAATTAGACTTATGTTGTTTCATTTTGTTTTTCCCTGGAGGAATGTATGGAGTAACTACTCCTGATTCCATACCCTCCAACATTTCTCTGATGAAAATAGGGATGTCCTATTCTATTCTATTCTATTCTATTATTATTATTATTATTATTATTATTATTATTATTATTATTATTTACAATATCCCTCTGATCTGACTGGGTTGCCCCAGCCACTCTGGGCAGCTTCCAACATATATAAAAACATAATAAAACATTAAATATTTTTTTAAAAAACTTCCCTATACAGGGCTGCCTTCAGATGCCTTCTAAAGGTTGCATAGTTACTTATCTCCTTGGCTCGGGGGTCGCATAACTCCATACCTTCCAACATTTCTCCGATGAAAATAGGGATGTCCTAAGGAAAAACGGGACGTTCCAGGATCATATCAGAAACATGAATGGCTTCTGTAAATCTGGGGCTGCCCCTGGTAAATAACGACACTTGGAGAGTCTGTGATTCTCTTTCTGCAGTCTTTTCTGTTAATTTGATTTGCGCCAATGCAATGAACCAAATCTGGGGTTTGTGTCTGGAGGGGAGTGAGGAAGAAGATTGTTTAGACTGGGCTGTGTTAATGTCAGTGAGTGTGGAGAGTTGAAGGGAGCATGGAGTTGGGGGAGACAGTTGGGGAGTGTCAGTTCACAGTTCAAAGAGGGTGGAGAGTAGAGCAAATTAGCTGGGTAGGAATGCATTTAGAAGATTACTACAGGCATACCTCGGATTACAGATGCTTCAGGCTGCATTTTTTCGGGTTACGGACCGCCGAAACCCGGAAGTACCGGAACGGGTTACTTACGGGTTTCGGCGGTCACGCATGCGCAGAAGCGCTAAATCACACTTTGTGCATGTGCAGAAGCACTGAAACGCAACCCACACGTGCGCAGACATGCCGCTGTGGGTTGCAAACGCTGCGGGTTGCGAACATGCATCCCGCACAGATCACGTTCGCAACCTGAGTGTCCACTGTATTTACAATAGCACCCGGCCCAGAATTCAGTTTAGTGTTTTTATCATTCCTCAAATAAAATGCTGTCTGTTGCTAACCCTGCATAATTGTTCATGAAACCCACTCTTAAAGGGTTTAGTACCTACTCCAACACCTACACGGTGCTGTTAACACAGTAGGACCCTGACATCTCTCAGTACTGAAAAGGGGAGAAAGGTATCCCTTAGCACAGTGACCTCTTTAGGATTGGGTACCAGAACAAAGAGGCAGTCAAGGCTAAACAAACACAATAATAGCAAAAATGATAAAAACTTGAAGTAAGGCAACAGTACAAAACCCCAAACCCTCCAACAAATAAAAGGGAAAGATTGTATAACAACAGTAGATCACACATTAAAAACCAGTTTTTAAAAAAGGATTCACTGGCATTTTAAAAACAAAATGAGAGGTTGCTCTGCAGGTATCCCATCAGGAATGAATTTTATAACATCAGCACAATCATCAAGAAGGCCCAGTCTCTCATTCCTAGCCACCTGACATCACATATAAATTGAGCAGGGCTTCCAAAGGTACGGTAATCTTATAAGTATGGGCAGGTTGGTATTGGAGGACATGGTTTCTGAACCATTCAGCACATTACAAAGGTCAACACCAGCAGTTTAAATTGAGCCTGTAAATGGCTGGACAGCAAATGCCAAGGGAGAAAGGCTGGAGTTATGGGCTCCATGTACAGAGTCCAAAACAGCAAACTAGCCATGGCACTGGGCACCAGCTAAAGCTTCCAGGCTGTTTTTCAAGACAGCTCCACATAGAAAACAATATTGCAGTAATAGGGCCTGGAAGTAACCAGGGCATAGATAACTGATGCCAAAAAGATTTCCAAGCAATTTACAAAACATAAAAACTAGTTCTACAAACATTAAAATACTACCTTCCACCTTTAAAACACACAATAAAGCAACCCCGTTAAGACAACAGATGTTGAGAGACCAAGGTAATTCCTGTATAAACAGGTACGTATTCAAAAGCCAGTGGGATGCCAATACAGATGGGGCCTCTCATATTTCAGAAGGGAGTCCATCCCTAACCATCATTCATGTTGGCTGGGTCAAATGGGGGTTGAGCCCAACAACATATGGAGGATACTGCATTGACCACCCACTCTAACATACCATATTTTTCACTCTATAAGACGCACCAGACCACAAGACACACCTAGTTTTTGGAGGAGGAAAACAAGAAAAAAAATATTCTGAATCTCAGAAGCCAGAACAGCAAGAGGGATCGCTGTGCAGTGAAAGCAGCAATCCCTCTTGCTGTTCTGGCTTCTGGGATAGCTGTGCAGCCTGCATTCACTCCATAAGACGCACACACATTTCCCCTTACTTTTTAGGAGGGAAAAAGTGAGTCTTATAGAACAAAAAATACGGTAATTCCTTCCTGTATGTACATGGTACCCACCGTAGGACTGGCTCAAGTCCTTGAGGATGTCTGATCTAATTTTTCTTCTGTTTTTAATTATACTGATTGTTATCTGATGTGATCCAGTGCAAAAGCCTGATGAGACAAGTTAAGAAGTGCAGGTGGGTTTTTAAAAAAATATATAGAATACCATATCTGCCACCCTGAGCTCCTTGGAGAAAGTGTAAAGCAGAAATATAATTAGGCAAACAAACTGAAACAGATGCATACAAGAAAGCAGACACGCAAATTAGTAAAATGCAGAAAAAGCAGAGTATGAAAATGCGATTTATAGATTACTGTAATACACATTTATGAGCACAAACTTTTAGCTCAGTCCTGCTGGGAATGAAATTCTGATTTATTTTGCTCTGCTTCACAGGTTAATCATTAAATAAATAAAAATGGCAAAGTCTGAGACTTAGGGAAGATACTTCCTGTTTGCCTGTTTCCTGCATGAATGAAATTGAGAATAGAAGTGTTGAGGTCCCCCCCCCCCATTCCCCTCTCTTAGTTCAAAGTTAAAATTCTAAATCTTTCATCTATCAGCAAGCAGACATCTGTGACAAGCACAGCCAGTCTGAGCTGCTGCACACAGTTTGGGCTTTCAGGTCTAGAGAACATCGCATAATACTAAATAAGAGCCACTCCAGTTTACACATTATGCAAGATGCAGTGATAAGACTGACACAACAGAATCCTGGAACGTACCACTTCAGACTGTGGGTGGGCATAGGAGGAAGGGTAATATCGAAAGCTTTATTTACAGAATAAGCCAATTGTATCAGAAAAGGGGCTGTGTTGAGCTTCTCTCTTCAACTTCAAGCTAGGGATGGGGACTTCTTTTATGTGAGGGAGCATTTAAAAAGTAGCACCCCATTTGCAGTCTGAAGTGGTACAGGTGCAGATTCCATTGACTTGTTCTGCATGATGTGCAAAATTCAAGAAGCCTGTCTCCCCAAATCCGGGGGAAATTTGGAGCAAACTCAGAATGCCAAGGGTACTTTTGTAACTCTGGAAAACGTACACAAACCAATGAGACAAAAGGAGGCAAGAAATTAGCATCCTGGCTGATGACCATGTAAAAAGGTAAAGGGACCCCTGACTGTTAGGTCCAGTTGCAGATGACTCTGGGGTTGTGGCGCTCATCTCACTTTCAGGCTGAGGGAGCCGGCGTTTGTCCACAGCCGCTTCTGGCGAACCAGAGCAGTGCACGGAAACGCCATTTACCTTCCCGCCGGAGCGGTCCCTATTTATCTACTTGCACTTTGACGTGCTTTCGAACTGCTAGGTTGGCAGGAGCAGGGACTGAGCAACGGGAGCTCACCCCGTCGCAGGGATTCAAACTGCCAACCTTCTGATCAGCAAGTCCTAGGCTCTGTGGTTTAACCCACAGTGCCACCCGCGTCCCTCCCTCAAGTAATACTTCACTCTTCATGTATGCAGAAATCAGGCTTCTTCCTTCACCTTTTTGTAGCATTCCCCATCCCCAGATGGGAGACTGGAGCTGTGCCTCCTAGCTCCACCCTCTCACCCTGTCCACGTGTATCCATAAAGGAAAGTCTGCTGAGCATAAATGCATACAGCACACTTTACTTTATAGATATTTCCAAACATCCCTTCCCTGCCCCCCCCAAAAAATCCCATATGTGGACAGTGGTGGAACAAAGCCAACAGGAAACATAACCGTATCAGCAGCCTTGCTTCGTGCCACCAACACAATCATAAATCACGTGGAGGGGGTGCTTGTTTTAAAGATTTGCTAGCGTCCCTTCAGGACTTACTAAATCTCCTCAGAGGTGCTCAGAGATCCTCAGAGCATCTCCTACCATGCCACACAGGAAGGTATCCCTCCCAAAATCTACATAGCTCTTTTCTTATTTTCCCTGATTGGCTTCCCCCTGCCCCATCCTGGTCATAACATCTTCATACATTCCTTTAACAGCTGATCCGCCTCTGGCCTCTGGCTTCAAATGGCATCTCCTTTTCACTTGACAAAAATGGTCTACTGTTAAAACCTACACAGAGGTGCAACGTAGCTTCAGACATAGCTTGTAGCTCAGTGAGGTTCAATCTCCAGAAATGCCAAGTAGGGCTTGGTAAGACCTGCCTGACACCCTTGAGAGCTGCTGCCAGTCAGTTTAGCCAGGGGTTGCCAACATGATGCCTTTGAGGTGTTTCCTGTTGCCCACAAAGCCACTGGGCTCCTCCCCTGCCCCCTTGGTTGTGAGGTGTTGAGGGTGGCAACTTTTTCCTCCCTCAAAAAGTACATAAAGCTGGAGGAGAAAGGTGGATGAACTTCCCCACTTCCTCTTCCAGCTCTATATACTTTTCAAGGCTCAGATTAATTCAGCTGGAAGCGTCCAGATAGGATGGTACGCATAGTACTCACATAAAAATCCAAATGGCCTAAAAAGGGTGGTGACCCAGTGCAAGGCAAGTTCCTAGGTTCCTAAAATGCCATAAAGACTATTGCCCCATTACTTCCAAACTGGCTCCCCTAAGCAGGCCTACTGAAAGCAGCCAGATTCTTTTCTCTCCTCAGCTGCTCCTAACCAAGGGGTTCTGCCATCGCTTAAAAGCCCTGGTCTGCGTTTGTACTTCTCACCCGCCAGCCAAAAAACTGGGTCACTCTTTTTTTTCATTATGCCACATGCCTTTTTCATTACTTTGCAGTTTAATAAGCATGTCAGGCAGCTCTTGTTCTCATACAGACCTAGTGACACGAAACTTATTGAAGCCCTCAGAAGAAAAATCTGCTCTATCGGGAGGAAAAAAACAAAATCAAAATGCACAATTCATGTGCCAGCAGCATTGAGGAGGCCAAAGATGAAAGACCCACCTGCACAGACTCAGGTTAAAATTTCTGACAGATAATTTGGAAGACCATGCCTCAGTGACAGAGCACATGTTTTGAATGCAGAGGGTCCATGGACCTGTCATTGGGATCTCCCAGTAAGTCTGGGAAAGTCTCTCATCTGAAACCCTTGGTGAGGTTGCTGTGGTCAGTGTCTACAAAACTGAGAGAGATGGACCAGTCCTCTCTCTGACCCCATACAAGACCATGTCTTATGAATGGTAAGCTGGTACACAAAAATAGAGCAAAAGCAGCCAGGCCATATAAAAGCAATCAAGGGTGAAGAAGCAGGAGGAGAGAGCATGTCGTCTTAACCTAATCAAAAGGTATTCTTTGCCACGTAATGTACAATCGCTTTACTATTTTTTTAAAAAAGCTTGCTTTTCTTTCCAGCAAACCAAATAGCTCAATATAGCAAATCAAGGTTGTGCCTTGTAGGATGCATCTTAGAAAATGGTACCCAACGTTTTTGGGTACCTTTCTACCTTGGCCTGCAATAACTATCAAGGACATATTCCTCCCTCCCATATACATACTTTCACTTATACCTTGCCTTTTAAACTAGGGGCGGCTAAGCTGTGGACTTGCAGACATTGCAGAACCCTCACTCCCATCAGCAGTTGTTAATAATAATAATAATAGTAATAATAATAATAATAATAATAATAATAATAATAATAATAATAATAATAATAATACTTATATCCCGCCCAGCTGAACGGGCTGCCCGAGCCACTCTTTAAAATACAAAGGGAAAGAGGAGGGGACCTCAAGCATTAAAATCTTCCCAAACAGATGTCTACAAAAAGCTAAATAGTTGTCTTCCAGGAGGGTGTTCCACAGGGTGGGTGTGACCATCAAAAATCTCCTTCCCTGTAACTTCACTTCTCTCACTGAGGGAACTGCCAGAAGGCCCTCAGAGCTGAAACTCTCTGGGCTGAGTGATGGGGATGGAGACGCTCCTTCAGGTATACTGGGCCGAGGCAGTTTAGGGTTTTAAAGGTTAGCACCAACACTTTGAGTTGTGCTTGGAAACATACTGGGAACCAGAGATCATTTAGGACTGGTGTAATATGGTCCTGGCATCACAGGTCTGGCAGCTGCGTTCTGGATTAATCGTAGTTTGTGAGTCACCTTCAAAGGTAGCCCCACATAGAATGCATTGCAGTAGTCCAAGCAGGTGATAACCAGAGCATGTACCTATGATCCCATCAACCTAATATGCTGCTGTCTTGTCTGGTTATTCACTCCCTGGGGAACTGCCGGGTCACAGGGTCTTGGCATGCAATAGACAGCTCCTGCTCAGAAAAAAGAAAAGAGAAACTCCCAGAGTTTCACGGCTCGTTTCTACTCCATCACACCAGAAAGGAAATGAATGTAACATTTAGGGGTCCTAATGAAGCCATTGGAGTAAGAGCCAATTCCTCAGTTCCATTTTTATGATGTTTTTATGATGTTTTAACCATAACCTTCATATTTGATCCTACAGCTGAACACCTGATCTTGCTAGGCATCCCATTCCTATGTCCATAGGAATCTTTGGATTGATTCTAGAGTTTTTTTGGAGCTACCTACTGGGTCAGGATTCTCCTTTGAGCTGGCAAATCTCCAATGACAGAAACAAGGTCTCTGGGGTTTCAGGCAGGAACCTTTTCCCCAACCCTGCTTGAAGACAGCGAGGATTGAACTTGGTACCTTCTGAGTACAAGGCCAATGTTCTACCACTGAGCTACATCCTTCCCCTATAGTATTGCCACCAGAATAAGATATCTGAACCAGCACCCCAACCAGATCTGCAGTGCCACTGGATTCCATTTTCCAAGGTTTTGCCCTGATGTGAACGTTCCATTTGGCAAGAATGACAACAGACTCCTCTGCTAGTAAAGCTATTAGTTTTCAAAAATGTCTCTGTCTACTGAAATGCATCTCTATTGTTGGAAGTGCACTGCAAGGTCTATAAATCTACAGTCTAAATTAAACAACTGAAACAGAGCCGAACCCAAATTCTATTATTCTTTAATTAAGAATCTATACATCTCCATCAGTTTTCTAATTAACCGAAAGGTGATTTAACGTATCACTACAACTGAGCAGAAGCCAATATTAATCCTTGATCAGACAATGGGTATGAC
This sequence comes from Podarcis gaigeae, assembly GCF_964106915.1. Taxonomy (NCBI): domain Eukaryota; kingdom Metazoa; phylum Chordata; class Lepidosauria; order Squamata; family Lacertidae; genus Podarcis; species Podarcis gaigeae. The sequence goes on along the minus strand of NC_139681.1, from coordinate 25,336,633 downwards.
ACTAAGAAATGATCCTCTTTTGAATTAAGACCATATTAAACTGACAATCTTACAGAGCTCTGCTTCACAGAAGAAAATAGGAGTTGCATAACATTTCTTTCCACTAATAGGATAAGCCTTTTCTTTTCTCATTCCCCCACCCCCTCCACATCCACACAATGTCTGAAACTTCAAAAATGAATGCAGGAAACCAAGAGAACAGCCAGGTTTGTGTGTGTGTGTGTGTGTGTGTGTGTGTGTGTGTAAGAGAGGGTATACGTGTGCAGGTGGGGGCAGTGTCTGAGATGCAGAAGAATACCACCACAGTTACCAGGCGCAATATCAGTGTTTAATTATTTAATCCCTATTTATGCCCTCAAGAGATAATTTTTTTACAGATCGTTCCTTCTGTTTCCAATGTGCTTTCTATGTGCTGTTGTGTATAGAGCAAAAAAAGGCACCATCCATTTGTGTGTGTGAGAGAGAGAGATCAGCAGGTCTGGGGGGAATCCCAAGGTCAAAAAGATCTGGGGGGCGGGATTCCCTCTGGGAGAAACTCCCACCCCTCCAGGCAGCCTAAAGAGAACTGTACATGCTCAGTAGCCACTGCTGCTGCAGTGGTGGGGAACAGAACACTGTGGGGAGGATATGATATTGCAGAGGCAGGCAGTTGCTATATCACAGGCCCCTATCTGCACTGTACATTTAAAGCAGTATCATACCGCATACAACTGCCCTGTGATCCTCCGATGGAATAGAAATTTATTACATGCATACATCCATACATACATTGTCCTGGATTCTCCAAAGTATCCTGATAAGTGAAGTTTGTTAAGGGTGCAGAGAATTTCTAGGAAACTCCTATTCCCCTCACAGAACTACAGTTCCCAGAGTAGTTTAATAATCAATGCCAGGGAACTATGGAAATTTTATGTCTCTGAGGAGAATACAGTGGTACCTCTGGTTACATACTGAATTCGTTCTGGAGGTCTGTTCTTAACCTGAAACCATTCTTATTCTGAGGTACCATGTTAGCTAATGGGGCCTCCCACCACCGCCGCACGATTTCTGTTCTCAACCTGAGGTAAAGTTCTTAACCTGTGGTACTACTTCCGGGATAGCAGAGTCTGTAACCCGAAGTGTTTAAAACCCAAGGTACCACTGTAGAGGACTTAGCATTGATAACAAACTACACTTCCCATGATTCTTTGGGGGGAGCCATAACTGTGTAAACTGGTATGCTACTCCTTAAATACAGGGTAAAGATGGAGCCATATACTCTCACAGTAATTCCATCACCCACCAAAACACACTTGCAACCATCTCGAAAAAACCTTTCCACTTGGATATACCAACTGGATAGACTAGTCCTGAATTGCTCTGCAGGGATGCTAGACAAGACACATTGTTTGTCTGACCCAATAACACAGTTCTTTGTTTTGTTGTTGCTGCCAAATGTTTTAAACCAACAGGGCACTGTTGTTAAACAACAGAAAACAAGAGTATTATTGCCTGTCACAAAGTAACTGTGGCTCTTTATAGCAAGGCTATAGCTGCACTAACTTTTCAGCCCACAAAATGGATTTCTAAAAATAATGCAAGATCCTTAGATGAAGTGTACTACAGAAATGGCAATTAATGCTACATCCCAGCAAATTTGGAACAACATATCAACTTCCACTAAAGGAGGGAAATTAATGCCCACTATAAACAGGAGTAGGTTTTGTCTAATTAGATTCAAAATTACTCCCTTGGATTTAATAGCACTGTGGCTTAATATGATAATTATATGTCACTTAAATATCACAACATAGCTGGTTAAAAGGAAGTTTAAAAGTTAGAAGGTGTTTACTGAAAGCTGGATATACAGTTAAATTAAAAATAGTGTTTTAATGCCAGCTAGCTGGTGAATTCAAAGTACATTTGCTGATGACCAATGTAGAAGTGCATTAGTGGTTAGATAGCTGTTTTGTGGTGGAAGGAATGAAACATATTTGACTAGTACTAGATGCATGAGATGAAGCGAAGCTCCTGTTACAGCTAAAAAGAACCTCAAAATACAGGGCAGTTGTTATCATTGTCGTTGGCATCTGTCTGTTTCATGAGACAATGAAGGAGTGTGCCTTTGGGGTGAAATCAAACCATTGGAGAGTTACAGAATCTGCCATGGCTGTAGAGACTTAGGGCTGATGAAGGTATCCAGTTGTGCTGCTGCAGATGCACCATGGCATTCCTTCTCTCTGTGCTCTTCCTAGCGCTCATTCCTCCTCTGGTCACTGCTGTGGAAACACGGCTGTCTGTCTCCAAGCACTGTGGTCATCTGCAAGGGATTCCCACATGGCAGGGTCGATGTTGCCAGCCTTTGTGTCATGTTTGCAGACATCTTTGTCAATGCAGAGTTGGCCAACAGGCCCAGAGCCTGAAGCCAGCAACCCATAGGGCAAGTCATTGGGGATCCTGCCAGCTTCTGCAGACATGACCAAGCCAGTGTATGCATCCAAATACCGAATGAAGATGACAAACAGGCCGCTTTCGTACCCTCATACCCTCCAACGTTTCTCTGATGAAAATGGGGACGTCCCATTCCATACTGATTATTTTACTATATATACCCCACACATCTTACTGGGTTGCCCCAGTGGGTGGCTTCCAACATATATAAAAACATGATAAACATTAAACATTAAAAAAGCTTCCCTATACAGGATTACCTTCAGACGGCTCGGGGGTTGGATAATTCCAGGAGTAGTGTGAGTGGGGGCTGGGCGCACCACAATGGAGACCGTGGGTGGAGTAGATCGGGCAGTCTCATCCTTTATTTCCACACTGTGGCACCAGGCCAAATCATCTGTCAGGAGAGCTATGGCCTGGTCAGGATGGCTTTCCTGTTATACCTTCTGGGCTTGATGAGGCATGTGACCCCCACTTGTCCCGAGCCTATTCTAGCTGAGGAATCACACACCTTCTCCCCAAGCTAGTGAGCCCCACCTGGGCTGTGGGTCCTTGCCTGCCTTCCCTCAGAACTGACAGCTGCAAATTCTGGAATCCTGAGATCAGAGGTGGTACATCCCACTTCGCCACTTGAGGCAAAACAGGAAGTGCCACTCTGCTCTGCCAAACCACCACCACCACCCATGGGACACTCACCACCACTGCGCCACCTGCCAGTGTCACTGCTGCTGGACCATACCCTCCAACATTTCTCCAATGAAAATAGGGACATCCTACCATACCCTGCATAGGGACGCGGGTGGCGCTGTGGGTAAAACCTCAAAGCCTAGGACTTGCCGATCGCATGGTCGGTGGTTCAAATCCCCGTGGCGGGGTGAGCTCCTGTCTTTCAGTCCCAGCTCCTGCCCACCTAGCAGTTCGAAAGCACCCTTAAGTGCAAGTAGATAAATAGGTACCGCTTTATAGCGGGAAGGTAAACGGCGTTTCCATGTGCAGCACTGGTGCTGGCTCGCCAGAGCAGCTTCATCACACTGGCCACGTGACCCGGAAGTGTCTTCTGACAGCGCTGGCTCCCGGCCTCTTAAGTGAGATGGGCGCACAACTCTAGAGTCGGACACGACTGGCCCGTACGGGCAGGGCTACCTTTACCTTTACCTTTACCATACCCTGCAACATTTCTCCAGTGAAACTAGGGACATCCTAAGGAAAATCAGGGATGTCCTTGGAAAATAGGGACACTTGGATGGTCTGTACCCTATATCCGAGCTGCAGGACACATCAGGCTCTCTAGCTCCATCACTCTAGACTGAAACAATCTGACTCACCAGGGGCCAAACTACAGATCCTGGGGGAGGAGGGAGATTTATGGGGGAAATGGGGGGCATTCAGATTTTAGGGAGCCCTTTCTCCTTTTTTGCCATGGCTACAAAAGGCTCAGAGCTGGAGGGAGTAGGAACAGGGGCTGACCTTGGTAATACACCACTCTTTATGAGGCTGTTTGATGCTCCCCCCACCCAGCCCACATGGCACCATCTTCAGTGAGGCTTCGGGAAGGAGGCACAAACCTCGGGCAGGGTCCTAGAGCCCTCCTACCTTCTTCCCAATGCCCAGTAAGTGCTTGTCCAGCTTTGGAAAGGAGGACTCTAGGACCCTGAGTCCTTCACGACTCTTTCCCCAAACCAGGCAGGTGCTTATTGGGCTTTGAGAAAATAGCCCCCTCCACTGCGCACCTGATGCGACTGCACCAGTTGCATTGCCTCTGGTAGGAAAACAGCAGCTCCAAAACTGATGTCCAACCTTGTGCCTCCAGATGTTTTTGGCCTACAACTCCCATCATCCCTAGCTAGCAAGACCAGTGGTCAGGGATGATGGGAGTTGTAGGCCAAAAACATCTGGAGGCACAAGGTTGGGAAACACTGGTCTAGATAAACAGATATGTGCTAAGTATGGGCATGTTCCAACCAAAGTGAAGCACTCTGAATCTCCCTGATCAGGCAAGGCGCATATATTCTATAGACCTAAATGAGACATCTATTGGCTGAAAGTGGAGGAGGAAGACGGTCCTCTGTTTGCCCTTACTTTTATTATACTTCTCTGTTCCAAGCAGGTAAGGGTAGGCACTATTTGCAGATGAAACTGTTGAGACACCAAGATTAATTCCTATTAATCCATTTGTTTAGAAACAGGAGGGGTGGCTGAAATCAATAGGTTAGAGACTATTGTCCCATGTCATTCTCATCTCTCGCCGAGTTTTGCCAAAGCTATTTCAGAAACTCTGTCCTGCTACATTACTCCCCATAACCTCACAAAACAAGGCAGTGACCTTTTCTTCAGACTCAATGGTCTTCCTGATTTTTTGGTCCAGCTAATAATTTCCTCAGGTTGTTAAAGGAAAACCAACCTCGGCTTTCGGGTCTGCAGAAGTTAAAGGTTTCTTGAAACATGGGCTTTTATTACCTCCCAATTACTGTCCAAAAGATATCAAACTCCACAAGGCTTTTGTGGTTTTTCTTATCCATCCTCTGTCCTGTGGCAACAACAGTGGGATGTACAAAGCAAAAGCTTCTCTGGGGAAAAAACAACCAAAAATCTGTTTCTTCCTCTCATGGTTTTGTGAACTGATTCAGCCAACAGATCAGATGCTGAAGACAGACACTGTCTTGACAACAATAAGGACATTTAAAGTATAAAAAATATGAGAAGGGCCACAATCTACTGATAGATTTTCCTCAAAAAACATGACTCCCAGATATCTCAAATGGAGCTTATGAATGAGAATATCCTGCTAAATAACTGGTGCTGTCTGTCTGTCTGTCTAGCTATATCTATCTATCATCTATCTATATCTATCTATCTATCATCTCATAATTTATTTCATTTATATCCCTCAAGAACCTTTGGATGGCATACATTGTTCTCCTCCCAGCAAGAACCCTGTGAAGGAAGTTGGGCTGAGAGATGGTGACTGGCCCAAAATGTCTGGTGTCTGGCCCCACTGAGCTTCATGGCTGTGGTGGAGATTTGAACACGGGTCCCCCACGTCTTAACCCAACAATCTAAGCACTAAACTGCACTGGCTTATGGAAATTACAGTACGTCTCAAGGAGAAGCATCAGAAGAAGAAGAAGAAATGCATTTACAAGATGGGGGGAGTGTCTTGAATATGCCTGTGCTCTTAAGTATTTGCCCTCATATCACTTGCTCAGGGGTCCCATTAAAAATAAAGACAACCTTCCAGTATTTTCTGAGGTTTATCACCTTGTGCTTCAGTGACAGCAGACTTAATAATCCAACAGAGCTGCCCAGAGCCAATTTTGCCAGGGATGTCATTCAGGGTAAATGAAGCAAAACTGTGACCAGAGAGCAGGTGCCCTGCATCTCTTGCTACTCCTGCAAACGCCATGCCTGCTGCTGCCATATCTGCCAATACCACCTGGGCAGCACAGATTTCAGTCATGGGTGTGATCTCATCCAAAATGGACACGCTGAAGCCTGAAATCTGCACCAAGGGCACTGGCGCATCTCTGCTGCTGGAAGAGGCAGTGGGACAAACAGGGCACCCACAGGAGTGGTGCCTGGGGGGTTCTGCCACCTGAGGCAGCAGGCCTCACCCTGCCTAATGGTTGGGCCGAGACTGATTTGTGACTCTATAGTTCATGGCAGAGACATCGCCAACCAAGGTCTGTATACCTAAAGCTATGGTTTTCCCAGTAGTGATGTATGGAAGTGAGAGCTGGACCGTAAAGAAGGCTGATCGCCGAAGAATTGATGCTTTTGAATTATGGTGCTGGAGGAGACTCTTGAGAGTCCCATGGACTGCAAGAAGATCAAACGTATCCATTCTTAAGGAAGTCAGCCCTGAGTGCTCACTGGAAGGACAGATTGTGAAGCTGAGGCTCCAATACTTTGGCCACCTCATGAGAAGAGAAGACTCCCAGGAAAAGACCCTGATGTTGGGAAAGATGGAGGGCACAAGGAGAAGGAGACGACAGAGGATGAGATGGTTGGACAGTGTTCTTGAAGCTACCAGCATGAGTTTGACTGCGTGAGGCAGTGGAAGACAGAAGTGCCTGGTGTGCTCTGGTCCATGGGGTCATGAAGAGTCGGACACGACTAAATGACTAAACAAGAACAACAACAAATTCCTGGCAAGCAGCCACAGTTCCAGAATTCAGAGTGGCCTAGGCCAAGGGTGGGGAACCTCAAGCCCTCCAAGCCTCTCTGTCTGACCCCAAGACACACACACAGTTCACAAGCCTCACTCTACACCCTCCTCAAGAGCTATTGCCTGGCTGGAAGTATAACTGAACTCTGATCATGCCTTTTGCTGCCTGGATGGAGGGCACAGAGGGATATATGAGTGCAGAAATTAGCCCACTACACAAAGGAAAAAATCACATTTGCAGCTCCACCCACTTTTGCTACTGCCCCCCCATACCCCTGGCCCCCAGCATGTTCCCCAGAAGAGTAGGTGGCCTTCTGACAAAAAAAGGTTATCCATTCCTAGACTAGACCATTGGACTTGAATCTCTGGTGATTATTTATTCAAAATATTTCAACCACGAAACCTAGTATTTTCAAAATACTAGGGTAGCAAGCCAACTGTAATAAAATCCAAAATTTAATCATATTGCAGTATTGTACTGGGGTTTGGTTTTGGGGGTTTTCTATTTCCACCAAGCTGTGCCTGAAGTTCAACAGAAATTGGTATCATTAAAACAGAAGCTCAGATATAGCACAAGTCATTTTATTTTAAAATATTTCCTTTCCTCCTCCCAACCTCCGCCCACCAAAAATGTTTGAAGAAAATAATAAATTCACCAAAGGGACTTGCATCCAGTTCATAGCTAAAAGCTGCATTTTAATTTTTCCCACAGTCCTCTCACCAACTAATGTATACAAGTTATGAGAGCTCCCCCTCCCCTTCTTCTTGATTGACCTTGTTTCTCAAGAGAAAAGTGTATTTTAAATTATATGTTTCACGCTAGAGCCTTTTAAATAACATCTACTACCAATCCTGTAGATTTCAAGTACGTACATGAAGTTTGGAATTTTCCTGTTCTTCACTTGGACTGTTCTACCATAAGAGCAGTCTGAAGTAAACAAGCGCACTACGGCCAGGGTGGGATTTAATGTGACCTTCCAAATCTGGTGGGACTCCAACTCCTATGAGCCCCAGCCAGCCTGGCTGTCAGGGATGATGGGAGTTGTAGTTCAGCAACATCTGGAAGGCCAAAGGTTAACCATCTACCCTACGGTGACACAAAACACAGTAGGCAACAAATTCTCTTCCGGGGAGCTTTGAGTCCTCCTCCCCTGTCATTCATGCATTTGTTGCCTGTCCTTCTTTCCATCTGAAGCCTGCTCAGCCTTGAAATGCAATGGGTGGCTATGGACCAGTTGCTGTCTCTCAGCTTAAGGTGGCTGTGAACATAAAATAAGGAAAACTCCATTGCAACACCTTGTGCATCAGTGGAAGGATGAGATAAAAATCCAGTATGCAATAAATACAACAAAACAATCCCCCCCCCCTTTCCTCTCTCATAATACTAGAATCTGGGGTCATGCAATGAAGCTGAATGTTGGAAGATTCAGGGCAGACAAAAGGAAGGTTTTTTTCACACATAACATATCCCAAATTTGATGTCCCTATTTTCCAGGGACAGTCTCAGATTTACAGAAGCAGTCTTGGTTTCTGATTTGATTCCAGAATGTCCCGCTTTTCTTTAGGACGTCCCTATTTTCATCAGAGAAATGCTGAAGGATATGGAGTTAAGTGAACCCTGAGCCAAGGAGATAAGTAATTATACAACCTTTAGAAGACATCTGAAGGCAGCCCTGTATAAGGACGTTTTTTAAATGTTTAATGTTTTTATGTGTTGGAAGCCGCCCAGAGTGGCTGGGGCAACCCAGTCAGACGGGTGGAGTATAAATAGTAAAATTATTGTTGTTGTTAAATAGGACATCCCTATTTTCATTGGAGAAATGTTGGAGGGTATGAGGATGTAGTAATGGACACTAACCTAGATGGCTTGAAAAGACAAAGTCCTGGAGGATAAGGTTACCAAAGGCTATTTCTAGTTGTGGCAGCTATATCTTAAATTAAGGATCAGAGGAAGCATGTTGTGGGGATCACAACTGAGAGGGTGTCAAGTCCTGCATTCAGGCTTCCCAAAGGCAGCTGGTTGGCCACTGTGAGAACAGGATGCTGGACTAGTTAGTTCTTTGGTCTGGTCTGATATTACTCTATCAAAAATAGAATGTATAATAATAATTTTAAAAAGCACAAAAACACTCACCCCCAAAAAACTACTTCCTGACAACATGAAACAAATAATACCCTGGATTTCAAAAGCACTAACGGTGAGCTGCCATTCCATTACTTCAAGAACAGCAACAAAGATGCTTTTTTCTGCAGTTTGAGGAAAAAGTGAAAAGGGCACAGGAGAGCAATTATTTGATGACAGTGGCATGTCCCCTAAATAGTGAATTAACAAAATGTGGCTATTTCACAGTAAATGTCTCATATGAAAGCACCCACTCTTAGGCTTCTTCCAATTCCTGAGCCCATTCCATCCAAAGATCCAGTTTTGTAATGAGAACAACTGAATGATGCCACAATTTGTTTTCCAGCTTTGTAATGCAGAGTCATAGGATACAACAATACTACAAATTATAAAATAAACAGTGGTCTCTTTCATGAGACATCAAGAAGCAGAAGAATGAAAATTAATCATTTTATTTGTAAGAAGCTATTCATTTGGTCCTGGTTAATAGTCCCCATAGATTCTACCCAACGGACACAAAATAGCTCAATTAAATGTGTTGCGAAAATTGGATTGATGAACTCTTGAAAGGTTAAGAACCTCATTTTGAATGCTCTTTTGCCTATATTATTGACCTCAAATGCTAAGGTAATAAATCTGTTTTATGATAATCATGTCCAACTCATTTAGGCAAACCAGCTGATTGTGACAAAGCTACATCTTGCAATAATTATGGAGGAACACTCATCCCCCATCTTTAAGTGCTTCTGACAATCAAGGGAATTCAAGAAAGGGAGAAGTGGAAACTCATTATGTTGACCATGGGGAAAAATCTTCTCCCACAGCACTCACAGGGTAGGATCCAGGGCTTCTCCTGCAGGCCAATACACGTCATACATGCAGTGGGGGTTTGGAAGGAAGTATAAGCTACTGTGTGATCAAGCTCTTCTGAACATGTGCTCAAGAGAAACATGCTTCACATGCAACAGGACCTCTTATGCACATCACATGGAAGAAAATTGGGAGTCCGGGTCATGGCTATTGATTTCAGAATTCACTGGTCAATGAATGACCACTTATCAGTGCTATTTTTCTAGAAAAAGAGGTGCCAGAATTCATCATGAATGCCTGCCTTGTTCTGTTACAATGGCAAGGAAACTGAAAACTGCCTGAACTGAGTTCTTGTGAGTTCCCCCTGAAAAAAAGCCCTGTCTGTGATCCTGGTGCAGGAGCCTCAAACCCAGGAAGCAGGCGAGAGAGACTAAAGGTTGGTGGCTGAGGAGGCAGAAGGAATATGCAACCATTTGGTCCACCATAATTCCACAGCTCTGTGTAAATCAGATCACAGATCGCTCTGTGCATAGCTGCCCTAGTAACCACAGACTTGTGCTCAAGCCACCCTGAGCAGCACCGGGGACTTCCCTGGTAAGAAATAAAAGGCACGGTTTTATTTTTAGAAGTAAGCAGTGCAGTTTTCAACTGCATACGCTGCTACTGAGATATGCACATGGGTTTCACAATGTGATGCTGGGAGCAACATGACCAAAAGACACAAAAAGATATTCAAGAAGCAAGCCTAAGGCTAGACCTTTCTGTATATTGCTTGGCCTTAAGCCCAAATTGTCTGCTGAGTGAGCTGCCTTGCATCAGGTGAGATTATTTGCCCATCCTGCTACCCAGGCAGGCCATGGCTTTCCAGGGCCTCAGGAAAAGGTCCTTCCCATTACCTGCTAACTGATTCTTTTAACTGGATGCCAGGGATTAAACCCTAGATACTCTGCTACCAAGCCTAGCTCTCTAAAGAGTACACCTGTAGGATGGGTGCATTTTCAAACATCTGTAAGACTCATTCACACACCATCTTTTTGGGGGAGCAGGCACACTAACCAATAACAAGCACACCCAACTGTATACCCCCAAAAATCTAGAAAACCTTGCCTATTGGGGTTAGACAAGCACCTTTAATTCTACTGTTTTTGGCACCTGCTAAAAACTTTTTTGTTCAGACAAGCTGACCCAGAAATGTCATTTTATTATGTACATTTATTTTTAATTTGTACATTTAACTGTTGGTTTCATTTCTATTTTCGTAATTGTATTATGTCTACTGTTTTTAAACTCTCAAATTATGAATTTAAATGAATATTTTATATTATTTAATGCAAGCTGCTTGGAGATTTTTTTAATTGAGTATTATATAAATTTTGCTGAAAATACATAAAGTCAATGCGTCATGTGCAAGCAGCCAACAGAGGGTGCAAGCCATAGCAAAAAACAACAACCAAAAAAACCCTAGGTAACAGGGTAAGCTTGACACATATTTCTTGTTACAATAAAAAACAAGCAGATAAGAGTGAAGCACATTAGGTACGCAATTAATTTCCTCCAGATGGCTGCCAAGGCTGCTTCAGAAAAGTGAGGAGATGCTTATAAAAAGATGTGTGTGTTTTAAAAAAAATAAATACAAATTTTGACTGTATGTGATCATGCAGCAATAGCTAAACACCCTTCTCTCTCCCTGTGTTGCAGGGAGAGACTTTGGTAAGCAAATTGTGTCTTGAGGAGCCAGGTGTGTTTATTAGCCTTGGGCCCTTGAAAGACGATAAATTTGTCATGGGAAATGAAAGAAGGCTGGCTTGGAGAGGAAAGTTGGCTCTCATTCTCTAACACTTGTGCATGCACATGAGGCTCCAGGATGCGATTCATAAGCCATTATGGACTATTTAAGTGCTTTAGCGAGATGATTTCTCTATCTTAACCGCAAGCACATCGCTCCATAGCAATAGGCTGAAGGGAACACCTGCCCTCTCAGCTACATTTCAACTCTGTACAGGAGATACGCAAGTCTTTCGGCAGAAGCATCAAGACCCGATTAAAAAGCACGGGGAGGGGGACACTTCCCTCATCTTCAAGCACAAGAAAGATGAGATCCTACTCTTTTTGTCATGAATACAGGTTGGGGGGGGGGATGAAGTATCTGTTAGGTTTGGTTACCATGGCAATCACCCCCACTTGGAAGGTCTTAGTATGTTGACAGAATGATTTGTAATGGAGTGGCTTAAAAAAATAAAAAGATAAATAAATAAAAAGGAGCTGTTCATCATATTTTGACTGAAACAACTCATTTTTAGCATTTGCTTTTTGCCTCTTCTTTCAAGTGCAGGACATAAAAGCTACCATTTATTATGACTACAGGCACCAGGAAGAATGGCTAGAGATTATGTACTGCCCTTACATGCCCTCCGGCGTCTCGCAGATGAAAGCAGGAATAACTCCGGCACATGAGTGATGATGGTATGAGGGGCGGAATCCCACAGCGGCCCTGTAGCTCAGAGGCAGAGCATCCACTTTGTGTGCAGAAGGTCCTAGGTTCAATCCCCAGCATCTACGGATGAGGCTGGGAGATAACCCTGTCTGAAATTTTGGAAAGCCATGGCTAGTCGGGGCAGGCAGCACTCAGCTAGGTAGGCCCAAGGGTAACAGTATAAGGCTGCTTCCTGTGTTCCTTTTGTACAAATACTAAAACAGGCTTCCTCAGCCTTGGCCCTCCAGATGTTTTAAGACTACAATTCCCATCATCCCTGACCACTGGTCCTGCTAGCTAGGGATCATGGGAGTTGTAGGCCAAAAACATCTGGGGGGCCAAGGTTGAGGAAGCCTGTCCTAAAACATCAGGAGATCTTCCTATAATGTTCAGTTATGAACCTTCGTGAGAATAAAATGCAGATGATGTTCAAAGGTGGGGTACTTAGAAGTACTGTAAATAAATACAAAACATATCTTTGATACTTAGGGCTGGTTCGCACATGGCCTTGACTGTAAGTTGCCTATATGGTGCAATGTGGTTGCAAGACTCAGGTTTGCATGTTCTACCATAGCCAATAAATTGCAGGTGTTAATATTGTGCAGCATGAAGCAAGTGGATGCATAAAAGCTGACTCCTTTTGGAATAAAAATTGTCCAGACCCATAAGTATTAGTCAAAGTTTGCTAACCAGAACTTCTTCAAAACAGGTACAGAAACAATCCATGATACATCCATAAAGTTGGATAAAGCATTTGCCTATTCAAACATAAGTTCTTCTTCTTAAATATATAATTATGATCACAGCACAGAGCTCTGTCTCGCCCATAGCTAGCATCAACCTGCATCCAGCCTAAGGCTATGCAGCTCCTTGAGAGGCTTCACAATCACATCCTTCTCTCACTCTACCTGGAAACAAAAGGCAAAGCCAAAGTGGCGAATTTCCAGCTGAATACCTTCATCGCATGATCTATGGTTAAACACTCACGATGCCTCCTTACTAACCACACCGCAGTGGCATCCACACCTCAGAGGCACATGGTTCTCCAAACAAGCAGACTAGATTCAGTTCAAGAAAACATTATTTTGTTATTGCTGTTATTATTACCTTTCATTATATCTCACCATTCCTCCAAGGAGCTCAGGGTTCTTGGTTCTCCCTGCCCCTCAAATGTTAGTCCACTGTATTAATTCAACACTCTTACTACTTGGTTCTTTTTTCCCTCCTGCATCCAGAATTTTTTATATCTTTGTTGCTGCTTAAAATGTGCAGAAGACCCTCGTGTTCACAGACCAAGAGGAATCTAAACAAGGAAGAGTATCCAAGAGCTTACTAATCACATAAAAGTATCATTAGTGGAAATATTACTGGATTAACTGTCCATGCTAAATACTTGCACCAGACCAGGCTAGATCTCAAGATTTCGGCCCCCACCCCCTGCATTCTATCCACCACCGACTTCTTTAAAGTGTTTTTTCCCCTCTACACATTCAAATCCAGATATTCTCGCTTTCAAGGGGCTCTGTGAATTGTTTGCAAATCATTGTGTGCAAATGAGGTATTTCACAGGCTTTAAAAATATTTCTTCCTAGGTACTATTATTGCTACCAGAGACACTTATCAACATAGTCTAATCTTGGCTTCTTGAGAGAGTTCTTAGATTTCTTAAGAGCTGCTGCTGCTCATTTCTCAGTTAAAGTAATAAACCTCTGGCTGTGTTATAGCTGCATGGTTGTTCTGGAGAAAGCTGCCGCGACAGGCAAATGAGCTAGGTAATGGTATTGTATACAGGGCACAACAATCAGCCTGGTGGAGGGGGAAAGTGTGTGATCCCTAATAACTTCCCATGAAACCTCATTCTGTTCTCTTTTATACTGAAGTAAAATTTGTGTGGGTGTGCTAGGGTGTGTGTGCATTTGGGGGGGATTCACTGAGGTTATCCTGCCCCCCCCCCAATTATTGTGGCTGTTTTTTACCAGTCTCTTCATACAAAAGAAAGGGACGCGGGTGGCACTGTGGGTTAAACCACAGAGCCTAGGACTTGCTGATCAGAAGGTCAGCGGTTCAAATCCCCACGACGGGGTGAGCTCCCGTTGCTCGGTCCCTGCTCCTGCCAACCTAGCAGTTCAAAAGCACATCAAAGTGCAAGTAGATAAATAGGTATCACTCCGGTGGGAAGGTAAATGGCATTTCCGTGTGCTGCTCTGGTTCGCCAGAAGTGGCTTAGTCATGCTGGCCATATGACCCGGAAGCTGTACGCCAGCTCCCTTGGCCAATAAAGTGAGATGAGCGCCGCAACCCCAGAGTCGGTCACGACTGCACCTAATGGTCAGGGTTCCCTTTACCTTTACCTCATACAAAAGAAAATATCTGAAAGTGACTTGACAAGATGAAATAAATAAAAGCCAATTTAAATCTGGGGGGGGGGGAACAATGGACAACACAAAATACACAAAAGGCTCCTCTAATAACATATTAATAAGGAGAAGTCCTATTTCACTAAAAGATGAGCATCAGCATAGCTGGCAATGTCATTACCAAGAGACTGAGTAACAAAGTTCTTAGCCAGGTGCCTGGTGGCTGACAAGGACGGTGCCTGGTGTCTCTCCCTGGGGAGAACATCTCATGGGTGGTGGGGACACCACTGGAAAGGCCCATCCTTGTGTGACCACCTTCCATGCGTCCCCTCAGGTGGGGCACACAGAGAAGGGCTAGCTCAGTATAAAATGACTAGTGTTTTCATTGGTCTGTTATTTTGTCCAGATTTATTTTAGTTTACAAATAACCAGAAGACATGACCATCCAGAGGGAACTATTTCCAAAAAGGACAGGAGTTGGGTCTGATCTCTCCACCACTTTAAATTGTTTTCCACGATGAGGAAAAAGGAAAGCCAGGGCATTCCAGTATCAAATCAGAAAGAGGAATGTCTTCTGCAATTCCAAAACTGTCCCTGGAAAATCCAAACACTTGGAGGGTATGAGAGAGGGAAAGTTTAATTTTTGGTTCATCCCCACCTCAAGTTATCTTAGTGACTTGTGAATTCCTAGAAGATATGTTGAAACTGACCACGCACATTGTGTTTGGGGTTGTTTTGAACTTGGCTTCCCAGCAGGCATGAATAGGATTTATGCTGGAGAAACTCCTCACTAGATTAATTATCACTGTGTGGAAGATCTTTATATAAAAAAAATACCAGATAGTTTACAGTAAAGTCTTCATCACATTAAAGAACCAACATCAAAACTTTTTCAACTCTTATTTATTTATGCACCACAAAGAGGAAACTCAGTAGGTTCATAGTAAGGCTGACATATGCCTTCTAACCAATTAGCATATTAATTTTAAATAAGTGTGCACATTACCAAAGCCTCAATAGAGTGGCCTTTGGGAAAAGCCACCTTTCAGTTTAATTAGTAAAACTCACCAGTCATCATGGGTAGAAAATGAGTTTTAATGTTCTCTTTCATTTATTACCAAAAGTAATCCAACTGATTAAAATTTGCTCTGATTAATCAACTAAAGCTTTAGTTGATTTGTCTACTGATCGAACAAATTAAAAGTTGCAGCCATGGGGTGAGATTCAGGCCACATTCAAACAGCACACGCCTGCCTGATTTTTAAGACGTTTCCTTACCTAATAATTTCCACATTTTATGTGATATTTCACATGGCATAAAAACCACTTCTGGAAAGCTATCAGAATCTAGAGGAAGTTTAGCTCCCATTTCAATGTTATTTGCTTCCAGGAAAAAAAAATCCATTTGCAACCCTCTTAACCCAGAAAATTGCAGTTCTGTGTTGCAATTTCATGGGGTGAAATTCCAGGTGGTATTCCAGAACGCAGCTCTTTCCCACCATTACAAAAATTAGTGTGATGAAAAAGCCACAGGTCCATAGCACAAGAGGTAATGCAGTGTAAATGGGATGTTAGAATCCAGGATAAAAACACTAGCATTCTCTTCTGGAAAACTAACCCTATAATCCCCATGCACCTTCAATGTAGTGTGAGTGGGCATCTGCTTGGCAACTGGGCTCCAGGTTTCTCTTATCCTCCAATCCCACCCCAAACCAAGTGCCTCCAAAATATGCTCTGGAGAATTGCAAGACCCCCTGGAGCAGATTTTGAGAATGCACTGGGCTCTAGGGGACAAGTACAGAGCATGCAATTGTGCAGGGGGGTTTCTGTGGAACAAACAGGCACTCACTGGATGTGAGTGCCTGCTTGTTGCCCAGTTTCTACATGTCAGTCCTAGCAAAACTCACTGATCAGTAAAGTTGTATATATGCAATGAAAAGACAATTCAGAGAAATATATGAAGGGGGGGTGGATGTTAAGGAAATTGGTAGGCATCTTGAAAATTCATTTCTCTGAGGTTAGGCACATGCATAGATGGTTCAACCTGCTTTTGCAGAGAGGATGGCTGAGTTGCTTTGTGGGCGCTATAATGGATTTAAAAACAGTAATTCAATTGAAAAACAGACAGCCTGGTGCCAGATACAAAGATGTGATGGAAATGAGGCATTTCTGTGGTCAATCAAACATAGGAGATGTTTCGAGCATGGCTGCTCTTCAAGTAAACCTCAATATTTTTAATTAGAACTGCAGCTTTTCATTTATCAGCAAGATGCCATTCCCTTGTATATGTTGGATGGTTCTTCTTCCCAGGACTAGAAATCATAAATGTTGGTGTTTATTGGCTTATAGTTCACACAAAATAAAATATCTGTCAATTATAAACTTCCTTTCATAAAATGGAAAGGAAAACATTCCACCATCTGTTTGGCTAGTGAGAACAACCCAGAAATAGGAGGAGGAGGAGGAGGAGGAGGAGGAGGAGGAGGAGGAGGAGGAGGAGGAGGTGGAGGAAGGAAGGAAGGAAGGAAGGAGGAAGAAAGGAAGGAAGGAAGGAAGGAAGGAAGGAAGGAAGGAAGGAAGGAAGGAAGGAAGGAAGGAAAACATGTCTCCAGTTTGATGCTCAATTCAGTTTAGGTTCCTGGTGGTACAAATCAATTAAAATGATAAATACCATTAACAACATTTGATTAAAATGCACACACACTGATAGTCATCACATTATTCTTTATTGATTAATATCACAGAGTTCACTAACCATTATCTAACACACTGCTTCTTTCCCAGTCTCAGTCAACCAAAATTCAGATCAGCCACAGATCAGTTTTGAGAGAGAGTTTTTGTGGAAGCATATTTGGAACTTGAGATGAGAACTGACTGGAGGGTTTCCCCCCAGCTACTCAAAATGGCCATTGTTCAAGAGAGGCATTTATACATACAGCTCACAGAGTTTGTTGGTAAAACCATTGCTCAGATTAACAGTTTGCTGCATGGTAAACCTACATTTGGATGTCATAGTTTCAGATCGCAGTTTGCTTGACTGAAAGCTCCTCCATTTCCTCGTCAGGAATCATCAGTTACACTGTATCCCACCAGATGTATAATGTGGAATGGTGGGTTCAATGGAATTTACTCCATATCAGGATTGCAGCCTTAATATGCACAAACACCTTCTTTAAAATTGTGTGTCACATATGAATGACACACAAAGCAATTGTGTGTCACATATGAATGACGCACAAGGCAATTGTGTGACAAGGCAATTATGTTGTTCTGGGTTTCTTTTCTCTCTCTTTTTTAAGGGACAATCACCAGAATTTACTTAAACTGCATATTTAATGAGATTAGACAGGAAATGATAAAATTCCAATTTCCTACATTTTCTCACCAGGAAGCTTGAAACAAGAAGCCAATTTGAGTGATTGAATTAGCAAAACACAGGGAGTCCTCTTCAAAATAATCCAAAAGCAGACACAAATCACACAAGTACCTGTTCATCATTCTGTTGTGCATTTAGAAATCTTACCTGTCACAATAACAGTGATTACTTTTTATAAACAAGAGAAGTGCTGAAGATCAATCCTGTTTTGATTCCAAGCCACACAAAAGCGGGCCGACTGTAGTGTTAAAAGAAAACACACTCTGTACGTGACCAGAGGCACTTTGATCTTCATTACATATACTTCAAGTGCTAGATGACCTCAGAAAGGGCTGATACAGACACAGATCAGAAAGATCTCAAGTGCTACAGAATCTGTTCAAGGGCTAGTCTGGGACAGGGCCTTGGCTGCCAGTTCTGCCCAAAGCCAAGTTTATGAAGAACCATTTAATTTGGGGTGTAGTAGGGGTGGAATATCCCTCCATCTTAACCGGCAGAGATTAAAACTGCTTGAAAAGCATTGCCTCTATTTCCTTCCTTGACCCATTTGCTTTCCCTCTCATGCAGGGCTGAAACAGGCACAACTGTAGTCATGGGTAAAGCACTTGTTTGTGTGAATATTGTGCATGTGTAGCCATTGCATTAAAAACACCCTTGGCCATGTGGGCTAAACCATTCACGTGCAGAGCAAGCTGGCTGCCTATTGGTGGACTTTATAGGCGGCCGTTATTCATGCAAATCAGCCAACGTCTGTGACAAGCCTTATCATCACTGAGAGGGTTCACATAAAACACTTAACAAGGTAAGTAAGCACTTTACTGAGGAACACCATGATATATGCTGGGAGGAGCACAGAGAGTAGAAACACCATTGTGCATCTGCAGCAGCACAACTGGACTCCTTCATCAGCCCCACCTGCAACCAAACCCATCTCTCCTGTATCAGTCTCTACAGCCACAGCAGGCGCTGTAACTCTCCAACAGTTTGACTTCACGCTTAAAGGCGCACTCTGCCATTGTCTCCTAAGGCAGAGGGATGTCAACAACAATGATGTATGTTTCACCTCTTCACAAGGAAAAGGAAAAGAACCCAGGTCAGAACAATTTTTTTATCCTCTCTCTTGGGTCAAATTTTAAAGTTTTGGGTTGTTGTTTTTTTAAGAAAAGTCTGACATTTAGTCATCTTTTTCATTATTTTACAGTGCACAAACTAGAAGGTACCAGCAAGGGTGACATGTCAGAAAAAACACTGCAGCAGAAAGTCACAACAAACAGAAAAACAGAAAACAAAGTGTTTTACTTCAGGTAGGAAGGAAAACAAAAGGAAGCAAAAAAAATGTGAGATGGAAAAAAGCACCATTCATTCCTCTTAGCGAAATACCATTTGCACTCTGCAGAAAAGGTTATGCATTTCCTGAAATTAAGTATGTGAGAGGGAAATGTCACAATTCTTAGAACAACAAACAGACCCCATTAGGATCTACAGGAGTGTTGTGCTTGGCCCTGCTGAGAAGCTGAGGAAATTATTCTGGAAAAAGAGGAAAACAATAATCTGCATAAATTATGTACTGCATAGCATGCACCAGTTGCAGAATTCAGGTCTTCTTGGTGCAGGATTTTTATGATTTTAGGACAAACTACAATGCTGTGTTGTTTTACTGTTTTAACTGTCTACTATAACTTATAAGGTGCGTGTGTGTATATAAATCTATATATACTTCACTTCTGGTTGTCAATCCTTTCCTTCACACACAAACACAAATAGCTCTTTGCCTCCCCTTTCCAGCAGCCCTATTTTAGCTTTCACATAGAATTTTCTTCTTCACCCAAATCAACCTAGGAATGTCCACCCACCCTCCATCCCATATCACCGCCTAATTTCTCCAAATGACACCTCTTGCCCCTCTCCAACACCTATTTCCACATAATTACATTGTTAAATCTGGCCATAGCAAACAGGAAAATTTCAAACCACTGTGGATGAAGACAAGGCAGAATGGAAAAATTTAACATCCTTTTAACATTTTTAACATCCTTTGTTCTAAGTAGTAATGAAGCATCACTTAAATGAATCATCTAGGAGCTACAAACTAGAAATTAACAAGTTAAAATTTCAGCTCAGCGGACTTCCGGGTCGGCGCCATCGCCGAATGGCGGACTCCCTCCGAGCTCCGGAGGGAGCCTGCACGGCAGGGGCTGGGTCCTACCGCACCGGCGATGCGGGGACCCTTAAAAACCACGGCCACGGGGGCCGTGGACATGGAGACTCGGCTGGCACCGTTAGCGCCCTCCCGACTCGTGAAGGAGCCTTTTTAAAGGCTAAGGATCGGGTGCCGGGGAGAAGCGTGGTGTTTTGAGTCCTCTGCCATCCCTGCCGTGCGAAGCCGCATGCCATCCGGCGGAGAGCGCTGGCTTTTTCCTTTGAAAATTTGGACCTAAAAGAACAACCCGTAAGTAATTGGAATCTGGACTAAAAAGAGGGACAAAATTTTAAAAATTTCGGAGCGAGCGGGGGAGGCGCAAAAAAGGAAGTCAGCCACCCCCTCCATTGTAGAAGGGTCAAAACAAAGGATTTGATAACTAAGATCGGAATAACATCATTTTGGCAAGTTTGGAACCTCACGAGTGAAGAATATGAGATTGAGCTGGAGGAGGAAAGTAGAATTTGGACTTAAAAACACCCCCCCCCCTGGAACCCCGGGAGCGATCGATGACGGTGTTTGGAGAGGAGAAAGGCAAGTTTTGACAGCTGTCAAAGAGCTGTCAAAGCAGAAAAACAAGATAGAGACTATGTCACAAGGACTTTGCAGGTTATATTTGTTATAAATTGGACACAAATTGCTTTAAATAAGGATTACAAAGTTACTAGGGCTAATGGATGTGATCTGGAAGAGAACTCAGTTTTTGCAATCCACCTAGAGGAGCCGAGGGATATCACAAGTGGTTTTAGTTGGAAATTTGAACAGAATTTTTTATCTCCTGGGAAACTGCAGAAATGGAACATTATTATGACTACAGAGGCCAGTATACCGAAGAAGACAATGGAATCATCCGTTGTGGAATGAAAGGAACTTGACGTAATGTTTTGTTTCTGAGCAACAAGCCTCTGCAAAGGAACTAACTTTTGGAATTAGGACATTTGTGCAGGAAAACAGGGACAGAAAGAAATAGAAAGAGGAGTGTGGCCAATAAGAACAACAAAACAACAAGAATT
Organism: Podarcis gaigeae; assembly: GCF_964106915.1. Lineage (NCBI taxonomy): Eukaryota > Metazoa > Chordata > Lepidosauria > Squamata > Lacertidae > Podarcis > Podarcis gaigeae. The sequence goes on along the minus strand of NC_139681.1, from coordinate 25,315,687 downwards.
GGACTAAGTCGAAAGTGGGGACATTTGGGACATCCAGATTTGACAAGCTTAAGGATTATAATTTGGAGTTTTTCACTCCTGGATATAAAAATCTGGATGGAAAAAATGGGCCTTTCTTTGAGACAGAATCCTTTCATGATTGGACATGCGAAACTAAAGAGGACTGGCAAAGGACTATGACTTAGAGAGACGTGGAAATATCGGACATTGAGGAATATTGGGAACGCAACCGGGAAAAGGGGGGGTGGGAAATGTGGAACCCAAAGGGCGTAAACTATGTTTTATTTAGGCTATATACATCTACATGGTATTCTAAAGTGGGGAACTCGTGGAGGGACTAAGCCGATTTTAGGGGAATGGAAAATAATTTTTTTTATAAAAAAAAAAAAAATTTTGGGTTAAGGATAACAAGTTTGAAGTGAGGAGAAGAACTTGTTGAGATTATCTGTTTATTTGAGAGATTTGGAATACAAGGGGGGGAGGGAAGGGGAAGTCCTGAAAGGATGTAATTGGAAAAAGATTTGAAATTGGATGTTTTATTAATTTGTAATTAATTGGAAAACTTTAATAAATATTATTTAAAAAAAAAAATAAAATTTCAGCTCAGCTGTGTACTCCTTAGTGGCCTTAATATCTTTAAACATCAACCCACCTCACAGTCAATAATAATAATAATAATAATAATAATAATAATGACCTACATAGCACCGTTATAGGAGATAAAGAGAGAATGTATAGCAAATGCTTTGAACACCTGGAAATAGCAATATACAAATGCTTAGTACAGTGGTACCTCAGGTTAAGTACTTAATATGTTCCGGAGGTCCGTACTTAACCTGAAACTGTTCTTAACCTGAAGCACCACTTTAGCTAATGGGGCCTCCTGCTGCTGCTGAGCTGTGGGAGCACAATTTCTGTTCTCATCCTGAAGCAAAATTCTTAATCTGAAGCACTATTTCTGGGTTAGCGGAGTCTGTAACCTGAAGCATATGTAACCCGAGGTACCACTGTATTCCTTTATGACTGAACCCATTTCAATGGTCTTCAGGCATGGCATCTAGCATATGTAGAACTTAAAAGGGCCCCAATTTTCTGGGCTAATGCAGATTTGGTATGGTCACTGGCTATATAAATTGAACAAAGAAAGGCAATCTCTAATTTGCCACTCTGGCATTGCAATGTTCATGCATGTAACATTGCACACAGAAGGGCAGAAAGGAATAGGATGATGGCTGGGTTGCAAAGCAAATGTAGCAGTTCTAAAGAGTGCAACACACCCAATTTATCCTACACAATTTAAAGCTGATTTTTTTCTGGATGAAATCACCACATATTTCTATATAAAAATCACTTGCTTAGAAATGCACCTGAGCCAATTACCACACACTCACCTTGCAAAATACAACTTGGTTGCTTTTTGGTGGAGCTGAAGAATACGTAAAAAATAAAAACTGGATTGGAAAAAATTGAAGATTAGATACAGCCCAATAAAATCCTCTGAACTAAGCAAGCGAGGAATGCTACCTTTAAAATGTGCTGGTGTGGAACATTATGCGGAACTGTTTCCAGATCGCCCTCCTACGTCCAAAAGACCCATAGAAACTGTCTCCTAAAAAGAGTCTCAGGCTAGCTCCTCCTCAGTGCAGCCTTTGGAATTTCCGAACTTTATGTTGTCATATTTAAAATACTGAAAATACTATGGGATGCTTACAAGAACACGGTGGTTTGCCATGGAGAAGGAAGCCGGGTAATGTGACCCAGAATGTTCCTCACTGCTATGATGCTATTATGAAAAGAAATCTTCATTTTTGAATTTTGCTTTAACTTTAGGTAAAACTCAGCTCCGCCCTCAGAAGGCACCATTTCAGAGCTTCTATCAAGCACCCCTAGTGGGGATATCCCCAGCAAGTCGCCCACTGGTCCACACATTCAGTGATTGGGTGGGGAGGTCTTCAGCAGCAGAGTGTCATAAGGATCACTCTGTTGGCAGCAGCTGGTGGAAGGCTAGTTAAGCCACCACCACTTCAAAGCTCAATAGAAGATGGGGGTGGATTGCAGCCCCCATCAGTCAGTTTGGAGAACAGGACAATGGTTAAAATATTCACCATTACTACATGCTAATGGTGAATATTTTGACCATTGACCTGTTCTCCAAACTGACTGATGGGGGCTGCAATCCACCCCCATGTTCTAATGAGCTTTCCGTGCACTGCTCTGGTTTGCCAGAAGCAGCTTAGTCATGCTGGCCACATGACCCAGAAGCTGTACGCCGGCTCCCTCAGCCAGTAAAGCGAGATGAGTGCCGCAACCCCAGAATTGTCTTTGAAAGGACCTAACGGTGAGGGGTCCCTTTACCCCTTTTTTACTACATGCTAAAGCAGCATTAAGGTGAATCACCACAGTGTTTAAAGCCCCAAGCCAGTACTAAATAAGAACATTTATTCCCAAACTGAAGTAGTATTAAAAGTCAATTGTGCTCCAATAAAAGCAGAAATGAGCTCTGCTGGGCTTTCTCTCTCCCCCCCCCCCCCATGAGGTACTTCCTAGATTACTTTCTTGAGAGAAGATCTCAAGAAATGAGTCTGTTTTGCAAGGAGTGGGAGAAGCACAGTGTATTTTCTTTTGCCTCCTGGGACGATTCATTATCAACATACATTTGATATCTTTTATTCATCAGGAATAATCTTCTCATTTGGTACCCATTTGGTACACCAACAATTGGCATGCCTCTCTTTGCAGATTCCTGAAGATACAACTGTCAGTGATGTGCATAAGCCATCCAGAGAAATGTGGCTACTCTAAGGCTGCAATCCTACGCACACTAACTGTGGGCTAAGCCTCACCACAAAATATCTTAGTGTTTTGATAGGAAGACCAGTCTGAACAAAAAAGAGAGGAAGTGAAAAATCATTAGCTGCAGCTTAACCTCTGATGTATGTCTGACTCAGCAACATATCTGGAAATGAAATTAGGACTCAGCTACACAGCTGCAAATCAAATGTTTTAAATGTGTTCCAAAGTGCAATATACAAATGTGACACTAGATGGCGACAGTGAGCTACGCAAATATATATATATTTTTCAAAACTTTTTTTAAAAAGCATTTTTACAGCATTTTTAAATAAGTTTGTAGACTCCACCCTAGTGAGAGTTTCCACTTGGTTTTTATTTAGGAACAGGGTATGTGTTAGTCTGTTGCAGCAGAAGCGAAGGCTGCAAGTAGAGATGGGGGAAATGCAATTCAGTTCACATCTGAAAGCAAACTTACCTAATGTGCCCTTTCCAAAGCAAAATATGTGAACTGAAACAGAGCCATCCTTTGAAATTCACACTGAATTCTGCATTTTGCAATGCAGGTCTCCAACCAGGTCATTTGCACAAAAATGTATATATTGAAGTAAAAATCCATGCATTAGTGGAAGGAACATACAAAAATGCATTGTTGGGCAAAATTGCATATAAATGTGTATAGTAAGAGAAATTTAAACAATGGTGAATTTTGTGATAACTTTTTAAAAAACGCAATCTGGTATGGAAATGTGAAGAATTAATCTTAAAATTGGGGGGGAGGGATGAGAAACTGAGAGAAACCAAAATAGACATAGCCATCCTTCCTGCAAGCACATTTCATCAAAAAGGGCAGGTTATTTACTGAAAACACGAAATATACACTGTCTACCCACCTCACTACATAAACTGGGTTTCATTTTCCTAATTCTGATTAGGCTATGACTAAAAAGGCAAAAACTAATTCACATGATAAGTCTTTCTCCTCCGTCCCATCATCGGGCTGTTTCAAACTCAGACTTTGCAGCTCTTGAACATCTGCATACATTTCTAATCATTCTGTTTGTTTGATAAGTGCCACAATCATGAGTATGAATCATCTTGCAAGATACTTATGGAACTAAAACTTATTTTTGTTGGCGATATTAGGAGCTAGCAGAGCTGCTTGATTCTTGACCACAGGGCAAGCGGTGGCGTCATTTTAAGAACTGATGGTCGCTGCTGACACACAACAGAGTTAAATCAGGGAGGCAAATGAAAAGCTACCAGACTTGCTCCATAGAATAAAATAATTTTACAGTTGGGAAGAGCCATGGAAATAATCTAATATGACCCTTACTTAATGTTCTTTGTTCTTCTGGCAGCTGAATCTTCTTGCCATCATTTGCCCTCACTGTCCTCAGACTCAGGCTCTTTCTTAATCAGATTGCTCCTGCCAATTTTCTGGATTTTTTTTTTTTTAAAAAAACAGGCCTCCATGCCTCCATGTCAGGTATAGTGGTATGATCCCATTCATGCAATTAGCAGGACCACTGGTGGGGGCACTTGAGGTGGAGGGGCAGCAAGGGCAAAAACAGAAGAAGGAAAATTATGTTGCAAAGCAAGCAGCAGTATCCAGGAAGGGAAAGGGTGTCAAACAGCATTGAAACAAAGTGCCTCTGTTTACAGTAAGTTTCATAAGCTCTAACACTCATGAAAATAAAATATTAAAGTAGGTTAGTAGCATCAGGTCAGCCCTAATGATAAGGCACAGTAGGACAAGTTCTAACAAACGCTACTGGAAAGGGGAATAGATGAGCCAAAGGGAAAGTGGGCCCATCTGTACAAAATATAAGCTGTCCCTTATTTTATTTAACAAACAATTCCTTGCTATCATCAGGTGGAATCTAGACACATATAGTGGTACCTTGGTTTTCGAACTTAATCCATTTCGGAAATCCGTATTTAAATCAAGGTGTTCTTAAATCAAGGCGTGCTTTCCTATAGCAGCGGGGGACTCAATTTACAAGTAGAACACACTCAACAGAAAGCAGAACATGTTCTTATTCCAAGGCAAAGTTCATAAACCAAAACACCTACTTCCAGGTTTGCAGCGTTCTTAATCTAGGTTGTTCATAAACTAAGCTGTTCTTAAACCAAGGTACCACTGTATAAAAAACGCTGTGAAAATGCTTTTTTTAAAAAAAAAAATTGAATTTGCCATAAGCTCACCATCACCATCTAGTGTCACATTTGCATAATGCACATAAAACACACTTTAAAATGTTATATTTGTAGCTGTATAGCTGAGTCCTCAGTCTTACAAATCAGCTGAGGCAAAGCAGCAACAGTGGTTCTAAACTTCATGCCATAGGAAATAAGCATATGCAAAATCCTCCTTAAAAATTTGCTGGCTTTATTGAAAATCTTCCTTTCTTCAGAATCTCTCATGACGTTTCTCCTGAGTGGGAACCTCTAAAACTGCCTACCTCCAAGTTAGTATTTTCTGTCACACTTCCTTATTTGGTGTCACAGCAACTGTTAGGGGAAACACTTGAAAGCACCCTAACATATTACCAATGGGCCTTTAGGCAAAATGGAGGAAGCAGTTGAGCTCCGTTCACCTGTTCTACACTCAAAATTCCACAGATCATTCCCTGATGGGCTCAGCCAAGCAGAGCAAACCTAATTTATCTGGCAGAACATGCCGGCTAAGGTTTATCAGTGTTAGAAACTGAGATATGAAAGCTAAGAACTAAATGACACCTTAAGCCTAGGTTATGGGCACAACAATGGAATGTCTAGGTGCACTTTATATATATATATATAAAAAATACAAAGCTGAAAATGAACGAACTGCAGCTAAAACCTTATGTTCATTTTTCACATGGTCTGGTCCTTCCCCTGCCCACCGCCCTAATATTCTTAAGAGGGTCTCTTCTCCAGTCTTCAGAGAGTAGCTGGAAGTGGGGAGGCAGAAAAAGGTTCTCCTTTCCTTCCACTCTGCAGTTTTAATCTGAAATCTTAGGTGAAGTACTGCGTCCAGAGCTCAGAAACTGCTTGCGCTAATGAAATTCCCTGTCACAAAATGCGCCTGGAACAATGGGAGTTTCGAACACTGAGGTTTATCACACCATCAAAATCTCTTTGGGGTGTGAAAAGAGAACTGAATTCCAGAGATGGGCTTCCATTTGCCTTTGGTATTGTGCAACATATTGTACAAGGCCCCGTAAGCCTCAAGAGGTGCGCCAGCCCACATCTCTTGCAACAACCACAACTTGTTTTGCATGCTCTCACATAACAATCCACAAAACAGCGCCTCTCCCAGTTTTTAAGGCACTCACACATTTCTGGATCAAACCCCATATGCACTACTTATTCAATGAAACCCTAAAAACAAATATTTCCCCAAAGTCTCACAAGGTCAGCTTCTATTACTGCAGTATAATGGAACACTATCTTTGATTCTACTTTCATCTATCTACTTACAACACCTCTGCCGACATAATTTTGTATTATATATTTCATACGCCGCTGGACTCCAGACTTCACATTTTGCTAGAGAAATCCGCTGAAATCTTCATGTACAACTAAAACATCTGAGAGATTAAATCTTTCACCTCCATCACATTGCAATTCTGTTATTTATTTAAAAGCTATTCTCCTCTCGGCTATCTGATGGAGCCTAATACCTCTTTTCCACAACAGTCTTTAAAAAGTATGGAACGTTATTTTCTCCTGGTGGCCTTTTACGTGACCTGTAGTTCAATAGCAAACTTTATATAGTCAACTCGACTGACTGGAGTAAAAGGGAGAAAATATTAAGTATGTATTATGAGTTTACTCCCCCCATCCATCAGACTTTGACACCAATAAAAACAAGAGCACATTATCCAATCATAGCCACTGCCACCTCATAGAATGTGCATAGAAGAAGAAGAAAAAACCTGACAGTAATTTTATTTAATATTAGCTTTCTGTGGGATAAATCCTAACTCTTCCTCTAATGCGTGTATCATTCTTTGAAGACCCTGATAGACAGAACCCATTTTAAGTGAACAAAGCATCAAGTGTACCCTGTCATTTTGAGCGATTTGCTAGCCTCAAGCCAACCCCATGCATCATAAAACAAACCAAAAAATCCACAGACACACACACAACAGGACAGGCATTTGTCTAGCATAATAGTGAATGAACAAAAAGATTTTAACAGAATGACGGACAATAGTGCTTTTTATCCCAAAATTTCAAAATGCTTTCAAGAAGTACAAGGGTGTATTATTCTTAAGGACATCTTCTCTGCAAAAGAGAATCCAAACTAGTTTCTTTTATCAGTGGAGAAGCTGTGTAGCAGAGTGATATATAATGATTGACTGGAAAACACAAAACTCTGGAAGTATGCTTTCTCTCACTCTCTCTGCAGATAAATGTTATGCATCTGTTCAAAAAATACGGAGGGGAGGGGAACAAATTTCTCAGCTCTGGCTACATCTTCCACCAGACACATTTCACCATGCTGGAGGCCTGGGTGCATGGGGAAGAAAGTTGTGCCCGGCCTCTCATTCAGAGTTGCGTAATCCATTCTGAATTTTTGTTGGACCTCAATGGAGCCCTGGGTGTCTGCAGGATTTTTCTCCAGTGGAGGAGCAAAGTAAATACTCCCACTAAAGAAGCAAACGAAAACATACGCAACTAGAACCAGAGAACAGGTCTACCATTTATGACAGATCTGGTGATTGAGTGGTAGTGAGGATTAAGGGAACCTGGCCTCTGAGAGACGAGTATTCCAGGTCTACCTCTCCAACTTGTGGGCCAAATTTGGCCTGGAAGGGTTCCTATTTGGCCTGCCAGGCTGTTTTCCCCAAACCACATCCTTGTACTACACACATCCAACTGGCCCCAAACCAGATGTCATATGAGAGGTCAGGTGTGGAGCAGGTAAGAGACACACCTGGATGGAGACATAGCAAAGTAGGCTACCTGACCAAGTTCCCCAAGGGAATCTTGAAAACACAGCTGGATCCCTGCAGTGATCAGGGTTGAAGTCATCTACTAGATCAAGGGTAGCATCCCCACCAACTGTCCCACTTTTAGCAGGACATCCCGGATCACAGAAGCCAATCCTGGCATCTATTTCGATCCTGGAATGTCCTAGGTTTTGGTCTGGTGCTCTGGCATGCACAATGGACCAGAAGACGCTCATTCTGGTGATTGTCAGCAGCATTGCACCAAAGTGCCTTCCCATCCAGCCCTGTGCTAACCACCAGAGTGCCGAGCGAGAGTGAGGGTGAGTGGTGCAAACAGACAGAGAGGGTGGGGAGGAGGAGCAGCAAGAGCGGGTGGGGTGTGGGGGTAGGGCAGGTAGAGATGTTGCTGGATCAGCAGCATAGCTGAGCTCCGCACGAGGAACTCGATTGTGCCACCAATCCCTGCAGAAACCAGCTTGGTCCACCCTGTGCTTGGGGCCTGGGAAGCACTGAGCACAGGGCTTGCAAAGCGCTCAACATAGTGCTTCTCAAAGCACTCGACAGCCAGCTACTTTCAGGTATCTGGGGAAAGTGGGCATAACCTTCCCAAACAACTAAGCAAAGGGCTGGGAAAGCCCCTTGCACTGTGGTTCCCAGGCACTTGTGAATCGGATGTACAAGGGACCTGGACAGGTGGGAGGGAGGGAGGGAGGGAGGAACCACCATCCTGCCCATCATGACACAGAGCAATGATGTCAGGTGACTGACAGGTAGGTTGTCCCCTCCACCTGTCCAAGCTGGTCCTTGGGAGAAGGGAGCCAAAAAGTTTCCCCACCCTGATCTAAGAGTAAAGCTTGCATCCATTTGATGTCTTTCCACGCACTGCCAAAACCCTCTGTTCTCTGCCTGGCTCCCTTAACCCTCTCCAGACCTGAAGTAATTACACTCTGCTTACGGTAAGCTTCAAACACATCCCTCTGCATTTAGCTGGATAACTCACCAGGATAAGACTAGAGTCCACTTTGGGGGTGTCACACACTACTCTAATGGCTCCCTCTCTCAAGCACAACTCCCATCATCCCTGACCATTGGCCATTCTGACTGAAACTGATAGAAGCTGGAATTCAATGATGTCTAGAGGGAACCCCATTGGCTACCGCTCACCCAGGCCTTCAGTATCAACATATACCTATTAAATACTGGCAGACTCCATTCCCCAATTATTTATCTAGCTACTGTAGATGATCACCCTCAGATCAGTGTCTGAGCTGTGGAGATCGAAGATGCACTGGAATTCGACTGGCTCCGTGACAGGATCCACCCCCAACTCTGCCAACAAAACATTACAGAGACAAACGCCTTGGCTCCTCTCATCCCTCATTACAGTCTTGTGTGTTCATTCCAGCTCTTCCGTTATGGTGTAAGACAGACACACAAACATGAAGTTATATTTAAATGTTAGGCCTTTTCATGAAAAAAAAGTGTTAAAAAAGGGAAACAACCCAAAGCAAACATTCGCAGAATTCTGCCAAATCACCGGTGAGCAAACATCACTAATTTGAACAGGCTGTGTCCTGGCCCTGATGTAGAGCAAAACAGAGAGTCCCCCAATGCTTGGCCTTTTCTGTGGGGGTGAGGACAGCAGGGGTATACAATGGAGAACTAACACTCTAAAGGAGCACTATTTCACACCACATCCTCAAAGAAGAGAAATCTTCTCTCCGTTTTTTGAATAAGCAGATGAAAAATATTTGTGGTCTTTTAAGTATGCCATTTTTGCCTGTGAATAATTAATAAGCCTATTTTTAAAAATTTCCTCAAACACATAGCAACCCTCAGCTGTAATCTTTCAGCATATGTTCCAGCAGCATGTTTTATTTAATTACATCTGTGGATTTGTCTCTCATTTGGTCCCCGTCATAGCAGCTTTGGTCAAAATACTAATTGCCTTGCAGTCCAATTTGGTTCTTTTTTTAGCAACTCAGAAGCAAAAATAAAAAAACCCTTTCCTAATGGCACAGGAGTGGTTCCCCATCCCACAAACTCAGCAGATACACTAAACATCCCCCCACGTACTTAATCTAAATGAAGTAAAGCAGGTATTCTCCTTCTGCAGTAGCACCTCAGCTTACGTAAACTTCAAGTTGCAAAAACGACAAACCCTGTGCATGCGCAGAAGCGGTCTGCCACCGAGCACACATGCGCAGAAGCAGTCCCTCGGAATCCGACTGGAGATCCAGAACGGATCCTGTCTGCAACCGGAGGTACCACTGTACTTCTGATCCCAGCTCCACCCAATACATGTTGCATCCTTGTGCATTGCCGGTATATAGCCTGCAGCAGATTATTCCCAAGGAAAAGTGGCCCTCAACAACAACAAAATGTGTTTCCCACCCCTGGATTATGGCAAACTCCATAGCCAAATGGAGAAATAGCTGAGTTAGCCTCTTTTTATATCCCTTGTGAAAGCATCTGTCTCACACACACTCCAAACCCACACGACTGTGGGTGGGCCAACGACATGAAGCTTTGACCCCTGCAGAGATCTACGGGAAGCCTTCAGGCAGGCTCACTTTATATACAGTGATGCTGGAAGCCATTTATAAAAAGGAATAGTCTCTCAGAACTCCAGTGGAAGTCTGCCTCTAGAGTTTCCAGGACTGCTTAGTCTTAAGTTTCTAGGGGCTGTTCCATACATCCTTCTTTTCGTGCTATGCTGTTCCTATTGCTACCCGATGCAATGTAATTAGAAGCACCACCAAGACATTCATTACGTCTGGTGCAAGTTGAAACTAATGCCGTTTGACTGACAGACAGATCCAGAAACAGTTATCGGGAATGAAATTAAATAAAGAAGAGGGAAAGTACACCTCTGTCTGTGGCAACCTCACTTTTGTTCCTTCAACTGCTTCTCACTAGTTCTTTAATATTTTGGCTTGACTTCAGGGTATGGGTGTAAGAAGGCTTCGTTTTCCATACTGCCCTGTATATCTCGCATGCAGCGTGGTTTTCGCCTTGTCGCCTTGTTCATCTTCTGGCAAATTCACCTCAGTGTCTACACAACTTACATTATTTCACCCCATTCATTTTGTTGCAAAGGAAACACAGTGCAAATGGGAAAGGTGTAGAATGTAATAAATTACATATTGATGGTCAAAAACTAAATAGTAGAGATCTTGAGGGGGCAAAATCAGGTCTTTGAAAATACTCCAGAATAGCCAATGCATATAAATTCTACTGGCTATGTGAAAGACAAATCAAAACTCAACCCCAGAATATAAAACAACAACACCACAACTTGGGATGCAAAGGCTTCCCTGGATTACTTAATGCCAAATTAGATACCTTGTGAAGTTTTTAAGGCTCTCAGAACAATTGCAGAGATAGGAAAAATATTTCAGAATACAACATGGGCATTTATGCATGATGATTCAAACCTTTGGTGTATCCTTCTCATCACACTTGCACACTTAAATAGTAGTTTCATGAGGGTTAAAAAAAACGCACAACTTGTGTACCAATTGCATGCAGCAATTCAACTATTAACAAGCAGAGACCTGGCATGGCTACCATGACATTTTTAGTGCAGAATCTCCCTCCATCACTGCTACCATCTCGCAGCCCAACCTTAGCCATATTCACACAGATGTATGTCCCATTAATTCGATTTACTTCCAAGTAAGTCATAATACGAGAATATGAATGACCAAACATTGGCCTTCTACTGCTGTGCCTACCACGTCAATTAAAGTTCTAAGTGGCCATGAATTGCTTCTTTGATCTCCTACACGCTTCCTGAGGTCGGTCAGAAATCGCTCACTTATCAGGTTACCCATGTGTTACCTCCCTCCTCATTCAATGGATCCACATTACTTAACACACCACTATGTACATTCTTCTTAGTATACAACTACGTTATCCTCAGAGTAGACCCGCTGAAATTGAAGAACATGACCAAGGGCCATTAATTTTAATAGTTCTATTCTGGGTAAAACACAGTTGACTACCGCCCTCTATGAAAATGGCCATCATATGTAAATCATCGTGGAATGATGTCAGGATTTAATATATCCATACATTTATTTGTGTTTGCTGCTGCTAAGCATTGAGAAAGTCAAGGAGTTCTCTAGAGACCCATTCTCTGTTGGCTGGAAATCCTATCCAGCTTCCTCTCTGTCTTCAGAAATAGCAGTGGGACAGGTCAGGGGAACAAAGGCTGATAGCATCCTAGCTTATAAGGCCACCTAAGTGAATTAGAGTAAGGTGAGACTTGAATTGGGATATTTCCAGCTCACAGTTCACCTCTAGGGGCCAATTTATATGATCAACAGAATCAAGCAAGAAGGTTTTTCTCCCACCCCACCCCCCGAAGTATGCCATTTCATGCTACACCAGCTCAATTTGTCAAATATTGACACAATTTTGCTCAATCTAAAACAGGCCTAGAAAATGTTTCTGCTATTTGCTGGATCATTCTGAGCTTCAAAGAAGAAAGAAAGCACTGTGCAAAATGTAAGAGATCATTTTGTCAGGGCAACTATAGTCTGAGGTAAAAAAGATTATTCTGGCAACTGTTCTTTTTACCTCTGACTATAGTCTCCCAGACTGTGAAGGGAAACAGAGTTCTTTAGAAAAGAGCGTGCCAATAAAAAAATAAAAGTTATGAAATTATCTAAGGAACAAGAATCATCTCCCTCTCTAACCTAGCATTATTCCCAGCCTTAAATGATAGGCTTCCAGATTGCTTTTGTGGACATCTCATACAGCAGCTGTAATTGATCCCAGACAACAGCAGTTGCATGTGACCTTTTTTTTTTTTTCAAGTGGCCTGGCTATGCATTATGTGCCAAATATATGCAGCATTTTACAGAAAGATAATACATTTCTGATTATAGACACCAATGGTTATATATGGTTTTGATGTTCCCCCAAAAACTGTGGTGGCAGTGACAGCTAATAAGTATATTTATCAAATAAATTACAGTGGTACCTCGCGTTACAAACACCTCAGGTTACAAACACTTCGGGTTACAGACTACACTAACCCGGAAGTAGTACCTTGGGTTAAGAACTTTACCTCAGGATGAGAACAGAAATCGTGTGATGGCGGCACAGTGGCAGTGGGAGGTTCCATTAGCTAAAATGGTACCTCAGGTTAAGAACAGTTTCAGGTTAAGAACAGACCTCTGGAACGAATTAAGTTCATAACCAGAGGTACCACTGTATTGTAGTAAGTGTGGACTATGGTCTTTGGCAGAATATTCAGGCCACTTCTACCTTGAGGAACGATTCTGATCCTTGGTGGAAGGGAACCCTGATCTTCCAAACTCCAAAGAGCAGGAGCAGGACTCATATTAATGTCTTCAAGGAACTGAGCAAACCTTCACACCCCAGCTGCAAGTCAATGCATACAGACTTGGGTGTTAGGCTGTAATCCTCAAAATATTAAAAGTGTTTAAAAGGATTTGAGTGCCAGTGCTCCCCCCCCCCTTGCTGTAATTTGTTTTTAGATTAACTCTTACCCCGTTGTTTTTACTAGATTGTGTTGAAAGGTTGCACAAGCAAAAAATTCCCATCCTCTCTTCTGCAGCCCTCCCCTTGCACCTCTCCAAAGACTCTCTAGAGGATCAGGGTGCCCTCCTGCAGAACATGGGCTGAGATGCACAGAACTGCGGTGCAAGGGGGGGAAATCGCCTGAAATCAGGTAAAAAGATCTTCCTGTGCTCCACTGGCAGCAGTTCCATCCATCCCTGCCCCTCACTGCTCAGGATCAGACCCCAACCCTTTGGAGAGGCTTATCTGGGGGTGAAGAGGGGAGTAAAAATGAAATTGTGCTTGTTTGTTTATGCATATACCCCACTCAAAGTGGCTCACAACAAATAAAGGAAACACAAATGAAACGCAGAAAGCAAAAAACATAAAAGGTAATAGTCAAGAAGTATTTAAACTATATTATAATTAAAGCAATATAAAATATATAGTTAAAAACAGCACAGTCCTTTCCTTAAAAGCAATCACTTCCCAATAGCCTGCCAGAATAAAACAGTTTTCACCTCCCGGAGGAAGGGTAATAAGGAGGGAGCCAGTCTAACTTATCTACAGAGGGAGTTCCACAGTCTGGGGGCAACCACCGAGAAGGCCCTCTCCTGCAACCCTACTAAGCACCTTGGTGAGGATGAGAGAAGGGGGTGAGAGAAGTGGATCCCCCCAAAGATCTCAGGGGCAAAAAGGGGGTGGGACTCCAGTCATTGCTTGTACACTAAATCTTTGATGCAGCATGTATTTCAAAGTCCAAAAACTACTTCTTCAGGAGCCATAGACAATGGACAACATAAATACACTGAAAAACAGCATAAATAACATTTATGCTGCAATACATTCACACGAGAACACATATACATGAGGTTCCAAATAATTCATAGTCAAGGTCAGAGTCCAGTATTGCTATGTATTATTTTTATAACTGCTATTTAAAGTTTTACACAGTTCAGATACAAATATGTAAATAGATTTTTAAGCACAAATGTGGTTTTGGACCAGGAACTAAAAAAAAATTTTTTTTGTCCATTATCCTCCTGACAAAAAATGATGATTTAAAATCTCCATATTTCTAATGCTAGATGTTTAAATACAACTTATCTGCTGCATGTTGCTATTATTTCCCCACCACAACATTTAATATAGATTTTAAGGTGTCATTGTAATGCTGCAATTATAAGTTTCAGCAGAAGGGTGACATAATTAGATGCAATTATGCAAATTTGCCATAAATTTAAAAATAAAATAAAAACCACACACTCAGAAAACTCACACAACAAAAAAGTTATTGAGAATTAGAGAGATAGTCAATCAAAAAGCTATCAGACAGAACAACACTGCAATTAAGGTGATATCACCCATGGCATATATTGGCATCAAAAGCTAGCACCAGTCTGTCACTTGGCTTTTAGATAGTGAAATATTCTTAACAGAATAAGAGAGTGGTACATTACATATTGTAGAACCTGGAAAAGATGGGCAGGTGGAAGAGATTGATTTCATCATTGGACCTGGACCAAATTCTCTACCACTGGTGCTTTAGGAACCTGCTGTTCTTTTGTTGCTTATTTTCATATTTGGTAAGGACCGCTGTGCATAAACAGCAATGCAACATTTGATTTTCTTCATTAGCATCCATCCCCCTTTCCTCCCTGTTGCACAAGCACTTCTGCATATTGATAAAAGACAGTGCAAAAAGAAAAGAAAAAACTGTGCTCTTGTTATTGACTGTTTGTCCACTAATGCACTGGTTCACTCTGCATCTCATCAATACGCAAAATTGCCCATGCACATCCGTAAAAAAAAAAAGAGGAAAAAAGGGAGGAAATAAAAGCCCATATGCAAGTTCCAGATTGTATTTTAAATTGGAAAGAAAGTGGGAGGACAACACAGGTCTCAAGCAAAGCTTTGGAACAGTAACTCAACAGAAATGAGAAAATCTGATCGTCTCCGCTATTAACCAGCACCCTTGGGGAGACTTGTGTCAGATGGAAACAAATTATCCATTCAGCATATTCAAATTAAGTTTAAAAATGTTTGTTGCCTCCACCCACTCACCCCAACAGCTCAGTCTTAATTACCTTGATTCAGAGTCCACTATTTAAAGAACTGTATTTATAGTAAAAGGGCAAAATGTCATAGATGATGAATCCCCCTCCCGCCCCCACCCCCACAGCAAGTCAAGCAGTTGGTATCTCCCTCTCAGTGACAGTGACTCCACTGCTTAGCTCATTGTCTAATATGTTTCAGAATGTTGTTCCTTGCCATATAAAGTGATATGCATTTTAGGCCATCCTAAAATTATTTTCAAGTTTATTCAGTTCTCTACACTCTCAGTCTGCAAATGATGCTTTCATGCATCCAAGTATGGGTCAAAATTTGCAAAGAGACAAACAGCAAGCATCTTAGGCAGTTGCGTAGCATGGGTTGCCAATGCCTGGGGCCACACAGACGGAGTACGCATGCGCATTCAACTGCCTAACGGTGTCCACATCACCCAGGGGGTCACAGCTGCAGAGATAAGAAAAGAAGAGTAGTTCCGTCGTCTGGAGAGATCACTTCCTGGTTGACATAGACAAGCTTTTTTCAACAGAAGCACACAGCTGTATTGAGGCAGTACCAGGTGTTGAATTTTTGTGCCCGTAACAATTTTGCGACCAGGACAACAGCCACCCCCACCCCTGCTAAGCCACAGATCTTAGGCTTACAGGCACAGACTTAAGACACTGCCTCCTCCCCATTCTCCCTGCTCATCTCAAGCTACATATACACTGCACTACTGTGCTCTTTGTTGATTTGACAATGCCATACCATTGCCAGGGAGTAAACAATATGCGGTCTTTGTGGTGATTCACAAATATGCAAATACACACTCTCCAGTCATACCCTCACATGATGCAAGTCAGACAATACGCACGTATAAAACAATTAAGAAAGCACATTGGTTTCCTAAAGCTGCTTAAGAATTACTGAATATGCCTTGATGTGATTTTCAAGTCCTTCATAGAGCAGCTAATGAAATCGTCAGAGTAGAACTCAGTCCCAATCAGTGCCTCTTTCCACTCTGATGTCAATCAGTTATTACCCTAATCAGTCTGAACACTCAAGGAAAGCTTGCATCCAGTATTTCAAGCATTAGATGGCTCAAATTAGAAAGCAGTCTCTTAATTTCTCAAGACTTCCTAGAATCTATTCTACATTAATTATTAGGCTGAGCAAAGATGGGAAGGGGGTGCCACTCAGATGATATGCTTTATTTTGTGTGTGTGTGTTGTAGTTTCTTGGAAGCTACCTTGGAAAGATCTCTATCCTGAAAGGCAGGTCATAAATGATATTAGATAAAACACACTTACCCAAAAAGTACTTTCATGGGGGCGCTTTGAATAAGTATTTGGCAACATGCTCCCTGTAAGCCACTCAAGAGTGAGGACTCTGCTTCCTTCCCTTGGACTGAATTGCCTCCAGGATGCCATCAACCAGCCGGAATGATGGCAGGAAGTACTACCCCAGTTATGTCTATGTGGCATCATCACAAAGGCAATTCCAATCAGATTTGGTGTCAGGAGATTTCACCATGCCGACTACATGATTCCCTGGGATCAGGTTGCTAGGAGGAAGCTGAAAGTTTATTTTAAAGTGGGGATATCTTGGGGAAGTCGGTTTTTGCAAATTACAGCACTAGGTGACCTGATCTGGACTTCCTCAGCACATCAGAACTTTGAGTTATTTACCGGTACCAAGCTTACCAAATGCACCAACATGTTTTCCAGCTCAATAAAAAGTATCAAAATATGTTTTGAAATGTCTTGTTCTGAGAGGAAATGCAAGTTGAAAAATACATATTTAAAGTGTTTGTGGTTTGTTTTAAGCCACATATGAAAGCAGAAATGGGAACACAGGTTATACGTGTCCCCAAACTGTTCAAGAACAGCCCTGATCAATATAATGTATAGCTTCCTAGTCCTTCTCCGATTGAAATCCCACTGGCACATTTCTTCTATGCTTCAAAAGGAGCAAGAGAGATCTCGTTTGTGAACCTCTCCTATCCCTGCCAGCCAGTCTTTGGTCCTGGACTACATAAGCATCTGCTGCCTTTGGGAATGGCTCCTTTTAGCAGGCCAACGGCTAGGCTCCTTTGGGAGCATGTTAAGCATATATCTTTAAAGCATTCCTTCAATGTCTTTGAGGAGGGTTTTTGTTTTTTTTGTTTTTTTAAAAAGGCTCTCTTGGCTATTCTTTAGAAGTTATCATTGTCACCAAGCAGGGACAAAGTGAAACACCCAAGCTGTCATCACTAAAGGAAAATAACTTAGAAAGAGAAAGGTTTCAGGTACATTCCATGCAAAACCCTGAACATATTATCAAGTTTTGAGTGTGCTTCCTTTAAATAAAACTTTTGAATGTTTTAAAGTACTGTTGTGATTTTCCCCCCTTGATTTTCTTGTTTTATCTTTTCGTAAATCACTTTGAAACCTTTTTTTTTTAAACAATCAAGCCATGTATAAATTTTATAAAATAAATAAATCTGGCAAATAGGGCATGTCCCTTCAAATAGCAACAGTTTCCTCAGAGGGAGCAGAGTTGGCAATGCCAGACTGAAAGCAGGACTACTTAAGCCCTGGCTAACTCTTTTTTTTACGTGTTATTCATGACATTTGGTGTGTTGCTTTTAGCAGCTTAGCCCTTCCGTTCCTAAAGGGCTTGGCAGAAATAAAACAATATAAAAGAAATAAGGAAGAAAGCTTCGTAGAATTGTATAGTTGGAGGGAACTGTGAGGATCATCTATTCCACCCCCCTGCAATACAGGAATCTTTCACCCAATGTGGGGCTCAGACCCATGGCCCTGAGATTAAGAGTATCATACTCTTCAAATAGTTGCTGGAGCAATGTCCTAGCTGGCTCTTCTTTGGTGCCCTCTATCTAGCCTGATAATAGCCAGCTCTGCTGGGAGCTGTCCTTGGTCCTGTTTTCCTGCCTGGGCTTTGTACCACCAGTACACCAGTGAAGGAGCATCTCCACCCCCATCGTTCAGCCCGGACACTGAGATCCAGCTCTGAGGGCCTTCTGGCAGTTCCCTCATTGCGAGAAGTGAGGTTACAGGGAACCAGACAGAGGGCCTTCTCAGTAGTGGCGCCCACCCTGTGGAACGCCCTCCCATCAGATGTCAAAGAGATAAACAGCTACCTGACATTCAGAAGACATCTTAAAGCAGCCCTGTTCAGGGAAGTTTTTAATATGTAACGCTGTACTGTTTTTAACACTTGATTGGGAGCCGCCAAGAGTGGCTGGGGAAACTCAGCCAGATGGGCAGGGTATAAATAAATTATTATTATTATTATTATTATTATTATTATTATTATTATTATTATTACACCCTTGCTGGTCCAGGCTTTATTCAGCTTTGTGATTCAAATATACATGAAGCCAGATGTTCAGTCTTGACCTGTTGGTCTCAATAGGAGTCACTGGTGCTCAACACCCTCCACAGAAAGCACTCAGCCCCTGCACACAGCTGCATGCATCTGGATTGATAGTCCTAACAGGTACTGCGTTTTTATCCGTTGGAAGTAACGAAGAGCACAGCTTCTACCACAATGATAATGATGATTTATTGGATTTCTTGTCCACCCCCCTTCAACATAAGGTCCCAGAGGTACAACAATATTAAACTACAACATCACAATCCATTTGTATTTGGAGCCTGAAGAGTAGGGCGGATCCAAAAGAATAAATCTCAGGTGTCAAAGGCCAAAGCAAAAAAAGCTGTGTAGTCTGCAAGTGGCAAAAGTCAGTGACTTCTGTGGAGAGGGAACTTCACAGCTCAGGGGGTGCCCCAGAGGATGCCTCTCCTAAGCCACCCCTTGCCCCCTCCTTGAACTTTTGAAAGCAGTTGGACAACCAAGGGGGGGGCCTCTGCCAGTCTTAACACCCCAGAGGACCTGTAGCTTAAATTTAAGCAAACAAAGCTGTATCTCACAGAACAATTATGTGGGAGAGCATTTAACCTATTCCCCAAGAGAGGTGAGTCACGGTCCAGAGGGGTTTCAGTGGGGAGGGGCTGTGACAGGAAATAAAATACGCTGTTGATGAATTCCGAGCAGAATGTGGGCGGTTTCTTGGCAGACAATGAAATCAAATATGGGCTTGGGGAAAACAGTTTCTACAGAGCACAGAAGCAGCTCATCAGATATTCACAGCCTGAATATCCACAGGGCACGGCTTAACAGGAAAGAGAAACCAAGCCCATGCCAAAGTTATGTTTGTGCTGAAGCAACGCAGGAGAGAGAACAAGAATGCCGGCATCTTCTACCAGGGGTGGCAGAGTTTGAAATTCAAGCTTCATGATCCTCTGTGGGGAAAGCTGGTGCGGAAGTCACTCTACTACTGGCCTCCTGCTTCTTTTACAAATAGTCACAGGAGGAGGAGAGGCCAAGCAGGCCTCTTCCATCTCAGAGCAAATTCCCTCTGGATTCCTATCATGGCCCAGATGACGGGCCATTTCTTCCCCTCTGGGGATGGAGAGCAGGCAGTAGAGGCGAAGCAAGAGACCCCCTTAAGGTGGGCTGCTCGCCAGAGCTCAACCAGGGATACTCCTGTTCAGGCTCTTGTGACATCCCTAATGCAAATGCATGCATTTCAGGAAGAACACGTGCCTTTTTCAGACTACTTAAAGAAATATAGTAGTATGACGAACTCAGAGCAGTAGGGGAGGAATAACAACTCCACAAATACTACAGGTGCAGGGCTATAACAGCTGACAACTCATTCTAAACCATTACTGGAAAACAATTATGCTTATTCAGCATGTTTGTTTGTTTTTTCCAGACCATCGGAAATGATCTCAGGGCAGTGCACAAAAGAGCATTAAAAACCACATATGAAACCGGAAAAAAAATTAAACCAGGTCAAGCATTAAAACACTTCAGCAACGGTTTAAAATCCTGCTCCAGCCGTAAGAACAAATGCCTTCTTGTGTTTAAGACAGCAGGAGAAAGGCCACTGCTAAGTATAGCAAAAAAAAAAAATCAGTCAATATACTTGTTCATTCGTAACTTTATTCTGAAGGTTTATTGACCCACTTACTGATAGATCATAGACTGCAATCACCTGCATTAGAACTGGGGTGATTCTAGTGTGTCCCTATTTTTAATTTTAACAAGATGTTAAGCAGGTTTCGCAACAGCTTCATCAGCCCATAATACTATACACTCAACACGATACACCAAGAATATAAGATCATCACAGGCACAGCTGTTACTTAACATCCGGAGTACAGGTCTTCTGATCTATTGTACTACTTTTGCCATGGGACAGTGAGGAGGTGCTCGTCTGCAACTACTACTTATGTATCATCCCTGCCTCTACATATGGCCATGTGAAAAACCCTTTCTTGCAACTGTTCCCACTTACAGGACTTGGTGCTTCCAGTAGATAACTAACTGTAGAACGATTTCCTTGTGCTATGACACTACTACTATATACATTATTGGCAGAGTTGTGCCACTAGTTGACTCTATGTCTATAAGTATCTCCAGGCTTGGATATGCATGTTGCACTTTAATTTGCTGAACTAAGTAAAATTGTCCTTTATATTTGCAAGCCAGTTTGGTGTTTTGGTTTTGTTGTATTACAATAGAAACGTGGACCAAACAAAATTTTCCTCCATCCCTCACGCCAAGTACATTTGGAGGAAAGAAACAGGCAGAATGGCCATGTGATGGCTCTTGTGTTTTATGAGAAAGCGCTTTGCTCCTGACTCAGTGAGTGGTTTCACAGATGCTATTTCAATCTGCAATAAAATCCCATTTTATGTCACCCCATAGGACAGCCTATTTAAATGACAGAGATACTCCTAAATAGGATTTTTGATGCACTGAGAAACAGAAACTTTTTAGAAACACACACACAAAATAATCTTGCCAAGTATCATAAATACAGCTTCAATAATTTGACCACTCAGGCAACAGTCCTCCTGAGCAGACAAAGTGTTTACGCAACCCTGAATTTTATAAGCTGCAAACGAAAAAGACTGTGGAGAGGAACGGAGCACAATTCTTCAATAAAACAGGTCTACATGGCACCAAATTGAAAAATAAAGAGAGGAAAAATGTGAGATGATAGAGTGAAGAACTCTGAAGTAATAGAGGTCCAGGCATCTCTCACAACCTTTTCTCTTTCCACTAATAATATGGAGATGTGCTTAAACAGGGTGTGGAAAAAGTGGGCAAAGTTTCCCTCCATCTCTCTTACTACTAGAACTTGGGAACACCCAATGAAGCTTAATTTTAGAAGATTCACGTAGAGATTACACAGGGGATTTGTTCCCACAGGAGGCACTGATGGCCACCACCCTTGATAGCTTTATAAGAGGATTGGGCTAATTTGTGGAGGATAAGGCTATCAAGAGCTACTAACTACATAATGGTTCTGTTCTGCCTTCACTGTTCCCAATTGTTGGGGACTGCAGGCACAAAGTGTGCTATTGAACTTCTTCTTGGGGGCTTCTCACAGGCATCTGGTTGGCCACTGTGAGAACAGGTTTCTGGATTAGATGGGCCTCTTGTCTGATCCAGCAGGGCTTTTCTTGGGTTTTTATGTTCTTCTGAAGTGGTGCAAAGTGGGGGGAAGCGTTCCCCCAATCACGCCAAACACAAACTTCCCTTGTATCTTTCTTCAGAACCATGAGAGCTGAGAATGAGACCTGTCACCCAACTAAAGTCATCCTAGTCAATTAAATGTATGATTTTAAATGGTTACATTTGCATACATCTGAATATGAACAAACACAATAGTAAAATAAAAGCATGCTCCCGTAGTCTTTAGAAGATTATGAAGCCATTGTTGTTTTAAAAATTAAATAGACTACAGTGTTGCAATGTTCAGCTGCCAGTCTGCAAGCAGTATTTCACAACAGAGAAGTTTTCAAATACAGAGCCATGCTGTTGGTGCCTAGCAACCACAGGGCTATGTGATGAGAAAGGATGTGTGCAGCATGGAGCATCAGAGAAGAGGCATCCTCTTCCATGTGATGGAGGAAGGATGAGGAGAGAAAGGTAAATATTCCATTGCTTCCTCCATCCATCTGCATAAACTTCCAACATGGTTTCATTTGACACTGACAAGATCAAATTGCACTGTAAGACAATTATGGTATATATTTTTTGGCCCAGTCCAAATTGTTGGAGAATTCTGCCTCTCCACAGACTACACTGTGAATCCCCTCCCATTTTGCCCACCCACAAATAGGATGGATCACTTTTGGGAGAGCATTTTCGCAGAGTCCCATGTGGTAGAAATGCACACTGTCCTCACTGGAAGTTTTGCGGAACATTGTGGGAGGCAGCATGGCATTAGTATTCCAAACAGACACTTCCTGACACACTATATCGATCAGAAAATGCTTGTGCACCTTTTCCTGCCTTTAATGAATTTAATTCTCTTTCCTTCAATTTAAGTACCATGGCACCTTTTTATTACATAAAAGCAATCTTTTTGCAGGCTTAACTTTGTATGGTGGCACCATTAACAGAGCATCATTTCAAAGAGAATCTGTGCTCATTTAGAGGGCTGATGCTCTGTGTCCCCATCAGACAGCCATGGCAATTTCTTCTTGTTTTCAAACCCTCCGGAGCATAAAGAGAGAGTAGTTGACTTAACCAAACATTCCCTCCAATAGGAAACATGCTTTAGAAGCCTAGGCTCTTATAGCTTACAGAGTCTATTAAAAATCTTCCATAAGAACTAGGGTCTCTTAACACAGCAGGTGCGAAAAACTATTATTCCAACTGAATAGCTTTAAGCAGGTGGAACTATTTCAGCTTTTCTTCACGGTCACTAATCGCATCACAAAACACACACACACACCCCACTTTTGCAGCAAAACTTTATAATTCTTCTATAATTCAGATTTTTCCTCTTGGGTTCAGAGGGGAAGCACATATCTTCACAGGAAACTATTAGAAGAATTAACAGAGATTAAAAATATTACTTCATTTCAGTCCGCCTCATAACTGTGTAAAGGTAAAGGTGATCATTATTATTTTTGAGAAAAACAAAAGGCTTCAAAGGATTTAAAAAATGGTCAATCATTGGGCCTCACTGTATAAGAGAGTCATTGATGAAGGATTCCTAGCTCTGCGATTCTACTTGAAAATCCCAGGTTCCATCCCAAATATCTTCGATAAAAGGATTACATGTAACAGGGCTGTTTCTATACCGCCACCAACTGAAAAAGTGAGTATGGCATCAATGGGTAACCTATGGCCCTCCAGGTTTTGTTGGATGACAACTCCCATCCCCTGTTCCTGCAAGGGTGGGTTGGCTGTGCCAATGATCAGATTTGAGAAGAGACAACTCCATACCCTCCAACATTTCTCCAATAAAATAGGAAGATCCTAAGGAAAAGCAGGGCATTCTGGGAACAAATTAGAAACTGGGTTGGCTTCTTTAAATCTGGGACTGTCCCTGGGAAATGAGGACATTTGGAGGGTCTGCAACTCCTTATCGGGTTACATACGCTTCAGGTTACATATGCTTCAGGTTACAGACTCCACTAACCCAGAAATATTACCTCAGGTTAAGAACTGTACTTCAGGATGAGAACAGAAATCGTGCAGCAGCGGCGCAGTAGCAGCAGGAGGCCCCATTAGCTAAAGTGGTGCTTCAGGTTAAGAACAGTTTCAGGTTAAGAACAGAGCTCCAGAACGAATCAAGTTCTTAACCCGAGGTACTGCTGTATCTGAGAGCCATTTCTAATTCCCCAGAAGAGAATGTTTGTGTAGAAAATACACTTGACTTGCAGATTGCCACATTCAATACCTGATTCGCAACTAATAGATGGTTTCGTTTTCCAGAAGCGTTATCGCTTTCAGTGTTCTGTACATCACGGTTTTAATTAGAAAACAGATCTGTTCACAAAGGTTAAACGTTTTTACCATGCATTAACCCCACAAGTGTTTTTCGAATCCTCAAGCTTCTGCTGATGATCACAGCCCAGCCGCAGAAAGAGCTGTTCAAATGGCACGCAATGATACAGAACTGTGTAATTAGAAGATCGCTGTGGTACATGTCAAAACACATCAACCAAAACACAGGAACAAGTGCTATACAAGGAGTCAAGGACCATAATTTGGAGAATACAACCTAAATACTCAGCGCAGTCAGCTCCATACTTTCCCAATTTCAGGTCCATTTTAGCTTTATAGAGTTAACCCTGCCCTAGCAGTTAGCAGGACTCAGTGGGACACAATGAAGGCAGCCCAAAGTTACCGTATTTTTCGCTCTATAAGATGCACCAGACCACAAGACGCACCTAGTTTTTGGAGGAGGAAAACAAGAAAAAAAATATTCTGAATCTCAGAAGCCAGAACAGCAAGAGGGGTTGCTGCGCATCGAAAGCAGCAACCCCTCTTGCTGTTCTGGCTTCTGGGATAGCTGCGCAGCCTGCATTCGCTCCATAAGACGCACACACATTTCCCCTTACTTTTTAGGAGGGAAAAAGTGAGTCTTATAGAGCAAAAAATATGGTACATTTCTTGGTCATGTGGAAGTAAGAAAATACCAGAAATCAGAGAGAGAGAGAGAGAGAGAGAGAGAGAGAGAGAGAGAGAGAGAGAGAGATCTTACTTTGAATCACAGACTTGGAAGGGACCACAAGTGTCATTTAGTCCAATGTCATGCAACAGAAGAATCTCAACAAGTGGTTCCCTCATCCAATTTGGAATCATACCAGACCCTGTTACAGGAGAAACCCTTTTCCCACATCAGAGCTCGTCTGTTACTCGGGAGGAGATTGGAAGTCCCCAGACATGCTCCGCATATACTGTATATTGCGAAATTTCCACTGCAGAGAGGACAAGTAATGGCACTCTCCCAGTGCTATTCTGTTCCCTCCGCCCACAAAAAGGAATTCTATATTTAGACCTATCCCCAGCTTATAGTTTGAATTCAAACAGGCACAAAGCTAAAATTGTTTCACATTGCAGCTAGTTGACGTAAGCACACAGGTAGTCTCCCACTAAAATAGTGTTCTCTCTCTCTCTCTGGTCTTGATGGTAAACAATCAAACTAAAACTAGTGAGCCAGTATTTCTCAACCATTTTAAAACTCATGCCCACCCCTTTAGCTAATATAAAAATTCCATGCTGATGTGCAGATCATGTTCAGAAGCTGCATATGAGCTTCTCACCTGCCAAAGTTCAATTATTATTTATTTTTTTAAATTAAATTTATATACTACCCTTCACCCAAGATCGCAGGATGTTTTACAACTTAAAACACAAAATAAAACCACAAAATACATAACATAAGAACAAAAAATAGCAAACGTAACACTTTATATTTTTATGATTGACTACTGCAATTTTTTACTTACATTATACATGTTTTTTTGGAAACACACACCCAGCACCCCACCCCAGTGGCATAGCGTGGGGGGTGCAGGGGGGGCCGGCCGCACCGGGCGCAACATCTGGGGGTTAGGGTTAGGGGCGCAAATTCACAGGTTAGGGGGTGCAAATTACTTGCCTTGCCCCGGGTGCTGACAACCCACGCTATGCCACTGCCCCACCCCACCCCAACACACAGTTGATAATTACTGCAATAATCAGTTTCAGTCTGTTACAGGAGAAACCCAGGAATTCAATGCATCAAATGCATATTTCTCACTACATTTCTAGTGTACAGTTTCTTATCTGCCTAAGGACTTTTACTAACAGTGAAATTCAGTGCCATTACTTCTACTCAGAAGTAAGCTCCATTTAGTTCAATGGGACTGATTCCCAGGTAAGTGTTATAGGATTTCTGCTTTCATCATCTGGTAACTGCTTTGGGAGGGTAGGGGTAGAGGAATGCCCCACTGGTTTGTTTTGTTCCCCTATTTATTTATTTTTATTGTTCATTCTGTATAAAGTTTACTTTAATCCATCCCTTCTTCAAACAGGACAGGCTAAAACACCCAAGCCAATAGAGTTCTAGTTTACCTAGGCTGCCACAACCCAGCATAACTTTGAAGAGCAAGAGACTGTTTCAGTGTTATCAAATTTGAAACAGAAACCTGCGCACGCACACACACACACATGCCATGCACGAACAAAGCACAGTGGCACCATGACTGTGCACCAAACTCATTATGTGCTTCACTGCAGCGGACTCAAACAGAGCAAATAACTTGCAGTTAATTGGCTATCCTGATATTTTTTTCCCCTTCCCTGATTGTGAATGTGTTCCAAGTCTCAGTTTTATTAGCAATCTGAAGGCACTAAATGATTTCTGTAATTAAGATTTAGTCCATCTCTCATTTCCAAGACACTGCTTGCAACTGACATTCTAAATCATGTGCAGGATACCGATGATTGGAAAGACCAGGGACAAGGTTTATTTCTCTGTTACTCTACAGGAAGTCTAATCCTGCCAGAACAAAGCATAGTTGTGGTAATAGGGCAAGGTGCATTTTTTTAAAGCTATTGTCACAAAGTACCCTGAACCAAGGGAGATTGGGGCGTGGGGTGGATTCTGCACCATGGAAATCTGGATTATGTAACTGTCATATCTTGGCTCATTTTCTTAAGCCTCACAGAGTCCACGTGCAAGGGAAAGCTGGCTTGTGCCCCACAACTCAAATATTACTGAAATTGTTCACTTCCAGAAACAGAGCAGCAGCTCGGAGTTAGCGGGCAATTTTTGCTGACTCATCTGAGCTCTGCTACCCTCAGTCACGTCATGCTTAGTGTTTTATATGGCAATACGCCATTAATCTGGATTCACATAAACAACCTATCAAATTTGACTACACGGCATCACAGCGGGCAACTGAGGATAAGGAAAATGTGCCTCTGCTAAGCTAAACTCTCCGCACCCCCACCCACAGCTCCAATGAATGCCAAAAAGTTACTGCATCACATTATTAGCTCAGCTCTAATGGACACAATGGTATGGATTTTCATAATATTACTACCTAACAGGAAAAGGACATCCACGTAATTCTGCACAGATCTGGAAGTGATCAAGTAAGGTTATGAAAAAGTATATGAATGCAAAAAGTTACTGTATTTCAATTCTGCTGTACAAGCTGCATGACTCACTTATTCTGTTGCTACCCCATTGAGTTAATAGCCATCCTGGTACTTAAATTCACACAACCTGTGATCAGGCATTAAGCGTTCTCTCTGGCAGCATGCATCACCCTCCGGTTTACAGGAATGACCCTCTGATCCCACTGGAAAATGCTTGCTTTCTTCCAATTCTATTCAGTCAATGGAGACTTAAAAGTCAGGCCCTTATAAATAGAAAGCTTCTAATAAAAGGGAATGTGAAACATTCTGGTTGCAGCTTTCAATTGCAGAAGCATCTTTGTTCACTGCAAAAACAAACAAACCCAAAAGAAGATTATTTTACCAAATTTCATATTAAATGTTTTGGGGGTTTTTTAAATAGTCTTGAAGAACCTGCTTTTTGGTTCCAATTTGTACACATCAACAAGAAGCCCTGAGCAAGCCAGGAATGGGACACCTGTAGCCCTTCAGGTGAAAGTCAACAGCTTCCATTATCTCTGTCCATTGACCACACCGGCTGCGGCTGATAGGATTTGACATCCAACAGCTGGAGGGCCACAGATTCCTCGTTTAAGTCTTGGGACCTTGCCCAGCCTTGCCAGTGATAAAGGATAGGTTGGGAAGAGGGAGAAACAAAAGAAAAAAAGCATGCCTGCCTCCTCTAGAGCCCTTTCTCCACTCCTACAAGATATTAGGAAGCCATAAATATGGCTGACTTTTAATGAAATTTTAATGAAACATTACTCTCTTTTAATGAAATCTGAAGGGCATAAATGAGACAAAGATGCTAAAATTACAGAATCCCAGCATCTGTGCTTGTTCTGTTTACTTGCTGAAAGAAGTCAGGGTATTTTGAAATACAGATTTTTGGGAGGATTTTGTTTGGCATCCCAACACTCCTGCTCACTACCCACATTATGAGAAAAGTAGCTTTGCCGTACACCACGGATTCCCTCAACTAGCTTCTCACCCTGCTTCTATTGCCTTCAAACTTTTGATGTTATTTTCTCCCCTCCCTGTGTTTCAACTTGGAATGCTGTCTACAGCATAGGAATATTTTGTATAAACGCATCTGCCAGTCTCTTTTAAGCTGCCCAGAGGACCAGTTTGGTCAAAAGGTGACATACAAATTTAACAATAACCACCACTGCTTTTCTTCTCTTTCAACAATGGCATGCTTTGGTTGAGCTTGACAGTCAAAATGTATATGCTCTTGGGGCACCAGTATTCTGCAGTGGACAGAGTGTTGGACTTGGGCCAGGGAGAGCCAGGGTGAGATCTTCACACAGCCATGAAGCTCACAGCACTCTTAGCCAAACCTTACATAGCTTCTCATTGCAGACGCTAGGAAGGAGGTTGTACAAACTTGAATTCTGACAAGCAGAAAACTCACCTGCTTATCTTTCATCAGCCTCCATTGAGCCAAGGAGATAAGTAACTATACAACCTTTATAACACACCCGAAGACGTTTTTAATCATAGAGTTCAGAGGGACACCAAGGGTCATCTAGTCCAACCCCCAGAAATGCAGGAACCTCAGCTAAAGCATTCATGACATATGGCCATCCAACCTCAATTTAAAAACCTCCAAGGATGGAGAGTCCACCACCTCTCATGGGAGCTGCTGAACAGCTCTTACCATCAGAAAGTTTTTCCGAATGTTCAGTCGGAATCTCCTTTCTTGCAACTTGAAGCCATTGGTTCAAGTCCTTCCCTCCAGAGCAGGAGAAAACAAGCTTGTTCCCTCCTCCATGTGACAGCCCTTAAGATATTTGAAGATGACTATCATATCTCCTCTCAGTCTCCTCTTTTCCAGACTAAACAGACCCAGTTCCTTCAAGCGCTCCTCATAAGGCTTAGTTTCCAGACCCTTGATCATATTGGTTGCCCTCCTCTGCACACATTCTAGCTTTCCAAAAGCCATTAAATTGTGGTCCCCAGAACTGGACACAATATTCCAAGTGTGGTCTGACTAAGGCAGAATAGTGTGGTACCATGTGGCTGGCACAAATTAAACAGGGTAAGCCTGTTCTACTATGGCAATACAATGATGGCAAAAGCTTCACCTGTTGACATTCTGTCTGCAGACACCCTATTACTTGTCTGTGCTCCCTGATTTACTTTTGGATCCTATATCTCATCATAACAGCTTGCAATATCACGAAAGCAGGGGCAAATTGCAGAGGAGAAACCTTTTAGGCATGATCCAAGTTCATCTGGATGAGCTTGAACTGAACTGGTTCCTCTTTGGACAGGATGAACTTCAGCTAAAACTATTTCCTTTTTTAAATGAGCTTTCCAAGCATGGAGACTCCTGCAATCCTTAGCTATCACTTTGTGTGTTCTTTGCCTAAACCAAAGGCTTCAGCTACATTGAACTGTAAGAGAGGATTTTCCGCAGCAACTATGGAAGAACAAGAACTTTGTTTATATCAGCCTATCTATTATGATGCCACCAGATTCTTATCCGGCATTCATTCAAGCATTACTCCCTTGAATACCTGGAGAAAGAGAGAAAGGGCACCCATGCTCGGATGTGCTTTATTTAGTTTGAATAAGTAGAATGCAGTCCAGAGCTTCACCCTCTGAATGTCAATAGTACTGAGTACCAGCTCTGAATTTCAATGAGCCTTTCTGCCAAGTAAGGTACTATGCAGAGCGTTTCTATTAACAATGCAAACGTAGTTGCCACCGACCTCAGCCGATCCAGAACACCACCCAAAAGACAAATGAGATTATCAAAAGCCAGCCTAATGAGCATCCAAGATAAATATTCATCGGAGCACAGAGCACAGTGCAACACCCACTGAGAAGAGAAGTGACTTTTTCTTCTCTCTTTCCATTTAATAGCGTAACACAAATACTATTGTGTGGTGTCAACTGATCAGATTACCATATTCTGCATGCTTGATCGCTTGCTAATGGGCAATGATGGTCGGTTGATGTTTCCAGGGTTAGCGGAAGGTGCTTGCCCAATGACTTTTGAAGGCTAGATGATGTAACTTTAACAGCCACAGCAGTGGCATCGTGGGGGAGGGGGCGCCCTGGGTTTGGGCTGGTAAAAAATTGGAGCATATGCTATTACAACACAGGGAACCCAATTTCTTGCCTTTGCCTGGTCAGCAGCATAGTATCCTCTGCATGCTGTAGCTCAGGCAGCTGACCCAGGACCAGGCCTCAAGATTCCCCAAAATGAAGGCCACACTCTTCAGCAGTACACCTGCCTACAACACCAGACAAGCCCCAACAATAAAATGGATGCCACAACACCACAAGACTGCTAGCATTCTCTCTGTCCTTTCCCCCATGCAACAGGATGTGTTTCATTCTAATAGCATGTCACACACATTTCCTCTCCCAGCCTTCACCTCCTCTAAAGGCCTCCATCAATACGAGAAAACATTGGCAGACTGCCTCGGCTCCCCCTCAGGCAACGCCGCTGAGTTCAGTCAATATACAAAATCCTCTGACAAGGGAGAACACAGCGAGCAGCGAGCGAGCGGCTCCAAAGGCAAGAGGGATTCATCAGATAGCGAAAGTTGAAGCTCTTTCAGACTTTCTGCAGTTCTTCTTCAGTGTGTTTCCATTTATTTCCTTTAAACAAGAGACTCTCCGGAGATGGAAGACACAGGAATGGAAGTCAGTGGGTTTAGAGAGAGAGAGAGAGCGCATTACAACATTTGGGTACAGCTGGAAGCTGGTAGCCAGTTCGAAGTCCCATATACCTCACTTCCTAATTAGAAAGCATCCTGAACTGGAAGAGAGCAATCCTTGTCTCACTTCAAAATGGTAACAGCTAGTGGCTTTACGAGAAAGCCAAACACAGCCGAGAAATTGGGCTCTCAAAACTGCAACACTGACCCTCCAATTAAAAAGCTGCAACTTGAGGGAATGATACACTGACCAATTGTATCTCAAGGTGTTTAAGATTTAAAGGAGAAACAATAAATATAGGTGAGAAAATGCAAGGAGGCAAGAAGCTTGTTTCCCGTTCCAGGATAACAGCACAACCACCAAAGTCATTGTTAAGGAAGCAAAGCCAACATTTGTTGCTTCACAAGACAAACAAGACTGACACTGAGCTGACAGTATTTTTTTTATTTAAAAAAATGAGAATTACGCACAGCAAAAAAATAATGCATGTTCTTTTTCCCTTTGATATAAAATGATGCAAATTCTAACCACTTAACGTTTCCTGTGCACCAAAAAAGGGTCATCGGCTTATGAAAAGTTGTGGCTCATTTCACTTACCATATTTTAATGGAGATAAAACTATAAATTATTTTTAAAAGAGCAAAGAAGATTTTTTTAAAAAGAACCTGAATGCACTGGTGTACATGCAGAAAGAGACTACTCTTTTGGATCGAACTTAGGTCATATTTGGAAATTAAAGTGAAATAAAAGGGAAACAGAGGGAAGTACAGCTATCATTGTAGTACAATTCATGTAATATATATGTGCAAAGAACAAAGGAAATTTATTTTGACTAGAACTGTTGCAGCTCTGCTTCTATGTGGTCATCAGTTGCAGTTTCACAATGGCCAGGATATGGAAAGAGTACTTCTTTAAACTTTAGAAGAAGCAAGTTTTTAGGAAAGCAACACAAGAGAACCCACCCATTACATTAAAAGTGCATTTGGGGGTGCATTTTTTGTGTTTTCTCTCCTTCCTCCTTCCCCTTCCCTGCCTCCCCTGACTGAAACCTTCCCAGCCTGGTGTCCTCCAAAAGTTTTTGGACTACAACTCCCATCATTCCCAAGTATTGGCCATGCTGGCTGGGGCTGCTGGGAATGAGTCCAAAACATCTGCAAGGTGCCAGTTTGCTGAAGATGGTGCTAAATACACAACATTGCCATTTACATGCTCTGTTTTCCTAGAGCTTTCTAGCTAATGGAATTGGCAGTGGTAAGTAGAGATGGGAGAGAAATTGGGTATGGTTTGGATACTAATGCAAACCCATGTAATTTGCACTTCTTGAAGCAAGACATGTTAAGTACAGTATAGTAATTTAATTCAGTGAAATTGGACGATAACTGAATTCTAGAGAGTTCTCTAGTAGTTCTCATGGGATTGGCTAGCGTTGGTCACATGGGAGGTATCTAGCAAAGGAGAGACTCCGTTTTATGTGATGCAAGATGACTGTGTTTTAGAATCCACTGTGAACACTGAGTTGAACAGAGTGTTGGACTGCTTCTTCGCTGCTTGAAAGAAAGAGAGCAGACGGCAGGAGAATGTAAAAGTGGAAATCTCTCATAGGAGCTGCAAGGCATGGCCTGTTTGAGATACAGAAACCTGGGTGATGAGCTCTGGAAAGAGGAAAATACAGTTGTTTGGAAGTTAGAAGAAGAGACTGTAAACCCATGCTTGGAGAAGCATGTGACTGTAAATATTATGTTTTAATTCATCTATAAGTTTCTGCAAGTAAAGTTTTTGAATGTTAAAGTTTAATTGGTTTAATTTCCAAAGAAGGGTGTCAGTCACATATATGATTTGGGCTTCTTTGCTGCTATTTCACTGCTATTACTTCAACAAGACAGAAACCAAAACGCAGCTATCCTTCAAAAGTCACACTGCTCCCACTGTTGTGATGCAGTTTGCCAACCAAAAAATGTGTGCAGAAATGTGTATGTCTTTAAAAATGTCTGTTTTGGTGAAAATAATAAGCCAAACACATAATGTTAGAGAAAATTGCTTGTGACATATAGATAAAGCAAAATTGCAAGCTAAAATACTGGCAATTTATTATTATTCTTTTAAAATAATCACAAACTGATGAGGAAGTGTGGCAGTCTGAACAAAATGAGAAACTGAAATTGATTGTTTCATTCATTCCCTTTTGGGAAGTGGGGTGGCGGAAGAGGCGCACAGATCATGAGTCTGCGGAGGTAGAAAAGTGGAACAAAAAAAAAGGACTGAGCAAGTAAAGGAGAATACCAAAGCAGTAGTAATGGAAAACATAATAC
Organism: Podarcis gaigeae; assembly: GCF_964106915.1. Classification (NCBI taxonomy): domain Eukaryota; kingdom Metazoa; phylum Chordata; class Lepidosauria; order Squamata; family Lacertidae; genus Podarcis; species Podarcis gaigeae. The sequence continues at coordinate 25,282,401 of NC_139681.1, read as the reverse complement.
TATTATCTGTTTATTATAAATAGTAATTTTGGATTTGTTGTCATGGAACTGTTTTGGTATGGTGTTATTAAAGTATTAATGTACTGTTGATATTATGACTTTGTGAGTCATTTTACCCAATTGTTCACAAGGAAGTAAATCTGCAACAGGCATTCAGTAAACAGAAAGGCAATGAGATGACTGACCAAGCACAAGACATCATTTCTAATAGATATGAGAAATGCAAACTTAACAATAATACAACTGAATATTTTTGAATACTTATGAGGTTATCTCTATTGGCATTTTGGTTATTTGGCATCAATGCACAGTCTCGCTGCTTCATAAGAATGTAAGACCCTAAGAAGAGCCTGCAGGATCAGGCCAATGGCCCAGGATCCAACCCCAGGAACACTCTCTCCCCTCCTGTGGTCTCCAGCAACTGGTATTCAGAAGTTCTGCTGCCTCCAACTCATGTCCTTTGGCCCCTTTCCCTATCTACTTCCTTGTTACAGAGCTTCTGGTTTAAAACATACCAGCTGAGCAGATGTTCAGAGTGACAACTCTTCTGAGAGAGGTGAGGAAGGAGCTGAAGACCATGCGATAACAAGGTAAAAGAAAATGGCCATGTACCGAGAGCAGCAGAGATCCAGCACCTAATGAGATCTGAGGGGAGATGAGCTCAAGCTCTAAGGAACTTGGCAACACATCTTCTCCACTATCAAAGATTTAGAATAATTAGCAAAGTTTAGTCTGGAAAGTAAGCTGGAAGACAACAGAATACGGCAATGGGAGCACTGAGCCTCTCCTATAAAATGGCCACATGTAGGCATCCCAGAGATGAGGAACCTAGGGCCTAATGCAGCTCTCTGGGCTTCTCATATCTGGTCCTTGAGACACTTAGAATCATAGAATCTTCTTGAACAAGAAGGGAAATGGAAATTAAAAGACTACGAGGAAATTAAAGATCATTTTCAGAGTTGGTTACACTACAGACAATTACATGAGATGTATAAGGAAGATAATAAGAAAGGATTTAGTTATACAACTTCTAGTTTTCAAAAGGAAGTTATAGAAGAAGAGGTGAAGCTGCTGAAGAAAGCATATAGTATTTTGCTAGAATGGGAAACAAAAGATGAGGAGGTCAAATCGGTTTTGATCAAATGGGCACAAGATATAGGACATAATATACAATTTGAGGACCGGGGAAAATTGTGGAAAGTAAATTTGACATTTACAGACTGTTCTCTTTCGAAAGAAAATTATATGAAAATGATGTATAGATGGTATATTACACCGGTACAGATAGCAAAAATGTATAAAACTGGGTCAAACATATGTTGGAAATGTAAATAATAATAATAATAATAATAATAATAATAATAATAATAATTTATTTATACCCCGCCCATCTGGCTGGACTTCCCCAGCCACTCTGAGCGGCTTCCAAAAAAATATTAAAATACTATAATACATCAAACATTAAAAGCTTCCCTAAACAGGCTTGCCTTCAGATGTCTTCTAAAACTCTGGTAGTTGTTGTTCTCTTTGACATCTGGTGGGAGGGTGTTCCACAGGGAAGGCGCCACTACCGAGAAGGCCCTCTGCCTGGTTCCCTGTAACATGGCTTCTCGCAGTGAGGGAACCGCCAGAAGGCCCTCGGTGCTGGACCTCAGTGTCTGGGTAGAACGATGGGGGTGGAGACTCTCCTTCAGATATACTGGACCGAGGCCGTTTAGGGCTTTAAAGGTCAGCACCAACACTTTGAATTGTGCTCGGAAATGTACTGGGAGCCAATGTAGATCTTTCAAGACCGGTGTTAAGTGGTCTCTGCGGCCGCTCCCAGTCACCGGTCTAGCTGCCGCATTCTGGATTAGTTGTAGTTTCCGGGTCATCTTCAAAGGTAGCCCCACGTAGAGCGCATTGCAGTAATCCAAGCGGGAGATAACCAGAGCATGCACCACTCTGGCGAGGCAGTCCGCAGGCAGATAGGGTCTCAGCCTGCATACCAGGTGGAGCTGGTAAACAGCTGCCCTGGACACAGATTTGACCTGTGTCTCCATGGACAGCTGTGAGTCCAAAATGGCTCCCAGGCTACGCACCTGGTCCTTCAGGGGCACAGTTACCCCATTCAGGACCAGGGAATCCTCCACACCTGCCCACCTCCTGTCCCCCAAAAACAGGACTTCTGTCTTGTCAGGATTCACCCTCAATCTGTTAGCCACCATCCAACCTCCAACCGCCTCCAGGCACTCACACAGGACCTTCACTGCCTTCACTGGTTCTGATTTGAAAGAGAGGTAGAGCTGGGTATCATATGTGGTGGGAATGTAGAGAAGTTTTTAAAAAATGGGAAATGATATACAATGAATTTGAAAAAAAAATATTTAAAATGACATTTGTAAAAACAAAACAAAACACCAGAAGCACTTTTGTTACGGATTGTAGGACAAGACCTGCCAAGAAAAACAAAGAATTTATTTATGTATTCTACAACAGCAGCAAGAGTCTTGATAGCACAAGGATGGAAGAATGAGGAAATCCCAATGAAAGAACAGTGGCAAGAAAAATTGATGAGCTATGCAGAGTTGGCTAAATTGACATACAAACTGTGGAACAAGGACAATTGTGACTTTAAGGAAGAATGGGAATTTTTTACAAATGACCTAAAAAGACAACAAAATGAATTGGACTCTTTGGCAGGTTTTAAATAAACATACACAAATTTATTGGTTGATAACATGATAGATAGATAGATAGATAGATAGATAGATAGATAGATAGATAGATAAGGCAAGGATATGTATAATTTTATAACATGCAGAGAATAATATATGTAGAGAAATCAGAGAGAGGAGCTGAGGGAAGTCCTTGGTGCGGGGGGATGGAAGGGGGGAAAGGGGGGGAATAAGGTATGTGATTATATGGTTTGATAATTTGTTATCTTGAAATTGCTTAATAAAAATATTTTTTTAAAAAGAATCATAGAATCATAGAGCCTGAGGATCATCTAGTCCAACCCCCTGCAATGTGCAATATGCCACTGTCCCATATGGGGATCAAACCTGCAACCTTGGTATTATCAGCACCACACTCTAACCAACTGGGCTATCCAGTCTTCCCAGGGTACACACCCTTCTGAGATACACAACTCACCAGCTGCACGTCTCAGCCTCCTTGGGTGCTTTTGCCTGGCTGGAATAAGACCTTGAACTCTGGCAGCTCTTCTTGCTTGTTGGGATGGAGGGCAGAGACGGGGGTGAGTGGGGGGGGGGGCTCTAAATTTCCAGACCCTCACTGTGCACAAACCATACAGAGACCCACCCTACTGTTGCAACTGTAATTTGTTTTAAGCAGTTTCTAAAGTTGCAATTTAAATGGTGGCAACCTGCCCCAGGACCTTATGGTGAAGGGCAGTGGAAGAGGAGGAGCAAATAGAGCATACACTTGAATGGTCAAATTGGTGTCCGTTTTGTGAGAATACTGTATGTCACCCCATGCAGTGACTAGCAAGGCTGATGTTTTGCCACACAGAAGCAGCCTCCATGCCAGGGCCAGTTCCAAGATGGAGAAGATGCCCTCAACATGGCATCCTCTTGTGGTCCTCCTAGGAACCTTTCCTGGACCATGATGTTGAGAAGAGCAGAAGCAGCTGGGAAGAGAGAAGAGGAGTTCTGATATTTATTTATTTTTTTAAAAAGTTTAAAAGTTGTGTGTCTTTGCTTCTCAATTTGATCCTCTTACATGATGGTTTTGTATGTTTTGTGGTATGTTATGCATTGTGTCTTGCTGCTATTTTTATTGATTATAGTTTAGTAATTCTTTATTGTAACTGAGCACACTAGTACTCACACTGGTAGGAAATCGTCATCTGCCATGAAAGGATTGTTAGCAAGGCCTTAAAAGTAAATGAAAAGTTCCTATGAGTTCAAGAAGGCTCCCTGCTGCACCTCTGTACGATTCACCATTCTGGCATTGGAGCATTCCATGTAACTTCCACTGGAGAGAGATATCCCAGGTCAACCCTCTGTTCCATTACATTACCCCAATGTTTTCAGGAGAAATGCATGCATTTGTAGAAATGCTTAAGGATAAAGGATGGGTTTGGGGTTTTTTGTCACACTGCTTGTAATGTATCCATGTATCAGAGGAAAAACAGTATGTTATTTGTAAGTAAATGGAATTATAATGTCTGTCTGATCTTTTGCATTGCAGTGACATGGAAGAGTAAGCATAAGGATTTCCCTCTAAAATGAAAACAAATTAGCTATTTTTGTAGAACCACAAAGTTTTCAGCATTTTTATTTTATTTTCTCTAATTGTTACAAGCAGCTCTTGGTAATTAGCTCTTGAAGGCGCCTCATAAAGTAGATTAGGAAAAAAGAACAACGTGTCTGGGATTGCAAACCTCATTGATATTTGTGTGTCTGCTAGAAAAGTCAAACATGATCCAGTGATTAATGTACATTTCAATTTATGCAAGTGCACATTTTACGTGAAAGCAATTCTGCGGACTGTTCATTTGGAATAAAGATTGATATCTTAAAATTCCCTTTGACAAGTCTGAAATGTGTAACTACTCCAACCAACCAATGCATTTCCATATTTCTACCTGTCTCTCTGAAACATTTAGATCATAATAAACTTTGACATTGCTAAAATGACAAAGACTACATATGAAGTAAGTGGGTAATGGCATCGCCTCGCCTTTCAGTATTCATCTAAATCCTTCTTGACTAAAACCCTTTAGGATTCACTCAAAAGTAAATGGATACAGTTATTATGCAAAACAAGGAGGAGAAACCTTCTGGATTAAACAGTGATGTCAACTCCTCTTCTTTCACAATCAAAGGTTTTGCTAACCTTCAAAGCGGGGGGTCCATAAAGGTGAGCAATTTATGCATTCACACAGGTAAAACATGCTGGTGCTTATTTTGCATATAAGCTTACTCGGGATGCAGGGATGTGGAAGCTGAAATCTCCACTCACCTAGAAAATAGTAAGCACCAACTTCCTCTGTTTGCATCAAAGTGCACTTTGATCAAGTTGAGAAATTACATCAACTAGAACTGGTTCAGCATCAGCACGGGACACCCTCTGCCTGCTGCCAGGACTCACCCACTCTGGCATTTCCCATTGCATTGGTCAGAAGTTCTGAGAGCCACTTTAGTTTCCCACAATGCCCCTGAGCAATGCTACATCAGGGGCATTGAGGGAAATAAAAATGGTGGCTCTTCGCCAGTAATGACAGGACCATTTGAACTGGACTTCTGGAGGCTATGTGCATCGTAGAGAGAGGAAGCCCTCAACCATGCTATTTCAGCACCCGACTGAATGCATGAACCAGAACCTGGTTCCAGAGCTTGGAATTATTCTCATCCCATATCAGCCCTGTGAGGTTGATACTGCTCTTTCACATAGTGCTTTGAGAATTACCAGAGCAATGTATATTAAGTATTTTTGAACAATGGAAATATACCCAATAAATTCTGGGTGTTCTTAATACGATGAAAGCTGATTCAGATTGACAAGAGGACAAATTTTGAGCAAGAAGTGATGTCACGAAGTACAACCACAGCCTAGCTGAAAGGAAGCACTTTCCCATTATATGACATGAGAGTCAAACCCCACCTTAAGGAAGGGCTACCCGAATCAACTTTGCATCTCAGAAATCTGCTGTGAAGGTTAATCAAGATTTATTTAACATTTGTCACCCATACTGCTCTTGGCTTAGTAAAGAATGCAATGTTTCAGGAACATCTTGATTTCACTGAAATTCCATGTCAATTTGCATAATTTTTGGCTAAACTTAGAGTTGAAAGAAATAGTCATCGTACATTATTCTCTCCTAAGATAATCTACTGTTTTTACAGCTGTCAAGTAATAGGACGTGGTATTATCAAAGAAAATAAGTGGGTTGTATCCGGATCAGGGGCCTCTCTTCTCCAATATAGAACAACTATCCGTCAGCGAAAGATACTATCCCAGACATAGAATCATAGAACTCTAAAGTTGGGAGCTACACCAAGATCATTCAGTCCAACCTCCTGCAATGAAGGAATCTTAACTGAAGCATCCATGACAGATGGCCAGCCAACCTCTGCTTAAAAACCTCCAAGGAAGGAGAGTCCACAACCTCTCAAGGGAAACACAGATGTGATCTAAAGGAACCAAATGCTCCACAGACACACCCAACTTTGTACATATATATAGTTATGAACAGTCTACATTTTAAATTATAATCTTTCATTTTTTTTCTTATCATAGCACATTCCCAGAAATGAAAGCTAAATGGTTTTTTAAAGTCCCACTGGCCTCAACAGAAAAGCTCACAAAAAAGAAAGCATTCCCCACTCGGTTAAGCATTTGCTTGATCTGGCCCCAGGACTGTAAACTATAAATGTCTGAAGAGCTTTAACCAAAAGGTGAATTATAGCCCAAAGTGGTGTCTAGCATGAGCAATATTACATTATATGTCCTTGGTTCTAAGAATAGTAAATCTCCCCTCCCCTCCCAAACCCTGCTATGCAGTTTGTTTTGAAAACCAGACTAATAGGAGGAGGGTGTGCGTTTTGGAGGAAGGGCTCCACAAACGTCCCTGCACCAAAAGCGCTTTCAACGTGAGTTTGCAGAATGCTACACTCAAAAGGTCACACGCATGTGACATTTGCAGAATTTCCTATGCACCTAACTTCCAAATTGGTTGTGCGGTCACGAGCCTGAGATTCAAGCTGCTTAGAAAGGTTTGTAGCCGTAGCCTCTCTCTCTCTCTCTCTCACACACACACACACACACACCCCTGTCATCAAACATGCCCTGAATGCTTGATGGCGATAGCACATATTTATAATGCAAGTTCACATCTCGCACAAACACACCTGGTGAAATAAAAGTTGTCCCATTTTGAATTTTATCTTTATTTTGGCTTCACATACACACACACACACACACACACAGAGAGAGAGAGAGAGAGAGAGAGACTGAGAGGAGAGAGAGGACTTGCTTGTTACAACTGCCATACTGTTTTTATTTTTGTTTTTATTTCATTTTATATACTATACAGATGCCAAAATAGCATCTATGAAGGAGTGAAATATTCAATGCATAATCACTCTACACATTTATTTTGTGCTAATGTATATGAACGGTTCCCAGATAGTTTAGTAAGTGTGTGGCAGAAATGCTTTGCTGCTTCATCTTTTTCGGCAAAGCGTCTGAATTCCACAGACTGCTCCACTTTCACTTTTAGGTATTACGTACAGAAGGGGGAAAGGGAAGGGATAGAATCTTAGATCTGGAAGGGACTCTGGGGATCATCTAGTCCAACCCCCTGCAATGCAGCTGATTGAACCTACAAGCTTGGCATTACTGGCACCACGCTGTAGCCAACTGAGCTATCCAGCTGAGTCAAAGAGAACCTATATTATTTCAGCCACAAGAACCTATTATACATAGCTGTGATACCAGCTGTACTGTAAAGCCTGGTGTCTTTTTGAAGGTATTGTGAAAGATATATCTGATGTGCATGCTACTTCTCAATCTTCTCCTGCTTTGTCAATCTGGGCTGGATTATGCCTCTGCCCCAATGCTTGGGAATTGCCTCTGGTACTGAAAGTGAGGAAAATGCATTTCAAACACTTTTCCTTCATGGTGCAGGAACAAACAAAGGAGAAGGAACACAAGCACTGGAAGAAAAAGGGTGAAGACACGAAAGCGCTAAAGCCTCGCCTGCCCCCTAACAGCCGCACCATCTTCAGCGTGGGCCTTCTGCTAACATCACAATAACATCCCAGGAGAAGAGAGATGTGCAATCCCTGCGGCTTTAAAGAGGAATCCATAAAATGGAACTCTGGGACACCAGAAACCATTATTAGGTCAATATTACTTCAAGACACATTTCCCCATTATAACAGCATAGGATATCAGGAGATGAAAGAAGCCTGGGATATGATTATCAGAGTGCATCAAGAGAAGCTAAAATAATTATTCACTCGCTGATAAGCACCAAATATGCCTTCTTTCAAAAAACAATAAACCCTATAACAATGGGGACAGAGCCCTTATGCTCAGCAAATAGAGGATAAAATTGTCTCATTTTCCAAATCCAGTTCATTTCATCGAGGCCCATTACCTCTGAAGAGCCTACAGGGCTATTTCTCCAACCTGTGTGGTACATTGTGTAACAGGCCTGAAAACGATAAGTAGAGAGGCGATTCGCACACCAAGGTCCCAGACTCAATGGTGTTTCTTCATTTCAGCTCATTGAAGACAATCAATCACTGTCATCTTTGAAACCATCCAGTATATGACAAAGTCCTTCAGCTCTGCAGCCTTGCCAAATTCAACAAGAATGTGTCCTATCTTGACTCGGAAAGTAATGGGCAAATAATTTGACGCCAATATATTTATACTCTGCGTTGGGAACTGGACTGAGTCCACCTCCTTGCAAACTCCAGCTTTACGAAACAGAGGCTCCAGAAAAGACCAGAAAAGGGAGTAATCACTCAATAATCTCCATGCCTAGAGTTGGCACACATGTGTCCAAAATGCACAATCACTCTCTAACATTGAAGGGCAAGGACAGAGTGTCATTGGGCATGCAGATGCATGAATTTTATTTGCACAGATGTGCCCTTTAAACACAGTCTGGGCCAGTCATTCACCAGATGGAATGACTGTACCTAGGCAGTACCTCTTCGGAGTGAGGAATCTGCTTGGGGTGTGCAACTGCTTTGCACCAGTGGTGGGGAACCAGTGGCTCTCCAGGCACTTTTGAACTCCAGCTCCCGTTAGCCCCAGCCCGTGATCAGGGATGATGGGAATTGTATTCCAGCAACATCCAGAGTCCACAGATTCCCCACACCTGCCTTGGGCAAACCCTGAAGTGAGAAGTGAAACTGGGCTAATTTGGGGTTTCTCTGAAGGTCCTCGAAAGCTTTGTTGGTGATTTGGAGGTAAATGGAGACACTCTCTGTCTGTAAAAATTGATCCTGTTTTGTTGTTTAGTCGTTTAGTTCATGACCTCCTGGACCAGAGCACGCCAGGCACTCCTGTCTTCCACTGCCTCCCGCAGTTTGGTCAAACTCAAGTTAGCAGCTTTGAGAACACTGTCCAACCATCTCGTCTCTGTCGTCCCCTTCTCCTTGTGCCCTCAATCATTCCCAACATCAGAGTCTTTTCCAGGGACTCTTCTCTTCTCATGAGGTGGCCAAAGTATTGGAGCCTCAGCTTCACGATCTGTCCTTCCAGTGAGCACTCAGGGCTGATTTCCTTAAGAATGGATACGTTTGATCTTCTTGCAGTCCATGGGACTCTCAAGAGTCTCCTCGAGCACCTGTTTAGGGAAGTTTTTAATGACTGATGTTTTAATGTATTTTTAATCTTCTGTTGAAAGCCACCCAGAGTGAGCAGCGTATGTATGCATCATCATCATCATCATTATTATTATTATTATTATCCTGCCACATTTTTGAAAAAATTCTTGTAAGAAACAGGAAGAGGCAGATCTCTTCCAGCAGGCTTTTTGGTGATGCTTTGGGAAGAACCTTTAACTGTTAAAAGTGAACACTTTAAATGTATATTTTTTGTATCTTTATTTTAGAACATATTATTATTTATGTGAAAAATGTTTAATTTGGTTGTGTATTTTTTTGATGCTCTATTTAATGCTTATGACTATTTTTGTCATGTTTGTAATCAGTGCTTTTAAAGGGGGGAGTGCCGGTACTTTCCATCGGGGTGCCCATTTGAATAAAATATTGCGGGGGCCAGGTAAGCCCCACCCCACATAATTGATCTCATGACACAGCATATGCATCTCATTTGAATGGCAATGCCCATTAACTTGGGGGGCTGCCCTCCTCAAATATTTTATGGGGCGGTCAAAGGCACCTCAGCCGCTAGGAGTTAGTTCCTATGCTCACCATGAAGTTGTTATCATAAGTGCCACACTTTTAATATTGTAGGTATTGCATTCCCTTGAGTACCCCTAGAAAAAAAGCACTGTTTGTATTTTTTTAAAATATGTAAAACACTTTGAGTTTGCTTTTAAATATGGAAAGGCATACAAATAAAATTATGTATGCATGTAGTACAGATGGGGTTTATTGAGAAAATATAGGAGAGCACATCTCCAGAACATGAAATTGGAGTCACAGACTAGATTTGATGAGAAAATCTGAGTCCAAATTCCTCTTGGCCATTTATACACAAGGGCCGCAAAAAGCCTCAGAGGTGGATCAATTTTTAAAAACTAATGGATTACAAAAAATACCCCTGGAAATGAGAACAAACCTGAACTGTAATATTACACAGCAAGAAATTGAAAGTGCCATTCAAAATCTTCAACTTGGCAAGTCCCCAGGCCCGGACGGCTTAACCTCCAAATATTATAAAGTTTTAAAGGACTATTTGATACAACCTTTGATGGAGGTTTGCAACCAGATAATGGAGGGAGGGAGGGCACCGGAAACGTGGAAAGAAGCTTTCATCACATTGGTACCTAAATCAGAGACTGAAAAGACCCAACTTAAGAACTACCGCCCCATCTCACTCCTAAATGTGGATTACAAACTTTTTGCAGATATTTTGGCAAATAGACTTAAAAAAGTACTAAATGAAGAGATTCACAAAGACCAGGCTGGCTTTCTCCCTGGTAGGCATTTGTTTGACAACACAAGAAACATTATTGACATTTTGGAACTTCTACAAACAAATCTGAATACCAGAGCGGTTTTGATTTTTGTTGATGCAGAGAAGGCCTTTGATAATATTTCTTGGATGTTTATGAAGAAAAATTTGGAAGGGATGGGAGTAGGGCGGGGGTTCGAAAATGGTATAGAAGCAATCTACACAGAACAAAAAGCTAAATTGATAGTAAACAATGTGGTGACAGAGGAGTTTAAAATTGAAAAAGGGACACGCCAGGGGTGCCCCCTATCCCCCCTATTGTTTATTTCAGTCCTGGAGGTGTTGCTAAATATGATTAGAAAGGACCGGTTGGTCCAGGGAATTGAGGTCGGAGTGAAACAATATAAATTGAAAGCATTTGCAGATGACTTGGTATTAACACTTCAGGAACCAGTCTCCAGCACTAAAAGAGTGTTAGAATTAATTTCTGATTTTGGTCGGGTGGCGGGGTTTAAGTTAAATAAGCAAAAAACCAAGGTTTTAGCAAAAAATTTGACAGTTACAGAAACAGATGAGTTCTCTAAAGAAACGGAGCTGAATGTGGTTAAAAAAGTAAAATACCTAGGGGTGTACTTGACCTCCAAAAATTTGAATTTGTTTAAAGATAATTATGAGAAATGCTGGTCAGAAATTAAAAGAGACTTGGATATATGGTCAAGACTGAAACTTTCCTTGTTAGGCCGAATAGCTGCTGTAAAGATGAATGTATTGCCGAAAATGTTATTTTTGTTTCAGGCCCTACAGATCGTGGACAAGGTGGAATGTTTTGGAAAGTGGCAGAAGGATATTTCTAAGTTTGTTTGGCAGGGCAAAAAGCCCCGAATAAAGTTTAAAATATTAACTGATGCGAAAGAAAGAGGGGGATTTGCCCTGCCAGACTTGAGGCTATATTATGAATCTGCAGCCTTCTGCTGGTTGAAAGATTGGATTTTATTGGAGAACACTGATGTCCTGGATCTGGAAGGGTTTGACAATGCGTTTGGGTGGCATGCATATTTGTGGTATGACAAGGTTAAAGTGCACAAATTGTTTAAAAACCATATTGTCAGAAGAGCAATTTGGAGGGTCTGGATAAAATACAAAGACCTATTGGAGAGTAAAACTCCGAGGTGGCTCTCACCGGTGGAGGCCAAGGCTCGTAAGAGACCCAACATGGAGGCCCATTGGCCTAAATACTGGGAAATAATTGAAAAAACTGGAGACAATTGGAGGTTGCTAAGTTTGGAGAAATTGAAAACTAAGGTACGAGATTGGTTGCACTATGCGCAAATTCAAGAGGTATTTAAAATAGATAAAAAAGTTGGATTCCAGGTGGAAAAATCGAAACTAGAGACTGAATTGTTAGAGCCAAAAAGTAAACTACTTTCGAGAATGTATAACTTGCTGCTTAAGTGGAATACACAGGATGAGACAGTCAAATCCGCTATGATAAAATGGGCTCAGGATGTGGGGCATAACATTATGTTTGCAGACTGGGAAAGGTTATGGAACACTGGTTTGAAATTCACGGCATGTACTGCCTTGAAGGAAAATATTATGAAAATGGTATACCGGTGGTACATGACCCCAGTCAAGTTAGCCAAGATATATCATCTGTCTGACAACAAATGTTGGAAATGTGGAGAGGCGGAAGGGACATTCTTCCATCTCTGGTGGACCTGCCCGAAAGTGAAGGCCTTCTGGGAAGTGATCCATAATGAACTAAAAAAGGTATTGAGATTTACCTTACCTAAAAAACCAGAGGCCTTCCTTCTGGGCATGGTGGACCAGAGAGTGCTTAAGAAGGACAGAACCTTTTTTATGTATGCTACCACAGCAGCAAGGATCCTGATTGCAAAATACTGGAAGATACAAGATTTACCCACGCTGGAGGAATGGCAATCGCAGTTGATGGACTATATGGAACTGGCTGAAATGACTGGCAGAATCCGAGACGCGGGAGAAGAAACAACCGAGGAGGATTGGGAAAAGTTTAAGGACTATTTGAAAAAACACTATAAGTTGTATGAATGTTAAAAAAAAAATGCACCTTTCAGGAAATTCTAGCTTCAGCAAATGTAAGTTATTGGAATGAAAATTAAGACACAAGAATTCAGAGGTAAAATAATGAAATAACTTTATTGTGTTTAATATAAAACATATAAGAATTGAGTGACAGTAAAATTGAAAATAGGGAACATGATAAAATGGAAGTTACAATAAGTTTTGAAATAAGTTAACAAATTGCTGATGCCTTATAAGACAGAGAACGCAGGGTTCGGAGGATGTGAGGAAGTCCTATAGGTTAAATGGAAAAAGAATATGGAAATTTGTTATTTATATTTCTCTTTCATATAACCACTCTTTATTCTTTTTTCTGTATTTCTGTATCTTTAAAAAAGCAATAAAAAAATGTATAAAAAAAAAACAACAAATTCCTCTTGGCCATGAGAATTGACAGCCGGCCATCATCCTTCAGACAGAGCCTAGCCTAGCACAAAAAAGTTTGTGGGGAGAGGAATGCTGAAAACAACTCCATACATACCATATTTATGCGAATCTAATGCGCCATCTAATGCGCACCTCAATGTTCAAAACCTTGAAACCCAAAAAGTATTTGCTGGCGAATGTAAAGGCCCCATCAAATCTAATGCACACCCTAACTTTCGCAACGTAATTTGGCCAAAATTGGTGTGCATCACATTCAAGTAAATATGGTAGTTCTCTGGAGAAAAAGCAGGTACAAATGTAATAAATGTTGAAAAGGAGAACAATAAGCTTTTTCATATTCAAGAAAACAGATTTAATTTTAAGACGCAGGGTTATTTAAAGGCTTCCGTTCTTAAGCAGCCTTCCCAAAGCAGCTTTCAATATTTTTAGAATATTACCATTTTGTCCAGCAAGACAAAGAATGCCTTGGGTTCTGGGCCTGCTAGGAGATGTTTCCATCCTTCTCACTGATTTCATTTCAAAGTTTTCCTTTCCGTGTTCACTGAAGCTCAAAGACGCTTAATATTGAAGGCCATACTTTTTCTTACAAGAGCAATTATCTGCAGATGTGCAATCCTGTTATGAATAGAGTGTGACCGGTAGCGCTCTGCCTCAAAGACAACACAGCTCAGTGCTAAACTAATCCATATTTGCCTTATTCTACAACACAATGTCGTGACTCGCCTATTCAATGCTCCATCATACGGCCAGGCATAAGGGATCAATAGCACCCTTTTACTTATATCAGATAATAAGTGTATCGTTTGTACATCCGCTATGTACAAGCGGGCAAGCTAGCTGAAGTCTGGCATCTGGCAAAATGTTTCCATGAGGGGGAGAAAAAAAGGAAAAGCCACCGTCAGAGAATCCTTGCTTAAAATCCCACTACGTGTGTTTTTCTTACACAATTCAGCCGAGATAAATCTCGGTTGTTATTTTGGCATTTGTTGGCTGGCTCTCCCCTATAAAATGCATGCTCACGAGGACTTATGGACCTGTTTTATTTCTTGTCAGGGGAGGGGCACTGTTCCTTTCACCTTAAAAAAAGGTCATAATCTGGTTTTATTTCATCAGAACTGAGTGAAGATGGCGTCTGCCACCAGAGAAGGACTTTTGGATTGATTTGGCATAAACACCAGCATTGTGAGGACATTCTGCAAACAACAGACTTACCAGCTGCAACAAAAAAAGGAGAGTCATACAAATTTCACACAGAAGCACATTATTATTTCAACTCGCCTGTGGAAACAACTCCGAGGCCACGAAAGGAAGGAAGGATAACAACAGGAAGATTTAAAGAAGCAACTATTGGAAACTCAAAGCAGTAGAAACATAAGATGATTAGAACCCCACTGAACTTGAAGCGTGGGAAGCCCCAACAAAAATTTATAATTTGGCAGAATATTTGGACTATATGATATGTATTTGTATAATTTGGAAAACTTAATGTGATTTGATTGGATGGTTAAAATGGAAAAATTTATAAAAATTATTTATAAAAAAAGAAGAAGGTCATAATCTGGAACAGCAGCAAAAAGCAAAACCCTCAGCTAATGGTGTGTATGGCTGTGTTGGTTGGTTGCATATCTTTGTATGCAAACATTTACCTACATTCCTGGCCGTTTGCTTCGAAGCCTCTTAAACTGCACAGTCTCTTCTGCTTTCCTTAGATTAGGTCTGCTGGTTGTTTGCCATGCAAATAGGCCTGCTATGACAGCGGGGTTTGGTGCAACGCCTGCCAATATCAATGACACCAATGGCTTCCGTAACTGACATTGCCTGCCAGGCATTAGGTTCTCCAAACAGCCAAGGCCTTTCCTCTCAGCTTGCTGCTGCTGCTGCTAGCATACCAGTTCAGGACCAAAAGACAAAAGGGTGATTATCATACAGATATAATATGAAATATTTGTTTCCCAAGACTATTCACAGACCTTCCAAGTGTCCCCATTTTCCAAGGACAGTCCCGGATTTACAGAAACCACCCCAGTTTCTGATTTGATCCAGGAATGCCCTGTTTTTCCATAGGATGTCCCTATTTTCATTGGAGAAATGCTGGAAGGTATGGAGCTATGAGAGTTATGTGGGAGGAAACAGCTACCACATCTTTTGTCCAAAAACACCCACTGATGACACTCTTCTCCTTTCTGCACTTTGATATTCACCTTCCAGCAAAAAGTCTCAGGCCACTGTCTCCTTTGATTAAAAACCAAAGAAAACAAATCGCCCCCCCACCACCACATCATGGTAGCGGGCAGGGCATAAAATTTTCACACTGACGGTACGTTACAAAGATTGGCCCCAGTTGGTGTGTGTTTTAAAGCACACTTCACTGATTTTGTTTAGAAAACTACAAAAAGAACTGGCAGGTCCCATTTTGATGGGCAGTAGAAGCTGGTCTATCTTATACTTCACAGAAGGAATGCAAAAATTGGAAATGAGCTACAAAGAAGGGGAAATGGGGATGCATTAGAAATATCAACATAGCTCTACAAAAACCACACCATTTTCACATATTCCATATATCTGCTGGAATGGCAGCTGTGCCCTCTTAGTATTTTCAGTAAGATCTCTCCAAGCTGCCCCAAAGGGTTCTGGTTTAATCCTACCAGACAATAATCTTACATGCCATGTGAGCTTTTCCTGCATAGCTGCTGTATACTCCAGTCTTTATGCCACCACTTTCCAATGTCAGTTTCCTCTAATGCCTTCCACTTCTGAACCATGGCCAGTACGTGCTACCACTAATAACAAATTTAATAGTGTCGTTGATTTTATTTCCTCATTTCTACCATCAAATATTGATAAACTGCACCTTGAACAGGTTCACTGAGAATATTCCTTAATTCAAATTTGGGGGGGGGGGGGCATTTGTTTCTTGTTTGCTTCCTTTTTATGCTGGAACTTGAACCTACGTGGAGCACCCATGACAAAATGGAGACTCTCCCCATTTTTTTCTTGAGGAAGGATCCCAACTTTGGGCTCAGAGGTTAACTCTTTGCTCCTGCCCTAACCTATGGTTGAAATTCCCCCACCACAAACACACACATGCAACCTACTTTTTAGTTGTTGAGGGAAGAAGCCAACTATGTCCATATGCAATGGTGCAGATAAGTAATTTTAACTAGACTCCAGATCAAGGTAGGGAATTTGTGGTCCTCCAACATAGCCAATGGTCAGGGATAATAGCAGTTGTGGTCCAGCACTATCTAGAAGGTCAGAGGTTTCCGTCCAGCATTTCCCCAATATCCTCCAACATCTCTCTGATGAAAATAGGGACATGCTAAGTGTTATGTCCTGAAGTTCCCACCCTGGGCCAGCAGGGGGATACTGTAGATAGTTATGCAAATGAAGGATCGAAAGTGATGTTCGGTGATTGGATAGTTTTAGACGTTGTTACAGTAACCTGGTACTGGAGCTTTATATAAGCAGGCTGACTGAGCCCTTCAGGCCAGTTCTGTCCTGGCCTGTGAATAAACAAGAGCTGTTTGAAGAATCGCTGCGTCGTCTGATATGTTCACCCACAACTTAACACTAAGAAAAAGCGGGACATTCCAGGATCAAATCAGAAACTGGGGCGGCTTCTGTAAATCCCAGACTGTTCCTGGAAAACAGGGACACTTGGAGGTCTGCGTTTCCCATACCTGTTGCAAAGTACTGAGGAATGGCAGTGGATTTGAAGTCAAGCCTTTTAAATGATAGTTAGTTCCCATATGAGAACCTGCTATGCTGCCTCACCATCATTCTCTTACCCTTCCTAGATTAAAGCAAATATAGCAGCTGGAGGTCGAATGCTAGGGTTTTTTTAATCATATATTTTGGACTTGTCCTAAGATCAATATTATAAATTCATTAAAGACGTTCCTGCCTTATGTATGCCTTATGATCCTGAAGCTGCCTTGTTAGGTAACTTAAAAGGGGTTATTCAGAAGTCAGATGTGGAATTTAATTGTAGCCTTACTAACAGCTGCAAAACTAATAAGGCCACTAATTGGAGGGAACCAAGTCATGCTTTTAAAAAGTTTGGGACTTAATATTTGAGTGGGAATGGCCTTACATAATTTAATTTCAGGCTGAATGCTGCATCCCAAACTCTTACTTAATGAGCTTGACTGCCCCATCAAAAAATAGATGAACTCTCTGATCAGGGCCTCCATTCAGCTTTCCTGGAAGTTAGTTGCACTGGGCAGGTGCTGTAGGTGTATGAACAAAAGTATATAAAATCCTATGACCTTCTACTTAGAAGTCAGTCCTAATAAGCACAGGGCTTATGCTCACATAGGTGTGCCCATGATTAGATCCACAAGTATGAAGATAAGATGGAAAGAATGAAAGAGGAGAACAGAAGAATCACAAAACTGTAGAGAAGGCATTTCAGAAATACGAGTGTTGATTGTATTGATTCAGTGCCCCCATTAATAGTGTGTGAGGGAGTATTATATGATGAGAGTGAAAGACTAGGGGTGTACATCTTTTCCTTCAAAGAATTATGGGCACTGTAGATCACCTCTCACAGAGTTAAATTCCCAGCAACATTTAACCAACTACAGTGTCCATAATCTGTGACCATTGATCACGCTGGCCAGATTCCAGCAACCACAGTTTGGAGTGATACAGGTTCCCAATTCCCATTATACAAGGTATATCTCATTCTCACTCTAAAGATAATTTGTTTTGTTCAAATATAAGAACAATCAATATGTCTAATCAACCCTTTAGCTCTAGGTTTAACTATTAATGACTCTAGAATTATTTTTTTGTCTTATCCCAAAATACTTAAGATTATATACTATGTGCCTTACATTTCAAAAAGCATGGGAGAAGATGGCTTATGTTCATCAGTTTGATTAACAACTTCTTCACAGAAGAGGGTATGATTATCTATAGTTATTTCCAATGTACTTTCAGTCCCCCATAATGTCGCCATGCAATACCAACTAATACATTAGGAGAATTCTAAAAGATTTTGAATTTAGTGGTGATATTAATTCTGGACAAAGTATTCCACTCATCATGCCACATAATACATCCTCAAAGAGTCTTCAGTTCTCCTTGTTCAGCCTTAGCAAAATATCCCTATTATATCAACCTGATATTACTGCCAATTTCACACAATAACACTCAGTAATGTTAGAAAATCCGGTCCTCCTTGAGACTTGATATAGTTTATATAATATGCTAACTGAAGCACTTCCTAGTTTTTCAGACCAAAGAAAATCTGAAAATTCTTCAAATTAGAATTAATGTTCTTATTTTGTTATTGCTCCATTAAGGTACTTTTTGTACAGGAATAGCTGAGAACAGGAACAAATTTTGGGGGAGGACATTCATTTCAATGGTAGATATCGGCACAAACCAAGAAGTCATTAAATTTGCCTCATTTACCTCAAAATAATCATCCTATAGTGGTTATGTTCTGCTATTTCTCCTATACTGGTTTCATCCAAATATCAAGAGACTTAGCTGGGAGCTTCTCGCTAGGGAACAGATCAGTTATGGGCTATTTAGGCTGCAACCCTATAAACATTTACCTAGGAACAAGTCCCACTGAACTCGACTGGGAGGGCCACTTACAGTCCCACCACTGAGTATTGCTTGCCATGTTGGCATGAGAAACAGAGCCTTCTCAGCAACTGCACCCTAACTTTTTGCCATGTCTAAAAACCTGTATTTTCTCCTGAGCCTTTGGAGGAATCAATTAATCCTGCCTTAGGGCCAGGTTGTCTGCATTGCATAGTTTTAATACTGTAATGTTTGTACTGTAATGTATGGAATTGATTTCAATTAACTGTGGTTTATAATGTTCTACTATTGTTCTACACCACTTTGGAAACTGGTGAGAGGTAAGTGTAATTAAACTAAATTCAGTAAGACTTACTTCTGAGTAGACATCGATAGGATCACATTAAACTGTCAAGACTTAATGCCATCCAGTTGGGTATTTTCTTTAAATTTTTTGCCAAAGAAAATTTAATATTTTTGCCAAAGAAAACCATTTAGTGATGCAGCCTTCCTTTAATTTCCACAGTGTAACTTCATCCACCGAAGGCAGGCTATATGGGAAGATCTAAAATGCACTGTGTCCTCAAAGGTCCCAACTCCTTTTCACATTGTGTGTATGAAGTGAGGGAAGAATCGGAACCAGGTTAACCGTGTGTAGGCTCTAATCAGATCTTCATATGAAAAGGAGGAGAGTGGAAGTAGGAACAGCAAACATAGTCTACATTACACAATATGTATTCTGGTTAATATTTTGCATCCACTACATGGGGAAGGACGATAGCTCAGTGACAGAGCAGGTTCAGTCCCTGATATCTCCAGAGTCCCCTACCTGAAACACTGTAGATCTGCCACCAATCAGTGCAGATGATACCAAGGACCCAGCTACACATCTGCAAATAAAAACATTTTAAATGTGTTGTAAGGTGAAATATACAAATGTGACACTAGATGGCGACAGTGAGCTATGCAAAATTCAATGTATTTTTCAAAACGTTTTTTTAAAAAAGCATTTTCACAGCAGTGTGTGTTTGTGTGTGTGTGTGTAAATTCCACCCTAGTTAGATGAGGAAATGATCTGCCTCGGTATAACACTGCTTCCTATGAATGTCTCAACAGGGTCAATGACATATATATACAAACACACATACACAAAGTATCCCAAGCCAAGACAAATAATTTAAGTGATAGAAAACAAGAGAGAGAGAGAGAGAGAGAGAGAGAGAGAGAGAGAGAGAGAGAGGAGGTTTTGTATTTGAACAAACCCTGATAGGGTTGGTTAAGAAAGAGATGGACCAACAATTTGGAAAAAAATTAGAAGAACTGGTGACAAAATAATGGAAGCGAAGGCAGCCACGGCTTTATGATCATATTGTACCTCCCCATCCATATCTGTTCAGTTCCAGTTGCTCTTGGGCAGATGGGAAATGAGAAAAGAGATCCATTTTCTCAGAAGAAAGAGAGAGAGAGTAACTGTTTACAAACTGTGTGCCGTCAGACATCTGTGTGCCACTGCCAACAGATGTTATTGTAATTATGATTAAAATGCTACAGAAATTATAATAATCCAGTAAGTCATGTTCATAAATTCATCTACATTGAGCACTTGACTGGGGGAGCAGCACGCGCGCGCACACACACACACACACAGGCTCTTCTGTGTTGGAAAAGCAGGGAACAGGTAATTAAGATACAATTGGGAGAAGCAATCTGGAGCAGGAAACTCCTGAAGCAATGCTGGAGTAGCAGTGGCAAATCTTTGCTGGTCAAATGCATCACTACATCCCACAAACAAGGTAATAACTCCCATGTGTGGCTTAGTTGAGGGAGCTACAAGATGACCTGGGGGGCGGGGAACCACTGGGGAGAAAAGCCTCCTAAAATGTTGACTGGCTTTTGCTGTTTCTAGAATACAGGAAGTGTCTGCCCCTCCCCAATTTCATATATTCAGCAGGTAGGTAATCTGTCCATTTAGGTTTATTTTGGTTTCTAATTTTTCTCAACTTAACTTTGGTTTTCCACATCAGTTTGCTAATAATTTTTTTAAGTCCTCCTGGAAAACATCAGTTTTCTTAGTGCTAATTTCTCCCAGTACATACATTTGTATGCAATTTTGTATAATAGACACTTTTTTTTCAGTGTGGTTTTCATTGATATAACAGATCTATGTAGGGTTGCCATATTTCAAACAGTGAAAATCTGGAATTTGCCCAAAGCTGTGGAGCTTTTTTTGGCAAATTCACGGGTTTTTGAGCCGTTTTAAAGGAAAACTGCCAAAAATGACACTGCCGACATGGGTTGCCATACGTCCGGATTTTCCTGGATATTTTTGCGATTTCCACTCGGGTGCTGCTTCCAACTGCAGCGTTCTAGATATGTCCGGGAAATTCTGGACATATTCTAACAATGGCAACCCTAGATTATTTATGTTCTTTCCATCCCCTCCTTTGTCTTCACCCACAGCCCCCAGTGTGGGTCACACCCTGTGAAATAAGTGGAAATACACTGTAAACTTAGTTCCCTCTGCTCACAAGTTAAGGAGGAGAGAAAACCCTTCTGAGCTCTCACACTAAAGTGTTCTGCAATTTGTAGTAGGCAATACAGAGCTAAATGGACCAATGGTCTGACTCTGTACTAGACAGCATTCTTTGTACCTAAACCACAGAGCCTAGGGCTTGCCGATCAGAAGGTCGGCGGTTCAGTTCCACGTGACGGGATGCACAGCCCAGCTTGGGGACGCAGGTGGCACTGTGGGTTAAACCACAGAGCCTAGGACTTGCTGATCAGAAGGTTGGCGGTTCGAATCCCTGCGACGGGGTGAGCTCCTGTTGCTCAGTCCCTGCTCCTGCCAACCTAGCAGTTCGAAAGCACATCAAAGTGCAAGTAGATAAATAGGTACCACTCCCATGGGAAGGTAAACGGCATTTCTGTGCGCTGCTCTGGTTCGCCAGAAGTGGCTTAGTCATGCTGGCCACATGACCCAGAAGCTGTACGCCGGCTCCCTCAGCCAATAAAGCGAGATGAGCGCCGCAACCCCAGAGTCAGTCACGACTGAACCTAATGGTCAGGGGTCCCTTTACTTATATTCTCTCAAGACTTGAAACTATTTATTCTCATCTGTGTTTTAAATACATCCGCATTTTAGATTCCCCGGCACCAGCAACTAAATCTTTACATTATTGTCTTAGGGTAATTTAAATGTCATAACACCAGTAATATCGCTTTGAATCTTGTTTGGTTGCTTGTCTCTAGCATTTTTGTCTTATCCTGCTATGGCTGTATGCTAATGCAATAAAGGTTTGATTGATTGATTGATTGATTGATTGATTGATTTAAATGCCATCTTAGAAGTATTTTATGCTGCCTAGGTTGGTTTTTAATGGGATCGTTCTATTCTTTTAATTATTGTATATTCCAGTTTTTAACTAAATTTGATACAATTTTGCTATGGTTGGTGGCCATTCCATGTGATGACGATGCAGCAGTCAAGAGGTGCCCCATATGGATTTGAGATTGCCACGAAAAGAGCATTGCATTTTTATTTTTTGTCTATTCCTTATCTCTGTTTGTTGAATAACCATTCCCAGTTGCCAGATGTATTGGCAAAATACTTTTGGTTTTTTTTACCACAGATTTGTCACAGCAAGATCTGGACCAGATCTTGGAGAGGACCAGATGCCTATTGCTGAGACAATGGATGCCTTTTGGATCGTTTGGAAATGATTTGGGGCTGGCAGAGAGTGAGAAAATTCCAGGATCTGAAAGCAGGAGGCTGCATGTACCTCTAGCTTCCCTCTCTTCCAGCACCCACCTCTAAGTAGCAGGAGAACAACTCATCATGATTGTCAGGGACTGGCTAGACAAGGAGGAATGGTACAAGGCTACAATCGGGGAACGCCCCAGTAAAGTGTCACAGGGGGAAGGCTCTGAGCCAGGAGAATGGTTGTGGGATGCAGGAGACAGGTCAGAGGAAGACAGGGGTGCAGATGGGTTGGAGATTGAGCAAGCAACAGGCTTAAGTGTGACCGAGGCTACTGAGAAGGTGACTGATGTTGCAACAGATCCCCAGCCACCTGCCAGTTCCACTGTTTCCTTCTCCCATACTCCTCTGTCCCCAAGAACAAACAGGGGGTTGCATGTAGCAGAACAAAAGACACAGAGAGCCCTCCTCAAAGGAGTTTGTGACTGTTGGGTAGGCAGCCAGCTGGTGAGGAGCCTTAAGAGGAAGTGGGAGGCTCAGATCCACAATTCTGGCAACTGCCTTACCAGGCTAGTCCAACCCATGGAGTTCACTGTTGGGTTTTGTTTCTCTGGATAAAGAATCAGGTAGATGGGGATTGTTCGAGCGTGCCTGGAAACTAGCCTGGTGTACAATGGTAAACATTATATTTGTTGCCCCGCCCACTTTTGCCTCTAGCCCTGCCCACCACTGGCCCCCAGAAGCGAATGTGGCCCCCAGGCTGAAAAGGATTCCCCACTCCTGCTGTGGCTCTTGCTCTGCGGCCTGCACACATGTTGCTGAATTGGACTAGGGAAGTAGCACAGCTCAGGCTCAAGATAAAAATAAAATAAAATTAGGAACTCCTATTCTGTGTTACCAGCACAGTATAAAAGCCGAGATGTTATTTTAATCTTCTGTGCAATAAGACACAGCTGTTTGTGAAGCCAGTAGGATTGCAGGGAGTTATTTACACAGTACAATGTACATTTTTAGCAACACTTGGGAACTAACTACCCAGTAATTAAAAAAAAAATGGAATTAGATTGCAATTTTAAAACCGAGATTGGAGTTTTAATCATATTTTACTTGGATGTAATGCACTTGAAGTACTGTGTATTATCACACTTCTTAAGCAAAAATATATCCATGGGTATTGCTTCATTGCTGGATCCTAGACACACATATCTGAAAGAATATTCATGACCCAGCCAAGAAGTGGGACAACAGGAGATGTTTCTGCTTAGGGGCGTTGCAGTAAGTAATAACCACCTCCCCAAATTTACCTTCCCCATTCTGTTACAAGCCAGTCAGTTTTTTCCTGGAACCAACTTTGAGGAGGAATGGCAAATTGCAGTTTAAGCCACCAACGTAACATTTTTTCCAACTGAGTCAGTCAAAAATCCATCAAACTCTGGTTCACGTGCATCTTTAGATTTCCATGTAGCAGGAGGCTGGCAGGTGGATGAGGGCACCGACCCTGCGCCAAAGCACTGTGTTCAAGGCGATACAACATTTTTTTACCTATAGTGCAAGATCTAGGATAGCCAAAGCACACAGATACTAGCAGCACTTAATCAGCTGGCTGATAAGTATGTGCGAAACAGCCCTTTCACTCTGCCTCTCCTTATTTGTGGGGTAGTTGTTGGAATGAAATGGGATAACCACATTTGCACCACCATCAGCTCTTCAAATAAAGGGCATTTAAAAAAAAACCTGTGCTGTATAGACAGTGTGGTGCAGTGGTTAGAGTGCTGAACTAGAACCGGGGAGACCAGGGTTCAAATCCCTGAAATGAAGTGACTTGGGCCAGCCACAGTCCCTCAGCCTGGCTTATGTGACACAGGATTGTTGTGTGAGGATATAGAGAGGTAGAACGCATGCCACTTTGAGTTCCACAGAGGGAAAGTGGCATATAAATGTAAAAGGTAAAGGGAACCCTGACCATCAGGTCCAGTCGTGACCGACTCTGGGGTTGCGGCGCTCATCTTGCTTTATTGGCCGAGGGAGCCAGCGTACAGGTCATGTGGCCAACACGACTAAGCCGCTTCTGGTGAACCAGAGCAGCACACGGAAACACCGTTTACCTTCCTGCCGGAGCGGTACCTATTTATCTACTTGCACTTTTGACATGCTTTCAAACTGCTAGGTTGGCAGGAGCTGGGACCAAGCAACGGGAGCTCACCCCGTTGTGGGGATTCAAACCACCGACCTTCTGATCAGCAAGTCCTAGACTCTGTGGTTTAACCCACAGTGCCACCTGCGTCCCAGCATATAAATGTAACGATCAATAAAACAAAACAGATAGAGAGAAGCCCTCTTCATGTGTTGCAGGGACAAGCCTAAGGAGGAAAGCAGGAAATGATGCTCCCCTCCCAATCATTGGCTCCTTCCAGTTGCCCCATATCTGGCAACTCTTCCCTCTTCAACCCATGGAGGTTCCTGGAAGACTGGGGAGTATGCAAATTCATGGACAGATTAGACCGGAGCTTTCCAAACTTTTCTTGTTGGAGACACACTTTTTAGACACGCATCATTTCGCGACACAGCAATTCAGTTTTACTAGCAAACCAGAGAATAAACTAGCCCCTTTCCAACCCCAGGAGGAGCACTGGGAGAGTTCACGCGACACACTTACACACTGCAGCTGACACACTAACATGTTGCAACACACCCTTTGGAAAGCTCTGAATTAGACAATGGAGAATCTGACAAATGCGCAAAGGATAAGGCTATCAGTGCCTGCTAGCCACAATGGCTATGTTCTCCGCTGTTGCTGTGGAGCGCAAGTGGGGACAACGCCATTTGCACTCATGTCCGCGGGTGGTGCTGTGGGTTAAACCACAGAGCCTAGGACTTGCTGATCAGAAGGTCGGTGGTTCGAATCCCCGTGACGGGGTGAGCTCCCGTTGCTCGGTCCCTGCTCCTGCCAACCTAGCAGTTCCAAAGCACGTCAAAGTGCAAGTAGATAAATAGGTACCGCTCCAGCGGGAAGGTAAACGGTGTTTCCATGTGCTGCTCTGGTTCACCAGAAGCGGCGTAGTCATGCTGGCCACATGACCTGTACGCCACATGACCTATACGCCGGCTCCCTCGGCCAATAAAGCGAGATGAGCGCCGCAACCCCAGAGTCGGTCACGACTGGACCTAATGGTCAGGGGTCCCTTTACCTTACCTACTTGAGGGCTTTCCACGGGCTTCTCTTTGAGAACAGGAAGTTGGCAAACAACATGGGCCATGTGATCTTGCAGGGCTCTTCTTATGTTCTTAAGATCAGCATCCCTAATGATGCAGGGAGCCCCAAGTAGAAAAGGCTCCCCATTGCAGACCATATACCCAAACTTGGGAAGTTGGCATAAGCACAGGGGGGTGATGGGAACAGGGCAAAGGGGGCAGTTCTTTTCTGCTCATTCATGGCTGCCGTACCTGAAAAGGGCTACAGTACCAGTAAAATCGCATCACCATAAATAAAGTGTTTCTAAATCAATACAGGAGATTTTAAAATAATCCGACTGCAATCCCTTTCTTCTTCTTTCTTTCTTGGCCGTACAGTAGTAAGAACTCGGGACTTTGCGCTTCCAGAAAACAAAAGGCACCTGCTGACAAAGTTAATGCTCAGTAACTCCAGAAACATTTCATGCCACAGAAAATCCTGTTTGCTTCACTTCCTGTATGAAACAGAACAAAACCCAGCGATGGTGCCGCAGACTAGAAGCCCCAAGGAGTCTAAAACTAAAGCAATTCTAAACCCATGGACAAAAACAAAAAAACTGTGACCCAAAAACAAATTCAGCAGCTTGATGGCCAGGCTTTGTTTTCCATTTAAAAAAAAAAAATAAGGTCATCCCTCCAACTTTATATTCAGCTGAAAAATGGGGGGAGTGTTTTAGTCTCTTTTTCAACATTGTCTTTCTTTCTGCTTTGAAAAGTTGCTAAGGGAATGGCTCTGCGTAAGGTCAAGCAGGAGAAATCCTGCTGGGAGACTTAATGCAGCCAAAACAGCAGGTTTTTCTCCCCCTTCTTTTTTTTAGATTAATGCCACTCGGTTTCCAACCCCCCTTAAAGGGAGATCATTACTGTTCCCATTTCTTACTGCATATATTTAATATAATATTAATGTACAGGGAGAGGAAGGCTCAGGAGGCTGTAGTAGCAGCAGCGGGGTTCAGGGAGGGCGAACGCCGCCACATCAGCGCACCAAGATGGAAACAGAGACTTGCTAGGGAAGCAGAGGGCCGCTGTGGGAAGGACAGCTCACCAGCAATTCAAAACCCACAAACCCAAGACCGCCCTATCAAGTGCAGTAATCATCAAGTCTCCAACATTCTCATTAACTGTTAAGTCATTAGGCATCACATAAAAGAAAACCGTTTCAACATGCGTTTCCCTTTTTTATATACTTAGCGCCTTAAAGCTATGGAAATGAGGAAGCAGAGGAAAAAATGCTTGGGATATTAGCATATCATTGGAAATTCCCTTCTAAATTCTTACGCATTCCAGTGTGCACTCGGCTAGATTTTCAAGATGTTGCATGCTAGTTAGATGGTCTCCTGTTCCACTGGATAAGTTTCTTGTTATGTACTGAGCTTTCACACTTGACTCCAAGTATGTTTCATTTCCTATCGGAGAAAAACAGCATCAAAACTAGCTGGCCCCACAGCAAAGTTGTGACAAGGAAGGGGTTGGCCGTTGACTGCAGTGGGGCAACATGCCATGGCTATATGAAAATGCAATACTTTATGGATGATCCTCAGCCGACCACAGGTTACACTCACTGCTGTGGAGGTCCCAAGACTCAGTGCACCACCCCTGTTTCCCTGAAACAAGGAATTTCAACCTCAGAGAAAATATTATGGCAAAGCAAAGAAGGCAAGAATGTCCCTAATTTCTCAGTGTGCAAGGCAGCCGCCTGCTTCATCTATGCTTATTGCAGGTTTCATCTCTACTTTAGCAGGGGGAAAGGCAATTGAGAGTGCTAACATGCTGACCTTTGCAGGAAAAAAATAATTAGAGTGCTCAAGCACACAATTGCAATGCCAGAACTTAAAATGAGCATATGGACATTGCAAAAGAGGGGGAAAGCACACACACTTAATCATGTCAAATTACCTTAGTTTGACATATAGCAGGGTGATACAGACCATTTTCAGGGAAGCACATGGCCAGAACTTTGCAACAGTGAACACTCCCCTGCTGGGCATTAGTGTTGCCACAGGCTCACTGGGAACAAAGGAACACCTCTGTGTCCAACCTTCTGCATTTCTTGTGTACACATTTGCATACGTACACACTTCAAGAAACTGTTAAGTCAAGCATTACCTCAACAAAGATGGTTGGGACTGCTGGGTTGTCTCCAAATGTACCCTTCTGCAAGTGAAATTACTCTTTCGCAAGTAGAAAGCCCTAACTTAGTACAAGTTCTTTACAGCTACAAAAGAAGGAGGGGAAATGGGAGAGCTGCTTTGTATAAGTTCATACCCTCCAACATTTCTCCAATGACAATAGGGATGTCCCATTCCATAATGATAATTTTGCTATTTATGCATCACATTCAGCCACTCTGGGCAGCTTCCGACATATGTAAAAACATAACAAAACATTAAACATTAAAAAAAACCTTCCCTATACAGAATTGCCTTCTGACAGCTCGGGAGTTGGATAATTCCATACCCTGCAACATTTCTCCAATGAAAATAGGGACACCAGCTATTGCACAGCAGTTTGCAGAATAGAACCCACCAGCAGAGAAACACTACTTTAAAAAATTTACTTATTAGTAGTATTAGTATCAGTATTCACAAAACTCCAGAGTAAGTGAAGACTCAGAGTGTAAGCTTCAGATGTCAAGGAAATAAACAACTGTCTGACTTTTAGAAGCCATCAGAAGGCAGCCTTGTTTAGGGAAGCTTTCAATGTTTGATATTTTATCGCTTTTTTATTCTGTTGGGAGCTGCCCAGAGTGGCTGAGGAAACCCAGGCAGATGGGTGGGGTATAAATAATAAAATTATTATTATTATTATTATTATTATTATTATTAGGAACAGGCTTTGGCTGCAAACCAACACACACTTAATGAAAAGTCCCACTGAATTCAATAGGATTTCCTTCTGAGCTATTCTGCATTATTTCTAGCTCGTCTCAATGTAGGCCCAAGAAGGAGTGTCAAATCAAGCAGCTCATAAGCATAAAAGCACATGCAGAATGAGACGATAGTGTCGCAGATGTCTTCCCGGTGGTAGTCTTAAACAAGTCTGGGTTTGGTCTCGGAAGGCACCAGGAGGTAAGCATTATGCGTTTTCATCCCACTGAGCACCAACATTTAATGGCAGCAGACTGGTTAGCAAATTGTGCAGGAACACTGTCAGGACTCTAGGAATATGGAAAAGATCCCCCTACTTTCCACTGTGTCTGGCACACACTTAGCAAGCATTGAAAGAACAGATTAAAACTCAGTGAGGCATGCAACCGTATGTTCTTTCTAGAGAGCCGGGTTTGGTTTCTGCAAGTTCACATATGTACGCTACCTCCCAATGAATCAGCATGAAATCGGTTGTCAAGAAAGCAGCTGAAGATGCCAGAATACAAGGGAACAAATGAAGCCCCCATAGCAGCCTCCCAATCCCTTTTTACTGGGGTGTAAGTTCCATTAAACACAATGTAATTATGGTGCTGGAGGAGACTCTTGAGAGTCCCATGAACTGCAAGAAGATCAAACCTATCCATTCTGAAGGAAATCAGCCCTGAGTGCTCACTGGAAGGACAGATCCTGAAGCTGAGGCTCCAATACTTTGGCCACCTCATGAGAAGAGAAGACTCCCTGGAAAAGACCCTGATGCTGGGAAAGATGGAGGGCACAAGGAGAAGGGGACGACAGATGACAAGTTGGTTGGACAGTGTTCTTGAAGCTACTAACATGAGTTTGACCAAACTGTGGCAGGCAGTGGAAGACAGGAGTGCCTGGCATGCTCTGGTCCATGGGGTCACGAAGAGTCAGATATGACTAAACAACAACAACAAAGTCCCATTGAACACAATGTAATTGCACAAGTGTCATGGTAGGGCTCGGAAGACCACTGTGCCCAGACCTAGTGTTCGTCCTAGAATCCTCTGCAATATATACAGGAGTCCCATGGCAAGCAAGCAGGAAAAGCATTCCTTGAAGGTGGAAAGTTTGAAAACTGCTGCTATAGACTTGCAAACCAAGATTCCGTTAGGCTGGGAGCATTCCCAAGGGAGTGATCACATGCAGTGCCTAGAAGTGTGAAGCTGTTTGCATAGCCTTGATGCCACATATCAGTGTAATTCACACATGCCTGCATATCAGTTAATTACTGAATAGCTCACAGATAAATGAACCAACTCCACCGAAAAAGTGTTGTAATTGAGTCAATGTGACATGCTATGAAGAGTCTCTCTCTCTAGTGTTTTGATCTGTGATGGATCATTCACAGATGCACGTCATTAGATCCTAAGCCAGAAAAAGATGAAAGTGCATGTATGAAACAGCTCATAGTTGTCACTTTAATTTGTGTTGTTTTGAGTACTTGCCAAGATTGGTTATCTCCTTGCACACTATAATCCTTGTGGCATTTTTTTTGTCGTCTTTAAAAATCAAATCTATGTTCACAATAATCTAAAGTCGTATAAAGTACTGATGCCACAAATAATAAATAACCAGCTACTCTCATATGTCTCCTTTCCATATCTTCCCTTTAACTCATATATAAATTAGCTAACTTGTAGATGGCGGTGTAGTCAAATAACCTCTTTAATAGAAATTTCTTTATCCTCTAATTCTTTTAACCTTTCCTGTTCCCGTAAACAGATGAGTTCTGTCTCATTATGATTTTCCAAAATTTGCATGCTATGCCAACAGAATGAGGAGGATCTTATGCTAAGCCCCCAATTTCATTATCGCTTCCTTGAGTTTCTTCCAGTAAACTTTTACTTCAGAACACAGCCAGAAAGTGCCACTTCATTCCTATAGAATTGGTTATGTTCTCCTTCCTTTCTGGACCAACTAGTGTTGATTTCACTTTAGTTCATCCTTCTACCATCTGTACATACCCCCCCCCCAAAAAAAAAAATGGTGTGAAATTCCTCTCTTTTAGAATACAACAGTGATCAGTAACTCTAGAAGGGCTCAAAACAGAGGTGGAGGAAGGGAATGATAAATCTAAATAATGGTCTCATATTAACAATTCTCTCTCAAAGGCTCAAACACCCCTGTGTCTATTTCTATTCCTTTGGTGGTTTTTCGCTGTCCACACTCTATGAGTGCAATAGAAAGGGAAGCAGATGAGAGCACTCTTTAAAATGTGCTGCTATTTTACATGCCACCTTTGTCTACCCTTAGGCTTTATATATACTTAGGATGCCCCTCACAACACTACAGTTCCCAGATTGGTTTAACAACCAATCCTTCTTCCTGGGGAACTCTGGGAATTGTAGAGCTCTATGAGAGTAATTGGGATCTCCTTACAACTCTCAGCCCCTTAGGGGAAAACTACAGTTTTCAGGATTCTTTGGGGGGAGCCCAAGGTGGTGTAATAGTGTTTTAAATATATGGTTCATAAGAGCGATGATCCCCCCCCCAAAAAAAATTTTTGTTATTGGGGATTATTGCTGACCTATGAGAGTTTAAAGGGTGTAAATATTAGAACCAGTTTAGAGAAGATCTGGGAAGGCTTTTGACATCTCAGTCCCTTACATTATTATGGCTGCCTTTTCCTCCTCCTTTGGGACAAGCTGAGGGAGATCATTTAAGTATGATCCTCAAGGATCCTTAGAAAGCTGTCTTATTTTGCTTTTTGCTTATTACAACTACCACTATTGCATTTTTGCATGTGTTCCATGCTTTCATACCATATTTTCTTATCCTATAAATATTGTTTGACAATTTACTATATAGTCATTTCTCTCACGTAACTTTATTCATGGACAGAATAACACCTGACAGGACCTCCAAAAAATATAGACGTACATTCTTTATGGATGATCTCATGCGTTCTAATTAACATAACCCTAACCCTAACTGGACAGTCAGCTGGGCGCTCTTACTCCTGGCTCAATTTGGGTCGTGGGGGGGTGTCAGCGGTTCCCCCTGTTGATGCGCTGGGCATCCCTGGTTGTCCCTTAGCAGCCCGGAGCCAGACTGGTTGGTTGGCTTTAGGAGCTGTTCGTTGCTGTGGCACCCACCATTTTGCCTCACCAGAAGTCCCCATATGATGTGTCTTGTGTCATTGAACCAATTACGCAACATTCATTCCCTACTGATAAATCTACAACAGTTAAAATATAAATCCAGGGACATTAAATGAAATCTGGGGACATTTCAGGGACAGATTTTGTAGGGGGACAGATTTGTAAATCTGGGGACTGTCCCTGGGAAATGGCGCCATCTGGTAACCATAGGCTATGCCCATGACTATATATACTGTAAAGGAGCATCAACCATGGCTAGACAGCATCCATTCAGGCAACACACAGATTAGACTATGTTGAATACCTACTCAAAGGTGATTGTTGGCACAAATCACCATAGGAACAGACCATAAATGCTTCTGCAGCTACGCTAATGTTTGCTATATAGCGCTGCTCACGAAAGCACGGATCATCAAAACAAAACATTTTACACCTTAGGGCCTTAGTGCAGCTGCCGTAGCACCGTCCTCGCAGAGCAGGTCACTTGGTTTGCTTCATCTTTTCTTTCATTTTGACAGCTCTTAGCAAAGCTGCATGGAAAACAAGCAGAGCATCTTGGGAAAAAAACCAACAGCACTAAGATAGCAAACGGTAAGAGTGACAGCAGAATGCGGTCCAAAACGATACTACAGAGCAATGGTATGGCTCCTGGCTCATCCATGCATCATTCTGTCAGCACACTGTATAACAGCAAAGAAAAGAAAATTAAAATGATGGGGGGAGAAAGAGAATCGTCTGTGTAACACCAACAAGAAGCCTGAAATCAAGATAGAGCTACCACTATCATCTTCACTCACCCATCGTGTCAAAGTTCTGACACCCCTTGAGTGAACAGCTGATCACTCCCCAGGAGAGAGAAGCACATATTAACTCCTCCAAAAGAGGTAGTTCTTAAGTAGAATTGTAACATTTATCCAGCATCCCATCTGCCCTCCAGCTTATCAGCTTCTGCTTAGGGAGAGATTCTAATTTTAGAGGCCTACTGCCCATGAGTGGACAGTTTAAAACAACACCTATCAGGGTCTTGCAGAAAATTTTGCAATGCCTAATGAGCTGTACCAAAACAGATTAAAATATGACTAGACTCTTTCCTGGACTCTCCAGAGTATGCCTCATACATTAGCTTTGTCATAGCTTCTTCATCCGATATAGCACTGAAACACCACAGATTTTATATACATATATCTGTGTCTGGATGCACGCCACGCAAAGGAAGAAAATACAAGTCTCCTGTGCTCCAAATGCTTCCGTTCTCTGCTTGGGTGTCATATTTTAAATCCCAAATGCAATCAAACCAGGGAAGGAGATGCTGTAAGGTTGTGCGAGGAGACACTGTTCAAAATGCTATTTCAGCTATCCAACTGCTGTTACTTCCATGAATATGAATCAGCTGCAAAATAGGCCACTGATCCTTTGTAGCTTTATGAAGATCTGATTGTACGCTAAAACTTTTGACAATAATCAACTCCCCTATTCTCTGCTAGTTTCAAGTGCAAGATAATGCAATAGGAAGCACACACACACACAACTCAGATGTTGCATCGCTTGCTGCCGCTGCTGCACTGTCATACATTAAGGCAGCAATGATCTAAAGCAGGGATGCAAAATCTGCAGCCCTCCATGTTGTGAACACAGTCATGCAAGGTTGGAACTACAGTCCCCATCATCCCTGACCATTGGCCATGTTGGCAGGTGTTGATGGGGGTTTGAGTCCAACAACACCTGGGAGGGTCACAGGTTCCCGATCTCTGCAAGAAACACTTACTTGGGAATAAGTCCCATTGAACACAGCATGACTTACTTCCAAGTAAATTTGCACAGGATTGTGCTGCGCAAGCACAGTACAGTAATTTTCTCTTGAACCTTCCTTGAGCCTTGCAATCTTGCTATGGGCAAAAACTGATGTCAACACTAAAATAAAACGTTGTCTTCCCCAGTAACTTGGCATCTCATGGAAAGTGAAAGGCTGCCCCAAGTAGAACAGAAACACCCAAGAGAGCACAAAGCACTAGTAAAAGGAGCAATTTAAATATAATATGCTATAATAAGTGCAAGTAACTGAGGTGAGTTTTGATGGGAACGATCCAGAAAAAAATTCATTAAAATGTGCTGAGCCAACAAGAACCCATACAAGCATGCATGAATTTTGACAAGGGGGGGTGAAATAACTATTCCCAGTGCATGGTAAGAAAGGCTTAATGATTCATCGTTCAGGGGAGGGGGCAGAATAGTAATATTGGTAAGGCATATAAACAGCTTTCCTTTTCTGGAGAACTGCTTCACAGCTGCTGAAGTAACGCATTCCAGTAACCAGTCTTGACTTCTTTACCAAACTCCCCCCACATAACATTCCTAATCTGAGGCAGGATCTAGAATGTTTTCTTCTGTGATTTGGACTCCTTTACCTGCCCAGCTACTGTCTTAACCTTATGAACTTGAGGATAGTTTGCAGACTGTCATTTAAGCTGGCCTATCTGAACCATCTTTAAGTCTGTATGGAATTACTGGCTGCATGGCAAGAACACACAAATAAAATGCATTTGTACATAATATCGGTTGGCAATTTGCCTGCCTCCATCATCTAGGCTGACCAGTTGATCAGAACCAAGACTTGGAGAGATTCGGGTTATCCCATGTTTTCCATGCTGCTTTATTTGTAGCTACAACGGAAAGATGCTGCAATGGTTGCGCATTTCAAGTAACTAAGCCTGATCTCACAGGTCAGGCTCAAGAAAAATCTAGATGCAGTGTGCTTTTCTCCCTGCATTTACATCCCCTCTCTTTCTAAAACGACCATTCATTCATTCCTTTCATGCAAGTCAGTCTCCTTTCAAAATAAAACCCTTCAGGAAACACCACACTAGGTGATAATTCCTACATGCGACTCCTGATCACGTACAATGTATTCTATTTATTGCTGTAAAAAGCACATCCGGGATGGGTAGGACACAAGAGTCCTGAAACAGCTCTTCTTTGTGCTTATCCAATTAATATTTCCCTTTGGGTCTCCTGTCCCCTTGCCAACAGGATGGTAGATTGACAGGTGCCACAAAACAAGACCAGGGTTGGAGGAAATGTTCAGATCACAAAGCTGCTGTTTAGTTGCCCTCCTCCCACCTCCCTGTCCCTGTTCTTTCTTTTTTAAATAGCTCTGGCAGCAGTTCAGAACATCGGATCAACATGTTTTGTTCACGGATAGCCAAACACACACCTATCCTTGGTTGCCTGCTGCAGGGATAGACTCTCCATAGGTCAAGGCTAAACAGAAGAGTAGAGATACTGCAAAACACCCAGAAAAAATACCACACCATAACACTTTCTCACATCATCTGGAATACAGTATTTAAAAGGGTGAGGGTAGCAAGAAACAGCAAAGAATCTCACAAACACCTTGATGGTTAACAAACTGATTAGGTACTTTGCTTGCAGAAGCCACGGGCCATTTCATCCACACAGCATCAAACCCATCACCCTGCAAAACACTTCATGCTGCTCCCATTTCCTACACCTTCAATTTCAGCATTTCTCTCCCTCTAAGCTACCAATCCTGCCCTTCCTTCTCCAAAAGACACAGAACCAATCCTTTGCAACCAGGAAAAAGACTTGTGCATGGCAGATCATATTCATGTTTACTCACACAGGCAAGTCTCACTTTGTATAATGGAGTGAATAGGGTTATAATATTTTTTTATCATTGGTTTTCTTAAAGGTGGAGAAGCTGCAGTCCTGCCTAGAGACTGCTAGAACACAACTCCTCTCATCCCTGGCCATTGGCTATGCTGGCCAGGACTGATGGGAGTTGGAGTCCAGCCACATCTGGAAAGCCACAGCTGTGCCACACCTGCCTTAAAGGCAGCAACTTCGGGAGCCTTGGAAGTCTCCAGTTACGGGCACAAATTAATCCACCTGTTGCCCTGCCTCTTTCCACAGGCAATATATCAATATCTAAAGGTGTTCCTCTTTCATCCACACAGGAATATTTCATGTTCCTCGATCCTTTTCTCCACTTTAAGAAACCACCCTCCCCTCATCCACTTCCATTCTAGCACACTAGAAACCCACCAGGATTATAGGTTTCCAAGGATCTGGCTTGCAGGCCTTTCCAATATGCCTGTGTGTGTACACACACACTCACAACCACACAGCCGCACAGAGAGAGCCTCGGATTTCTTTAGGCAGCTGGCTCGTCTGCGCCCGACAGCGCAGCGCAGCACTGATTTATCCTTTCACTTCGTTTCAGGGCTTCCAAACCAGCGACCAACTCCTCCAGCCAGCGCTTCAAGCGAGGCCAGAGGATGCTCGCCTCTCCAAGGCGCCCAAAACACCTCCTGCAGCTTTCATTCGCTCCCCGCTTGCTTTTTTCCTTGGCAAACAGCGCCAACCTTTGGCCGAAAGGAAAGTTTTCAGCCAGGCCGCGCAGCAAAGAAACCACACGCACGCACACACAACCTCGGCGGGCAAACAACGTCCGCTTTGTGCCACAGGCCCTGCCAGGCAGCTGCCTGCTCCCTTCCCCCCTCCTACCCCCGGGTGGGGGTCGAAGCCCCTCCCAGAGACAGAGAGAGAAAGGGGGCCGGCGCGTGGGAACCGCAGGCTTGGCTAGGCAAAGCGCTCTCCATGAATCCCGCGCGCAAAAGGAGAGATCGGCGAGAAAGGCAAAAGCTCTCCGGGCATAGCAACAGCTAAAAGCAAGGCGGGGCAAGAGATCGACAACTGCCCAGATCTCCTCCTGCTGCCCCCGCCGTCTATAGCGCCTCTAGGGAGAGAGCAACCCAGCCTGAGTGGATCTCTCGCGCCCTCTCGAAGTTCCAGGGGCGCATTGGAGGCCAACGCGTCGCGAGCCGCTCTTCTCTCCTTCGCGGTCGCCCTTACCTTCCTGGACGGCGTGGAAGGGGTTGTTGGCTTCTATGAGTTTGATCGTGTACGTGATTTTCTCGCTCTGCAAGATGTCATCGTTGAGGCTCAAGTCCGCAACCGCCTGCTTGAAGATCTCGTCGTCCTTGGCCGAGTTGCCTTCAAATATGGCACCTGTTGGGGGTGGAGGACAAATAAACCATCATCCCCATTACCAGCA
This sequence comes from Podarcis gaigeae, assembly GCF_964106915.1. NCBI lineage: Eukaryota > Metazoa > Chordata > Lepidosauria > Squamata > Lacertidae > Podarcis > Podarcis gaigeae. The sequence goes on along the minus strand of NC_139681.1, from coordinate 25,245,771 downwards.
TATGGGAAGGAAAGGCCGTGCCAGTGGCGTGAAGGTGAACCCAGAAAGGCTTTCTACTCCGAAGGATACTTTATCCACGCTGGTCCCTCAACTTTCCATGCACATATACTTCCCAACCTCCTAAACCGCGGGGGGGTTTAAGCCTACTCAAAAGGGGTCGTGCCCACTGACTGCTTCTTGACGCAGCCACACACCCCGAACTGGCCTTTTTTTCTCCTGCAACAAGTGCGCAAGCCTGTCCCAGATTCACACAGCTAGAGATGCGGGCTGGGGAAGGGTCAGGAGCATCAGTTTTGCGCGCAGAAGGTGCGGGGTTCAATCCCCGGCCTCTCCAGGCAGAGCTGCGGGAGTCGGCTGCCTGAAGACCTGGAGAGTTGCTGCCTGTCCGTGTGGACAACACTGGCTTAGATGGACCACTGGCCTGCAACGATAAAAAGCAGGTTTTTGTGTTCACCCTGAACTAGCATGCATTGAAAGGGGAGGAAGCCGCTCGCTCGTAGCCCTGCTGTTACAACAGGAGAGCTAAAGAGGAACTCGCGCGACTGAGCTCTGGAAGTTTGCTCAGCTGAGCTCCACTCAATAAAAATGACAAGGCCGGACCATCCTAGCTGCTGTCCTGGACTTGCCTTGAAGGAGGGATGTGTGGGGCAGAGGACATGCCCGAGGCCTTCCTGGAAGCGTTTCTGCGGGCCAGGCCACGGCTTCGCAGGAGAGCTTCCCGCTCCCTTGTGCCTTATATTCATTCACCAAGGGCAAGTCCTCTGTGACACCACGGGCAGCTAAAGAGTCCTTATTCCCAAGGCAGAGAGGAGCGCCTGCGATGGGAACCTTCTCCTCTTCCCTTGCTCAGGGGTTGTGGGGATCAATGAGATTTTTCCCGGTTATGAAGCCCTGTGGCAGAGGGCAACCACATTTCTTGTTCGTTTGCTTGCAAATATATTATGTTCTGCTTTTTCGAGAGCCAAGGCTGCGTGGCTGCGGTGCCCAGGGGACTGCCCAACCGGGCACTGACCAGACGCAGACCTGCTCAGCTTCAGCCAGTGGGCGAGCTCGGGAGCCTGCAAACTGTACAGTCCAATTTATAAGCAGCGTGAGCTTGGGGTTCCACTCGGCTCTTGGGATTTTAGCCTGTGTTGATTTATATAGATGTAGACACGCGGGGTGGGGAGAGGCGGAGGAGAGGCTACCTAAAAGTTTTATCCGCAAAAAGGTAGGACAATACAACACCTACGCGTCAGCCTCCGGAATGGGTGCCCCCCCCTTCTGTTCTTAGGGCTGCCCGTCACTTCCCTCCTGCGCATCGCCCCATATTAACAGAGATCTGAGCTTTGTGTTCAGTAACCTGAAAGCTTTTAATTTCAGAGCCTTGGTTATGCAGCTAGCAGGAAAACATCTGGCGATAAGCCTTACATAATATACCCCTGCTTTGAGCGTGAAGAGAGAGGAGAGAGGTAAATATATAGTGGTGGGTTGTTGTTTTTTTACTCTGTTATGTATTTTGTTTTTTTGAAAAAAAATAGCCTAAGCATATTATTCTGCTCATCCTCACACGCCACCCACCTCCACGTTCCGCCTCTCTAACTTATTATTCACGTCTCTCCTGCGCCTTTAAATGCCAACCAGATGCTCACACCGTGCGCAAAATTCCAAAGAGAAGTTCAGCTTCGCTTTTCAACCTGGAGAAGCCATCATCCTTGCTCGCAGCCTCCTCTTCCCGCCCGCCACTTGAGCGGGAGGCAGGTGGCTGAGAGACTAAGGGGGCAGGGATAAGTTCTGACTAGAACAGAATCCTTCATCCACAGGTACAGGGAGATTTGGGGGGATACTTTATCTGCAGGTGCCTAGCTTTGCGCGCCCCTCTGAAATCCGACGTCAAGAGTCGCTCATCCTGAGCCGGTTCCTTCACGCAGCTGAAGTTAAAGTTTAGCCGCTCTCTCTTCGGGGTTGGGGTGATGGGGGAGAACTCTAAAGTCTTTCCAAACCTAGCTGTAGCACAGCAGACTCCCTCCTCCCCTCCCCAATCGATCTTTTTTAAGGGATCCGCAATGCTGTTTGGCCTGCTCTCGCCAGCCTCCTGCTTAAGGCATCGGGAGAGGAGCACGCGGGGTAGTAGAGAAGGACGAGTTTGCCATCAGCCACCACCGAGCGGACCCGAAAGCATTTCCCAGCCCTCTTTCTTTCTCCCTCCAGCCTGACCACATGCCTTTCCCTCTCCCACCCTCTCTTCTCCTTTCTCTCTCCTCTCCCCGCCTTCGGGGAGGAGACCTTTCCTCTGGTTTGATTTTTTTTTTATAAAAAAAAAAGATCTCTACGAAGTTTTAAAAAAGATGTCATCATCTGTTGGAGCCTCTTGCTTGGGTTTTTCTCCAGCCTTTTCCATCGCATTGCCTCTCACTAGGGAGCTTTCCCGTGCCTCCCTTCACCAGGACCCCTGGGAATCAAAAGCTCCCCAGCTCCCTTCTCTCTCTCTCATACACACACTCATTTCCTTCTTCCTGCTGATCCCTGCAGAGTCTGGCCATTGCTTTTATTTAATTTCAAGGAAGAAAGTCTGCCAGTGGCAAGTCCCCCCCTTTGGCACGAGCCACCGTTCTCCTTCAAAGTTCCTTTTAGGGAACCCCGAATCTCCCCTCTCCCTTTCCGGCTTCCTCTTCTCCCGATCCAACCTTTGAGACCCCCCACCGCACCCCACCCCCAACCACGGTGCTCAGTAATCCACCAATGAAATCTCATCCAGTCCAATGACAGACAGACAGAGCACCCACACTACGTTCTTTTGGCACCTGCAATCTCTCCCCCACCCCCCGGCAAAAACACACCAGCTAACTTGAAAGTGGCAGTTGTGTGCCTCCCACAGTCCGGGCTTGGGAGAACCACACCTGCCCGGGCAGAAGGAAAGTCCCTCTCCAAAGTTTTCCCTATGGGGAGCTTTTCAGGTGGGGGTTGGTGGTGTGTGTGACCACCTCCTCATCTTCCTCTTCCTCCTCCTCCTCGGAAGTGGAGAGTAATATAGGCGCAAACAGGTCCAAAGCCACAGAACGGGTTTGCTTAGGAAAGCAACTGCAAGCGCAAACCTTCCTCAGTACCGCCTCCGGAGATTTAGAGAGAGAATTCAGCTTTCACCATGGACAGTCTTATTTCGCCCCTAACTTCGCAGTGAGGTGCATTCAGAGGGCTTTTATTTGCGGTGGCGTGGAAGAGAAGAGGAAGGGAGAGCGAGCAAGCGAGAGCTCTCGCCATCCTCTCTCTTCCCGTCGCTAGAGTTCAACTCGCTTTCTCCATCTTCCCTCCTGGATCAGAATTATTATTGCGCCTTTCACCCGATCCTCCTTTCACTCTTATGGTAATTGCTTATGTGCCACTCTTACCCTGCAGCCTGTATATATATCTACACACACATATACACACGACGCGCGGACAGGGACACACACACACACCAGCTATATCCCTTACCAATGTGGATGATGGAGTCCGCTCGCACCGTAACGCATTGAAATATCCAAGGAAAAAACCAAAGCATCAGTACTTCCATTTCAGACCCCTCGTACAGCACATCAGCCCGGATTGGGGGCGAAAAGCCACCGAGATGGGGAGAAGGAAGGAGGTGGAGAGCAAGGAAAGAGAGAGGAAAGATGCCCAGATTTTTGGGGGGGAGGGAATAAAAAAAATCCCAACCTCCCCAAAACCTAAGTAATTTCCAAGCTTGAGGTTTGAAAGTCGGTAAGCGCAAGGCGGGAAAAAAACCCAAAGGGGAAAAAAAGCACAACCCCCCAAAAGCCACCAGCAACGATGGAGCCACAGCAAAAAAGAAAGAAGAAGGAACGAGGTTGAGGTTTTTAAAAATGTATGTCGAGAGATAGATCCCAGCTTGGTAGGAGGCGACAAGCGACAGCAGCAGTAGAGCAAGCAGCCAGCCTTAGACTTCAGCAATAGCTCTTGAGCACTCCGTGGGTGAGTGTGGGTGCGCGTGCGTGTGTGTGTGTGTGTGTGAGAGAGAGAGAGAGAGTGTGTGTCTCCGTGTGCGTGCGTGTGTGTGTGTGCGCGCGCGCGCGTCTCCGGGCCCCAGCAAACAGCAAACTGCGGAGGCACCCCCCCCTCTAACTCGATCCTCCCCCCCCCCGCATCAAACCGAGGACCCACGTGATTGCAGAGCCTCACTACTGAATATAGTCTGGGCGAAAAGGCAACAGAGAAGAGATGGAGAAGCAGCTCCTATGGGGGAGGGGGGGCGGCGAAGTGTGTGTGCGCGCGCGCGCGCGCGTGTGTGTGTGCAGCAGGAGCAGCAACCACGCACGCAGCAGCAGGAGGAAGCAACCGAGAAAGGAGAGTTGAGTTTGGATCAAGGATTTGCAAATGCTTCTCTCTCTCTCTCTCTCTCTCTCTCTCTCTCTCTCTCTCTCTTAAGGGGATATGGGGAAAAGATATGTGGAAATCTGCTTTCTCAGAACGGGGAGGGAAGCCCATCTCCACAGGAAGGCGCAGAGTGGTGCCAGTTTTGCGCACGGGGAGGGGGATATTTTTTTGAACATGTTGAAGAGGAGAAGCCTGAGCGCAACTCGCGAGAAATAGCCAGGAAGCGTGGCCCCGGGGTCGCAGGTGGAAGAAGTGGGGAGGGGAGGGGAGGATGGAAGGCTTCCCAGCATCCTGAGACGACAAGCAGCGACCCTCCGGGAGAGCGGCTCGTGCGCAGGCGAGCAGCTCAGGTTCCTTGCGCTGGACCTCGGGCTTGTTTGCAAGAACTCCGAGGAATGAATGGACACCGAAGAGGGACCCGGAGGGATCGCAGATACATCTTAACTCTCTTCCCATGGAGGGTTGGAAGGGGGAAAGAGGGAGGAGGGGCAAGCGAAAGGGGGCGCTGCCATCTAGGATTATGGAACCGAGGTACCTTTCTCAGAAGATGATGACCCGGGAGATCCTGTTCACTCCCACCCACCTTTCGCGAGGGTGAAAGGGATGCCGAAAAGTTTAAAAAGGAAGCAAAGGAGTAGGAAAGCCTTCTGTCGAAGTTATCCATCCATTCAACATCTGGGCTCTTTGCTTAATATGAGGACCAGATGTTGTGTCTTCATCACTCACATGATAGTAGTGCTAATGATTATCACAAACTCTGTGTATTTGAATTCATATTATTCTGGGCTCCCTATATGGCAGTTTCATTCAGGTCAGTACCTTGCCACTTGGTTGCAGCCCTTGCTTAGATAGATGATAGATATAGATAGATAGATGATAGATAGATAGATAGATAGATAGATAGATAGATAGATGATAGATAGATAGATAGACAGATAGATAGATAGATAGAGAGATAGTTTCTGTATATATCAAGAGGTCAAGACACAAAGACTTTAGCAACTAATCCACACCTATGACCCACCTAAGTGGTACTCAGGATATCACTCAAGAAATCACTCAAGGTATCTCTCAAGTAATTAAGGAACAAAAGAAGAAAAGGCACACTAGCCTGGGAACTTCCTCTCTGCCCAGAACATTGGAGGCTAGACACCACACCCCCTCTACAGTATTTATAGGAACTCAAACATTGAGATCCCGCTCTGTTCCAGTAACAAGAAGCCGAAAGCACCAGCCTGAAGATGACGAGTGAGACCTCGTCGAAACGTCGCCTAGACACCCCAACTTTTACACGGGAAGACACCCGAGGACACCAAAACCTGCATTCCTGTACCCGTGAAAATCTACGAAAGCATATATATATATATATATATATATATATATATATATATATTGTGTGTGTGTGTACACACATACATACATACATACATACTGTAAAATTAAATTCAGAATCCAGTTCAAACTCTTCTGCTATACCCCCCCATTTTGCTTTTAATGGAAAAGAAATATTTAACTCCCGTGCTGGGAGAAAGTGGTGCATGAAAGGTTGCTTGTGTGCTGTTGTTGTTGTAGGGTAGTGTTTTTTTAAAAAAAATGTATAATGAAAATAAAAGCCTTCAATGAAATCTCGTGCCTAAATTGGACATGCTTAGGCTCAGAAGACTGATTCATCCCTTTAAAACAAACGCATCTGTGATTGCAGGCACCCAAACGTGAGAAGCCTTTCAATACGCCACAAGGATCCAAGAGAAAACAAATTCATTCAGGAGCTGGAGAGACAAAATTAAAACCACTGCCAGGAAAAATGAGTGAAGAAGCAGGATGCCAAGTACGGTACTTAAGTGGCTCCGAGCCTGAAGCCTCAGGTTAGCCTGAGCAACGGAGAGCTGCAGTGTCAGCCTTTGGGTACCCGGAGACAAGACTAGCAGTCAATTTCGAATGTGCAAAGATTGGTGATGGAGCACTGAAGCTTGTAGCTTGCTGGCATCACAAATGTGACAGGCAGGCCTCTAGCCAGGTGGGGCATTGTACATTGAAGCAAAATAGCAAGAGATCCCAAACAGAAGTCGTTTAATATATTTGGGGCGGCTTCATTCATTCAACCATTCCTTTTATATATGAAGTGGACTTTGGTGCAACGTTCCAAAATTTGTACCTGCCACTCTTCCCAGAGCCTTTCCCCTCGCTGTTCTTAAGGCGAATGTCTAATAACACGATGTGGAAAATACATACAGTGGTACCTCGGGTTAAGTACTTAATTCGTTCCGGAGGTCCATACTTAACCTGAAACTGTTCTTAACCTGAAGCACCACTTTAGCTAATGGGGCCTCCTGCTGCCGCCGCACCGCCGGAGCACGATTTCTGTTCTCATCCTGAAGCAAAGTTCTTAACCTCAAGCACTATTTCTGGGTTAGCGGCGTATGTAACCTGAAGCGTATGTAACCCGAGGTACCACTGTATAGTATACAGCAGGCATGTCCAAAGTCCGTTTCGGGAGCCGTTTCAGGTAAAATCCTAAAAATCTCAATAATGTAAATCCTAAGAAAGCTCAACAACTTCAACCCTTAAAAAAGCTCAGCAACTTTAGTCGGCCCTCACAGCCCTTCACTTCCTCAAATGTGGCCCTCTTTGAAAAAAGTTTGGACACCACTGGTATACAGATATTTAAAGATCCTGGACAGGCAGCCACTCCCAGTCAAGTGCATATTTCATTGTAAAGCCAGGTTTGCTGCCACGTAAGATATGGGACTATTACCCAAGAGCATGTTTACTTCTTACTGAACAATTGGATGTAAAACTGCCTCCTCATTGCCTCCTACAGCTTTGTGCCTCAAAGGGGCTAGAACCTTAGGGCACAATTCAGTCAAAGTTAAGTGTTTTGAACTCACTTGTTTCGCAAAGGGAGAGAGCAAATTCAGCTATTGAAATAAATGGGGCTTAACTGCTATACTCATACCCTTCCTCCCCCTCTTAAAAAAAATTAAGATTTAAAAGGGGGGGCACGGAAACTCTGAGAAGGTCAAACCCTCCCTGCTGTTCTCCCCTCCCCAGTGGTTGCAAGCCCTTCAGCAGCACTGCCCGCACCTCTCAGAGAAAGTGACCACTGTCTACTTAAACAGAAGCATTTCTGGCCTTCCACACTGGCCAACTGACCGCTGATTGGTCTTTGTGCCCTCAACATGCATACTTACGATTCAGGCACATTTCATTGTCACTGTGATTATATGTCAGAGTGACAATGAAATGCGTCTATTAAATAAGTGTGCACGAATATATAAAACTAGGCTGAAACTGAATGCTGAAGCCCAAAACATCAGTCCTGTGGCTTGCTCTTTCCCTTCTCCTCCCATCGTACCTGGGATGATGTCCCCTAGCCTGGTGCCTTTTAGAAGATTTGGACTACAGCTCCCATTGGACTTGACCCTTGACCGTGTTGGCTGGGCTGATGGGAGATGGGGTCCAACAACATTTGGAGGGTACCAGTAGGAGGAAGGCTGGCATAGGCATACTTAGTATGTGGCATCACGCCATCATGTTATGCTTTTCCCCATCTTTGCAGCTAGCATCCAATCAGGATAGCTTGCAGAACAATGATGTCACATCACACACTGAACATCTTTAGATGTTACACAGAATGGGATAGGAGCTGCTAGCCTAGCCAAAATGATTTCTACTCCCCCTCCCAATCAAATATTCTCTTTCAAAACAAAACTGGATGGAAAACTCCCATCATCCCTAGCTAGCAAGACCAGTGTTCAGGGATGATGGGAACTGTAGTCCAAAAACAGCTAGAGACCCACGTTTGAGATACTCTGCTCTAAGCATATTTCATAGGGAGCCTTATCCTCACCACTAAATAATAGCAGATTTCCCCAACACACCTAGATTCCTTTTCCAGAACTCCCATTATCTCTGGTCACTGGACATGCCTGCTAGGGCTGCTGGCATTTGTATTTCAGCAACACCTGGAGCACCACAAGTTCCCCACCCCTGCCTTACAAAAAACAGAAGTGCATAAAAGGTTTTCTAAGTTTTGTGTGTGTGTGTGTGTGTGTGTGTGAGAGAGAGAGAGAGAGAGAGAGAGAGAGAGAGAGAGAGAGAGAGCTCCATAGATGGAGGTTGATTAGAGGTAAGGAGAATTATGTCGATTTAGATGTGGAAAAGGAGAGAACATAAGGAATGAACATAATAAAAGTATCAAATTTATGCCAATAGCTTTTATAGCTACAGAGATAGTTCTTGAAGACATGTGTGTGTGTGTGTGCTAGTTTTAAAAATAGTTTAAAATCACTTTCTAACCATCCTTACTTACAGGCTTTGATTTTACACATGCAATTTCCTACGAATCAATGCCAGCCCATTAAATAGATGCCATGCTCAGTATTTCATGTAATAAAAACACTTAATCCACGTAATTGGGCCCTAGAACAAAGATCAATACAAACTTTCCTTATTCTGACAAATGGAGCAACTAAAAATTAATCCTAATTTACATTTGCATCAAATCAGTATGCAACCACAGAGGACCAAGGAGCCAAGCATGATCTCTGTATACTGTGGGGAAAGCCCTATATTATTTAGGATGGTACTTTGGCTTTTTAAGCACATATACAAGATTAGGTGCTTTGTACCACATCCTACTTTCTCTGGGAGATGCTAGAACATCTGTTCAACCCCTGGCATCTCCTAGTATGGCTAGGAGAGTCTCCTCCCTGGGAAGCAACCATCAGCCAGTGTAGAGAACACTGTGCTAGTTGGACAAACGGTCTGAGATTCATCTTAAAGCAAATTCCTGTGGGGGAACTGCTTAGCTGCTCTCTGCTGTACTCCCAACACTACCATCATGGATGGTCAGAGGGTGATATTGCAGCTACAAGCTCAGTGAAGGGGTCAGGTGCCAGAACGAACCAAGGCTGCATCTAGACACATCCAAAAAATGTTTCAGGAAAACGCGTTGTAAACCTTATAATGGGAAATCTCCTTGCCGAAAGACATAACTCAACAGCGCCATCTGGTGTCACAATGCTATAACGCATTTAAAATGTGTGTGTTTTTGGTTGGTTGTTTGTTTGTTTTTTACTAATGTAGCTGAGTCTCAAATAGGATTCTACCTGGTCCTATGAAGGGCTGTCTATGGCATGGCTCCTCAGGGAGGCACGTGTTTCCTTGGTCCTGGCTTACTTCCACCTAGCCCCAACAAGGTCCAGATAGCACTGAATACAGCTGTCCTCTATTCATAATAAATAAAGACACTCACATGGTCCCATGGCTATGAACATATTCTCCAAGCTAAACTAATCCACGTGTCTTTTGCATAGTAAGAACAGACAACTGCCCACAGCATCCAATCATCACCGGGTAGGAGAGAAGGCACTCTCATGTGTTATTTACAGATAGGTAGCCGTGTTGGTCTGCCATAGTCAAAACAAAAAAAAAATCCTTCCAGTAGCACCTTAAAACTAAGTTAGTTCTTGGTATGAGCTTTCCTGTGCATGCACACTTCTTCAGATACACTGAAACAGAAGTTACCAGACCCTTCTATATAGTGGGAAGGTGGGGAGGGGTATTACTCAGAAGGGTGGTGGGAATGGGTGATTGGCAGATAGCTGTGATGAGCCTGTTGACGACTCTAAACAACTGCAATAGGTCTTACAGGAAAAAGCAAGGGGTGAGAAGGTGAAAAATGGCTTTGTCATGTATAATGAGATAAGAATCCAATGTCTTTGTTCAGACCAGGTCTCTCCATGGTTTTAACTTTGGTGATAAGTTGCAATTCAGCAGCTTCTCTTTCCAGTCTATTTCTGAAATTCCTTTGTAGTAAAACAGCTACTTTGATATCTTGTATAGAATGTCTTGGGAGATTGAAGTGTTCTCCTACTGGTTTCTCTTGTCTTGTGATTCCTGATGTCAGATTTATGTCCGTTTATTCTTTGGCGTAAGGTCTGGCCTGTTTGTCCAATATAGAGAGCTGAAGGACACTGTTGGCATTTGATGGCATACACAATGTTAGACGATGAGCAATTAAATAGTCCCGAGATGGTATGTGTGATGTTGTTGGGGCCAGTAATGGTGTTGTCTGGGTGTATGTGGCAGCAAAGTTGGCATCTGGGTTTATTGCAGGCTCTGGTGCCTGCAATAAATTGATTGTGTGAGAGTCAACAGGCTCATCACAGCTATCTGCCAATCACCCATTCCCACCACCCTTCTGAGTAATGCCCCTCCCCACCTTCCCACTATATAGAATGGTCTGGTAACTTCTGTTTCAGTGTATCTGAAGAAGTGTGCATGCACACGAAAGCTCATACCAAGAACTAACTTAGTTGGTCTTTAAGGTGCTACTGGAAGGAATTTTTTTTCATGTGTTATTATCACATGAGGGAGCCATTTGAATGAGCATATACAGTAAATGGTATGCCTTATAAACTGAAACCATGGAATGGCAACATTCATGCATGAGCCTCCCTCTCTTTGTTTTTGCAGTTTTGACCTTTGAGTACCAGGCACCATTTTATCATCGTTCCCCTTCCTGCAAAACTGCTGCAGAAATGCGAGCGCTTGCCTCTCATGAGATACCGGTGCCCGGATTTCCATTTTCAGAATAAACGTGAAATGAGAAGTTCCACCTGTAGCGAATGGGCTTTGCTACTGTACAAGAAGGGTCGTCTGCAAAATTCACAGCCATTACAATTCCTGAATATCCTGAAAGAGTGAGCCGAAGCGCTTTAACCCGTGAAGATGTGAAAGTCAGTCAGTGATGTCACTTACCACCTGAGCCAGTTCAGATAGATATATAGATATATATATATATATATATATATATATATATATATATAAAATAACCTAGCAGCAGTTCAAGACAATTTTACAACTGTAAAGGTGCTGCTCTGTTGCACCAATTCTTAAACATTTGACAGATTTACACTACAACCTTATACAGTGGTACCTCAGGTTACATACGCTTCAGGTTACATACGCTTCAGGTTACACACTCCACTAACCCAGAAATAGTGCTTCAGGTTAAGAACTTTGCTTCAGGATAAGAACAGAAATCGTGCTCTGGCGGCGCTGCAGCAGCAGGAGGCCCCATTAGCTAAAGTGGTGCTTCAGGTTAAGAACAGTTTCAGGTTAAGAACGGACCTCTGGAACGAATTAAGTACTTAACCCGAGGTACCACTGTATTTATTTTCAGGTCAGGACACCCCACCCTACCCCTGCTATGCAGGACATTATATTTGACGAGAGGGTGGGAATTACGTTAAGCATCTGTGGCCCTCTCCTCTAGAATTACAGCTCCCAGAATTTCATGGGAAGAAAAGAATGCTGTTAATCCACTTAAACACAATTAACTAGGAATAACCTTAGTGATCTCAAGGGGATTTATTTCCAGTAGACATGCATAAGCATTTTGCCATAAATCTGTGGTGCAGATGGGCACCTCATTTCCAAACTGGGCACAACACTTTGCACATTGAGCAGCAAGATCCAAGTGTTCCAATGACAAGCAATAATGGAGGCTGCTAAGAGTCCAAGGAGTCTCCCCCTCCTGCTGCAACCAGCTCCCCCCGCCCTGGTCTCCTAGAACACAGAGAGAAATTAAGAGGGACAAACAAAGAGAGACAAGAGAAGACAACAGAGTCTGGGGGAGGAGCCTTAGAGAGCGGTGGGAAGGCGGGGGCCTTCAGTCTTCATGACTGCCTCATTGGGGCAAGACCTACTGGGAAGGTGCAATAAAGAGTTAAATTGACTGACACTGGGGCTGGATATATAAAGACTGCAAAAATGCTATTTTAAAAAGTTATATACCTCTCAATACAATTTTACATTGGCGTTTTACATTGTTCTACACCGCCCTCTGGTGTCACATGTTTATAATGCATTTACAATGTTGCGGGTGGAGTTGTAGTGTAAACCACTGAGCCTCTTGGGCTTGCTGATCGGAAGGTCGGTGGTTCAAATCTGTGCGATGGGGTGAGCTCCCGTTGCTCTGTCCTAGCTTCTGCCAACCAAGCAGTTCGAAAGCACACCAGTGCAAGTAGATAAATAGGTACCGCTGTGGCGGGAAGGTAAACGGCAGTTCCATGCGCTCTGGTTCCATGCCATCACAGTGTCCCGTTGCGCCAGAAGCAGTTTAGTCCTGCTGGCCACATGGCCCGGAAAGCTGCCTGTGGACATACGCTGGCTCCTTTGGCCTGAAAGTGAGGTGAGAGCCTCATCTCATGGTTGCCTTTGACTGGACTTAACTGTCCAGGGGCCCTTTAACTTGTACTGACCAGTATAGATTAGTTCTGGGTGTTTTATTACTGACCTACTCCTTACTCTGGCTCCTGACAAAGGGTTAAGCTAACACTCACATGTTTTGCCATTCTCCCTATTTCCCATGCTGAAGCTGTGGGTGCCGTTGCACATGTAGCCACACTGGCGCCCACCCATGCCCAAGGTGGGGTATTTTTGTTGACGTGTACGCTTAAATGAAAGTTTTATCTGAGTTGCTAGATCTGCAGGAGCTCTTTCACATAAACAAGTAATAACTTGATATTGCAGCCTTGTGTGAACCAGGCTTAGCTCTAATTAGAAACTACGGGCTGCAGGATGGCACCTCTATAACTCTACTGAAGAGTTATTCTGATAAGGAGATTATAGAACTGGATAAAGCTTTCCGACTCCTCATCGTAGAATCTGGCTCATAAAAATAGATATTCTACTTTGTCTTATTAAGCAGTGCCTCAAGCGCTGTCTTTAAGTGCTGTCAAAGGAGATAGTAATGACTGCTACTACCTTCTCTCCCTTATTCCCTATGTAATATGCATCAAGCATCTTTACTTATTAGCTGTTCAGTCTTCAGTGTACAGTATCCTTCTAAGTCTCTAGCAATTAAAATCAAAATTATTGTGTTTACAACGTTTAGACACTTTTTTTGCAATCAGCAGGAAGTAAAGGCATAATTGCTGCAAAATTATCGTTGTATTAAGTTTCAGAACAAGAGAAGTGGAACCTATTCTTAGCTGGATTTAATATCACACCCTCAAAAAAACTTTGCCATTAAGCTCCAGGTTAGGAGGATAGGAGTCCTTTGAAACAGCATTTTTCTTTCTCTGTCAATCATCCTCTTTTAAAGTTAAATCAGACCGTAGATTTTTAAATATTTCTTTATGCATATACAGCAGTAGATACACATAAACTGTTCTTGTTTTCTCCACCTTGCCAAGAGGACAAGATCCATACCCGCTATAGGCTGCAATGCTGTACCAATTTACCTGGGAGTAAACCTCACTGAGCTCTATCAGTTCTAGTCCAACACTCTAACAGGGTGGCTAAATATGCCAATGAGCATTCATCATGATGTGTTTGTGGGGTGTTTGTATGTCTCCCCGTTAATCATTCGGCCATCCCATACCCAGCACTTTTCAGGGCATTTCCCTATCAGTTTCCTAACTGCAAAAAACACCCTGTGGTTTTTAAAGTGAATTTATTGCACTAGGATGACAAACTGCTCCCATCTACAGTGGTACCTGGGTTACATACGCTTCAGGTTACAGACTCTGCTAACCCAGAAATAGTACCTCAGGTTAAGAACTTTGCTTCAGGATGAGAACAGAAATCGTGCAGCAGCGGCAGCAGGAGGCCCCATTCGCTAAAGTGGCGCTTCAGGTTAAGAACAGTTTCAAGTTAAGAACAGACCTCCGGAAGAAATTAAGTACTTAACCCGAGGTACCACTGTACTTCAATTGCACAATGATAAATTTCCATTATGCACCAGAATGCCTCCTGCAAAACAGCAACAGCCTGGAGATTTACCTATTTTCAGGAGCACATGCTGTACATTGGTGAGTCTCAGTGAAACAAGAGAGCTCTTTGCATGTTTCAAATTGCAAGTTTCCTATTTTGAATTCCCTCCATTTCTGATGTTCAGGTGCCATTATTTGTATAGCCAAAATGGCACGTTAGGAACTGAGCGTGCTCAGTAGGCGCAGAGTGCTGACTGTCGAAGGGCCGTGTGGAAAACCAAGGGAAGGGGGGTGAATGGAATGCAGCAGAGTGGAGTGGCTGGAATCCTGAGCAAGACTGCTCCACACTGCAACATTTTGTTGCAGCTTCCATAAGACTTTTCTAAAAATAAACCTACCCATCTACAGTAGTACCTCGGGTTACATACACTTCAGGTTACATAGTATTCAGGTTACAGACTCCACTAACCCAGAAATATTACCTTGGGTTAAGAACTTTGCTTCACGATGAGAACAGAAATCGTGTGGCGGCAGCAGGAGGCCCCATTAGCTAAGGTGGTACCTCAGGTTAAGAACAGTTTCAGATTAAGAACGGACCTCCAGAACGAATTAAGTTCTTAACCCCAGGTACCACTGTATTGTACAAATTGCCTCTGGATTATGCACCATACTTTCATAGCTCTTCCCTTCCCAGGGTATCCCAGTACCTGCAGCTTACCCCTCACAGAACTATGATTCCTAGCACCTTTAACAAACCACAGTTCCCATGATTCTCGGGGGGGGCGGTGCTGTAAATGTATAGTGCACACTCGGCCCTAACCCTTCCATTGTACTGTGCATTACTGGAAAACAGGCCGTCCCCTTTTAATATGAATTACTGAGGCATTTCCAAATACCTAAAAGTTGAGGTGCTGGCTGCCATTTATTCCTGCTTTTGTAATTACTGACGGCATGAAGCATTTGGTGAGGAGGCTGGTAAACCCAGCCACTTGGCTCCTGATCTCCCACAGAGACTACAGAGCAGCGTATTTTAAACAGGGTACAGCTCAGCTTCGTGGCTCTCCGAAGACATGGGAGAAGGCAATGGGTAGCATTCTGAAGTGGTCGGTTTTTTAATCCATACTAATGCACAAAGTCAGATAAATCATAAAATATATATGCCGTCTCCTCTGCTGCTTTACAATAGCCATTGTGTTCATATAATGTAACGCTTCTTGCCATGGAGCATAGGAGAAAGAGAAGAGAAGAAGAGTGAGGTGCAAGGTTTTCAAAAGAATAAAGGTATATTCAATAGGAACGCTTACTCTTTAAGCGTTGTTGCTGCTGCTTGTGTATCTGTATCTCCATTATCTTCCCCTGCTCCTTTATGGCTGGCTATTAAATACTGAAGTGCTGTAGAGTTTCTTCCTCGGGTTCTGAATAACGAACATCCCCAGGAGAAAGATGGATGGTTAAGTGCCCCACAAAGCTGAGATGCAGCTGGTGGCCACAGGAGGAAGGACCTTCTAGGCGGTGACTCCTTATTTATGGGACAACTTCCCCAAAGAGGTTCACCTGGCACCAGGGCTGGGCCAAGACATTTTGGCTCCTGAGGCGAGCCACAAAATGGCGTTCCCAACGCCTGGGTCAGGGAAGAACAGGTGAGTGAAGATCTACATCAGGAATAAGGCAGGAATAAATATCTATTTTGGGAACAAGGTTAGGAGGAGATTTGCCAAGAGGTCACTGTGGGTCCTGCTGCCTGAGGCTATCGTCTAACCTTGTCTCATGGGTGGGCCGGCCCTGCTTGGCACTGGCCAACTCTAGCCTCACGAAGGAGCCCATGGGGCAAGGCACCACATCATAGAAAAACTTGTTCCAACAAAGCCTAGAGGGGAACTGAGACCTTTTGAGTCTCTGCTTCCAGGTCACCCCTCCCAGGCTCCACCCCTTTTTTATCGATGCAGTCCTTAAAGGGCCAATCCTAGACAGGTCTGCTGGTGGGGAGAGCTGTATGCCTTTTATGTGTGTGTGTGCATGTGAGAGTGTTGAGTGGCCACAGCCATTGCTGGCATGCATTCCCACCCCCAGCTGCAAAGCTTGGCCCTCAAGTCATAAAAGGTTATCCATCTCTGCCTTAGACTCTGCCTTGCAGAGCCCTGTCCATTAGAGAGAATGTGTCCATTGGGGCACATTCTAGGCCACAGAGTGATTGTGAGACCTTTGAGTCCTGTCATTCCACACAAACCAAGGCCAAAACTTGAAGCGTTTCTGTCACTCGGCATATGCAAGCCAGCATATGGTAGCAGTTGGAATGTTGCTCCAGGACCAGGGAGACCAGGGTTTGAATCCCCACTCAGTCACAAAGCTCAGGGGTGACCTTGGGACAGTCATGACCTCTCAAGCCTAGCCTACCTCACAGGGTTGTTGTGAGCATAAAACGGAGGAGAACCATGTACGCCACCTTCAGTTCTTTGGAGGACATATGAGATATAAATGCAATGAAAATAATAAAATAAATAGGGTAGAATCATAGAGTTGGAAGGGACCCTGAGGATCATCTGGTCCAACCCTCTGCAATGCAGGGCTATGCAGCTGTCCCTTATGGGGATCGAACCTGCAACCTTGGCATCAGCAGCACCATGCTCTAACCAACTGAGTCAAGGCTCAGAGGCACTCAAGTCATTAAGTAATAATACTTCCTGCTCATGCAGAGCTATTTTTTCCCCAAGTCATACCGCTGATCCATTTAGCTTACTGGCTGGCCATCGCTCTGAGGGGTTTCAGACAGGAGTCTCTGCTACCTGGAGATGTCAAGGATTGAACCTTTAGCATGGAAAGGGTCTGCTCTGCCAATGAGGTACAATCCCAGCTATTCATGGTAAGGGAAAGACAGACATTGGGAGGTCAGTCAGGAAAGCCTGCCTGTCACACTTTGCAGTTCATATTGGGGAATCTCTAGTAAGTATCCAAGGAGCCTCAGTTTCCTGGGGGAAACCCGTTTGCAAACCAATGCCCAGCTCCTTTCAGGATTTCACAACAAAGGAGATCTTGCAGAACCTATTTTTAAGAGGATTGTATTGTAATTCTATTGCACACATTAACATAAATGGCAGGCAGCCATCAGGGGAATGCAAAAGAATATTCCCCAAGGGATTTTTGTTTCCTTCTGTGTAAGGTTGCTCTTCATCAAGTTCAGCACACACACCATTGCTTTCAATAATAGATGCAATGAAGGCTTGATAATGGAAAACATTAGCCCAACTTACACGGTATGCCTCACTTCAAAAAGTATGGGGCAGGGGGCTTAGTTTCCTGAATTTCTTTCCCCGGGGAAAATCCAGCCTGTTCAACTGTCACCCTGCTTCTTAAATACACTCACTATCCCAGGTTTTAAGAAGTGCGACCTAGGATGAATGTCATGTTTCTGCAACCTATAACCATACATCAAGGGTGAAGGACAGTGTTTCCCAAACGTGGGTCTCCAGCTGTTTTTGGACTACAATTCCCATCATCCCTGACCACTGGTCCTGCTAACTCGAGATGATGTGAGTTGTAGTCCCAAAACAGCTGGAGACCCAAGTTTGGGAAGCCCTGGTGAAGAAAAATTGAAAAATTAAGAAACAAAGTGCCAGATTGGCTTCATTATTATCAAATAATGGAGGCATACAATTTGGATAAGAAAATTGGCTTCCAGGTGGAAAAATCAAAATTGGAAACAGAACTGTTAGATCCCAAAACTAAGACTTTGTCAAGAATGTATAACTTGCTTTTGAAATGGAACACTCAGGATGAAACCGTGAAATCTGCTATGATTAAATGGGCACAAGATGTGGGACACAACATTATGCTGGCTGACTGGGAACAGTTATGGACCACAGGTATGTAGTTCACGGCATGTAATGCCTTAAGAGAGAACATTATGAAAATGATATACAGGTGGTACATGACACCAGTCAAGCTCGCAAAAATATATCATTTGCCTGATAATAAATGTTGGAAATGTAAAAAGACTGAAGGTACCGGTACATTCTTTCACCTTTGGTGGACGTGCCCAAGAATTAAGGCTTTCTGGGAGATGATCTATAATGAAATGAAAAAGGTATTTAAATATACCTTTTTGAAGAAACCAGAGGCCTTTCTTCTGGGCATGGTCGGCCAATTGGTGTCAAAGAAGGACAGAACTTTTTTTATGTATGCAACAACAACAGCAAGAATACTCATCGCAAAGTATTGGAAGACACAAGATTTACCTACCCGGGAAGAATGGCAGATGAAGGTGATGGACTACATGGAACTGGCGGAAATGACTGGCAGAATCCGAGACCAGGGAGAAGAGTCGGTAGAAGAAGATTGGAAGAAATTTAAAGACTATTTACAGAAACATTGTAAAATTAAGGACTGATGTTTTGGTACTTTAACTCCCATCAGTTCTAGTTAACACAGACAATAGTCAGGGATAATAGGAGATGTATTCCAGCAGCATCTGGAAGGCCAGGTGTTCCCTAGCCCTTCTATGGTATTGTAGAGGTATAGATTATTGTAAATTTGGATGAGGGAGGCTCCAGTTGAAACCTCTGCTCCATTACGTCACTCACTCGGGGCAGCCATTTCCCCTCATTCTAACCTACCTGACAGGGTCACGGTGGGGACAAATGGGATCATGTATGCTCAACCAAGTTCTTTGGAGAAAGGGTGGAATCCAGATATAATAAATCTTTAATTATGGTGTCAGTTCAACATTGTGGAGAGGAAGGAGGCTGTGTGCCTTGATCACTTTGATGCTAATCAATGAAAGCTTTAAGTAGATTAAATAGCAAGAGCAAAATTTAAGTGATGGGGACAAATTTTTAATTGGTAGTGATCTGATTGAAAGGTGCCCTCTTTTCTTGAGGGTGTTGTCTCCTCAAGCCATGATCCAGACACTGGCTAAAAGAAGGGCACTTTTCATATCCTTGACAATGACCCAGATACTGGTCTGAACTATGTGAGTTCAGAGAGCTTATATATATGCCCATAAAGCATGGGAGGACCTCAGCCTCAGGAGCCAAATGTGACCTTCCAGGGAGTCTGTCCAAGCTGCACCCCACACTGGCACTGTTTTCCCCCTGTCTTTGAGTGGTTTTTACTGGCTAGGAATTCCAGTAATGTTTCTTGTTTGCCTAGACAGAAGATAGAGACAGGTGTGTGAGTCAATTAACATTTGTTGTTCCACCCACTTTTGCTTTTGGCCCTGCCCATCACTGGTACTTGACCCCCAGAAGGCTGCCTAGAAGGGAGTAAGTCCCAAGGACCACCCAAGTTGCCAGACCTCCTCCTAGCAGCCACTTTGCCAAGTTGCCCAAATCTTGCTTTTACCTTTTCTCCCTCACATAGGACACAAACAGACCCATCGAGAAGCTACAAATGTCAAAGGAGAGAGTGCAGACCCTTTAAGACAGTGGTTCCCAATTAGGGGACCAGGGACCCCTGGGAGCCTACATAACACACCCATGGAGTCCGTGGCACCGCCCCCTGCCAGGGACTCACTTATCTTGTTAATTGCACAGTGAAAGCCACAATAATGATCCACAGATCACCCAGCCTCTGCTCGTGACCAGGGCCTGCTTGCTGGCAGAGGAAAAACTTGTGAGAAAGTTACAGGATGACAAGTGAGCTGGGATTGGGCACAAACCTCTAACACAGTTTCTTAGGGCTCTTGCAATTGGAGGGGGAGGGGAGGAAGAGAGAACAAACAGCTTGCTCTATGGGATGGATTCACATGCATATCATTAGAGGACTCTCCCACTGCCTGTTGGTAGGGTTTTCAGTGAATCTTGCCTGATGAGGTTGGGATTCATGCCTCATCTTTGAAGTCCAACAGGGCAAACAGCTGAGCAAATTGCCACTATGATTAGCACAACAGCTCACCCTCTGATGATTTAGTTTAGTGCTAGGGCTGGGCAATACTTTTTCAACATCATGATATATAAAGCATCTGTATACTGGTATATGCCGATTTATAATAATCAGGAATGATCAGGCAGTTCTGTGGGAAACAAGCTGAGACATAATAGATGCAGTTTCAATAGAAGTACAGTGGTACCTCGGGTTACAGACGCTTCAGGTTACAGACTCCGCTAACCCAGAAATAGTGCCTCGGGTTAAGAACTTTGCTTCAGGATGAAAACAGAAATCGCCCGGCGGCAGTGGGAGGCCCCATTAGCTAAAGTGGTGCTTCAGGTTAAGAACAGTTTCAGGTTAAGAACAGACCTCCAGAACAAATTAAGTTCTTAACCCGAGGTACCACTGTATTCCTTTTTCAAAATGGGTTGGTGTTTGATTCTAATCTTAGTCATCAAAACATTGTTAAGCATCTCAATGCTCCTCAGGTGTTCTTTCCTGAAAGGCCCCTCTGAACTCACCTTGAAGATGTGCTTTAGGTAGGAACATCCTGTAGGAATCTGCCTTAGAAGAAGAAGAGTCTGGATTTGATACCCCACTTTATCACTACCCTAAGGAGTCTCAAAGCGGCTAGCAATCTGCTTTCCCTTCCTCCCCCACAACAAACACTCTGTGAGGTGAGTGAGGCTGAGAGACTTCAGAGAAGTGTGACTAGCCCAAGGTCAACCAGCAGCTGCATGTGGAGGAGCAGGGAATCGAACCCGGTTCACCAGATTATGAGTCCACTGCTCTTAACCACTACACCACACTGGCTCTCAGACCACTACTGGCAGCAGTTCGCCAGGATTTCAGACTTGGGACACTCCCAGGCTACTTGGAGATGCTGAGGAGTGAACATGGGAGCACTGACTTACATCCCAAATAAAGTTTGGTGACAACTCTAGTCCCAGGACTTAGCAAATGTCTCCCATTGTAAGAGTGGTTTCTTAAACAGTCCTCGCAGGACATTCAGCTTGGTGAGAAGCAGGTGGAAGCCACCAAACAGTCAAACCACCCACATTAATGTGTTCTGTGGGCCCCACATAAGTATGTGCAAGACCACCTATGTTGGGGGGGGGGAGAGAAGAAATGGTTCTAGTTTCATCAAAACTAGTTCTACTTCCCTCAAGCACCTCTACATTCAATTTGAAATGCATTCTGGACAAAATCCAGCAGCCATTTAAAAAGCTAGCATTTCACAGCATTGAATGAGAAATCTCCAGTGCCCAAAAGCACACACATTTCCTGTCCTCTCTAGTACCCAGCCAAAGCCACAGAGTGGTTGCATTGCAGTGGGTGCCACTGCACCCTCTTGAAAGCAGTAGAAATGGCAATTAAATTAAACAACCCCAGAATCCATTTCTGAACGAGGGAAAAAGTGTCCGCACCGCCATTCATCTCCTTATGCAAAAGAGAGCAGGGAAAATGGCATTCAAGCACTATTTGATGTCAGCCTCTTTTTCAATCCTCCTCAATAACACAAAGCTACCTCTTGAGCAGAATGAATTTTGCTGCCAGACACCCACTCAATTCCGTGCACTCTTTAAAGCCGGTTTGCATACTTGCATGCCAATTTAGCATCCCGCCCTTTTGTTTCAGGAGCTGATCCACAAGTAGCCGAGCATTTTTACCTCACAACAACCCTGTGCCTCAGAGACCAAGATACATAGGACCAAGGTCGTATGGTGAAACTCATGGGATCAAAATCTGCATTCCTCCACATCTAGATTATGGGCACCTGAGCCACCAAACCACACTGCCTCTCATCTCTGTAAGACTACTTTTGTGGATGCTACAGTTTCTCCCACCCTCAAAAATGGCACTGGGCCATGGTTCTGAACAAAACTGGATTAAATTTTCTTATGTACGCTAGCCAAGAAATGGACTAAGTATTTTTGTTTAACCACCATGTATCTGCCTATGCAAAGCACTATTATTGCATCAGTCACGATGAACCTGAGTTCATGGCCAATGATCAGGGATTATGGGAGATGAACAACTACACCTTCCCCAGTTCCCCATCCCTGCCTTAAAACTACTATCAGAGGTCAATATAATTTTGTAAAAAAGAAAAATTTTGGGTGGCGGTTTTCTCCTTTTTGTGAATTAGCCTTGGGACTTTAGTAAAAAGAAAAGTGATATCATCAATGCACCGCAAAATGTCAAGTACACCTGAAAACACACGATTTAAACTAAAAGACTTGGAAATGGCATTATAAATCTTCAGACCAAAATAAAACTGTCCATTATTAAATATGTCATGCTTATCTTTTCTGCCCTCTGATTCCTGCTCAACCAGCTGGTGCTTCCGTTTTGTGGCTTCTAAAGCAGATATAGCCATTGCCTTTGTGACCCTGGGGTCCTCCAAACAAAAAAGGATGTGGTAAAAGATTGCCTAGAAGAGCAGCACCTCTTTGCTGATATCTGTGGTGGTTTGGGCTGTCTTGCCCTTGATATAGATTTGTCCCATCTCAGAGGCACTCTCCCCACACCAATTTCAATTCAATTAGTTTATTGTGCTAGCCAAAGGCCAGGGCACCCCACACCAGTCAGATTCAGGAGCGCAGCTGGTGAGAACATGCGGGCCAAGAGGGCAGGACAGCTCCTGCCCTCAGTTCTTCCCTCAGCCAACTGACTTCGAATCATAGAATCGCTGAATTGTAAGGGACCCCAAGGGTCACCTAGTCCAACCCCATGCAATGCAGAAATCTCAGCTAAAGCATCCATGACAGGCAGCCATCCAACCTCTGCTTAAAAACCTCCAATAAAGGAGAGTCTCAAGGAAGACTGTTCCATTGTCAAACAGCTTTAACTGTCAGAACGTGTTTCCTGATGTTTAGTCGGAATCTCCTTTCTTGAAACTTGAAGCCATTGGTTCAAGTCCTACCTTCCAGAGCAAGAAAAAAACAACCTAGCTTGGTCCCTCTTCCATGTAACAGATTTAAGCATATGCTTAAGAGTTAAGTCCTATTGAAACCAATGTTTGTTTGTTTTTTGATTATGTATTTTGTGGTTTTATTTTCTGATTTTATTCTGTGAGACTTGTGGGTATAGGGCAGTATATAAATAATAAAATAAAATAAAATAAAATGGACTTTAATGTGCCCAATTTTGGCAGATCACAGCTAAAACTGTTAACATGTTATTCAATTGGCTAAAACCCAGACGCCACAGGGTGCAATTCCACCAGCATCAAGCATTTTTCAACAGCATAGACGATAATTTATTATCTGTTGCTTTCCTCCCCTCCTCCCCCAAAAAAGAAACTCAAAATGACCTACAAAAATGAACATTCAGAACAAGGACAAAAATGAGGAAAAAACAACTAAACATGCATGTAAAAGGCAAAGGTAAAGGGACCCCTGACCATTAGGTCCAGTCGCGGACAACTCTGGGGTTGCGGAGTCGCTTTATTGGCCGAGGGAGCCAGCGTACAGCTTCCGGGTCATGTGGCCAGCATGACTAAGCCGCTTCTGGCGAACCAGAGCAGCACACGGAAACACCATTTACCTTCCCGCTGGAGCGGTACGTATTTATCTACTTGTACTTTGACATGCTTTCGAACTGCTAGGTTGGCAGGAGAAAGGACCGAGCAACGGGAGCTCACCCCGTCATGGGGATTCGAACCCCCTGCAAGTCCTAGGCTCTGTGGTTTAACCCACAGCTCCACCCGCGTCCCTAAACATGCATGTAGCATTTGTTTTAAACAAATGAAACCAACTCAAATTCACCCACTAAAATGTAAGCAGAAAATGGAATTCCCAAGGCCTGTATGAATATGAATGTTTTTGTCTGGCCCCTCAAAAAAGAAAGTGGTGATACTAGGTTGGCCTCCGTGGAAAGAGCATTCCATAAGCAGCAAGTCACCCTCTGAACCTCCCTCAGAGGGGGCAGACAGAGAAGGGCCACAGGTGAACAATACAGGGTCCAGGTTGGTTTATGTCAGGAGAGGTAGTCCTTGAGGTACTGGGCTGTGAGTCACAAAACAAGGCCTTTGAAGTGGGCCCAGAAACTAATTAGAATCTAGGACCGTCAGGCAGGGATTGTTGTTATGTGCTCAGACCATCTTGCCCCACAGAACAACCTAGACACTGAATTTCACAGTTTCAGAACTGTCTTCAGAGGCAGCCCCACATATAATGCTTTGCAGTAATCTAACCTAGAAGTTACTGGAGCATACATTTCAATGGGAGAGATTTAAATGTGTGATCCATGCTTCTCTCCCTTCAACCATTACTAGTTTAACAAAAAATAAATAAATGTATCACTTAATTGTAAATTAAATCTCCAATAGGTTTACAATCTTGGACCATGTCGTACTTGCTAACCTGTAGCTCACCAACTGAAGAAACTACAGGAGCAAGAATGGTGGCCATGGAAAGATTTCAACTTTAGCCTGAATGTACTCTGTACTTTCTTCATCTGGTGAGCTCCTGGTTAACCAGCAACTCTCTGTTAAAGATTCAAGAGGTGTTGCTTTATGACATATCCATTATTACCGTAAACCGTGATAGGTTCGTGCTTACATAGGGTCTGCTATTTGCTCAAAGTGCAAAGAAGAACTGCCATAGGCTATTGCGTCTCTTGACATACAAATTGCCTTAAAGAGACAGGCCTGCTATTTTCACAACAATATACAATGTAGATCCATTTCAGCAATTGTGGCAGTACAGTAGAGAAATACATTTCGTCAGCTTTATTGCCTTGCTATTGCAATGGTGCCCTTTGCTTTACCATATCCTGAGGCTTCCTTAAAGCCTTAGATGTCTCTGCGCTAGTGAAAGCAAACTGATGGCTGACAACCTGATCTGGCCCCCAACAGAATTTCCTCTGGCTTTTGGTGGCCTTAGTAGATGTCACTCAACATATGGTGAAGTGTTGATACATACGATTTCAAGAGGGGGAAAATGTGTTCAGGTTGTGAGAAATAGAAATATACCACACTTTGAATGCAGTATGTAAAAGACATTGACATGAGAAGCTATGCCTGAGAATATTTGCTCCATATAGCAGAAACCTTACTATGGATCCTGGCCAATGAGGGTGTGTGACAAAGTAGACTGCTCATTGGAGGATATCATGACCCTCCAGGTTACAGATCCACTCCTGCTCTCTGGTCTACTATCACTGACTTGCAAGGTTTTTACTCATATGCACTGACAGTTCTTTCTGATCCAGCTTTGGCTTAGATTACAGTAACAATAATCTCACCATTTTCAGTTTTCATTTGCATCACTTGTATTTCAAGCCAGCTGTTCATATTCCTTTTTGACATGGAGTTATGAGGGATTTCACAGAGCAAGGATTCTCCATGTCTAGAGCCTACCAAGACATTAGCAGTTGCTCAGGGATCTGTGCTCTCCCTCTTCTGCCAAGTCAGAGGTATAAGTCTCACTTGGTCTATCAGACCAGTATTCTTCAACCTTGGGTCCCCAGGTGTTGCTAGACTTCAGCTCCTCTCATTCCTGACCATTGGGTTAAGCAGTCTGAGAATGACAGGAATTGTAGACTAATCGCATCTGGGGACCCAAGGTCAAAAGATACAGCATTAAGCAGCACATAAGATTGCCTACATCAACCCAACCAGAACAATGCACATCTCAGGCCATGTTTAAATCTAGGCTGCAGAGTGCCCCATATAAGACTGCAGAATGGGAGCTAAAAGATGAAACCTAAAAGGTAGGAAGTTTTGCTCTGCTGCCCCAAGACAAGGAGCTGGACTTCAAGTATTTAAGCCTGGCCTGGCCAATTCTATACCTTCACAACACTTGCCACCTAAAGGGATGATGCTCTAAGTGTCACATCCTTCTGTGGTCAGAGTAGGCCCTGGACCCCCAACTTACACTGTTCCAGATGCTTCAATAGGCTAGGTCGCAGCCTCGGGTCAAGAGGTCCTGGAACATGCAGCTGAGATGCCACTGTACTTGTGTGGGTATACCAAGCCTATGAGGCAGAAGAATGCTTCTCAGTACTTTCTCCACTTTGGGCAACCACATTTGAAATATGCTTTCTCTCATTCACATTATTAACCTGGGCCCATGTTTAGGATAGGAATGGTATCTTGCAGACAAGTTACTTTTACTTTCTATCAGGCATGATTCCACAAGGAAAAAGCATCATCTTTTCAAGGATAAGCATCGTCACTAGAGCATCAGAAGAGTGCTGGAGGTTCAGGCCAAAGGCCCATCTAGATCAACCATCAGTTCTCACAAGTGGTGAAACAGAAGCCTATGGGAAACCCATAAGAAGATCTTGAGTGCAATCGCCTCTCAATATTTAAACAGATCGCTCACATTACTACTGCCCTATGTGGCTCAGTGAGACTTTAAAACATAGACAGGGATGAAAGGGGGGGGCACTGTTAACTTCAGCTGCAATGCTCCACTACTTTACTAACAACAATTTTTTCAATCCTGCCCCATTAAGTTACCCACACAAGTTGCTACTGGAGCAATTTTCTATTAAGTGCCTTCGAGCTTAAGGCAGAATTTGAACGGTTGCCAGATCATGATGCTGCAATTGCTTCTAATTTCTTGCAGCAAAGCAATCCTTTTTCCCCCTCTCTTTGAGGTCAAACCAAGCATGTGCATGCGCTTCTCCTGCCACCATTGAAATCTGGCAGCCAAAAAAAGGTCTCTGGAACGCAGCCCTCATTTCTCTAGGCCACTTCATTGTAAAAAACATTTGATCAAGCATTTTCAGAATGCTTTAGTGGGTTCTGGCATTCAGAAAGATCCCAGAGTGCAAATTCCAGTGTCGGCAGTATTTGTGAAATAGAGAGTTCACATCTGGAGATAGAGTCTGAGAGCCAGGTAATGCAAGAACTACCGCTAACCGAATCAGCATGTCATCTTCCAATCATCAGGGGGATGTATATGGGGACTGACATAGATTATCCACCTACATAGGAGTTAAAAGAACGAGAAAGGGCACTGGCTTTTATTACGCAGTGGATGCATCTTGCTGATGCTTGCACATTTCCCACATCTCCAACAGGACTTTCTCAAAAGTAACAAGAAATATTATTCAGATCAGATTCAGTTAGTTCCATCACTATCCAGTCCTTTCCCAAGTCACACAGAGGTAAGTGAGCACAGTTAAAAAGAAAAAGTCCAATTAAATTAAAGGTTCCCCACACTTGAATAACCCCTTCCTAGTCAATAAATGCCAGTAGAAGAGAGAACATTTACAACCTCAGGGTCAGCCTATACAATTTTGTGGAAGGTGCTTGGAAGATGTCCAGATTGCAGTTTCCTGCAGAGCGTGTTCTCCTTCATGGAGAGCACATGTTGCGGTGGGGTCTGCTGAGCCACCCCTCTGTTACCAGGCAGGGTCTCTAAAGATGGCCTGGGGCAGTGATTGGTTCACTGGGTTGCTGGGGTAAAAGTTATGTTGCAATTTTGGTGGGAGGGGTAAAATGTTTAAATACTCTGCACGCAGTTTGGAGCTTTCTCTTTGCTGCGCGCAACGGATCACCCGCCCACCCGCCCTTGAGTAAGGGGTTTTTGCATTGACCTTGCTATGCCTGTCATGGGGTCGTCTGCCATTGGGGCAGGGGCCTGGTAGGAATTTTGTCCATCTGGCTGATTGGCTGGGCCATTTGGTTTTTGCCTACTGCGTAGCAAATCGTCACAACTTGTAAGGTTGCGGTTAGGCATTGGTTATAAATTGGTGGAGGAGGGGTTAGGATAGGCTGGGCCTGCCCCTCCATGGTTGCTGCAGAAAGGGAATTCCGTTAAAGGAATCCTGGGGCTTGCCATCTTTTCGTCCAATCCCTGGAATGGGACTAGGGCCGGCAAGCCTTCGGGGAGCAGGCGGATGAGAATTGAGGGTCTGTGACTCAGCTCCATTTCTCCCCGACTTGTTTTCCCACACTGTGTTTCGGTGGTGCCCGGAAGTCAGTTCTGTCCCCAGGCGGGGGGACAGATAGTCTTAACCAATGCCTAAACAACCACTCACGGTTTTGTATTTAAATAAAGTTGTGGCCAAAATTATGCCAAAAACCTTAAACAAAAATTAAGTGTGCGTTGTGAGTTATTTGGGGGGTGGCTTGGAGACCTCGACACGCAACTGCTTTAAGTAATAAACCTCCCCATGACTGAGCATCATATGGAGGTTGACGTGTCGATTGAGGGGAAGGGAGTACCATAGAGAATGCGTTTTAATGCCATTTCCCTTAGAAAGCGATGCATGGAGGGTGTTGTCAAAAAGATGTTCCTAGTTTATCTTAAATATGAATTACTACTACTACTATGAGTACTATGACTAGGAGAAGCAGTATTAAAGCAAACCATGTTGGGCTTTAGGTTGCTGCTGGGTTGTTGTTTTCTGAACCAGAATTTCATGACACACTTTGATTTTGTGCCCCAACCATCTTGGGGACTCTACACTTCTTGCCTGTCAGTCATTTCCCATCAGCAAATATATCCCAGCTCAGGGGAAATAATGGGAAAGAAAAATAACTATGCAGGAGTAAAACGTACCATCAGCACAAACCCCATGTGAGAGTGATTATCATATTTTGCAATCACTCACCGTAGACAAAGTATTCCTTCATCCGCTCATCTTAATGAGTTTTGATTACATATTAAATGGATTATAACTGTTGATATGACTGGGCAGATCTATTTTACACATTAATACTGAACAAAAAAAGGCAGAACCAAATCTGACGATGATAGTGAGAGGATATCCATTTTTTTCCAGATTTTGGCAGTGCTCTCCCTCCCAAAATAGTAATTTCTTATTTCCCTACCTTTGGTATTTCTAAAAGATTTTGATCCTGAAAAAAGGCTGGAAAGGTTTTATCTGGTTTCAGAAAGTGGATGTCAACCAAGTACTGGACAATGAGGAATATTTAAAGGAATAGTTTCCAGGAAGCATTCAGAAGACCTGGAGAAAAGTATTTGAAATTCACCAAGGTGTCACCATAATATCAAATTTCAAATGTGATTAAAATAAAAAGAAATCTATACATTTGACCAAAATGAGAAATTGGAGCACTTTAGCTCTTGCAGCCTTCCCTTGATTGCTTTGGTTTGGGCAAGTATCAGATATGAAATCTCATAAGCTGTCAAATACTAAATACCATTGCATGTCATCCACTAAACACTGCCAAATATTAGCTATCAAATGTCAACTATTATCAGCTCTTGAATATAGAGAACTATGTTCACATACGCAGTTACATGTCAATGATTAGACCATGTCAATTATAAAATACGGTCATTTCAAATGTTTATAAAATTGAGATGAATTGAAGGATTAACTAATCACTCCTCCAATATTCAGAAAATATCACATTAGCAGAGGAAAAATTAAGGGAGCAAATTAATTCCATCTCTCCTTGGAACACTCTTTTCTTCATTTTGATTAGCATTCTAGTAGATTTTCATAAGTTTTGCTGCAAAGGGGGTTGCACCAACCACATGAAAACTCTACTTACTCCACACTTCAAAAGCAGCAACTTATTTTTACTGAAACATATCTTGAACTTAATTGCCAGTTGCTGCCTTCCCTGTGACAAAAGAAGAGAATGCCTTCTAAACCGCGTGAAATCCTTTCTTCAACAGAAAATATCATCGCAGTGCCAAGCAAACTTCATAGAGTTAGGAACTGTAATCAGCAGAGGGCAAAATAAATGGGATCCATTTGCATGACAGATGCCCACATTTAAGTGTTCCACCTCACAATGCCCTTTAATAATACTTTGTGTGCCACAAAACTGCATAAACAGTGAGAGGCAGAAAGGTATTTGTTGTCTACTTATGCGTAATATATATAACTATCGGGGAATGAATATTATTCCTTCAATGTGGTCATTATGCACTTGGTAATCTCCGTTTGTAGGACAAGGAAGCATGGGGTTTATCAAACGCCATCTGTTGGTCTCTTTTCAGCATATGGGATTTTTGATCATTGGAGTTGTAACTCTCTAATGAGAATGCTCCCCACGTACAACAATTCTTTGGCTATGGATGTTGGAATCATTACGCATCAAGAGGCCTGGGCAGATTTACAGCACAAAATATCATCTGAACAGAACCTAGATCAATGTTATTTAGGCTACAATCCGACAAACACTTTACCTATTGAACCTATTGGCATTTACATCTGAATTTTATGTAAGCCGCTTACTATTTAATGTAAAGTACTTACAGATTTGTTTCTGTGTGTTAAGTGGCCTACAAATTCTGCAGCTGATTAAATAAATGTATGCCAGGAATGGGGAACCTCCAGCTCAGGGGTCAAATGCAACCTTCCAGGATGCTCTTTTTATGCCCCAGGACTCTCCCCCAGGTCATACACACAGACACTCCAACATGCCGCAGAGGGAAATCGAGATGCACTTCTTTTGGGGCCACACTCCTGCACGAGTCACAAACTTGTGCAATAGCATGCCCTCCCAAAAGGCATCTTTCAGAACCACACTCTCGCAGGAGGCAAAATGAGACATCCTGGGAGCCAATCAGAAGCTGGGATGGCTTCTGTAATTCCAGGATGTCCCACTCAAAGTGGGACAGTGGATCGGTATGTAAACACAGCCATGTCTTCTAACTCCAGGCCATATCCTTCACCAGCCTTGCTCCACACCTTTCTGGAATCCTTTCATCAGGCTGGAATGTGTCCTTGAATTCTGACCATGGCTCTTGCTTGCAAGATGGAGGATAGAGAGGAGTGTGAGCATCTATAGGGACCAGTCTACTGTACACATAAACTCTATTTCCATTGCTCCACTCCCTTTTGCTCCCCGCCACTCCTTCCCATTGCAATCGACCCAAGATAATAGCACCAAGGCAACTATCTGTAAACAAACAATAAACGTCCATAAAAATGGCAAGAGTAGTTTCTTTCCAAAAAAAGATTTTATCTTGAACAATTGCAAACACAGTAATAAAGAGTACACTTGTAATATACCAGTGGTTCAGTGCTCAGACATCATTCCAGTAATCAAACGTTTCGTCGCTAAAGAGCTTAGTCATCGAGCTTTGTAGTAAATAATATACCAGAGAAGACAGTATGTAAACTACTTAAAGGAGGGGTATATCTGTCCCCATTTGCATGTTTCCATCGGGAGGAGAATGGAAAGAGGACAATGTCCTTCAGTTCGTTAAGTCTCCTTGATATCATCATGCAAGGCATTACCTACCCGGTGCCTGGCTAACAACAGATTTCTCAACATACATGTAGTGGCAAAGTATGTGAGCTCGGAACTCCTCGATACAAATGTCCCCTCAGTTATGACCCAAATAGGTGGCCTTGGTCAAACCGCTATTCAGAGACAAGGTGGAATCTAGACACATATTTAAAAAGCCATGAAAATGCATTAAAAAAAAACATGTTTTGAAAAACTTATTGAATTTGCCATAGCTCACCATCACCATCTAGTGTCACATTTGTATAATGAACTTAACCCACACTTAAAACATTTTATTTGCAGCTGCATAGCTGAGTCCACAGTTTGGTGTCAGTGGTAGTCTTTGGGCTCTCAAATTTCAGCAGAGCTCTGTGTGACACTAAAATTCAGTGCCTCCCCCCCCTCACTCTATTCTACAGCAGTGTTGTGGCAACCCCTGCAGCACAGCACCCAATGAGACCTAACCAGTCACACTACCCTAAGACCACCTCTTGGTGACATAGTGGTTAGAATACTGGACTAGGACCAGGGAAAACTAGGTTCAACGCTCCACTGAATTATAAAACTCAAAAAGTAGCCACTATTATCAGCCTAACCTCCCTCACAGGGTAGCCGTGGTTGTAAGAAATGGGGCCAAAATTACTACCCTGAGCTCTTGAGAGGAAGGTCATGATAAAAACTTAACTAATAAATAAATAGCCTTAGCCTCCTATCTGCAGTGTGGGCATAATAATACTGGCCACTCCTGCAAGGATTACTGAATTAATCTGAAGTGCTTTGAACATTTGAAATGTACTGCATTAAATGCTGAGCATTATTGCATCCCTTTTACTGTGGAAACAAACTGCTCTAACAACTATTTTCTTCTATCTTGGAAAGAATGTAGCCCTGGTTCTGTTTAACCTTATTAATTTTATTTGTTTACTCCCATATCGCTTGTCAAATTAAAGCACATAAGCTAATGCTGAATGCTTCAGTAGCACAGTTGGAATGTTTGCTTGGTTTTCAATTAAACCAAATGCAATATTATTAGAAAATACTTCACAGTTCTGTGTTTTGTTTCATTTATCTTTGGCTGTGGAGAATTATCATTCAACAGTTTCTACTCGGCAGACATTTAAGAAGATCTGGAGATGTCTTAAATTATTTGATGGGGTTCATTTAGAATCTGCTACATGGATTTTTAAAAGACCTATTGGTAGTGAAAGCAGAATTCTGACTGAAATGGAGGAGAGGTTGCGACCTTTTTAAAGGACAGGGCCTTGTTCCTTTAACTGCTGCAAAACCAACAGATGCAGCAGCCGAAGGTTTTCTCATTATTACAGGCATATTATTATTTTCTTTGATAATTTTCATGCCAGGAAATGCTCCTACTGCATTGCCATAAGAATCTCTGAATCTCCATAAGAATGTAGCAACAGTCTGCAGGATCAGGCCAGTGGCCAATCTAGACCAGTGTCCTGTTCTCACAAGCAGGATCTGAGGTTTCCAGTGACCAGTATTCAGAAACATACTGTCTCACACAGTGCAAGTGGAACCTAGTCATCAGGGTTAGTAGCCATGTCACTCAAAGTCACAGGACCCTGTCCAGAAAAGTGGCAGCAGCCATATATAAAAGCTGGAAACAGACAATTATTTTTAAGAGAGTTGGAACATCATGCACTAAAGACAGGCATCATTGCCCCTAGTGTGCTCCTACCATTGTGTCCTAACAGCATTTCTTGTAAAAACAGATCTGGCAGATTTCAGAAGCACACAAAACCTACAGACAGTATAGAAGAAT
Source organism: Podarcis gaigeae (assembly GCF_964106915.1). Lineage (NCBI taxonomy): Eukaryota > Metazoa > Chordata > Lepidosauria > Squamata > Lacertidae > Podarcis > Podarcis gaigeae. The sequence goes on along the minus strand of NC_139681.1, from coordinate 25,212,872 downwards.
TAGTTGGGTGTGCTCACCATAAGCAGTTATGACTCGGCCATATCACCTCCAATTCTCTGAAATATCTATCAACTCTCTCTAGCTTGAGTTAGAGAGGAAAACAGCATTAAGGCAGGCCAAGTATCATGCCATTAATTTCTGAAGAATGGGTATCAAATCCCTTGACTTCAACCAGAATGGATGGGGCCTAGAATTCTTTCCATTTTGCCAGGAAAGAGAATTTAGAATTCCTATTAAGCATGAAAAATGCAGTATGAATTGGAGGAAGTGTGGATGCATACGTGTCTCCAGAATTAAGCCTCCTTATTTCAGCTTATTTATTATAGACAGTTGGATTATTGTCAAGAAAAGTTTAAACAGGGTGTGAGACTCCTGGGGTATTACTGTGATGTCATTATCTTGCAGGGGGCCTTTGATGTTTCAATATTTGCAGGGCACAGTGTACCAGGCCTCTGAGCACTGGAAGAGGGATTTGGGCCTTGTTTGGAATATAGCCTAGTTTATGTGAAATACAGCACATTATAATTATTTCTTTTTTATATATAAATACTTTAATTCAACATAGAATACAACAAAAGTCAAACTAATTAGAATTACTTCTGAATCAGCCCAGGGAGAAGCTTATACTTCACTAATTATTTTGTGTACAGTGGTACCTCGGGTTAAGTACTTAATTCGTTCCAGAGGTCTGTTCTTAACCTGAAACTGTTCTTAACCTGAAGCACCACTTTAGCTATTGGGGCCTCCTGCCACTGCCGCACCACTGGAGCACTATTTCTGGGTTAGCGGAGTCTGTAACCTGAAGCAAATGTAACCTGAAGCGTATGTAACCCAAGGTACCACTGTATTGATTTGCAAAGGCAGGGCATGGAAAGTTTCCCTTTTAAGGACTGTCATACTTGAACCTTCATTGCATCCCAGGCACTCTCCAGGGTGCTGAACACTTTATCAAAAGCAACCCAACACACTTGCTTGCATGCCAATACTGCATTTGTTTCCCATTGGCCAACATACAGATGGAGAAAGGCGGTGCTGCTAGTTGACACTCACTTGCATTAATTCAAGACAGCACCACAGAATGGCCAGTTGGGTGGTGGGCAACATTTGCGGCCCTGCACACGGTTTCCCCATCCTCCTGAAGCCACGTCGACTCCTGCCAGCTGTTGCTCTGCTCCCCTGGCTGTCGTGGAGGCTACTGGGTTCCCACCAAACCCAGATTGAGAATTTCAGCCTATCTGTAGTGGCCTGGGCAGCTGGAGTGGACCATTTTAGGGCAGGCGTCACTCCTGAAGCACAAAAGAGGGCCAGAGCTGCCACCAGCAGTGCAGTTGGCCCCAGAGTGTGTCTCTCCCCCCCCACCCAAGCCATTTGCCCTTTTTTTTTTTTTCCTTACAGGCTAACCTTTCTCCTTTCTCCTTTCCAGGTTCATGGGTGTTGCTATGGTCATAGGATGGTTGCTGCTTTCCAGAGCCGGGAAGGAATTTTCCCCGCTCTGCAGATTTCCCCTTCCCCATAGCAACTGTCACAACTTTGGTGGTTTTAGGCCTTGGATGGAATCCTTTAGTCTAACAACTGAAGAAGGTGTGAAGTGGTTACTCATCCCTTCCATGGCAGCAATGGCAGGGCACTCCATTAGAGGGGTCTTAAGGGGTGTCTCTGTCCACAAGCACATAGCAAGTGGGCCATAGAACTCACCCCAGCGCTGTGGGAGGGGACCAGCTGTGTAAATGCACTTTTTGCAGTGGTCCCATATTCTCGTTTGACCCTACCATGCCTCAGAGCCCCATCTGGGGGCTGAGAGGGATACACACGCAATGCCTGTGCCAAGGTTTCCTACAAATGAAATTTGATAAAGTTGTGGCCATTTTGATCCCAGAATACATTGTCATGTCACCTCCTTTGCCCTTGAGGTGTGAACCTGGGCACACAAGGAGATCCAATGCACAAAGATGCATTCCAATTTTAACTAGATGGTAGCTTTAATACGTGGTTGTACTCTTTTTGAAACTAGAAAAAACAAAAAATGGATGGAAATTGCAGCATTCTGAATTAAACAGGAACCAAGCATACATTGAAGGAAATGAAGGGGATTTGATAAAATTTTGGCTTTCAATGTATGGAACTGCATTCAATGTTTCACATTGTTTGTTTTGTTCTGCTGTTTCCCTGAGCTTTGAAATAGACATGACAAAATCCCACCTAGCACAAAACAGTAAGCAAATCCTACTGGGACCAAACATATACACAGCCTCTGATCTCTTCATCATACCTTGTACTCTAAATAGTTCTGAATGGATGAAAATTCTCACCCTAGTCAGATGGTCTCATCCAGAGACAGATGTGGACTAGAAGGATCAGATTCAAGTACTCTCTGAGTTTGGACAGGGCCTCATTTCAGTGATAAGCAATTCCAGGGCCTTGGCTACAGCTAAGCTGGAGTTATAAATGTAAGATAAACAGCAAGGGTGGTTGATAACTGCCTTTCATAAACGGTGTAACTATTACACAGTTCAACAGCCTTAAAATAAATAGTGCATCATCAGCCAAGTATGGAAATAAACATTTCACCACTTTGAGCATCATCAGTCTCATTTCAGTGCTCGGTAGGTCATCAATGTTTTGACTCTCAGCCCAATTTCAATAGTGCTGAATGCATAAATGGCACACAGACTAGATTAGCTTCAGACAGGGGCATTCATCACCACTTGTTCTAAAAGAATCCTCTACGAGATGCTAAGAACTTACCCCTGCCGGCACCTTTCATAAAAGTTTCCATCACAAGGGACCACTAAAATGGACTAATTGAAGCAATTTCAGTGCAACCCTATCAGCATTTACTTAGAAGTAACAATGCATTCAATGGGATTAACTCGAAGGTAAGCGCTGCAGTCTTGCCTAGTTGTTGGTGATATTTCTAGACCTTTACCCCAAGGCTTCAGGGTGGGAGTACAACATCTTAAAACACATTAATAGCAATAAAACCAAAAGCACATACAACAAACAAACAACGTCAAAATAAGTAATCAACATCAACACACTTTCAGAACTGGCAATATTCAGTAGCCATTGAACGACTCCTTATAATCCCCAATCCCTACTAAAGACAAGAGCAATGAGGTGCATCTTAATAAAGTTTGCACAATACACACCTCAAAAATCATTCCAAAGATGGAGCACCACCACAGAGAAGGTCCTGTTACAACCCACCACTCTCTTTCTTTTAGCTGTTCATTTAAGTTCCATTAAAATAATTTCAAACTGTCAAGTAAATATACCGTATTGGCCCAAATATAAGCCACACCCGAATATAAGCCGCACCTTTAAAACTGGAGGGGAGGAAAGAAAAAAGAAAAAATACCCAACTATAAGCCATTCCATTCCTCGCTGCTCCTGGCTGCATACTGGGGGGGGGGGGAGAGCCACACTGCGTTGCCAGTGGCCCTTCCCCTTCCTTACTCTCTCCCTTCCTGGCCTTGGGGGAGAGGATGGGGAACTACGCACAGGGCGGGCACCACTTTGCCATGCTCCTGGCACTGTTTGCCCCATGATCCTGCCTGCCTACCATAAGGTCACGAATACAAGCAGCACTTTAACTTTTCATGGTCAGGGGGTAGGGATGCTTATATTCAGGCCAATATGGCAGATAGCATCCAGTGGCTGCAGCCTTATTCCTAACTAAAGCTGAATTCAATATTCAGGAACTTTGAGGTCTAATATGTAAAGACAAAGTGGCTGAGGGTTCTTTCTGCACTTCTTTGTCTTTCTATCCCACCACACACAGCTTTTGCCACCCCTTCAAGTCTTCAGCAGCCTAGCAGCATTCTTGGGACAGAGGGTCCTGACGGGAGTGACCTTCATAATGAAATAGCATCATTCCTAAGAGTATTCTTGGGGTAGGGGGAAGACAGCTGCCCCTATTAGAAAATGCATTATCCTCGTCACCTGGACAACCATGAAGCTGTCAGCTTGGGACATGTTGTCACTATTGTCTCAGGGCTTTCCCTGAGATATAGATGCTAACCTCTTTGGGCCACAGAGGACCCCTGCCATATGAATACTCAGAGAAGGAGTCACCAGCCAGACTCATGATTCATGCAGAGATGGCGCAACATGTTTGGCAAATGGACCACCAATCAAATTCTAGAGTTGCTCCTGTCTGCACTAGAGCACATAGAATCACAGAACTGTAGAGCTGGAAGTGACTACAAGGGTCATCTAATCCAACGCCCTGCAATGCATAATTTTTTTGCCCAACGTGGGGCTCAAACCCCTGACCCCAAAATTAAGAGTCTCATGTTCAACCAACTGAGTGCAGCCTCATCCCCCCTGATGCCTTGATGAGGTGTTTTGCTTTTGGTATTGGTATTGGTTTACCTTTGTCCTTACTGTGCTGGGGAGCAGGCAGCACTATCCTTTAGGGAAACAAGCAATCGTCTTGGCCAGGGGTCAGCAAGCTTTTTCAGCAGGAGGCCGGTCCACTGTCCCTCAGACCTTGTGGGGGGCTGGACTATATTTTGGGCGGAAATATGAATTCCTATGCCCCACAAATAACCCAGAGATGCATTTTAAATAAAAGGACACATACTCATGTAAAAACACGCTGATTCCCAGACTGTCTGCAGGTCAGATTTAGGAGGCGATTGGGCCGGATCTGGTCCCCGGGCCTTAGTTTGCCTACTCATGGTCTTGACTCTAGGCTAAGATTCCTTCTCTTCCCTCCTCCTCTTACTTAGGAGTGCTGAAAATCCATCTGCCTGTGGCCATTATTTCACCCTTGCAACAGGTTAGATGCACACAGTCTATACCACTTCATACCATCCATCATAATATAAATACCCACTGCAACCCCTGACAGCTATAGGAATAACTGCCAGCAGCTCCCCTGTCATTGCAGTTTGGGACAGTCTGGAGCAGACCCCTTAACACTGTGTCCTCCTTCACAAGCTGCGCATTTGGAAGGTAAAACAACACCCCTGCTTTGTCAATATTCCAGGAGGGTCCTCTAATGATTATGTTTGCCCGCCGCCTAGGGAAAGAGGGATGAAAGCAACTCCCTCAGTTACCTAGGTAACACAAACATGCTGCCTTATCTTCTGGTGATGTGCTGCAGTCTTGCACCACAGTGCCAAAAGACATGGCAGCATCCCTTAGGCCAAGGAAGGAGGAATCTCCTGCAACAAAGGACCACACACACCCCATGGTTATCCAGGGGCCTACATACCAGTAGTGGGGTGTGGCCAGAGGCAAAAAATGGGAGGACCAACAGATGTGGCTCTTGCCTTTGTGCATTCAAGCCATACACAGTTCAGAGTTCTCTACATGCTCCTCGCTCCCTCCAGTCAAGTTAAGAGGCATCATCACAGTTTGAGAAGACATCCCAGCCAGCAGAAAGCAGTCAAGAAAGGTGCAGAGGAGGCCTTTGCTGGGGAATGGCAGAGGGACGGGTATGTCCTGAGAAACCCCAAGAGCCAGACAGAAAGGCCTAGAGGACTGCATTTACTCTTTGTGCTTGAAGTTCCCCACCACTGCCCCAGTGATTGGACAGTCCCCCAGACCCGCCAATATTCTTGTGCTGCAGCAACCTATGGAAAATTGCCATGCTTCTCAATCTGAGAAACTGAATCGCATCCCCAGAGGACAGGGAAGCACCCTGGCAAGTTCCAGGCAACTGAGCAATGGTGACCAACTCCCCATGTTGTGCTGCTGCCTAGGCAACCCAGGAACACACATTTAGAACAATGCTTTCCCTCAGCAATGACTGTACATCACCAGTTCCAATTGGCTCTGTGGAAGCATGACATCACCTTGTTCACAACATGATCCTTCATTGGCTAGGATTGTGAGGTGAGGGAGGAGACAAAATGGCACAGAGGAGGAAGAGGAGGAGGGGAGAAGTTGGTCGTTGCTCCATAAGCCCGCTTCCCATTTTGCCCTCGACAATACTAAGTTCCACTTCTATCTTGTCTATTTGCAGCAGTGAAGCAATCACAATTCACCCTGTGTTTCCATGCATAGATAACATGACAAAATACTCTTGTTGGTTTCACAGCAACAGCCATTCCCCCCCAACAAAAAAATAGATGCTACGGTTCACAAGCATCTAAGAATATCAGCAATACACCACTTATTTCATTCTGTGATTAGCCCATAACACAAACCGGAGTCATTCTTAAATGGCCATTTAAGATGTGACAATTCAATAAGTACTTTTAGTTTAAGAGGGTTAGAAATGCAAGTCCAAAATCCCTTCATAGGGAACACAAAGGTTTTCCTTTAGGATGCTTATCAAAACACAATCTTACTTGTATTCTGGAAGGGATTGTAATATATTTTACACAAAACAATTTTTAAAAAACAAACCAAAAGAACCAGTAATAAAAGTGGCTTGTCTATTTTCTTCCTAGTAGATATGAAGCTTTTCTGTAAACAGGCATTTTAAAACAGAGGGCTGAGAAAGCAGCAGTACAACAGTGCCATCCCCTGTTTGCAAAAATCATTGTTTGTCTCAATAAGCAAGGCAAAAGCCTCCATAAATTTTTGCTTGTCATTTTCCCTTCCCTTCCCTTCTTGTTTGTAAAGCAGGCTTACTTCAACCTGCAACAAGGAAGCAATTTTCTGGTGTCTCTTTGGGCTGCTTCTTACATTATCTTAACTAAAAGAGTAGCCTTGGTAAGAGATAAGTACACAAAAGCTGCAAGCCACAAAACATACACCTCTCGTTCACTCCTGAAAACAAAAGCCTGTATAAATAAAAATAGAAATAGATTTTATGCTTATTTAGACCATTTCTGTACTGGCTTAATATAGCAAAACTTTTGTAACACCAAATGTTGCAAAAAAATAGACAACTGGCATAGACTCATAGCACTTCCTTCTGCTTCCTCCCCACTCAATACCTCTCCACCCATGAACCCTGAACTCAAACATACTCACCAATCCCCTCCCCAAAAAATTCTCACAATGAAGAGAGCACTGAGAGATTGCTGATACCACCCTGGTCTCTCCTTCTCTAGGTTTGTTTTCATGAGAAGGCAGCAAGGTTAATGGAGCTGTGTGTCAGGCCCAGTCACAGCTGTGTCCCGTTCAGCACTCAAGTCAGCTTCTTTGCACACACCCAGCTGGTGTGTTGGGTGAGTTTCCTAGAGGGCCCCAATCATGGCAAATAAAGCTCCCTTACGTCCACAGCTCTTTCTTGGGCATCTGCATGCCTCTTCGCCTCTAGCTGCTTTTATTTTCTTAAAGGTTTTATATTATTCTGCAAAGTGGGTATGCAATTTTAAATCTTCAGATGAGAATGCCTTTACAGTGGTACGTCAGGTTAAGAACTTAATTCATTCCAGAGGTCCGTTCTTAACCTGAAACTGTTCTTAACCTGAGGTACCACTTTAGGTAATGGGTTCTCCCGCTGCCGCCGCACGATTTCTGTTCTCATCCTGAAGCAAAGTTCTTAACCCGAAGCATCTGTAACCCGAGGTACCACTGTATTAAAAAAAACACACACAAAGCTAGATGCATGTTCACTTTGACCAAGGCACGTGATAGGCCTAAGATGCATTCAATGTAGAGAGCTCTGGATGTCACAAAACCCCATGCACAGACCCTCCAAGTGTCCCTGTTTTCCAGCGACATCCCTAATTTAGGGAAGCTATTCTGGTTTCTGATTTGATCCTGGAATGTCCCGCTTTTCCTTAGGACATCCCTATTTTCATTGGAGAAATGTTGGAGGGTATGGAGTTATCCGTCCCCCGAGCCATCTGAAGGCCATCTGTATAGGGAAGGTTTTTTGAATGTTTTATGTTTTAATGTTTTTTATATATGTTGGAAGCCGCCCAGAGTGGCTGGGGCAACCCAGGAAGATGTGGGGGGTATAAATACTAAAATTATCATTATGGAATGGGACCCTATTTTCATTGGAGAAATGTTGGAGGGTATGTATGCATGTAAGGTCAATGCAAAAATTATTTGGATAGTGACTTATCCCCAGCCCCAAAAAGCTTACAGAAGTCTAGAATTCACAGCAAAACCATTTTCTGGGCTACAGCAAAGGTCTGGATTCTGCCTGGCATATCAAGGAGCAGAGGAAGGCTTTATTTCACTGTCATAAATGTAAGAGCATGGTCCCCATCCAAGTACTAACCAGGCCTGACCCTGCTTGACTTCCAAGATCATGTTCAGGGTAGTATAGCATGCTAAGGTGTACCTTTCCCCCCCAAGCTTTGAGGAATGTGCAGTTGGTTACTTCACCTTGCAGTTAGTGATTTTATACCAGTTATGACAAAGTGATTCTAGCAGTTTCTGGCTATTTAAGTGCAGCCCTGTGTTGTTTTATTATTGTAAAACCCGCCCTGGGACCTTCTGACGAAGGGCAGGTAATAAATGCACCAAATAACTACATAAATAAAAGAGAGAACATTTGAGTGCAGAGAGATTAGTACTCGCATATGACATATGGCCACCCATTTCCGTATTGCTAGATTGTTATGAAAGTGGGGGCTATAAATTTGCAAATAAATAAATAAAACAAATCCCTCGGGCATGAGAACAGCAAGAATCAGGAACAAAGGACCACACATGTTGCACGACAACATGAGTTGCAGAAGCAACACTCCCTTCACTGAAAAGGCCCATTTGGAATGGCACGACCGGGAGCAGAGAAGCAACCAGAGGTGTGTCTCAGCTCCTTTGCACCCTTGGCAAGGTGCTGTATTGGTGCCTCTGAATCCAGGAGACACCATGGACCAGAAATTCAAAAAGTATTTTGCACTCAGCCAGTGACATCCTCCATGGCCATTGGGGTTGCGTCTGCTCTGCTGCTGCTGCCCCCCTTCTCTTCTTCTTCCTCTGTCGTCTGTACCTGCCTGCTTTCCTCCCTCCCTCCTCTTGCTGCTTTCCCTTCTGCCCCAGCACCCAGAGGAGCCTGCGCACCTCACCCAGCTATGCAGAGAAGCAGCCTAGGGAATGCACAGACAGGTGGGCAGGCTCCTAGTCACTGCGAGCCAGAGTGAAGAAGCATGATTTTTGCATATGCATGCACGTGCGCACACACACACACATAGGGCCTGCCTCCTTGGTCGGTGCCAGTCTAACCAACCCCTAGGTACAATCCTGGAAGCAACACATGGGCAATGGATGCTTTAACCTTTCCCTCAACCCACTGCTTCTCACGACCTCACCAAACCTCTTTAAAAGAGGACTACAAATGACATTTGTATATCATTTAACCCCAAGTAAGGCTTTAGACCCCAAACTGCGGGAGGCAGTGGAAGACAGAAGTGCCTGGCATGCTCTGGTCCATGGGGTCACAAAGAGTCAGACACAACTAAATGACTAAAAACAAGGCTTTAGACCAGGGTTTCCCAAACTGGGGTTGCCAGCTGTTTGGGACTACAATTCCCATCATCCCTGCCCACCAGTCCTACTAGCTAGGGATGATGGGGGTTGTAGTCCAAAAAAGCTGGAGATCCAAGTTTGGAAAGCACTGCTTTAGACCAAGGATGAGGAACAGTCCATGGGTCACACACACTTCCAGAGTCAGTCTTCCAAGGATCATGTGCCAGTGGTGGGTGAGGCCAGAGTCAAAAGAGGACATGGCCAGAAGAAGAAGAAGAAACGAGGGGAGCAAAAGATGTGACTCTTACCTTTGTGCAGAAGGCTACATTCCACCTTTGCATAGTCAAAAGTTTCTATACAAATTGATTGAAGGGGATGGAACGACTCCCCTTTTTGGAAAGGTTGCACCATTTGAGACTTTTTAGGTTAGAAAAAAGACAACTAAGAAGCAACATGACAGAAGTGCATAAAATAATACTTTTAATAATACATAAAATTAAAAAGTTAAAGGACCCCGGGATGGTTAAGTCCAGTCAAAGGTGACTATGGGGTTGTGGTGCATCTCACTTTCAGGCCAAGGGAGCCGGTGTTTGTCCACACGGCTTTCTGGGTCATGTGGCCAGCATGACTAAACCACTTGTGGTGCAACGGAACACTGTGACAGAAACCAGAGCGCACGGAAATGCCATTTACCTTCCCACCGCAGCAGTACCTATTTATCTACTTGCACTGGTGTGCTTTTGAACAGCAAGGTTGGCAGGAGCTGGGACAGAGCAACGGGAGCTCACCCCATCATGGGGATTTGAACTGCCGACCTGATCGGCAAGCTCAAGAGGCTCAGTGGTTTAGACCACAGTGCCACCCGCGTTCCTCCTGATGCACGGCATAGAGAGAGTGGAGAGAGGAAAGTTTCACCCCCTCTCTCATAACATTAGAACTCATAGTCAGCCAATGCAGTTGAATGTTGGAAGATTCAGGACAGATAAAAGAAAGTGCTTCTTCATGCAGCACACAGGAGGCATTGATGGCATACTTTCTAACATTTCTCTGATGAAAATAGGGATTTCCTATTCCATCATCATCATCACAATAATTTTATTATTTATACCCCACCCATCTGGCTGGGTTGCTCCCACCACACTGGGCAGCTTCCAAGACTGGATCTACACAGAGAGAGAAAAAACACTATAAGTCATAAATTAAATCATTACAACAAAAGCAAAAACACTGTATGTAAAACCACATAAACAAAATGCTCTACACCTCCATCTGGTTTTGCATGTTTATACCGCAATTATAGCGTTGTAACATGGCTAATGTAGCTGAGTCCCTACATATATAAAAACATAACAAAACATTTAAAAAACTTCCCTATACAGGGCTGCTTTCAGGTGTCTTCTAAAGGTTGTATAGTTACTTATCTCCTTGGCTGGGAGCTGCATAACTCTATGCCCTACAACATTTCTCTGATGAAAATAGGGACGTCCTAAGGAAAAGCAGGACATTCTAGGATCAAATCAGAAATTGGGGTGGCTTCTGTAAATCAGGGACTGTCCCTAGAAAATAGGGACACTTGGAGGGTCTGTGATGGCCACCAGCTTGGATGACTTTAAAAGATGATTAGACAAATCCAAGGGGGGCAAGTCTTTCAGTGGCTACTAAGCAGGATGACTGTGTTTGCCTCCATAGCCAGAGGCTATATCCTTCTGAATACCAGTTGCTAGAAACCACAGGAGGAGAGAGTGCTGTTGTGCTCAAATCCTGGTATCTGGTCAGCCTCTATGAGAACAGGATGCTGGATTAGATGGGTCATCAGCCTGATCCAGTAGAGCTCTTCTTATGTTCTCATGCACACACCTCTCTATCACAGTTTAATGCCACAGAAAAGCACTTGAAGAGGGTTCGGATCAGGGCCACTGACAGCTGTTGCCACCTGAGAAAGAGGCATAGTTAGGGCAGTATCCTGATAGCCAGACAGAGAGGCCTCCAGGGCTGCGTTTATGCAGAGAAGAGAGATGCAGAAGAAGCAGGGAGACAAGAATTGATCGCATTAAGGTACAGCCTGTAAAGATTAAAGGAAACTCAAGAAAGAGGAAGTAACTGTGGTTACTACTGGAGTTTAGTATTCATGTCCTCTTTGAATCCTCCGCAAAATTAGGTAACGAAATTCCTGCCGCCGTTTCTGCCTCCTGATATAACATTACACTCGAGGGCTGGCTTTACAGAAAGACCTCCGCCCACTCTGATCACTACACAGCTCTGCCCTCCAGTCTAATTGTTAATTCATGAGAATATCAAACAAAGATGCTACACGGTTTTCATGAACACCCCGCCACCGCCCCAGTATTTCCAAACTCTTCGCTTTGATCAGCTTTTATTCAATACAGTCAATATCCTCCTTTAAGCAGCCGCAAGAGAATGCTCTTTAAAGAAGAAGAATCCCTTTCTTGCATATTATGCTAAGTGGGTAGTGTGCAACTATATCTGTGCTTTTTCTCTGTTTAATCATAGGCACTGGAAAGGGAGGTTTTCCCTGGGGAGAAAGGTTTATTCCTTCCTTCCCTAGCCAAGAACTGAATGAGACTATTATACCTTTAAAGCACGTTTGAAGCAGACACACTCACACCGAGAATTCTGGGCACTGTAGTTCTACCCTCACAGAGTGACAGCTCCCAGCAACGCTTAATAAACTACAGTGCCCATAATTCTTTGAGGGGGGGGGGAATGTGTTGTGAATGTGCTTTAAAGGTACAGTGTGTACATAGCTAGAAAGGCTTTGAAAAAGAAGTGGGGGGGGGGGAAGAACTACCGACGAAAGAAGATTGGAGGATGAAACTAATGGACTATGCAGAATTAGATAAACTAACGGGAAGAATTTGAAACCGGCAGGACCAGAGATTCACGGAAGATTGGCGTAAATTTACGTACTATATGAAAAATAATTGTGATGACCAGATTACATTTGTAGGTTTGCAGGAAGTTTTGTGAGGGGAATAATTTGTATTATTGCATTATTGAACAAAAAGGATAATATTAGTTATGATAATTAAAGGCAATATGAATTTAAGAAAAGCAGAAGACATAATAAATATGGAACATCTACAGAGGTGCAGATGGAAGTCCAAAAAGATTGTATAAGAGGTGAAATTTGGTGGAATGTTTGTTAAACAATATGTTTTAAAATAAATAAATAATAATAATAAAAGAAAAAGAAGTGGGGGGAGCTCCTGATGTCACTCAGGAAAGCAAGTCAAATGAAGTAGGACCATATCCAAGGCTTCATCAGAAAAGAGCACCAAGAAATAGAGAACCCTGGTGCCTCTGGAGAATATGCAATCTTAATTGCTTGATGACAACCAAGAGGGAGAAGCACTTGAAATGCAACCATTTGCAGAAAATGCAGTATATCATTCCACAGAGTTTATTATTTTCCCGTCATTTCAATCACGATTAACTCAGCACCGGACGCTTAGATGCTCCGGCATGCAGTTATCAATAACACTCACTAATATATTGCTTTTGGAGCTGTCACCATGTGTGTCTAGCTGGGGTTTCCTTGTCATCATTTTTCATGAATGCAAAAGCAGCTGAGCCAGTGGCTCAACCTTTTATGTCACAATGTGGATCCTGACTTTCAAAGCCCAAATCATTTCATATAATGCCCAGAAACTACAGCAATGAAACTGCACGGATTCAGTCATTGTATTTGATGTTCAAAAAATAAATAAATGACCCTGTGGGTGCAATCAGGGTGATAGGGCATCTTCACTGTGGGTTGTGCATACAGTGGTACCTCGGGTTACATACACTTCAGGTTACATACGCTTCAGGTTACAGACTCCGCTAACCCAGAAATAGTGCTTCAGGTTAAGAACTTTGCTTCAGGATGAGAACAGAAATCGTGCTCCGATGGCGCAGCGGCAGCAAGAGGCCCCATTAGCTAAAGTGGTGCTTCAGGTTAATAACAGTTTCAGGTTAAGTACGGACCACCGGAACGAATTAAGTACTTAACCCGAGGTACCACTGTACTGATTTTTAATATGAGCCACATGTTGAACAGAAGAACCAGCCATGTTGATTTCGCTCCTTAAGACAGGCAATGGACTGTTTATCCTCCTTCTCTGCCCCTCCAAACTCCATGCAATGTGCATAATAACTGATGCTGAGAAGTGGGCAGCAAGCAAAGGTGAGTCAGAAAGGACCAAGGTAAGGATCTGGGGTGAGGAAACAGAGCCAGGAATACCTTCTTGGTCAAGCAATGTCTCCACCTCAGACGGAAGCCTTTTATATCTCTTTCTGACCAGAAGGACCCAATGGGCAGCCTGTGTAAGCAGGACCAGTACAGAGCATAAGGATATGAGCTCTCCCCTTACGCACCTCAGCACCAAACAAGACATTATGGCAGCAGACCAGCATGCCTGCCCCAACCACATGGAAAGAGTAGCTTCTGGTTTTAGCAGCTAATTTTCCTCAGCTGAGCTCCAGTAATGGGGAAAGCTGCACAGACTGGCTGCCATCTTGTCTAGTTTGGCCTTCAGAAGCTCATTCCTAAGCATCCATTGCTATTGACACTAAAGAGGGAGAAGGTTACATAAACATTCCCCTCTGCTTTGAGCAGCTGAGATGCACAAAAGACGTCTGCCTAAGCTTCTGCTGCCTCTCATACTGGAGACTGTGGGCGTGAAAAGAGCCTGTTGCTTTTCTGCTGAGGTTCCTAAGAGAGGTGTCCTTGAAACTGGATGCTCTGCTGATGGCTAGGTGGGAGCCATTAGAGAGCCAGACTGAGTCCCTGGCCTGTTAATTAGCTGTCACTAAAAAAAACCCCATCGGGACGCAGGTGGCGCTGTGGGTTAAAGCCTCAGTGCCTAGGACTTGCCGATCGAAAGGTCGGCGGTTCGAATCCCTGCGGCGGGGTGCGCTCCCGCTGCTCGGTCCCAGCGCCTGCCAACCTAGCAGTTCGAAAGCACCTCCGGGTGCAAGTAGATAAATAGGGACCGCTTACCAGCGGGAAGGTAAACGGCGTTTCCGTGTGCAGCTCTGGCTCGCCAGAGCAGCGATGTCACGCTGGCCACGTGACCCGGAAGTGTCTCCGGACAGCGCTGGCCCCTGGCCTCTTGAGTGAGATGGGCGCACAACCCCAGAGTCTGTCAAGACTGGCCCGTATGGGCAGGGGTACCTTTACCTTTACCTTTAAAAAAAACCCCACAAAAGCCCCACACAATAAAAGTAAATTCGGCAAGCAAGATTTAACAGAAATTAAGAATCCTGCTCAGGAATCCTCCATAGAATAAGATAATCCACTCTGACATATTTTTGCCACAGTTATTCTCATGGGCAGCAGCAATTGGATCAGAAGTCTTTTATCTCCAAAATCTTTGCAACCACCCAACTCATAACATTGGGATTCCTGGTGAGGACTGTGTTCACCTAGGACAGTGATTTAACTTGAGCTGGCCCTGAAGAACAAATGAACTTAAAAAGTCAGCTACATTTTACTACAGCTTTTATAAAAACGAAGAAACAAACAGTACAGCTTCTTACAAATATGACAATGTGCTCTATAAGAAAAGACCTGCTAGGTCAGATCAAAGGCCTACCTAGCTCAGCATTCTGGTCCCACAGTGGCCAGACAGGTAACATGCAAGGCATGGGTACAATAGCACTCTATCGCTCCTATTCGCTCCGATTCAGAGGCATCCCACCCCTGATTCTGCACCCAGCCTTCACAGTTACTATAAAAGCCATTGGCAGCTTCATCCTCCATGAATTTGTCTAAGCCATCCAATCTGGAGGCCATTATTGCAGCTAATGGCAGCAACTTCCATTCCTTTGCTCTGTGTCTCCCAGCATTGTGCTTCACTGGAGATGATCCTGGGTTCAAGTATTAAGAGAGAGGGAGAAAAGCTTCTCTCTATTCACTTTCCGCTTACCATGTCTTGTCTCTGTCCTCCCAGCCTTATTTTCCTAAACTAAAAAGCCAAAAATATTGTAACCTTCCCTTATAGAGGAGTTCCCTTATAGAGGAGGCCATTTTCTGTACCTTTTCCGATACCCTTTTCTGAGGATACTGGAAGCAGCTTTGATTTTGATTTCTTTCTCAATGATCCACAACATGGAATTTGCCATTTTCACTGCAGACGCTACAAGCTCAATCAGGCAATGGCAACACCATACTAATAGGCTGCTTTTATTCTCTACAGAAGAAAGCAGGGGGAACAATAAAGAACTGGGACATTCTGTAATAGTTTACATTCCCTGCAACTTAGTTCGTGTCACAATTATTACGGTAATGAATGCTTGCAGCAGCGCAGGCCCCCCCCCCTCCAGTAGCTGTTTTGCTAAGCAATTCTTGTGAATCTGCACCACTTTGAGTGTCACCTAAGCAATTGCCTTTTGCTCGGGAATGTTACATCTATGCAAAGTCGTGATGATCAAGTTACTGGCACAGATCACACAGTTCTATTAAAAAAAATGATGCAAGGTGACTGGGTATCCAAGGCAACAATTTTGCCGCTGTGCAGACTTGGAGCCAACAAAAGCAGAGGGGAAAGGGAAATTGTTATGTTCTGAAAGGCAGTAACTGGAAGGTCTTGGAGAAGTTGTTGCCCAGAAAGTCTCCTCTGCTTTGTCCTCTGCGAATTTTGAGATTGAATCTTCTCTGGACTTCCTTTGAATGCTCACATTTTCATGGGATATTCAAAGCTCTATTACCTGCTATGTGTTGAACAAATTAGTAGATTTGATAATATGTAACGTTAAGTATGTAACAGGCTCTGATTATCGATATGCAGTAGTTTGGGGGATTTCACGACCCAGTACCTGGACACTCCTGTATCAAGTGAGTCATCCTGAAATATCACAAGCCCTGAAAAGTGTGGCGCAAGTTCTCCTGGACAATCTTAGGATGCAGCCATTGAGGTAACCCATCTTGCAGGTTCTTACTTAAATGGAATACACCAAAGAACAGTAACTCCTCTACCAATTGCTCTCAATGTTTCTTGCCAATACCTTTGCCAAAAAACCTGACTTTGCCAATTTGCAAGAAGAAGAAGAAGAAGAAGAAGAAGAAGAAGAAGAAGAAGAAGAAGAAGAAGAAGAAACTGCCCCTTTAAACTGAGAACTAATCTCCTCCACTGACACGTGTGGTGCTCAGGAATGCAACCTTCATGCAAAACAGCCATTGCCTGTACATATACATACTATACAAGCTCCTCTTGTGGCAGCAAGCATAATAGATTCTGGAAGATCTCAGAGTACAAATTCGAGTCTTCTACTTTGTATCTTTTCAGCATTGAATATCCTGTCTCTACTTCAACATTCTTTAACCTTTCTGCATTTAAATACACAGCAGTATATAACTTTTTGAAACTAACAAAATAGCTGTTTTTCAGCCCTCATCCAGGAAATACTTTTGTGAATGTCAAAGCTGGCATGATGCTTGATAAACAATGAATTTTGCCCTATACTTTGGTCATCAATCATGCTGTAGAAAAGGCTGGTTCAGCAATTTGCTGTGTGTTGTCTGCACGTAGCATTTTTTAACAAGATGGCTTTGTTCTGAGAGCAAACACTCTATCCCAGTCCTGTCATTAATTTGAGCAATTACATGCATGAGTCCCAGTTCCTTGGAAACATGGATGCCATTTTGCAATTATTCTTTTCGAAAGAAGTTTCTGAGTAAGCAAGGATGCTTATTGGCACAATGGCTGTCAAAGCAGGAAAAGGGAATATAAAGGAGAAACCATTCATTTTTTTGCTTTCAAAAGAGTAGTTTCTCCTTCCATGTTCTGTATATAATGTACTTTTGCAACAACAAAAACAGTAGTGACAGCTCAAGGTTACTTACTTGATCACATCACCTGCCAAAAACCCAAGACATCGTATCACCAAGAAGAATGAAAGCAGACGAATGGAAACTCAATTTTGTTAAACTGCGAATTATGTTCTCTACGATATATAATCACTTCTGCACAAGGGACCTAAATGTATATATTGCACCCAGTCCAATTTGTAGGCCACAAGATTCAAAAACAATGGCCAGAATGCAATGAATTACATAACTTCCACATCGCCACAGCTTTCTTTGCAGCCCTCTGCTTCTCAAACGCCAGTTTCCTCAAGGCACTGCTTTGAGAAAGAAAGGTACTTTGCAACATGGCAATGAAGTCTTCTGTTCGGAGAGAAACTAAATCAATCAGTTGTGCGCTGCTCTGGTGTCCGTGTTCTGTTGCACCAGAAGCGGCTTAGTCATGCTGGCCACATGACCCGGAAAAACTGTCTGCGGACAAACGCTGGCTCCCTCGGCCTGTAAAGTGAGATGAGCACCGCAATCCCAGAGTCGTTTGCGACTGGACTTAACTGTCAGGGGTCCCTTTACCTTTTTATGCCTTTAATAGCTCTTTGGATCACAATGACCGCTCCCCACTTAAAACGGGGGGGCGCCCTTTGCGGGGACGCGTGCAGCCCTGGATCTGGAGTGGCCCCATCAGCATAGGCTTTGCCTTCCCTCAGGTGGGATACCTGGAGGTCCCCGCCTACCCCAGTGAGTTGTCCAATCCCACCTGGGGGAAGCGTTGCCAGGGAAACCAGGCCAGGTAGGGGGAGGGATTACCTGCCCACACAATAGAGGGTGGATCTTAATTGGTAATCCTCACTTGGCTCCAGAGCAATGCAATTTCTTTTGCACTGTCGAAAAAACTGTTTGCAAAAAAAGTGGCGGAGAGAGCTGTTTACCCCCATCCAGCTAGCACTAATATTTATTCATTTAATTCAGATATTTTTTTCCTGCCCTTTTGCCAGACTCCTTGGTAGCTTCTCAAAGGTATTCCACAGTGGTACTAAGTTGTAGATTCTCAGAGGGCTTGGCCCAATCTTATGGGACTGCACCTCTCCCATTACTTCCTATGGGGTATGCCCCTGTGTGCTACCCTTTTAGATGGCACAATACCCACCCAGTTGCAAGAGTTGTGATCTGGGCAGTGGTTGGCAGGCAAATGGGCTTTTGATGATAGGAGTATTTATGCTGGCATGGACTCCTCTCAACTGGGACATGGACGGACACACACACACACAACCATATCCTAACCCTTCTCACCTTAGCCTGGTGGATTGGGGATTCAGATTATACTTTAACTTTACTAGAGCTAGAAAGAGCAGACAAAAAGACAGTAAGCTCCCTGAGAAATGGAGTCCATGAATGTTCATTTGTATTTTATTGGAACAGCAAAGTAGAGCATCAAATTAATCCACATGCTTTACTTTAAGACATACCGTGGCTGCATCATCTGCATGTCTCCAAATAAAGAGTGTGAATAATATGACAATGTTGTCAATTCTGGTATTGTAAGATCTTTTATACATCCGGAAATAAAAAAATTCTCGAGTCTTTGAGACAAAAACACACAAAGTATTCTTTATAAAAAGAACTATTAAATTGCTTTCATACATTTGTATGTGGTTTGTGGTTTATAAGTATACATGATTATTTTATCTGTGAATCCATTATATATTTGGAAAATAAAAAGGCCCCTACCTGATTCTGGAAAGACCCAGAGCCTGGCACAGGCAATATGGGTGTAGCCAGAATATATGTTGGGGGCGGGGGTGGAGGCAGGACACTCACCTGTCATCATCCTCTGTCTGGTTCTGTCTAGCAGACTCAGAATGAAATGTCTCAACAACAGTTGTTTTAAATTACTTTCTTCTGACCCCAAGTGCTCAGAAAAATCTGTCAAAATATTTCTACAATTTCCACTTTTAGTTAAGTATTTTTTATTTACTTGATTTAGCGGAGGTAGCTGCCCTCTGTACCCCCCGGAGACATGCAGGCCAGGCAAGTCTCTTTGCAGAGGGCATTTCGCATTCAGGATAACATAGTCAAGAAGACACTCTCCCATAGAACCTCAGAGAGAGGGAAGCCCTGTGGACAAAGGTCGATTTGTAAGATATGTTTCCTTTGTTCTTTCGCATCTAGTAGTTGAGCAATCGTACTTTGGACTAACCACATTTTTTTGAGAAGTCTTCAAAGGTACACTGTACATGTACACTGGATTACCATAATTTTAGCTTGGAAATTAGCAGGGCATGGGAAACCGTGGTGAGGCGTTTTCTGACCAGGAGGGGGTGCAGTGGGCTCACCAGATTTTGGTGGAAAGTATTAGATATTCGCCATGAATGCCACAATACAAGATCTATCAACACTCCCAATCTGCAAACCTAATCCTTCAGGGGCAGTACAATTCAATCCAGAATCAGTTTAACACCCCAGTCCTGGGTAGATGAAGCAACCATGAACAGCACCATCTTCCTTTCTGGCCTGTACTGAGCTTCGTTTTTTGGACCTTCATCCAGTCCAGTATAAATCCAAGACACTGATTCAGCGCTTTCTTTGTCTCTACCAGAATGATGCTTCTAAATCTCTGAATGGCCTCACCCAATGATTTCAGGTTGATGTTACCAAACCCTGGACTCTGTTTATTTCACAAAATGTATATACCACTTGATTCTGAAGCAAAAAGAAAAAGAAAACAGAATATCTCAATGCAGTTACAAGGCTTTATGGGGTGTGATCAAATGAGAGGCAAACTAGTGGCAAATAATGCCAGCCAGGAAGCTGCCTCCTTATTGGATCTGGGCCTCAGCAGCTGCCAAACCTTATCCAAACTCCAGTTTCAACGATATGAAAGAAGTGATACTCAGAAAAGAAAAACCTTTCCTGCCTGTTGCTTTTGCAGCAGACGTGGTACTTGGAAGCTCTCAAGCAAAATGCTGCTAGCCCAGCCAACAAGCCTGGTGTCTGGAATGTACGTGTATATATAACACCAACACACAGTGAAACTGGGTGATGTAATTTTGAAGAAAACAGAGCGCCTGGGTGCAATCAATCAATTTACATCAACATACGTAAACAATTTTAAGTGAATTCAACTGGGGAATGGATGCTCATAATTTAAAAATGTGACAACTGTAATGTGTGTATGCATTGTCCCCCGACAACGGGATATTAATAGTGTTTGAGATGTAGTCAATATGTCACAACTAGCTAGAAGACTATTGTCCTATTAATTGTGAGATCAGTGATGCAAAATGTTTACTAATTGGGACAGGCTGGATGTTGAGCTAAATGAGTCCTTAGAGAAGGACTTTCATTACTTAGAATGAGTATAAGCAGGAGGGAAGGTGGGAGTCGGGGCAAAAGAATGGTTCAGCACCATGACTGCCTTCTGCTTGAGAAAGCTCCAGTGTATAAGACACCGTAGCGAATGAAATGCTTTGCAGCTAATGTGATTAAGCTGTTCCTTTTGCTTTCTCCTAAGCCCCAAATTCAGGCTCTTTCTAATTAGAGGTGTTACATCTGTAGAACAAGGTTCTTGAGACAGCATTACCTATTAAAATTATCAGTCTACTCTTTTCCCCAGGAGGGCTATTTTCACAAGCAATGCTTAAATTGGTTTCCCCTCCTTCCTTTTGGCATTTTCTGCATCTATAAGGCTAAGTTCACATAAACCTAGGGGACCGTATCAGGTACTTCTGAGGGGCTACTTAAGAGTATGAGTCTTCTGTACTGTTCATAAATGATGATGATGATGATGATGATGATGATGATGATGATGATGATATTGATATTCATATGCCACCCATCTGACTGGGTTTCCCCAGCCACTCTGGGTAGCTCCCAACAAAATATTAAAAACAGAGTAAAATATCAACCATTAAAAACTTCCCTGAACAGGGTTGCCTTCAGATGCCTTCTAAAAATCGTGTACTGTAGTTCTTTATCTTCTTGACATCTGATGGGAGAGTATTCCACAGGGCGGGTGCCACTACTGAGAAGGTCCTCTGCCTGATACCTGATAGCTTCATGTCTCGTAGTGAGGGAACCACCAGAGCTGGTTCAGTGTCCAGGCTGGACAGTGGAGGTGGAGATGCTCCTTCAGGTATAGAGGGCCGAGACTTTTTAGGGATATAAAGGTCAACACCATCACTTTGAATGGTGCTCAGATACATCATGGGGTCAGCGTAGATCCTTTAGGACTGTGACACTATATTTTCCCCAAAAGATTCATGACTGCCCAGGTGTCAGATGAACCTGTTTCAGAGTTGGTTGTTTGTTTGCATGTACGTACGTACATACGTACGTACGTGTGTACGTACGTATGTATTGTGTATGCCCTTACCTTTCATTCAAAATTAGTTGTAAGTCTGTGATGGGGTCACCAAATAACTCTCAGCATCCTTAACAAACTACAGCTCCCAGGATTCTTTGAGGGAAGCCATGGCCTAAGAGAGCTCTAAAGGTATGGTATATGGGTATGACTTCTTGAGCTCATCTCCAGGTCACAAGCCAATTCAGTGTGGTAGAGCCCCCTTGTGGCACTGACTGTACCACCTCAGCTTTCACAGAGTAAACTGCCCATTTGAAAAGATGCTCTGTGGGAAAAGGCACAGAAAACCACTTTCTGAGAGTCTTTCAAAAGCCTAGAAGCCACCCTGTCCAAAGGGGGCAGGGTCCCACTTGACACATGCAGGGCCTATAAGCACACCTGAAGTTAGGGACTGCATGTATCATTGTGCCTCTTGAGGCAAAATAGGAATGTTACCCCGCCCCCACTTGCTGCTACCTCTTTAAACCCCTCCTACCTGCTTTGCACTGGCAGTGGTTCCCACCTCTGATGAAATCTTGCAAGATTTTGGTGAGATCTTGCTGTAACCCACTGCTGCTGGTGACAGTGGCGAAGCATATGCCTGCACTGCCCGGGGTGGCATGCTCCCAAGGGGGGCAGTGGGTGCTTCTGAAGGGGGCAGGATGCGGAGGGTCCCCTCCCAGGCGTGGGATAGCTGCTCAGGTGCATGCGTGCCCTGTAGCCAGGGGCGGAGTTAGCTGCCCACGGGGGTGGAGCGATCTGCCAACGGCGGACATTTGGCGTGCCGCCCACCTGCGACTCCCAAGCCTCCCCCAAGCTGTCGAAATGAAGCAGCACAGCTCCCCCTTCCCCTGATGGCTCGGGGTAGGCTTGGGAGTCGCCCCCCTCAGCAAAGACACCTTTGCTTCATCAGTGGGCTGTGCCTGCCTGATGTTGCTTTCTGGGTTGTGGCCCTTTGCTGTTGAAGATTTAAAGCCCATGTCCACAGGGTGAAGAAGATAGGAAAAAGAGACTGCTACTGACCAATGCAGTTAAACTGTTATAGTTTCCTCGCAGAATGTCCATTGCTGTTCCACTTTCCCTCTTGCCACACCTCACCAACCGACTTCCTTCAGCCAACTGCCACTGCTCCAAACAGGAACCTTGGTATTTGAATCAGCCAATCAGAGCACAGATGTAGTATTCTACCCCTTGGAAGTCATATTTGCTATGGTGTGCTTATTAATGCAATTGGACATCGACTGCCGTGTGTGAGTGTTAGGAGAAGCAGGCTGGCCAAGACACCATCTATGAACTTGCTCTCAGATCAGCTGGGAATTGCTTCTTTCAGTGTCCAGTCTTCCATGCCCAGTGAAGAGGAATTTATTGTTTGCCAGGCATTTAATAATCCTGCTCTATTCAACCTTGGACAGACCACACCTGGAGTACTGGGTGCCACAATTTAAGAAGGATGTTGACAAGGTGGAGCATGTGCAGAGGAGGGCAGACAAGATGATAAAGGGTGTGGAAACCAAGCCTTATGGGGAACAGTTGAGGGGATTGAGTATATTTAGCCTGGTAAGGAGACCGAGAGGAGATACAACAGCCATCTTCAAATATTTAAAGCGTCACACGGAGGAGGCAGCAAGCTGGATTTCTCCTGCTCCAGAGGCTAGAACCCGAACCAATGGCTTCAAGTTACAAGAAAGAAGATTCTGACCAGTGGCGTAGCGTGGGGGGTACAGGGGGGGCAGCCGCACCGGGCGCAACATCTGGGGGTTAGGGTTAGGGGGTGCAAATCCACGGGTTAGGGGGTGCAAATCCACGGGTTAGGGGGCGCAAATCCACGGGTTAGGGGGCGGAAATCCATGGGTTAGGGGGCGCAAATTACTTGCCTTGCCCCGGGTGCTGACAACCCACGCTACACCACTGATTCTGACTAAACCTCAGGAAGAACTTTCTGGCAGTGGAACAAATTCCCATGAGAGGTAGTGGAATCTCCTTCCTTGTAGGCTTTTAAGCAAAGGTTGCATGACCACCAGTCATGCATTATGTAGTTAAGATTCCAGCGTGTCTGAAGTGTGAATTCGACAGCCTCCAGTTCAGAATCCTGACTTGCCTCAGGTGCAAAATCATCAGATGGCTATGGGCAAGTCACCATCTCTCAACTTCAAATCTGCAATAAGACTATGATACTGCTGTTATTGAGCCAAATGCATGTGAAAAGCTTCTGAAGACTCAAAAAGTGCTATATAACTTTTAAACATTACTGATGGATATTCACCAAAGGCCAAAAGGTTTATAGAAGTAACACTAGACTTTTGTCTTTAAAACACAGGGAGGGATGACAGTTATTGATCATTAATGAATAAAGTATAGCTGAAGATTTATTAGGTCATTACTCACCCAGGTGTTAGGAATAAGGCTGAAGTCTGACTGAATGGATATAAATGTTGACAATTCTTTGCTGGCATACAAATTTTATGGACCAGCAAGGTGCAGTGGGCAAATTACTGGGCTTCACTGTGAAACTCCTGCATTTAAATAGCTGCTTGTCCCTGGTATGAGCTGGTGGACCAAGTCAAATCATTATCTAATCCACCCACTCAAAGGCTAACATCAGCTTGCTTTATGATGTCATAACTGTTAGTTACACCATAGCAACCTCTTTTTAACCCAGGGAGTGAGGAGCCTTAACAGATGTGACAAAGCACACAGAGTTCACCGAACCATCACTAGAAATTTAATTACCTTCTTTTGATAACTGGAGCTTCATATTCTTACCTACTAGACATTTTAAAAGTTTGCCTGAAGTCCTGCAATATAAAATTTCATATCCACTCAACTACCTCAAATAAATGAGCACAAAGGATGGCTTGTCTGCCAAGAAAAGTTCATAAAATCTTGTTCCTGGGAGAGAATGTTACCCTATAACATCATTAAAACATTTTGAAGTTAGGGGCTGTGATACATGATTCTGAAATGTCTTAATTCCCCCCCCCCCCCAAATGCACTGCTGTAGTTGCTTCCCTGGGCTCCTTTAGGAAGAAGGGATATAAACTAAATACAGTAGTACCTCGGTTTAAGAACAGCCCTGTTTATGAACTACTAGGTTTACGAATTCCACAAAACCGGAAGTAGTGTCCCGGTTTGCAAACTTTACCTCGGTCTAATAACGGAATCCAAATGGTGGAAGGGCACCAGCAGTGGGAGGCCTCATTAGGGAAAGCGTGCCTCAGTTTAAGAACCATTTCGGTTTAAGAACGGACTTCCAGAACGGATTAAGATCGTGAACTGAGGTACCACTGTAAATGAAACAAAATGAAATGAAATGGTATAGTGGACTTTTTGACAACTTGTTTTTGGACAGCTGACCATATTACACAGGTCTTTTTTATTAATATTGTAAGCTACTCATTCAGCTCATGAGCTAAGCATATATTTCATATTATTCCTTTTGAAGATTCCTAACCAGCATATTGGATGAATTACCTTCAAAAACTACAAGAAAACAACGACAAAGCCATCAAACTACACAAAAACAATACACTGTCCTCAGTCCTGTCACTTACAGAGGGAACCAGAGTGTGCCTTTTTTCACCTCTGTGGGCAGAGCTGAGCATTCTTTCTAGCAAGTTCAGAAAGGAGCTATGTTACAAACCTGTGTGACACATCTTTGAAATATTTGCTGATACCTTCTGTTAAATATCAGGCATTCTCTCTCCATCAAGCATTTTCTGATGTACAAAAACATCGCAGAAAAGCAAAGATGATCCTGGAGTCTGTCTTGCAGTTCAACATTTGTACACTGCACCACTGATGGTTGCTTTGTCACCGAAGGCCCATTATTTGAGGTGGGGAGGGGAAGCATTGCTTTTACTTGCTGGACCTTGAGGAACAACTTTCAGATAAAAAACGGATGGCAAGCAGGCTGAAACAGATTGCTCCCAAGCATTTGACTTGTTGAATCTTAAGCATCAATTACTCACAATGGCAGAAGCCTCACAATTCATCACAGCTCAAGCAGCATCCTCCTTGAACTTCCACCAAAGCTCATACATAACAGCAGAGGGAGAAATGGTTTTGCTGTGTGCATGCTTTCTCCACTAACATAGCAGTTTCAGAGGCACGTTTTTGATGATGATCACAGTGTGTTTCTTTTCCCATTAGTGCTCTCAGAGTATTGCCTTGAAGTTACAGCACTAGTTTGTTTTAAAAGCAGTGTGTAAGTTGTCGCTCTTAGCTTCCATATTGTAAGTTCATTCCGTGGCAAAAAGCTCCACTGGTGTCAATGGGACTTATTTCTACAGAATTAGCCTACGCCAGAGATTTCCTTTGCTTTCATGGAGCATACAAATCTGTCTCTGAGACTGAAGTCAATGAGAAAGACTGATTATGCTCAGTATGTGTAAAAACAACAACAACCAAACTCCACAAAATTGGACCAACTGCTTCAAAGAGACACTTCCTAATGCTGAATTATGGTACCTGATGAAACTTACTCCCCCCCCTCTCTCTCTCTCCCTCCCCCCTCTCTCTCTATATATATATTTCATCTCCTCTGTGCTTGCACAGGTTACTATTGAGAAAGCAGTAAATATAACTAAGTCTGAATCCAGACCAAGGTCATGTCATCCATTACATGAGGATAAGCATGAATACAACAAGCATGTCCTTGCAACACCTGAATTATATGGGTAGATTCATCATGACACCATAATGGTAAATCTTGGGTTCCTTCTGTTTTCATGTGTGAAGTACCAGTAACTATTAGTGATTGCGGCATTGGGGTTGGGGGTGTGAACCTACATGTTCAGCTGAACTGCAGATTTATAAAAACGTCTAGGTGGCACTGCAAACCAGGAAACAATCAGAGAAAATAAACAAACCAGTATTTAAAGGGGCATTACTTCTAGAGGACTTTTTTTTTTTAAGAAGCAACACTGCATTTGCTAAAATATGCTACTTCATCAGCTATTCATTGCAAAAGTCCCAGAAGTTCACAGCATAATGCAAGAACAAATATAATCTTATATACTTTGCTTAAGGCAAAGGATGATAAATGGTCCTAGCAAAGAACTTCTTTGTACCATTAAAAAAAATACTACAGAGTTTAAAATTCTGGAAGAATCACAGAAGTTGGCAAAAAGGGAAGCTTAATGAACTACTGCACTTGTGGCAGACTGTTCAGTGCTTCCTTCTTTAAAAAAAAGCACAAAAAGGAGGCTATAACTGAAAATAACAATGTTTTCTTGGAAGCAAATAAAATGTGTGCGCACTTGTTGATTAATTGTGGTGGGGGGGCGAGAGCAGCATAAGCTTTTACATAAAGCAGAAGATGTTCAAGAAGCAATGAGTCACTGAGCGCTCAACTTTGGGTCTCCTTATTCCAGGTACCTTATCTGCACAGCATATTTAAACTGGTTTAACACTTCCTTCTTCAAATAAAACCTTGAGAATTGTAGCTCTGTTGAGGGTGAAGATCCAACAGCCTTCGCTGCACACAGTTTGTAGGCTTCTTTGTGGGGGTCCTGATAAATGGCTTTGTGCCCCAAAAGGAGTCTCAAAGTGATTTACATGACAATAAAACACAGAAAAATGCAGTATACAATACAAAATCCATTAAAGCAATAGATATATACTAAACGTGTTTGTCTGAAAACAACAGCAACAACAACCCAACATGACAATGTAAAATATCCATTGACATCCAACAAAAGAATGGACACCAAAAAGCCAGAGCATTAGTGCTGTCCAAATATCAACGAAAATAAAACATCTGTGCCTGGTACCAAAAAGATAATGAAGTTGGAACCAGCTGATCTGCCCTGGGCTAAGCATTCTACAAGGACAGGGTGGAGCACTACCATAGAAAAGGTCGGTTCTCTCATTGTCACCCCCTGAACATATCTTGAAAGGGGCACACAGGGAAGGGCCTGATATGTTGATCTCAGGGTTCATGCTGATTTCAGGGTCCAGAAATGGGTTCATATGGAGAAAGGTGGTCCTTGAGCTATTGGGATTCCAAGATGTGCTGCAAGGCATTATAGGTCAAAACCAGTTTTTTGAACTGGGCTCAGAAACCAATTAACCACCAGCACAAGTGGGCCAAGTACTGGAGTTATATGTTCAGACCACCTGATCCTGGATAATACTCTGCCCACCACATTCTTCACTAATTGCTGTTTGGAAAGTCTTCAGGGGCAGCCCAAAGTACAATGCATTGCAGTAATCTAACCAATAGGTTACTGGAGCACAGATCTCTCAAGTCAGGCTACCCCCATGCAGATAGGATGACAGCTGGGCCACCAGCTGAAGCTGGTAGAAGGCACTCCATGCAACAGTGGTCACATGTTCCTTTGATGACAAATCCACAGCACCCCTCAGCTGTGCCCCTACCCCTTCAGGGGAAGAGTGACCTATAACAAGACACACTTAACCCATCCAGACTGGGGAACCAGCTATTAACAGTGTCTCTTTTTTAGCAGGACACAGCTTCAGTTTGTTAGTCCTCATCAGGTCCACTGCCAAGGCCAGGCACCAGTTTAGCAAATCCACCACCACACCTTGCAAATGAAGAAGAAATAGAGCTGTGTGTCATCAGCATACTGAAGAACTGAAAGTGATGAATGCAGTGAAAGGAATCAGTAAAAAGTTTAATGACCAAATTTGTTTCAACCACAAGGTCTTTTTCAGTGAGTTCAAGTAAATACCACTTGTCTCCAGTGTGCTCTTCTCCAGAGGAAGCCATAACTGAGGAATGACTGCCCCTAGATGCTTTCATCACTTTAAGGAAGTAGAGAGCATCTGACAATATAATATTGATCCAGGATTCCTCCTGAAATTCCCACTGAGGACTTCTTCACATTCATGGGTGAAGTCTTTCGCTGAATGCTTCATGTTATTGCCAAAGCAAGATGAACTGAGAATGCTCCCTTCTTAGGCTTTCCAAATGCCTTTATGGCTATTACAAGATTGTGCATCACACTGCCTATTAGCCTCAGTGAAGATCAGGCCAGTAAGGAGTTTCCATCTAAGCTGCAGAGGTTCTGCTGACCTCGCTGCAAGCTTTGAGGTGACAAGATAGTAAGTAGCAGCATGCAGAGCAAAGAAAAGGAATGACCCATCTGTGCAGCCAGAGTCTTGTTCTGTTCCATCATTCCAGATTACCCGTCAAATTATGCCAGAGTTTTAGACACACTGGCTACTATCCAGCACAGCAGTGACTGGTCCTCAGCAGGATTTTACAGCTGACATCTTCCTCAGAGGCTTCTGCACCCAACTCCCAAGACACTTTTATTAAAACTAGGGAGTTGTTGTTGTTGTTTAAAAAAACACTTTTAGGATCTGCAAGGTGAATCTCCAAACTGTGGTTTTTCTGTTCTGTTCATAGATCTTAAGAAATAAGCAGGAAAAGGGTAGGTCAAAACCACCAAGACATCCTCCAGTGACCTCTTTAGAGAAGATGTGTTCAGTGTTAGAAACTCAGCAATATAAGCTAGGCGTCAAATGGCTCCTTTAACCAGGGTGATGGTTGCCAAAACTGAATGCCTAGTTGCCATTTTGGGGGCACCTTTACGAATGTGGCAGCAATACGGCTTTTTGGTTCCTGAAATTTATTCTGATTGTGCAGATAAAATACAACAGGATGTGTTGCTAGTGTGTGAAAACAGCCAAGATCCAAGGATCCCCAGGCATACACCTTCAGATGGTGGAGGGGAGATGGTGAGGGGAGAGACACTATCAGGCAAGGCCTCCTTCCACCTGCCTTGCTCCACCCTCTAGTCCACGGGTCAGCAACCTTTTTCAGCTGTGGGCCGGTCTACCATCCCTCAGACCTTGTGGTGGGCCAGACTATATTGGGGGGGGGGGAATGAATTCCTATGCCCCACAAATAACCCAGAGATGCATTTTAAATAAAAGGACACATTTGTGCAGAAGCTAACCTACTCTTCGAAACTAAAATTTGCATTTGTTGCTCCACCCACTTTTGCCTCTGGTCCCACCCACCACTGGCACATTCCCCCCAGAAAGTTGCCCATAAGGGGATGTGGCCCTCAGCCAGAAAAGGGTTCCCTGTCCCGGTTCTATGCAGACTGACAGTTGCTCTCCAGGCTCTGAGCAAGAGAATCTTTCACATCATGCGCTGGCCTGGCTTCTCAGTGTGAACAGTTCATCCCTTGGGGGAAGAATGAACTGTTTTTGGACTACCTGTCCCAACTTGACTGCCCATCTGCCTTCCAGCATTTGCTCAAGTCCTTGCCTGCCTGGAGTTTCTGGACCACTGACCGGGACAGTCTTCTTGGGCATCAAGCCCAGTTACGGGCAGGCCAATGACACAGACATTGTGGAGGTTTTGTCTCATTTGCAGAGCTTATGTTGACCTCCTTGCAGACTTCACAATGGCAGGTCACAGCTGACAAGACAAATACAAGAAAGCATCATACCCTGAAGCATGAAGACCTCATTCATCAAGCTCAGCTGCGGTGCGCTAAATAAAGCAAACCCCGCACAGATTCCAATGAGAGGATCGCCATTCGTTTCAATGTCAGCTATACCCTGGACTGATATTTTTCCCACAGGGAAGGTGTGGGGAGAGGGAATCCTATATCTACCATATCATGCAAAGTATACGTATCTGTGTCGATATGTACAAAATGCCAATTGACGGGGGGGTTGGGTTTTTTTAAAGCATCCATATGATTTCAGTGTGGTTTACTAAACTTTGAACAAATTGAAAACAGATAAAAGTGCAATAAAGTCTCAGAGAGTTAAAAACATTTATGATAATATTTAAAGGTGCTTTAAAATGCCTGGGTGAATTTTAAAAGTGGGGTGTTGCTGATAGCTACAAGATAGTGAAGGTGATTATTTGGGGAAGGGCTAGAGATGTGAAGGCATCGGGGGGGAATGAATTGGGGGGTCACTGTCATCCCCCCCAATTTTCTGTTGTTGGTTTTCCTTCTCTATGAAGGGCAGCACCCAATGACCACAGCATGCAGACAGGTTGATAGTGCTCCATCAAGTACTTTGCTCCCAAGATGCTTTTAGAGACTTAAAAGTATGCACCAGCAGTTCAAATTGGGTCCAGAAGCATTTCCGAATTGCTCTCAGAAGCAGTCTCTATATATAATAATGCAGCAATCAGGATAGGATCTCAACAGTGCTTTCTGGTAACATGGTCCCAAGCTATTTACATGTTAAAACCAGTATTTTAAATTGGAAATGCAGTGGAAGCCAGTTGAGCTGACAAAACACAGGTGAAATATGGTCAAACCACTAAGTTTATTTAGTGAATCCATTACAGAAGCAGATTTGAACCAGATACTCCCTAAATTGGCCCTGAGTTGTCTGTTACACTACACCAGTTTGTAAGCACTGCAATATTTTTTTCTTGACACCTCTTCTTCCCCTATGAAGCCTGAAAATTCATATGAACCATCACCTTCTAAATCCAACACAAGTGCTTTGTCCCAAGCTTCCCATCTTCCCATGGCCCTATTCTATTCCACCTGCCTCCCCTTATTCCTTTTAATATCCCTGACCCGTAAGACTTTTACTTTTACTTCTCTAAAACTAACCCAACCCTAGCCATGTTTATTTGGAAGTAGGATCCTGGGTTTCAAAGGGACTTATTTTCATGTAAGTGTGCTTAGGATAGCAGCCTGTCAACCAAAGTTTGTACATCATGAATCTTGGTTGGTCTTCATAAAGGTACTATTTTACTCTCACTGTTTAAATTTTGGCTGCAGTTGTTATCTTTTCTTACTAGACATTTCTATTAACAGGGCTTTAGCTCAGGGGGAAAAACACCCACAAAGAAAATTCAACTGACTAATTCAAAGCTCCAGTTTGGAATTTATTTCAGGCTATTTATGACAGCAGCCTGTTTTTAAAAGTGCCTGTTATTTTGCATCAGAGTTTGTCATGCTTCTTACAGCCATTATGAAAAGCCTTTCAAACCCTCCTCTTCTTAATTACCACAAAGAACTTGGATGCATTTCCCCACTCTGATCTGCTAATTTAAACCTCATCCATGGAAATGAGCAACAATGGACTCAAGGAAATTATATTCAACAATTGAAATCAACAAGTTAAGCAACTGAAACGGATGCCAGCTTCCCCTTGGTCAGCTAACCAGGATCAAAGAGTGAGTAGATCAATTGTAAGGTCATTAAAGGACAAGAGAAAACACAATGGATATTGATGTCAGAGAAAACGAGTCTAATTGGCCACACCTCCATTGCTGATCAAGTGAGAAAAGACCCACCTCATGCCCTTGGACACGGAGGTCAGATGATATATGAGTTCTACATGCCTGATTAACTACTTGCTTGCCTAGCAGGTTTCAGATGACTAGCACTTCATAATTGATCCCAGTGGGACCACTGGGTTCATTTAATCCAAGACAATTATTGAATATTTCAATGTGGTATTCACTTGTTGTTTCTGGCTTACAGACCATACATGATGCACAGTGGCATGATTTTAGATCTTTGTAGAAAGGGAGGCAAAGAGATCAGAGAAAGGTGGGTGACAGTTAACAGGGATTTTTAAAAAATCAACTCTTGGACAAATTCAAGATTAAAGGAACGGCAGGGATCCAAAAAGAGTTGCCCAAAGGCTTGTGCATGCATGGTGAAATTTCTGACTGCGAATGGCAGACCTTGGGCCTTTATAATATCCCTTTTATGTGCACCTATACGAACAGAACATAGTGGAAGCATATAACCTCCGGTAACAGGTTGCAAGATCCTGCATCATATTCTCCAAAGCAACATAGCCTCCCATAGCTTCCAGCCCAATTACGTCCAGCTAAAAAACTTTCAGCCTCCGTCAGTGTCCAATTCAAACTCCCACTGTCTCCAGCTGTCTCTGTTTCCACCAAGTTCTGATGAATGCCGCATTTCCAAAGCTAGTGTGCATGTGTTGAGGCATTGGGTTTCTAAGGGGCAACCATAGGGTATGCCCATGCATGCTGAGACAGCCAAACTGATGTCAACAAATTGCTGAAGGCCCTTCTCCACTTGTTACATCTTGCAGCAATAAAAACCCAGATAGGTTGTTTCTTCTTCTGGTCAAAGGCATACAGTGGTACCTCAGGTTAAGTACTTAATTCGTTCTGGAGGTCCATACTTAACCTGAAAGCACCACTTTAGCTAATGGGGCCTCCTGCTGCTGCCATGCTGCCGGAGCATGATTTCTGTTCTCATCCTGAAGCAAAGTTCTGAACCCGAGGTACTATTTCTGGGTTAGCAGAGTCTGTAACCTGAAGTGTATGTAACCTGAAGCGTATGTAACCCGAGGTACCACTGTACAATGGTCCTAGATCCTGGGCAGCTGACCCATCACCCTTCAGATGTCTCTGTACTACATCTCCCATCATCCCTAACTGTGGGCTGAGTTGGCTGGGGCTGATGGGATTTGGAGTCCAATAACATATGGAGGGTCACAAGTTAGCACCCCTGCCCTATAGTTCTCTCTAGATTTTCCCCCTCATGTGCTCCCTACTTCATTGGTAGCGGGGGAGCAGGAAAGTGCTAATTTTCCCTGCTCCCCTCTGCCACTTTCCCAATGGCCTCCCTGCATTGGGGCTGAATACCTGTAGCAGAGAGTCATCTCCACACAAGGAAGTTCCTTCACTATTTAGAACCCTGATCTCAGACTACAGACCATGTCCCAGGTTTGGGTCTGAAGGCGCATGCGAACTGGCTGAAGCTAAGCAGGTCTGGGACTCTGGACCATTCTCTGAATGGTGAGCTGCCAAGTATGTGTGCCACAAGTATATCACCTTGGGTTCCATGAAAGAAGAAAGGCCGGGTTTAAATGAAAGGGTATAAATGATTAGATAAAATGTAGAAGTGCAGCCCCAACATGTGCAGGAGGGAGAACAGGGCCAGTGAGTGAGCTCATTCTTGCTCTCTGCAGTCCTCACCCTGCAGGGTAATTGCACAAGGCCTGATTGCCTAGAGAGAGCTTATGTCATCAATAGTTCAAAATGAATCTCAGCAGCAAAAAAACAGGTTTTGCCCTATATGCTACCTAGAAGGTGGCACAGCCTTTCTTTCAAAGGTAACACTTCCTGAGCCTCACTGAAAACAAGCATTACCAT
Organism: Podarcis gaigeae; assembly: GCF_964106915.1. Classification (NCBI taxonomy): domain Eukaryota; kingdom Metazoa; phylum Chordata; class Lepidosauria; order Squamata; family Lacertidae; genus Podarcis; species Podarcis gaigeae. Next base: position 25,179,308 of record NC_139681.1, on the reverse strand, counting down.
GAAAGTCATGCACTCCTAAGCTTCTGTGAAGAGCAGCATTCTTGTTCTTTACCCCAGGTTGGCAGTGGAGGGGGAGATTAGCCTGTGGGCGCTTGTATAGGACAGACAGAAATGCCTGTCTTGGAATGAATGGCCTGGCTGTGTGGCAATGGCTTGGCATAAAGGCAGCCCACTGCTGGGTGACAAGCTTTCCAGCACCTAAAAAGTGGTTCTCTCTGTGTGTGTGTATCGGCCATGCAGGATTGTTCCCAAGGTGCATCCGCCCTCTGCTCAAGACTCAGGGAAGGGAGACAGAATCCGTAGAACGTCAACTCTAATAACTTGCATTAGCAAATTTTAAAATCTCATCCTTAAATTCTCCCTAGCAGGCAAAAATAGGAGCAATGGTTTATCAAGTATCGACTCAAGAACCATCCCTGATAAATAGGGGCCATAACTAGAGCAGATGGAACCAGCAATAGGGACAAAATATGCAAGCCTGCAGGGCTGGCCCTACCATTAGAGAGAGTGAGGCAGTGTCCTCAGGCTGCTGAATTTGGCGCGTTGTGAAAAAGCAGAAAATTGTGAATTGATTGCCATGGTCTTTATACATACAAAATCTGATGATGTTTAGCATAAATGAATCTCTTCTCAATGCGAGCAACTGAGGCTGGATTTCAGAGGCTCGAATCAGCAGTTGTTATGACTATAAAACCAGCACCATTTAGAGGTATCTTCATTGATCCCAGTTTCAACTTTGTATAAGTGTATGCAGTGGGGGTGGTAATTGAACATATTTTAAATTATCTCATTAACCTCCTGATTACATAGAGAAGGGGAGAAGGCTTTGAACATTATGTTGTTTTAGCCAAATTGGTGACGTAAAAGGAATCAGAGAATCACAAATGCAGCAAATTAGGGAAAACTCTAAACATCTATATCCTCTCCTATTGCAACAGACAAAGAAGAGATTGAATTGATGGAGACTGTGAAATACAATTTACTGGTTAATTTATCAGGGCATGTTTGCTTTGTGGCACAAAGTTCCATCAGAGGAGCTGTTTCGCCTGACATTGGAACCTCACTACTCAGTAGCATTGATTTAAATGGTGTGTCTCTGGCGTAATTTGTAATGTCTACCAAAAAAGAGGTCTGAACAGAGATGAAAAGATTTCTTTGCAATGGGCTTTGTAACACAGGGGAGGACCTATCAATTTAGTTATATAATGTTATTTTCTTTTTGTTCAGTATCCTATGGACCTGTAGTTAATATGACAATAACGGGGACTGTATGCAAAATAATAATAAAAAGCACTTCCAGGATTTCTGCACAGTGTGGGGCTGGGATCATGCCATTCTGTTGCCATTTGTTTGCAAATTTTACGTTTTGATAAGTGCCCCAAGATGTACACTCACACTGTGCAGCCTGTACAGTACACCACAATGCAGTTGGGCAGAATTTAGCCTTATAGGATCTACTAAAAAGACAAAACAAACCAACAGGAACCTTGTGGTCTACTAACCAGAGCCAGGTGCAAAACAGTGCTTAGGAGGGAGGATGTTAGCTAAGAATTAAGAGCTATGTGCCTATTACCCCAGCTCCAGTGCACTCCCAGCAATGGCGGCTGAAGCCAAGTACACATGTTGTTAGCCACCTGTATCCTGCAGTTTCTTGAGAGATAATGCTGGTTTAATGTGCTTTCCCTCAGACCAGCTTCCATCTGATTCCATAACGCAAACCGCCGTTAAGCTAAGGTGTGTAAATTTTAAGCATCCCTTGTGCTTGCACAGGTGAGGGCTTCGTTGAACAGGTGTTCAGAGAGCTGCAGACAAGGGGAAGCAAATCAGGTAATGGTGTGTACAGCAACATAAAATGCAATGTGAACTGCAGGAGGAGGAAATGACATCACGTTCTACAGGCCCTTGGTCAGGATGCTTCAGGCCACAGGACAAAATATTCTCCCCAACTTTTCTTTGTCTCAGCAGCCTAATTTAGGGGGGGGGGAAGCTTTTTAACTGTTCTTATTTTTTATGGTTTTAAAACAAATACAATAACACTTATCCAGCAGTATATCTAATGGTATTTGTTTCATCCATTTACGCATTCCACATTCAAACATATTCAAACATATTACTTAACATAATTCTCCACCGAGAATACTAAGCGGTTGATATAAGAAGGTCTTGATTTTGGTCTTTAACATAGTTAAAGAAAGGGGTCCACGTTTCTTGGAAGGTATCTCTATTTGATATGCCTTTGATTGCCCTCCTGTGTCTGGTGAGACACTCAGACATTGCTATATCCCAGATATCATTTCCCCATATGTTCAGGGGTATTTCAGTCTGGTTCTTCCATTGCTGAGCTACTGCTAATCATGCTGCAATCAGTAAGAAGCCTACTAGTTTGCTATGGTGAAGGGTGGAGCCTAAGTCTACGTCCAAAAATAGTAGGGCTAAGGCGGGATTTGGAGAAAGGGGTTGGCAGGTAATTGTGGATATAATGCAGAATACTCTATTCCAAAAGTTCCCCACCCAACTTGAATAAACTGTGGCTATTGTTAGGGGACTGGGAGTCAGAAACTACTACTACTACTACTACTACTACTACTACTACTACTATCATCATCATCATCATCATCATCACTACTACTACCACTACTCATAGTTTTAAAACTGATTTTTAAAGGAAAAAAATCAGTGTTGTTGTTGTTGTTTAGTCGTGTCCGACTCTTCGTGACCCCATGACCAGAGCACGCCAGGCACTTCTGTCTTCCACTGCCTCCTGCAGTGTGGTCAAACTCATGCTGGTAGCTTCAAGAACACTTTCCAACCATCTCGTCCTCTGTCGTCCCCTTCTCCTTGTGCCCTCCATCTTTCCCAACATCAGGGTCTTTTCCAGGGAGTCTTCTCTTCTCATGAGGTGGCCAAAGTATTGGAGCCTCAGCTTCACGATCTGTCCTTCCAGTGAAGACTCAGGGCTGATTTCCTTCAGTAGAACAGCCAAAATAACTCTGAATAAATGACATGGCCTGGCTGGAAGCAGAGAGAGGTACCAGCTATGGAACCCCTAAGGGAAGAAGGTTCAGTGCCAGGGGATGGGACAATGATGAGTGGTCAGAGGTAGAAGAGGGAGAAGACTGGGATGAGGAGGTATCAGAAGCTGGAGAAGTAGCAGATCCTGATTACCTTCTGCCCAACCCTGAACTACAAAATCAAAGTGTACAATTGCCTGTTTGTTGTTTGGACCTTGCACATGGGGCTCTATGTAAATATACCCTTATGGGCAGCAGGAGCAGCCCTAACAGGAGGCAGAGTGAGGCAGCTACTGCAGATTCCAGTGGGGAGGCAGGAGCTGGTAGATGCTGGTGGTAGATGCTATTGAGGGGTGGAGCTGGAGAGACTGCAATGTGTTGGGAGGATAGAGCACTGTGTGTCATGTGACTTGCCATGTGCTCCTCTAAGCTGGTCTGCTGACCTCAGCTGCAGTGGAGAATGCAGTCCAGCTGCCAGTACCGAAGTAAGATTTAGCTGTCAGTCTGGCTAGCATGGTGTAGTGGTTATAGTGTTGGACTAGGACCTGTGAAACCAGGGTTCAAATCCACACCCATCCATATTGCTCACTGGGTGACCTTGAGTTAGTCACAGTTTCTCAGCTTAAGCTGCCTCAAAGGGTGGTTGTGAGGATAAATGGGGAGGGGCAGAACTATGTACACCCCCTTGAACCTCTTGCAGGAAAGCCGGGATATAAATATGATGACTGAATGAAGTAACTAACTAATTTGGAGGGGGAGACTTTCTTGTTCTCCCCCTCAGGCAACAAAATGTTTGAGCCAGCATGCCCTATGGAAATGTGGGACAAAATGCACAAAAGGGAGGTGAAGTTGATGCTCCATGAGGTGGGGCAGGCTGGCACTATCCCAGTCCTCTGCTGCACATATGTTCCAGACATCAGCAGAGGGCTTTTTTCTTCATCGGTGACAGACTGCATTTGGGGTGGTGAGACAACCCTGGGAAGAAAATATGACAGGAAAGAGGGTAATGGCTTCAGTATGGAGTAGTCTAAGGATTAAAAGTGACCAGGAAATAAATAGCAATAGACTAGTTCACATTTTCTCTGGCCATAGTCCACATGACAATGCATCTTTCTTGAAAGAGAAATTGCATCTAGTCATTCATTCCCCTCCCCACCCTGCCAGAAAAAATAAATGAATGGGTCACTGAAGGTGATTCAAGGTCAAAATCAATTTATCTACATAACTGTCTGGCATCAGAATGACACATTTTATCAGCCCGCTTTCTTAATGATGCGACATGATGAATTTGGCTATTTCCCCTTGAACATTTGATTTGTTTTTCTTCTCCCATGTAGCAAGAGGCAGAAGCTGATCTTTTTTTGTTTTGTTTTTTGTTTTTTTAAGGCTTAAATATAACATTGGTATTTAGAGATTTGAAAAGCAAGCACATAAGGATTTCATCACCTACAGAGACAAAAGGCAGGATGTTCTAGGCTAAAGAAAATACGCATCCAGCTGAATTTTAATTCATTCCTTGGGAAAGACGTGCTGAAGAAGATCAGGAACGCAAAACCTCCATACTTCTCTCAAACCTAGAAATGTGCACAAATCCTACAGTTTCAATAGCACATAAGGTTGAAAGTTGCAACACACATGGAAGCCACCCACAATTGCTCTTCCCAATCCTCCTCCCCAAGACACAAAAATGCAAATTATTACATAAAAAATTAGATATTATAGAATGATACGCACTCTATCCACCATCATTCTCTCTTAAAAAACATTATAAAAAACACAAAGCTCTTCAGACCAGCAACCCCACCCTTCTCCTGGATAGCAATAAAAATGTGCTTTAAGGTGTAGCTTTCAAGGAAACAGCTCTGATCATGCTCAAACTGCCCTTCAAGGCAGCCCTACTAGGCCAATACTGAGAATGCTTGTCAGGTTTCAGATAGGGTAGGATAATTGCGTGTCAAGACCCCGCAGCCACCCCGTCATTGGAAATAACTCACACAAGGACACCGATATTAGGTTTATGTTATTGGGCAAATTTTGGCCACACCTTTATTGAAATTACAGAATGTGAGTGGTATTGGCTTAGGCATTGATTGGACCTGACTATATCTGACTCCTGCCCATTGTGCAGGAAGTCCAGTAAGGGTAAGCCACCTGTAGGGGGAGCCCTGTCGATGTGAACCAACTCAAGATCCCCCTGGTGTTCCCATCGGGGTCGTGTCAAGGCCTTAGCCCCCCAGCCAGGCTTCAGACTAGATCAACACCCCCAGGTTCCTTTAACGGAATACCCTTAAGCATGGAGGGGCAGGCGATGGTCACACCTCCCCTCCCCCACACAAGGTCAAACAATGCCTAACCGCAACCCTAACAAAGTTGTGACAATTGCTACGAGGTAGGCAAAAACCAAGTGGCCAGTGCCAATTTGCCAAGTGGAAAAATTCCTACCAGGCCCCTCAGACAACCAAGGCAACCAACTGAAGGCCATAGCCTAACCTGCAAAATAGGGACGGAGGGCGGGTGATTGAGGAAGCGAGCCAAAGAGGAAGTCCTCTGGCTCGCTCCTCCGTTTAAACAGCCCCGGCCATGCTCCCCCGGCCAGCAGGTTGGCTGGCCGGGCTCTGACGTGGCCGGGATCCCCCTGGCAATGGGGGATGAAGTCCCCCGCCCCCAGTGGGGAGTGGGTGGCCACACGATCCACCGCAATTCCTACCACTGGGAAGTGGAGCGGATTTTCCAACAGTGCCTAGAAAAGAGGTAGTCCCTGTACAATTCAAATTCTCACAAGTTTTTCTCCCCAGAGACTGCTGCAGAGACCTGATTGTCCATAGAACAGTACAGTGGTACCTCGGGTAACAGACGCTTCAAGTTACAGACGCTTCAGGTTACAGACTCCGCTAACCCAGAAATAGTACCTTGGGTTAAGAACTTTGCTTCAGGATGAGAACAGAAATTGCGCGGCGGAGGCACGGCAGCAGCAGGAGGCCCCATTAGCTAAAGTGGTGCTTCAGGTTAAGAACAGTTTCAGGTTAAGAACAGACCTCCAGAACGAATTAAGTTCTTAACCCGAGGTACCACTTTAGTAGCTTGACAGAAATGTTTGGAGAGCTTTTCTGAGATCAAATTAAAAATGTTTAAAATGTGTGTGGGACTTCAAAGATTATGTTGCCTTGAAGTTTGGGGGATTTTATTTCTTTGTTTCACACTGTCCTTGGGATTTGTAGCCCTAATGAACCAGCCTCCACTGTGTGCCTATGTACGTTCCTTCTTCATCTGATTAAAAAATAGTTGCAAACATTTGTGGTTTTTTAACTGCATTGAAAAGGGCTCTGGGAATGGGGAGGAAGATGAGCTGGCAATGTCACAGGTTCTACCTAATGTGCACCCTTTGCAATCCACTTTTCCCTGGTTGGAACAATGCCGTATTGAAACCCTGTAGAACCAGTTTTGGAGTGTTCCAGCACAGACACGGGATTAATGTAATCAGGGTGCTTTCATGATACATCCTCTTCTCTTAAAAATTTCCATATATATATATATATATATGCCCTCAACTTAAAGCACTATACAAATTAATAGTCCCTGCAAATGCACTTACTCTTTTCCAGTGGTTTTTTTCCTGGGGGTACACAGGGGTACGCACATTCCTAAACATTTTGTGAATCTGTTTGGCCTCATTGAGGGGCAGTATTTCAATATGAGTAGGAAAATGAGAGTACCCCCTAAACGTGCTTTTTTATAGAAAAAATGCACTGCTCTTTTCACTTTTATAGCTTGCCTTGCTTCCAATAGTAAGAGCTAAGATATTAAACAGGTACGCTCAGAAGCCAAACAAACCCAACTCCATGATTCACAAAGCAGTTATAGCTACAAAGTATGCAAGCATCAGTGGCCAGATATATTCAGTCTGAGGACTAGAGAGGTGATTTTGTATTGTAAACTTCCCTGTGGATCTTTGGATGAAGGGTGGCATAGAAATTTAATAAATAGTAAATAAACAATAGGTGTTTTTTTAAAAAAAAAATGAGTAGAACACTAGGCAGACAGCCTGGCGCGTTTTTGGATTTCCGTTGCAGACGGTATATGTATGCTGGAATGAAACAGAATTGCCATGCAAGTATTTTTACTAGGAGAGAAGGCAAATGATTGCTAATGACTTTCATGGCCTATCAAAATGTAAGAGAACCTTGGATTTATTTACAAAACGGTAATGTCAAGCCAGCTTTTTATTCATGCATATCCATTAGCATGGCATAAATGTATGCTGACAAGTGAATAATTCATTTTATTGGCTTGTAAACCTTGTTGCATATTTCTTGTGCAAAATACTTGGGTGTCTTATGAGCTGCGTTCATTCTCCCTTCTAACTTTCTCTTTTCTGAACGATGAAAATAACGTTCTACTCTACTTCTGTCCCCTAGAGGGCTCTAACAAATATTGAGGATGTTTGGGCCTCTCTGAAAGTGTATTATTAGTGCTGCGAAATACAACAACAACAACAATCTTTATTACGGTCCAGAGGCCCAACAAAGCATTACAAATCAATACACAGTTCATATAGCCTACCTCCAGGTTAATCAAGCATTTTGTTTAGAATATAGGGCTCATTTGTTCTTGCAACCACCGATAAAAATTTTGCCATTGCCAGCTGCGAAATACAGTATTAACATCAAGCAAAAGAAAGGATAAGTGAAGGAGACAGACATCTAGAAGAGGTTTCTCATACAGCTGTTCTTAATGACAGCCACAAGAAAAAATAAAAGGATTTCCTGAGATGTGCTGCTGGAAATTTGACTAGCTTCAAGTGAAAATGAGTACAGTACATTTAATCTCCTTTTGCCTCCCTGACTTGTTTTTCCACAGGCTCCAGGGCTCCCTTGTGTCTTCCCTCACTAACAGACAACTGATCATAGCCTCACTTGTTTACAGTTTTCCTCTTCTTTCCTCAACTCCTTGCCTTTTCTCCCATACATGTTCCTCTGATTCCTACTCCTAAGATCATCTGTTTTGTCCTCTTGCAGCCACTTTGCCTTTGTATCTCCTTTCCCTCACAACTTCCACTTCTCAGGTCCTTTTTTTTCATTCCCCTCTTCCCATCTTGCTGAAGTAGCCCACTATCTCTCATTCTTAAGCCCTGTATGAATTTTTCCCTAGCTAAACTAGCCTTTCACTTCCCACACAGAAGTGGCATTTCGATCAACATGATTGCTACCTGACCTTTTTGATTTATTAGGAGGTTTGTGGACATTCTGTGATATCACAGCAGCTCTGTCCCCAAGTCAATAGGGTTGTAGGCAGGCAAAAACAAACAGCAGTGGAATAAAATCTCTATTTTATTAAAGGTTGTATAAAATACCATCCATGGCACTGTCTAGCATTTTACCATCTTCTACCATTTTCTCTCAAATCCAAATAACCTTTCTTCTTCCTATTGAGTTCTCATGCGTGATAACCTGAAAACCTCTCCCTGAAAACAGTATTTTTGCACACTCATTGAGAGCTGGAAGACTATGCTGACATTCAAGGAAATAACACTGCAGTAGAGAAATCTTTATGAACTCTCAAAACCCCTTCAATATGGAAACATGAGAATTCTTTCTGAAATATACTCAGGGTCGCAAAGTGATTTCATGCTCTTTATTCAGCTCATAGTGGTGAGAAGGAATGAATGAAAGTCCCCTCAAAGTATCTGCTTTATATACATTATTTACACAATGGGCTGCACATGATTGGCTAATTCTGGAATTCTACTGTAAGCCAATCAGGTTGTGGATTCACTTCTATCTGGAGCATGATTGGGTGGTTCCTGCCAACCAATCATATTGCTGCATTGTTCTAAGACCAATCAGACTGCTGCATTCTGAATCCTATTGTTCTAGGTCCAATCAGACTGCTGCCTTTTGGATCCTATTGTTCTAGGACCAATCAGACTGTTGCAGTTTGGATCCTATTCAGTTCAGTACATAACACTTTGGCAAGCCAGACGTGCTGAAATTGGGTCCCTTCCTCCTCATTCTGCCAATTGGGGCAGAAGATCAAGGCCCTGAATTCCTGCCCTGACGGTACCACTATATGGAAGGTACACTAGGAGCTCTACCTTAATGTTTCTTAGACCCCACAACTTCTCCAAGTGGTAAGGCAAAAATAGGAGAGACATTACACATACTTCTGTAAAACAAGAAAATCTTTAATAAAGAAAAAAAAGGAAGAGCTGTCCAAGTGGTGGGGCATTCTAGGGTATGGCTCCTCCTTTCTTGCAAGCAGAGAGTACTTGAGCCTTGTAGTTATTTTTCTATTGACTTATTTAAAGATGTACAAGCTGAGCACAAGGAAACGGAGAAACACCTAGGCCAGAAATAACCAACAGGTGGCCTCCAGAAGTTGCTGGACTGGACATGGTGCCTGGGGCTTATGGAAACTGGAGTCCATCAACATCTGGAGAGTTCCACATTGGCCATCTATGATCCACACATGCCCACCCCAAGCCAGCTGTTTTTTTCCAGGGAGTGACAAAGCTCAGACTTCTGCTGGTTGCATTCTGTTGTCAACCTTTCTCTCCAGTCACTGGGGGGGGGGGGGTGTGAGAATCAGGAGAAAGACATCAAAGCAGTGCCACAGAAAACTGACTTTAAATAATTGCCCAATATGTTTCAAGCTTGCTACTCTTTTTATGGGTGCCATAATACATACATATGCATTGAGATGAAGTAATTACTCCCACTCTCATTATGTGCAACCCATACAACATCAGATAAAAGCCAACATAAATGTATTACCCAAACAAGATGTTAAAAGTCTTCCTACAAAAATTATCCTCCTTTAAAATACAGGGAGACTTTTTGTTTTTCTTCAGATATTTCTCACCACCTCTTTCACAGAAGAAACATCACCTACAATTTATAATGTGGTACACAGAGTTTATGTATGTATTTGTTTTATTGAATTGGTATACCACCCTTCATCCATAGATCTCAGGGTGGTTCACAACAGCTCTTCCCCTTTAAAAGTGCTTTTCTAGTTTTAAAGTACCTCTATTTGTTTTATAGTAAGGGTTCAAAAAGTACTTTTAGACATTAAAAGATTATAGATGTTTATCCGAACAATATTTTCTTAAATAAAATTCTAATCAACTGTTCTGAGAGAAAATGTAATTCACTCAATTTCCTTTAATCAACTTGCTCCAAAGAAAACCTAAGTTTCCTTATTTGCTTTCGATCTCTGAAAAATCGCTTCTCACTAACTATTCAATGTAATAGTTATTTGCTAAAATAGAACCATAACCATCCATTTTCCAAGAAAATCTGACACACACACAAATCTTGAAGACATGATTGAATCATTTTGAACCATTATTTTAAAAGAAGATAAGTACTAGTAATTATTTTGCAAGAGAAAGTAAATACTGGCAAATTATTTAGTGACAAAAAGTGCAGATGGAACTTTTCAGAGAGAACAAGTTCAATTTCTTCAGTTACTTCCTGCCCCTACAAAGTTAAACTGCCACCAGAAGGATGAATTCAACAAATCCTATGCATGTTTCCTCATATGTAAGTCACGCTGCATTCCATGGGGCTTGCTTCCTAGTAAACATGCTTAGGACTGCTGCCTTAAGCAAACATCAAGCCAGGTATTTTTCTTACATTTTCACAGAACCTAAGGTGGTGTTATCAAGTGCTCATCAAGTAGTCACCCAATCTAGGCACTGACCTGCTTAGCATCAGTCAGGTGGTGGCCTCATCTACCTTCACACCATAACCTGGGAGATGACAAGTGCCGGATACATAAATACCCCTGGGTGTCCAATTGAGGAGAGGTGAAGAAATTGAGCACTGCTTGGTGCAAACTCTCTTCTCATAAAGGGCACAGTATACACCATATCTGTCCAGAAATAGCAACATAAGCTATTATGGGGCCAGACACAATCGCTACTGGGGCACAACTTCACAAGTCTTTGGAAAAGGCCATTAAAATCAGTACAGTAGTTCCTGCACTGTCATGGTCTCCTTTGAGGGTCTTTCATGGAGGTGCTTAACTGGCTTAAGCCAGTCCTCTCTGATGTGATCAGAGGACAACATGGCTGAACAAAGCAGGAAGGCATCACACTATAGCTAGTTCAGCACTTGCTACTACTCTTAAAGGTTGAAGGAACACCAAGCCTGCCACATTTGAGCATTTCTTTTTGACTTTCCACTGCCCTTCAACCTCTTTGGGTAATTTCCTCTGGCCGGAAAAGAATGGCCACAAGGCACCTTCTAAAACAAAACCGAGCCCACCTGATACCCCAACTTCTGAACTCCTTGAAGGAAAGGTAGAGTAGAAATGCAACAAATGAACAAACACTCTGTCTTCCCATCCAAGCTCAGGCTGGAAATCCCAGTGATTCCTTGTATTCTTTTGATATGTGTGCAGGGTGTATGTATGCATGTGTGTATGTGCATGTATATGCTATATACACCCTCCACACTAAAATATATTTACATAAATATGTATTTATTTGTGTCTTGGACAGACTGTGGTGGGGGAGTTCAGCTACGTAAAAATGAGCCTTTCACTTCTCTCCAACAAGAGCCTGAAGAACCTGATTTGGTCACGTCACTTTTTGGGACTCCTCAGGGATCCTGAGGCCAGTAAGCATTTCTTCTGACCTCCATCTTTCCTGAAAACCAATGAATTGGCTAGAGAGCATGCTGTGGTTCATGTAGTATCCCTCACCCCCCCCCACCCCCATCCTCACACCTTGTACTCTCCCATCAAGAGTGCGCAGAACCATGAAGCAGGAAGGTCTTGGCAAACAGCTCTAGCTGGATCAATCAAAGTGTGGGCGGCAGCCTGCAGAGCGCCTAATGGGATTAATTTGAAAGCTGCGGATGTGCATTGCCATGGCTTCTTTGGCAAGAGGCACAGGGAGGCCTGTGAGGTGGCCGCCAGTTCTGCTTCACGCCTCTCCAGGAATTAGCCTCTCGGCATCTGCTGAAAGAAGAGGCAGGTTAACCCACCAGCTTGCCCCATATACCACCTACGGGGCCTTAAAAGCCATGTCATTCAGTTTGATGCTCAGGTGCTGGCATTTCAGAAGAGGAGCGTGGGCATGTTTCGTTCATCATCATCAGGCCTGGCGGTGACTCTGAGGTTCTATGTACATATGGGAGTACGGGGCTACTGTTAGAAGGTGGATAGTGGTGAATTCTTTAAAAGTGGAGAGACAAAGGGTTTAAAGGTGGCTGGGAGGGGCTGCTAAACCCTTCGTCTGTATTTTTGCTACAGCCAGCCCAAGACATATCAACAGCTATTTTCCTTAAGTGGTGCGGTAGGAACAATAAAGGCTGCTTCCCTGACCCCAGTCCAACTTCCACCATGTGGATTCCCCTGAGGAATGAGAAAATGTGGGCACAGATTGACCATAGACGCACAACGGAACTGTGATCCACATGCATTGTCAAGCTACACTCATTGGCTCCACCCCTCCTTCATGTCCTATTGCTCTTCCTACAGTGCCCCTACCAGTTGGGGGGTTATTGTGTGGGTCTCAGCAGCAAATATGGGCTTCTCAGTACACTAGCTGCCTCTGCTGTGTAGGTCACTGGGCAAAGGCCACTTGCAGGAAACAAACAGAAGAAGGGATTACTTAACCTCTTCCCCGCCTGGTGCTTCTCTACTGTGTCCCACCCTGGCTCCTCCCTGTTGCATTTTTCTCCATTTGATTCTCCATTGGAAAATGCGGACTCCCAGCAGGAGCCATCCAGTCCCCAATACTTTGAGTGGGGAGGAGAGGCTACAGGAATGGGGATGGGGATGTGCAGGATCCCTGCTCCCCACCACCATTTGTATAATGATTATTGTGGGGAGAAGAAGAAATGAGTAGAGCTATTATTCAACTCCAACACTTTGCTATTTTAATCATTTTGGCAGCAATTCCTATTAAGTGAGTAGAAAGCAAGCATAGCCTTGGGGTGTGGGTAGGGGGTACCACCCTGACACTTCAGTACACAAGCTCTAATGTAAGTGCATGGAATGCTAAAGAAAATGAAACCAATGCTTATTTCGTTGCCATTATGCTGAAGTATTATAACAACAATGTGCATAACATCACAGCAGCTCGTGATGCTTTGAAAAAATATATTTTGAAAGGTCTGTCCAAAAAAAAGGACGAGGTGTCACAACACTTCAGTGGTGAAAAGATGGCATTGAAGTTGTGGTTTTCTTGGGTTGTTTTTTCAAAAAAAAGATACCCTTGGCTTCTGCATGGATATTAATATCATTCCAAGGTCCTGCTGAATTCTTTCTACCTGCTGTGCTTTATTTCAGACTCCATGGCTATCTTTCAAAACTGTCTGGATCGTCTCCGCGGTACACCCCATGATGTTGCAAAAGAAAACGGCAAGGCCTTTCTTGGAGAAGTGTTTCCCACCCCAAAAAAAACTCTTCAAAAAATGCCTGTTCTTTTGATGCCTGCCATACCGCCGGTGATGCACTCTCCTTAGAGACTGCCTCGTGACACGTGCTTTATCAAATGGAAACGGGATGCTGCTGGAAGATGACTATTGCGCCGCTGTGGTACCTTGTGGTACAGTGGTACCTTGGTTTATGAACTTAATCCGTTCCTGAAGTCTGTTCTTAAAGCGAAACTGTTCTTAAACCGAGGCATGCTTTCCCTAATGAAGCCTCCCACTGCCAGTGACCTTCCACCATTTGGATTCCATTCGTAGACCAAGGTAAAGTTTGCAAACCAGAACACTACTTCTGGTTTTGCGGAGTTCATAAACTGAATCGTTCGTTAATCGGCGATTTGCAGCCCATTCTCCCTTAGGAACATAGGGTATTAAGTCAGGTCACTGTCCATCTGGTTCAGCATTGCCCACGGAACCTGTGGAACTCCAGGTGTTGTTGGACTCCAATTCCCATCAGCCCCAGCCAACATGGCCAATGGGCAGGGGTGTGAGAGCTGTGGTCCCAACATCAGGAAGACCACAGGTTTCCCATTCTGGTCCACACTGACTTGCAGCAGCAATCCTGGTTTCCAGGCCCTAAATCTATTCCAGCCCTACTTGCTACCCCGATGAACTCCAGCTGTTAACACCTCTTAGTCCTTCTCAAAACCCACCTTTTCCACAGGACAACCCCTCAGCCTACATTCCTTATTCAAATAAAGTCTAAATGTGCAATTACTGCCTTTGCTCCCGTCCATTACCAGTTACACCTCCCTCAAGCGCACCATACATTTAAAGCGCATGGCTTCCCCTCAGAGACACCTGGATAGCTCAGTTGGTTAGAGCATGGTGCTGATAATGCCAAGGTTGCAAGTCTGATCCCCATATGGGACAGCTGCATATTCCTGCGCTGCAGAGGGTGATCTACAGGGTCCCTTCCAACTATACAATTCTATGAACAGAGGTAGTCTGCTAAGGGTTCTGGGAACTGTGGCTCTATGGGAGGTAAACTACAGTTCCCATGATTCTTTGGGGGGAAAGCTGTGCAATTTAAATGTGTGGGGGGGGGGGGTTGTGCACAGTCTTTTGAATAACTTTCCTTTAGATTAGGTCATTTCAATGAGAATCAAGAAAGTCCTCTGAAATGGTAGCTCAGCTGCACCGCAGGGTTTTTTTGTGGGTAGGGAGGGAGCCCCATGGGACTGCTTGCAGTGGCGTGAGACTTTCTGACGCAGCATCTGAGCTGGCCACACTTCCTGAAACGGAGGATGTGCAGCCGACTGGGAGGAAGCGGGCAGAACCACTTTGGGGCAAGGCAACTGTTTCTCTCACAGTCGTCGGCAATTGCCTGCACCAGGGGAGTCAGCTCGGTCTGGCAGAGGAGACAGTGCAAGAGACCCAAAAGAGATGCATGGTGGTGCAAAAAGAGACGCCACATCATGCAGGAGATGCCGGGGCCTACATAAAAGTTGGCAGAGGACTGCAATGTTGCCCACAGACTCCCCATCTCTTCTTAGGTATAGTAATAGGGCATGATTCAGGCAAGGCAAAGCACTTTCTAAGCATCTTTGGAGAGTAATGTATGTGCCAAGCCATGTACTCCCAACAAGACTTTTCCAACTGCAATCTGACACTGGCTGGATCCTCTGTATAATCCAGGAGTAAGGAACATTTTTCAGTGTGGGGGCCGCATTCCCTTCTCGGCAATCATCTGAGGGCTGCATGCAAGTGGGGGGGCCAGAGGCAACAGTGGGTGGAGCAAGCAATGCGAATTTTATGCAGTCAGCTGGTTTCTACACACTTTCATACATGCATACACCTTTATCCTGCAGACAGACAAGCAAGCAGCATGATCGGAGTTCAAGGACCCCTTTGAGCCAGGCAAAAATACTAAACACACTCCAGCCTAGGCAGGAGAGAGAAATATATACAGTGGTTCCTCGGGTTACAGACGCTTCAGGTTACAGACTTCGCTAACCCAGAAATAGTACCTCGGGTTAAGAACTTTGCTTCAGGATGAGAACAGAAATTGCATGGCGGCAGCAGGAGGCCCCATTACCTAAAGTGGTACCTCAGGTTAAGAACAGTTTCAGGTTAAGAATGGACCTCCAGAACAAATTAAGTTCTTAACCCGAGGTACCACTGTATATACATTATAGCTCAATAAGCAGCAGCAAGAGGTGGAATATGGAAGTTACTACTTCAATATTTGGCAACAGACACTACTTTAGTTGTTTACTAAGAAAACAACAAAGCATTAACTCCATAGAATACTGAACTATCCATAATTTTGGCCAAAAAAAAATAAGAAGAGAGAGAGAACCTATGCATACCAGTGCAGTATACCACCAAGCTAAGGTTACCAGATGTCCCTGTTTCCTGGGGACAGTCCCCAGATTTACAAATCAATCCCCTGACAAAATCCTATCATTCCTGCTGAAGTTGAAAAGTGTCCCCGGATTCATTGAAAAATATCTGGTAACCTTACACCAAACACCAGATGCAACAGACAAACCTGAGAAAAGGGCATAGCCTTCATATCTTGCTGGCAGTGGCGTAGCGTGGGGGGTGCAGGGGGGGCGGCCGCACCGGGCACAACATCTGGGGGTTAGGGGGCGCAAATCCACGGGTTAGGGGGCGCAAATCCACGGGTTAGGGGGTGCAAATTACTTGCCTTGCCCCGGGTGCTGACAACCCACGCTACGCCACTGCTTGCTGGTGTGCTCCTAGCAGAAACAGTAGGCAAAATGGTCCTTAGTCTGATACAGTAAGCAGTGGTTCTGAGTGGTGATTTTAGACTCTGAACTTAATGGTATTAACATGGTTTTTTTAGATGGTACTATATATGACTGGGGAGCATAGGGTGTTAGGGGAGGTGTAGTACCTCTGGTGGGGGACACGCCGTACTCCTTCCAGGGTAGTTTGTTCACCTTCGGTCCCCACCCTGCACACAGCTCCCACCTGTGGCTCCTAGAAGCTGCCAGCATGTGACACCAACCACACCCCAGGAACAGCTTTGACTGGTCAGCTAAACCAGCTAAGGGTAGCTGATGGGTCTCAAACTCTTGGTGAGTTAGGGACTTCCCCTGCTTGCGAAAACAAGCTCTGGCAGATTGAGCAAATACCAACAGTGGGTCTAACTAAAGATGGCAGTTTCTAGAGGTGCTGTAGAGGGAAGTGAGGGCTCATCAACCTGGGAAGTTAGCCCATCTAGGAGAAGAAAAACTCTGATCCTAAACCTCCGCTGCCTTTTGGGATGGATTTAGGAGAATAAAAGGCTAAGGAGTAAATTACACAAATCTAAGATGGTTGGATGGCGCCTTATACACCTTGTTTCAGAGACTCCTGCAGCCAAGCTGGTGCCAAATATACTGTTCTGCTTTCCTTTGGACCACACAAGTGAGACCTAGGACCTCCATACACACTGCCCAGACACAGGACCCTGGGGAGGTCACTTCAGTGCAGCTAATGCAGCGGTTTGACTTCACTCCCAGAGGTGTACTCCATTGTCTCCCTAGATAGACGGATGCCAACAATCAACAACAATAGGACTTTAATCCCCCCCCCCAAAGTGGCATGCCAATCCTGCTGTGTTGACGGGCCCTTCTACTCAATCTGCTGAATGGGGCTCCTTGACTTCTGCCCTGATGGTGCCACTGACAGCAAAAGTACTCTTGCAGTCCAACCGTACAGAAAATCTACCAAAATTCTTTAAAAGTAACCTGGGTTGCCTCAAGTTCTGCAGTCCCTCCCCACCCACAAACACACTGCCTTGCATTTTTTTTGTCAAATGCCCCTACAAAGGGAGGTTTCGAGGCACTTTAATCCTGCTGAGTTGTTAATTTTTAATAGATGTTTGAAAGCGATCCAAGAGAGAGCAAAACCCTTTCAAAGTGGTTAATATGGAATCGGGTCCCAGAATGACCTTTCATTAATGCCGGCTCCCTGCAGAGATGTCTGATTTCTGTAGCGCTGTGGCATTCTTAACAAACCACAGGAGAAAGAAAACACGGGTGTGCCCTCCCCCACAGCCCCAATTTAATGCTCTTTTACATCTCTCTGCAATTGTGACAAACTTCTGCTGCTTTGGATTCAAAATGCAAATACAGGAAGATTGTCAAAGAATAAAGGCACTGAAAAGGGCTCGTCAGAGCTGCTTCTGGTGCCAAATGAATAGTCCGATAACACCGGAAACTGTTCTCCTGTTCCAACCCCAGCTGCCTTTCCCCCATTTCATCAGGAAACCTAGTTTTTGAGCCAGAAATTGCAAAGCAAAAAATAGTGGGTGGGAGATGGGTTAAGTACGGTACTTCTCCCTGCTGCTTCTGCCCTTGCTGCATGGGGGGGGGGGGGGGTGCACTGCTGCCTTGGGAATCCTCCTTTTGCCACAAATCGAATCCCTCCCTCAAGAGTCACTTATAAATTCCTAGGACTCCAGCTCAAATTTTCTGGAGAAGCAGCAAGGCAAACGTGTAACAAGCAGAGCATGGCCAGAGGCCAAAGAGGATGAAACTCCTAAACCTTTAATAATTGTATGGAAGAGGGACTCATTGAATGTACAGAAGCCCCTTCTTTCTTGGTTTCCCATCAACAGACGAAAATAAAATCTCTTTACCTGGAAATGTCCTGAGAATCCGAATCCTGGCTTTCAAAGGCTTCCTTTTTTCTTCTTGTGCCAAGCAGTGGGGCGGGGGAAAGGGCTTGTGGGTAGCCTGGTAGTGCTAACTATTGACCGGACCTGCCTAAAGGCCTATGGGATCTTTGCCCATGGGGCTATATGTAGGCAGCCTTCCTAATAGCTAATGCTCCAGACAGTTGACTCTGCTCCAGAGAAGGGCGAGTGCATCCCACTGCTATTCCAGACTGACAGAGTTGAATGTTCTGCCAGAAGGCAGGAGAAAATCTTAAATACATTGTCACGTGCAGTGCCGGATTTACGTATAAGCTAAACAAGCTATAACTTAGGGCCCCACTCTCTTGAGGGCCCCCAAAAAATGTAAAGGAAAAAAAACACTGGATGTACATTTCCAAAAATAAAAGAAAAAAACAAATAAAATAAAACCTACATACGGCAACAGCGTTTTTGTGTTGTGTGGGCTCCTATGATGTAAGTAATGGGCTCCACCTGCTAGGCTGCTCCCTAAAATATCACTGGTTTGCTCATTTATATATACAGGGTGCCTACATTCTGCATGTGCAAATGGTTTTAGATACCCTATTAGGTCCATAAATTACCATATAGCATATATTCAACACAAAAAACTGTGAGAATTTGTTGTTGACAAAGGACAGCTGGACATATAAAGGGCCCCATTAGTAGCTTAGGGCCTCATCAAACCTAAATCCGGCCCTGGTCACGTGGAAATGGTGATGTGAAAGTTGCACACTCAGGTTTGAGGGAAACTCACTTTAGAGCTGGATAGTGGTGATACACATTCAACAAGGTTGGGTTGAATGCAGTATCTATGGGGACTAAGTTAGAAAGAAAACAGGCCTCTTGGGCCTCTGACAGTTGCATAGAGGAGGCAATTTCAGCAGGCGAGGCTTCGAAATCCTCTCATGTAAACAACTATTATAAGGTGCGGGACCCCAAACTTCTTCAGCATACTAGAAAACTGTGTTTGAGAGGTGGGAACAGAAACAACCAAAACTGACAAGCATGGAGCACTGGTTAATTTGGGGAAGGGGTTGTAAGTGCCGAGGTGGCGGCAGAATTGTTGCAGAGCTGCACATCAAGACCTTCAAACTTTGCCTCATATCGGCTTTACACATATAGCAGCATTTAGGAGAGTGGCTGAACCACTTCAAACTTTAGGGGTGGTGGTGGTAGGAATACTGTTTTTAAAGCTAGCTGAAATGGGTTTGGGAATCCCTGCAAGCAAAAAGCAGCCAGTATTAGCGGGGAGAATAGTTCCAGCCCTAGTCTGCTCCTTGCCATTCTCGTTTTCCACATGCACGGTGGTGTTTTGTTTTTCACTACAGGCGAGTATTCACCCGCACTCTGAAATGGAAGAGTCCATTGTGCCATCTCAGAATTCCAGTACCTCAAGATACTGTGGAGCAGGCCTTGTGAGGGCAGGTTGGAGTTGTTGTTATTCCAACATGAAGGTCGTGTCTCCTTAGCAACGCAACTGTGAAAGAGGAAGGCAACTGGGACTTCTCCTCACCTTCTCTTCTCCTGGTCCCTGCCCCTGCCCCGTACCCTAGTTTACTGTGGAGCAAAAAATAAAATAAAAATAAACGACTTTACTCCAGAAGGGGCAGCACAGCAACAGGGATGTTAGACGAGTGGTATGAGATGCAACCTGACTGTCCCAACATGAGGGAGTTGTGGAGCCATGCTTGACACAATGTGTCTTCTTTGTTATCATTTTACACAAGGGGTGAGGAACCTTTCACAGCAAAAAGAGGATGGAGCAAAGCATGGGACTTGGCACATGACATTGTTCCTTCTATTCTGTGCTATTTCCCCCTTTATTTCTGATGTATAGAGAGAGAATGCTGCTGTCCCGTATTTTTCTTTCCAGCACCTATGGCAGAATGTAATAAGGTTTGCAGATGAGCATCTTAAACTTGTGTGTGTGTGTTTTGCAGAGTCCTAAAAAAGCATAATGCTGAGAAAATGCTAATCCACAGCAGTGTTTTGCTGCCACATTTTACTGTGGTAGCCTTAAATGTTAATAAAAGTCATGAGTGTTTTCTTGAAGGTATTTCATTGTACAGTAGGCCTCATTCCAGCTAGGCAAAAATGACAGGTTTCTAATCCAGGCAAGCAAGGCCGCAGCACTTGAGGGTGTCATGGACACCTGAACCCTGCTTTTAAGTGTAAATAAAAAATGTTGGTGTTTCAAATCATGGATCTCCTGCGTGACATTCATAGAGTGCAGTTTTGGGAGCGGGCAGCCAGGACAGAGTCTTTACTTACCTCATTTGTTTGCAAGATCTAGGCCCCTCCATTTTAGATCATTTAACAGAATTAATGAAAGCAGGAAATTTTCCGCTGATATATTGTTCCACAGCTGCAAGGTAATGGCAAATGGGAGTTTGCTGTGACCCTCCGGGCCCCCATGGCTGCCAAAAATGGCATTTGTGTCTGCTACCAGAGCTGAATCGTTATTTACCCAGCGGTGGGATTGTACAGTACCGGGCATGGTGCAATTATTTGGGGGGGGGGGTGGAAGTAGTTTTAAAAACACACAGGTGAAAAGCCTGCTCTGGTTGTAGTAGCAAGACCTTCCCAGGTGAGAGACAGGATAGTTATCGATTTATTGCATTTATATCCCGCCTTTTCTCTAAGGAGTTGAAGGTCGTGCGCATGGCACTCTCCTTCCTCATTTAATCCCCACAACAACCCTGTGAGGTGGGTTAGGCCGGAAGGCAGCAAGTGAAAATTTGAATCCTGGTTTCCCAGGTCTTAGTTCCACACAGTATTCACTGCGCTTGTCCATTAGCATATCAGAGATGGGGCAGGGTATTTTATATGTATGTTTGGCAGTGATCCTTTGCATATTGGCTGTAATATTGTGGAGCATGAGTGGTTGGTTGCTAACGTATGTGGTAGTGAAAGATTGTCGTCGTTGTGGGGAGTGGATTATGAGGGTGAGACTAGGTGCGCATTGCATTAACTGTGTTTTATGCAGGTTGGGATTTTGCATTCTGCTGCCATGCAGTGCTCTCCGACTTGATTTCTATGTATATTGTGTTTATGGATCTAGTGATAGCTTATGTATTTGTAATTTTCTCTCTCCTTGTAAATCACCCAACGTTGTTTTTATTGTACTTTGTCCTTGTGTGCGTCTGTGGTACTTTTAATTTATTGCAAACCACTTCAAGATCTCCAGATAGTAAATGGAAATAATAAAATGACTAAATGACTATTGTCCTTGCCTTCCAAAGCTTTTTAAAAAACAAAAAACAACCCTGTTCCTTTTTCAAACTCAAAACTGCATGCGATCCTTCCATGTGGAAGAATCTAATTACATTTTAGATTAGAGGATTAACGCCTCTTTGATTCCTGATGCCACACTTCAGAGGATCACTCGAGAGAGACTAATCCAAATTGAATGAACTCCCTTAATAGACTCCCTCCACCCCAATCTCCTCCTCCTCTTTTTTTATTTTCCTTTGAAAGTGACAAAAGTTGTCACGGTTTCGCTTTGAAACCCCCGTGGGTTTTGTTTGCAAACCTCCTCCCTTTCCCCCAGTGATCTGCCTCGCGTGTCCCGTCCTCCCCCTGCGCCCCAAGCTCAGCAATATAAACAAACCAACCTCCCAGCCTTTGACTTGCTCATTCGCACGTGCTCTCCCAGGAGGAAAAAAAGGAAGTGGGAGGGTCTGCTTGCAAATCTAGAGAGGCATCCAGATCTCCCAATCGGAGCTAAAATGAAAGAGCTCCGCTCCCAACAGCAGCCCCTAGGGTGGGCCGGTTTTGAAACCGCCAGTCCGTTGAGACTCCCTGCCTCTTGGCACAAGAAGGGGAGGGAAGGAGGAAGGGCGCCGGCGCAGCAGCAAGCGAACTCTTCGCAGCCGGCACTTGCTGCCTGGACTGTACCCGATCAGCAGCTCCTCGGTAGATCCGGCTGCCGCGATCACGTCAGGGCAACGCTGAGCGCCGCCCGCCGCCTGGACGTGGCGCCCGCGGCGGCGCACAAGAAAGCGCTAGGCGCCTGGAGACGCCTTGGCGAGCCACCCGGCGGGGCATGGATGCAGCAGCGGCGGCGCTTAGCCGCCAACGCCCGCGAAAGGAGGCGCATGCTGGTGCTCAACGTGGCCTTCGACCGTCTGCGGAGCGTCGTGCCCGCGCTGCGAGGCGAGCGGAAGCTCTCCAAGGCGGAGACCTTGCAGATGGCCAAGATCTACATCTCCATGCTGAGCGAGCTGGTGCAGGAGGTCGGCGCCGGCGCGCCGCGGAGAGAAGCAGCAACCCAGGCTCCTGCGACGCCACCCGGAAGCGACGGAAGCCGATCGCCTCCGGCTGCCTTCCCAGGATCACCAAACTGATCCTGCTCCTGCGGAGCGGATCCCTGCCCCACAACCCCTTGCAAAGACTGCCCTAGCAGGGAGAGGTACTTATGCCTAGACAAGCGCGCAGGACTTCGGCTGCAGCCTTCTCCGCCCCGTCAAAAACCCCTGATCTGCATCAGTGTGCAAACATAGAGGGTTGTTTTTGTTTTTTGGAAGGGGGGGCAAAAAAAATGAAAGTTTGTCTTGAAAAGGAGGGGGATGCTTTCTGGATAGACAAGACACGCTCGTTCGGGGAGCGACTCCTCTCTCTTCCGTGTTTATATTATGTGCATGGGCGGTGTTGTACAAGTAGGATTAAACTTGGGGTAGTAAAAGCACTAGGGAGGGAGCCCTTCTGGACAGTGGATCGTAGTGCGTTAGGATTGCGCTGCTAAAGTGCGATTTTATCAACCCGTTAGGTTTGCAGTCCAGTCCTGACCCTAGTTTGCTGGAAGGGAGCCCCATTGACTTCACCAGGACTTCCTTCCGAGTAGACACTGTTAGGCTTCCGTTGTTACTTAAGGGTGAACCCCATTTAATTAAATTGGACTTCTCAATAGAGATGTACAGGCACGCTTGCACTTGGGCATTAGAAACATTGTCTTAAGAACACCCAGGGATCATCTTCCTTACCTTAGCCTGTAAAGCAAGATGATAGTGAAAGTGAAGTCACTGGGTGGGTCTCAGCCTTAACACTTTCTTTGCAATGTAATTAAAGGTTTGTAATGATGGCAAGCTGCTGGTGCATGTCTGCCTCAGGGGAAAAGGCAGAAGCTGTACAAACCCTGTATATTTTACTAAGAGCCTTAAAGCAGCATGAGTTAAGTGGACAGTAACAGTAGGATCCTGCACGTGTCCACTCAGAAGTCCCCTTGAATTCAATGGGGCTTACTCCCAGGTATGTGTGCATAGGGTTGCAGCCTTTCTTAACCATCCATGAAGTTGCAAAGACATCTGTCTCCTATCACTTACGCAGTGGTGTCTGATGAAGGGTTAGGGTTGGCCAACCAAAGTTGTAAGTTGTTGAGCTTTTTTTAGGGTTGAAGATGTTGAGGGTTTTTTTTAAGGATTTTATCACAGGGGCCGGATTTCCAACTGGTGGGCCAGATTAGGCCCCCAAAACAGACTTTGGACATGCCAGACTTTGGACTCTTCATTAGAGTTCAGGTGATATGCAGTTATTTAAAATTTAATCAAATGGTTAAAAGGCAGTTTTTTTAAAAAAAAGTCTTTGAGTGCCTGCCATCCAATGAAGTGTAATGTAAGGTGGAGAAAATAGACAATGTGTATATTTTTTTCAAAAATGGTGGGTTTCCCTCCAGAATGCACAATTTTCTCTTCTGGCCTTCACTGTAATCCCTTCCCAGTTAAGCATCCTCATCACACAATGCACAATTAACCTATCACAAGAGAAAGGGGGTTGGACTAGATGATCCTTAGGGTCCCTTCCAGCTCTATAATTCTGTGATTCAAATAGCTTACCTTTGATGGCCAGAAAGAAGGGTCTAGACAGATTTAAGGAAAGCTCTATCACAAGGGTGGGGAGCCTGCAGGCATTCCAGATATTGCACATTTGCCAACAATTGGCTATGCTCTTTGGGGCTAATGGACATTGAAGTCCAACCACACCTGGTTCCCCATTCCTGGCCTTGTCAACAGCTGTGGCTAGTGTTGGAGCACTTACATACAGGCTGTATAACTGACATGCAGATGTAAGAAAGCAGACAAAAGGGCATGTTGCTGGCATGTCCTGCTTAAAAGCTTCCCAGGCCCAAACTAGGCCAGTCTTATACACACCTGCCAGGGAGTGAATTTCTGAGATGGAGCTAATGGTGGCATTTTAAAAGCCTCTTTTAAACACATCTTTACTTAAGCTTTTCTTAACTCTTGACGCTTGTACATCACTCAGTTTTGTGACAATACAGCTGCATTTTCTCTATGTCTCTGACGCACACTTTACCCCTTAATAATCCTGTAGTTTAAGGGATGCTGGGAATTGTAACTGTGAGGGGTAAACAACAGTGCCTGGAATTCTTTGAAACAATGTGTTTCAAATGTGCTGTAAAGGAACACTGTGTATATACCACCATTGGAAGGAAATTGCATTGAATATTGTTATATTTTTATTATTAAACCCCTTCAAAGAGATTATTATATTATGCAGACTATGTTTTATATAAACATAGATGCAATGGAGTTTACTTCATGCTAAACATGTATAGGCTAGTGCTGTTAGTTACTGCTTTTAGAAACAAACAAAATTAAATGGATCTCTGACTCAGGGAAGGTGTTCTTATGTTGTTAAATGTGATCATGAGCACCATTAGCTCAACGTTCTTCCGTTTGTCAGCAAAACAGTGTTTTCGTGGCATGTCCGGGGTCAATTACACAAATTGTATTTTTAAACGATTAAATCCGGATTACTGTTTTGAGTATATGGAGTGGAGGAAACCTGCCAACGCTCACTGTTGCTTAAGAGTGCAGTTCCCATCAACTCATCTGGCTGAGGCCTTTAAGCGTGGGGACCACAGGTTTTCCATCCGTGGTCTAAAAGGTAGTAAATAAATTAACCACTGAAATAATTTACAGGTACAGGTTAGGGATGGGCAAATATATCCATTTCAGTTCTACACGTTTCTTGCCTTAAATTTGGTTTGCTCCATGTCTGCATTTTTAAAAGAAATCTTCAAAAAAAGTGCATGTGCCTTTTCATGTTTTTGCAAGCAATTTATTGTCCTCTGGGTTTCTGGGAGTTTTCCTGTTGTTATTCTGTCTCTCACAGCTACAATAAACCTACCATTAAAATTATGGACTGGTCATTTCTTCATCAGAGGGCAAACGGGCAAATTTAGCAGGGGATCAAATACTTTCCCCCCTCACTGTAAACCCTCCTCTTGTCACAAGAGAGAAGTACACTCTTCTCAAACTCATCTTCAAATCCGTTATTCTCAAATGGCTTACTACATTTGAGACACACTGCCCAAATATTATACTGTTGCCACATCAAGCCTTAGCCTTCTAGAAATTTGGGGTAGCAAGAGTATGTTTTCAAAGAAAATCAGAAATGAATTAGAGAAGCTACTTGCTTTTATTCTATTAAGATAATAAAGGTCCTTCATAACTGCTGAAGGTGGCATTTCCTAGACATTGTTCCAGTTAAGTGGATTTTCTGGAAGTGCTTATACTTGCCTTCTGAACGCTGTGTCGCTGTCAGCATATTTTCAGAAATAATCATTGTGCATTAAGAGACGAAGGAACAGAGGATGTGAAAACCACTTGGAGTCCCAAGTGTAATAATTTCCAAAGTAAAAATGGAAAGCCAACATTTCACTGCTCAAGGGAAAAATAATTTCGATTTCCTATATTTAGGAGCCATTGCACAACACAGCTGTGAGTCAAGTTCAAGGTGCAAATTTTGGCTCTCATCACTGGGTGACAAACCATTATTTTGGATTTTTTGTAATAGTGGTGTGTGTGCGTCTCTTTTTATTGTTGCAAATGGCTTTGGATGGGCTTTGTTCACCCTAGCTGTGTTTTTTAAAAATAAAAGCAACAAACCTTCATTCCACCTCAAACTCTCCCATTGTCTCCATTATAGGAGAACCTTGTTTTGAAGCCTTCACCTACTTTCTTGGCAACATCTAAGGACACTGCATGGGGTAATAGGGATTTCCATAGACGCTGGTAGAGCTGTTCTTCCAAGGCAGGTGCAGACACTGCAAATAGTCATTCTGGGTCTAACCAGAGCTCTGTGTGTGCTGCTCTGTGGTGAAGTATTACTATTTCAACCCAAAACCGGTAGTATGTCCAGAAAAACATTTTACCTATCTCAGGGGTCGAGTATCCTTGTAACTTTACCTTGCAGGTGCAAATAATTATTAACCATTCACTCTTATCTGCGCATCACAGGGTAGGTTGATAGACATCTATCAAGCCCTTGTTCAGAAGGAACCATTATATAAGCTAATTTCAAGACTGCATGATTACACCTCATTATTACTGCTGAAGAGCAGATCTACAGTACCAGAAGCACTTCTAGTGCTTCCAGAAATAAGCCATTATTAAGGCATTAGCACAAACACATTAATTTATCATGCAGATAAAACAGCTCCTCTCACCATGTGCCCAACATAGCCTTGGCAGCTTGCATAAGCAGGAATCTTAACTTGAACCAAAACTGCAGTGTTATCGGCAAGTAAGCTTTGACCTGGCCTTGCTCTTTAGTTAAAAAGGGCTTTCCAGTCAGCTTGTTTGGGGCCATTTTCTAGACAGGTGTGTATAAATTAGAGTCAATGCTTCACTGAAATGAACTAGGACCTTTTGTTTAAATTAAGCCTTGAATTGGGCAGTTCAACCAAAGTTTTTCATAAGGCCCCTGCCATGGATTAAGTTTGATCTCAATTTTAGGCAATGAACAACTTGAAGTCTACATATTTTGACATAAAGATGAATAAGCCACTAGTGTCTTGCTTTTCGTGGCAGCTGTAACTACCAGGATGCTATGTGCATAGGATTTTTCTTCGGTGGGATAAAAGAAGGGAAATACCGTAAGTGTATTTTTTGTTCTTGAGCAAATTACTCGTCTGCTGAAATTGCATATGGCTAGCCCATCATATGTAGAGCATCACTGTGAGCTAGTCTGTAGCAATGCCAAGTGTGTATACTTTGTACCATGTACAACTGCATTCCATAGCGCTCCTGGTTATTTCGATTTGAGTCTCAGAGGCCTCACTGGCCACAACTAAATGTCAGACAATCTTCCGTTACAATACAACAGCAGTGGGGAACTTTTGGCCTGGCAGTTCATCCCAGACCATTGGCCATGCTTGCTAGGGTGGATGGGAGATAGGATCTAGGATCTAACATCTGAAATAGCCACTTCAATTCAGCAATGATCAGCCTGTTAATGCGTATGAAAACGATGGTAGACAAAGCTAGATAATAATACCATAGAACTGTAGACTTAGAAGGGACCAAGAGGGTAATTTAGTCCAACCCTTTACAATGCAGGAATATTACACACAAACCCATGACCCTGAGATTAGGAGTCTCATGCTCTACCGACTGAGCTATCATATAAACCTAAAGCCTAAATATGAAAAAGTTATATATATTTAAATTGATGCTAATGCAAGAGAGGTTGTTCTTTGCTATTGGTAACTAACACTAAATCTAAACAAGATTTTTAAAAGCCTTATTTCGATAGAACAAATTTAATACTAGCATGCAAATTGAAATGTTGCATACTTTCATTCATTAGCCACTCAATTCTCAGAGATTTACAAATAAACTTGAATGCACATGAACATACTAACAGCATACCATGAGATGATAGAAGAAATTGGGTTTAACACACAGGTCAGTTCATCTTAGGTTTCCAGTGAAAGCAGTTTCTAGCAGTTGCATATACAATGCATGTGGAGCGACCTCAATACTTACCTCCAGCAGAGCTACTTGTTTTTATCATTCAAGTTATCCATAACTAATTACTGCATAATTGGCATGGATACCTTTTTGAAGCCCAAAAGCATGTGTTGGCTACCAGATGGGTGCTACTGGCTGAAAAAGATAACTGACTCTTATTAAAATGTTAGTACTTATGAAGGAAATGGCCCACTATCTAATCCAGAGCTTTCCAAACTTTTCATGTTGGTGACACACTTTTAAGACAGGCATCATTTCGCAACACAGTAATTCACTTTTAATACTTGCAAACCAGAGGTTAAACTAACTCCATATAAGAGATATGGGCACATATTGCGAGGCACACCTAAACACTAGCTGTCACACTAATATGTGGCGACATGCAGTTTGGAAAGCTCTGATCTAATTTTTGGCACCCCAACGAGAAATAATCTTTTACCAATGACACTCCAATTATAAGAGAAGTGGACAATAACATAGGATTCTCTCATATTGATTGTGGAAGCACAACACAGACACCATGGTGATTCTGCCACAAACAGCTATGTGGAAGCACTCTTGTCAATCTTTAATCTATCCTGGGTAGTTGTTCTTTTAATAACAGTTTGATCTGCAGCAATTACCAAATGATAAAATGTTTAGCAGACAACCCAGGCCAAGTTCATTTTCTGATCACAGAATGGCACTCATTTTACTGCATCATAGTTTGAATAATTTCAAGATGGCAGCCATACTATTTGCTGTTTCACATTAAAGGTCATGGGTAGAGTCTCCAATAGCAAGAAACTATGCTCATTACATGTATGTTATGTATTGAAAGTAGCAATTTTTATTCGAGTTAAAATTATTTACAAAAACCAAAAGACATACTTCATGAAACTGGTACAAACTATTATTCCTGCCGTTGGCTTTTGCTCCAAATATCACAGCTGAGAAATACTGTATAAAATAAAAATAGGATTGGATTCAGAAAAGTACTCTACTGTTCTAGTTTCCAATTGCGCTTATTTACATATATATTTACAGTGGAAAAAAAGTTATTTTAAAACTTTTAAATTTGAAGGTTGGCCTCAAGTACCCATTTAATGCAGAGCTTGATGAGGTTTAAAACAAGAAAACACACTGCAGCTTGCAGGGTTGTTTCCTGACCCTCTCTCCAAAAACCAAACAGTCTGCATGTTTCAGTGCTTGCTAATTAAGAAATGCTCAACACAACGGGTTTAACCAATTCCGATCCAGGTCATTACCAGTGTAACAGAGAAGTGTGGCTCCTGATTCCACCTCATCACTGCATCTATTTTAAAATCACCCCCCGTCATTGCGCATACAGAAAAAAAGCCTAACTTAAATCTATATGAAATCCAACTAAAAATGAAAGCCATTGCTCTAAGTTGTTAAAACTAAATGCCAAAAAATATATCCAGTAAATCCTGCATCTCAGAAATAATTTACAAGTACAGCTTTACTAAGTTGCTCTTCCTCTCATAAGGAAGCTCTATCCAAGGGAAAACATAACCTCAGCATTATTTTTTTTCTAAGTTACACTGGTACATTGTAGGGGGGTAGTTTGCTTAATTAAGATGTTAAGGAAAATAAAAATAAAAAAGCAGGACCAATATAGGATTTTGCTTCTAATCAGTCACTTCCTTACCAAATTCCCAACAATCTGCATTATCAAAAATAGGAAGACATAGAAGGCAGCCACTGTATGTAAAAATTTTACAGCTGGCACTGATACAAAAGCACAAGTTTGTAAGTTTATACATGGAGATAACACAAGATCTAAAAAGCAGGTTAGATTTTCTGTTATTTCTCCCACCCCTCATTATACACAGAACTAATATTTTTATGGCTTCAAGTTTTACAAATTCAATGAAATAACATGATGCAACTAGCTACACAGGTAATGTGGAAAGTGTCTGTGATGCAAATGTCTCAAAACATTTTGTGAATAATTCAAGACCAGCTTAATAAAAACCATGAGCAATTCTGTCCATTGGAACAATGAGTGCGAGAAGTCACTAATGTCCAAAACCTCTTTTACAAAAGTATTTAGCAGGGATTTTTGTTCCATTAAAGTCTCAACACAATCCTTTGCTGTGAACTAGAACCCCATACTGAACAAAATCTTCACTATATTCAGCTATTTAAGGCTTCGTATTGTATGCATTTACCTGCGCCATACTAGAGAAGAAATAGAAAGATTATGTCAACTGGAAACATTAATCCCCACTGGTGTTTTAGCTCCACATTTCTTCCTTGAAACAAAAATCAACAGCTTCTTTTCCTTTCTTTTTTGTGCATCATGAAGTGTAAACTCCCCTGGCATTGAACATTTTTTTCACATTGTCCTTTTTAAACAGGGTGCTTTACAATTACTGTATTTCAAAGAAACACAGACAGCCACCAGCTGGGAGGGGATTATTATTTCTTCTTCTTCTTCCTGCATGCCTCTCTTAGAGCTATGAAGTGTTATGGTCAATCAGTTTACAGTACGTAGGCCACGACAATTTTAAGAACTGAGAAGTAGTTTCCAACAACCCAATTTTCAATCAAAACAGTATAAAAAATAAACTATCCAAGCCTCAACCTCTTTGGATTCCAACACATTTTAAATATAGACAGTAGTTAAAATCACAAAAAGTATTTAAAATTTTTCTATTTCTTATGATTTTGGAATAATCTCTTTAAAAAGCAAGAGCAAATTAAACTCAAATCAGAGCAATGCTGCTGCCCAGAGCATCTTTATTAGAAGAATTTTGATACCTCAGTAGCTAAAGCTGCCTTTGCACCTGGCTGGCATGAAAAACAGTGGCTCAACAGTAAACAGCAGTTGCACTACCAGCAGCAAGTTTTCCCCTTTAAAGTTGTCACAAACAAAGCCAGAAAAATAAAGAGGGAGAGTAAACCCTGCCAAATATATTTAAATACTGCACTGCATTATTAGAAACATAATGAATTCTTGATTTACTTTCCTCAGATATTTCCCCCCTAATTTTTGATAGTTGCAGATTGATGTGGTGGTGAACTGTCTCTCGGAAAATGCCGAGTGTGTGGTGAAGAGACCAGGTAGCCTTAAAAATCCAAACACGAATGAGACTGATGAATGCTCTTGGTGGTGCTTCCTCGAGGACTCCTTTCGCGACTTCCTTCCTTTATCGAAGGGGTAGAGCTCCAGCATTCAAGTGCCTGCGGCAAGACTCAAGTTTCTAGCAGTGTTCCAAGTATTCAATCACTCTAGAGATAGTTTTCTGGCCTGTTGTCCCAACAGCACACTGGGAAGGAAAGGAGGTGTGGAGGGAAACACGGGGCGTTTATTAAACGTTTAAGATGCATTTTCCCACCTAATTTAAGGATTATGTGACAGCAGGTCACAGTCTGGAATGCTATGTTACATCAACCTAAGTAGCAGCAGTTCCCCATTTACAAGCAAAGCGGTCTATTTACAAACAGTGGTCTGTAATTTATAATGTCTCAGCCTTAGAAGAAGCCACCATTTAACATCTGCTGTTATTTAAATAAATTTGCAAAAACAATCTTGCAACACCAGAGAGATTTGCTGCAGCTGCCACAGCTGGTTTGGTTGAAGGTGATCTTAGGTTTTTTTTTTGGGGGGGGGGGATTTGACTGCTTCACAGACTACAATAGAGGCAAGTCTAGTGGTGTCATTTGGACAGATGGAAGAGGATAAGTCACTTAACCTGCTCACTGTTAACCCCATTAAGTGGGGTGGGTGGGACAGGGGTTACAGTTCCTTGACAAGTGGAAAACTGCCCCACCAGAGAGAGAAATAACAAGGAGCTGTCGCTCCAGATTATCTTCCTATGCCTGCCCTTCTATTATATCAGAGCTTGTAGAAGACGGGATGATATCAACTGGTACATTACTGGGTTATTTACAGTTGATCAGCAAACTTTTCCTAATAATAATAATAATAATAATAATAATAATAATAATAATAATAAACATTGGAGAGGAGAATCAGGATTTTTGCACCAAAGGATTGTGAGCTCAGTTCTGGCACTGCAAGCATATATCCTCAGAGGTGCTCTGTGCATGTGCATCTCGCAAACCCATTTTTTGCACCTGGCTCTGAGTGGTGTACCCCCGGAGTTCCTAGTAAAACACACCCACCCACCCACCCACCCACCCACACCCAACAAGCTTGCCTACCCTTCCATAAGATGACAGGCATACTGGTATAAGTCATCTGAAGCATTCTGATCTGAAACACCAGACAAATAAGCAACTGTAATATACAACTTACAGTAAGGTTCATGAAACTGAGAAACTTTTTCAGCATTTCTGTCATGATTGAGAAATCCCCTTCAGGCAAGTATGTCCTCACAGTAGTCACATTGATCTAAGGAAATAAATGAAGAATTAGGACATTTCTGACAAGGCAATTAAATCAACTTCCCAACACGACGCTAGAGTAACCAACCCGCACATTTATTCTCTTTTCCTGCTTAACATACATCTTTCTTGTAGTAGGGGCACAATGTCAGAAACCTATCTGCATTTCCTACAAGGCCTTGACACAACAATGCTACCAACCCTGTTGTAGTTGACAGTTTTTCACTAAAACGCAAGAGCTTCCAAGTCATAAATCTCAACGTTTCGTGAAAGTTGGAAGCAAACCCCGAGTCTTAATTGAAAAGCCTGAGCCCCTTCTTGCCCCTTTCCAGTTGCACACAACTATTGAAATAATGTAGCACACAGGAAAATAAAAAGGAGAGAATATCAAGCATATATAAAGACCAACCCACAGGATTAGTTATTCCCATTCTCTGAAGAATGTCCCTTCAAGATTTAGTAATGTTGTTTTTTCATCTGTGGTTATTTACAAGCATGTCCTAGACACTTCAGTTGAGTGTGTAATATATCCTCAGGGAGGGGAACCGGTTAGTTAGAGAGAGCATTCTTCGAATGCAGAAGGTACTCCATTTAATCCCAAGCATCGTAAGCAACAGGACTGGCAAATACATTGGAGAGCTGTTGTTATTCAGAGCTGTTGTTATTCAGGCTAATAGAGCAAGGAGCTGGCTCAGCATGTAGGAGCCTGCTTATTACTGAGAGCTCTGCTGAAAGTATGACTGAATTTCCATTAGACTAACACACTGAAAAGCATAAAACTTTTGCACTTTAATTGACAATGCAATGTAACCCAAAGCTGGGTTGACAGTTAGTTTTGCCCCTTATGGAAACTGCATTTTGAGACAGCTTGAAGCATATGAAGTAGTTGAAAAATGTTTAACAACTGAAGTTTAAATTGTAAAATGCCTGTTCCCAAGATCCATTTTATGGTTTCAAGACAGTCTCTTTTACCCAGCCTTATAGACCCATTTAGTAACCATGCAGAAAAGTTTTCTTACTGGACTCTCCTGGCAAAGGCATCCCAGAAGCAATGCTGTGTATGAGGCCACAATGCAATCCTCCATGTGCTTCCCAGCATGCTGAAGGGCTGCAAGTAAAAACAATAATATTATAAGTATAACCAAACTATATTTTAATGTCACTTTGCCCAAATACTTATAAAGCAGCTACTTCTATGTGTTCTATGTGTATGTGCACATGCACACAGAGCATAATTCTGTACCCAAGAATGTCAACATTTCTAACTGTGGATATTGTGATTTTGTGGAATGCCACTGTTGCCCAGACCAATACCCTCATCTCATCCCAGTAAACATAGTTAAGTTTATTCCCCTTGCAGACGCAGGGCAGTGTGATAAATTAGATGTTCAGGTGGAAACCATAAAAGGAAGGGAAGGGAATGATTACAGAGAAGAGTGCCGAAAAACAATGTTTAAGAAAGGATCAACTGATACAATGTTTGAGCCAGAATAAATGGGCCAAAATTAAATAGAAGTATTAGTAAAAAGGGAATATTAACGTTTACTATGACAATATGTCAAGGAGCAGCTTTTTGTAATGGTAACAATCTTCAGGAAAAGAAGCTGAACTGAGGCTTGTAAGAATCAGGAAAGTACTTTGATCCTTAATACCACTGCATTTTTGGGAAGAGATTAACTAGGACAAGAGTCCCAGTTGCTTTAAAAGGGAAAGAAAGAGGATTCTAAAACTGCAGCTCTGACATTTTTTAATTTAGCACTTCTTTCCTTTGCTGACTTCCCCAGGAACCAGAACCTACCTTTATTAAGATCAAGTTCTTCTTCATCTTCTTCTTTCTTATCTTTCTCCTCTGCGTTCTCAGGCTTTTCTGTAGTAACCCACTGGATCTCTCCGCTCGTCTCCTGCCACTCCCCACTCTTGTCATGTTGTGCAGCAGGAGCTTCCTTAATCAGTTCATCCGTCTGGCTCTCTGCCAGCTGCGCTGCTCGCTCACGCTCAAGGAACAACTGAGAGGGAAAATTCCACAGATGATGAGTCATGAACCCAAATGCTACATGCGACTTAACTGGCAGCAGGGAGCATCTCATCTGTGTGCCTTCCCTTGCTTAAATTAGCATTCACTTTTGTACTGAATGTTTCATCCTGTCATCCATAGGCAGTGTTCGAAACTCCCATTGTTCTAAGTGCGCTTTGCGACAGGGAATTTCATTAATGAGAGCAGCTTCTGAGCTCTGGGTGCAGTACTGCGCCGAAGAATTCAGATTAAAACAGCCACTGCTGGAAGGAAAGGAGAACCTTTTTCTGCCTCCCCACTTCCAGCTACTCTCTGAAGACTGGAGAAGGGGCCCTCTCAAGAATATTAGCGGGGTGGGCAGGGGAAGTATGGTTTTGTTTTTTGCAGTCTTCAGATGAGGACTAGATTATGTGGAAAACGAGCGTAAGATTTTAGCTGCAGTTCATTCATTTTCAGCTTTGTATTCTTGCTATACAAAAAGCATGCCTAGACACGCCGTTGCGGCGCCCATAACCTAGGTTTAAGGTGCCATTTAGCTCCTAGCTTTCATATCCCCGTTTCTAACACTGTGCGTACGCATCGAAATCTCAGGCTATAGAAGCAGAGAAGGTACTCTCTAACAGCTCTTATAAATGACTACATGCCATCAGGCTCCTCCGTCAACTGTCATCAACAGGCATTCCATCAGGCTGCAAGAGAGATGGGACTACAGGAGCTCTCCATTGGCTCTCCTGGTTCTCTCCCCCCCCCCCCCCCATTGCTACAGTTCACTACAAGATCTCTGTAAATCAGAATAAGTGCCAGAGTTCCCCACCACCACTTTCTCTCAGTGCCTTTTCCTTTCTGATTCTAAGCCTGAGGCCAGTATCTGCCTCCTCAATGGTATTTGTAAGCTCCTCCAGGACCTTTTTTTGGCTGAGGAGCAGGATAAAAATGCCAATAATAATATTTCGTAAAGGAACTGAAGGATTACAGCACAGTACACCAACAGTTGGTGTGCAGCATAATAATAAACTAAGTCCTAATGCCTATGGCAAGAACAGCCAAACACAACCGAGACAGAGAATATACCTTATTCAGCAGGAGATTAACATACGAGTTTTCAATTCATGCTGCATGTAGTGCCCAGTGAAAAATGTAATGCAAGTGAAGAACAAATATAATCTCTTATCTAATGAAGAAATAATTCAAGAGGCAAGCCAAATGTTCACAACTATGTTTGACTCAAAGCTCTACAAAATTTGATCCTCCGCAAATTAATCAATTATTATTGGCAACTAAGGGGAACACCTTGTTCAAAGGTAAAATACAAGTTTCTGAGAAGAACCAGTTGATGGCCATCACAAGGATGCTCTTTGTAGGGCTCCCAGTAACATCTGGTTTTCCACTAAGATAGTACACAAGACGGCTTCAATTATCCCTTGCATGGATTAAATCAATGGCCTATAAAGAGATGTATGGCTCAAAATATGTTGGGACAAATAAGTGACTCTTAGTGCCTCCTCTGACCTATCATCTCTGTTAGTTTAAAGGGGATGGGAATGACAAATAGTTCAACATTTGAACATTAGACCAACATTGCTTCTTTGCTCTGGTGATAACTGTTTCTCACACTGCATAAATAGTTGTTCTTTTAAGTAAAAACTATGATTTACCTGAACTAAAGCATGAACAGCAGCCATCCGTCCAGATGTGCTTATGCTATCATTGGCTTCTCCCAAGCAGAAGGAATCAAAGGAACATGTTGTTTCCATATTCACAAGACAATGCCGATTTCGTGCACTGTACTCTACCAAATTGATTAGCAGACCCAAACCCTGCAAGGAGGAAGAAAATATTAGATAGTAGAGTACAAAGAACTGTACTTTGCACACTCTCAGGGTGCTCAGAAGTATGGCCAATTCTGGCAAATTCAAGAAATGGCAAGCCTCGTGAAATTTTGGCAATTGCACCTTCAACAACCCTACAAAATATTCTTGTCCATTTACACCAGCCAACATTACCTTATCTTGAAAATGTCTGTCTTAAAGGTCTTGCGAATGTGTGCTTTTAAAGATGAAATGAGGGTGTGTGTTTGCCCCCCCCCCCCCGTAAAGCCTTCTCCCATACACTTGTCTCATCCAGAAGTAAAGATAAATTAATTTCCTTCTAGGAGTCATACAGAACCATTTGAGATCTGTAATTCCTACAAATGTTTTGCTAGAGGACACCAAATTCACTTTGATCTCTGCCAAAGACTTGTCCTTCGGAAACAGCCACCAGTGCAAAGATCAGTTGTGTTGCCTAAACCATGAAATAATCTGCCAGTCAGTGTCTGTGTATCCACCCATTTTGGCATGCTCTAATAAGATTTATTTTTTTATTACTTTTTTCCAATGGCAGGTATGTTTTACCTGAACCTATTATGGCTTTTATTCTACTGCTGTTCACTTGGTTTTTTATGTTTTATGATGCTGTTTGACTGGTGCTTGTTGTACTGATAGGCTTATACTCAGAAATGTGTTGGGAATCACAATTTCAACAGAGAAATGATATGATCAGTTAACAGTAAGGCTGTCATGTTATGAACCAGTGGAAGTTTTCAAACAGTTTTCATGGGTGTCATGTTAAATTTGATGTACTGAAGTTAGCACAAGTAATTTTTAACATGTAGCCTTACATTTTCTAGAGGCATTTTTTAAACAGTTTTTCTTACCAGAACCCGAATATCAAATCTCTGTTCTTGAGGTAGAAACTTTGGAACCTGAAGCACACAATTCAGCGCTGTGCCAATAAGACCATCTTGTTCACCTGTTTTAGTGCTACCCCACTCTGCAAACGTTAAAGGATATAAATGCTCATTAGACATATAAAAAAACCACAGGCATTTCAAACATGCATTTACAGCCATTAAAAGTAGCAACTGGCAATAACACCTGGCCATGATCGAATTTCAGATTAAGGTTTTGCCCCCACAAACAAATCTCTGATCAAGTTTACACCTCTCCCAGACCGACACACCAGTCTGCAATGGAGGAGACTGAATCTCACCTTTTACACCCGGTAACTGAACCAGAACCTAAACCATCTAAGCCCAACATAGCTGGGAATATTGCCTTAACCCATCATGATTTTCTGGTGCCGTAGGTGAAATAACTGAACAGACTAATCACAAAAGTCATCTCAAATGTAACAAAATAGAAGCCAAAAGCGTATTTTTGACATTTTTGCTTCCCAACTCATACCTAAGTGACATATGCAAGGTCAGTCGAAAAATTTGACTGCTTTATGAGAGACAGTTTGTTTTCCATTGTTCTAATTTGGCAGCCATGCACACTCACCCCCCTCAGTTTTGTAAACTGAAAACCAACATTTGCAGTACTGACACTAACTCTACTCAAATGATAGTTGCATGTGTATTTCACATTTGCAGCATTGTTTTGTGGGAGCTGTAAGGACATTATTTTCACCTCTTACTGTCCACCTGATTAACCAGCCACCTGGCCTAAGCATAAATACAGGAATACTTTTCTCTAGACGTCATGGGAAACAATCCGACAGGACAGATGATAATCTGATTTTATGTTTTAGGATAAGTAACTTACCATTATCATTTGCTAAATTGAGTAAGACACCAATGATGGCTCTCATACAGTCTTCCACTGCCTTGCCCACATGGTTTGTTACATTCTGGTGTGGCAGTACCCTACTGTCTGGAAGACAGATGGTGTCTTCTGCACGGTTGTATCTCTGGATCAACTCCTCACAATGCTGCAGTGCTCTGAAGGTTACAAAAAAACAAAACAAAATATACAACGCAAATCATTTTCAAATCAGTGTGACAAAATTTCTTCACGTAAAAAACCCAGTTCCAGCTGTAAACAGCAAGCTTAGTTTTCATTTATCATGCTGGTTTAATGGTAACTAGCAACACAGTCCCCAAAATTATATTAGGAAGCATCATCTCATGTACTTTTTATTAGGAAAAAAGGTCCAAAGGTGCACTTCATAATGATCTAGTCCCAGATTCTTCACACAGGAATCTGCAACATATTAGCAGCACAAAGCATTTTGGATCCAGCAAGTATTGAAGTAAGGCGTTGAAAAGGCAGAACCATAACTGGTATGTTAGTCACTTGGCCCCTTTTATGTGCACTAGTTGTCTGGTCATAAAGCTAAATGTGAACAGGACTGTTTGCACTTAACACCAAATGTCTGCAGTAAGATTATTTAAAAAAAATAAAATTATTTATTTGGTTTTTCAGATTAAAGTTTTACAATCACATATCCAATATCCAACATAAAAACAAGATTCCAGACAATCTCCTGAACTTCCCTCCTCTGTGGGTCCTATTGTTAGTCATTTCCTCCTGCATCTTTTATAATAATCCAAATATTTTACATCTCCATTAAGTCCAAAATTCACCATTTTAGCTGTTTACAGCGGTTTTTAAGATAAATTATACATGTCCCCCATTCCTTATTAAAATTTGAGTCTTCCTGATTTCTGGTTCTTCCGGTCATTTTTGCCATTTCGGCATAATCCATAAACTTTTCTTTTCTCTAAACCACCCTGAGATCTCAAGGTATAGGGCAGTTTATTAAACAAACAAACAAACTTGCAATAAGAATTTTTAACGTTCGTGACGTATTTGATAGAGAGATGAAGTCATGTAAAGCTAACTCTTGTAGACACAATGCTAATTCCAGGTTTGTGTCTTCATTCAATTATGGCAACAGATTAAGCTTCTCCCCCATACTATGCACTCTAGAGGCTTGCACAGAAAACATGAATCACTGTATATGGCCATGTAATTCTCTTTAATTGCTATGATTCAAACGTAAGTAAATGTATACAGGGTTTATGTCAACAAATTTCCCTCTCTGGAACCCATAAACTACATATAAATTTTCCTGTCAATATTTTTACTCCGCTTGAGTGCTGACCAGAATTTCTGAAAGCACTACTTATGTCACCCCCCCAATCTTGTGAGTTCCATAGGGAAGTTGTTGAAAGAAAAAGAAGTTCCCCCAAATTGAGAAGCACGTATAAAGATAATGTGGGGTGTGTGTATAATGTTTGTATGGAAACATTTCACAATCAAAAGTGATTTTGATTGCAAAACTTTATCACACAAAACATAATTAGCAACAGAAGTTACTTCCAGCAGGTAGAAAAAAGCATATCAGTAAGCGGAAGCAGGAAACGATCTAAGTCGCTTTCCCCCTCATTTGAAAATACTAAGCTGCAATACACACACACATGCTGAGGAAAGCTATCACCAAGATCGCAGTGTTAATACATAACCTAACAACATAAACCTTTAAAGAAGTATACCATACTGTATTTTTAAAAGCATTCGTTAGAACTTACTTAGCTGAAGAGACAATGAGCTGCGAATCCTTATATGCTATCAAGTAACTCTGATTTTCTGGATTATGAACTGTTACCTAAAAAAGAAAAGAAAATATCATACAGGTATCATCCTTTGATGTGCGAGTTAAGCTCCTTTCACCTTCTGAAAGAACACTATGCTTTTAAAAGATCTCTCAAGCTTCTAGAATGCTGCAATTTAACATTCTGCTTTGTGCTAAGCAAGCACCATTAACTTAATTTATAGAAACCTGGATTTTCTAGAACACCTGACGTCGCCCAACAGCCTGGGCTAAGGGAATAGGTTTGAGCTGGGAGATCTCCAGCCTAAAGCAAAAAGCTAGGGAGTCCTCAAGCTAAACAGAACAAACTCAGGGAAGCCTACAAGGCCAACTAACCAAACCCTCAGCTAGTTTAACTTCTCCAAGCCTGGCCATCTCAACACTACTCCCACTTAGAGCTGACTGGGCAGGCGGAGGTGTTACAAATAGTATATTGTTAGCTAAGAGCCTCATTAACATATAGAGCCAGCGCCACATTTTTACTTTGGGCTTGGTAAGGAATTCTAGACTCAACGTCCCACCATTAACAGGAAGTGAATGAATAATATCTCTCATGATAATACACACACAGACATGCTAATATACAAATGGACCAGGGTTTCTCAAAATTGGGTCTCCAGCTGTATCTGAACTACAACTCCTGTAATCCCTAGCTAGTGGTACTAGTGGTCAGGGATGATGGGAATTGTAGTGCAAAAACAGCTGGTGTCCCAAATTTGGGAAACCCTGAAAGAGACAAAGCACCTTGTGTTCACAAACATAAATACTGTCAAATATACATGTGTGTGAGTCTACACACACAAACAGGTACATACAAGCTCCCCTCCAATGTGGATGCAGGTCTCCATTTCTCTCCCCCAAGAAACCAAAAAACAGAATAGAAAAAGGGAACAAAGAAATTCTCCCCACCTGCTCTCTCTCGCTCTCTCTCCCCCACACACACCTTGTCAGCAACATCTTTCACTTCAATACCATTTAGGAAAGCGCTACCAGTTAGACATTTGCTGAAGTGAGCTAGTTT
This sequence comes from Podarcis gaigeae, assembly GCF_964106915.1. Taxonomy (NCBI): domain Eukaryota; kingdom Metazoa; phylum Chordata; class Lepidosauria; order Squamata; family Lacertidae; genus Podarcis; species Podarcis gaigeae. The sequence goes on along the minus strand of NC_139681.1, from coordinate 25,138,643 downwards.
TTTATAATTAGATTCAGAATGCCCAATCTGAATATGGCCCATCAAGCTTAACCCAGGGCAAACCCAAAGCAGTGTAGTAGCTAATTAACACAAACGGGACATAAATAGTAAGAAGCTCTATGGCTAGAACCCATGGTTCTGACTTTCCTCTCCCCTGGTTCTGGACCATTAAAAATAAATCACTCTTTACAAAGTTAAATACTTACGCTTTCTAAGACCCGTAAACATCGTTCTGCTCCCCATAATGAAGCAACCAATTTCTCTTCATTTTCATCGCTGCTTAAGTGATCCACACATTCTTTAACTAAGAAACAAAGAGTTTATGTTGTTACTAAAATGTTAAAGGAAGTATTTTTTACTTTCCAAAATTGCATATATGTGATGAAATACCCTAATACTCTATGTTTTATCAATATACTTTAAGCCAACTTGTGTCACTCACACACACACACACACACACACACACACGCACAACACAAAGAGGCCAATTTAAAAATACATGTATGTCGTGCACATATATGACCATATTCACACTTCATGCTAAATCAGAGTTTAGCCCTAAGTGAATGGGCCTGTACAAACCTTCTCCTACCAAGTTAGGAAGAGGGCATCAGAAGACTTTAGCTTCACTCATTCAAAATCCAGAATTAACTTCACTTTCAAACCAGGGGTTGTGGTTTAAAAAAGATTTCATAACTTATTCGTTGGTTTGTTATGAAAGTTACCTACGGTTGTTTTAAACCAGGACCCCTGGTCGGAAAGTGAAGTTAATGTTAAGCCAGGGTTCTGTAAAATTGAAATTAAACTGTGCTGAAGTCCTCCATATGGCAGTAAGAGGAAAGGAAGAGGGGAGGTGGGGAACATGAAAGCCAACCCTTTGCTTGGGCATGTTCAGGCTAATCTGCATAGCACCAAACCATGACTGGTTGGTTTATCTAGTGTGATACATATACTGCTTAGCTGTAATAACTACAACAACAAAAAACCAACAACACTAAGTGGTTTAGTGTTACATGTGAATGCAACCATAGAGTTATATGCCTGGGTAGCCTAAGCTATCAAATTGTAAAATGTACACAGAATACAGATAACCATTTGCTATCATTTAAAAGATTTTAAGATGCAATCCTGACTGTCTCAAGGATTTGGCAAAACCACACCGCAAGTCTTGTAACTCAATCAACACCAAATGATCATGACACTTGCCCAACAGCCCTCATGTCAGATGTGCATGAAAGTCAAGTAGCAAAACACACAGTGACATGACTGTCATGGATGTCAAGAGAATCCAGTCCGTACCCTGTCCTACAAGGCCCGGGCATACTTCCAAGAAAAGTCCACTACAACTTCCCAACCCAGGTGTGCCTCAGGTCAGTGGGGATCAAGTGATACCCACAACTTCAGATACAAGGTTTCAATCCTGTGGCAGCTGATACACATAGCCAGAACTCTCCATATAACCTCTGGCAGGGAAAAGCGAGAGCTACGTAGGCTATTGCTTCTTGTAAAATAAGATTCACTTCAATGAGGACAGCTGATCCCTTCCTATCCATGTATAGCTCTGGCCACAAACCATTTCTTTGCTCCAAAAGGTACGCAGTATCAATACAAACTCTTATTCCCAAGGTCATCATTGGGATGGCTTGCAATGTTAAAATTTAACTAGGGAACTGAGCACTCCACAACTACTAGGCTCATTCAGCAAGGAGTACCAACAGGCCTCTGCTGCAATGGTGGGGGGGGGGGGGCCTCTCACAGAATTAACTATGATTAAGATCTCTATTTAAGTTACTGATGGGATAAATTAATAGGGCAACTTAGGAATTTTATTTCTTTGTTCTCTGTTGGGGACAGTTCTTTCATGATCTTGTCGAGTATACCTTTTTATTGGGCAAAAGTTGAAACTGAGGTCATATCACTACACTTGTATATATTATTTTACTATTGCAATAGCTAAGTTTAAGTACACACACTACAAGAAAAGGGTTTTGGAAATTCATAGCATTCCATGGGCTCGTCTATCCAGCGCATCAGAAAATTTCACTATTTGCATGTATTCTAATACACAGTCCTTTCATTCTACCACACGGGTAATATAAACTACCTTCTAATAATAAAAAATATATACTTTAATTCTCACTCGAGCTATGTGCATACCTTTATCTACAATGTGATCAAGACCACCAAGAAGTCGCAACTCTTCTTTAAACCAGTCTCCTGCCCGTTTTGAAGTGAGAGAGAGCAATGTTTCCATTGCCAAATGCCCTGTCTAGAAAACACAGAGAAAAAATGGTTCATAAATTAAAAGCAGCACTCTATCAGGTACTTCTTCCATTAACACTGTCACCTGAATCTCGATTACATGATTATGTATTATAAGTTTGAAAGTGCAGGTTAATTAACCACCAAAATATTTTACTGCTCCGTGTGTTTATAGATTATTATTGTATCTTAGCAAAATGTTGCTGCACTATCACCATATCTTACTCCCTTCCAACTCTTTTACTACTCGCAAAATAAATGAATTCATATGCAAAATCAAATTGCACCATTGTATTTCTTTACCTAGTCATACAATGATTGAGCCAATGGATCACTGTACTGCAGATTGGGGGCAAGTCTCAAAATGTAAGAGGTAGTATGAAACTAAACTGTTAATTTTAGTGTAGCTTTATGCATCTCAAATAAAATGGCATCAAAACCCGCATGAAGAAGGTCTGATGTAAGAAATGGTGGCTTTAGATAGGTGACAAATATAGTCCCTAAGCGAGAAGATTGTGTAGGCATCAATCCCTTTATTTGCCAAGTTGTTAACAAAAAGAATAAAACATTTAAAATAATCCATAAAAAGGTTATAAACAACTAATTAAAACATTTAAAGAATAAAAACCCAAGATAAACTAAACATAGACTAAAACACGTATCAACATTCTACATGTCTGGGTAGGCTTGCCTAAACAAAAATGTGTTATCGGGCACCAGAAAAAGTACAGTAAGCCTGCAATTTACATAGGGATTATGTTCCAGGGATTACACCTAAAGCCAAAACTATGTATAGTCCAAACACATTGGGTTCAATGATGGGTGGGATTGCCAGCCATTTCCCCTAGAAGTGTCCCCCCCCCCATCTCTTTTTTTTGCCTCATGCATACACCTGAATGCACACAAGTTAAATGCATGTAGGTTGTGGGCTTACTGTACAGTAAATGTGCCTGCCCATTATCAATAGGCAGGGAGTTCCAACGTACAACAGCTGCCACGCTAAAAGGGGTTCTATGCAGCAGCTGTAACAGTGCCAGTTCCACAGCCTGAAGCGGTCAAGTGGGGATATATGGGGTGAGGCGATCTTCCAGGTAAACTGGTCCCAAGTTGTAAAGGGCTTTATGTACTAATAGCAACACACTGAATTTGGCTCAACAGCAAACTGGCAAGCAGTGCAGGTCTCAGAGCACAGGTGTCAGATGCTGACAGGGTCTCACTCAAACAGGCAAAGTTTGCAGAAATACAAAATGTTTTAAGAAGAAAACCTTAAGGTGGGGAAAATCCCCCAACACAGTCCAATTGATAACTTCTCCTGCTCAACAGCCACAGAATTCAGAGTTGTCTGGCTGTGTTGTTTTTGTTTTTGTTTTTTGTGGGGGGAGGAAAAAGGAATCCTTTAAAAGGAATGGGTGCCTGAACAGGAAAACTCCACCCTGCAACCTCTTATACTAAGGTAAAGGTAAAGGTACCCCTGCCCGTACGGGCCAGTCGTGACCGACTCTAAGGTTGTGCGCTCATCTCGCTCAAAGAGGCCGGGAGCTTCTCGCTCAAAGACTTCCGGGTCACATGGCCAGCGTGACAAGCTGCATCTGGCGAGCCAGCACCAGTGCTGCACACGGAAACGCTGTTTACCTTCCCGCTATAAAGCGGTACCTATTTATCTACTTGCACTTAGGGGTGCTTTCGAACTGCTAGGTGGGCAGGAGCTGGGACTGAACGACGGGAGCTCACCCTGCCGCAGGGATTCAAACCGCCGACCTTACGATCAGCAAGTCCTAGGCACTGAGGTTTTACCCACAGCACAACCCGCGTCCCGCCTCTTATACTAGTAGCATGTAAATATTTCATACCAGATAGCACATTTAGCCCTAGTGAAAGTGGACATTTTTATACACACAGAATCACAAAAATAACTGTTTTCAGCTCCCATTCTATCAAGTGAAATATTATTCAGAAAAGTCATTCGTGTTTAATTATAGAATCAATTAAATACACTATTTTAGTGGCTTAGCTAAATAGATCTATTTGTTCTATACCGTCTGCCTATTACCATGAAGAAGAAAAAACCATGAGATGAACTGCACTGTTAAATACTTAAAAGTGCTTGGGTTTTATCTTTCAAGAGTTCAACACTCTTCATCTGCCCTAGTTAAAATTTTTAGAAGATGTGAGAGAAAGAAGCCATGACTACACTAAGTAATACCTGCAGGGATCACTGCTGTTATTTCAGAAGTGCCAGGGTTTTCCTACACTCTACTGTTCTAAAAGCATCTTTTAAAAGTTAACTTGTTTCTACCCACAAAAACAGCAATAACACCTGTACCATTTTCACATTAGAGAAAAATTAGGTTAACAGTCACACAACCTACCGTTATATTTTCTAGATCAAGGTGTTTGTTGTGAACAGTTTCACAGAGTCTTCGGATTTTTTCCTTAATCTTGTTCATGTCTTTTTCATTGAGCAACTTGGATGAAGAAGAGTCTTGTTCTAGTTCCAGAAGCCGGATCATTAAATCTAAGCTGGCTCTATCTAGATCCATGTTCAAGCGATCTCTGCTCAAGATATACATTAAAGCTGCTGTACAAAGTGATAAATTCTTCAATGGAAAGGAAAAACAGGAAAACAAAGTGGTTACATATTTGGTTAAAATGCAGAAATCTAGTAAGATTTAAACATGAATATAAGATCCAAGGAGTTACAGTTAGCCCACAGACTTTCATTATGCAAGTCAGGGGCAAGGCTATGTCCAAGCAAAAGCTTTTTGAACTCTCAGTTAAGTAGTCCCCAAGGACTACTTAAAAATTGCTGAGGGTCTTGGCAGACAAACTTAATGATTTTTCTGCACAGTACTAGATGCTGCATTATTTTTAAATAGTATTTCTTTCGCTTCTTTCATTTCATAGAGATTATATTTCAGTGCATTCCGAAGAATTTAAACTGCAATAAAATAATACACAACAGACGAAATACAAACACAATTAAAACCAGTATGAGTATTTAAGTGATGGATGTGCCATTTCACATCTGCAACCACAACTCTACATACGTGGTGATGCTGCGAGTCATCCAGTGTTTTGAAGACCATAGCTACCATTCCATGTGCTCTCAAATGCATTCGGAAACTGGGCATGGCGCACTTTGTCGCCAGGCTGATAACACTAAAAACAAAACAAAACAAATCTTATGAACTAAAGTTTCTCCAAGTCTCTAGCGGATAATTTTAAAGAATTCAACAACCAATGGAGAGCCCAGGTTGCCTGCCCGCAAAACCCCTACAGTCACAATGGAGCATAATCAAATCAAATGACAAGGTGTACCCCACAGAACAATGTCGTTCTGGCTTCGTGTCAAGCAAACCCAAAGTGCGTGGAGGAAACTTTGTTGATGGGGCACTACCCAAAAGTGCAGGCCTGTAGCACAAATAGCCTGACTGTCAGACATATTTCCCACTCCCAGTGCAGCAGGCCTATGGCAAAATCAGAAGCAGTGAGCAATTTGACTCAAGGTGCTCCTCTGTGGACATAGTGTGCCTAGCAAGTGTATGTAGTGAGGAAGAAACCCCCCAGTGCTCCACTGATCCCCTTCCCCATCTCCCCTCTATGGCTACTACTATGCTGTGGGAAGCAGCTGAAGACAGGAAGTTGTCAATGTTTACAATCAGCTGGCTAAGCCACAAACCAGCAAGAGAGCTGCCACCATTACAGCTCCTGTCAATCACTTGTAATCTGGTCCCTTAGTTAAGGACAGTCCAGCAAAGAGGATTGATCAATGCTTAGTTTACAGAGGGAAGAGCTTCCGTGACTGAAGAGCTCCAATCAAGATGTCTGCACACAGTCACAAACATTTAGAGATCTCCTATTCGTTTTCTATTTACCCTGTACTACCTCAGAAAGATCAAGCTACATGAAACAATCAGGTATGCATACATGTACAACCTTATGCAGAGATACCATTATGTTTTTTGATAGGGGTATTCTGATGACACAAGCTCTTTCTCTTTCCAGCTGATTCAGTGCCAGCTGTCTGGTGAATTTACTGTATCTGGATCAACATGCTAACGATAATGGTTAAGGCTGGAGAAGAGGTGCCTGCCATCAGCAGTCTCGCTCTGCTGTAGCAGACAACACCAGTTTGAAACAAGATTTCTTCATGGAAAGAAGGGTGAGACTGCCTGGCTACATATGCAATTGATTAATTATTAACCTATTAAAAGCAACCTATTTACTGTGAATGCATTGTCAGGTCAAAATCTGGCTACTATATTCTCTTGAGAACACAGAGAACAAATAGCTCTCCTTTTTAACAAGTATGACTTAAGCTATACAGATTGACTTCCATTCAACATCAGCCCAATTTACTAGCAATACTTTTTACACAACTGCACCAGTACATGGGTTCTCCATTAAGACGTTCCTGAAGGAAACAAAATTGCTATGTGTATATTATTAGCACATTTCTGCTTTCACCTCCCAATGGTGCAATAGTCTACAATGCTTATGAACACAATACACCTAACAAGAAAAGATGCTATTTGGTAAATGTGGAAATGCTATTATTAGAAATATCTTACCTAAGGCAACGTGTGTTTAGGGGCTGATTGCACTTCAGTCCACTTAACAAGTATTCAATATCATCGGTGAACTCTTGATTCTCTCCAAATTCTACTACATCATTGAAGTGCTTCACATGTTGAACAACAGTGTATAACTGGAAGGCAGATGTATAAAACTTGTTTTTAGTTTTAGAGCTCCCATTTAAAAGACTACTTTATCTGGCAGCAACAGAAATCATCAGCCAGCTCAGTGATAAGTTATCTATTTTTAATAGGGAGGTTTCTCCACCTGGCCAATTGTTCTTTGGATCATAAATGGTAAAAAAATATTTCACCAAGTTTACTTTCGAAACAAGAAAGTTTTAGATATTCCACTTACTTCTTTATCTTCTTTCCTACATTTCAAGGCAGTTACTATCTCTTGATAGGGTTGAGTGGGTATGGTCACAGTTTTTATCACTTTGGGAGGTGGTGCAGGAGCTTTGAACACTCCATCATCTTTATGAATTGCCTCCTTTGAAGACAGCCTTACCTATTAATGAAAAGTACTTGAATGGGTAGATGTTTAAGCCTTATAAGAACACCAAATAGGTAACAGAAAATTATGTGCATTTGTTGCATTCATCCACTGGGATTTTCAGAGGCTTCAAAAGTGCAAATTAAATGAGTGAACACATGCTGTATGTGCAAGATGATTACAATTCAAATGTCGTAGGGTATTTTTTTTAAAGGGCCTCCAGGGGGCAACTGAAATGGAAGTACAGTATAGTGACATCCTTACCATTTACTTTAAGAATCCAGACTAATGGAACCACATTTAAGTTTTAAAAAACTAAGCAGACATACACGAACCCAAAAATATTTTAAAACACAATGGCAGCTGTTAACTGCTCCCTCTTATATGTCCCTGAGACCATGCTCATGCTGAGCCATAGAATCATTCAAAATATTATTCCCCCAACAAAATCATTTTGTACTTTCATTTTTGGCTGTGTAATGGAAACACTTTCTGTGCACAATTATCACCTCCAGTTATTTATATGATTTGGAGATGTCTTTGACCAATAAAAACCCCAATTTAAAATTGTGTGGACTGAGGACCAATAACATTTCTAAGTGCATTATAAAGTAATAGATGCAAACATTTACAGCTAGCTGTCACAAAAAATAACTTGTTGAAGCAATTTGTATTTCAGTTTAAATTACATAAACCATCCCATGTGCTAAGAAGTAAACATGCAGTAATGAGTTTGGATTCAACCTGCATAGCCACATACAAAAGAGAAGCCTAAATGTAAGAAACCAATGTCAGTGGACAATGTATTCTTTGCAATCTAAGAAAAGGTAGTTAAAATATCATTATTATTCCTGGTTAAATTCATAACCATTGTCATACTAAAGGCATGACACAACCATGGAATATGCTAGTTGGTTTTTTTTTAACCTTAATATCCAGCAGTGTCTGCAACACTGCCCTGATGTATACTACTATAATTTTAAGCCATTTCTCAGGCTACTTCTCCTGGTGTAGATGAATCATCTCTAAGCACTGGGAGGGTTGGCAGAGGGAAAACAAGATCCCCTTACTCACAGGGACACTTGGATTTTTCAACACCTGTGATGTCGGAAGAGTCTCAGATTCTGGTTGATTCCAATGTCTAGCATTGTATACAGCTTTTGTTGGTGACTGCAAAACAAAACAGTTGGAATATTCATTTAGAACCTAACCAGCTATTTATAAGAACACCCATTTCAAATCCTCTATGAGATTTATTTTACATCTTCCACAAAACATTTCACGGGAGTTTTGAACATTAACACTGACATGACAGTGTTTTACTCCCTTAAATTCTAAGAACATCAGAACAGAAATCATCATCATGACATTATGTGCAAAACTAAGCTTTAGAAGGTGTATATATTTGTCTCAAATTCAAGATTTTCTATCAGTTAACATAGTCATGGGGGTGTGGAATAAACAAATATTTCACATTATTCATCTCCTAAAGGAATCTGCATTTTAGTTCACTAGTCATGGACCTACAACTCTTGAGTCTGTTTATTAGCGAGCCATTATTTGTTGCCACAATCAATGGCCTCCCTCTCCATATTCCAGAGAGCTGGGGAGGTTTTGGGACGGATATGCAATCTTCTCTCATTTGAGCTGGAGTACAGAAAAAATCAAGTGTCTCTACAAAACAGCACTTCTTACGTTCACCAACCCACAGTTCAAATGAGAGCCCCTGAGGATATCTGGTGAACAGGACAACAAGCAGCACACAGAGAGCCCAGTAACATTCACCTCTGGTGAACAAATGGTGGGTGCCTGTTGCAAATTGTTTTCTATCAAGATATATGAGAAATAAAGGAAGTAAAGGACCTGAGGAGCAACCAGCAGGATACTAGCATGCTATAAAATCCAGATGGGTTTTTCATCCTATTGTATTTCCATATATGCATTCGTTCTTGGAAACATGCATTATGAACTACTAGGCTCTGGGACTGTCTCTTAAACAAAAGTACTACTAAAACCATGACAGTCTAATTTCATTGGTACTACTTACCCTCTTTGGTCCACTAAATATCTTCCGTGTGTTTTCCTTAGACTTATCACCTTGTGGATTTATGGATTTCTTATTGCTTTCAGGAACACTGGATGCATCTTCTGGAAACTCCAATAGCTCTGCCAGAATAAGAGTAAGACAAGGAGTTGTAATTTTTCAAGTTTGTATCAGGGAGGTTTCCTTCATCTAGGGTGAAACGTTCAAACACACTGAGAACTGGGTACTGCATACTGGGAGGGAATTAACAAACAGTACTTTGCAGCAAAAGCGCCATTTGTTTGTTTATCACAAAAAATGTGTGTGTGATCTGTTACAGAACGTGCAGCCTACTCCTTATTAAAAACAAACAAACACATTTTTATTAAAGATTTCTTGGTTTACAAAAGTATGTGCAATGTCTCTTTTTTCAAGTTACATTTTCCACAGATCAGTTTCATTTGCTGAGACATTAGTATTACATTAGGAGGAAAAGTCTCTCAGCAGCCTTCTTCTTTTGACATAAACATCAGAGGAGGCTAGTCTACATTTTAAAAAGGGAACAGTGGAATTCAGATGAAAACTCTAGTTGAATATATAAAATTTCCCCCTCCCAAAGAAAAACAGGTGGGGCTGTAGGGATTTACCACAAATCACTCTATTGTGGAAGGAATAACAGTTTCAAATGCACATTCTATGTTAAATAAAGCATAGCTTAAGAATAATCACATGAACATGAAAGCTGAAATCAAGTTATCAACTCATCAAGAACATACAGCACAACATTAAATTACATAGTCCTGTCACAATCACATCATATGGAAACAAGTTTCTGCAAGTCTTATTAGCCAAGTCCAGATTTGTTAACACCTTCAGCTCCACCAAGTCCTGCGCCAGACAACACAGGGAAGGGGTCTAATATTGCACTGCACTTTGAAAACAGACTGAAGCAGCAGGTCTAACCACTACTACTTACTCCAAAGCTCAGTGCACTATGAAAAGCACCACCACCCTTCCTTTAGAGCCTTGCGCCTCCTTCCAAAAACTCAGCCTGGCACCTCACTTCCCCAGCTTTGGTAAGGCAGCGGGAGCATCATATGCATTCTCTCCCACCCACCCCTTCACTGCATGACAACACAGCCTGCAGGTTTCATGTCAAAGTACTCTTGCAGTCCACTCGGTATGAAAAGTTGGACTGTCCTGATCTAGAGATAGGGAAGTCTCATTGGCCCTTTTTTTCTGTGGTTAGGGAAAGCAACGTAAACCAGACATTACAATTGTCTTAGAAAGACATGTAAACCAAACAGGCTTGCAACAACTTACTAGTTCATAAAACAATTGGATTAATAACAGGAGAAAGATAGGATCATCATACAATAGTTATAATTAAACTACACACAACAGAAAGAAAATAAACTCAGAGGCCTGTTGAAAAACCTCCCGTAGTGAAATTAATTGCTCCCATTTTAGGTATTAAAACCAGTTCAATAAATTATTATTACATTGGGGACAATCTGGAAGAGCTTTTTATCTGTGTAGTCCCATCCAAAAGCATGGAAGTCATTATTTGATACTGCAGTCATGAACATGTACAAGTGAGCCAGGCTCTTGGGTGTTCAGCTATTTTGATGTGCCTACTAAACGTTACTCTATTCATGGTCATGGTTTTAAAGCAACACTTTCACATACAAACCAACAATGAATCCCATTTCACTGTGTTCTCTCCAAGTTATCCACCTCTTTAATTCCATCATTCCTTTTTAACATCCACACCAATGCAGATTCTTTGGCAGATTCACGAATCATGCATTAACTTAAATCTGCAATAACTTAAATCTTTAGCTAGAAAACTAACTTAACATTTAGGGATCAAATGTTTAGCACAGGGTTGACATTTAACAACCTCGGGGGGGGGGGGACGACTGTTCCTCTGGGCCAAGCAGAAGGCTTGCAATTGGGGGTGGTGCAAATGGGCAAAAATCCCTTCGATGGTAACCCTTCATATTTTACTACATGCTGCTCTGGAGGGGCTAGAACTTGCAAGTAGGCTTTCCAGGTGCAGGGCACTTTCCAGGTGCAGGTTAAAAAGATACTCATGTGCAAACACAAGCAGTCAGTCATGCCAGCCTCGATCCTGGGTTTGTCAAACTGACTGGCTGTGCATTGGTCAAATTAAAGCACATTAATTAGAACAGTAAGAAAAACTGAATTTGTTGCAAGTTACAAATAAGGTAGTCTTCTGAAAGCCACCATTCTTTTACAGAAGATTTACAGAGCACCACCCCAGGTCACAAGTGGGACATTTCTCACCACATCAAATACAATAAATTCTGTAGCAATTCTGTGGCTGCTTGTGTGATCTGTGTGTTCCTGCTGAAAGATGCCTACAGTAACATGAAGCTTGAAAGAAATTAGTCGTACCTTGGATCCCAAACACTATGGAACTCTGACGTTTTGGCTCCCAAACGCCGCAAACCTGGAAGTGATTGTTCTGGTTTGTGAACGTTCTTTTGGAACCTGAACATCCGATGGGGCTTCTGATTGGCTGCATTTCCTGCAGCCAATCAGAGGCCATGATTTGGTTTTCAAACATTTTGGAAGTTGAATGGACTTCTGAAATGGATTCTATTCAACTTCCAAGGTATGACTGTATATAATCTATGTGGCTTAAATGGAAGAACAGTGAGAAGGAACAATCTGAGATAAGTTGCAAGGCACCACCTACCTAAGAAGAAAGGTTGACACCTACAATAGTGGAAAGCAAAGGGCCTCATTCCTGCCATTGCTATCAAGCAACCTTTTAATACCTCTGAAAATGGAGGCTCCCACTTACACAACACTATACTTTACTTCATGGCCATCTCATTTGACAGTTCAATTAGACTCAACAGCAACCCACCTACTTGACCACAAAATTCTGTTAGCAAGTTTACCACTTTAAAGCACTTTCAGGAATATTTAAATCCTCTAGTTGACTACTGTGTGAATTATTACTTCCTTCCAAGAATGACAGCACTCATATCATTATCTTTTATAAATAAAATCTGCTTTTATATGGAGTTTCACTGAAAAGGAACAGGGAGTATTTTGGCTTTATAAGCATGAACCACCACCTCCAAGAAAAAGAGAGGTGAATATTTTGAGACCAGCTTTTTCGGAAGAGGAGCATACAAATAAGTGAGGACTTTACAAATATTATCCTTTAGCTACCCAAATAAAAACAGAGTTCACTTTCTCTTTGACAGAATCCAATCACCTATCTATGGCAAAGGAACATCATGCAAGCAATCTTCAATTCAACAAATTGCTGCAATGTTTAACATGGCAGAGTAAGGAAGATATGAGAGTTATCTGTTGAGAGGAGATCCATTCTAGCCTTGATATTTTTAGACTATGCTGGAGAACCAATAAGAGATAGAAGACTTCATTTTGAAATGTTTACAGGAAACACAGTCATCTTTGAAGTAGCTGGTTCATAATCTGCCACTCTCCTCAATTCTCTTCTACTCTGTGATTAATTCATGTTTGTTTTGGCTAAAGCGACCATCACTACAATGATTAACCAGTTTATCTTGTCTGCCTTGCTGATCAAGCATTTCATGTGTTGTACTCCAATGGCCCAGTTTAGTTTTGGGAGACTCTGTAGTCAATGAATGAAACTACAGCAACTGCTTCCATTTATTTCACAGGACTACAGTTATCAAACAATTACTGGAGGAGGTGATCTTCATCAGCTTTCTATCTTAGGTCTGGGTGCCTGAAGATTTATAACCTCATATACTTCCACACACTCAAAATTAATGTAACTCACCACCTTGAATGTTTAAAAGTATATGTAAATAAAGGAAAGAGGTCTTGATTATTCAGATCTTCAGTCTGCATATTTACCAATCCATACCAAAAATAAAGATCAGTAACTTGATTTTATCAGAAAGGCACAATGCTATCACTAAGTTCAATTATTTGTTGTTGTTTTCAAAGACAGCCTAACACATACTACAATAAAAATCACATCAATTTCCTAATATTTTGATGAGACTTCACTGGAATTTCTGTGAAACAAGATCAGACCCTGTTGACTACACAAAGATGAAGCCACAGTTTCTCAATTCCACTGCAACAGAAAACTGCTTTGAATTAACCAGGTCAGAAGCCCTGAAGCTGACATGCAAAATGTGGGGGCCAGAAAGGGGGGAGGAGAGAAAGAGAAAGATTCAGATTTCCACTCTTGGATTAATGAACCAAATTATTAACTATCAAACTGTAGCTATTAAATTGTGAAAAAAGTGCAATAAATTAATGTTACCTGGGTTAGTGCTTGACTGACTGTCTTGTGAATAGTTCTCACTTCCATCAGAACTGGACTGAAGTGAAGAGGATGGAGCTGCCCGGTTTCTTTTTTTATTGACTTTTCTTTCTAACGGCCGCTCTTCATCGTCATCTTCACTTTCACTCAAGTCATCAAAACCAAAGTATTTAATTTTGTAATTTGAGCTTCCAGATGTTCTAGAGCCGCCTTCACCACCCCCTCCTTCATCATTGTCGTCAAACCCAAAGAATTCTAATTTGACATCTTTTTTGGATTTGGTATTGCTAGGTCGAAATCTAGTTGTTGTCTTCGTTGTTGCCATGTCGGCTTTCTTTCTCAGACGTCCTGCTTCTCCCAAATCAGTAGGTGTAGATGTGGCATACTCATCAATACGATCCATAGTGTCTTGTATGGTAACATTACAAACCGACAAACATGATGGATGGAGAACAGTGTAGTCTCTAGTCCTTCCAGTCCCTCTAAAACTGGTCCCACTACTTAAAGCAACTTTTTTCACTGGGTTCACACCATCAGTATTTGAATCACTGTTTGCTTTGGCTAAAGGTTGAAGAGTGCCATCCAGTAGCTTATCAAAATTTGTTGTCCCCTGTGATTTTGTTTTGTTGGATCTACAGTATGTCCGACAATTACTTGGCCTGAGAACAGTTTGCATCAGTTCTTCGCTAATGGTTTCCTTTGGACTTTCCATATCTTCTTTAACCAGATATTCATCCTTGTTTTTTATCTCTGAAAGTGGTTCATCATCAAAACCCAACATATATTCTCCTCTTCGGGTATCCTCATTCTCATCTTCCCATTCATATAAGCCAGTCACTAATGATTCCTTTGTAAGTGACACTTCTGATGGAGAGTCTCTCTTCCCGATATGGGAGTCCCAAGAATCATGAGATTCCTTCATTTCAATATTGTACCCAGAGATTTCTGCTGTTTGAGCATTAATTATATTATTGTCTTCAACATTCTTGTAGATGAAGTGACTGTTCTCACTGTCGTTAAAAGTCTGTACTGTATCTATAAAACAAATAGCAATAATTAAATACAGCTCATATTTTAAGTTTAACTGCATTTTATTTATACTTTACAAATAAATAGAGAAATATTCAACAAACAGCAATTTCCCAGTTGGGACACATTAACAAGACAGTTATTTGTTACTATTAGGTTCACTACAATATTACCCTCTGTTTTTTAGTGACAAGACAATAATCAGGCCTGGGTACAGAACATATCTCCACCCAGGTGCAGGAAAGTCACTCCATAGCTGCAGTTTTTCTTCTGCAGCAAAACCAAAACAGCATTCACGTAACATGTCTGGAGTTTGCTGACTAAAGCTGCCACTCCATCCACTTTCATTACACTCCACCCGGGTTACCCAGTACAGTACCATGCCTCAATGTAAACTCAAGACAGGATTGCTATGGACCAGCCTCAGCCACATTCACAACTCTAATTGAATTCAAGTTACAGATCCTTTGACCAAGCCATGTTAACACTGTTTGGGATAGTACTAAACATAGACCAAAACCTATAAAGAGCAATGTTGGAATGGCAAATCAGATCAAGTTACTACATTTAGTCAGAAGGTTGCAAAATAAATTATAAAGTGATGCGTCCAATGTATATCATGTTCATAATAGGTTCAATACCTACAAACAGCTTAACATTTCATTAGCTGTGTACTAGAAATTTCTGTATTCAATCTTCCAGTATTAAGCACAGCTTATCCACTAAATACTCTAGAAGCTTTCTTGCTCCTTTAAACAAATTAAAATTTGCATAAAAGGAACTAACTGCAGTTACTGTCATAGAATTATAGAGTTGGAATGGACTCCCGAAGGTGTTCTAATCCAATCCCCTGCAATGCTGGAATATGGAGGTGGCCCTATGGGAAGTGAACCCATGTCCTTGGTTCACTACGTCAGGTACTGCATTGAAATCTTTAAATGCCTAGGTTCAAATCTCTGCTCAGCCATGATGCATTGTAGATGCGATTCCAACAGGTCACTTTCTACTCATTCAACCTCAGTTAACATTTTTAACAATGTTTGCAGGAACAATAGCCTGCTTCACAGGACTGTTGTGAAGGCTAATAAGTTAATAAGTATTAAATCAATGTATAAGCAGTGCTTTAACTAAACCTAATGAGCCCATTATATGTGGCCTTCTGATTTCTTTCCTAGCCACTGTAAACTGAGGTATTTGCAACACTCATCAAGTTTATTCCTGCAGAAAGACCACACAATGAAGCCAACTAAATATAATAGAAGGATAGTAGAAACAGTTTGATAAACATAAGCAGTTATTCTCCTACCCCACAAGACCTAAAAGACCGCAGACAGTTCTAGCAATTCTCTCCAGTTTTGCTTTTGTTACACTTCTCATAAACCATCAGTCCCTTTTTTTTTGCCTATGGCTCTGACCCACGAAAACAACTAGAAATATAAGTGGGTTTTTCCTGCTTTACTCCTCTCTTCTGCTAAATGCCCCATATACTGCAAAAAGTCACTTCTGAAGATGACATGGGTAGGCTGGACACCGCCACCCCACCCCACGACCAATTGAATTCAAGTCTGCATCTGTCCGTTTCAGTTGAAGCAGTCAGAGAAATCAACAGAATCATGGACCATTCATGTTCAATTTACACTGTTCTCTTTTGTGAAGGCAGAGAAGTGAAGGGTAAAGTCCTCAAATAAAACCTAGGTTGTGGAATTTCCTTCTGGAAGAAGTTTGCCTTGTTGAATTTTAAGTATCAGGTCACACACTTTGCTTTTTTTAGAGCCTTTAAGGTTGCAAACAAAGTTTTGTTCCCTACTGTTTTATCATTTATTCTTATTTTTAGACTTGCTTTTTAACTACTCACCTAGTCACCACTGGCGACAAAGAATTTCATCCAGGCAAATGAGCAGGCTGCCAGAGGAAGAGAGGAGTACTGCCCTGACATGTTTCTCTGCCATATAATCTTAAAATATGTGCCAAGCTCATCTCATTAAAACTTGCAGCTGAATTACACATTGCCATCTTTATGATGGAAGGTGCAGAACCAAGCCTGCCATTACCTACACTTGAGTCCAGGAAAAGAACTTTCTGCTGGTGGGCAATACAGGGTCGGCTGCCTCCATCAGCCATGCTCCTCTACTAAAGGGAGACAAAAATGTCATGAGAAATCTCAAATCAGTCCTACTATTGGCTATGTTCCTTGCCCATGCTGGTAGCAGGCAGCTCTGCAGAGGAAACCTACCTCTGCCAGGGATGAAGCCATTGGGGAAGGAATACTGCCCACTTACACGTAACAGGGAGCTTCTGCTGTTGCTAGAGTGAACAGGCATGGTGAGGAGGGATGGTTTTAGGTGGCACAACCACTGGGGACTGGCCCAGCCCCTTGTGCTGAAGACTAACATCAGCCACCAGATGTTGCCCGTATTATGTGCCTACTCTCCTTCTCTAATACAGATCCTCATGAATAACATGAAGCATGAGATGAGAGAATTGTATGTGCACTACTTAAATGACTGGATTCTGCTTTTTCAAAGGGCCTGCTTCTGCAATGTGTATGGTAACCATGCTTTGTGTCTATTCCTTATGTTATAATTAGCATACTGTTTTACTGTCTTTGGCAATCTTTATTTGGTTCTTTATTTGTACCAATTCAAGTAACACTTCTTCAAACTGATGAATGGTCACTCGCCTCTAGTAAACAACTACTTGTTTTGCAAGTTTTGAGCTGAATTCAAAGTGCTTATGTTGTCCTGAATAGCCTGGGACCCAAATATCTTAGAGAATGTCTTTCCCAAACCAAGCTGTCCTGCTTTAAAATAAGCTAAAGAGGCTTTCATGGTGATTCCTGCAAGTGATGAGGTCAGAAGTACAAGGGTCTATATCAGAGCTTTTTCAGTGTCAGTTCCAAAACTTTCAAATGATCTCCCCAATGAAGTGCATCTTACTTTTGGAGATGAGGAAGTCTAATTTGTTGAAATCAGTTTGTACAGTACCGTATTGGTCCGAATATAAGCTGCACCCGAATATAAGCCGCACCTTTAAAATTAAGGGGGGGGGGGGAAGAGACATAACCCGAGCAGGAGTGGGGGCCAAGGGGACAGCGCTTTCATTCCACTGCCAGCAGCAGTGCTTCCAGAGGGTCAGCACCACCATAGCCCCTGACGGAATGGGCAGAGAGAGGCGGAGGCTGGTGAGACTCACACGCCCCTCAGCAGCAGCCAGGCAGCACCTCAGGCTAGTACCAGTCCCAGCACACGGGCTATATCTCCTGTTCCTCCTCCTAGCAGACCCCACTCACTGTCTTGTCTGTGCTCCTTCCTTCCTTCCTTCTCCTCCTCGCCACCTTCTGGCTCCCTCTCAGGGACCCCCTTTGGTGCGTCACCATCTTGGGAGCCGGCCCAGCCAAAACCAGGCAACATCCGGGGACAAGCCTGCTCCAAGCCAATTTTTGTTTGTGAATATAAGCCACAGATAACCCTACTTTCCTCACAAATCTCCAACTATTCCACCCTCACTTCATCACATATAGGCTTCAAAACATTCCAAGTCAACAAGTGTAGCATGAAGCTTTCAGAACATACTTACTGATAAATTAAGAAGAGTACCTACATTTACATGGCAAATTCATGTTCTATGAAAAAGCTATCAGCCAAGTGTCTAAAATATTTCAAGATCACAAACAGTTAAACTGAAGCTTCACTACAACTTCTACCAACAGTGGTAATCAAACAAAACTCTCCGCACTGCTTGTGCTCTAAAGCAGAAATGCAATGTCAATTCTCATGAATTCAGCAGTAGAGCTCTTTAAGGATGAATGCTGTTGACAACAGAATTTAGCTTGCTACTTCTGCTTTGTCCTTTGACTATTTCCTACCACGTTTACCAAAATTGCTTCTTTGCTGGGTGAGCTGTTGCTCTAATCTTTATGTAACCTTTCCACAGCCTTCTTATCTAGAATCCTTCCAACAGATGTTCCCTTTAACCACATCCTTACTAGGACAAGCTTGTGTTTTATACAGATAATAAATGATATTTAATAGGAAAGGGAGGCTTCAAGGAATATCATGATTTTATAGGACTATAAATTAGAATCATAAAATGAATTAGGGAAAACTGGCACCACTATGCATGTCTCTGCTGTATTACTACTTGTAAAGGGCAGAAAAGATAATATAACCATCCTTTAAGCAAACTCCCAACTGTATCATCAAGATACGTTTTCCAAAGTGACCAAACAGAACCATTACAGGGTTTTTGAGGAATTCAAGTAAAAAAGGAAGAGAGTTAGAACATGTGCCTGTAAAGAGTTGTCTCAGACTACATTTGTAAAGGTCTGGGTAAAACAGGCACTAACTACCAAAGAACATGCACTACTCATGAAAGAATAGTTTATACTCAAAAAAGGGATGTGACACTTAGTACCTGACAGTCAAAGTCTGCAGCTACAGTACAGAAAGGGGGAAAGGATAGCCCTACACGGATTGTCCTTCTTCCCTCTTTATTTGGCATGGCACCTACATACTTTCATTTCACCTGCATAAGGAGAGCAAACTCCTTCAATCAGCTGTTGTTCATAAACTCATCCAGCTCTGGAGAGAGGAAAAGCATGGAAGATCATGTGTAATAGTACAAAAGCTTTCCATTAGTATGGCATTTCATTAGCAGAGCTCAAACTTCTATCAGGAGGCAAACATTAAGAACCTCCTCCCAACTACTACTCATGATTGCACACACCAGAGCGTTATCAAGAAAGCCAGAAGGCAAGATCAAACCCTCTTCATATGCACATAAAAATCATGCTAGCACTTCTGAACACAAGATCTCTCTGAAATATAAAGAGGTTCTGCTGGTTCTATAGATCAGAGATAGATATGCTGCGCCTCTCCAGGTGTTTATGGACAACTCTCATCATCTCTGGCCAATGGCCATGGCATCTTGGGCTGATCAAAAGTTAGGCAACGTGTTCTAGATTTTGTGTTTTTGGCTTTGTAGCTGCAAGAACTATTAGCTTGTACTATCAATTGAAGGAGGCAACATTTACAAAAGTTACATAAATCATTATATTACTGTGCATCTCAGCGTCACATTGATTACGACATCTCTAATCATAACTCACATCCCTATTAAAAAAAACTGTATACATAGCGGCTGCATTTCTGCATCATGCTAAACCAAAGATCAGTGCAATGTGAATTAGAAGAAACAAGCAGCAACAAACTGCAAGCTTATTTACTTCCCTCTCTTTTCCTCCCATGTGTCTGGACTCCGGAAGGAGTTCAGAAGTGTTTGTTTCAAGCTTTGATTAACCAGAGCTTGCCAATGCCATCTGGATCCAGAACTGTCATCAATCTTAACTATGTTTAGTAGAAACAAACCTGCCTCAATATTTACTGTTTGAAGGTGACTTGTTTGAAACTAATCATAGCTAAGCAGGTTTGTTGGTCCAGAATCCCGACAAGTGAACATGTCCATCTTCTGTATTTCTCCTCTAGGATGGACAAGAGTAAGGCGGGGGGAAGCAAGCTCATTGTGATTTGTTCCTACTAAATTATGGTTTAGGGTGACATGCAAACAATGCCAAATTGACAGTCAAGCAAGTGACCCGCTTTTAAAAATGAATTAGAATCTTCAGTCTTGGACATAAGAGCACAGTAGAGCCCTACTAACTTAAATTATTCCATAACTCTCTATCTGAAATTTAAGCTGCTGAGGGGGTGACATTTTGTGAGATGCCAGACTTCGAGTGCCCAACTATGCATTTAGGAAAGTAACAAATATAGTAATTTCCTGGATCATAGCTTATGTGATCAGATTTAGAGATCATATACTGTAATCATATAATATATGTGTATACTACCTTAATTTGATTATCTATGCAGGCACATGCTTAGTGAATGAACACTTGTTGTTTTATCAAGTATTTCAGGAATCCAGATGAGTATTACTCTGTGGGATTTAATTTGAGCACACCAGAGATTTCTGGTAAACATGATCTGTTTTTCTTCAATTCTTGAGCAGGTGGATTTTGCTAATGAGTATTATTGCTCTATGATTTTCAAATGAACCTCATCTCATATTATACCTTTGGTCTTTTATCCAACTTTTAGCCACATTTTCAGAAACTAGTAACATTAAAATACAGGTAATTACACCCCTTACAGCTATGTATAAAATGCAAAAGAAGTTGCACGTTATGCCAAGTGAGCAAAACAGAAGCACAAGCAAGTCAGTTTTGTGCTTTCCTTGCTTCTGCAGTAACATACAAAGTGCAGACTCGCTGATCTCATAAGAAGTGATTTACATGTTCTATTTTGTAGGGAGGATACTTAAGTCCCTACTCTGCATGTTACCAAAAAGACAGCAAAAACAGTAACATTCTACCTCTAATACTTCCCTCTAATTTTGCAAATCTGTTTTTTCCTCACAACAGCAGGACGGGGCTTGTCACCTGACAGGGCAAAATAAGTTCATTAAAATGTTTATGGGAGTTATGGGGGGTTGGTCATTGGTTTGCCACTTAATGTAACATTAAGTGGCATTCAAGTGCTGTTCTTTTTAAACTATTTTTAAGCCTTGCACCACTCTTCAGGATCTCTGCAGCCTCACCCGTAAGCTAAGACATCCTGGGGTATGTGCCAAGCAAAAAGCCAAACAACTGCAACTGCCCCCTCCCAGGACATTTCTTCTGCTCCACTCCAATTTTAGATTTTTCACTTCATCCACAAATGGCTAAAAAATATCAGCCCTAGTTTCAATCATATTTCTGTTTTTCTTACTTCTCTAATATACAAAGTAGATATTTTGACATTTCTGCAGAGATCTTGACATTTCTACATCACTATAGAGGTGCCTTAAAAATAATAAAGGAAAGAACAAAAGCAACCATACTGCACTTGTCATAAAAGTTATTTTAATCTTAAAAGCTAACACACTACTTAATCACACATAAGTTGGCAGAGCCATTGTAAAGGGAGGAATTCATCGCTGTTTGGGCAACTTCCACTCATACTGGGTGCGGATTCACCTTTCCCTCCTCCGCACTGCACACCTCCAAAATGTGCTCCAGAAGATCCCTCAACCAATTCCTTGCTTCCCTGACTTTCAACTTGCAGCTAGTGAGCACAAATTTATTAAACGTTCCAACTTGCAAATATGTGAAGTTTATGAAACTTCATCTCTCACAACCAGAAATCCCTACGCATAAGCCCATGCCAGGGAACAATTAAAGTAGAGGATCTGATAAGCATCTGAATCTGAAAGAAAACATTATTTGGTCAAAAGAGCGGCCAACTTGCATGGCTGACTTTAGTTGTTAACTCTGAAATTAACTATTATCCAAGCTTACCTGCTATTACAGTGTTAACACTGCTGCTTCTGAGGTCACCATCCTCCATATTTCTGTTTGAGTTCTTCTCTTTTAATCCATGAACAGCATTCTCGAAAGACACACATTTGCTGGACAAAATATCTTCACTGATTGACTGAGTAATTTTGCTATTAGA
Source organism: Podarcis gaigeae (assembly GCF_964106915.1). Classification (NCBI taxonomy): domain Eukaryota; kingdom Metazoa; phylum Chordata; class Lepidosauria; order Squamata; family Lacertidae; genus Podarcis; species Podarcis gaigeae. The sequence goes on along the minus strand of NC_139681.1, from coordinate 25,116,460 downwards.
TTCAAGTACAGAAGAGAAGTCACCAGACTGAGATGGTTCAACTGACTCCAACTGAGAAGAACATTTAGGTTGTGACACATTCTTTGAAGATACTGGCAGGGATTCTTCATCACTGTCAAATCCAAATGGGTCTTCTATTGCTTCCTCTTCTATTTTGGGTTTCTTAGGAATTTCAGAAATGTCTGGCTTTATGTTGGGCCTCTTCTGTCCTAGCTTGGCCATAAAGGTAGTTTCTCCCCATTTTGTACTAAGAGTAGTCCGTTTGTTGGAAAAAACTTCATCAAATTTTGAACTGCCATTGCCCCCTTTCCTGCTATACGTCTTCCCAAATCTGGATGTCATTTTGACAACTGTTTCATATTCTCTGTAGAAATAAAAAAATGAGTATCTTTTAGAATACATTTTTTACTACATTTTATTACATTAAGAGTTACACACAGAGGCATCTTTCAAATAAACAATAATTACAAGAAACAATACTCATGGCACTTTTACAGAATATCAGCTAAAGCAGGGCTGTCTAACCTGTGACCTTTCAGACATTACTGAACTATAACTTCCATCAGACCCATCAGGAATGATGGGAATTGTAATTCAGAACCTCTGGAGGGCCACTGGTTTAGCTGCCACCAACCTAAAATAACACAAGTTATGGATAAAAATTTAAGTTTGTCATCTTAAAATATTTTTCACACTACATTCACAGACTGCAACTGACATTAGGGGTTTTTTTGGGGGGGGATGCATAGTTAAGCTCCCTTTCAATTGTTTAGGTAAAGGTAAAGGTACCCCTGCCCGTACGGGCCAGTCTTGCCAGACTCTAGGGTTGTGCACTCATCTCACTCTATAGGCCGGGAGCCAGCGCTGTCCGCAGACACTTCCGGGTCACATGGCCAGCGCGACAAGCTACATCTGGAGAGCCAGCGCAGCACATGGAAACGCCGTTTACCTTCCCGCTAGTAAGCGGTCCCTATTTATCTACTTGCACCCAGGGGTGCTTTCGAACTGCTAGGTTGGCAGGCGCTGGGACCGAGCAATGGAAGCGCACCCCGCCGCGGGGATTCGAACCGCCGACCTGATGATCGGCAAGTCCTAGGCACTGAGGCTTTAACCCAAAGCGCCACCTGCGTCCCTTTTAACCCTCTTCAATTGTTTACATGATCTTGTTTGTTTTTATACTACTGATGACATGCCATTCATATTAGAAAGTATTCGCATCAGCCTTAAAGGCAAATTTTCTACCCAAGGTAGACTGCAGCTGAGGCAGAAGGGAAGGCAGGACCACTCCACTAGCTCTGCAGATGTTTTAGGTTTCTTCTCTCACTGAACTGTTGCCATCTAAGCTGGTTGTTATAAGAACCCAACAACATCAAGAAGCGGGTCTTGTGTTTGCTAGTTTCCATCTTCCCTCCTCAACACTTTTGCCTTGTGTGTCATGAGGTCAGAGACTACTTTTTAAAAAAGATTATCTACAAGCTGTCCTGGGAGGCTTTTTGGTTGATGAACAGGGCAAGAATGAAGTTAAACCACAGGAGTGGGGGGAAGGGGACATAGCTCATAGGCTATGGGTACAGGCTTCTGCCTCTGACCACAACACTTTGGGGGGGCTGCTGCTTCTAAAATGATTAACACCAGTGGCTCACTCCATGACTCTGATGCTACAACCGTAAACAGCTTTAATCATCAATGACAGCACAGCCTGTTCTCCTTGTGGTTTAAACCACAGCCATAATATTAGCTCTCCTCTTAGCAGTAAATGGCCCATGCTTCAACCATGATATGGAATCAAAACACTATTTGGGGCTCTTATCTTAACAGTGAGTCTCTTTGTAGTTTTCCTAAGAACTTGGGACACCAAGTATATTGTTTTAATAAACATTCCTGAACCTCCTAACAGATGATAAAACTACTGACTGTGACCACAGTGCATCCTACTGAAATTTCAAAAACAAAACATCCGAAGACTCAATATTTTGAGTGGGGGAAAGAGTTTCTTATCAGCATAGAAGACAAACATTCTGCTAAAGAGAAAAAAGCTGATGTTTCAATATACCAGGTAAGTATTTCAACACACAAAATTCAAGACACAAAGCTTGTACAAGAGAAAACTGCAAAAAAACCCCTATTAACTGTTAATCCCATTTTACATACATACATATTAAGTAGATTAATGTTATTTTCAGTATTTCATTTTATTTCTGCCTATAAGGTAGCAACTGTGGCAACCTGTCTTTCGGTTTATGTCCCATTCACGGGTGTAGCCAGGATTTTTGTTAGGGGGGTCAGAACCTCAGTTAGTTAGGTATTTTTATTGATTTTTTGTTGATTGGGGGAGCAGCTGCCCCCCCCCCCGCTACACCCATGGTCCCATCTCAATCAAAGCACATAATTCCCTACAGACCCACACACAACTAAGTCAGTGTTTGCAAAAACAGCCACAGATTCAAATTGTCTAGAACAGTTCTGTAGAATGTAATAGAGTAGACAAAATAAAGTATAATGTATTGATTGATTTGTTATCAAGCCACGAAAAGCATCCCTAACAACTAAAATCCTGATATTCCATGTATTGTACATTGTTCAGAAATACCCTAAGGCTGTGGATCTCATCCTCTCAAACATAGGCATCCTTACGCCCACAAGACTAGAAGAAGATTGTTTTATAAACGCTGTTGCCCTTATCATAAGATTTGTTTCTTTTTAAAACCCTATTGTCATTTTAATTCTTCAAACTTTTTAAAGTTGCTATTTGAAATATGTGGAATATTTTATTAAGCCAGGGTAGATTTATTACTAGACCATCTAATTATATATGCATACATACTGTACTAGAAAATGCTGGTGAAAGGGGCAATTCAAATATGACCTGTACTGGTCTCGCCCAGTATCAGTATTGATACACTGGTGCAACTTGTCAACTTATGCTATAGGGGTGGTTAATAATAATAATAATAATAATAATAATAATAATATATTTATACCCTGCCCATCTGGCTGGGTTTCCCCAGCCACTCTGGGCGGCTCCCAACAAAATTAATGATGATAATCATAATAATGAAGCGATAAAACATCAGACATTAAAAACTTCCCTAAACAGGGCTGTCTTCTAAATGTCAGATAGTTGTTTATTTCCTTGACATCTGATGGGTCTTCCACAGGGTGGGTACCACTACCGAGAAGGCCCGCTGGCTGGTTCCCTGTAACCTCACTTCTCGCAGTGAGGGAACCTCCAGAAGGCCCTCAGACCTGGATCTCAGTGAATGATGGAGGTGGAGACGCTCCTTCAGGTATACTGGGCCGAAGCCGCTTAAGGCTTTAAAGGTCAGCACCAACACTTTCAATTGTGCTCAGTAATAGTATTACTTGCTAAAGAACAAATTACATTCAGCCACACACACCAGTTTTTAGAACAGCATCTTGCATAATTGCCTGGTAAATAACTTGTTTTACTTTACTGTGAAGATGGGGAAACCTGCAGCCCTCCAGATGGACTCCAACTCCCATGAGTCCAAGTCAACAAAGACCCATAGTGACTGATGATGAGAGTTGTACCACAGCAAGGTTTGGAGGGCCACAGGCTTTCTATCCCCACCCTACAATTTCATTTGATTAGACTAGGAATTATTTAAGTTCAAAACACCGAAGTTGATCTAAAGTTCTGAATCAGATCAAGCACACTATGAAAAAAACTAGCCTTGAAATGTTTGCAACTGAAGCACCTTCCCCTTTCTGCCTTCTACTCTTCCAAGAGTGCTTCAGTTTTACTTTGCAGCTCACAACCTAGCCCTTTCATATTCTTTGCTGACCACTAAGTTAAGGCTGGGACAGTGAAAAAGATCACAGAATATAAATGTGCAAAGTTTACTACATCATTAAGTATTAATGCTACGCTCATATGGTTGTTCAAAAAGTTATATCGAAAGCCACCTGATCAATCAGTTTAAAGATAGCCTGCCTCAAGGGACTTAATGTATTTTCCTGCACTGCTTCTCAGATCATGAAATGCGGCCTCCCCCCTTTTAACTTAAGGCACGGGCGATGGTGCCTTATGACGGCAATGGAGGGGCCGGAGGATGAGGATACCGTGTCATCCCGAACGAAAACACCAAGTTAATGGAAGATGTCGTCATTTCCCTTCCGGTTTTCTCATGGCTGTTACCGTCCTCCCGCCTCGCTCCCCACCCACCCATGTAACTTGCAAGAGAGCAGACAGCGCCAGCGCGACCATAGGGGAAAGCGGGGAAACAGGGAGCCACTGCGGCCACTGTTTCGGGACAGGGACCCCTCCGAATAATAACGGGTGGGTGGAAAGGGGGGGAGGCCCTGAACCCGAGGCGGCGTCCAAGCCGCACCCTAGTCCGAGCTGGGGGAGGGAGGATACAGGACCACACGAGAGAGCTTGGCAGGAGTTCGTACTTTGGGCAACAGCCCCCCGAGATCGGGAGCATCCCGAGCCGAAGCGGGCCGATCCAGGATGAGGCCAAAGTCGCCTCCTCAGCACTTACCCCGGAAGAGGCCTCGGCGCTAGGAGTCGACGCCTCTCTCTCGGATTCCGACCCACCTGATCGCCGCAAGGACCCCCTCGCTAGCAACCGCCCCGGCTCTCGATTGGGGGCGACGGGAAGGGGGGGGGGAGAAATGCAGGGCGGCGGGTTAAGACCCTCGAAATAAGCAGGTCGCAGGAACCGATTCGCCGCGCACGTCTCCTCGGGAGTCACTTGCGCCGCGGTCCGCTAGGACCCGAGTCCTCCTGCCCGGGGTTGCAGCCCCCGGTCCCGGGCCATGGGGGGCAACCGGGGAGGAGTATTTTTTAAGCTTTGGGAGGGGGTAGGGAGAGAAGATCCCTTGCTTGGTGTTTATAGTCACAGAAACGCAGGCCATCCAGGCTTCGGGGTTAACGCCTCCACCCTCCCCCCCTCCTTATGTACACACGCATATTTATATACGGATTCCCTCCCGGCTTCATCCTCGGGGCCGCCTCGCCTTCTGCGGCCTTGCGATGCTTCCCGTCGTGTGGGAAGGCGAGGAAGAGAAAGCAGGCCGCCGCCGCCGCTTCCTCACCCAGCGCCGGAGAGCCCGGCATAGGCCTCCGGGAGTTCGCTCGGCCTCTCTCTAATTCTCCACACTTACCACAGCGAGGCCGAGGAAGCGAGCACACAAACGCACAACCACAACCGAGAAACGGAAGGGGAGGGGGGGAACGAAACCTGCCGGGGTAGGTGGAGAGGGACGGGGGTGGCGGGGCCTCCGCCGGCTTCGCTCCCAACGGCCGGGCTCCCGGGCTCTCTCCTTCCTGCCCTCGCTCGGTGCCTTCGGGCGACGCCCCCGGGGCCTCGGGCTCCTCCGGCCGCCTCTCCTCACAGGCCGCCCGGGCTAGAGCGCCGGCCTTTCGTCCTCGCAGGAGCCGCCGAGCCGCCGCCACCACCGCCGCCGCCTCCTCCTCCGGCTGCTGCTGCTGCGCCGCCGCTTCCTCCGCGCCGGGATTCTCGCTGCTGCCGCCGCTGCTGCTGCTACTACTAGTGCGGCTGCTCTTTGAACAGGGCCCTGGACCATCTCTCCGCCATTTGCCCCCCGCTCCTTCCGTCACTGCGCTCACACACTCGGCCTCCCTCCGTCGCCGCCGCCGCCGCGGCCAATCACGGCCCGCGTTGCTCAACCGACGAGCCGGACGACGCCGCGCATGCGCCGCCGCCGGCCGCGTTCGGGCGCCCCCGCGAGTGCGCGCGCGCCAGCCAGCCGAAGGGCTGATAGGATATGTAGTTGGTGTTCCGTCTGGCTGGTTGCAGCTCCTTTCCTCGCCCCCTGCTCCTCCTCGCACGCGCACAGTCATGGTGACTTCCCTTTTGGGGGGCGCGTTTTGGAGCCTCTGGAGAGTTCTGCAAACCGCAGCAGTGCTGACTCAGTGGCCCAAGGGCTCCCTTGACAGCTTACCTACTTAATATCCCCTGTTTTTTGTGGTCTGGCTGTTGGATGCGTTGCTTTTTATTGAGTTTGAAATGGGTTGTTGCTCTGGTTTGCGGGAAGGACCCATGGGGTAAAACAGGGGTAGGCAACCTAAGGCCCATGGGCCACAAGCAGCCCATGGGGGTTGTTTAACCGGCCCACGAGCCACCCCCAAACCGAGCCACCCGCACGGCAAGTCCCCTTGCACTGCTCTAAACCGGTGCAACTTGCTACCGCGGTGCCAGAAATAATGTCTGTGCACGCTCAGACGCTGAAAATTGTCTCTGTGCAGACACAGATGCCAGAAATCGCAGCCGCGCACGCTCACAATCCGGCCCACAGGGATCTCCGCTGGAGTGAACCGGCCCAGGCGAGGTAAACCTTGCTGACCTCTGGGTTAAAAGCAGCATGCAAACGACCACAATAATTTTATTATTTATACCCTATCCATCTGGCTGGGTTTCCCCAGCTGCTCTGGGCGGCTCCCAACAGAATATTAAAAGCATGATAAAACATCAAACATTAAAAACTTCCCTAAACGGCTGCCTTCAGATGTCTTCTAAATGTCAGAAAGTTGTTTATTTCCTAAACATCTGATGGGAGGGCATTCCACAGGGTGGGTGCCACTTCCGAGAAGGCCCTCTGCCTGGTTCCCTTTTTAACCTCACTTCTCGCAGTGAGGGAGCTGCCAGAAGGCCCTCAGAGCTGGACCTCAGTGTCTGGGCCGAATGATGGGGATGGAAATAACAACAACACATACACACAACACCACCAGGGCCAGATTAAGACCTGTAGAGGCCCAAAGCACTTCAAAGATTTTGGTTCCCCTATATCTATTTCAAAATACAGTCGTACCTTGGGTCCTGAACACCCTGGAACTCGGATGTTTTGGCTCTTGAATGCCACAAACCCGGAAGTGATTGTTCCTGTTTGCAAACATTCTTTTGTAACCCAAATGTCCAAATGGGTTTCCGCAGCTTCTGATTCTGCAGGAGCTTCCTGCAGCCGATCAGAAGCCACGATTTGGTTTTCGAAAATTTTGGAAGTTGAATGGACTTCCGGAATGGATTCCATTCAACTTCCAAGGTACAACTGTATAAACAATATTAAACCATAAAATACAATTTTATTTTTCAAAATAAAACAACCTACAGTAAGATGGAAAATGTTTCTTTTTCTATATTTGTATAAATAATGTTTATTTTCAGCTGCACCACATGGTCCATGGTAAATCTAGCATTGGAAAATGTCTGTGGTGTTTCCCTTCCCTTGATGCCTTAATTATGTGCTTAATATTTAATCCAGCCCCAAACTTCTGATTGTTCTCTTGTCTCTAAAGTGGTTTGGCTTTAGTGTGGACCAATGTTGTATATAGTCTGATTCTCTAGCCTAGCAACGTAACTCAGTCAGTAGAACAAGAGACTCTTGATCTCAAGAATCCTGGTCAAAATGGAGAACATCCAGTAATGGGCAAGGGCAAGCTGGTTAAGAACTCTCATTGGACTTTCTGGACTTTACCCATAAGAATTAATTCCATTCACATATATGGGATAAAATAAAGGAAGGCCCTTGTTGAAACTGTTGGTGTGCGTGTGAGGGGAGTGGCACTGGCCCTCTCCCCTCCAACCCTACCTAGGAGACAATGTTGAAATCCTCATCATAGTTACTTTATATAGCTCTATCAGTATAGCAGTGCTCTACCATGTAACAAAAGCAAAAGGGCAGGTCCCTACATGAATAATTTTAGTCTAAATTTCAACACTGGCCAGAGTCAACAAATGGAGAGGAGGGAGAGAAGGATAACTAGAGCAGGGCTCAGCAAACTTTTTCAGCAGGGGGCCAGTCCACTGTCCTTCAGACCTTGTGGGGGGCCAGACCATATTTTTTTTTGGGGGGGGGAATAATGAACGAATTCCTATGCCCCACAAATAACCCAGAGATGCATTTTAAATAAAAGCACACATTCTATTCGTAAAAACATGCTGATTCCCGGACCACCAGTGGGCCGGATTTAGAAGGCGATTGGGCTGGATCCGGCCCCCGGGCCTTAGTTTGCCTACCCATGAACTAGAGGGAAGAAATTGTTGTTGTTATTTTAATTTCTTGTACCCTGCCCATGTGACTGAGTTGCCCATCCGCTCTGGGCGGCTTCCAACAGAATACAAAAGAATATTTATTAAATTTGAAAACCGCCCTTCATCCAAAGATCACAGGGCGCTTCACAACATAAAAATACAAAATACATAAAGTTAAAAGGGACATTTGTGGTGTTACATGTATTTACATTTCATTTCAATCTATTCTCCCAGTTCATCTTCCTCCCTCTCTCATCCATATTGGAGTCTTCAGGAGGCAGTAATCTGGTGGTTTTGGTTAGTTTTTGTTTTACGTACGTTGATATTGTAAAACACATGTATATTGAGGGGGCTTTGTAAAATATTTTATGAAGCAATCTTTCTTCATTTGTATCTTAAGAATCAATGTTGTCTGACAAAAGTTCTATGCTATGCTTGCTTATGTGCCCAGGGCCATAGTTCTGAGTCTACTTTTGAGGCACAACTTGAACTGATTTTAGCCAGCAATCTGCAGTTGAGCACCAGCTTCTGACTGGTTGCTTTCCCTTACTAAAGATATTGCAACCTGGCACATAGATGGCCTGAAGCCTAAATGCTAGAATACGTCAGCTTTGTAAAAGCCGGTAAGTGAAAAACCAAGTATCAGTGACTGAAATCAAAATTCAAGAGATGGGGAATCAATAAGTGATCCCTATCATGGCTCCTCTGTGTCAGAAGTGCAAGCCAGTCAGCAAAGAACTGCTGTGCGCTCAAACACCCTTTCTTTTCTGCAGTTTACACTCCCATATGGTACAATCATGCCAGTTTGAGAATCCTCCCTAGTAGGTAATAGCTGCTGGAAATACTGGTTCTACAGGATGAAGCAACAATGATAGTCATACATCTCATACAGTACATCTTCACCAGTCTTCCCACCCCCCCACCCCTGCCCCAACTCCTACATGAACAATGAGCAACATTCGCTCCTGAAAGACAGTATTACTAAACTATATTGCGTTAAAAATCTCAGTTTTTAACAGGATTGCCACCGCTGTTTCTCACAGAATGTATTTTAAAGCAAATTTTACTTGGGAGTTCTTTCTCACACACACACAAAAAAATGTGCTAGGCTGAAAGAATTACATTAAGACTAGCAATATTTCTGTGTGTCCTGCATATCCCTTGGTTGTCACAAGTTTTTGTCTAAAGCAAAATCTGAAGTGAATTCAGGTTCATTCTCAGGCAGAGATATGAGAAACTTTGAGGAAACCCAAAGGTTGTTTTTTAAAAATATAGTTATTTTAGGCTGAGTTGGAGTGGGAATTGCAGGATTACATTTTCTCACATTGTAGCTATCTCTGATAAGATGTGGTAAGATACCAGATGGTTGAATCCAGTAGGACTTAAATCAGTGCAGTACTGTTGAAGGTACAGTAATGGGGCAAGTTAGGCTGCATTCCTAACCCCCTACCTGGGAGTACACCCCATTTAATTTACTATGTCTTGAGTAGGCATGCTTAGGATTCTCCTGCGAGTCACACACAGTACTGGAATCCAACCCAGGATATTTGGGGCAAGTTAAAGTTCTTTTCTTTGGTGGCGTTTGGACTTTTGGTTTTATTATTTTTATTTCATGAACGTGGCTTACTGACATGAGTGTTGGATGACTAGGATGGTAATGGGCGAGGGGGCAACAGGGTTCAGGGTCATAGCCTCCTCCTGCCCTGAGTATTCGAGATGAGGAGTTAAATCTCAGAATGAGGTCGTGGTAAGCTATTTGACACAGGACAAGGGCCATATTAAGACACGTTGAAGCCCTAAGGTATATCAAGCTTCAAATGCCCCATAGCAGTAAGCCCCACACTGGAAAGTGTATTATTCTCACATAATGGAAATGGAAATAATAAATCATATTTTTGTCTTATCAGAACAATGATGTTTGTTTTAGGTTCTGTTTCCCCCATTTATTTTCCAACCAATTATGTAAAACTTGAAATTTTGTTGTTGTTTTTAAAAAGTTGCAGTTAGAGGTCCAAAACTGTAGTTTCCTCATCTTGCACGGCCCTATGCCCAGCCTTCTCTCCCTTTTCTGTCTTTACCGCCCTTTTTTCCCCCTCAGCGAGTTCTTCTAGTCTTTGTGTCGCTTTCTGTGGAAGGGATTGAAAGGGGCTTGTCAATAAAGCACATGCCAAAGAGGGCCCCAGCCTCCTTTACCTCCTAGGATGTATAGCAGCCATGTTACAGGTCATAAAGTCCAAAATAAGCACCCCTCACATCCACCCCATTAACCTAAAGCGGTCCTACACTTCTTTCATAGTCATGTAGAATCCTGTGAACTGTAGTTTGTTGAGGGTGCTGAGAAGGGTGAAGTTGGCACCGTTGAGGTACCACAATTCCCAAGATTCTTTGGGGAAAGCCATGACGTTAAACGGATATGGGTGGAGGAATGAAACCTGACGACAGAAACCCCCACTCCCAGAGATGGCCCCTGGACATCCAAAGGATTCATTCACACAAGCACGCGTTATTTATTTACAACGTTTCACATAAAACTAAGTCCTTCAAGCAGGCTTGCAAACTTTCTGAACAGGAAAATATAATCCATCCATCAGAACACAAAACACAGAGAGCCAAGTGCCAGCAATGGCAGGATTAAATAATGGTGAAACCCTCAGTAAGATAGTTAAAACAGCTCAGTCTCCACCTTGCCCAAACACACCTTGTGAAAGAAGGCCCTAGCAGCCCATCAGGGGCTATTAAAAAATCAATCAAGGAATACAAAAGTCCATCCATATTCCTCTGCAAAACAACAGCCTAGCTATTACATTACAAGAGAAATTCTAAGGATGGGGGTGAGGGGAAAAGCAATTCACAGGCCACTGAAATCTCAGGGTGGCTGTGTAGTTATTTACCTCCAGCATGTGACAGAATTAATGATCCAGCTAGAATAATGAAGCAGAATAGATTAAAAAAAAAATATGTGTGTGTGTTGTCACTAAGAGGCAATGGAATATGGCAAAGCAAATCTGTCAGTAAACGCATTAAAAAGCAGCACTAAATAAATGAGCTGCTCTACTCAGTTTCCTGTGATTCTGATTATATTGGTAGTACCAACCTCTGTAGTGTACTGTATTAAGCAGATTCTGCATGTTTCAATTGCACAGTCCTTTGAAATCTAAGAAGGTACCAGATGCACTAGATAGATGATAGATAAATCTGAAGAAGTTGACAAGCAAAGTGAAATCACAATCCTATTGATTGGCTATTATGACTTCTGTAATAAAAATAGATCATTACCAGAGCACAGAACATCCAAACATAAAGATACATGCATCTTTACCCTGACTTACGGTTTTTGACCTACCCCACACTGGTTTTGTCGTTTGTTTTAAACTGATTTTAATGTTGTGTTTTATATTGTGGTGTCCTGCCCTGGGAACTTAGGACAAAGGGCCAGTAATAAATCAAGATGATAATATGATAAGTTGACACTTGTAAAAAAATAGAAAATAAAATCAAGAGCCATCCCAACAGCTTGTAAGTCTTAAGACTGTTGCCTGTTTCAAACATTCCCATGGATCACCTTTTTGCTGAGAGGTTAAACAATCAAGCCCATATGTGGGGGTTTTTGGTACCTTGAAATGATCACACTTGAAAGTGGGTAGGATAAAATGAACATTGTTCATCCTGAAATAATTCCATTTAGAAAGCTACTTGAGGATGCCCTTTGGCTCCCAGAAAGAGCATTGTTGTCACGTGTAAAGTGAGGAGATGAACTTTGCTCGTGGCTTTTGGGTAAATAAACAGGGACAGAAAAGAATTGTCAAGACTAGGTGAGGTGGGTGCCCAAAACTGTGATCTGAGGGAGGGGCGGGGAGACGATATTGGGTGGTTGTTTTTATTTTGATTATATATTTTGTGGTTTTATATTTTGTTTTTGTTTTTTTGCGAACTGCCCTGAGACCTCCGGGTATAGGGTGATATATAAATACAGTAAATAAGAATCATAAAATTGTAGAGTTAGAAGGGTCCACAAGTGTCATTTAGACCAACCCCCTGCAACACAGGAAACTAAATAAGTTAATCTAGCTACTTTTTGCAGGAAGATGGAGTAGGCAGGCTGCCTAAGTGAGCAACTGATATGATAATCTTTATTGTCAGTGTCCCATACAGAACAACGAAATTGAAAAAAATCTACACCAGACATTCAAAAACCAACAAGCCTGCTATCCCAGCTATCCCAGCCTGGTTAGCTCCCTAAAAACTCTGATACCCTATAATTAAATACAATATACTCCCCTAGAGACTACCTTACACTGTGTTTAAAACCAAAATCACATTTGGATAGAAACTGTTTCTCAGGTGGCTACTCCTAGTCTTTATAACCCTGTACCTTCTTCCAGAAGGCAGAAGCTGAAAGAGATCATTTCCGGGGTGCACACTATCCTGCACTATCTCTGCAGCTTTCTTATGACACCTGGAAGCGTAGATTTGATCCAAGGTGGGAAGAGTGCACACTGAGGCACACGTAGGGCAACCGGAGACTCCTGAAGCCTGTGGGTTAAGGCTCTAAGGCCCATGGGCAGGATAAGAGCTTCCTTTGGTGCTAATCTAACTCACTTGCCTGACGTTTTGGGATCCCAGGAAAGTTTCCTTACTCGCTTTCAGAGGTGTGGCTGGTGTCATGGACTGGTTGGACACAGAGGAATGGTGATAGTAACCCACTGGGGAACCCCCAAGGGAAGAAGGCTCAGAACCAAGGGGTTGGTGGTGGGACAATGATGAGGGGTCAGAGGGAGAAGAGAGAGAAGACCGGGAGGAGGAGGTGATCTTGAGGCCCTAGCTAGTGGCAGAGGCCAGTTTGTTGCTTCCCATCAGCTCTCCACTGAACAATGGCACAGTATATTCTCATGCTACCACTAAACCTTTTGGTTCAGCAATCTGTACCAAACTGGGCACATGCACTTGGGCTTCTGGGCCTGTGACATGACTCCGTGCAGGTGAAGCCTTCAACAGAACGTCAGCAAACACATTCCCTCCCCAAAAAGCAGGGGAAACAAACATTTTTGGCTTCTCTGCAAAAAAACAACTTGTCACTCGTCCTGGTTCCAAGACACAGGCCTGCCTGCCTTTGTTTTCTGTACATTTTGCTCCTACAAAATAGACTAGATTCTTGAAAAAAAAAAAGCACCGGATGATTGCTCATTCAAGGGCTGCAACATCAATTGCTGGTTGGTCCTTGAGACGCACCAAGAACATAAGGTCAGGTGGGCACATTTTGAAAAGTCAAGTCACAAACACTTTGGTAGAGAAAGGAAGACACTTAATGCCACCTGAATGAGGGCGAGGGTGGTGTGTGGCTTAAATGGTTTTACAATTCAATTTTCCAGTGGTTTAGGAAAGGTTAATATAACTCTTTTCCTTCCTTTGAGATGCAGTTTACAGGCCAGACCATTTAGGATCATAATAGTTCCTTGCAACGAAGTATATATATTCAGTGCTTTTTTTCTTTAAAAAAAAATGTTTAGGGGTACTCTCATTTTCCTATTCATATTGAAATACTGCCCCTCAGTGAGGCCAAACTTAGATTCACAAAATGTTTAGGGGTATGCGTACCCCTACGTGCCCCCCCAAAGCACCGAATACATTCCGTTCCTACCACTGGATCATTTCACATTTTTCCTCCCATCTCCTTAGGCATAGTGAGAAAGCCGCCTCAGGCAACTGACTTCAGGCATCGTTAGAGGGCATCAAATCATGGGCGTAGCCAGGGTTTTTGTTGTGGGGGGCAGACGTTTTGTTTGGGGGGGGCAGAACCTCAGTTTGCTATCTATTTTTAAAAATTTTCTACTGATTGGGGGGCAGCTGCCCCTGCCTGCCACCCCCCCTTATTTACGCCCATGTATCAAATTGTTAATTATTTTTTCTGTTCTTCTTGTGTTTTCATTTGCTGAGGGCAGGGAGAGATGCTTATGGGATTTTCTGTCTCAGGGGCCAGCCTTGGGTATTATTTATGCCTTGACTGGGGAAGGCATTTGCCACTCTCCCCTGACAGCAAATAAATAAATAAATGTTCACAGGAACCTGAGAGGCTGCCTTCTTCCACTGGTAGAAGCTTAGAGTTATCTACACTGACTGGCAGCAGCTGTCCAGGTGTTCAGACAGAAGTCTCTCCTGCCAGCCCTAGCTGGAGATGCTGAGGATTAAAGCTGGGACCTTTTGCATGCGAAATACCGTATTTTTCGCTCTATAAGACGCACCAGACCACAAGACGCACCTAGTTTTTGGAGGAGGAAAACAAGAAAAAAAATCTGAATCTCAGAAGCCAGAACAGCAAGAGGGATTGCTGCGCAGTGAAAGCAGCAATCCCTCTTGCTGTTCTGGCTTCTGGGATAGCTGCGCAGCCTGCATTCACTCCATAAGATGCACACACATTTCCCCTTACTTTTTGGGAGGGAAAAAGTGAGTCTTATGGAGCAAAAAATACGGTAAGCACTATGCCTGAGCTACAGGCCTGTATTCAGCTAGCCTTGGATGCAGCCTGCTTTAGGGGGGTTTACTGTATAAGGGCAGTCTCCCCTCCCCAACTGACATGGCGATAGGTGCGTCACATAGTCTTCACACGTCAAGTGTGCCTAGACACATTTTTATAAAGGAGAAAAGCATATTTAGTGGCATCCTATTGCGTTGGTCTGCACTGACACCTAATGGGAAGCAAAGAGCATGGCAGTGGCTCTGGAGGAAATGCCGGGAATGTTTAACTCACATCTCTGTCCTTCGGTTCATTAAGAAGGAGATTGTGGTAATTCAAGGTGAAAATCATGTTAGACGCCTGAATTACAGTTAAGGCAAAGCTGTGAACTTATTATTCAAAAGAGGATTTGGGCTGCACCTTGAGTGCGGTTTTTTTTATCATTGTCTTCAAAGGAGCACTGCTAAATTATACATCACCAAGCAGGTCCTTGACAGATGTAAATGCAGGGAAGCAAAGACTGCATTATAAATCGGAGCTGAGCAAAATGAAATTAAAATATAATTGAATCAGGGAGAAAACCCCTACAGTATGTGGGATCAATAAAGAGCTGCCTGCATGTATTTATAGTTCCGCCCACACCCCAAAATGTTAGCAAGGTGGGATTCTTTGGAGGAGGGGAGAGCCAAAAAACAAAGAAGATTGTTTTAATTGTTGTAGTTGTTGATGGAGGGAATTCATATAATATCAACACACACAAGAAGCATATTGTCAAAATGTCAAAGCTAAGGAACAGGCGAAACGCTTTGGGCACCTGGTTGCTTTTTCGTTAATGGAAAGCATAGCTATGCCTTCATTTGAAAGCATAACAAAGGGCATGGACTGAGCAAACATGATGCAGAAACCTTGCTGAAGCTAAGCAGGTCTGGGTTTGGTCAGTGCTTGGATGGGAGGCAACTAGGAAATACCACACTGAGCCCCATCATGGGAGAAAGGCGAGATATGAATGTATTAAAATACATAATAATTTTTAAAAGCATATTGCTACAGTCTCTCCACTTCTGAGAATGAAGAAATCTACAGGGCTTAGTTTTCTTCCAAACAAGAGGATTACAGATTTTTATGATAGCTGTTTGTTCATTTATACATGTGTGTTTACACAGAGAGAGAGAGAGAGAGTATATGCTAAGCATGGGGAAGCAGACCGGCAAGTAGATGGAAAATGCAAGTCTCAAAAATAGCAGCAGTACCCCCAAAAGTAAACCAGATGCTTTGAAGCCCCCCCCCTCAATGATTTCCCCTTGCTGGTGGTTACTTTGCCATTGCCAGCTGATTTTCTTCTCTGGTGGTGGGGTCTCTGTGTTGTGGAGGGAGGTGGAAATGCAGCAGCAGAGATAATTTAAGTATGTAATTTAAGGGCTAATTCTGCTAGTGTTAAAGGAGGGTTGCCATATTCCCAAAAGTGAAAATCCGGACAGAGCTGTTGAACTTCTTCTTTTCTTTTTTTTGGGTGAAGTTGTTGAGCTTTGGGGGGCTTTTCTTTAATTTTTTAAGATTAAAAAAATAAAATAGCCCAACTTGCCATACGTTCGGGTTTTCCAGGAATTGGGGAGGTGTTGCTTAGCAACCAGGCAGACTGGCAAGATGTTTGCTGGTGTATGTTGGGTCCTATACATCCCTGCCCTGAACAAGGACCGAAATAAGAAAGACAAAAACTCTCTGTTTCTTTCTCCTCAAATTATATACTGTTTTTGTTCAGTTTCCTCAGGAAGCTGTTATCGGGATTTCCTTTCCTTTCATTTTCTCAGACTCCTTATTGTAGTGACTTTGCTAGGGTGGGAACCTGCCCTGCAGAGAGATTGCCCATTAAGGTAATGTCTCAGGCCAGCCTTTCCCTGACCATGCTAAAGAATAAACCATGGTAAGATCTGCAAGTCACTCCACATTACTTTTGGAGGAGATGCAATGACTGAGCGAGTTTAAACCCTTAAGGGCACAGCTCACCAGGACCTTCTCCTGTGCAAATCTTGACATGGGTGAGCACAGCCAATGCGGAGCAATGAATGGCTGCCATGCCCCATCAGCACTAGAGGACAGTAGTGGAGGGGGTGGGGGCGGGGACAAAATCTGCTGCCTCTCCATATTTTTAACACAGGGGAAAACCCTTCATTTCAGGCCTTAACTGTGATTGGAAAGTGTCCATTCGTCTCAATGAGCTTGTGCAGCCGGACATATTGAAGGACTGTGTTTTCAATTTGGCTTGGCAAATCTGAACTTCTGATATTCCATTTGAAATTCAATTAAACTGCGATCGTTTTTCAGTTTTCTTTTTCTTTCTTTAAAAGTTCTGTTCAGAACACATTTGGAGGCGTAATAATCACAGACCCAACCATTTTGTTTTATATCCTACCTTTTCTTCAAGGAGCACAACGTAGCCTGCAAGTTCCTTGCCTTTCCCCCCTACTAACAGCCCTTTGAGATAGGTTAGACTGAAAAGTAGCAACTGGCCTACAGTTACCCTGAGAGATTCATGCCTGAGAAGGTATCTGAAGCCAAATTTTAAAAAGAGATACAGTGGTACCTTGGGTTACAGGTGCTTCAGGTTACAGACTCTTCAGGTTACAGACTCCACTAACCCAGAAATAGTACCTCGGGTTAAGAACTTTGCTTCAGGATGAGAACAGAAATCGTGTGGCGGCAGCGGGAGGCCCCATTAGCTAAAGTGGTACCTCAGGTTAAGAACAGTTTCGGTTTAAGAACGGACCTCCAGAACGAATTAAGTTCTTAACCCGAGGTACCACTGTACATCAACAGGCCCTGGAATTCGTGCTGAAGCCAAGTTGAGATGCCGTAATGCAATTAAGTACAAGGAAGCAGTCGGTGCCTCAATTAGTATTTTGCTTCATTAGCCGTAATGGGGAAGCCCAACATTCTCAGCTGGCCCTGTCAGTTAATATTAACCACCGACTTCAGAAAGCACTATAATAACAGAACAGAAATGGAATCCCACAGAGACACCAGCAGTACTTGACAAGGAATGCAAATATCCCTCCGCTGAGGAGAGCGTTATTGCCATCCTCAGTTCACACCACTGTAGGGCTTGTTGGAATACTCCAAAGAGAACAGCAGAGCCGCATGCCGTAGGTTGTTTTCGTGACCTGCTGCCAGGATAAGAGCAAAAGGCTTGTGAAGACATGCGTGTACTGCGTTATTGTTACAACCCTTAACCAAATTAATCTGTCAAACCACCGCTTTGTTTAGCCCAGCATTGTCTCTGCAGACTGCCAGCAGTTCTCTAGGTTTCTGGGCAGGAGAATTTTAACCCCTCCTGGTGGTAATTCTTCACATTTGATGCCAGGGATGGAACCTGGAGTCTTCGAGGGCCTCATTCTCCTCTGGGCAACTTTCTGAGGTGTCATTGATGGGTGGGGCAAGGGGCAAAAGTGGGCGGGACAACAAATGGAAATGATACACTAGGCAATTTTCTGCATACACGGACTGCCATGGACTGGCTGGCTGCCGAGGAGTGGCAGGGCTAGGGAACTTCCAAGGAAAGAAGGCTCAGTGCTTGGGGAGTGGTGGTGGGATGGCGATGAGTGGTCAGAGAGAAAAGGGAGCAGGCTGGAGGAGGTGTTGGAAGCTGAAGAGGTAACAGGGTTTAGTGAGCAGGAAGAGGCTGTGGCAGAGAGCAGTCCAGAATCAGAGGCAGAAGCTGAGGCTGTAGAAGAGGGAGGCCAAGAGGCAGTGATCAGGCAGGCTGCTGAAGAAGCCAAGGAGTCCCCCACTCCTGCTGTAACTCCTGCTGTAACCCCATCTCTCAGAACTGGCAGAGGCATGAAGACGGCAGAGCAGAGACAGACAAGGTGCCAGAGTCTCAGATTGCTTGGGAAGGAGCTGAGGGACAAGGAGACTTAGAAAACTGTGGAACATCTTCAGTCCTCGCAACTGCCTCATTGGGACAAGACCTGCTGGGAAGAGTTGATGTGCTCACTGGGCCTGAGCTGTTTTGTTTCTTTGCATAAAGTGTTCCCTTCATTGATACCTTGTGAGTTATTGCTGACCTGCTCCTGGTACCTGCCCTGAGGCTCACACACAGCTTTCTGTCCAGAGGAGAGTTCAAGGCACAATCAGAGTTCAAGGGCATATTCCAGTCAGGCAAAAATACTCAAAAATTGTGAAAAGCAGAGCTGGTGAGAGGGGTGGCCTGGGGAGGGGGTGTGGTGTGGAAACAGTCCTGAGGGCCACATAGAGAGGCTGAAGGACTGCATTTGCCTCTATCCCAGGCCTGAGCTTCCCCACCCCAGAATTGCAGCATCTCTCATCCATTCATTCATTTATAAAACAGACTAAAACGTAGATTCCTTCTCTCTAGATTCCAGTTTACGACTTAACATCCGCAAAACTACTGTGTCTGTCTAGTCGCAATCCTACGTCTCCTGAGGCCACACAGCCTCTGGCTTTACAAAATATCCCTTATTTAAACAGGAGTGCAGCGGAATGCTGTACTCAACTATGAACCTCTGTCAGCTAAAATTGACATAACTCAAAAGACAGTGATCATGCACATGACTGTCTTTGGAACATGAATAAAACATTTGTGCCGTTGCATTTTAAAGTAGGTCTCTGTTAAATGCTTGCCATTTACACTAGGTGTGGATACTGCTCATCGGGACCTAGTAAGGGAGAAACAGCTTCAAAGGAACCGGTGGCAGCAAATTGTTTCTGATAGCAGAATCTTGGAAGTCGAGATGTTCCTACCTGAAATA
Source organism: Podarcis gaigeae (assembly GCF_964106915.1). Lineage (NCBI taxonomy): Eukaryota > Metazoa > Chordata > Lepidosauria > Squamata > Lacertidae > Podarcis > Podarcis gaigeae. Next base: position 25,097,225 of record NC_139681.1, on the reverse strand, counting down.
TTAGTGTGTCCTTGTGCTGTAGCATGAACCAAGATGTATTCACTCACTGACTCTTGTGTTTGTCGCTCTCTGTGCGCAAAGTCGTAGCGGCGGTGGTTTTTAGTTGGCTGAGGCGCAAGGTGTCTTGTCATAGCCTGTGTCAGCTCATTGAAAGTGCATGCCTCTATGTCCCTGGGTGCCATCAGACCTTCCAGTAGAGTGATGGCGGAGCTTCTGAGCACCGTCAGTAGCACATCCACCTTGTCTGCCTCCCTAGTGAAGCCTTGTAGCCAGACGTAGCTCCTTATTTGGCGGAGCCACTGTGGCCATTTTGTAGGATGGCTCATATCGAAGTCCGGTGGCGGCCGACTATGACTGGTAGCCATCCTTGGACCTGGAGCAGTCTCTTCTGCGATTGTGGGTGGTTGCGAAGACGCGGCAGGCACAGTCTCGTTTCTGGGACTATTTGCTGAGTCCAGCGTGGCAGTGAGGTTGCGCTTACTGCAAGGCGGCAGGCGGAGGTGCTGATGTGCAGTCTTGGGCCTCTGGCAGCTGGCAGGAGCTCATCGATCCCACCTTCGTCGCCAATATTAAATGTTTGGAAAAAGTCAAAAGCCCAAGGCAGTACAGTGGTACCCCGGGTTACATACGCTTCAGGTTACACACTCCGCTAACCCAGAAATAGTGCTTCAGGTTAAGAACTTTGCTTCAGGATAAGAACAGAAATTGGGCTCTGGCAGCGCGGCAGCAGCAGGAGGCCCCATTAGCTAAAGTGGCGCTTCAGGTTAAGAACAGTTTCAGGTTAAGTACGGACCTCCAGAACGAATTAAGTACTTAACCCGAGGTACCACTGTATAAGTTCCTCAACTAAGTTTATTCAACATTTGTCAGTGACAACAGTTCACTCATAGGAACACAAGAACCAAACTGACTGGACACACAATAATAAACCTGAGCATGAACTGACCGTTGACAGTTGACAGTTGAAAGTGCCTTCGCTTACTTGCCATTAGAACGTTCGTCTACCAACGCTTCTATGATTGGTTAGAACGCGCCTTGTAACATAAAATGTGTTAAACCCAATACATAGCAGTTTGACATATCTCCTACAAACCCACTTTGACAGACCAATGGTTATCCTTAGGGAACTATACAAGATTTCCATCCTCTTATTCAGGAAATGGTAGATTAAAGAACATAACAGGAGCCTTGCTGGATCAGACCAAAGGCCCATCTATTCCAGTATTTCTCTTCTCACATTGGTTGCCTGAAAACCCCAAAGCAAGATGTGAGAGCAATAGTCTTCTCTCACACTTGTTCCCCAGCATCAGGTATCCAGTTCAGGGAGGCAGTATAGAGCCACCATCAACAGCAGCCACTAGCAGCTTTATCCTCCTGTCTAATCCCGTTTTTATTTCACCTACGTAGTCACAAGAAGTGTGTGTGTATGTGTGTCTTCAGTGCACCTTATGAGCTGCTGTAAGTGTGTGCTTTGTCAATAAAGAACTAAACTATTGGCCGTTTGTCCTGCTATTAGATGGGAGTTTCCGCGGGCTGACCAGGAGGGGCTGGGAGGCAGGGCCCAGCAGCTTTAAAGATGCTGCTGCAACTAACAAGCCTGGACACCTTTCTTCATGGTCAGCCCCTCAGACGAACACACCGATATATTTTGCCCTTGAGTTACGACTGGTATGCAAAACGCAGGAGGATTCTTTCCCAATGAGCTGAGAACTTCAGGGATACGGTTATAAATATGGCTCACAGTTCGCTTTGGCCAACGGAAAGTCTTCCCTACTCATATGTACTCTCCTCACGGCTCCCTCGGTTCTGTATTCTGTAACCTGGAAAACTTCCAAGTAGGCCTGACGTGATAAATCCTAGCTGCTCCAAATGTCAGTGGAAACCGCATCCGTTTAATAGACTACGGTGGCTCCATTCATTGGCCCTGCGTTCCCAAGAATAACTCTTTAAATTGGCCTTGACAGTGACATGCAAGAGCATCGTGGTATATTATCTGTGATAAATGTTTGCATTTCTGTGAACTGCTTAATAACACAGCATTTACCTGTTAGCTCAGAAGAAGTTGATAGGCCCATATGGAGAATTGGGAATTAATCTTCCTGGATTGCTGGGGAATGGAAATGCAGGCCTTTCCTCCACCATATATATATATATATATATATATATATATATATATATATATGCTTTCGTAGATTTTCACGGGTACAGGAATGCAGGTTTTGGTGTCCTCGGGTGTCTTCCCGTGTAAAAGTTGGGGTGTCTAGGCGACGTTTCGACGAGGTCTCACTCGTCATCTTCAGGCTGGTGCTTTCGGCTTCTTGTTACTGGAACAGAGCGGGATCTCAATGTTTGAGTTCCTATAAATACTGTAGAGGGGGTGTGGTGTCTAGCCTCCAATGTTCTGGGCAGAGAGGAAGTTCCCAGGCTAGTGTGCCTTTTCTTCTTTTGTTCCTTAATTACTTGAGAGATACCTTGAGTGATTTCTTGAGTGATATCCTGAGTACCACTTAGGTGGGTCATTAGGTGTGGATTAGTTGCTAAAGTCTTTGTGTCTTGACCTCTTGAACTTTGTGAAGAGTTTTCCTGAGAAGATGGCTGTATTGCACTTAGTTGTGCTTTGGCTTGGCTTCGTGTATAGGGGCGAGCTGTGGTTTTGTGGCTTGTGTCAGCCAGATCTGTGTAGGGATTGCAGGGGGGTGCAGCATCCGGAGGTGCCACCATGGATTGGCTACTGGATGGTGTCAGTAATTCATCTGTGGAGAGGGTCTGGGTTTGGGTCTGGTGTGGTTGATTGGTGTTGGCGTTCTGTGTGCCTCTGGATCTGGTGTCAGTTTTTGTGGGGAGGGCTAATTTCCAACACATGAAAGAAACAGGACACGAAATTAATTTTGCAGATTCCAAATTGCTCTTTAACACGGAACATCACCACAAGAGAATAATCATGGAAGCCATCGAGATAGAGAAACACCCTCACAACATGAACAAGCGTGACGACACATCCCGCTTGCCAGACATCTGGAAATTAGCCCTCCCCACAAAAACTGACACCAGATCCAGAGGCACACAGAACGCCAACACCTCAAGTAATTAAGGAACAAAAGAAGAAAAGGCACACTAGCCTGGGAACTTCCTCTCTGCCCAGAACATTGGAGGCTAGACACCACACCCCCTCTACAGTATTTATAGGAACTCAAACATTGAGATCCCGCTCTGTTCCAGTAACAAGAAGCCGAAAGCACCAGCCTGAAGATGACGAGTGAGACCTCGTCGAAACGTCGCCTAGACACCCCAACTTTTACACGGGAAGACACCCGAGGACACCAAAACCTGCATTCCTGTACCCGTGAAAATCTACGAAAGCAAATATATATATATATATATATATATATATATATATATATATATATATATAATGTTCATAACTGTATATATAAAGCACATGTCTGAAACCCCATAGAAAAGGTCCTGAACAAATTGACCTCAAATATTTCTCTGCAAGGTCAAAGTGGAAAACCTCCCCATTGTCTCTTTCCTCACAAATCCTGTCTTAACAGCACATTCAAGTTATGAACAGGGTGAGAGCCTGTGACCTAGATTCAGAAATTAAGTAGTTATAATAACAAAAGAGTGGCCAAAACCCAGGTAATGCAATCAGGTAACTTGCCACACATGAGATAAACAACACACTCATATTTCTGTTGTAGACGCCTTTTCTGTGATATAGGTATGTTGTATCTGGGGGTGGTCTTGGACTCCAGGGCGGGCAATTTAAAATGTCTATATAAGGGCAGGCACACCTTTGTTCTGGGTCCTCCTCCTCTCTCCTGCGTGTGGGGGAGCACCCTGTTGCAACAGTTAATAAAGATCAGGCTTACTAGCTGCTTTGCTTCTCAATATTCTCTGGTTGGTCTCTGTTATTTTCTCCTACCAATAGAGAACCTACAAAAGGACTCTATATGTGCTCTTGGGTACCCCATAAGGGAACAGGAGCAGTTTTTTTCTTATATCAAGATCAATAGTAGGTCTAATGGTAAAGAATGCAGTTTTCTTGAAGCTTGGTCTTGTTTTGAAATTAGCTATCAGCTTGCTTTGTGAATGCTTGGCAAAAAAGGCTAATCCATTTGAGACATTTTGCATCAGCCCTGTTGCAGTTCTGCCTGCTTTCCTTGTTGTTGTTGTTTAGTCGTTTAGTCGTGTCTGACTCTTCATGACCCCATGGACCAGAGCATGCCAGGCACTTCTGTCCTCCACTGCCTCCCACAGTTTGGTCAGGCTCATGTTTGTAGCTTCGAGAACACTGTCCAACCATCTCATCCTATGTCATCCCCTTCTCCTTGTGCCCTCCATCTTTCCCAGCATCAGGGTCTTTTCCAGGGAGTCTTCTCTTCTCATGAGGTGGCCAAAGTATTGGAGCCTCAGCTTCATGATCTGTTCTTCCAGTGAGCACTCAGGGCTGATTTCCTTCAGAATGGATAGGTTTGATCTTCTTGCAGTCCATGGGACTCTCAAGAGACTCCTCCAGCATCATAATTCAAAAGCATCAATTTTTCGGCGATCAGCCTTCTTTATGGTCCAGCTCTCACTTCCATATATCACTACTGGGAAAACCATGGCTTTAACTACACGGACCTTTGTTGGCTGTGTGATGTCTCTGCTTTTTAAGAAGCTGTCTAGGTTTGTCATTGCTTTTCTCCTGCTTTCCTTAGGATGGCTTTTAGCATTTGGCATCAGGCGCAAACTCCACCTGAGTCTCTTAGATTGCTTGGCTTTAGATACATAGTCTCACAACTCAGACTCAGACCTAGGATTTCCTGTCTTATACAGAAAGATTCTTCTATTGAGGTGCTTCCTTGCACTCTGATTGGCTCTCGCATTTCAGTAAAAGGCAGTGCACCGGGCAGATTTGGACCAATGAGTCCTGGGTTCAGATCCTTGCTCACCATGAAGCTGGCTGGCTGGACCTGGACAAATCACTATCTATCAGCCTAACGTTCTCCACAGATTTTAGTTACAGTTAGGTAGCCGTGTTGGTCTGCCGTAGTCAAAACAAAATTTAAAAATTCCTTCTAGTAGCACCTTAAAGACCAGCTAAGTTTGTTATTGGTATGAGCTTTCGTAAAGAAGTGTGCATGCACACAAAAGCTCATACCAATAACAAACTTAGTTGTTCTCCGCAGGGTTGTTGTTAAGATAAAATAATATATTAAAATTGAAATAGTGCTATTGCTATACATGGGGACAATGCCATGTAAGCTGTTCTGCGCTTTGAAAGAGGACAGGGAACCACTGTGAAAAATAAATGCTAATCTAGGTGGGGGTGTTGAACGGCAAGAGCTGGGGTGGGGTGGGGAGCGTCAAAACCCACAAGAAGAGGATTAGCCCATCAGTTAAATGACTGGGAATTTGTTTGGGATAAACATTTCCTCAGGTCCTGGTTACGCTTAGTGTTTCTGTTGTTAATGTACAATATTCCATGAAAACACTGCAGCTTCCTTGAGCATGAAAGTAAATTTGCATCTAAATTGAGCATTATTTCTTCCTAAGAAGAGGTCACTGAAAGGGCCACTGTATCTTGGCTCTTACAAACTAGCCTCTGCATTATATGAATGGGGCTGAAAGAAACTGCTTACGAGAGCATTTATCCTCTGCCAGAGATCAGTTGTGGGGTAAGGATCTGCCACCTACATCGCCATTAAAACACTGATCCAGTAACCACCACATTGGCATGTGAAGTCCTTTTGAGCCCTGTTGAAGAAAGAAGAATTCAGAGCCATTTCCAGGCAACTGACCATGTTAAAAGTTTCTTGCATGGCTCCATTCTCTAACTCTGCCTCTCCAGCATTGCTGCGGGTTTCCACACTGTAGATCTGCACCAGCTGCAGTTTCCAACCAGTCTTCAGAGGCAGCCCCACGTACTGGGTGGCTGTGAAGGTGAAAATGGGAGAAGGGGAGAGCCACATATGCTATCCTGAGAACCTTGGAAGAAGTGGGGAGGGAGAGATGTACAAAATGAACAGCAAGCAGTGGCTTGCATGTTCGAATGGGCCATGATAGCTAGAACATCCTGTGTTTCTTAAGCACAAAAGGAACACATTTCAACAGAGAGAAGGCATGTACCATATGTAACTTATGCTTAGAGCATAACCGTGCAGAAAATTGAGGATGGGGCTACATTTTTGGTCCCATCCCCAGGACTAGATCTTTTCCAACAATGAATGTGACAGGACACCATCACAAGCAGGAGATTGGACTTTCTTTACAGACAACCATGCACAACAGGAGGTTGTTGTAGGTGGGGGGGGGGGAGAACCCCATGTCAGGGAGCAGGGCCAAAAATGCAGCCTGTACTCCAGTCTCTACTCAGTACACTATCTTGTCATAATGTGCTTGTTACTAGCTTGGTCCACGCGCCACAGGAAGTGAAACTAAAGATTGGCTCCAGCTCATGGCTAGTGAGGAGAATGATTAAGCGTGGCCTCATCTGCATGATACATGTACCACTTTAAACAGCCATGGCATCCCTCAAAGAATTCTGGGAATGGTAGTTTCTTAGACTCCCCTGCCCCAGGTCCACTCAAAGGACTCCGGGCATGTGCTTTCGTGTGCTAGAGTCAATTCAGCCTTCCTCAACCTGACAGGCTTCAGGGGTTTTTGAACTCCCATTACCTCCAGCCAGTATGGTCAATGATCAAGTCAGGAATGGTGGAAGTTGGGGAAGGCTGATGTACACATTTACCTCATCTGAGTGTACAGATTTCACATAGTAATCAAGTTATAATTCTATATGTGAGAACCATGTCTTTAGTATTTATAGCCCCAAGCCAGGGGTGGGGAAACCCTCTAGCAGTTGCCAGCCTACAGCTCCCATAATCCTTGCCCAGTGACCATGTTGATTAGGGCTGATGGGAGTTGGAGTCCAACAACATATGGAGGGCCACAACTTCACCATTCCTGCCCTAAATGACCAGGGTTCCAAGTATTTGAAAGAATACTTCCTCCTAAAAAAAAAAGGAAAGGGACCCCTGACCATTAGGTCCAGTCGTGACCAACTCTGGGATTGCGGTGCTCATTTCACTTTATTGGCCAAGGGAGACGGTGTACGGCTTCCGGGTCATGTGGCCAGCATGACTAAGCCGCTTCTGGCGAACCAGAGCAGCGCACGGAAACACCATTTACCTTCCTGCCGGAGCGGTACCTATTTATCTACATGCACTTTGATGTGCTTTCGAACTGCTAGGTTGGCAGGAGAAGGGACCGAGCAACAGGAGCTCATCCCGTCACGGGGATTCAAACCGCTGACCTTCTGATTGGCAAGTCCTAGGCTCTGTGGTTTAACCCACAGCGCCACCCGCGTCCCATACTTCTTCCTATATCATGTCTTGAAATCTGCCATGGAAGCCCACTTAGGGATCTGCTCACCCAGTGAGATCCATGGGATGGGAACATGATGATGGGCTTTTTCAAAGGCAGCCCCTTGCCTCTGCATTGGCCTCCCCTCTGAAGTGTCTCACTCCATGATGTGGTTGTCATTTCATCCTCAAGTGAGGACGTACATCTTTGTTCAGGTTTTGGGAAAGGATAAGGTACATTTTTTTAAATTGCTGCTTTATTTTTATGGAATTTATGTTGGCTGATTTTAATATTAGTGTTTTGTTTCGGTTTTAATTTTGTTTGTTTTTTCTGCCTCAGAACCTTCAGGTGAAGGACTATAAATAAGGTTAATAACAACAACCTCCAGGCCTCTGTCCACTGTTTTTAATCAACTTTAACATATCTAAATCTCTCCTGGATTGTAGCCATCAAGTTTATTCACAGAGTTATATGACAGTGTAGTTTGGTGAGCATGGGTGAAATTGGTCCTGATTTAAACCTGATGGGAGATTCTGACTTAACATAGAGAAAAACCTTCTGACAGTAAGAGCTGTTTGACAATAGAACAGTCTCCCTTGGGAGGTTGTGGACTCTCCTTCCTTGGAGGTTTTTAAGCAGAGGTTGGATGGCCATCTGTCATGGATGCTTTAGCTTAGATTCCTGCATTGCAGGGGGTTGGACTAGATGACCCTTGGCATCCCATCCAACTCTACGATTCTGTGATTCGATGACCATCTAATCTATTATCAAAGCAGTTGTGGTAAGGTCCTAGATCTCACATAGCTCTTTCCTACTCCAGTCTTGAGGTTCCCAGGAGCTGTTCTTGCAAAGAAAAGAAAGACATGCAAATAACGTGAGATGAAGAGGAGACTGGACTTCTGGATATGCCCAAAGTTGTTAAGAAACAACTTTTATTTGACTGGAGGGCTGTTATTCAAGTCCAACAGTCACAAAGAACTGGGAAATTTTCTGTGTCCTCAAGAGACTCACACTTCCTCATTTCTGTTCAAAGTGGAACTTTTGCATAAGGTTGCAGGGTTTTTAAAAATTTCCTAGTACTGCAAAAGAGAGCAGAATCAAAATGAATTCGGAAAGCATACATGTGCCCTTAGCTCACTCATCAATTAAAAACTGCCCTCCTCAGTTCAATTTTGACTACCTACCCAATAATCAACCGGAAGCTTCCAGCCATTGTGAAAAATGGCCTAATGTCCATGTGATCAAGCTTTCCTGGAGAGGCCTTTGCCTTGACATCAGCTGGTCTGTTCTTCTTCTTCCCCCCTGAGGTGGCTGGAGCAACATTTGCAAGACAAGAGAGAGGAAAATTTGCATTTCTGTTTCATCCTCTTGAATCTCTTGTTGGCCTCCAAGCCGCAATCAACATGCAATTGGGAGCTGACAAAAGTAGGAATCTGAGAGAAGTGTTTTGGAAAAAGCTCAATATTAAAGAGAGAGAGAGTTGTATGTAATTATAAATAAGTAGCAGGCAGGGAAGCAGGAAGACAATGGAAACAGGCTCCAAGGCCAAAGAATGCCTCTTTGACTGTACCAATTCATTCCTGGCAGATAGGGAGGGAAGGACAGAAGAAGAGTACTTCAAAATGACTGCAGTTGCCCTTCAGCTTGATTCAGAAAGGACTGGTGTTTCGTTAGGCTTATTAGGGTTTGCCGGCACATTTCTTAGGAGTTTCTAACAAATCGCTAGCACTGCTTAAGCCTTAACAGTCCACAGGGCTTCTAGGAAAACCTACAGGGCTGCAGCTCAGTGGTAGAGCATATGCAGACAACACTGGGTTCAGTCCCTGGCTATTTCTAACTCCTATGGGTAAGCTTGGGGAGCTGCTACCAGTCCGTGTGTAGACAATACTAAGCTTCCTATGCTCCTGACATTGATTCCTTTTATCTATTTTCAGGACAGAAAAACTACCACCCCACACCCCAGTGCCACCCCTTAGTCCTCTCTGTTTTGCCTGTTTCATGGCACTGTGTTAGCCTGTCTGTCTACCTTGGGGTTTGTTGAATTTAAAATTGTGGGGGACAAAAGGGAAGGTGGAAATAGGGTTTCTTCATCAACGGCTTGCAGGCCTGTATGACCTTAAATCCAACAAAAGTTCCATCTAGGGTAAGGATTCCCCTTCCTCAAAGGTTGTTGGAAAACACTTTCCTGATAATTGGCTAGGGAAGCTGGGTGGGCATTTTGAGATACAGTGACAATTGCTTATGATTGTTGTAAGAGACATTATACAGAGAAATTGGTGAGGGATGGGTTATGGGTTTTAATGGGTAGGAGAGGCTATATTAATTGCAATTTATCTCTCCAGGAGCTTATGTGTGTGGGTTGAACAGAGTTTCAAACTGCCGTCCTTTGCAGGAAAATTAAAAGCATAGGAATGAGACTGAAAAACCTTGTTTTGTGCAAGTCCAGCTTCGAAGTAAGCTGGCTTTCTCCTTCTAACCCAAATTAAGAAAGAATAAGGCAACAACTTGCAAAGTAAGATTAAAAATACTATTGTTATAATAATTTATTTACATACTTTGTAATCATGCATTCGTGCACAGCAAGAGTAGCAGTAAAAACTATGCAGGCAAAATATGGGGTAGGGCAGATACAGGATGCGTTCTTCTGCAGGCACCCTGATCTCAGGTTTGAGATACTGAATACCTGAATAGTAAAAACTGACTTGTATTGTACAATCCTGTGCATATCTACTCAGACATAAGCTTCATTGAGTTCCATGGAACTTACTCCCAGGTAAGTGAGAACAGGACTACAGCCTAATTGTACAATCCAATACACGCCTACTCAGAAGTAAGCCAAACTGCAGTCTTTTTTATTTTTCAATTATCTCTGGCCTTTTAATCATTTTCCATTTAAGAATATTTTCCATTTTTAAAGTGCTTTTCAGACCTTTTGCACTCATGGCATTTGCTGTTGCTGGGTTTACTCTGGTATATCCTATGGCTGGTTTCAATTTGTTGTAAAATTATGTTGAGACAAAGAGATAAAATGCAATTTAAAACAAATTAAAACCATTCGCAGCGTAAGCCAGAGTTAACCCAGCAACAGCAAATGCCATGAATGCAAAAGATCTTTAAAAAGCTCTGCAAAATGTCTTATTGTAAACCACCCAGAGGACAATTGCTGTTGGACAATAGGTATATGTTGCTAAACAAACTAACAAACCATGATTTTTCAATAATAATATCTGTACCGTAGGGATAGGGAACCTGTGGCTGTCCAGATGTTGCAGGACTCTGACTCCCATCTGCCCCAGCCAGCATGGCCAATCGTTGGGAATTATGGGAGTTTGGAGCCAAACATCCACAGGGCCACAAATTCCCCACCCTTGAGGTTGCAAGCGTATTGTCTGAATGCAAGCTGAATGCAAGACTTCCATCACTAACACTCTTGGATATATGATCCAGAGTTGAAAATAAATTTAAACCGAGAAATTCAATGCCATTTCCACACTCAGTGGCTCATTTTGAATTCAAGATTCAATTTTCCTTGTGATCTTTAAGGGACCCACAGAAGAGGTAGCATCACTTTGTAGAAGTAACAGTTTGCCTCAAAGAGTCTTGGGGGAAGATGGAACCAGGGCAGAAGCCTCCCTCCCCATTTGCACCCATTTTCCTGGGGAGATCTATGCCTTTCTTTCTATTTGACCTTCAAGCCTTTTGAGGAAGGACAATTTTCAGTCTACATAACCATATGTGCACAGCCAAAGTAAGGATCTTTCAATGCGCTGCACTGCTCACCTGGATAATTTCATAAACCTGGGGACATTGTCAAGAAGGGGTTTCTTCCTAACCATTCCTTACACAATTATCTGTTTCTGCCATGAGTTAGTTCAAGAGTTTAGCCCCAATCCACTAATCTGTTCTGCTGCTTTTGCAATTTGCATCTGGCAGATGGGATCAAGATGCATCAAAAGGAAAAATAATAATGGAGTGGCATTTCAAAAGCTTACTCGTATCCAGGTAAAGGAAAATAATGAAAGCTGCAAAAAATCTCTCTCTCTCTCTCTCTGGCCCCTTGCAGAAATGGCAAGAAACAGTAGAAATGGACTGCTAGAGGGGAAATGCATTTGAACTGATCCTAAAAGAGAAAAGTGAAGGGAAAGGGATGTGGAGGGGCTCTAATGGGAGAGAAAGTGAATAGCAGATAAAAGTCAACTGAAAGAAAAAGGATTAATGGGCTGGGTGACTCATAGGTTATCAAGCTACAGCATCAACAGAAGACTCAGAACCTGCCAAATGAGTCATAATGTGATCTATGAAATCATTTTAAACAAACTTCCAAAGGATGGATTTTTTTAAAAAAAAGTACATTCAGACACACAATTTTCTCTGCTTCAATATGAAATTCAGATTGTGTTAATATCCCACCCCCATACCAATAGCCTCTTAAAGTTTACATGTATTTTTGGAAATACTCATCAGATTCAGATCTCAGAAAGAATGCTGCAGTCCCTGCAGCAATTGTAAAAATGCAAATATCCAAAAGATCGTGCCGGTGCACATCCCCTTCTGTTAGAATGAATAATAAAAGAATCCCTGTTTTGCTGAGCTTCACGCAGTGATGCAAGCAGTCTGGGGTTTGGATGCTGCTTCAGATTTTGGGCTAGACAGCCTCATATAACTAATATCCTTAAGTGTGATTAATGCATGATGGAGTTAAGACCATAGAGTAAGCTGTCCTGCTGGGCTTAGCTAGGTCACTCCCCCACACTTTGGAATGAAGAGTTATCAAGCTCTTTGTTCTCCGATTCCACCATGTGAATCCTACCAGTAAGGTGGTCTAAGCTAGATATTCTAGGCTTAGCAGGTCATATTTGTGTTTCTATACGAATAATTTAGAAACTCTCACCACTTTGGAACCTAAGTTGTACTGCCTGTGTTTCTTACTGCTTTAAAAACAATGGATAGTGAGTGTCTATGGTGGTACAAATATATAGAGAGAGGGAGAGGGAGAGGGAGAGAGAGAATTTCTGGGTGCCAAGATCCAAGTTTGGGACAACAATTATTTGGTGAGAGAACCCCAGCAGAGATTTAAAGTCATTAAATATGCAGCAAAGTGAAGCATGGAATCATAGAATCATAGAATTGCAGAGTTGGAAGGGACCACAAGTGTCATCTAGTCCAATTCCCTGAGATATAGGCTGTTAGATCTTTAAAATATGCCTTTCCAAAGTTTCCCTCTTCCACCTGCATAGGAAAAAAACACATGTTTGGTAACTTGGAAATGGTTTCCTTACAAACTCTCCAAAGGTCAGATTCATGTGCTTTTCCATACATCAGAAAAGTTGCACAGGCAGTAAAACTTAGCTTAGTTACAAAATGATAAAAGTTCCTAAATTATTGGTATAGGAACATAAAAATGGCTGGTCAGAGTCATGTGGCTGAGCAGGAGAAAAAAGCTCAAACTTCTTTAGGTAGACTGAGGGTGGGGGGCACAATAGGCTTGATTACCTATTTCCTCCCAAATTACAGAAGTGACCTAGCTAAGCCTGGCAGGACAGCTTACTGTATTAACCCCGCCACGCATTAATTAGAATTCAATAGGTTGGTTATATGAGGCTGGGTACCTCACAGCTTAATCCTTACCCTGCCTGTCATTTGTCAGCTGCTTTCCCAGCAGTTTGGGGCAGTGGGGAGGAGGGAGATTCTTAGCACTCAAACATTTGGTGAAGAGAAGGTTGAGCTGCCATCCCCCTTCAAGATTTAAGCTGCTTCCTGGTGCTTTTCCTTAGAAGAAAAAGCACCAAAATACCTCGTGGGGGAGGGCAAAAGAATTGAGCAGCAAGGTCATACACTGTTGAGCCAAAATGGGAGCTGAATCTCTTGCCACCCATGAAGGTCTTCAGAAAGCAATTGCCTGAGTCAAGTAAATTATGTGGTTTATTTCACACACCAGCTGTGTGGAGTAACAGCATCTGTGGCTCAAGCGACATGATTGTTTCCAACAGATATCACTGGAGTGTGATGTGCGCATTTGGCCACCTGGATTAGTCCAGCAGCCATTAGAAAATTCTACACATGATGAGTTGCTTTGGTCTGGTCATGCACTGCATACGACTGCTGCCATAGAAAGAAGTATCCTTATTTGCACATCACCAAATAATCTTGAACAGATGAGACTCCCTTCATTAGGGTCGGGTCACTGGGCTTTCGAGCCCTGCATTCCCTGCTGTGATTGGCAAAGGACTTGCTCTGTTATCTGAGATCCTTTAACTGGCAGTGTTAAAAGGGGCTAGGTGTGCGTCACATATACAGTATATAGAGCGAGCTATATGCTATCCAAGGATTTCCAAGCGAATCCTTAAAACATGAAGGTCTCATGTTCCATTTGTCGCAACTAGGAGACGGCTAGGAGCTTCAAACGCATTTTAGCAGTCCTCACTTGATCTTCAAGCGATGGCTCGGTATGCACTATATCTTTAAAGCACATTCTTTCCCTCAAAGAATTTTGGGGTGTTCCCCCTGGCCAGGCTCCTAACAGAGTGGCATAGCATGAGGGGAGTCCAGGGGGGCCGTGGCCCCAGGCACAAAATTCTAAGGGTGCACAACCAGGCGCCCCCATGCAGGCGCTGACTTCAGGAATCCCTGCCCCAGCAAAGGTAGCAGAGCAGCCAAGGCCCACTGTGAGTGGACACATATGGGAGGAAGCAGGCAAGGGATGACCCTAGCATGGCCCGGCCCAGCGCTCCTTTCCATGAGCATCGGAGAGATTCACCTGCCAAGGGTCACATCAGCCAGCCAGGCTCCCACCTGCACAGGCAGGCAGCACAGCACGGCTCTGATGGCATTCGTGGTTTGCCCGCCCCGGGCGCCAGCAACCCACGCTATGCTGCTGTCCCCATCCCAAAGTTTTGTGCTTCTATAAACCATGGGGATCCCCAAAGCCTGCTGGTACCTTCCTCTTGTGTGTGGGTGAGTGTTGTTTTGGTTACATAAGCATCAGCACTCAAGAGAATGGCTTGTTGCATTATTAGTAAAGAAAATATATTATCTACTTGGGCTAAACTTGCCAGAACATGGGGGGCATCTTATTTTATTGCATAAGCAGCAAACAGGTAAGCTATAATATTCTGACAGCCTCTTCTTCTTGCTTCCCTGGTGGCATTTATGTTTTAAAAAGCACATCCATAATTTAATTGAGATAAAAGTCCCCCATTTTAATACCCTGACAGTCATTGGAAGGTAAGAAAATAAAACAAGGCACTGAGGGAGGAAATAGCCTTTCAATCTGTCTCTTCAAAGTAGTGGAAATATTCATGTGTTTTCTTTGATTTAATATGTTTCACTTTTCCAATACTGTAGTTCTGCTTATTTTATGGAAACTGAATTTAATGGCGTTCCAGGAACTAAATCATCCAGGCTTGATGGGAAATTTTGCCAGGGTGGTTTAAGCTGTACACGCCTCTCTTATTTTGAATTTGGGGGGGGGGGGGGGGTGTGTGTGTGTGTATGAGAGAGAGAGAGAGAGAGAGAGAGAGAGAGAGAGAGAGAGAGAGAGAGAATGTGCACTCACGTATTTTTCCCAACAAAAGCAAAGTGCTGTTTGGTGCCCAACCCTTTCCTCCATAGCACACTTCAATTTCAAAATTGGATATTACTTGAAACAGGGAAAGACAAGATTCACATTCCAAATAGGTCATAATGACTATCCTAGCTTCTCCTCTTCCTCTTTTTTGTTGTTGCTTGTTCTTGTTGTTAAAAAGGCCAGACTTTGAAAAACCTTTCACTTATCTGTACCTGTTTTTGGCAATAACCACTGATGGATGCTAAACAAAAAACACCCTACAGAATTGCTTAGGTCTACTGTGAAACATGATAAAGCAAAGGCAATAAGCAAAAATATTGTTTAAAATAGACATCAGTCCGAAAACAAATACTTCCATCTCCAGTTTACAGAATTCTAAGACTTGGCAGAGGAGAAGCAAATGTGCTATCTAGCCTTTCAATGGAAGAAGACTTGAGAAGCAATGGGCTTTGTACTGGCGATGGGGGGAAACATGGTTGCAGAACTTTAAAAGAGCTAGATTGATTTCCTAGCAGCCAGCTTGAATGGATGAAGACTGGTCTGTCATTAAGACAGTGAATCTGTTCAGGTCTTAGCCAAGGGCAGGACCTGCTTTGAACTGCACTGAAATCATTCCTGTGCAGCCTGATCCTATGCACATTTACTCAGAAATAAATCTCCCTTTTGTTCAACTAAGTGTACAGTATCATGGCCTTAATGTGTCATTTCCTTTTCCTTGCCAACAAGCAGTTTTAGTTTAGTGTTCTTGTTGGGGGGTTTTTTCTTTAAAAAAAAAATCACAACAATTACATGACAATGCAACTGGGATTCTGAGACGTAATAATATATAACCTGAACAATTAATTAAATAGCTCGCCACCAGGGAACAGGAAATATCCCTTTATCATTTCAGTAATTGTTTCAGTAATTGCAGTAATGACATACTTGGAGCTCCCTTGCTGATCCTCTCTTCTGTTCAATGTCCATGGGAATCTGTAGCATCACTCAGAGGAAGACATGGCTGGGGAGAACGTTTGGTCTCAGTTGTGGCCTCTGGAGCCATGGCCATGGCCAAACATTGATGCTCCCACAACAACTTCCCACCACTGTTTCAGCTGATGGCTGTTAATCTCATCTGAGGGCCAAGATGCCACAATCTTGCTGAAACTAGGAAGTTCTTGTTCTGGTCAGTGACTGGGCGGGAGTCTGCCATAGGTGAAGAAGAGAATGTGGGCTTCTGCACCTTTAATAGTTATCTAGAAAAAGTGGTCTAAACCACAGAGCCTAGGGCTTGCCGATCGGAAGGTCGGCAGTACGAATCCCCGCAACAGGGGTGAGCTCCCATTGTTTGGTCGCTGCTCCTGCCCAACTAGCAGTTCAAAAGCACGTCGAGTGCAAGTAGATAAATAGGTACCGCACTGGTGGGAAGGCAAACGGCATTTCCGTGCGCTGCTCTGGTTCGCCAGAAATGGCTTAGTCATGCTGGCCACATGACCCGGAAGCTGTCTGTGGACAAACGCCGGCTCCCTCAGCCTATAGAATGAGATGACCGTGCAACCCCAGAGTCGTCTGTGACTGGACTTAACGGTCAGGGGTACCTTTACCTTTACCTAGAAAAAGAAACGGGAAGCTTCACCTGCTGAAATTCTCTCTTCTGTCCTCCTTTTCTCCTGGCCTTTTTAATAATAATAATAATAATAATTTTTATTGATTTTACAAATTGATTCATACAATTAGAACATTTAAATTTTAAAACAAAAACAAGATTCTTTCGAATCTGAGGACTTCCCTCCTCCCCTCCGTGGGTCCTTCCAATATCTTAGTCTACTGCATACAGTGGTACCTCAGGTTACAGACGCTTCAGGTTACAGACACTTTAGGTTACAGACTCTGCTAACCCAGAAATAGTACCTTGGTTTAAGAACTTTGCTTCAGGATGAGAACAGAAATTGTGCGGCAGAAGCGGGAGGCCACATTAGCTAAAGTGGTGCTTCAGGTTAAGAACAGTTTCAGGTTAAGAACAGACCTCCGGAACAAATTAAGTTCTTAACCTGCAGTACCACTGTATTATAAGTCATCCAAATTAAAGTTTTCCAAATATATCTCCCATCTTTGTGTCCTTGCACGAGTTATTCAAAGCCTGCCAGAGATTTCAAGTATTTACAGTGTTCTTTTAAATACAATCTACATTTGTCCCATTCTTTATTGAAGTTGTGGTCCCCCTGATTTTTTATTTTCCCAATCAGTCTGGCCATCTCTGCATATTCCAATAGTTTTGTCTGCCAGTTCACCTTTGTCAGCATCTTATCATCTTTCCATCGCTGAGCAAGCAGCATCCTTGCAGCTGTAGTCGTGTACATGAACACTCTAGAGAGCCAGTGTGGTGTAGTGGTTAAGAGCGGTAGTCATGTAATCTGGGGAACCGGGTTCGCGTCTCCGCTCCTCCACCTGCAGCTGCTGGGTGACCTTGGGCCAGTCACACTTCTCTGAAGTCTCTCAGCCCCACTCACCTCACAGAGTGTTTGTTGTGGGGGAGGAAGGGAAAGGAGAATGTTAGCCGCTTTGAGACTCCTGAAGGGGAGTGAAAGGCGGGATATCAAATCCAAACACTTCTTCTTCTTCTCATATCTTTCGGTATGTCTTCACCTAAAATTCCTAAAAGAAAGGCTTCTGTTCTGAAATATACTCAGAGTCCTTCATGCTCTTTATTGCAGCTTGTAAAACAGTGATTAATTGCCCCCCCCCCAAAAAAACCCCTCAGGCTTTTATATACATTATTTACACAATGAGTCCCATCTGACTGGCTGATTCTGCTTCCCTCCTGGAGCCTGATTGGTCTTTTCCTGCAAGCCAATCAGTTGTTGCATTCTAGGATCCTACTTGCCTATTGTTCTAGGATCCAAGCTTATACATAACATGGTCTTTTAACAAAAGTTATTTTAAACATATATATGTTTTAACTTCATTATATATCATTTCCCAGCATCACCAGAGAGATTCATTCAGCCCCAGCATGGCCCTACAAGCTCCCTTGTGACCTATCACTGCCACAAAGGAGCGGCCTAGACATCAAGCCCAAGCCTAGCAATAGGGTATGGGGAGAGCAGTCAAAGTACAGGCTGAGGGGCAGTCAGGGTGAAAGCCCCCCACCCTTCAGCTCTTACAGTCAACCACACATAAACAATGCTCAGGAAAATTGGGAAGCTGGTGAGATCAGAAAGCTGGCAATCAAGGAGAAGCTGGTGAAACCCAACTCTTCCAGCCCACCCAATGCTCATTTGAAGACCTTCCAACTTTGTCCTAAAATTGTCCTCCCCCCACACTGCCAATTTCTCTTCAAGGAGAGAGAATGGACAGCAAGTGGTGTTGAAGGAAGAGGGGCAGGGTCACCAGCCATCACAACCATTCTTCTGTACAGGTATGGCAATAGTGCTAAGCCACTTCAGGGCTTAGCTGTGCAGGGAGCGAAATATACCATCCTAACATCTTAGAAGTGGCAGCAGCAGGGAGAGCATCACAGAAAGCCTTGCAAAATGATGATTCGTCAGCACCATCAACTGGACTTTCAATAATAACTGCGGGAGCGCATTCTAATTTCAAATTAAATGGCTGCTTTTTGTAAAGAGAGCAGAGACCTCTGTGGACAGCATAATTGTTGTCTCCTTCCCTTGAAGGCCTTGTTGCTTGGGAAACCTTTGATCTATTAATTGCTTGATCCATGGGAGATGGAGACAGGCTAATGGATTCCTGGCAGAGGTGTATGTGGCTTCATCAGTTTTCCCTGATCAGGATCTGGCACAGATCCCATACCCTTAATTCTCCTGGACAGCTCTCCAGTGGCACCCATAACGGAAGCACAGAAAATAACTGCAGCATCATAGTTTGCTAACAGTACCGAACAATGAGACTGATTTCTGGACTCACAAATAAGTCCCTGATTTGCTCACAGTTTATTTATTTTTAAAAAGGCTACCCCATTGCAGCAGCATTCAGAAGCATCTCTGCTGATCACCAGGAGGCAATTCTTACTCATCAAAAGTGACCAGGCTAGTACCTGTTTGCAAGCCTGATCAGTGCTCTCTAAGCCTGCTTGTCTCAGGTGAAATGATGCCCTTGAGCAACCATATTTAATGGTTCCTTCTTTATTGTCAACTTATCTATTGTATGGTCACATAGCTGTCAAGTGTCCCTTATTTGAAGGGACAGTCCCTTATTCCAGCGCCATGTCCTGCTGCTGTCCCTTATTGATGGATGTCCCTTAAATGTCCCTTAAATGATGTCCCTTAAATTTCAAAGGAAGCAGCTCCTCTCCCTCCCTCCGTGCCGGCCAGGGAGGAGGGAGGCTCCAACTTTGTTGCTTGGCTGTGTTGCTCACCCAATAAGAAGTCTAAGAACGACTGGGGGGTGAAGCTTGCATGCCTTGTATGTGGCTAGTTAATGCAAGCTGAAAGGTTTTTTGAATGCTGGACGCCATTTTGTTGCATGTGCTGCTGCAAACTTTGCAGTGCAAAGCCAGGCCGGGGAGCCATCTTAAGTTGAGGCTGCATAGGCCTTGTGGTGCATGTGATTCAGATTCTATTCAGTTGAACCTCTGGTTACAAAGTTGGTTGGACAGTGTTCTCGAAGCTACCCAGCATGAGTTTGACCAGACTGCAGGAGGACAGGAAGACTGGAGTGCCTGGAACAGGTGAGGCTGCAGGTCCCTTATTTTGGCTGATGGTCCCTTATTTTCAAGGCTGCTGGTCCCTTATTTTCAAATCTGTAAGTTGACAGCTATGTATGATCATGAAAAGCATATAATAAAAGCAGCTGCAAGTAAGGGGTCAGCAATAAAACAGATAGAAAATAGAGTGAAATAAAAATAGCCTTTAGAGTTCATATAGAGATCCCAAATTGGTATTGGCTACATTCACAATGGCACTCATAGCCTAAGCACCGGAAATAGAGGGAAACATTAGCATTGTGTATATCTTGCTGTCAAATGACACTCATTAACCATGCAGTGCTGACTCCACGGCAAAGGTAGGGATGTAAATGTTCTCAAAATACAGATAAAAAGTAAGCAAGAGTCTGCCTGGCTTGCATTCTACTTTCCAGAGAACAGTGCTCAGAATGAAATAAACAGCTCCTTTTCAAAAGATAATTATAGAACAGATGATGTACTGCCAACTGCTTACAATAAACTTGTGATTCCCTCCTAGGAAAACGACAGGGGCAAACAGAACTCCAGCAGTGCTCTTATTGCCTCAGAAATGGCCAGGAGTCCCCCAATTTCTGCACACTGGGTCTCTACAGAAATAGACAGCTTTTTTATTCTGCCTTTGCTGTTTGCCCCCAACTGATGTTTTTATGAGAACGTTGTGGGCATTTTTTCTTTTATTTTAAGAAATTTCTAGGAAATTAGATGCTTTCCGTTGCTCCTCTCTTCCCTCCTGTGACATCAAATGGAAAAGAGACCCTCTTTTTTTAGTAGTTTCCCTCTTTTTCAGCTTTCTAGCTTTCCCGCTTTGTTGATTTGTACAGTTACTGCTTTGTTCATTAGTAGCATACAGAGACCCTTTATATCTGCTTCTGTTCTCTGTTACCAGGAAGGGTCTCCAATACAAATTGACATGCTTCTCTTTAGCAGTGTGTGGAAGCTACTAAGATCTTTTCTGTGGGCACAAGCAGACTGAGGCAGGAGGTTTTGAATATATGCCCTCACTGGACTAAAGCCCTGTTCAAATACATAGACACCCATGTTCACATGAGTTCCTTGATGGCTTGGAAGTGTGAAAGAGTCGTCTTCCTAGAGGTTTTATATCTAGGAACAGTTGATGCTGCACCTTTGTTGAAATTTGCATCAGTGTCTGGATGGGAGCCCACTGGGAGCTGCTCAAAGCATTGCACTAAACGAAAACATCAAAGAGTTTTGTGGCACATTAAAGGAATTTTTTATGTCACAGGCTTTTCATGGAATGGGGTTCACTTTCTCAGATGCATCAAATTTTATCCTGAATAGGCAGAAATATGTTTAGAAGGACGGTGGGGGAAGGACAAGGGACTCAAATAGCAATCAAATGCAAAAAAGTGCAGACTAGAAATTCATTGAAAGCGTAAAGCTATGGAAAATAAGCACAGTGACCATTCACAACTGCAGTAATTCATGATAACACAATCATTTCAGCCTTGCAAAGTTAATTAACATGTACAGTGGGACAGGAAACCATTGTCTCTATTCATGTCCAAATTGAGAGAATCAAACTTAGTTGGTAGTTCTCATTCAGCTATTTTGCACTGGAGCTTCCCTTCTGAAATTCCTGTGTAAGAAAGTGAGAACTTTCAAGTCCACAACATGGAGTTCAAGGATATTGGTCAAACACGCTATTTGTCAATGGAAACAGTTCATAGATTCAGCTATAAGACATCAAGGGCTGGTTTACATATGATGACTCTCGTGCAATTGCCTTGGGATTACTCAGGGCTGCCTCCAGGCTGTGCTACTACGAGTTGCCGTTTTGTGTTCAGTGCATATCTGGTCTGCGATAGAGGAAGCCCTTGTTTAACTGCTGCCACGGTAAAAACTACAGTGATTGTATATATGCTACCTGTGTAAAGGTGCTAGTACAGAGAAGCCCAGTCTGGTGGCCCTATGCACTCCCTACAAGCCAGAGCCTCTACTGTATGCAGTTTAGTGTGGAAAGGAAAACTCGCTCTCCGATCATAGCGACATGTGACCAACAATGCCGACAGTCACCTACAACTTCACTCTTAAAAATGTCAGGCCAAAGAGCAGCTGTTCTGCTCTAAACAGTACGTGCAGAAAGGCCCTGAATTTGGCAAGCAACAGAGGATGAAAAATCCAGCGAATGCCTTTACAGACCACAGACGGAACTGCAAGAGCTAATGATTTCTCAGATACACTTAAAGCACATCACTTCCCCCAAGAGTTCTGGGAACTCTAGCTTGTTAAGGGTGCTGGGAATTGTTGCTTTGGGAGGGGTTCCTCCAGGGTTCTTTGGGGTAAGACATGTGCTTTGAACATGTGGTATGTACACAGCCTAGGGCCAGGGATCTGTGGTCCTCCAGATGTTGTTAGACTTCAGGTCACAGTCCTTTGGTCATTCTGGCTGGGAGTGATGTGGGCTGTGCCTGGAGAGCCACAGGTTCCCAGCCCTGGGTTTAAGAGTTCTTTGCCTGTTTTGAAGCTTAGGGAGTTGCTGGTTCCCACCAGGTCAGGCTATTTGTCCAATTGGCCCAGCAGTCTTCTGCTCTCTCGGGAAGAAGCATTTCCTCACCACCACCCACTGCTTGAACCTTTTAACTGGAGATGCCAGGATTCAACGTGGGACTTTCCACATGGAAAACTTGTGCTCTGCTACTGAGCTATGGCTCCTGCCTTACACGCAACAGCAGTTGATTTGTATAACTGAGGGGCAGATGGGAATCCCGTGGGAAGCCAACGTGGACCTCTGGCCTGTGTGTTTCCTGTTGCTTCTCCCTTTGTCCCATGTAGCATGAAACATGGGAAGAGAGGGAAGTAGCAAGACCCAGGATCCCATAGCAGGATCATCAGTTCCCATAGCAAAGGATCACTTTGCTTTCCCAATTGAGGATTGAGAGTTAACTATACCCAGAGAAGCCGTGTAAGAGCTGGAAACCCCAAGTAGGTCCCTCCGGGCCCAATTTTCCAAGTTGCAGTGAGATTTCTCTTCTCCCCGCCAAGGTTTTTCGGTAATAGCTAATGCCATCTATTTTTACAACGAAATTTAATGATGGTAATTAAGGTCAATCAGGGAGCAGGCAGGGTGGCTGGGAGGCTCAGGAACCATGACAGCAGCAATTAAGCATGGCTGCGATATTTGAGTAGCTGATAATTGGCCAGATGTTACCCAGTCTCTTGATCCTTGCTTGTGCTTAGAGACCACAGGTCTGCAGTTTTGCAAAGGAAGGCTTCCACTGGGAGACATGGGAGCAGCTTTGGAAAGCTCTGTAGAGGTGTGCCTTTGTTTAGGGCTGACTGTTTAGTTGCACTGATGGAACTGAAGACCATGACATCAGGCCAACGGCCCATCTAGGTCATCATCCTGTTCTTAAAGTGACCAACCAGATTCCTGTGGGAAGTCCACAAGCAGGAGATGAGCACAACAGCACTCCTCCCACCTGTAATTCCTAGCAACTGGTGTGCAGAGGCATACTGCCTCTGATGATGGACATAGAAGATAGCCATCATGACTAGTGGCTACTGATGTTCTCCATGAATTTGTCCAATCCTCTTTTGAAGCTGTCCGAGTTGGTGGCCATAACTGACCCACTTTCAGCTTGATCTGTCATAGGATGACAGAAGAGGCAAAGACACAACCATGGTGTTATGTACTGAGTTGAATAGGATCCAAAATGCGGCAGTCTGATTGGTCCTAGAACAATAGGATTCAGAATGCAGCAGTCTGGTCCTAGAACAATTCAGCAGTATGATTGGTCTGCAGGAGCCACCCAACCCAGCTCCAGATGGAAGTGAATCCACAACCTGAGTGGCCTACAGGAGAATTCCAGAATTAGCCAATCACGTGCAGCCCATTGTGTAAATAATGTATCGGTATGTAAAGCAGATACTTTAGGGGAACTTTCACACTCCTACTCACCACTATGAGCTGAATAAAGAGCATTAAATCCACTCTCGACTCCCTGTACTCAGCTAAGGCTTAACAGGGAGCACTCTGACACTGCTTCCTGCCAAGGTGGATCAAACAGCCGTCCTGGGCAGGTTTGCAGAGCTAGCCAACCAGTACACTCCCAAGTTTTATTTATTTCTTCACAACAGTATTTCTATACTGCCATAGCTTACAATATCAGGGCTTGGCCAGCGTAGAGGCAGGACCATATAACACAGGTCCTAAAGTTTATTCACTGAGTTCCGGTACATTTCTGAGCACAATTCAAAGTGTTGGTGCTGACCTGTAAACCTGAAGGAGCCCTGTATACCTGAAGGAGCATCCCCATTCTCATCGTTCAGCCCGGACACTGAGGTCCAGCTCCGAAGACCTTCTGGTGGTTCCCTCACTGTGAGAAGTGAGGTTACGGGGAACCAGGCAGAGGGCCTTCTCAGTAGCCGCTTTCACTCTGTGGAACACTCTCCCATCAGATGTCAGGGAAATAAACAACTATCTGACTTTTAGAAGACATTTGAAGGCAACCCTGTATTGGGAAGTTTTAAATGTTTGACATTTTGTTTTTATATGTGCTGACAGCCGCCCACAGTGGCTAGGGAAGCCCAGCCAGATGGGTGGGATATAAATGATAAAATTATTATTATTATTAAGCTTGAGAGTATCATACTCCAAGCTGTAGTTTCATTAATTCACAATGTGCAGCAGTTGCTCACTGGCCTCAGATAAGTTTCCCAGTTCTAGTCCTGGTGTGACTCCAGACGGGTGTTTGTGTGTCCAGACTCTCCAAGTGTCCCTATTTTCCAGGGACAGTCCCAGATTTACAGAAGCTTTCCCATTTTCTGATTTGATCCTAGAATGTCCCGCTTTTCCTTAAGACGTCCCTGTTTTCATTGAAGAAATGCTGGGAGGGTATGGAGTTATGTGACCCCTGAGCCAAGAAGATAAGTAACTCTACAGCCTTTAGAGGACATCTGAAGGCAGCCCTGTATAGGGAAGTTTTGTTTAATATTTTATTATGTTTTTATGCAGAATGGCTGGGGCAACCCAGTTCAGATAGGCAAGGTACAATTATTATTATTATTATTATTATTATTATTATTATTATTATTATTATTACTATTATTACTGAATAGGGCATCCCTGTTTTCATAAGAGATGTGTTAGAGGGTCCTGGTCTATTTTTTAAATAAAAACATTATCTTAATCCAGGCCAGCATAATTTGTAACTCTCTAGTCCAGGCATGTCCAAAGTCCGGCCCGGGGAGCACTTGCAGCCCCTGGGCTGGTTTCAAATGGTCCCCCAGGCAATTTTGAAAAAGCAATCTCTTGCAGCCCCTGAGCACCTGCCCACCAAAGCCATTTCCTTTTTGTGGGCTTATTACGAGCTCTGCGCAGGAGGCGTGTCAAGCCCCCACGCCATTAGGGAGTCCCCAGCTGCATCACTCCTTGGGTTGACCAATCTGGTCGGCCGGGGGGGGCGTGGCTAAATAAATAAATACTACAGTACATGTTCCCAATCCCCAAGAAGGGCAGTGCCAAAGAATGCTCCAACTTCCGCACAATTTCACTCATTTCACACGCTAGCAAGGTTATGCTTAAAATTCTACAAGGCAGGCTTAAGCAGTATGTGGACTGAGAACTCCCAGAAGTGCAAGCTGGATTTCGAAGGGGCAGAGGAACCAGAGACCAAATTGCAAACATGCGCTGGATTATGGAGAAAGCTAGAGAGTTCCAGAAAGACATCTACTTCTGCTTCATTGACTATGAAAAACGCTTTGACTGTGTTGACCACAGCAAACTATGGCAAGCTCTTAAAGAAATGGGAGTGCCTGATCACCTCATCTGTCTCCTGAGAAATCTTTATGTGGGACAAGAAGCTACAGTTAGAACTGGATATGGAACAACTGATTGGTTCAAAATTGGGAAAGGAGTATGGCAAGGCTGTATATTGTCTCCCTGCTTATTTAACTTATATGCAGAATTCATCATGCGAAAGGCTGGGCTGGATAAATCCCAAACCGGAATTAAGATTGCCGGAAGAAATATCAATAACCTCAGATATGCAGATGACACAACATTGATGGCAGAAAGTGAAGAGGAATTAAAGAACCTTTTAATGAGGGTGAAAGAGGAGAGCGCAAAATATGGTCTGAAGTTCAACATCAAAAAAATGAAGATCATGGCCACTGGGCCCATCACCTCCTGGCAAATAGAAGGGGAAGAAATTGAGGCAGTGAGAGAT
Source organism: Podarcis gaigeae (assembly GCF_964106915.1). Lineage (NCBI taxonomy): Eukaryota > Metazoa > Chordata > Lepidosauria > Squamata > Lacertidae > Podarcis > Podarcis gaigeae. The sequence goes on along the minus strand of NC_139681.1, from coordinate 25,071,439 downwards.
TTTACTTTCTTGGGCTCCATGATCGCTGCAGATGGTGACAGCAGTCACGAAATAAAAGACGCCTGCTCCTTGGGAGAAAGGCGATGGCAAACCTAGACAGCATCTTAAAAAGCAGAGACATCACCTTGCCAAAAAAGGTCCTTATAGTTAAAGCCATGGTTTTCCCAGTAGTGATGTATGGAAGTGAGAGCTGGACCATAAAGAAGGCTGATCACCGAAGAATTGATGCTTTTGAATTATGGTGCTGGAGGAGACTTTTGAGAGTCCCATGGACTGCAAGAAGATCAAACGCATCCATTCTGAAGGAAATCAGCCCTGAGTGATCACTGGAAGGACAGATTGTGAAGCTGAGGCTCCAATACTTTGGCCACCTCATGAGAAGAGAAGACTCCCTGGAAAAGACCCTGATGTTGGGAAAGATGGAGGGCACAAGGAGAAGGGGATGACAGAGAATGAGATGGTTGGACAGTGTTCTCGAAGCCACAAACATGAGTCTGACCAAACTGCAGGAGGCAGTGGAAGACAGGAGTGCCTGGCGTGCTCTGGTCCATGGGGTCACGAATAGTCGGACACGACTAAACAACAACAACAACAACACGTTCGGGATATTGATGCTGCAGTGATGGCGGTGGCAGAGGGGCAGCCGCTGCCTTGACCCAGTGCTGGATTTATGTATAGGCTAAGTAGGCTGAAGCCTAGGGCCTCTAAATCTAGGGGGCCTCGCCAGCCCATCCTGCTCCCCAGAGGGCAGTCTCCCCTCTCCCAAAATTGCAAACCAAAGACTTCATGCAAGGGTAGGGCAACTCGGGCCTCTAAATCTAGGGGGCCTCACCAGCCTGCCCTCTCCCCAGTGCTGCAGTCTCCCCTCTCCCAAAATTGTAAACCCAAGTCCCAGGCCAACTCAGGCCCAGCAGCTATGAGACTCAGGGATAGCCAGTAGGGCCCAATTTGAAGCAGTGGGGTGCAACTTTATTTTTTTTTTGTAGGGCCCCAGTTCACAGCCAAAGTTTGCAAAATCTTATAGCTATAAATAAAATCCATCCAGATTGCCTTGGTGCGGGGGGGGGGGCCCTTAGGAGCGGCATGCGGGGCCCAATTTGGCCAAATTGCTCCAATTGCCTTAAGGTCAGCCCTGATGAGACTGTGCGGGGGTTAGACTGACAAGCCCTGCACCTTCTAGGTCCCTGGTGTCACCATTCAGAGTACAGACTCAAGGACTTGTTATGGAAATAAAGGGGGGCACTTATTGGAAATCAGTTTTGTCACCACTTCCCCCCAAACCCGGAGACAATGAGCCCAGCCACCTTTTATTCACAGTCGCATAAGCACTACACTACAGCATGGCCATAAACCTGTACGTTCAACCCTGAAATATACACCCAATATGTAGCAGTGGAGACTTATGTTACTGCTTTATGAATGAACACTGTGTTTTATGAATGGACTCTGTATTTTGTGAATTACCTAAGAGCCACCAATAGGGAGCTCTAGAATCTGACCGCTAACCAATTGGGTACTAACAAACAGCGACCCCCTATTGCTGAAACCAGGCAACCAGCAGGAAACGCTTCAGCTCAGCCTTTGCACTGTTGACTGAAAGCCCCCTGCTGTGCAGATAATGGAGAAAGCTCGTAAATTGTATCCCTTCTGGCATCCTGGCCAACTCTATTATGCTGGTGTAAACCCTGGTGCACCAGAAGCCCAGAATAGCAGCAAATAAAATCCGCTCATACGTCAGCAACTGATAAGAGTTGTCAATCATTTCTTCCAAAGTCTTCCTAAATTATAAAGCTTCAAAATAATGAAGTGAGAGCAGTAGTTTACTTGCTTGAATTGGCAAATAAGAAAGTTTTGAGAATTTAAATTCTAGATTAAAATTGATTACTTAATTGAGAGGGGATTGTAACAAAAACACTGGGGCCTAATCTGAATAGTAGAGTGCCTGGTATCTGATGGGCAGACCAAAGCACTCGTCAGGAGAGCTATGAGATTCAGGTGAGGGTCAGATGCCTTGTCAATCCCAGCAGGTATATAAGAGGATGACCCGGCCTGCCCATGCGAATTAGTGGACTCTGCCTGTTGTTGGTTCTGCCGCCACCTTCTGTTGGCCTCCCTGACCTCCCTCTCCCAGTCCCAATGGGCACTAGTTGCCACTGGTTCCTGCCACATACGGATATTAATTAACTGTATTTATTTGCTGCTTGGTGTGGGTACAAAAAATGAGGGGAAATATTAAGCACATTTCAGGCTCATTTAACTTAGCAGGTCAAAAGTTGCACAGGACATTTTAATAACGTAACAGGACAGCATTTTCAAAATCAATTCATCTCTAGGGGGCAATCCTTACTGTTCGTTACATGTACGCACTTCTCAGTATACGGTACACAGTCTTGCCCTTGGCTGATGTGATGGGGGAGGAAGGATACAGTTGGTTTTTTAGCATTTGTTTTAAAGTATGTTTTCTGTATGTGTTTAAATCAAGACTCCAAAGGGACCTCAATGCTGCACAAACTGCATTTGCTTTAATGTTATAATATTTAAGTCTCTCATTTTTCTCTCTCTCTCTGTCCCTTGAAAGTGGGACAATTATTAGTTTTGACCTAGATTTTTAAGCAAACCCATTAACACATACATAGATAGATTCATAACTAAATCCATTAGACCCTTGGGGCCTGATCCAGCCAGAGAGTGATTTCAGGGGGAATTTGCCTGATCAACATGCTTAACACTTTCCCATTGAAATATCAGTAGCGCTTGTAAAAATTGCTTATTAGCTGGATCATGTCCTTTTGTATTCAGAGTACACCTTATTATCAGGTATAGACTAATTAATGTGCCAGGGCTGCAAAAGGAGTAGATGCATGAATATCACACACACACGTTTTAAAATGACAAAAAGTGAGGCCAGCTTTGAATGAGACCAACCTGTCTTCTCCTTTTATTTCTCCCATCATATTAAGCTGGTGAGTTTTTTTTCACCATGTCTCAAATTTGCCTAAGGGACGATAGGAAGAGACATTATACTGAAATGTCCATTGGTTTGATGAAATAGTTACGCTGCTGCCTTGAATTTGCATGGGACAAATCAGGATCTAACTGAGCATGTGCACAATCTGCAGGCTCTCATATTTAAATAGAAAGCTGCTTCCATCGCTGCTGCCTCTTGCTGAGCTTAGAGACCGAAAGAGGGACTCTGAGGCTTTACAGAGAGAGAGAAATCACCATTGGATTGTGTACAGCTTCAGAAGAGACTGGGAGAGAGAAATCAGACAAGTCTTTTTGAGAAGTTGAAAATGGGTGAAACTGTGCCGATCAATTAAAGGGTCTGACGCAGAGGGATTTTTGTTCGTTTTGGTGGCATTTCCTGGGTAAATGATTTCGACCTTACCCATATGAATACACAGTCCATGCAAAGAGACACCTCATACCCGCCTACGGACTCCTACCACAGTAGAGTCGTAGATTTCCTGAATGACTCGGAAGCAAATGCCTTCAAGCTGGTGGACCTGGCTCCATTAACCCCGACAGTAAGTGTGACCGAGAAATTGCTTGTCGGTGATTTAAGCCTATATAGCAAAAGTTTAGACTGGTGGTAATAGTGCCCAGTTTTAATGGAACTGTGCAGGAACTATTGGGTCAGGCAAGAGTGTGTGTGAGACTGTGTGACCTTTACCTGTGTAAAGTTAGCAATTCACAAATGAGCATCTTCAAGGAAAACTTGAGGGGAGCAGGAACGGAATTTGTTTAAAGATCGCCAGTGGAACTGCAAATAGACCTCTCTAGTCAGAAGGTGGGTGACCTGTCTGTGCTAAAACTGGTGATTTCTCCACCGGGAAGAAGAACGCAGGTTGCCATTTCACACCTTTTGCAGAAGTAGAAGAAGAGAAACATTGTTCAGAATGTGGTCAGGGTCACACGAACAGAAATAGACTACTGAATTGCAAGGTTCAAAACTATTTTCCCTGTTCTGAAACAATTGGTTGACTCCGTTGGAGAAATGAGTGGCAGCCCATGGGTGTCAGTTAATGTGACTCTTGAGTCAGAGCTGCTATTTGTCGGCAGCCGGGTGATGGTTGTGGTGCTTTTATTCACTTGTTGAGTGAGTCCTCCTCTAAGGCCTTTTAAGAAACTTTCAATAGGAAGGAAATGCTTTCATGAAAATCCGAAAGGGCAGCTAGCTTGGTCTCTTGCAGCAAAAGCAGTTGCCTTGTGGGACCTTGGAAACACGGCTTTATTATAGCATGAGCTTCTATAGGAAGTGGAAGTGGTGGCTCTGCTTCAAAGGTGGATCTTTTCTATCAAAGCTCTTGCTACAAATACACTCTCTGTAATCCTTATAAAGTAGGAAAGGACTTTTTTTTAAAAAAATCATTTCTGCCATTTCTATTTTTACCTGTAACCTTGTGATCATTTTGCTGGTGTTTAAGGAAACGAGTGGAGCATATTTATCACAGGAGTTCTGAAAAGTAAAATGCCCCATCTCTCACCCTCTCACTTTGGACAGGGAATTTAGTAACATTTGCCCACTGTTTAAATAGTCCTTAAAGTTGAAACAAACAAAACGAAGAATTACTTTCAAATTAAGCAGGGAGTGGGCTCCTTTGTGGGATGCTGTGAAGAGGCTTGGTGCAGAGATTATTGCATGCAGTGAATTAAAACTATATGGTTCGCTTTGCCTAACTACATTGGTGTTATGCTACACTTCAGAAGTGATGGGCATGCGTCATAGTTTGCCGCACATAATTTACTTCCATCTTTCAAACTGCCTCTTGCAATCTTTCAGGTCTAACTTTTGTGAATGGGTTTTGGCACTGCTATCAGTGAAATTAGTGTTCTGAGGGCCAAGTCGTCTATTACTTCTGGCAGCCGCTCATGCAAGTGGTCTGCTCACATAACTTCAGAGGAGAGAACACACTGAAAAATTCAGATGGGCTTCTGAGGCCAGCGAGCTCTCCACGCATCTTCTGTGAATTCTCTCCTCTGACATTATGTTGTTGTGTGAGATGATCATTTGCATGAGCATCAAAATGTACAAAAATCCTTCACTGTCTTGGGTGAATTCAGTATTATTACTATTACTATTAACCTGTCTTACGCCCTTAGGTTCCAGGGTAGGTTACAACAATTACAGCAATACACAACACATACAGTAATTAGTTTTCTGTTTAAATCATGTGCATGTTGATTGCAAATGGAGGATATATATGAGGGCTTCCATCCAACTAAGTCCTGTTCAGAGTTGACCTATTGAAATTAATGAAACTAAGTCATGTCCATTCATTTGTATGGGCCTATTCCGGCACTGGATACAACCCAAGATCAAAAATGCATAGCAATCTTATGATATATACTAATAGCTGATTCAATTCTGCTAGTGCCGGTCCTTATGTAAGTCAACTGGCCCCACTTACACACAAGAGACAGTTTGCAAAAGTACCAGAGGCTTACAGAAGTCGAAACAACCTTTAGGGGGGGAAATCCCAAAGTGGGAGGGGAGCCCCAGAACTGCCCAGTGAGGATGGAGCATGCTCGGTAGCAATAGAATTCTGATGGTGGGTTGGGAATTGGGTGTGGGAAAGAATAATAATAATAATAATATTAAATTTATTATTTATACCCCGCCCATCTGGCTGGGTTTCCACCAGCCACTCTGGGCGGCTTCCAACTGAATATTAAAAATAGGGCCACCTTCAGTTGTCTTTTAAAAGAACAGTAGTTGCTTATTGCATTGACATCTGCTGGGAGGGTGTTCCACAGGGCAGGTGCCACTACTGAGAAAGCCCTCTGCCTGGTTCCCTGTAACCTCACTTCTCGCAGTGAGGGAACCGCCAGAAGGCCCTTGGTGCTGGACCTCAGGGTCCAGGTAGAACAATGGGGATGGTGACGCTCCTTCAGGTATACTGGACCGAGGCCGTTTAGGGCTTTAAAGGTCAGCACCAACACTTTGAATTATGCTCGGAAAAATACTAGGAGCCAATGAAGATCTTTCAGGACCTGTGTTATATGGTCTTGGCGGCCACTCCCAATCACCAGTCTAGCTGCTGCATTCTGGATTCATTGCAGTTTCTGAGTCACCTTCTAAGGTAGCCCCACGTAGAATGCATTGCAGTAGTCCAAGCGGGAGATAACTAGAGCATGCACCACTCTGGCAAGACAGTCTGTGGGCAGATGGAGCTGATAGACAGCTGCCCTGGACACCGAATTAACCTGTACCTCCGTGGACAGCTATGAGTCCAAAATGACTCCCAGGCTGCGCACCAGATTCTTCAGGGGCACAGTTACCCCATTCAGGACCAGGGAGTCCTCCACACCAGCCCACCCCCCTGTCCCCCAAGAACAGTACTTCTGTCTTGTCAGGATTCAACCTCAATCCATTACCCACCATCCATCCTCCAACCACCTCCAGACATTCAGGACATTCACTGCCTTAACTGGGTGGGAGCAGGAATGGAGCGTAGCATTTCGGAGAAGGAGATGGGTAACTGGAACCACAGGCAGACTTTGGTAATATGGCAATACTTATTTTCACAATAATTCGTTTTCATGCAGTTGCTTTTTTATGGTTCTTCTCAGTACGTACCCATATAAATATAGGTTTCATTATTATTACTATTAATAATAATAATATTTTGCAACCTTTCGGCTTGGTGCTCTGTACAGGGAAAAACCTGCACCTCCCAAATCCTGCACTGCTGAACCAGAACGCTCTACAAAGCAATGTTTTATTGCAGGTCCCGCTGGTAATATTTATTCATTCAAAAGATGAAACAAAATCTCTTTATGCAAAAGAGATAAATAACAGTGCCAAACTGCATGCAGGCAAGAGCTTGGGAAAATAGTGGGATTTGACTATGAGGATTTATTTTGAAATGTATTGACACGGCAGCATTGATGTGCATGGTGTTTTACAGAATAATGTGAGCAACCAGTCAACCTGCAAAAACAGGTCCAAGGAGCTTACAGTGTCTTTTCTGAGAGAGCAAGAGACAGTGGCAGACAGGGGAGGAGAAGGAAAGGTAAAAGCAAGTAGAATGAGAACATGCATGGAGACCGTAGAGTCCAGCAATTTGCTGTCATGATGGCCAACCAAGCAAGGATAGATAGCTCTGTTGGAAGAGCATGGGACTCTTAATATCAAGGTCATGGGTTCAAGCCCCACATTGGGCAAAAGATTCTTGCCTTGCAGGGGTTTGGACTAGATGATCCTTGTGGTCCCCTCTATGATTCTGTGATTCTTTAAGGCAGGACATGAGCACAAAAGCACTTTCCCTGCTTGTGATTCCCTGCAATTGGAACTACATGACCATGCGGTTACACGTACTTAGGCTAGAGTTCGTTAGAGAAGGAACGTGTTAGGTGCTATATGAACACATATTTCTGGGGTTTTTTGGATCTCATCATGAAAATGGACAGCAGATGGCAACAGCTGGTGGGGGGGAAGAGAAAGAGAGACAGGATTAGTGGAAAGTGGCCCAAATTCGACAGTCCCATGGGGATGTCATTTGCAAATGGGGGAAAGGGCAGACCTTTGAGATTACAATGTGCGGCTGTAGGTATATGTTCTACGTCACTTGTATGCCTTTTATTTTAGCTCTACATTTCTACAGTGCTTTTTAGTATGCAAAAGTGTGGCATTTAAAAGTGGCCATATGTGTTGCTTAATGCGATGTATAAACTCAAATTGGGAAGAAGACACAGATGCTACAGGACTTGCTATGGGACACCCTTTGTGGAAACCTCCCACAGCTCTGCAACTCATAATTTTTTTCAACGTATGTGTAGGTAGGTAGGTAGATAGATGGTAGATAGATAGATGATATAGATATAGATATAGATAGAAATAGAAATAGAAATAGAAATAGAAATAGAAATAGAAATAGAAATAGAAATAGAAGTAGACAGAGATGATAGAGATGATAGATGATAGATATAGATGAGATAGATAGATAGATAGATAGATAGATAGATAGATAGATATAGATAGATGATAGATGATAGATAGATAGATAGATAGATAGATGATAGATAGATAGATAGATAGATAGATAGATAGATAGATAGATGATAGATAGATGATGATAGATGATAGATAGATAGATAGATAGATAGATAGATAGATAGATAGATAGATAGATAGATATAGATAGATGATAGAGATAGATGATAGACAGAGATGTATTTCTCCACACCTGACATTTGAAAGGGTGAACTGACTCCAGCCAAAAGTACAGATGGTAGCAATCAGTAAATAACTTGCATGTGTGAATCACCCACTGCAGGTTAAACCCCACAGACCGAAAGGCCATATTAAACCCACAGGCAACTCAAAACCCAATTCTCTTTTAAAGGGAGACTATTCACCCTCTAGGGACACGGGTGGCACTGTGGGTTAAACCACAGAGCCTAGGACTTGCCGATCAGAAGGTCGTGGTTTGAATCCCCGCAATGGGGTGAGCTCCCGTTGCTCGGTCCCTGTTCCTGCCAACCTAGCAGTTCAAAAGCACGTCAAACTGCAAGTAGATAAATAGGTACCGCTCAGGCGGGAAGGTAAATGGCGTTTCCGTGCACTGTTCTGGTTCGCCAGAAGCGGCTTAGTCATGCTGGCCACATGACCCGGAAGCTGTACGCCGGCTCCCGTGGACAATAAAGCGAGATGAGCACCGCAACCCCAGAGTCGGTCATGACTGGACCTAATGGTCAGGGGTCCTTTTATTCACCCTCTTGGCTAAGAGTACTTAAGTAATAACTCACCAAGTGATGGAAGTGTGTGAATGAATCAGTGGCGTAGCGTGGGTTGTCAGCACCTGGGGCAAGGCAAGTAATTTGTGCCCCCTAACCCGTGGATTTGCGCCCCCTAACCCTAACCCCCAGATGTTGCGCCCGGTGCGGCCGCCCCCCCCTGCACCCCCCACGCTACGCCACTGGAATGAATCAACCTTTAAACACCCTTACAGTGCAACCCTTACACATGGCTCCTTGGCAAGTAATCCCCACTGGGTTCAATGAGATTTATTCCCAGGCAAGTGTGTGCAGGATTGCAGCCTTGGACTTGGTTAAGAGGCATCAGACACCTGGGGCAGTCTTAGCTAGTGCTCTGATCAGCTCCTTTCAGTACGTGGTGGAAGGGGTGTATGGAAACCCTTCTCACTGAGCCACTGGTTTTTTGGGCAGGGGGACTACTAGTTATTCACCAAAGTGGCCAAGGGCTTTCTTTCTTTCAACCCTTCTCCTTTTTGCTACAAATAAGGGTAGGCTTGGAGCAGCAGCTTAAAAGGTAAAGGTAAAGGGACCCCTAATCGTTAGGTCCAGTCGCAGATGACTCTGGGGTTGCGGCACTCATCTCGCTTTACTGGCCGAGGGAGCCGGCGTACAGCTTCCGGGTCATGTGGCCAGCATGACTAAGCCACTTCTGGAGAACCAGAGCAGCGCACGGAACTCCGTTTACCTTCCCACTGGAGCGGTACCTATTTATCTACTTGCACTTTGATGTGCTTTCGAACTGCTAGGTTGGCAGGAGCTAGGACTGAGCAACGGGACCTCACCCCGTAGCAGGGATTCAAACCGCCGACCTTCTGATCGTCAAGCCCTAGGCTCTGTGGTTTAGACCACAGCACCACCCACATCCCTTTGGAGCAGCAGCTTAGTTTTTGTTAAAGAGAAAAGGAGAAAATGAAAACTCTCGTTCACTATCCTGAACAAAAAAACACACACATCCACACACACAAATGCTGTTACCACCATTGCAGCACTTTTTAGCATCCCTCGTTTTTGGAATCTGAAAGTTGAAAAATTCAACATACCCTAATGGAGCCCAAGGTTCCCAAGGTTGAAGAAGGCTGCAATAGAGCAGATGTGGTCAAAGTGGTGCTGAACATGTTTCTGAATGGTGACTGCCTTCATTCCTTACCTTTAGGCCATGCAGGCCAGAGATTGGAGGAGCATTTTGCCAAAGGCCCCTTAAGACTTGGAGTCAGTCTTGCTCTTTCCTCATGGATTTGTTTTGCATGTGTATACTGTAAACATTAGAGCAAGCCTGCTTCTTTCCTTTCTATAGGACTGCTGGACAAGACAGGATCTTTATTTGCTTTCATAGAAAAATGGAGAGACAATCTTGGGCCCTGCCTCCTCTTTGCATGTTGTTAGGTTTAATTAGTTTTCTGCAATTGGTATATTATTTTTAGAAGTCAGCAAATCTCTAACAACAGGATGGTTGCCCGTGAAAAGTAACTTGGCTTGCTCCATAATATTTTCAGGGGATTATATGTCGATATTGGGAAACTGGAGAATGTTCAGTGATGCAAACACAGTAGGGTCAGGATATTTTGCAACCATTTCCCTTCTGGCCACTGGATGGATTTGACATTTCATTTTGTGTGCATTAAAAAAATGAAATGGGGGAATATATGCCCAGAAGAGATAAACAAAGATTTTCTTGCTCATGTGATTTAAGCTGCTTTAAAACACGCAGTTCACTTGTTCAGCAAAGAGCTTTAACATCTGAGAGTGTTGTCATGTGCAATTCTGCCTTTTCGTATTTACTGCGTCAATTCTGGATGCTAATGTAGAGCAGCCCAAAGTATATTTCAAGCCTATGTAGGTTTTACAACGGAATTTCAAATGTGGGAGATGGGGGGGGAACCTGATTTAAACTATCACTTATGAAAATGACATCAGGTTTTGGAAATACATCCCCAGTGTGCCAAGGTACACTGATCAGCTTTACTAGATTGTTAAAACTCTGTGTTGTTGTACTTTAAAATTATTTAAAGGTGTATTTGAAGAGTTTTTGCCCCCAATTTTGGTGAATATGCTCCCAGATCAGAGAATAATAGAACCTTAGAGTTGGAAGGGACTCCAGGGGTCATATAGTCCAACTCCCTGCAATGCAGGAATCTCAGCTAAACCATCCAGGACAGATGACCACCCAACCTCTGCTTAAAAACCTCCAAGGAAGGAGAGTCCACCACCAAACAGCTCTTACTGTCACAAGGTTTTTCCAGATGTTTAGTCAGAATCTCCTTTGTTGTAACTTGGAAGCCATTGCCTCAAGTCCTACCCTCAAGAGTAGTAGATAGGGGTGGAGTAGTTGGGTGTTCTGCTTCCAGTCACAGTCAGCTTTATGTCTTTGGGATGCTCACAAGCAGAGTACGAAACCAGCAGCCCACCGATGCTGTTTCTCTCCCCACCTTCTGACATTCCGAGGTATACTGCCTCTGACTATGGAAGTTCCATTTAGCTATTTGTTGGCCTGACACCTGCGAATTTGTGTAATCTATCCATCTAAGCAACTGACTGTTATCACCCCATCTTGAGGAGTGAATCCAACAAGTCAAAAGTGCGTAGGGAAATGTTCCCTGATACCAAGATGAGGGATTCTATGGAATGCAGATAGAGAGAACTGATAAGAATAATGATCTGTTGTGACCTCGATGGAAGAGTACAATAGACGAGCCTTCTTGTGTTTTGGCTGATTCCCCTCCCCCCCTTTTTTCCCTTCCTTCTCCTTCTTTCCTCTTTCTTTTTTCTTTTTTCTTTCCCAAAATGGCTTATGTTCTATGCCATGTCCTTTGATATTTTTTGTAGTTTTTTAGCCTTTTCCATTATTATTATCATCAAGGATTTTTCTTTTGTGATTTCAGTTGTTTATATTTATCTGCATTTGTTTAAAGCAAAATAAAAATAATATAAATATAAATATAATAATAATAATAATAATAATAATAATAATAATAATAATAATATAAAAAACTGACTGTTATCACCCCTTCTTGAGGAGGGAATCCAACAAGTCAAAAGTGCATTATGCAAAGAAGTCCTTCCTTTGGACTGCCCAGATGCTGTTGCCAGCCAGTTGCATCGAGAGATTCTCACGCCATGAGCTAAATGTAGGGGAGGGGACTCCTCTGTTACTCCATGTATAAATTTTATAAATACCTGCCTTATCCTAGACCTCCAACCCCACCACATTCTTTTTTCTTCTTCATCATCTAAGGTTTACACTCTAAGCCACAGCTTCTTGGACTCCCAGGATAGGGATCCTGATAGGCTTCCATCGTGCCTGCCTTCCAGCAACTTCAGCAAACTCCTTTCTGTCCTTCTGCAGGTGGGGAAGGACCCCTCTTCATTCAAAAGGGTCCCCAGAGGGACCTGCATGAGAAAGGCCTATTAAAAAAAGAACATTCTTTGCATTTTCCTTCATTATTGTCACGAGCGATTTGAATTGTGTCGATGTTCCTAAAGAGGAAAACATCTATCCCCAGTTGTTTTCAGTAGCAGCATGAAGCGGGATTTGGGTTCTTATACAGTACTGAAGGTGCTGTTGCTTGAATGCTGCCTTCATGTCCTAGCAATACAATGAAAGTATACTGGCACCAAGTGGCCTGAAGCCTTAGATGCAAGATTCTTTTTGCACCTCATTCTTCAATGGCTTGATGGAACACTTTGGGCTTGATGCATTTCTGCAATTGATGGTGTTCTTCTGAAGAGTGTGGCATTAAACATAAATGAATTGTGGTGTTTTTGAAATTCTCTCTCTCTCTCTCTCTCTCTCTCTCTCTCTCTCTCTCTCTCACACACACACACACACACACACACACACACACAACACACAACATTGGCCTGTAAGGGGAAAACAACACCAACTCCAAAATCCACAGTAAGGCAATGCCTTTGTTTTGACCGACCAAAGTGTTTCAAGATAGAGAAGTGAGTAAGCTGTCAAGTTTTCTTGTGCTCTTCATCAAACTAGAACTTACAAAAAGCAGGAGGTGGAGGGGAGGCTGCATAGAACTAAAATAATACAGTGGTACATTGGTTTTTGAACGTCTCTGTTGATGAACATTTCGGTTTTCGAATGCCGTAAACCCAGCAGTAAATGCTTCGATTTTTGAATACACCTCGGAAGTCGAACATGAAACGCAGCTTCTGCTGAGTGCAAGATCCTGAGGCCCAGCTGTCAGCTATTGAGTTTTTGGTTTTTGAACGTTTCAGAATTTGAATGGTCTTTCGGAATGGATTACATTCCAATACCGAGGTACCACTGTATTCCCAAAATCCACAGTTAGGCAAAGCCTTGATTAGGACCAGCCAAAAGGTCACATAATAGCAAGCAAGCTTTTGAGTTCTCCAGGACTCTTCATTCATTCATTCATTCATTCATTCATTCATTCATTCATTGAATGGATGTCCTGCTCTTCCTCTCAAGCTGCAAGTTTCAAAAAGCAGGGGGCTAGTTGTGGGGGAATAGGCTGAGTATAGCTAAATTAAGATTTCCAGTGGGTGGATCAGGGATCCCATCCCATGCACAGCTTATTTTCTGTCCCCTTCACTGGGAGTACTGAAATCATTCAAATCCATTGAATTTGAATACATACAGGTGACAGCTTTTCTTGGCTCAGTATTTGAATTAAAGGTAAAGGTAAAGGTACCCCTGCCCGTACGGGCCAGTCTTGACAGACTCTGGGGTTGTGCGCCCATCTCACTTAAGAGGCCAGGGGCCAGCGCTGTCCGGAGACACTTCCGGGTCACGTGGCCAGCGTGACATCGCTGCTCTGGCGAGCCAGAGCCGCACACGGAAACGCCGTTTACCTTCCCGCTGGTAAGCGGTCCCTATTTATCTACTTGCACCCGGAGGTGCTTTCGAACTGCTAGGTTGGCAGGTGCTGGGACCGAGCAGCAGGAGCGCACCCCGCCGCAGGGATTCGAACCGCCGACCTTTCGATCGGCAAGTCCTAGGCGCTGAGGCTTTAACCCACAGCGCCACCTGCGTCCCTGGTATTTGAATTACCTGGGTATTATTATTTTTATATCATCATTATCATCACTGAGTGAGCACACGCATGGAGCTCAATGGATGCTGATTACTACCTTCCTTGGAGCCTTATTTACACCAGATGCTAAAATGTGTGTCATTCCTTCTCCCTAGAGAATCCTGGGAATTGTTTTGCAACAAGAAGGGTGGTCTAGAGATCCCTAACAGTGAGTTCTCACAAAATTACAATTTCCAGAATTCTCAGGCACGGGGAAGATGTATAAAGCTGATATAAGTTTATGGTGTAACTAATACATAAAACAGATCCATGTGTATTCTTTTCTCTTTCAGTGGCAAGGAGGTCCTTTTGGCTTTACCTCTGCACAAACTCCCATGCTTTAAAGCTTAGGGAATGCAAACCAAAGCAGCTCCGTCATCCATAGTTACAGTGTTTGCATTCTGGTTGGAAAAGAATTAATTTCTCTGAAATATTAGTTCCACCCAGATTTTGACTTTCTTCTTTCTCTCCAGGAGGCATCGAAATACCTGCCCTTCTGGTGGGTGAAAGACAACGGGGCCTTTGTGAATTTCTGCCATTCTGTTTCCCCTCTAGGAGCTGACGATGCTGAACCCCCCACACCCTTTCCCAACAGTGAACGTCCCAGCCCACACTCACTATACCATCGGGGCTGTCATTCTCGCAGTGGGGATCACAGGAACTCTTGGTAACCTCCTGGTCATCTTTGCTTTCTGCAGGTATTCAATACAGTTACTTTCTGCTGCGCAGTATCCCCCAGGATAGGTTTCCATGCTCGCAGCACCAGAGGGCATTGGGATATATCTAGGAAACAATCCTAGTAGATTGTTGATCCATCTAGTTCAGTAATTTTGAATCTCAACTTGGCACTTTGCTCTTATTGCATTTTGTTCCTTAAACTGTTCTGCATGGTGAGTTCTCAGGAAGCTCTTGAAATGGCGAACTGTATAAACAGTATGCATTTGTTTGAAGGAAAACAGTTAGGGAAAGAGCCTGAGGAATCAATATTTCCATTCCAAGACAAACTTAACGGTATTGAAACGAGGTGCCCTTGACAGAAAATCGGTTCTCTGTTGATGTCTACGGAATGTTCCACTATTTTCAAGGCATCTTGATTTGTGTGTCCCTAGTGCTCTGTGTGTGTGTGTGTCTGTGTGTACACATACATTTATTATACAGGCTTCCTTTCTTAATTGTGCTTTTAAAGGGACTGACAGAGGCCTACTTTGTCAATGAAGTATTAACCTATATCTGGGCGGTATTGCAGAATGCTGGTTGAGGGTTGTGTAGTTGTGTGATCCTCAATATGGAAAAAAAAAATCCCTCTGCTTGGAAAGGAGTAATGTCCAAATGCAGCCCTCCTGTCATGATAGCTTTCTACGTGCAGGAAACATGTTTGCATGGCTGGACTCAGTTGTCATCCATATTCTTAAGGGTTTCAGCTCAGATTAAGGTAAACCACCTCAATGGGAACTAGGCCAGAGGCTGTAGAGAATATTAAGCAATGGATGTGTAGTGTCAAGATCTCATGAGAATAAGCAAGGAAAAAGCAACTGTGGCATGGTCTCATTTTAGTAATGGGATTGAGCTTGCTACAACTTGATATTTATTGCTACTGGGGATCGTCAGTCGCATGCTGCCCAATATCAAGTGGGTCAAATGTGGGTTGGACAAGGTAACTGTTAGGTGGCCCAAACTAGCAAAATGAAATTCAATAGGAACAAATGTCATTTTCTACACTTAGACAGAAAGAATCTGCTGCACAAATATAAGATGGGAGAATTGGGGGTTCTTAGTAGACCACAAGCTTAACATGAGTCAACAGTATGATGCAGCGGCAAAAAAAAGCTTGTGCCATTTTAAGCTGCATAGACAGAAATATAGTGTCCCAATCAAGAGAAGTAATAGTACCACTCTATTCTGCTTTGGTCAGACCAAACCTGGAGTACTGTGTCTCATTCTGGGCACCATCATTTAAAAAAGATACAGTCATACGTTGGGTTGAATATGCTTCATGTTGAGTGTATTCGGGTTGCGCTCTGCAGCAACCCGGAAGTAACGGAGTGCACACTCCGTTACTTCCGGGTTTTGCCACTCGTGCATGCGCAGACGCTCAAAATGACATCATGCGCATGCGCAGAAGCAGCGAAAACCAACGTTTGTGTGTGCAGATGTGCCATCGCTAGTTACATTTGCTTCTGGGTGTGAACGGGGCTCCGGAATGGATCCCGTTCACATCCCGAGGTACCACTATATTGACAAACTGGAATGTGTGCAAAGGAGGGTGACCAAGATGATCAAGGGTGTAGAAACCAAGTCTTATGAGGAATGGTTAAGGAATTGTGTGTGTTTAGCTTAAAAAAAGAGAAGAAGGAGAGGAGATATGATAGTCACCTTCAAATATCTAAAGGGTTGTCACATGGAAGATGGAGCAAGGCTGTTTTCTTCTGATCCAGAGGTTTTCTCATGAACCAATGGCTTCAAGTTACAAGAAAGGAGATTTCAACTAAACATCACTAAGAACTTTCTGACAGGAAGAGCTGTTTGACAGTGGAACAGACTCCCTTAGAAGGTGGTGGACTCTCCTTCCTGGGAGATTTAAAGCAGAGGTTGGATGGCCATCTGTCATGGATGCTTTAGCTGAGCTTCCTGCATTGCAGGGGGTTGAACTAGATGACCTTTGAGGTACCTTCCAACACTACATTTCTATGGGTGCCAAGGGTCAGAGTTCAAGAGCAAGAGTTTCAGGACCATGGCCAGCACTCCTACAGCAGGGAGAAAATTGCCTAAGCACAAGCTTGGTGCAACTGCCAGACGCAGGGGTCGGCAAGGCTTACCGGACATGGGCCGGATCACTCCCGCGGAGATCCTCCATGTTCTGGGTCAGCGCAGCGCGGCGTGGTGCCAGAAATCGCACCTGCGCAGAAATGATTTTTGGCATCTGGGCATGCGCAGAAGCAATTTCTGGTGCCGCGGACATGCACAGACACAATTTACAGCATCTGCACATGCGCAGAAGTGATTTCCGGAGCCACGGAAGAGAGTCCCTGCACCGCACTCTGCCAGTTTAGCGCAGCGCACGGGGACTCGCCAAGCAGACGGCTCGGTTCAGGGGGTGGCTCGTGGGCCTGTTAAACAGCCTCCATGGGCTGCTTCCGGCCCATGGGCTACAGGTTGGGGACCCCTGTGCTAGAGCATTGTGTTCTGTTCTCAAGGGTCCACTGAAGGCTTATGGGTAGTTAGACAAGCATCCTTTGGTGCTCCTTTCAGGCTGTGAGGTTTGGGGTTTCAGAGACTTGGTCCATCAATACTACCTTGATCCTTGAAGGAGTCATTAGAGCATCCTTCGGAGTCCATAGATGAAGTTACATCCTTGATGTTTAGGGGGTGAGGTGTGGAATCTGGTGACACACCAGGTCTACCCAGGATGAGCTAGGTGTGCATCCATTTCCACCTTGGTGCTATGACTGCTCAGGAATTGAGGGCTCAGGGTCTGGGGCCATGACATTTCCTCCTTGTTTTTTTCTCAAATAGTGTAGGTTGCCAGTAGAATAAAGTAAAAGATGAGACCTTCTGCAGTTATTAATGTTGCTGGTGATTAAAACACACACAGAACCATTGAATCTAATCCCTGTATTTGGAAATTGCTGCTAATCTGGCCATCAGTGGAAAATGGCCTCCCTATACAATATGACCCAGATGCAGAAAATCCATAGTACATCTGCTTTAATTTCCCATTAATCACCAGCAACGGAGAAATGTAGGACAGAGCATTCAGAGAGGCGGACATTCTATTTGTGTCACTGGGCTAGTGGTGAAAGCCTGTCCATGTGCGCCACTCTGTTGTGAATAGTTGGCCACTACCAACTGGTGGCTCTACCAAATTTTACAGCACCACCCTTTCACTTGTAGCTCAATATTATCTATACTGGCTGGGAGTGGTTCTCCAAGGCTTCAGCCATGGGACATTCCCGGCCCTACATGGAGAGGTTGAACAGGGGATTGAACCTGCAACCTCTTCCATGGAATGCAGATGCTCTACGAATGAGCTTCCTTTTGCACATATCATGCAAATATACCTATTTGTAGACAATGCTCTGCCTCGATGCATTTCTCTATAACTGGGAAGGCTGTACTGATAGATGAAAGCCTGTGTCTTGGGAAGCCCTCACTCGTGATCATCTCAGTTGCCTTGGTAAAATCTACCTCAGACCTTTGGACCAATATCTTCAGAATACAGAAGCACCCCAGAACACAAAAGTTGGCTACCCCTGCTGTAAAGATGGGGCTCAAATTCAATTTGTGGTGTGTGTGTGTGTGTGTGTGTGTGTGTGTGTGAAAATACGAATCTGCCCACACTGGTAACGTAAGTTGCTTACCTTTTTTTTTTTTTTTTTTTGGTCTTGCTGCTTGTTTTGAACATCTTAGTCTGTACTGTACATTTAAAGCAGTGCCATACCACTTTAAATAGTCATGGCTTCCTCCAAAGAATTATGGGAAATGTCGTTTCTTATGGGTGAAGAGAGTTATTAACCCTGAGCTACAATTCCCAGAGCTCCCTGGGAAGAGGATTTACTGTTAAACCACTCTGAGGTGGAGCTCTGTGAGGGGAATGAGGCCTCTTAACAAACAACAGTCCCAAGGATGCTTTGAGGAAGTCATGTGGTGTGACACTGCTTTCAATGTAAGGTGCAGATGAGGCCGTAGCCCTAACACCCTCTTAAGAGTTACTTGCATTCATTCTCCTCTCTTCTCTCACAGGAGCAGAAGCCTTCGGACTCCCGCCAACATGTTCATTATCAACCTGGCTGTTAGTGATTTCCTAATGGCCGTCACCCAGTGTCCAGTTTTCTTCACCAGCAGTCTCAACAAACGATGGGTATTTGGTGAAAAGGGTATGTTAGAAACAGATTGTCCCCCAAATCATTTAGACTGAACAGGCTGGCTTGGAAGTTTATCAGATTGCCAGTGGGACTGCTGCTGTTGTTGTTTTTAATCAACTGTCACTGAAGACTTAACAAGGAATTTATAATAGTTTGTTGATGGTTTCCCAATTTTTCGCACACCCTGCCTCTTTGGTCAAGAAAAGCCATTCTTGGGACTTGAAGGTGATGTTCCCCTTGCTGTTGTAACCTGAGGAGGAGGAGGAGGATTATGATTAATATTGCCCCAGCCACTCTGGGTGGCTTCCATTAAATTTTTCTTATATTCCACCCATTATATTAGGGGAAATTGCTTTGCAGAAATTCTCTACATTAGTGAAAATTGCTTCCCAACATGTGCATACTAGGAGAAAATAATCTCAAATGCTTCAAATCTCAAATGAGAACTTAAAATAATCAGCATCACCATGAAACGCTGTGGAAATGTGGATACCGGTAAGTGAATTTAAAGCGAGAGAAACAGAAAACAGAGAGAAATCGAAATGGCAAATAAGTCCCTTCCTACCCTCACCTAGTGTATATGATTAAATCAAGTAAAACAAGTGTGCATTTGGATTTGCCTGCTAACTCTGCTGTGCTCTTTCTGGAAAGGTTGTGAGCTGTACGCTTTCTGCGGAGCACTTTTCGGCATCGCTTCCATGATCACTCTAACAGTGATAGCCCTGGACAGGTATTTTGTGATTACGCGACCCTTGGCTTCCATTGGAGTAATGTCTAAGAAGAAAGCTTTGCTAATCCTGTTAGGAGTCTGGCTGTATTCCTTAGCATGGAGCCTTCCTCCCTTCTTTGGATGGAGTAAGTGAGACAGAATTTTTAAAAATCTGATTACTTGATACTGAGAGGAAAAGCAGGAATTTATAGAATGGGCCTTTTGGAGCTTGTGACAGATGAAAGAGGATTTACATATTTAACAGGAATAAATTCTCTGTAAGGGAGACGGGTTCGGAGCAAACAAATCTCGAAGACATATAACCAAGGGGAAAAGCTTTGTAGTGCTTATGGTCCGTTCAATTACATTGCAGTGACGCCTGTGCTGGGAAACTCATTAGCGAATTACAGAGAAAAGAGGAGATAAAATCAGGGATGAAAAATAATGGGGGGGGGCATCTTGCATAACATTTGCATAACCTTCTGCATTCAAGCTGAGCTGAACAGCATAAATAATAGGCATGAATAAATACAGGATATTTTCCTGATTTTCATATAGATTCATTGTTCACAATGGGGCCATACTGAAAGCCTTGATGACATGGAATAGTGTTTGATCCAGTTCCCAACATTTTACTTCTTTGCTGTGCTCTAAGGTTAAGTTTTCACAGTGTGTCAAAGAGATGGGGTGCTAGGTGGTAGTTTATGGGAGGGGGCAGTAAAATTGAATATTCATTGCCTCCCCCCCCAGGAGTTAATTTGGAGATCCAGTCAGTGTTAGGGTTTACCCTGCCAATGCACTACTGTTAATTGGGTCCTCTAATCAAAGTTCAAATTGCTCGTTAGCAACCCAGTAAGACAGGGAGTAGAACATAGATAGAAACCAGAAACTCAGAATTGTAACTGAAACAGCTCTCTTGATTTGCTGATGTGCCATGTGCCATTCAAAGCATATTACTATCTTCATGTGAAAGAGAATGATGTTCTGAGCTTTTAATCAAAGCATAGCAACATGAAGCAATAAAGCACATAGCAAATCATACGGAGTAGAAATAATATGAGGATAACATTGTAATAGGTTTTCAGGGCAATCAGAGCTTGTTTCCTAACCTAATTGAAGAGTTGGCCTGCTAATTCCCTCCAATCCATCTAGTTGTGAAACAGAATTTCCATACCATATCCTAATTTTCGTAGCATTTCGGAATAAAGTCCACAGTTGGGAGGGAGCACATGGAAAATAGCTTGAATCAGGTGTGCCTTGCACTATCAGCACATGTTTATTGACAGGTGTGCCTTTTTGCCCAGGTCTTTGACTGAGTGGACATCTTCCCCTCTCCTACGTTTCTGTGCATTGCATTTCTGTGTTGCTGCTTTGTCGCTCTGATATTGGTTGTGTTTGTGGGTTTTATTTTATGATTTTAATTGTACATTGTACTCATTTGAATTGTTATGTTTTTGCATCCTGCCTTGGGACTGTTTGGTGATGGGTGGGCTGTTACTACAAATAATCATAATAATAATAAGCTTAAGAGTTTACTAGTTTACTTGTTTACTACTGTTATCTCTGCTCTGGGAAAACAAGAGTGGAACAGGCAGACTCTGAGGACATCTCAGCTCAGAGCGAGCATTCTTGCATGGGGAGGAGGGCTATGGAATACCTTGCTGCAGCAACTGCAGTCTTCCTGGAGTGCCAAATGGTGGAGATTGATTTGTTGGCCAATGAGGACCTGCAAATCTCCTGCCCTTCCTGTCATGTCACCTGGGGAAAAGGTCTCTGTGTGGCTAACAAGCTGACCAGGGCTGAGGCCTCATAAAAACCAACTCAATATGCGTTATCCATGCAAGATGCACCAAAAGCAAATTTCAGTTGCTTTGACAAGAGACTCTTTCGTTTCACGAATAGCTTAAGTGGGCAATATGAGAAAGCTCACTTCAAAAAGAGGCACAATTTGATGAGACAGAATAATCACTTAGAGAGTATTAGAATCACTGGTTTATAATTAGATTCTCATTGTATCCAAAATATGCACTCTCACGGGACCAATAGGGAAAGCTGGGCTCAACATCTGGTGTGACATTTCCCAAAGCAGAAATAATAGAAGTTATTGGTAGGAATGCTGGGAATCGCCCAGGCTACAGCAGTTTAATGTCCGCAGTTAATTGCATTCCTACACAACATCCATCAGGAGAATAGTTCCTATTTCTTTTGTGTTTCTTTAAAAACAATGTTTATTTAACCGCAAACTTAATTATATGTACCAGATTAATTTCTATTCTGCTGGTGGTTTTATCGAGAGCTTTAATAATCTGTTTCATCTTGTGCTTGGTCACGAGAGGTATGGTTCTTTTCAGCCAACAAAAGGAGATGTGTTAGTTGTTCATCAAAGCCTATCAAATAAACCTCCTCCCATTAGCAGCAGGGAATAGCGAGGTGTCAGTCTGCACAATCTAGCTTGTGGCCAGAGCAAGGTTGATAAATTAAAAACCATCTCTGTAATGGGACACCAGGAGTCTTCTAGGAGCTGAAGCAAGGAGAGGACAATGTCAGATTTGAGCTGCACTGAACTTGTTTACACTGTAACACAAATTTATAATGGACCAGTATTATTGTCTTTATTCAGTTTCAGGATATTAATCTCCGCAGTACAATAGTTTGCATCCCAAGGTGCTCTTCCATAAGCGGAAGTCTCTTCTGCAAGCACAACTCACTTGCACATGTGCGGCATACTGGTGATTTTCACTATTCCCACTTCCTGCCTTATACCGAGTTATCTAGTCTTGGTCCACCCAGCTCAGTATTAGCTATTGCTGATCTGCAACTCAGGAAAACAGTTCATGGATACAATAAGGTGGTCTGTAGTCCACAAAAACGTAAAGGTAAAGGGACCCATGACCATAAGGTCCAGTCGTGACCAACTCTGGGGTTGCAGCGCTCATCTCGCTTTATTGGCCGAGGGAGCCGGCGTACAGCTTCCAGGTCATGTGGCCAGCATGACTAAGCTGCTTCTGGCGAACCAGAGCAGTGCACAGAAATGCCGTTTACCTTCCCGCCAGAGCGGTACCTATTTATCTACTTGCACTTTGACGTGCTTTCAAACTGCTAGGTTAGCAGGAACTGTCTGTGGTCTGTTTGTCTGTTTGTCTGTAGTCCACAAAAACGTAGTCCAGAATAAATTTGCTAGTTGTTAAATTGCCACACGCTTACGCGGCAATGAATCCTATGAGTTAACTACAAACTTTCTAAAGCAAGCCAGCAAAAGGCTACCTACCCTCTGAAATGTGGTTTACAGCATTATTGCACAGATTTAGTAAGCTTGAAATAAAATTTCTGATTACATTTTAAATTAAAGTTCCAATAACTTTTGGAGGGAAAGCTTATTTTTCCCCCCTGTCTTTCCGCTAAGGTGCTTATGTTCCGGAAGGCCTCCTGACATCTTGCTCCTGGGATTATATTACCTTCACCCCATCGGTCCGTGCCTACACAATGCTCCTCTTTTGCTTTGTGTTCTTCATTCCCCTAATTGCCATCATATACAGCTATTTCTTCATTTTCAGAGCCATCCGGAATACAAACAGGTGAGTCACGCATGTGCTTCCCATTGTTTGCGTTAGTGGAAGGTTACTTTGTCCCCCACCCCCTTCCCCACCCCCAAAGTTGTGACCTCCAGCCAGTAGGAAACAAAACAGGAACATGAAGTGCAGGCAAAAATGGCTGTAGATTCTGCACCATGTTCCCACATCATTTTGATAGGCACTTAGATCAGATTTCAGAGAGATATTAGGGTGTCTGATTTGGAGAACAGCTCCATGAATTATCCGAGGATTGGAACAGACAGAGACGAATCAGATTTTACTTGAGTCTAATTTACAAAGATGAATGAGAACCAGGGTTGCAATTAAGAACTGACATGATGTATTGGATGGAAGGTAAATCTAATTCAGAGCTGTTGGTACTCTTTGCTTTAAAACGAACATGGAAAGCAAAATTCTGCAACCTGTATAAATTCTGCCAACAGTTATTTCCTTTCATTTGTGTCTGTCCCCCTTTCCCATCTTTTTTATTAGATTTTATTTAATGTATTCTTTTGAAAGCACTTAGTGGTGGGTTAGATCCAGACTCCCTTGATGCTTGGAGCACACTGGTTGAGAAATCCTATTGATTACAGTGGGTCTACTCTAAAGCATCATTATTAGTCCAGTTTGCCTCCATTTTCATAGTTTGCACAATTTGTTCTGCTTCTGTTGAGATCTGTCTTGGAGATTCCTTCCCCAGGATTGATAGGCACAGGAAGGAATGAGGAACATGTGTGGTCATCTACAGGAATCAGAATCATCAAGAACCTGGATAGCTCAGTTGGTTAGAATGTGGTGCTGATAATGCCAAGGTTGCAGGTTCGATCCCTGTATGGGGCGGCTGCATATTCCTGCATTTCAGGGGGTTGAACCAGATGATCCTCAGGGTCCCTTCCAACTCTATTATTGTTATTCTATAGAATTGTAGAGTTGGAAGGGACCCTGAGGGTCATCTAGTCCAACCCCATGCAATGCAGGAATCTTTTGTCCAGTATGGGACTTGAACCCACAACTCTGAGATTAAGAGTTTCATACTCTACCAACTGTGCTATCCCACCTAATAAGAAACAACACCTGCATTTTTGTTGCATAAAGCTGAAGATGGGGAGAAGGTGTGTTAAGTGAAAAAAGAATGATACAGGTGGAAGGGAGGGTAGAAGTTTGACACCTTTGCAGCATGATCAGATTAAAAATGGCATTGCATGCACACTGCACTCTCCGTCTGAGGGGTATACACAATGGGCAGTTCTACACTGCAGGCTTAAACCTCACTGAAAATCTCTTGCCCTGAAGAAGTTGTGAAATGTAGTTTTTTTGGAAGGTGCCAATATTAGAGATCTCTGGCACCCTCATTGTCTCAGAGCTGTAATTCTTAGGGTCCCTTTATTGGTAACGATAACAAATCAACATCTCTGAAGCAGTTTTGAGCTTGTATTGATGGATGAGCCTGGCAAGATAATGAAGGTTTTAGCAGCACATGCCGAAGATTTGAATTTTTCATGCCCGATTTACCAGCTGCTTCTTGTGGATGTGAATCTAGTGACTGATTATATTGGGGAAAGAAAACCACATGCTTGCACTCAAAGATCCACATGCAGAAGCACTCTCATATAACTGGAGTTTGTGATTTTGCCCCAAATGCAGCTCCCTCCATCATGTTGCATTCTGCTCCAGAACAGAAGAAGGAGGGACCATAATGGCTCAGTGCAGATGTGCTTTGCCTGTGGAAGGTTCAAAGTTCAACTCTGGTAAAATATCAAAAAGCTGATGATGGGAAGGAGCCCAGCCTGAGACTCTGCAGAGCCACCAAAACAGTCAGAGACAACACTGAGTTTGATGCACATATAGCTTGACTCAGTACAAGTTGGCTTCTTATGTTGAGAGCCCCTAACCCTCCCAAATGGCTTTTCAGGGACTGCTGAAGCTGCATCTGTGAGAAGGGCAAATTGACAACACAAACACATCTATGTGCTTCCATTCATGAAAGTGGATCTTTGGATATCAATGGCGTTGACCCAGTAATAAACAAACATGTGGCATTCTGCATAAGCAGACCTCACTTTTGTTCCTTCATTCATGTTTTGTTCTTTTCCTCAGGGCTGTTCAAACCATCAGTTCAGATGGTACTAAAGAATCTCAAAGGCTGTCCCAGAGGATGACGAATGAATGGAAAATGGCCAAAGTAGCCCTGGTTATCATCTTACTTTATGTCCTCTCCTGGTCTCCATATTCAATGGTAGCTTTGCTGGCTTTTGCAGGGTAATCAAAAAATCTTGTTATCTCTGCAAGGGGCCTGGGGGAAATGAAATGAGAACAGAAACAGTGAATGAAGCACACCACAAATGGCCAACCAATGATTCCAGGTGCTCGACTGCAGGAAGTTCCTTATATTCGGCAGCCGTAACCAAAGTAGGGGAGATGATAAATGTGGCATGTGTTAGCCACACAACTCCCGGTATTTGATCTTATAGGCACATTTTTTTAGATTTATCTGGAATTGAGGATATTGGCCAGTGCAGACATGCAAAAAACAAACAAACCCCAAACCCCTTTTTCCACATGATGCCACCCGTTCCACCATCCCCAGGGATGCTTTGACATGGAGACTGTAACACAGATAAAGTCACAGCTACCTAGGGGGGAAAGCCCTTATTATTAATGGCTGAAAAAGATGCCGTTGTTGTGGCTGCAGAAATCATCTCCAGAAAGCTCAAATCATATCTGTGGATGGCTCTTGAAGCTGGCTTGGAAGTTGCAACCGGGGCAGAACTCTGTAACTCAGCTTCTGATCAGAGCAAAACAAAAGAAATGTATCTCCAGCTTAAGCTCAGGAATGTTGGCTGGCTGATGCTTGTTTCAGCTTTGAGGAGGAATGGCAGGATATTAATTCCATAAATAAACAAGCTGGAGTTTGGCTTCACTGCTGCCATAAGTTCCTTGTGGTCCTCTTTCTCTGAGATCACAGGGAAGGTTTTTGCCTGGTCATCCACCCATTCCTCCTTCAGTCATGGAACCCCTAGTGGCAAACAGGTTGTTCCACCCAGACACTAACCATATCCAGACTTGCTGTACTTCAGTGATATGGTGGCCTTATGTGCCTTCATATCACTGTCCCCCAGTAAGATTAGAAAAGGTCATGGCTGCCTCCTCTTCATCATTCATACACCATGGAACAACTTACCAGTGGAAAGCCACATGACCAGTTCCATAGCACTTCTCAGCTAACAGGTGAAGATGCTCTTGTTTCAAAACACATTTGCTACCAAGGCAGATGCTGCTGATTCCACTTGTTGTTGGGCATTCCTTCCTGCTCTTCCTGCTTTTACTCCAGCTGCCACTTTTTTTGTTGTTGAACTATTTTAATGGCCACGGTGTTCTTTTTCAATTGCTGATGCTGTGCTTTAGTGATTTGTTTTTTTAATTGCTTGTGTGCATTGTTTTGCAGTGTTGGACAGGTGATGTTGCTGTTTTAATAGAGGATCTTGCTTTTAATCTACTTAATTATCTATTTAATTATGCCGTTGCTGAGTTGCTGCTTCAGATCAAGGTTTTTCATTATTTTAAATGCATGCCTTTGGGCAGGGAGGAGGCTGATAAATCTGTTTTCCATGTGAATGTGCTCCTAAGTTCAGCCGAGGTGCATTATTTAGAAGATTTTGCGTGTCTGAATTTACCCAGTGTGGACTAGCACTTTGAAGAACTTTGTGGAGGGGCATTCAAAAGTACAGTATGCTTTGTAAAAGGGGGAAAGGGACAGTAACCATACCCTGGCAGAATTAAATCTAAGAAAGTGTGTTTGCTTTGCTTTAGGTACTCCCATGTGCTCACTCCCTTAATGAACACAATACCTGCAGTGATTGCCAAAGCTTCATCCATCTACAACCCAATTGTTTACGCCATTGCCCACCCCAAATACAGGTATGTTTCACCTTTTGTAAAGAACTGGGGCTTGCAACCAGTGACAGGTCTTCTTTAGGGCAACCGCAAGCAATACGGGATTCCACTCCTGTCATATTAACGCTATCTTATATTTAACATCTCACCTAGTAGGTGTCGGCAGTAAAGGTTTCCATGCCAATGAGTGAGTGGGCTCATGGAGGAGGGCCTGATCTCTCTGTTCCTCCTCTGCCAGTCTGCTTGGTTTCTAGACTGGCTAAGGAGGGAGGAAATCCCATGCATCAGACCCATCCCTCCTCCACCAGCCTACAGTAAAAAGGCAAAATTTGTTTTGCTAGCCACTAATGGTCAGGGGTCCCTTTACCTTTACAGAAGCAAAGGCTTCCCTCTGGCCCCATATCATGCACAGAAACTGATGCTAGCATCTCAGCAGGCTAGTAACTATTTACAAGTGCACATACAGGGGATTTAAGCAGGTGCAGCTTTTCTCACAAGCATCACCCATCGACAGCCCCCTTCTTATGCTCAGCTATACTCAACTGTCAAAAATCCCAGCATCTGGCTCCTCAAATCGTCTCCATCTTAAATGCAAAGTCAGAAAAAACCCCAGGCAAAATGAGTTGTTTTTGCTGAATCGATGAAGTCTCTTTGCTTGACAATTCTTGAATGGTAAAGATCATATGACTGTACAATGAGTATATATATGATATATACAGTGACTGGTATGCATGCCCGTGAGGTTTGCAGGCATGTTGGTATTTAAGATCAGATAGTTTTGTTGTTCGTAAGAAGAAAACCGAGTAGCAGCAGGGGTCCCCACTGTCAAGCTGCCATACATGGACTGCTCACCCACCATGTGGAGATTCTGCCAGCTGAAATGAAAATGCAAGCATCCGTTCCTTTTTGTATTGTCCATTCCTTTTTGTATTGACACACTCCTGATCTAGCAAGGGTGATGCCTGACTGGAGGCAGCTTACATGTCATATGCAGGGACCTGAACCACATCTGCAGACCCAAAGAGTGCACATTCATCTGAGCAGCTTCCTTTCACATTTCATGATGCAGATAGCAATCAGGGTTTCCTGCTATATTTTGATACTGGTGGGAACAAACACCGTCAGCATGTGTTTCTGCCTGTGTATGGGCTGATGCACACAACTGTAAACTGGATTCCACAGTGCAGTCATATCCTTTTATAGTCCAATAAGGTCTTTAATTCAATATGGCCTCTCTCACGCTCTTCCCCTCTCCCTCTCTGAATGAATGTACGTTTTTAGCTTGTGTCGGAAAGGACAGAAATGTTTTAGTCTGTGTTTTGTGTTTGCAGAGGTAGAAAAAATACTGATGGGCTTAATTTCTTATCCCTCAGAACGGCGATTGCAAAATTTCTTCCCTGCCTTGGATCTCTCCTAAGGGTTTCTCATAAGGACTCCAGATCTAACAGCTTCCCTTCCACCAGACGTTTCACTGTCACCAGCCAGTCCTCTGATATGAATGGGCTGCCAAGAGGAAACAGACGGCTCTCCTCTGTCTCAGACAGTGAATCTGTAAGGATAACCTTCATCTACATTGTCTAATCTACAGTATCAATGAAAGGGGTGCACAGCAAGCTGGTGGGCATAGATTAGACCCTTTCTCAGCCCAAGGGCCGCATTGACTGGTGAGGAATCTTCCTGGGGCCACATGCCAGCAGCAGATGCAGTCAGAGGCAAACACTAGCCGAGCAATGGATGCGACTCCATTGTTGTTCTACAATGACTTCAAAGTTACAATAAAGGTGGTTCTGACTAAACATCAGGAAGAACTTTCTGATGGTAAGAGCTGTTTGACAGTGGGATGAACTCCCTTAGAAGGTGGTGGACTCTCCTTCCTTGGAGGTTTTTAAGCAGAGGTTGGATGGCCATCTGATAGGGATGCATTAGTCGTGATTCCTGCATTCCTTGGGGTCCCTTCCAACCCAACGATTCTGTAACTGAGAGCTCAAAATCTCTGGAATCTCTCTCTGGAGATATTCTACAGATCTGTATTACTAAGCCCCCAAAAGAGCTTCCATGTGGTCAAGAAGCCTCTGGCTGGCTGTAGCAGCTATTAGATAGTATTTATTTATTTATTTATTTATTTATTTACTTACTTACTTACTTACTTACTTACTTATTTACTTACTTACTTACTTACTTACTTACTTACTTACTGGTACTTACTTACTTACTTATACCGCCCTATAAATCTCAGGACTGTTCACAATATAAAAAACACAGAATACATAATAAGAATAAAAAAAAACAACCCAATAGTTCTCCCGTCCACAACACATTTAAAAGGGCATCAGATGTCAATCAGCCAAAGGTCTGATTAATGAGAAACATTTTTGCCTGGCACCTAAAGATGTATAATGAAGACATCAGGCGAGTCTCCCTAGAGAGAGCATTTGAAAGGGTGGGGACCCTCTGGTGCTGCAAGAAAAATCCCTGAACTTCCAGCAGGTGAATGAGGGGGTTCGCAACAGCACAGCGGAGAGAAGGCTAAAAAAGGACTCACCAGCAGTAGCACCTGCTACAGGCAGCTAGAGGCTTCTGGTCATGTAGAGCAGGAATAAGGAACCTATAGCCGTTCAGAGGTTGTTGGACCCCAGCTTCTATCTGGCCCTGCCAGTGTGGCCAGGGATGATGGGAATTGTAGCCCAGCGATATATGAAGCCCCCCCCACCCCTTATAAAGAGGCTCTTTTTAGATTCCTTGCCTGATCATGGCTGAATTCACCTAAATTCTGAACTTCTAGTTGACAAGAATTTTGCATACATAAAGAGTGAAGTATTACATGAGGGAGGCCATGTCTTGTGTGTGTTCTGGGGATGCAAAACGCATATACCTGAACCACCTCCACATAACCACCCCTTTTTTCCAAGCGAGGCAGGGAGGTTTTAAGCTCTCCACCTAGCTTACAGCACTCTGAGAGGCTCTCACAGGGCCATCCAAGTTCCCAGAGCCCTGTGAGCAAGGCAGAGAGCTTAAAAGCTCTCTCTGTGCCAGGCTCTCTACCTTGCATGCAATTAATTTGTGCCATTTCAACAAGCCAGCCGTGCAAGGTTGCAATAGTGCAACTTAATTGCATGCAATATGTGATCATTCCGTTCTGCAACAATAACACAGAATGCAGCCCTCACGGGGGAAGGGGGAAGGAAACGAGTTTGTGACGTGAGGGCTAATGCTTCTGTAGGGTGAAGCAGGCTGAATTTAGAAAGAGATTTGCTGGCAGATTTAGACAAATTGACAAATCCATCAACGGAACCCCCCACCCTCCCAGCAACCAGAAGCTCTCAACAGCTTGCTGTATCACTGCTAAGTACTTAGTGGTTACTTGCAAAGAAGCCGGAAGTGGTTCTTCACTTTGGAATCTGAGAGACTTTCCTTCTGTGCTATCCAAGGCACAATATTGTGTTCTTTTTCAACCAGTTTTTCATTTTTTTATACGAGCTCTAAAAACACAAAAATGCTATTATGCCCCCTAAGCTGTTACGTTTTTAGGTTAATGTGCTTTTAGGGGAGGCTGACATGCTCCAAATTCTTACAGGAGATTTCGGAGCTGTGTGGGTTCTGCACTCCATCTATTTTATATCCCTGATTAAAAATACAACAAAGCAGATCTTGCTAAAATAAAGCCAACTTGGGAATTCCCATGTTCGTACAACATACGCATTTCTACATGAGACAAGATAAATGTTTTAGTCTTTCCATGAATTATTTTTGTGGCTCCTTGTTGTTTTTCAGAACGGGCCTTTCTTTCCAGCAAGGCCAAAATCTCTCAGGTGTCTCTCTATACTTCAGAATGATTAGCCTGAAATGATGGCATCATGTAGATTTATTATTATTTTTAAGCTCCTGTCTCTTTTTCACACTCTGATGTGATGAAGAAGCAACAAAACTATTGAGATAGGAAAGAGTCTTGTTGATTTCTGTGGGAGAAAATAAGTAGGTCGCAGTCAGTAAGACGTCTGAGAGGAGGGAGAGTAAACCTTCCCTTCCTTTGCCTGAGCCTCAAAATGGGTTTCAATAGGGGCAGGGGGTAGATTTTGTTCTGATTGGGGTCCCTGAGCACAACAGCAAGCTGTCATTATGGTATACTGCCACCTGGCTGCCATTCCCTGCTGAAAATAATGCCAATATAGTTCACATCTGGCAACCATGCACCCCTTTGGTTTCAGATATGACATGGGTAGACAGGTCTTTAAAAGCCCTGGACACAAATTTTCACAGCTATGGTAGCTCATTTACCATAAGTATTGTATTTAGCTTTAACTCTGAAAGCGTATACAGTGGTACCTCGGGTTACATATGCTTCAGGTTACATACGCTTCAGGTTACACACTCCGCTAACCCAGAAATAGTGCTTCAGGTTAAGAACTTTGCTTTAGGATGAGAAAAGAAATTGTGTTCCGGTGGCGCGGCAGCAGCAGGAGGCCTCATTAGCTAAAGTGGTGCTTCAGGTTAAGTACAGTTTCAGGTTAAGAATGGACCTCTGGAACGAATTAAGTACTTAACCCGAGGTACCACTGTACTATGAAAGCAGGGTGGGGTTGCTATGTGGTGGGACACAGAATGTGCACTTGGAAAAATGAGAGCATTCAGGAGACACAGGTTTATTCTGGGTTGTTTTTTTAAAAAAGAATTATTTATAAACTTAACAAAGAAAAGGAAGAGGGGACATTATTACAGAAATTAAGTGAAATAGCTAATGAAAAAATAGTTAAATTTGATTAAAAAGAAAAATAATATATGAGTAATACTAATAGTAACAACAACAACAACCCACCACCAGTTCACATTATGGATGCTGTAAGCATCAGTTTGTACATCTAATGTAGAACATATAAATTGATACAAGCCCTCCAGGTGCCCAAATAGGTATCCACACAAAAATGATGTTTATATGAAATATGTTCAAATGTAAGTAGCTCTGTGAGGTCCTCAAACCATTGCATAATACTTGGTGGGTGTTTTATCTTTCCAGGCAGAAACGTATAAGACTAAGCAACCGTAAGGGCTTGCAAAATCCTCTTTTGTGGTCCTTATGTGTTTATTAAGCACAGGGCTACAAGGGTAGAATGCGCTCCGTTTCCATACTTGAAACTACCCAAAC
This sequence comes from Podarcis gaigeae, assembly GCF_964106915.1. Classification (NCBI taxonomy): domain Eukaryota; kingdom Metazoa; phylum Chordata; class Lepidosauria; order Squamata; family Lacertidae; genus Podarcis; species Podarcis gaigeae. Next base: position 25,039,454 of record NC_139681.1, on the reverse strand, counting down.
CATATTAAAACACCTTCGTTTGGACTGTACCCTCCTCTTCTGTAGGCGGGTAACATTACTGCACAAGGCAGAGCCATAAATGAATTATCGCTGTAAAGTAGATAAGAACTACTGACTCCTTTGGAGATAACATCACTGATATAGGGTGTAAGCAAGGAGCAAAGAATGCTGTGTGTTCATTGGGCCTTTTTATTCTTTGCAGGGTGTCTGACAGGGCATTTGTGCAGTAGGAAAGTCTGCTTTTTTAAAAAAGGGGGGGGAGAGAGCCTGAAGGGGTAGTCTCGGAGCAGCCCCACCTCCTGATTTTGCTGATTGTCTAAGCTGGCCCCAAGACAGGATTTGTTGGGAGTCCCTTTCACATTTCTGGCTCTTCCATTTGGCACATAACTGAACTGATTGAGGGAAAGCAATTAAACCCAAAGAGACTCTCTGAAAAAAAATCATGCTGGCCTGTCGCTGCAGGAATGGACTGACACAGAGGCGGATATCTCTAGTCTGAACTCCAGAGGTGCTAGCGGGCAAGTTTCGTACGAGATGGGTGAAGACACCACGGCAGAAATGAACGATGTCAAAATCAAATCTAAACTGAAAAGCCACGATTCAGGGATTTTCGAAAAGGTAACAAAACGTCCTATTTTCAGAGCAGACAGGTCTGCAGATCTCTGCCTCAGCTTGTATTATTCCATGTCAGTAATTTTTTCTCTTTCTCTCTCCATCCCCTCTTCCCAAATGCCGTCAGTAACCTGTATAAGAAAGCTGCCATTGGGACACCCAAATAGAGGAGAACTTAATAGTTTGTCCATTTCATTTGTGAGATATGCTTTCCCTTTTAAAAACAAGTGTGTTTCCCTATAGAAACCACAACAAGTCTATGCACATATTCTGGCTGGTTGTGACACCACTCTAATCTCCTTCCTCTTCTCACACCTATTGGCATGATCGCAATCTCCAACACCAGCCCACAAGCAGCTGTCACCTATTTCATCTTGTTAATTTGAAAAGATGCCTGGCAGTCAAGCGACTCCCACTTCACTAATTATGATTTTCACGTGTGCTATTCCTTTTGCCAGTTCTGCAGCATGGGAGATCCTGTGTCGCTAACATTTGAAGGGGAGGGTTGGCCGCAGCACAAAACAGCAAGTGCCATGTGCCCGGCAACTGTACGGAAATCATTATGCAAAGCACATGTCAAACATAAGCAGGGGAGAGCAGTGCTGATGAGAATGTGCTGTGGGGAGCAAGGAATCTTTCAAAAGAAATTGTGAGGCTCGTGGCAGATAAGATTGGGCAGAGCATTTTTAAAAAAGAAAAACTCTGCTGCCTGTATCATAACTTACCCATCCTGATGCAGCATTTTCATGCCCAGTCCGGTCATTTGATGAACACTGGATAGCTCAGTTGGTTAGAGCGTGGTTGCAGGTTCAATCCCCATATGGGACAGCTGCATTTTCCTGCATTGCAGGGGGTTGGACTAGATGATCCTCAGGGTCCCTTCCAACTTTTACTCTATGATTCTCTGATTCTCTGAACACTTAGTGGAAGTCTTGGCACTTCCCCACATCCGAGAACATGAAGATTTGTCAAAAGACAGAGGAGCAGCACCCACCTTGAAGAACATAACAACAACAACAACAACAACAACAACAACAACAACAACTTATTTATACCCTGCCCATCTGGCTGGGCTTCCCCAGCCACTCTGGGCAGCTTCCAAAAAAATATTAATATAATTCCCCAATGAGTGTTCCTTCTAAGGGTGGAAACTGGTAGGATGGACCCAAGATGAGGGAAATTGTGTGCACTGTATGTGTGAATGCTGCTGATGATAGGTGAAGACATTTTGGTTCACTGATAGCCATGCATAAACACATACCCTTTAATGTAGGTCTGCCTGAAGCTGGTTTCTAACCAGGGCTACTGTTTCTCTCTTTGCACCGGCCCTCCTTCTGTGCCTTTGACAGCAGCCTGGCATTCACATTTTCTAACAGGGGGACGTTTCCTTATCACATTCCATTGCTGGGATGTGCACATTGCTGTTGGTCCACATCAGATTGCTGCCAAAGTCACAGGGGAATTGGCAAATTTAGTTTGACGCCCCTCTCCTCCTAAAAATAAACATCCGGCATTCTGTTTCCAGCTCTCCACCACTTTCTGTCACTGTTGACCTCAGAAGGGCATCTTTGGCAGAATATTTGTACCTTTCTCTCTCTCTCTCTTGCGTTTTGGCTTGTTTTTATATGGTGCCTTTTGTTATGGAAAATCCAAAATACTGTTTCGCTTCCCTGTGACCGCAGTCGTGTCCCATAAATGATGCATTTCTACAAACAGTGGCTAGGAGGGAACAAAGCAACATTGTGTCCAGCCAATGTTGCTTCTCCCCTCCCCTGTCTCCCCCCCCCCCATCAGCCTCACCCCCATGCACAAAATACACACTTTATTCAGCTTGCAACCTTTCTTTCCTTGGGTGCCTTTGTGTGTGCAAGTGGTTCTTTTCCGTGCTTGTTGCCCCTTCACCCCATCACAATTTCCTCTGCTTTTCCTCTCCTGCATTCACACCCCCAGAGGCGTTTGAGCTGAGCCCCGTGGCCCCAGGCTGTGCCCTTCTGGATCAGGGAGCTGTGCTCACCTGCTGCAGCTTCTATGGTCCTGCTGTTGTTTTGTGATTGGCTGCTGGAATAATCTCAGTCCTATCCTCTGATCTCATTCGCTCTTGGTCCTGCAAGATGGGAATGGGATGGGATAGTCCTTTAAACTGGGAATAACAGTATATTTATTTGGGATGCGGGTGGCGCTGTGGGTTAAACCACAGAGCCTAGGACTTGCCAATCAGAAGGTCGGCGGTTCGAATCCCCACGAGCGGGTGAGCTCCCGTTGCTCGGTCCAGGCTCCTGCCAACCTAGCAGTTCGAAAGCATGTCAAAGTACAAGTAGATAAATAGGTACGGCTCCAGCGGGAAGGTAAACAGCGTTTCCGTGTGCTGCTCTGGTTCGTCAGAAGCGGCTTAGTCATGCTGGCCACATGACCAGGAAACTGTATGCCAGCTCCCTCGGCCAATAAAGTGAGAGGTGCGCTGCAACCCCAGAGTCAGTCACGACTGGACCTAGTGGTCAGGGGCCCCTTTACCTTTTTAACAGTATATTTGGGCATATATTATCGTGTGCAGCACAGCACTGGTGCAACGGGTGGCGCCAGTTCTGGGATGGCAGAAAAGAACACCTAATAATTGGTTGCCCCTCATTCCTCATTTCGCCAAGTCATAGTTGCACCGGGCACTGGGCACAATACATTGCACGGTCATTAAGAGAGGGCACAACCATAACTTACATATGGAATTATCCTTCTCACGCAGCACTTAGAGAAGGATAGGACCATGCTGTGACAACTCCATATCCTGGGGTAAGAACTGTCTGCACTGCTACACACTCTTTCTTTCCCTTCTTTTGTAGACTTCAGTGGATGCTGATGACATTTCTATGGCAGAGGTGAATATCCCAGATTGCTGGTTTCTTTTCATAGTGTGAACATTTCATGTGATTCGTTCAGGGATGGGGATGTTCAGGGAAAGCAATGCAGCCATGAAATATATTAAACACCTTCCACTTGACATGCTCAAATTTATTTATACTGTATCTCTGTCCATCCGTCTAATCCCGTGGTTCCCAATGCCCCGCAGGGGGTGCAATTTGATTCTTAAGGGGGGCAATTTGGAAGCTTGTTTAAACCAGGTTAATGGCCTTTTAGGCTTCCTCCACATGCACAGGAGTTCAGTTTTTGAAAAATAAGAATTAACGTATTTTTCACTCTATAACACGCACCCGACCATAACACGCACATAGTTTTTAGAGGAGGAAAATCTGTAGGCATGCCACCCATAGGCATTCCCTCCATAACACGCACAGACATTTCCCCTTACTTTCTAGGAGGAAAAAAGTGAGTGTTATGGTGCAAAAAATACGGTATATGTCATGGGGGGGGGGGTGTCAGTATTTTAGATATGCTTAGATGGGGCATGGCCCAAAAAAGGTTGGGAACCACTGGTCTAATCCATCACATTTCTCACTTTTCCTCCAAGGAGCTCAAGGTGGACTCTCCTTCCTTGGAGGTTTTCAAGCAGAGGTTGGATGGCCATATGTCATGGCTGCTTTAGTTGAGACTAGATGACCCTCAAGGTCCCTTTCCACTCTACAATTCTATGACCACACTGCCAGAAGGCCAGTGTATAGCACCACCTTTCCCTGCCAACAGTTCCTGATACTGCTAATAGTTTGCTCCCTAGCTATAGCTCAAATATCTCACTGTTTCTTTTCTGGCCTGTAATATGGTAGTGGTGCATATTGTTATATTTCACTGCTCAGTATTTGCCGCTCATAAATCTTCTATATACTGCATAGGGAGCATAGTTCAGTCACCACTGCATATTCCATGGTGAATAAGGCAAAGAGAATCAAAAGTGCTTAATACCTTTTTTAAAAAAAATTCAAAAGTCTGCCCTCCTTTCTCTAGTACAGTATCTAGGTCTGGGTAAATCTGTTCATCCCAGTTTCTTGTTTCTCCAATCTTAAATTCAATTTGCCTGGTTTCTGCATCAGTCTGCGATTATTATTATTTTAAAAGTCTGCCCCTCTCTCCCAATGTACACCTTTTATATGCCATTTCCCCTAATAGACACATTTTTGCAAGCCATTTCTCCTAATATAATGTGGTTTTGAACAGTACTTTCACCAATATACATGTTTCTGTATCCACTTCTCCATAATATATGCTTTGTCTCGGACAGAATTATTGGTTAGCGTGCTGCATCACAAAATGGAGAAAAATATGGATTTCAATGCATTTTAATTCACATGTTGGTTCAGGAAGCACAAAATTCTCCTGCATCTTTAGCAGTCGCTTCCTCCCTTCATTAGCTCAAACCTCTTCCTGCATTCATCTACTGCTACTTAGCAGGTGATCGGTTTTCACTCTGCATAGCTGGGATGGGTAAGTTGCTAGTTGGAAGGGTGCTAGCCTGGGCCAATCCACTATTTCACAGCCTCCATTCTCGCCCTGTAAAAAACAACAACAACGAATTTGCCCAGCTCAGAGTCTTGTTGCTGAAATCAACCTGCAGTCCTTAGTACATGTACATGCAATGAAAGTTGCAACCTAAATGCGCCCTTAAATATTAAGTGGCACTTCTGAGCAAACATGCATAAGACAGAGGTGGAAGAATACACTTTACTATGCACTGACATGGGGCTTACTTTTGAGTAAACATGCATTGGGGACAAGCCAGTGAATTAATGCACATGTAAAGTGAACAGGTGCTTAAGGCTCCTGCACCTTTGAGAATTGTGTAGAAGAGGGAAATTCAACAGGTGCAGCTTACACAACCAGTGGCACTTGCTGAAGTGCCCTCTTCTACAGGATTCTTTGTGGGGCAGTGACTCTGTTTTCTTTTGCAACAGGCCACTCTATCCATGCCCCTGATTTAAAAATGACTCTTCGGGTTAACCAGTTCAAGACCTATGTGGAAACATGATTGTGGACGTTTTGCACAATTCTCTATATTGTTTCTTTAGGACTTAGCCTTTGGAAACTACATCTTTGGAGACAGCCTGGTAAGTTGCCATCCAGCTTTCAATAATCTGTGGGAAATGTGAACAATGTGGCCTCCCCATAGTGTTGGGCTGATGATGAAGCCAGACTTACAGGTATGTAGTTTTGGCGTGATTCTGAATCCAGCTTTGTTGCTGGAGACCCAGGTAGCCTCTGGCTAGAAGCACCTTTCGCCAGCTGTAAGTGGTGCGACAGCTACAGATGTTCCTGCACCAGGAGAGCTTGACCACAGTAGTGTCATTGAAATTCTACTCAATATTATCCAGATTAGATTTCAATGTATAGTTAGCAGAGTAAAAACTTAAAACACATTGCAGGGTTCCCCAGAAATAGACCAGAGGCAATGAATATTTCATCCAGCAGAGCTTTAACGGCCACTGAAGGCTAATAAGCATTATGGTCACAAATCCAATACATTCAGGATTGGCACTGTCCATAAGAAATCCAGTTGCAGCAGACTTAACTTAAACTTACAATAATTTATAATAAGTCTAAACCTTAACACTAAGCATACAATATACAGTGGTACCTCGGGTTACATACGCTTCAGGTTACATACACTTCAGGTTACAGACTCTGCTAACCCAGAAATAGTGTTTCAGGTTAAGAACTTTGCTTCAGGATGAGAATAGAAATTGTGCTCCGGCGGCGCGGCAGCAGCGGGAGGCCCCATTAGCTAAAGTGGTGCTTCAGGTTAAGAACCGTTTCAGGTCAAGTACGGACCTCTGGAACAAATTAAGTACTTAACCTGAGGTACCACTGTACAGAACACCACACCAGAAGGAAAAGAGATAGAAAGAGAAAGTGAAACCCAGGCTCCTTCTGGCCTCTTATTATGTCAGCATGTCCTTGACTGATAGAGATAACAGAACTAGTTTAAGCTAGTTGTACTCAGCTTCTCTGAAGGAATAACCCAAGCATCATGAACCTTCTGCTTGTTTCTTTCACACAGAGAAGCTTCCAGACCCCTCCTGAATTAAGTAGAATAGGAAAGATCTCTAGCACATCGGATCAATACTTTCTGTACTAAGAAATGAAAACTGACAAGTAGTTCAAGTAGCACCCTGGTGCCTTCAAGGCTGAATTACTGCAATGCCTCTTTGCACAGCTTCTCTTTGTGCTCGATCTAGAAGCTGCACTTAGGGCAGAACGCTGCAGCACAACTGCTGATGGGAGTGAAACCCTACTACAGATAACATCTCTGCTCAGAGATCTGCACCCGTTGCCAATTTGCTCCCGGGCCAAGTTCACGATGTTACCATTCGTATATAAAACCCTTAAGGGCTTGAGACCAGATTCCTTGCAGGCTCGCCTTACACCCATGTATGCCCACTCTGTGCGTCAATCAGTGTGACCAGCACCATTACAGGTGCTACCTAATGCTCGTTCCATAGAGGCAAGATTGCCCACACATCATATATGATGTCATACATGGGGCAAGGGGCTTGGCCTGGCTGAAATGGGCTTGCGGTCCAAATGGGGAGCCGGCCAGGTCTAATTAGGCATGTGGTCTGGAGGTTGCTAACCCCTGTTGTAAATCTGTAGCATGAATCTGAGAACAGCAGCAGAATGAGGTGTCAAGAGTCCTGAGGTGTTAGAATAGACTGTGCCACTTCAGACTGCAAGGTGTGCGTCTCACTTTTTAATGCTTGACTATGAAAAAGAAAACCTTCCTTGCAAGTAGGAAAGTAGCATAGTTACTAGAACCATTCTAGACTCTAGAGCCATTCTCTCTGGTGAGCTCATTTTCTGCCGGCAGGCAGGAGAATCCAGAAAATTGTAGCTCCTACTTGCAGTCCAAAGTGGTGGAATGTGGCCAAATAGAGGCTGTGCCTTTAACAGTTGCAAAAAATAGGGTTTTTCAGCAGGTATTGCATGCATTGTAGCTACCTTGCTTCTTTGATTGTGGGGATGGACAAACACTGAACTCCTCTCTTGACATGCACATTGTTCTGAGGCCTGTTTTGACTTGGCAAGGGTGGATTCTCCCAATGCATGTGGCAAATATACATCGCTTCCCACCCACCCCATAGGCTGTTGTCAACTCAGGCACATTGTGTATTAACCTCTTCTTTTTCGTACTTTCTTAAGACAGGTGACGATCAGTACACCTTTGGCGTGAGGGCAGAAGATTCTTGCTACCTCTCATCTACAGCCCAGATACCCAGCATTGTGGTAACCTACAGCAACGTCCAGCGAATGGAGCTGCCTTTTCAATCCAACTCTGACCCTTCGTGCTCCAGGAACTGTGGCTATAGCTGGGAGAGGAACTCCAGCAGCCGGCTAGAGTGGCTGTGCCAGGATAGTGCCTTCGGTCCTACGCCAGAGACACACATGTGTCAGCTTAGTGTAGAAAACCTTTCAAAACATCACTGAAGCAGGAAGAGGGGGCAGAAGAATGAAAATCGCTGGCTTTCCTGTAAAGATTCAAAAACAGCTCCACGATAGTTAATTTGCTTTACATGTTGATTGCGTTCTCCACAATGTTTGTGCATTTAATAAGTTGAGCATTTAAAACGAACAGAGATAGTAGCCCGTTTTATCCTGAGAACAGGCACACACATGAATCTTGTATGGAACAATCTACACCCAGCCATCCACAGATCGCAACTGTCAGGCAGGCAATCCCTGATAATATCCAGCTTGGAGAGGCAGCAGGCAGGGAATCGGCTGACATGCCCAACCTTTTTTGACCAGTGGGGGGAATGTTGAGACAGTGTTGCATGTGCCAGTCGCAAAATGGCTGCCATGGTGTGGCGTAACACAAAATGGCCACCACATCTGAAAGAGGCAGGACCAAAGATGGCTTGGGCACCCTCCCTGCATCAGCTCCCCTATCAAGGGGGAGTGGGGAGCACCTACATCAGCCACAACTGCACTTGCTCACTCTTGGTTTGAATGGAAGGGAGGTTTGGTTGTCCAGTCCTGCCATCCAATGAAATATGAGCATGTGTGCAACGCAGAAGCCAAAGCAGTGCCAATATAAACTGAACAGAAACAGCAAACTGTCCCTCATGCGTTGTTGATTTTTTGAGGGGATATTTAGTAAGACCTTTCACAAGTATTGTAGAAGATCCTGGTGGGCACATGCATTGGTGGCCCCCTAGCCTGGTAGCTCAAAGGGCTATATAGCCTAGTGGCTTCTTCTTGCAACAAACAGATGCCTGGATTAAGGGAGAGATTTTGAAGCCTTACAGCCAGCAGTGGTTTGTGATAGGCTCTCCAGAACAGGGAACAGCTGTAGCTCCATGGCGGGTGAGCACATGGTTTGTTGCAGAAGGTCCCAACACTGAGCCAGATTGACCGAACCATCTGACTTGGTCTAAGGTAGCTTCCTATGTCCTCAATTGCCTGATTCCTGGGACCAGGAGGATTCTCATCTGTGGTGTTAGTCTCCTCCTGCCTTAAACTACCTCCAGTTTCCTTCTTCACGCAGCAGCCCTGCTGGTGCCAAGAGAAGAGGACTGGCACCTGGTGTTGCAATGTTCCTGGTTTGAGCTGTACAGCTACTTGGTACCAAGGTGTGTGACTCAAGGCCTGTGTGGATAGTGTCATGGCATAGCTTAGTCACTAGGTGGCGCTGGGCTTGTGTGTGTAGATAAGTGGTGTCAGGAGGTTCCTGCTGCTGTTCTGTTCTTGTTTAGAGAAACAATAAAGTTATCGTTTAGCTCCTTGACTAGTCTGTCCACTCAGCCTTCCACGACAAGGCCTATGTGCATATCAATCTCATCGTGCAATCAGTCCATACCATTTTTGGCGGATGATATCTCATCCATAGGGCTTTCAGGCATAGCTAAGTGGTCTTTTTGTCACAGGTTCTGCTGAAGGATACAAGTTGATAGCATATTACTGCACCTCAACTCTTGTAGATCGTGTGTAAATGGATTCTAGAGCCCTTTGGAGAGGGGAAAAGTGGTGCCTGCCATTTTACTGTATGATGATTTATAAATGTATAAATAAGATGTTTCTGTCAAGATCAAGGCATGGGGATTATGCACATGTCTCATGGAAAACGTAACATCTGCACTGTGCTTAATCCACATGGGACAAGTGTCACAAGAAGACCGTGTGACACCCGTCTACACCCGTCACCAAGTTGCACTTAATGGATGATGTGGAGGTACCAGTGCCAACATGGGATGCATGCCCAGGCATTCAGCTGAACATGCAAATGCTCCAAAGTGTGGATGGAGGGGTGGGGTGTGCATGAAAGCCATGCCTCCAATGTCCTCATGCAAGTTGCTCCCCACCCCCTGCTCCTCCGCATTCCTGAATGTCTCCACATCAAGCAGGGGGCTCACATAATTGATCAGGGATCCTGCTATTTCAGGGTCCCCAGTGGCACCAAGGGGGTCAACTCATAAGTAGGAACCCTCTGTAGAACTTTTCCACTCAGCACAGGGGTGAGGCCTGGGACTGAACATGCAGGGTGCAACACTCACAAGACTGCTTCTATGCATGCCCCCTGCCCCAGATACAAAGTTTGTATCTTCAGGCAAATCTGTAAACATACTTAATGTCCATATATTGCAAAAATGGGGACAGAGAAGGTCTCTCTGTGCAATAACTGCAATGTGTATTCTAGGCTTCTATCAACAAGATGTCAGGACTTGCGCCTGCACTGGGCCCTGAACTTGGCACTTTTTCAGATAAATAAGCAAATAAATTTATTGCCAGCCCATGAGGAGCAAGTGCCAGAGCAGGTTACAATTTAAAATTCAACATCAAAAACAGTAAAGTCACAGAAATAGGGTTGAGAATGACAACCTGCCCTCTCCTGAGAATGGCAGGAAGACATTCAACCTGTGTAACCAGCACCCAGAACAAGGAAATACCTTCACATTAATAGGCAAGAGGAGATCACATGGTACATCTTGCCCCATATAGAAGCGACTTGAGTCAAGCTTGCCCTCCAGAGGATTTTGCTTCTCTCTCTCTCTCTCTCTCTCTCTCTCTCTCTCTCTCTCTCTCTCTCTTTCCTTCCTTCCCTCCACACACAGCCCCAAACCTGAACTTCAAGCAACCTATATCTGATGCAAAATAGTATCATAACAGAAAACACAGTGTATTGGAAATTGGAACAAATTCATTGTCTTTGAGAACAAATAATGTAATGGTGATGTACTTTGCAATATTTTATGATTTTCAGTATCTCGATGTACTTTTTCTTTTTAAACAATAAAAAAATTGTATATATAAATATCCACAAGCTGTTGCCAGATATCTAGGCTGCATGTTTTCTGATGTTATTACTCCCCATTATTGCTTTGAGGTAGAAAACAAGATTATGAGGTCAACGAGGAAAAGAAGGAAATACGCAGTTCAGAAACCAGGATGGCTTCTTGGAAGCCAAATAAAAAGATGCAAGAGATTGATTATAATTCCTCCCTTCATCTGTCTGGGCAGGATATTGACTTAAGGCAGAGGGTCTGATAGATACTAAACTGATTGAACAGACAGTCTAATAACAAAATATTAGATGTCATTCTGCCAAACCAGGCTTCCAATTTAATTCCACCGATTCACAATGCCGATCCAGAGAATTGGATCTTCGCCACCATATGCTCCCAGACCTCCTAATCTACCCCATTAGGGCCTCTATTAGACATATACCATGGGTTCCTCTCTTACCCAGGGCTGATAAAGGAGATTAGGAAGGCTGTCTTGAGTATAATCTAGGTTGGCTTGTTTGTTGCAGCACCAATAACATGTACGGGGTTCACACCACAGTCAAGGGCTTGTTGCCAGATCTGCTAATGAGTAACCAAACAATTAAACCCCTGTGTTGCAAACAGTATCAGTAATATCCAAGGCAACGCGATGACCAAGTACAACAATGCAATATCAATGTAAACTCTTTCTATAATCTATACGGAACATTGAACAATATGAAATATATGAAATATGCACTCTCTGCAAAACCAAATAAACAGGAATCTTATAAATCTCTGAAAGTCCCAAAATGTGCACTCTTGCTCTGCTAATGAGCCAGTGTGCACATTCTCATGAACTTGTTTTTTGCATGTGTACCTGCTGAAATGCTAATTTGGGGAAACCAGCCATTGCTGCTCTTGGGAACTTCGCCAGCAACAATTGGGTGCACCCAGACAGAAATATATCAGCTTTGATTCTTTTCCTAATTTGGGGAAACTGAGCACTGACCGACCATTAGTATTCTCACTCTGGCGAGACAGCAGCAACCACGTCATCACTGCAATTATATCTACGTATTGTAATTACCAAAGGGGAGATTAAAGTTTGACCAAAGGGCAGTTTAAAGTCCGCGCCCCCCCAGCCCAGTCGTATGCAGACCTACTCAAAAGTAAGTCTCTTTGAGTCCAGTGGGATTTTTCTCCTATCTAAGGGCTCATCCATGCTTCTGTTTGTCCCGATTTCTAGAGATGGATCCAAGAGGCTTTTCTTGTCATCCTACCATCCACAGGAAAACCTGCCATTTGCTTCTGAATCGGAGCAAACGTCAATTGGGTTTTCTGCAGGTGGGCAGTTGCATACCCTCCAACATTTCTCCAGTGAAAATAGGGACACCTATTGTTGTTGTTGTTGTTGTTGTTGTTGTTGTTGTTGTTGTTGTTGTTGTTATTATTATTATTATTATTATTACCACCACCACCACCACTGCTACTACACTATTTATAGCCTTCCCATCTGACTGGGTTGCCCCAGCCACTCTGGGCGACTTCAAACAAATATAAAAACATAATAAAACATTAAACATTTTTTAAAAACCTTCTAAAGGCTGTATAGTTCCTTATCTCCTTGGCTTGGGGGTCACATAACTCCATACCCTCCAACATTTCTCAGATGAAAATAGGAACGTCCTAAGGAGAAGAAGGACATTCTGGGATCAAATCAGAAACCAGGACGGCTTCTGTAAATCTGGGACTGTCCCTGGAAAACAGGGACACTTGGAAGGTCTACATTTGCTCTGATTTAGCAGTAAATGGTGTGTTTTCCCAAGTAGAGTGGGGAGACCAAAGAAAAACCTCTCAGACCCTTGCCTAGAAATCATGCGACAAACGGAAGATATCATGAGACAAAGGGAAGTGTGAATGAGCCCTAAGTGAGTCTAGGGTCTCCATCTCCAATTGATAAATATGTGTGGTATATTGCCTTACTTGCCCTTGAAAGGCATCTAATAAGTCTTATAAATAAACACAATGTGAGTCCCAGTGACTGAAGCCCCTGTGGAACTTTGAAAGCTTGCAGGACTTTGGTGCACAACAAAAGTAGCAGGTTAATCTATTCTGCACCTTGTATGTTGCAGTGCGGCCAAGTGCCCATTAACTGCTTCCTTCGCCTCTTGGCTTTTATTACTATTTAATATGCTGTGGCATATATAATATTCTTTACCCCCCTGGTACAACTTTGCTTACAGTGAGTAGTGAGGAAATCCTTCACTGGCTAGTAATGCCTTCTGAATCTAGAGTGTAATGTTCAGCTTGTACCAAAGAAGATTCTGCTGCTATAAAAAGAACTTCAGCTGTTAGAACGTGTCTGCTTACAAGAGGATTGAAATGCAACTGTTAATTAGCGAATAACTTGCTCCCGCAGCATTTGAAGTCTCCTGTATGTGTGTGAAAACTTGTCCCCTCCTCCCTACTCTCCTCTTTTTAAACAAACAAACAAACAAACAAATCTCCACACTTCAACATGAGATAAACCAATCCAGGCTACAATTCGACATAGCTTACAGAAAGGTTTGGGGCTTCATCAGATACGATGGGAATCACATAAAGCAGGGGTCAGCAAACATTTTCAGCAGGGGCCTGGTCCACTGTCCCTCAGACCATGTGGGGGGGCGAACTATATATTGGGGGGGGGGCATGAACGAATTCCTATGCCCCACAAATAGCCCAGAGATGCATTTTAAATAAAAGCACACATTCTAATGTTAAAACACCAGGCAGGTCCCACAAATAACCCAGAGATGCATTTGAAATAAAAGGGCATATTCTACTCATGTAAAAACACGCTGATTCCTGGACCATCCGCGGGCCAGAATTAGAAGGCGATTTGGCCGAATCCGGCCCCCAGGCCTTAGTTTGCCTACCCATGACATAAAGCACTCAGGGTAAATCCATACTAGGGGTCTTATTGAAGGGGAAGTTTTAGAACTGCAGTGGGCGAGGAAAGAGAAAGTTTAACTCTTTCCTCCCTGGTGTGGTCCTGCTTAAAATCTGACTCCCCCCCCCCTCCCTGTGCTGCTAATTACATCAGGAGGGAAGTTCCACCAGAGGTCAAAGGAGTTGCTTCCACATTTGTCCTTTTCTCTGGAATTCCTATTATTTGCTCACTCAGGCCTGCTAGACTAACATCACTGCCAGACTGTCACATTATGATTATTTTTGTCCTCCCATCTTTTTGAAGACCTGGGCTGTGTACCTACGATGCCAGCAAAGCATTCAGAATGCATTCTTTCCCTCAGTGAATCCTGAGCTCTGTAGTTTTACCCCACACAGAGCTATAATACTGACCGGCAAATTCATGTCGTGCTGCTACAGTGGATTGAGAGGTCATGCGCACCAAACCGACTTCCCCCAAAGTCTGGATTTTTCGGAATAAGGAAAGGGATGGGAGAAATGTACAGGAAGGTGTGCCATAAAACTAGCTCAGTACTGACATGTAGTGACAGAGGTGAATTTACCTGTGTAGAAAATAATAATAATAGAGGCATGGTCTCTGGGCATCTGATGGGGGATTTGGCCCAACCAAATTCAATTCAACTTCATTAATCCATTCATCTTCACAAAAGTTTGCACCTTGTTAGCTACTGATAAGTACAGAATGAGGTTGCGTTTTCCATAAAAGCAATAGAGACATATCCCATCAGGCTATAGACTGACTTGGTTTCACTCGATATCCATCACAGGTGACTTAAAACGTCCTGAGATGCATCATTCTAAAGCCTGGAAATGTAAGCATCTTTGACCTAAAAAAGTCAATGGTTCCACTAGGATATCGTTCATAAGGATGGCCTGTCCTTATGTCTCTGTTCCAGCTGTCAATGTATCCTTCACAGAACATACATTTTGGAACCCGTCTCCAAATGACGCACAAAACATGATGCATTGTGAAAATTGGGCACCCTATTTAACTGAAGGATGTGTTCAGGCTGAAAGAGGGTGTGGGCTGAGGTGCTTCACTTTGGCTTTTTGCACTAAAACAGCTGTCCTTGGGAGATATTATCTGCGGGTGGCACACGAGCTTTTCGCCTCCAGAGACACTGAGTTCAAATTTCAGCTCAGGTTGCTCAAGTGAAAATGTGCTTGATGGTCTTGTTTCCCCAAGTACAAAAAAATCGCTCGGCGCTCTGTCACAATTCAGCAAATTGGCAGGCGCTCCCAGAGAGGGGCTGATGCCTGGAATGGCAAGAGGTTGTAGTAGGTCAGGACTGAAGCAAGCATGTGGAACTGCAAATGAGAGGCCTCAACATGCTACCAGTGCATGCAGAATTCTAGAGAGCTGGAGTTTTGGACCTTGTTCCTTTGGATGCAGTATCAAGCCACTTTCAGGAACAAAACAAATTAGTTTAAGTGTCAACCAGTTAAATAGTTTTAGGTTGATCAATCAAATCATTTTAGGCTGTTATCCTGTAACATCTTTCCTGGGTGTTTTGAGCAGACCTGCACAGGATTGTGCTGTAATCTGATATAAGACTTTGAACCAATTGACTGATTGAATTTAAACAAATTTGCACAATGTCAACACCCCGACAGGGCATATTCCCCAGGGAGTAGGGAATGTTGGTATCAGCAGAACCAAGGAATGACAGTGGTGCAGGCGGTTAATTTCGGACTCTTGAAGTTAAATGGAATCTCCATTCTTAGAGCATGTTGGCCATGTGTCCTGCCTTACAGAGGGTAGTCCTCTGTTTGAAGGAGTCCTCTGTTTGAAGGGCTAAACAGTCCAAAGTTCAATAACAGGGGTCAGCAAACTTTTTCAGCAGGGGGCTGGCCCACTGTTCCTCAGACCTTGTTGGGGACCGGACTATATTTTTTTTTGGTGGGTGAACAAATTCCTATGCCGCACAAATAACCCGGAGATGCATTTTAAATAAAAGGACACATTCTACTCATGTAATAACATGCTGATTCCTGGACCATCCACGGGCCGGATTTAGAAGGCGATTGGGCCAGATCCGGTCCCCAAGCCTTAGTTTGCCTACTCATGATCAAGAACCATAAGAAGGGAGAGCAAGAGCCCTGAAGTTGCCCCTCAACAGTTAGTATCTGGATAACAGATTGAGCAAGCACACAGGTCACAGTCTTCACGGCTATAGTGAGACGTACTGTATTTCCATCTAAACTTGCATATAAGCCGAACATATGCAAATGTTACCCAAATGCTCTCTTGTCCTCTTTTTTGAAGGTGCATTTCCTCTGCTTTGGGGTTGACGAGTGTTCTCGCCCCTAGTTCAGAGGCTGATTGCCCCTGGACCCTAGGTGTCTGGGACAATCACCATGGGATGGTTGTCAACTTCATGCCCAGCTTGTGAGCTTCCTAGAGGCATTTGGTGATCCTTCAGCCAGAGACATGAGGAGAAGGCCATGGGAGTGCTGATAATATTTTTGGGAGGACAAATAGAAGGGGTTTTGTGGTCAATGCCTTTAACTAAGGAAAAGGTTCTTTTCATTCTTATTCCTGCTTCATTCCACCGGAAGGAAGGAAGGAAGGAAGGAAGGAAGGAAGGAAGGAAGGAAGGAGTAAACTGTGAAGCCCCGTGTAACAGGGTAATCTTTCAAATTTTGTATATTATTGTTTTAATTCTTGTTTGTACTTCACATCTAGGTGCCAAGCCGTTAGTGCTCTTCCTCCTGTTTGGCCCCCAGTTAGCTTTTACTGCACATGCGGGGGGGGGAAGGGGGGAGAGACTCTTAAGGAGATTAATGCTAAGCCAAGTATTAAAGCTGTCTGTATTTTGAGCATGATGTGCAGTTGTGCCTGGAGAAAATTGTAAGGGTTGTGAAGTGACACTGAGAGTTACACAGGGAATCAGCCTGGCCCATAAGGTCTTGTTTATTCCTTTAGCATCATAGAGCTGAATGGTACCCACACTGGATTATACCGTCCAATTTCCAGGCCCCCAACAGAATATGATGTACTAATAACATCTCTGAGAAGCATTTGGGCTATACAAATCAATGGAGGACACATTTATCAATAGGTATTAGTTAGCGAGCATGGAAGAGATTCATCCCAGCCTAGCCCAGCCAGCTGTCATTTCTGTCATTAATCCAGTATGTTAGATGTCCAGAAATTAACCTGAATCTCCTGGTTTGTGGTTTTGTATGTGATAAGTATGTGATAAATATTATGGATTGTGATGCAAATGGCACGAGCATAGACACCTTGGCTGCCACAGCCTTAACAGGAGATGTCACTGCTAGAATGATTCTGGGTTCTTTTAAAAATAAATAAATTTGGATTGTATAGGGACAGCTACCAAAATCACTCGAGTTTTACTGTTTTGCCAATGTTGGGCTCCGTTTCTGGTCTTCTTCCAATTCACTCTTCATATTTCCAAGCTTTTATTGGCACCTGTGAGGACGTCAAATTTAAACAACAACAACAGAAAGCAGAAATCTTACACGGAGATAATGACAAAAGACAACAGCAGAAATCTGGTACTGGAGGTGAAAACTCCTGGAGGAGTTTGAAAGACCTATTGAACATGACAGTTTTACATGTGCAGCCTCTGCTTGTGGTTCCCTTTCTGTGCTGAATCACAGAAATCACACAGGGCGACTCATCTGCATTCTTATTTGCCATTTGAAAGCAAACAACAGCACAATGTGTCAGTGTTCAGTGGTTGATTCTATTCATGTAAATAGCTCCACTTTAGCCAACGGAGAGAGCCCTCTGCCGTCTCTTCCCATTCATCCATTATCAGCTGAGCGATTCGTTTTTATTTACTTTTCAGCTTTGCCGAACTCCCCTTTTCTCCCCTTGCACTTTTGGCGGAGTTAAAAAGCATCTAATACCGAATGTTTATTTCCCGAAGTAGTGTTGCTACTTAGAATTTTTGGCTGCCTGGGGTGGAGAAACTAATTTTGCAATTGTCGTTTTCCTTTCCAGCACGAGAAATGCAGCAAGCTGGATAAGGTCAGGGAAAGAAAGAAAGAAAGAAAGAAAGAAAGAAAGAAAGAAAGAAAGAAAGAAAGAAAAATGCAAATCAGTGGCCAGCTGTAGCTTTAAGGGATCCACCTTAAGGAAATCCACCTCCTCCCGCCGCCGCTCTGGAGTGGGCAGCGTCACCGGGGATGGCAGAGATCAACTAATAAATGTGCAGCTGGAGGAATCCGGAGGAGGCACCACGCGAAGCCCCGCGCGGATCTGCAGAGCTGCTCCCAGGTAGAGGCGACCGGCTGGTCTCCAGCTCCTTCCTTGTCACCTGTCTAGCTGCACTAACCTTCTTCTGTCTACCTTGCAACTTGACTGCATGTTAAACTCAGGGTCGTGGGTTCGAGCCCCACGCTGGGCAAAAAGATTCCAACCTTGCCGGGGGTTGGACTAGATGACCCCGGGGATCCCTTCCGACTCTACAATTCTAGGATTGCTCCTCTCCTCTCTGAGAGTTGCCCCTCATTTCTTCCCACCCCCCACTCCCCACTCCACGCTCGTTTTCTTTACTGAGGCTGCTGTCCTGTTGTCTGCGTTTCTTGCTTGCGCCTGTTGGGCTATTAATCAAACGGATGTGCCAGATGGGATTTGCTGCAGGCCGTTTGCTCACTAATCACACCGGATCAGCCTTTTCTTTATTATTCTTCCTCCTCTGCTACCCCACCTTTCTGGTTTGCAAACCACAAGGGTGACCCACCCGCCACCCAGTCAGAGCTGCTAATACAGCCCAGAGTCCACCGGCTTCTTCCACCGCATGGCTCCCATATCCAAAGCCACATTATATATTTATCATACTTTCCCCCACCTCCCGTCTCCTTTACCCCTCACATAAGCTGCTGCTTAAGAGACATGGGTGCCAAAAGGCTCAGGCCAGTCTCTTGCGGCTTGTCAAACCACTAATGTATGTACTGTAGTTTCCTTTCCTTGATTTTTTAAGTGGAAAGCCCTTGTTCAGTTCAGATTAAAATAAGGATTACAATATTCTGTAGAAAAGCACTCTGAAACTACTGATGACTCAGCATGGCCTTTGTGACTGGACAATTAAGTGACACACAGACAACCTGCATATATTTACTCAGAAATCCAGCCTGCCAGTGAGGCTTACTCCCAAGTAAGTGTGCACAGAATTGCCATTTTAAAAACACTTTTAAACAATTAGTTGTGCAGCACTGGTTTCTTTGCAGTTCTGCAAGATGATTTGTTTGCCCCTCCCCCACCATGTCACAATTCAGATTTCAAATTTCAAACAATACGCTTAATAGACATCTCAGCAGAACTGATACTCAAACCAAGAAGTAGGATATTGACAGTAGTTCCACAGATTTACTTCTAAACTTTAAAGTTCACCTCTAGCTGACAATTCTTGATTCTCAGAATAATGTCTTCTTGCTGTAATAAGATATTCATTTTAAAACAAAAAAGTTTGCATGAAGTTTCACACAAAAGGAGAATAAATACTAAACATTTCACACTTTGTTACATCTCTTTTCTGGATATTTGAATGTACCATTCTATTTTATTTACTTACATTAAAAGTTATAGCCACCTTTTCTAATACACTTTTGTTACACGAGGCAGATTATAGCAATTAGAACCGTAATTTAAGAGCCACAAATTAAATATATAACAGCAATAAGAAGGAAATTGACAAGAAAAACAACATCAGACTCTTGTCTGAAAAGGTCCTCCCTGCTACATCATAATGAGTATGGGAGGAAGAGGTCCCCCTGGAATCTTGGATCTAAGTCCTTTAGGGATTTACAGGTAAAGAAACACCACTCCAAATTTTGCCTGGAAACAAATGGCAAACCATGCAGCTGTTGTAGGTCAGATGTAATCTGATCCTATGGGCAAGTGCAGTGACCAAGTCCAGCTGCAATTGGACATGTCCGTTTCCATTACCAGATCTGACCTCAGCAGTAACAGCCTGCATGGTCAAAGCTGGGCTGAGACACTCTTGACCAGGCTTCCTCAACCTCAGCCCTCCAGATGTTTTTGGCCTACAGCTCCCTAGCTAGCAGGACTGGTGGTTAGGGATGATGGGAACTGTAGTCTGAAAACATCTGGAGGGCCGAGGTTGAGGAAGCCTGCTCTTGACCATTGGCACATGGGCACCTAGGGGCGAGGCTGAATCCAGGAATACAGTGGTACCTCAGGTTACATACGCTTTAGGTTACATATGCTTCAGGTTACAGACACCACTAACCCAGAAATAGTGCTTCAGGTTAAGAACTTTGCTTCAGGATGAGAGCAGAAATCGTGCTGTGGCGGCAGCGGGAGGCCCCATTAGCTAAAGTGGTGCTTCAGGTTAAGTACAGTTTCAGGTTAAGAACGGACCTCTGGAACGAATTAAGTACTTAACCCGAGGTACCACTGTACCAACAACCTGTGGACCTGATTCGTCAGGGGGACTACCACCCCATCAAGAACTGGTTGGACCCCTGTTCTAGAGTCCATCACTTTCCTGAGCTAAAGCACCGCTGTCTTGTTTTGGTTAAGTCTCAGTTTATTAGCCCTTACCCAGTCCATGTAACTAATTGCACATAAATAATAAAATTGTGGTGGTGGTGGTGATTAAGCCAACAGCTTCCTTTGTATTAAAGGTAAAGGAGCTGCAGGTCATCAGCATATTGATAACAATGCACTCCGGATCCTGAGACAATCTCTCCCTGTTGTCCCTGGCGTGGGCCACCTGCAATCCTAAATCCACATTTGGTCCTTGGCATAATTTCAGAAGCCCTCTGCAAGTCCTTAGGCCAGGTCTCTGGCAAGAGCAGTAGGTCCCTTCCCCCAGCAGCCAGCTGGTTGGGGAAGGCTAAGGCAAGAGAGAAAAGGGTTGGCCTTTGGACCCACCCACTTAAACCCCTCTGCCCCCACCCGCAGAGGAAATGTAGTCATCAGCACGTGGTTGATGGCATCATATGACCCTGAAAGATAAATAGCCCAGGTGCATGGAACCTCTAGCAATCCATGGGTAGGCAAACTAAGGCTCAGGGGCCAGATTCGGCCCAATCACCTTCTAAATCTCGCCCGCGGATGGTCCGGGAATCAGCATGTTTTTACATGAGTAGAATGTACCCTTTTATTTAAAATGCATATCTGGGTTATTTGTGGGGCCTGCCTGGTTGTTTTTACATGAGTAGAATGTGTGCTTTTATTTAAAATGCATCTCTGGATTATTTCTGGGGCATAGGAATTCGTTCATTTCCCCCAAAAAAAATATAGTCCAGCCCCCCACAAAGTCTGAGGGACAGTGGACCAGCCCCCTGCTGAAAAAGTTTGCTGACCCCTGAACTATACAGTACAAGCAATGAATAAGTCAATCTCACACTATTTTGCTCAGGCTTAGTAACAAAACAAAAAAAGCTTCTCTTACGGCACATTGGAGAGACCAGCCCAACCCAACCTTGCCTCTTTAGTAGCTGAGTTACATGCTGGCACCGTGCAGAAATGCTTTCCAGTTTTTTGTGGCGCTAACAAGTCTCAATTTAGCAGCCTAAAACTGCTGACCTCTTAAACAGCTGCTGTTGGATTTTATTCCGAGGAAAACGTTTTGCTTTCAAATGGTCAGCTTTGCTCTGAAATCCAAAATCCAACAGGCAAAAGTGTGGGGGGGGTTGTGTTGGTGGGGGGACTGTCCATCAAGGGCGCCTATATTACAGGCCTAAACTGGCTTGGAAGTTCCTCTGTAGCCGCAGAGAACCCTAGGAACTGTAGTCTCTGGGGATGATCTCTAACAAAATTCCCAGCAGCCTTGCCAAACTAGAACCAGGATTCTTTGAAGAATTAAGCAGTTACATAAGTGGTGTGTGTGTGTGTGTGTGTGTGTGTGAGAGAGAGAGAGAGAGAGAGAGAGAGAGAGAGAGAGAGAGAAAGAAAGAGAGAGAGAGAGAGAGAGAGAGAGAGAGAGAGAGGTGGATATTCCTTGTGTTAGCAACCTTGGCCATCCGGAAGTTGAACTACAGCTCCCATCATTTCAGGCCGTTGCCCATGCTTGATGAGTTGCAGTTCAGCAACAACTAGAGGTCCAGATGTTCCCCACACCCGAGTTATAAAATTGTAGGCTTCAATTCTATGGTCTCTGGGAAGATGTCCCAGGGGCCAGAGGAATTTTGTTGCAAAGCTCTGTCTCCATTGATAGTGGGAAGTTCCCTTTCGGACACCTCGTGCTTGTCTCTGTGGTCAGGTCCATTGTTGTTGCTCCTCTGCTGTTGGTGATCTGGTGGAGGAGGTAAAAAGCCGGTATTCTGGGTTCATGTTGGCGGTGGACCCAAAACCCTCCTATTTCCATGGCAATGGGAAGAAATGGACATGAACCTTGGGACCAATTTACCGGTACTGTTTTTCCTCTCAGTGGGAGGAAAATGGCTGCTGAGATAGCTCAGCTGGAAAAGCATGAAACTCTTAAACTCAGGGTTGTGGGTTTGAGCCCCATGTTGGGCAAACGATACCTGCATTGCAGAAGGTTGGACTAGATGACCCCTGAGGTGCCTTCCAACTCTTAAAGTCTATGAGTCTGGCAGGGCTTTGGGTCTGGTGGTTCATCTCCCATAGGATGGCCTTTCCCCCACCTCCACATGCCCATCTGCACTTAGCCTCCAGCTGCTTATAATAAAAATTTAAAAATCCAAATAAATATCCATAAAAACCAGCTCAAGGAAAAAACATCATTGAAACAAAATCTAATAAATAGCTTCACTCCATTGTTGAACTACTAAAAATAAGTGACCTGAGGGCTCGTGGGAACATAATTGTGTTTGACTTTTTAAAGCAAAAATCCTGAACTTTATCTCCATCAGGGATACTTGCATTTCTGCTCTTTTTGTAAAGAGCAGCGTGTTGGTCTAACTTGGGCTGTTCTTCGTGGGTGGCAGCTCTTCAGCCACATCCCTTAGACTACACATCTTCAATCTTTTTGCACCCAGGACCTGCCTCTAACTCCAGCCTGCAGCACAGGAACCAGTTTTAATTTTGTAACATGTATGTCTCTTTCTCTTAAGAACTATGTACGTAGAGGCAAATAGTAGGGCTGGGCGATACCTAGTTTTCAACATTGTGATATATCACAATGTCTGAAATAAGGATTGAACTGTGGAGAGGCGTTGGTTGGCTTCACGGCTTTTCCCACATTGTGATTTTTTGCATGGCACACAGACACCCATCATGATTTGAGGGGTTTAAATGTGGACTTTGGGCAATATATTACTACATCACCCAGCTCTGGGCTTTTCTGCTCCAATAGGAGGGTATCGGGGGGGGGGAGAAGTTCTGATCATGATTGAAGGTTGGGGGGGGCAAGGGTTACATCTCACCTCCCTACATGCTGTAATCCCTAATTCATAGAATCTGCCTTATACTGAGTCGGACCATTGCGCCATCCAGCTCAGGATTGTCAATGATGACCAGAAGCAGCCTCCAGGGTTTTGGGGCAGGGGACTCCTGCCCCCCTCTCACCAGTCCTACTTGGGGAAGCCAGGGATTGCTTGCAAAGCCGATGCTCTCCCTCTGAGCTATTACCATTCGCCTCCCAGCATTCAAAGTTGACCCCCGCCCACTCTCCTTTACTATTTTTTAAAGAACCTTACGTGACCCTGCAGGTGACACGTTTATTGCCCCTGCAGTGTAGTCAGGCCTGAAGCATCTAGGGCATCTAATGGGGAGCAGAGGTCATCTCTCCTTGCCTCGTTTCACCCTTAATTGCACAGTAGCCGGGTCTGCCGGGAAGAAATAACCTGTGACTCTCCGGTGCTTTGGCCAAAAGTGTTGAGATGACTGGGCACTTAGCTCTTAGGGTTCCAGGTTCACTTTCTAAAACGTTAAAAGGTACTTGGGAAATTTAAATGAAGCTTCTTTGACTCCTTCTATTTTGCTTTCCCTCATTTTGCCTTTACTAATGCTGCCGCCCCAATGTACCTTCCTTCCTTTCCTCCCTCCCTCTGTTCACACACTCTAAACTGGCTATATGCCTGGACTGGGCGATTGCATTTCTTCCTCTTTGTATCATTGTAAGTGCTAACATGTCTACGTGCTGCCAAAGAGCAAGAGGAGATCAGAAGCTGCTGGTACAAGTTGTTTAGCTCGATGCCCGTCCACCTTTCACTCGGGTCAAAGGAAATTTCATCATTTCAGTTTCATCATCTTGCAGTTCCCCTTCTTCTAACAACCGCGGGATTGGACTCCGAATCATTTTTTGTATCACTGCTAGCTCCCATTTGAAATCCAGTGTAAAGTGACGCACTGCTATGACTTCCTGCCAGGCAGTGATCTAATGGGACAATGTCAGTATTATTTAAGGACCCAAAGCCGTCGCCATTGTCAAGCTGCATTGAAATTTTTATGGATGGGTTCTTGGCTGAAAAGGCCTTGCTTTTTTAAAACACCTGGCAAAAGCTTTTGATCTTATGACAAAGCTCAATAGTGATGTCCTATTTGTATCTGTCAAACAGCATTAAAGGATTAGGGTATCCTTGTTCTCCTAACTGCATCTGGTCCTTTTGACTATTTTGCATTTGAAGTAAATAGCTTATATTTGTGACCTGGAGTATCTGTGGCAGATCTAGTGTTATTGCCCCTCTAAAAGATCATGGCTTCAGAAGGAAGCTAAGCAATAAACCTCCCGAAACAGAATTCTTGTTTCCATTTAAAAACATATCTATGCATAAGAAAAGAGAAATCTGTGTAACCAGACAGTGTGTAAAACTTTCCATTTCTCTTATGTTCCCATAAATCTGACATATCTTTCAAAATGAAGCACCTAATATTAGGAAGAAAAGTAATGAAATCGGTCGACTTCTAACATAGTTTATGCAGCCAGAATGCACCAGAACTCAGTTCTGGCACCTCTCAGGTAGGTGCCATTGCCATTAAAAGAGAACAAGGGAGGTCATGGTGAGTTCTGGCACCTTTTTTTTCTAGAAAAAAGTACAGAGTTTACCAATGAGCATTAAATTTTGAGCAGGTCAGGGTGTAGCTTCTGTGGATGAGGGCTGTATGAACTTAGGAGCTGTACAGTGATGGTTTGTTTGTTTTAAAGGTAATGCTTTGGATCCTAACTTTCCTTCCATGAATAGAATAAAGCTTACCTTTGTGGGATGGAGATTTTCCATCTCCTCCTTCCCTCTGCAGTCCTGTGCACCTCTTTATAAAAACATTCTGCCTCTGAAGGGGATTGGGTATGGGAGGCTCGCGATATGGTGTAGCGGCTGCTGATGGAGGAATGAGTTGGTCAAGAAGGTATCTACATTCAGCAAGTTTCTCTGGGAAGCTGTGCATTTAATACACATATGAGGTGTTGTTTCAGAGGTGCTTTCCCAGATGTGCTCTCTTCAAATTATAGTGACATTTTAAAGATTGCCTACCAAACCCTGAAACCCGTCACACGCTTGAAAACGAAAACCTAATAGCCAGCAGCGCTGGCAGTAGGGGACACACCTTAAAATGGAGACTGTGTGTTGTTTAATGGCGGCACCGTGATCCAGGCTGATGATGGGACACCCTCACAGGACATGTGATGCACGATGACATCTGCTGGGACAACAGTGCCCCCTGTTGCGTGGGCAGCAGAGCCAAAGTTAACACTGACCAAGAGGGAAAGCAAGGTGACAGGAGGCGTTGCCATGATGAAAGAGATAGTTCCTCTCCTGCTAGGAAACCTGGGATGTGTGGTCTTCGTAACCTGTAGCTGGCTTTTCATAAGGCAGCCAGTCAAGGCGTATCAAGCCCAAAGCTGTTAGCAGCTACAGAAAGTGATGTGAGGGGTGGCTGTGGCATTTGCTCCCTGCCACACCATTCTTGCTGCAGAACAAAGAGCTAAGTAGGGCACTTGACGCTCTGTCACTGTGAATCTCAATCAGAAACACTTCTGGTTTCTGGAAGTCCTACAACTGGAAGAGCAGGACCAGCTGGGGACATTTTGCTGCCTGGTGTGGAACAGCAAATGACACGCACCACAGAGACACACAGAGTTAAGTATCCCAGGCTGGTAAAGCTATTGTGACACCTGAGGTAGAACACCTCACAAGTGCCTCTCTCCCTCCCCAGCAGTAAAAATACAACAATAATGAACTCGGTGTCTTAACAAGTTTTTGCCTTTGCATGACATCCAGAATCAGCTGGCCTAAGGTGGCCTTTGGTCTCTGTGAGCTTTCAAAAAAAAGAAAGCGAAAGCTGAAATTGTTAGGAAGCTAAATTTTGCTCCCGAAACCAAATCCTGCACTTTATCTCCACCAAACTTTGTAATGAAGTTATCAACGGCTCAGGACTGCAACACCTCAAGGACCGCCTCTGTTCATATGAACCTACCTAGACCCTGAGTTCATCTTCTGAGGCCCTTCTTTGTGTGCCTTCTCTACGAGAGGTCCAGAGGGTGGCATCATGAGAACGGGCCTTCTCTGCAGTGGCTCCCCGTCTGTGGAATGCTCTCCCCAGCGAAGTTCGCCTGGTGCCTTCATTATACACCTTTAGGCGCCAGGCAAAAACGTTCCTCTTTAACCAGGCCTTTGGTGAATTGACATCCAATGCCCTTTAAAAATGTGGGTTGGGGAGGTGTTATTGGGTTGTTTTTGTTTTTATTATGTCTTTTGTGTTTTTATATTGTGATTTTGTGTTGTAACCGCCCTGAGACCTGCAGGTATAAAGATTAAATTATTATTATCAATAATAATAACAACAATAATAATCTCTCTTACCTTGCCACACCATTTCTGCTAATAATCTATTCATACTAGTACTATGTCTTATAATTCAGCTGTAAAACATCCAGGAGAGCGATGACTAACGTGAGCAGAGGTACGACAACTCCCTATCCTGTTTCATTATGAATTGTTTCCAGCATGGCAACGGATTTGACATTAGTTGTCGAAGCATGATGGTGTTCCTATTCTGAGCCACTACCTTGAGGTGTTCGTTCCTTCCCTCGCATGCCAGGCATATAATTGGGACGGTGCTGCTGTTCGCATTCTAGCAACACCTCCCTTCATAGGACTGTTTTTAGCAATCAACTAAAGGGCAGAATTCACTGAGGCTTTGTGAACTTTGGTCATTTTGGTATCTATCTTTGAGAGAGAATCTCATCCTGTTCCCTGAAATGATTTCAACAAATACTGCTTCCAAAGCCTTTGACCTTCTTTTTCTGGCTCGGTGTCCTTGCTATTTGAAGGGAGAGCGACTGTTCCTTTGTTTAAGGGAAATGTGAAATTGAAGTCTGTGGAGATAGGGTCATCGTGGAAGAACTAGAACTCCACCTTGTGGGACAGTGTGAGCTTCCAGGTACCTACGTACTTTTAGAAGGCTACTTGCATCTCTGATGCAAACTCACCCAACAGTGGCCTTGGGCAAGGCTCTCAGTCCAAACGTCTGCAGTATTCCTGTTCCCTTATATAGCATCGAGAGCATGCCTAGCTCTTCACAGAGCACCATAAGCAAAGCAAAACTAAAACAATCCCTGACAGATTCCTCCTTCACCTGCAAAGATTATAGCTAAAATTATTTTAGCTAAAATGCACAGAAGAGAACATGAAGAAGAAGAAATTGTTGCTCAATAATGATTTATCTCTAGTAAATAATTAGCTTTTGAGTTTATTGGGAATCCGATGGTGTGGAAAGGACAACAGTTAAAACAATGGTGAACCATATGAGATGCATTTCATCAACTACAGTTCAGAATCCATTTTAGGACTTGCTCAATGGCACTGTTTTGAATTATTTAAAATATTTTGATATGGCTAGTCATAAGGAAATTACAGTGGTTCACAGCAATAATACATAAAACCATGCAGTAAAAAACAATATAAAATTTGAAATTAGAGATCAACTATTATACCAGGATATTTTCTTAATTGCCAGTACAGGCGGTGACCATTTTGCATGAGGGTTCTGTTCCCAAGCCCCTGCGCAGATCGGCAGAGCATGCATAAGCGGCCCCTGCTCCATTATGCCCTGTCCCCATTCCGCCCTCTTCCGGGTCCAAAAGGACCCGTGCATCAGTGATTGCATGTCAATTGGATATGCCCAAACTGGTCACTGCCTGTATACACTTGGCAGTATAGAAAAGTTTTAAAGCTTAAAGCAGAAAGTGCCTGCTGAATCTCTGTTGGCAGAGCATTCCATAGGACTGGGCCAATAAAACTAAATGTTCTGTTTCTTATTACCAGATGAGCTTCATCAACTCAGGGGATAACCAGCTACACACCCACAGATCTCAGTAATCCAGCTGGGATACAAGTGTTCAGGCAGTTACTAATATACCCTGGACCTAAACTGCAGCCCCACAGAGAGAGCATTGCAGTAATTTAGTCTCAGAGTTACCAGTTAATTGACTGCAGTGGTCATGCTGTCAATAGCTCCAGGAACAGCCATAGCTGGTGAGCCAGACAGAACTGGTAAAAGGTACTCCAGTAACAGAGTACACTTGGGTCTATAGCGACACACTTGCTCCTTCAGAGGGAGTGCGACCCCATGCTGAACAAGTAACCTGCATATATCTCGGACATGAGAACTACCCACCCATAGAGCCTCTATCTTCCCAGGATTCAAACACAGGGTGGTCTACACACAGGGAAAAACCCACTATAAATAAGTCAGAAATTATATTGTTATAACAAAAGGAAGAAAATCCCTATGAAAAACTGTGTTTAAAAATTTCCTGCTCTCTGGCACCATCTGGTGTTGCATGTTTATAGTGCAGTTGAATCATTGCTTTTTTACTAATGTAGCTGAGTCCCCATCCACCACTGCATTCAGCCACTGATCCAGAGCTTTCACAAACTCTTCTGGTTCATATGTTAGTAGAGATGTGCATCATCAGTATGCTGATGAAACCTTGATCTAAAACTTGCAATGAGTACTCTCCAGTGATACACTCTGCGCACGGCCTGAAGATATGAATGGAATGACCATAAGACAGTGCTTCTGACACCCGTCCCACAGAGTTGACCTAGGAGGATGCCTATCATGGGATCAATGGTATTGAAAGTTGCTGAGAGATCAAGGATAAGTAACTAGGTCATCTCTCTCACAATAAAGATCAACTCACAGGGCGAGCAAGGTGGATTCAGTTCCAAAACCAGCTATAAACCCAGATTGTAGTGGATCCAATTAAACAGTCTCATCCAGGAATACCTATGGTTGCTCCACAACCATCCTCTCTCCACCAGCTTTGTCAAGAAAGGAGTGTTGGCAGTTGGCAATTGGTTTATAGTTATTATGCACCACTGAGCCTCTTGGGCTTGCTGATCGGAAGGGCGGTGGTTCAAATCACCGCAACGGGGTGAGCTCCCGTTGCCTGTCCCAGATCCTGCTAACCTAGCAGTTCAAAAGCACGCCAGTGCAAGTAGATAAATAGGTACTGCTGAGGCAGGAAGGTAAACGGTGTTTCCATCCGCTTTGGTTTCCGTCACGGTGTTCCGTTGTGCCAGAAGCAGTTTAGTCATGCTGGCCACATGACCAGGAAAACTGTCTGTGGACAAACGCCAGCTCCCTCAGCCAGAAAGCGAGATGAGCGCCGCAACCCCATAGTTGCCTTTGACTGGATTTATCTGTCCAGGGGTCCTTTACCTTTCACCTATTATGCACCATTGGGTTTAGAGTAGGCTTCTAAAGAAGTGGATACACAACTGCCTCTTTAAAGGCAAAGGGTAGCACCCTATGATGCCACGTTTTCTTGTTTTTTACCAGCAATCAGCCAACCCATTCCATCTAGCTCTAATAAGCCAGGATAGACGAGGATCTAAAGAGCAGCGGATGGCAGGAAAGAAGTCTTAAATTTTTTTGCAGCTGCTCAGATTGGTCTATTGGGAATTGTTCTGTGTAATGAGGCCCTGATACATCAAGGCTATAGGGAGTTACAGAGAACTGTTTGGTAGTCTTGTGTGACAGGTTGGCAAAAACACTCTGCAGATGATAGCTGTGTTGTTTGTCCCATAAGAAAAATATCAAAATCTATTTTAGACAATACCTCTATTAGCCCAACCCAGATTTCACAAAGTTGTGTGTAAGCTTCCTAAGTTCTACAGAACTCTTCCTAAGGCTGGATTATTATTATTATTATTATTATTATTATTATTATTATTTAAATGGAAGAGTCTTAAGATGGAGGAGGCAGCAGACATGCAAATGAGGTATCCGATTGCACCAAGACTGGTTGGGAAGGTGAAACACGGAAAATACAAAAGAACTGCTGTTACTCAAGTCTGCCCCCATCCTTAGGTGAAACACACAGGTTCCTTGGCAAGTAGAAAAAAGGGAGAAAGGAGAAACTAGACAGATAAGGTTAATTATTTTTGTATGCAGCCAAATGACGTGAATAGAGCTTTTAAGAGATGTGAGGTCATGACCTGATCCTTGGCCATCTTAGCTGAATTTAGGCAGCCAGAGGTGAGTTGGCTGATTTAGATGGTGAGGCTACTGTATAAAGTTCTAACTAGAAGAAAAAGATTGCTGATTTTTTAAAAAAATGTTAGGGAAAAGAATGATTGGGAAAGAAGTCTAACGCCACCCCTTAAGCTCTGCTCTCACAGCCAAAAATCAAAGGCCAATGACAACCCATTTGAAAATAACACTTTATTTGCTTCAACATCTTCCTCCCACATCACTGAGTGCCCTGGTGAAATAATTCACTGTGATTAAAATCTAGACCTGCCCATCAGAATGAAAAAAGTCTCTACCCACTTTCCACCCCTTCCCTCTCCTCCAAGATTTGGGTGTTTCCCCACTCAAAACGGAAAAAGACAGGGGAAGGTAGTGTATTTTTGGGGCGGGAGGGGGAACCAGCAATGGAGCTACTCAGAAGGTTGGGGACTCCCTGATCTGCCTCGACATGGTGTGATTAAACTTAGGGACATGGAAATCTGCTGCACACCACCCCAATTTATCTTGTTATTTGGGGCGCACACACAGAGAGCTGTTGGACATTCCTGCCTGACAGGTGCTTGCTAGACAACCCTCGTTTTTGCAGTAAAACCAGGAGGTTTATCAAAGCCTTGGTAGGCCATTGTACCTGGCAGGGGCGCCAACTCCTGGGGGCCCATCCCTTTTGCCCCCCCAATGTTCCAAAAAATCAGGGCCGAGCATGGAGCAGCTTCAATAGCCAACTCCTCCTGCTGCCATGGAGGGGAAGGAGGGAGGAAGCAGCCCCTGGCAGGTAACGGCAGCAGCAACAGCAGCAGGAGGAGCTTCGGGCCATTGGAGCCACATTCCTGGCTCCCCTGAGGTCCTGACATGACACTGAGATGTTTTGTGCATGCCATCATGCACTACACCAGTCCCTGCACCTCTGGAACATGGCTGCTGGGTTGCATTTGGTTTGGTAGTGGGCAGGTTTTTTAGGACTGTTCTGTCCCAAGATGCATTCATTCTGGTGTGTTACAGGAGGAAGAAAACCTTCTGTATAACCAAAGGTCACATCTACACTATAAATTTAAAGCACATTTAAAGGAACTTTAAGGGTGCTGGGAATTTTAGCCCTGTGAGGGGTAAATGATGGCTCCCATGATTCTTTGGGGGAAAGCCATGTGCTTTAAATATATGGCGCAGATGAAAGCCAGTGTGGTGTAGTGGTTAGAGTGTTGGACTTGGGCCTTGGAGACCAGGGTTCAAATCTCCACTCAGCCATGACGCTCACTGAGTGACCTTGGGCCGGCCCTCAGCCTACAGGGTTGCTGTGGGGATTAAATGAGAAGAGGTGAACCAAGTATGCCACCTGGAGCTCCTTAGAGAAAACATCGGATATAAACACAATAAATATGGAGCCTATGGCCGGGGTGCTAAACACGAGAGGCCCCCAATGCACACACAGTGTGCAACATGATGGAGGCCTGCTTCATTTTCTCCAGTATCTAAGAAGCGTCTGCATGACCATTGAAGAGAATGAGGCCTTCAAGGAGGGTCAAGCCTCAGAGGGAGGAAGTTGCCTCAGGCAGCTGACTGAGGCTGTCACAAAAGGGAAGGAAATAGTTACCGGTATTCAATTTGTTGCTGATGGTGGGTTATTTGTTTGTTTGTTTGTTTTACCAGGGATAGGGGCTTGGTGTATTTTTCTGCCTCAATTGACAAAATGCCTTGACTGACTTAGGGGCTATACAGTGTTACCTCGGGTTAAGTACTTAATTCGTTCCGGAAGTCCGTACTTAACCTGAAACTGTTCTTAACCTGAAGCACCACTTTAGCTAATAGCTGCACTGCCAGAGCACGATTTCTGTTCTCATCCTGAAGGAAAGCTCTTAACCTGAAGCAGTTTCT
The DNA here is from genome assembly GCF_964106915.1 of Podarcis gaigeae. Taxonomy (NCBI): domain Eukaryota; kingdom Metazoa; phylum Chordata; class Lepidosauria; order Squamata; family Lacertidae; genus Podarcis; species Podarcis gaigeae. The sequence continues at coordinate 25,007,480 of NC_139681.1, read as the reverse complement.
GGGTTTGCGGAGTCTGTAACCTGAAGCGTATGTAACCTGAAGCTTATGTAACCTGAGGTACCACTGTATACCCCTTGGTTTGGGGCAGGGGACACCATTGGCTTTTCACCTCAGGCAGCAAAATATCCTGAGGCCTGGCTTCCCAAGCCAGGGGGCAAACTCCTAAGGTTGCGCAGCCTTAACATTTCAAGCACGGCACATTTTAAAACAGGGGTGCAGTCCCTCTTCCTTCCCCTTTATTGCTTCTCCTCACTTTCCAGAAACCCTAGTCGTATGCAAACAGAATCACACAATGGTACATTTAATGCTCTCTCTTTCACACACAGTCACAGAAACACATTTGACATAGGTCAGGGACTGTACGCTAGGGAAGCCTTGAGAACGATGCTATTGACAAGTGAGTATATCGGCCAGAGGTTCCTTTTGATGTGGTTGTTGTTTAAGCGGCTGACACGCTAAAAAACGACATCCTCTTCATTATCTTAGAAAAGTGGCTTTGAGTCTGAGGAGGGGACCTGAGGAGTCTAGAAAGGTCTGCTAACCTCCCAGGGGGGGACTATATTAGACCTCTGAGTCACAGAGGTTTTGCATAGCCGGTGTTTGGTTACAAGCCTTTTATGGGCTCCCTCATCAGGGATATCAGTATCCGCATTATAACTCCTATCTATTCTTAGGTGACACTTCGGCAGGACTGACCAGGCAAGAGACAAAAAAGATCTTTATTTTTCTGCTTTAAATTGAAAGAGAGAGAGCGAGAGAAAAGAATATCTCCTTTTTTAAAAACCAAAATACCCACCTGTGTCCCCCCCCTCCCTCTGTTTCACAGAGCTTCTGGGGTTCCTGGCGTAAAAGAGAGATAATATGTCTTACAGCGTGACTCTCAACGGACCCGGACCATGGGGGTTCCGACTGCAAGGGGGCAAGGACTTCAATATGCCTCTGACCATCTCCAGAGTAAGTGCTAACAACTCAAAATACCTCTCGAGATTTGCTTGGATAAGGAAGCAAACCTGCTTGTAATGGTGTGATCTGACCTGGGCAGATATGAGAGAGAGGGAGATTGTATTTGGTTTAAAATGGGAGGGGGTGTCTATGAAGATAGCATTAATACAGTGCTACGCCTCCCCCCCAAAAAATTGTGTGCTGCATTTGCGCCTTCTCTGATTCAGAGAAAATATGAACAAGCATATTTTAGCAGCGGATCTTCTCTCTTCCTCTCCCCACAAATGTTTCTGTCTGCAAAAGTGTTTCTGAACTGACGATAAAGAGACTCTGTTTTGCATAACGTTGCCCATACTCTGCAAACTAAAAGTCCACATCGACAAGGGTGTGGGTGGAACTGAGTGTTAGCAAACCGGATGACTTACCCAGAAAATATAATAACAATCACACCAAGCTCTTATTTCTGTTCCCCTTGTATCTCATCCTGGTAAGGCTTATCTCCTTCTTTCCTGTGTTCAGATAAAATAGTTAAGCTACCAGAATGGTTTGCAATTGTCAGTGCCAGAGAGAGAGAGCTGAAACGTTTTCAACATCTGAAAAAGACACTGGTGTGCTTTTCCAGCAAAGTTTTTCAAATTAATAGGATAAGTTTAAATCCAGTAGTGTAGGCCTCTGTGGTGTGAAAAACAATGCCTTGCATTAAAAAGGTACCTGCTATTTTCTGCTTCAAGTAATGCATTCCTTAATTGGTGCAATTAGCCTTGACTATTCTGTTTATTGCAATTCCAGTCTTCCACTTTCCTTAAGAACTATTGGCGACCTAACCAGAGGAAGGCCTGCTGTTAGTGCGCCATCTATTTCAGGGACTTCCTAAAAGGATCAAGATAATTGGGGGACGGGGGACGACTCTGACTCCCTAATAGTGCTTGCAGTCAATTTTCCTTTTACCTATATAATTAGACACAAAGAATGTACCCCTTGGAGTTAAGTACTTGGGTTTATTTATTACTGCTACCTGAAATGTACCTTCCAATTATTTAGAAGCATACAGAACAAAAAAAAAATGTATTTGCAATGTATTTGAATAGTCTAAAATCAGAATATGAGAATTTCTCATAAATTTCAGAAATTTTGGTGGCCAGTTGCAATCCTTTACCCACCAACTTGGATAGTAGGCTCCACTGAACACAATAGGACTTACTTTGAGTTGACATGTATAGAATTGCATTGTAGGTTCCGACCCAAACATCCTGTCTCTATGGAAGAAGCTACAGTTCTGTACCTAGTCTCGTAGGCCACCCATCCCTCTCACCTGCTGTGGGGCACTATGAAAGTAGTGTTCCTTGCAGCAGAGGGTTTCTTGGAGGAGTGGTTCAGCTGCAGGATCAAGGGGAAAGTGGGTTGGGAAAGGCCACAGATTGACTTCTCACCTGTAGCCACAGGACTGTTAAAGAGATGAACCACTTCTCTTGAGACCGAGCCACAGAAATCCTGCTGAAGACTATGGGGCTGTTTAGCTGTTACTTGCCTGCCTCAACTCGCTGTGTGGTGAGATCAGGAGTGGGCTTCAGGTCTGAACACTTCTCCTCTCCTCCTCTCAGAAGTGAACCTCAAACCAGGAGAGCCTTCATTTATCTGGAGGCAAGAGTAGCTGTACCTTGGACTCTGAAATTTCTTTCTACTACAGGTTCAATATCCATGATAAAGCATAATTTCCACCTTTGGGGAGCAGGGCAGAAGCGTGTGAGATAAAAGCCCACTTGCAATTTTTCCATGCATAGAAGTGAGCTGGGTAGGCCTAAGAGAAAATGAATTATCAGTATGCTTATTCTAAATGCTTTGGATGTAGCAGTATGATAGATAACTGGAAATAAAAGAGATATCCAGACAAGTGTGGCTGCATGGATGTTTAAATTTCCTTCCCTATATTATGTGGTCCTCAACCATTTGTGAAATCCAGCAGTGTCTGCCTTCCTGCAGAATGGAATCTCTATCCTTTACTTCTCTTATGCAGCCCCCATAAATTATTCTGGATAGTTTGGGGACCCTCTGGAGCATATTTTGAGGGAGGGGGCACTGTGGCAGCAGGGGAAAGGGAAAAGGGGGAGGCCCCCTTGTGCAAAGTTGGGTGCCACCCAATATTTCTTTGGGAAATATGAATAATGATTTGTAGTTGTTTGGAGTGCAGGAGACCACTAAAATGAACTAAAGTAGTCTAAGCAACAAACTATAAAAGCTCTTAATTACTATGTCTTCTCCACTGTGCTTGGCACCTCTCCTGTTTTCCAAGCTTCCTCCCATCCCAGTCTTCTCATGCTTAATTCTGAACGATCCAGGTGCATATACTGTCCCTGTGACATTTTAGCTCTGTTGAAGAGCACCTATGGAGGAATGTGCATGAAAAACTTCATGATGGGATTTAAAACCCGTGAAGCTTGCTGCCGGGAGGAGGCTAGATTCCAGACTGTGCTTATGATTCTCTGTTTTGCAGTGGTCAGAAAGGTTTTTCACTCCAAAGTAAGATGATTTCCCCCCTTCTCTATTCTACCTGGCTTTTCTTCCTCAGAGAGAAAAGTACTATGTGAGAATCTTCTAAGGAAAAGAAGTATTAACAGGATTAGGCTGTGGTTGTGATATCCATACCCAAATCCAGAGCTACAGTGTAGATCAGGGGTTGTCAGCCTGGTCCCTACTGCCCACTAGTGGGTGTTTCAGGATTCTAGGTGGGCGGTAGGGGGTTCTACGGCGCAAGCGGAATCCTCCTTCCATCAAGCACTGGTGGGCAGTAAGGAAAATTTACCATCAAGAAAGATGCATTAGTGGGCGGTAGGTATAAAAAGGTTGACTACCCCTGGTGTATATCTTCCAAGTTTGGGGCCCTGGTGATAGTTACTGAAGCTGGAAATGCCCCATAGAAGTTTATTGCATTGAGCAGGCAAAGGTGGAAGGTGATTTATGGGATTGCAGATTAGAAAGCTTCTGTATATTGCAAAAAAGAAGTATCACTGCACATACAAAGCTAGCATATCAGGGAAGCAGCTAGAACGTTTCTCCTCACATGCTAGTTTTCTAGGATATTTTGCGGTTTTGTTTTTTTAAGGAGAGCATTAAAACATATTATGCCCCCATCTGTTATTTGAAGTGGTAAAGTCCAGTAATAGTTGTATTGCACATAGACACCCATGAGTCACTCCTTGTCTTCCATGCATGTATAATTTTGTGTATGTACAAATAATGCAAATACCTTCCCCCCCCCCCAAATCTGTGAAGAGCCTATTGGAGCTTTACAGCACATGGGTACGTTAGGGATCCAGTCTTGAGTATTCATGAACTACGTGTATACAGACAAGAACATCGTAGTCATTTCATGCTGGCAAAAAATTAACATAGTAAGTGGTTTTCAGATACCAGTTGGTGCCAGACTTCTTATGGCTGTGTGTATTAATATCTGCAAGATAGATGGTATGATCAGCCCTAGCATTTGCCGTGGAAAGTTTTGGGGTTAGTATTTTTCAAAATTTGAGCACTAAATTGCTGTGCTAATGTCAGGAAAAATTAAACTTGGCTTTAGTATTCATGTCAGGATAAGGCAAATCCAGAAATAGATGCTAGACCAGCATCTGAGCAACAGAGCAAGAGCTAGATTTGTTATTCATGACACACAGTGAATCCATTGTTGAGACTGATTTGCAAACATGAATATACTTTAAAAAATATTTTTGTAGATACATGTTTTAACACTTCTATTAGGAAATTGCATATCAACTTTTCACTTTTGTTCCTATTTCTTATATGCATTTATTCATCTTTTTATGAGTATTTTAGGGAGTCTCTCAACTTTCCTGTAGCTTTTTTCTTGCCATGATAATTGACTGTTTGCTCTTGGGGAATAAGGAAATAAGAGATACCTAGAAGCTGCTCTCAGAACATCCAACCAGCTATCCATTTGAGTGATGATATCACACAAAGCTGTAATTTTCAATACTGTCCTATCTCACTTTTATACTGTCCTCTCTATAAAAGCGTCATAAACCAGACAAGAAGCTCCTTTTTGTCAGGAATAAAGTTTTATGGGCTGTTTGTTATATTACCCTTATTACAAATAAAAGTGGCACCTAGGCACTGTATCAGGAATAGTTCTTTTAATTTACCGGTAAGTTGTGTGGGACTTTTACTACCAGGTACATGTAGCCTCTGGTGTAAGCATCTCTACACATATATATAAATCACCTTCAGGGCAGAGCATTTCAACTTTAGAAAAGAGGTCCAGGTGTGAATACTTCTTCTGCAATGGTCTCATTTACCTCATTCAAATGTTGTGCTAAACCAAAGGGTAGCTAAAGTGGCATCCTGTAGATCAGCATTTCCCAAGCTTGGGTCTCCAGCTGTTTTTGGACTACAATTCCCATCATTCCTGACTACTGGTCCTGTTAGCTAGGGATGATGGGAGTTGTAGTCCCAAAACAGCTGGAGGGCCAAGTTTGGCCATGCCTGGTTTAGCATTACAGTATATGAACGAGAGTTGGGATTGTGAACTTCCTCTCTCCTTTCTTTCTCTGACATGGCTGAGTTGGAGAATAGAAGCTTTCACTTCCGTTTTAAATCATACCAGTTAATTGAGGTTAATATTAAGCACTGTTTATTGAAACAAGCCACCTTCATGAATTGCATTTTGAATTGGCTCTTTGCAATAAATTGTAATTAACGCTAGCAACACTTTGTCTAGATTAGGACATGGTGCTAAAATGTAGCTAGTTAAAAACAAGCAAAAGCTTCCAATCTCCTCCTTGCAGCTATAACCAGAGGATAAAAGATAACGGAAAGTAAAAACCTAGGATTCCTTAGCACAACTCTAAATCATACTTTTTAGTGTTGTGTCCAAACCCGGCCACTTTGGATAAGTCACTTTCAGCCTGATTTAACACACAAGAATTTTGTAAAGATAAATGAGAGAAAAATGGTTACTCTCCTTAGATTCTTGGGGCAAGGAAGAAAAATATTTTTTTAATGTAAATGACATAACCGTTGTGTCATAGATTAAGCTCCATGGATATTCATACTTCATTGACTGTAGCAGCAACTGAGCATGTTTGAATGGGGCGAACCCAGACCACAAACACAACAGCTGGAATGTTCATATCACCAAAATGTCAACTCAAACTCAGTATCTTGGCTAAATGCAGATATGTCAAGGAGTCTAGTTGGTTACATGGTATTTTTAAACAGTGAGAATGGAAGATCTGGTTTCTGTTCTTACATATGTGTATATATATATCTTGTGGTGGTTCATTGGTATGGGGAATTTTAAAAAATGATTATTCATTTATCCAAGTTACACATTACAGGAAAGAACTGGTAATATTAGGATGAAGAAAATATATGGTGTAAGAAGGCTTAAGTCAAGAGTGGGTTCTTAACTTTGTGGTGTGAGTCTGGCTTGTTGCTGGCTTTGGAATTTGCATGTCAGATGCACATGCTAATATATCAAATGATAATTCACCCAGCAGTCTTAACCCTTTCTTTCCCCATGCATGCTTCAAACAAACCATTTAAAAAATAATAATATTGCCACAGGTATGTTGTTTCAGTTATACATTTCTACTTCATTTCTTTTTAAAAAAACCAAACCGCCTTGGGGGAGGGGGAAGCAGCTTCAAAACTGAACTAGGAATTGATACAATTGTGTGTTTGTGATGGCACAGTCCCAATAATACAGTCCCTTGACCAGTGGCTCCATATCATTAAAAACCCTTTCTGACCCATTTTTAAAGAGCTCGCTTTGGGACAGAAGCAAACCTCTTTGCAAAGTACCACAACTGCCTTTGCCATTCTCAGACTGGCACATTTGTACAGACCCGCAATACTGAAAAAGATCAGTTATCAACTGGCATCACATATCCTCACACAAAAGGTCTCATATAAAACACAACACCTGGATATTTATGTCGACGTAACTGAACACTTACGTAATATGTAATAGCTACATAGCTTCCAACATAACTAAATAGCTCCCAACATAAAATAATAATAACAAAAGCTCAGAAATTAATTGATGGCTGGCAGAACTTTCAGTTATTCCCTTCTGGGAGGTCCAGGTGATCTGATCTCTGTTGCGTCTTCAAAAGCATGCAGCACAGGAGCCGCAGTCAATCAGAAGGGTGACAGGTGAAGGCATATCTTTGTGTTCCCATGAAATGGAGCATTGTGCTTAACGCCTTGTCATTTATCTAAAAATAAGTGGCTGAGTGGTGGCAGCGAGGAAAGAGAAGCAGGCGTGTGAGATTTTAAGGTCACCCTGCAGCTTCCAGCGCCTCAAATTCTGGAACCGAATATCTTCTTCTTGCAAGCAGGTGTGAAAAGCAGTTTCGGTGTTTTCTGTAGCCCAGTGTTGTTGACACAGGGCCACAAACACAGCTCAGTTGCCTTTCTCCTTCGTCCCTGTGGGCTCCTCCACAAGCTCGCTTCGTGGAGCTTGCTGCCAAGTTGGGAAGGAAGCCAAAATAATGGTGTGTGTGGCCTTGACAGGTGACCATGATCTTATCTGAAAACTTTCCCAGTGATATAAGAAGGTGGGCCTCCTTGGGGATTATAAACCTCTGAACCAAATCAGAAGAATCCTGCCTGCCTGTCCTTTCCCCATCTCAATGTAGCCAACCATTTGTCTAAGTCACAGGTGGGCATCCTGTAACCTATTTTATGTAGCCCCCAACATCTCCTGAGGCTGCCCCATTCTTTCCTCTCATCAGAGTTCCTTCCTTTCTCTTCATTTCCTCCATATTTTCCTTCTTTGCTTTTCGTTTCAGGACAATTGGAAGGGGCGGTATTGTATTTGATAAAATAATAACTTTTTAAAATTTCATTTTTTTTTTTTTTAATAAAATTTTTATTAGGGGTTTTTACAAAATAAAGTACAAAGATAAACAACCTTTCTTTTATCTCAACAGAGTTTCATAACTTCTTTGGACTTCCTCACATCTCCCGCTGCCATTTTCATCATCATAGATTTTTTCCATGCAATTTATCATCTAATTTGCAAATTTTATAACCACTTATTTAAATATAATCCTCTGTAAATTAATTTCTCTTAATCTCACTTTACATCCCATTCCGATCCGATTTTGTGGTGGCCAATTATTTATGATCAAACATCCTACTTAACTTTCCACCAAATCACAATATTTTTGTAAATAAGTCTTAAATTTCCTCCAATCTTCTTCAACCCTCTCTTCTCCCAGGTCTCGAATTCTGCCAGTCATCTCAGCCAGTTGCATATAGTCCATCAGCTGCATCTGCCATTCTTCCAGAGTGGGTAGATCTTGAGTTTTCCACTTCTTGGCGATGAGTATCCTTGCTGCTGCTGTTGCGTACAAAAAGAATGTTCGGTCCTTCTTTGGCACCATCTGGCCGACAATGCCCAGGAGGAAGGCCTCTGGTTTCTTAAGGAAGGTATACTTAAATACCTTTTTCAGCTCATTATATATCATTTCCCAGAAGACCTTCACCCTGGGACAAGTCCACCAGAGGTGAAAGAATGTTCCTTCATTTTCCTTACATTTCCAACATTTATTGTCTGGCACATGGCATATTTTGGCAAGTTTAACTGGGGTCATGTACCACCTATATATCATTTTCATTACATTTTCCTTCAGAGCATTACATGCCGTGAAGTTCATCCCCGTGGTCCACAACCTTTCCCAATCCTCAAACATAATATTATGCCCAATATCCTGTGCCCACTTTATCATGGCCGACTTAACCATTTCATCTTGTGTATTCCATTTCAACAGCAAGTTATACATTCTTGAGAGTACTTTAGTCTTAGGTTCTAACAATTCTGTTTCCAACTTCGATTTCTCCACCTGGAATCCTAACTTTTTATCCTTTTTAAAAATTTCTTGAATCTGAGCGTAATGTAACCAGTCTCGCACTTTGTCTTTCATTTTTTCCAAACTCTGCAATTTCCAATTATTACCCTCTTTCTCTATTATTTCCCAATATTTCGGCCATTTGGCCTCCATATTGGGTCTTTTTCGGGCCTTAGCCTCCAGAGGTGATAGCCATCTTGGAGTTTTATTTTCCAATAGGTCTTTGTATTTTGTCCAGACATTAAACACTGCTTTCCTGACAATATGGTTCTTAAAGGCCTTATTGATCTTAACTTTGTCATACCATAAGTATGCATGCCAACCAAATGCATTGTTAAAACCTTCTAAATCTAACACATCAGTGTCCTCTAGAAGTAGCCAGTCTTTTAGCCAGCAGAAAGCTGCGGCTTCATAGTACAACCTTAAGTCTGGCAGGGCAAAGCCCCCTCTTTCTTTCGCATCAGTTAATATCTTAAACTTAATTCTGGGCTTTTTGCCCTGCCAGACAAATTTAGATATATCTCTCTGCCACTTCCTGAAGCACTCCGTCTTATCCACAATTTGCAATGTTTGAAACAAAAACAACATCTTAGGCAATACATTCATCTTAATAGCAGCAATTCGGCCTAACAAAGAAAGCTTCAATTTTGACCAACTGTCCAAGTCTCTCTTAATTTCAGACCAACATTTTTCATAATTGTCCTTAAATAGACTCAGATTTTTTGCTGTTATGTTTACCCCTAGGTACTTTACTTTTTTAACCACAGTTAGTTCTGTTTCTCTCTGAAACCGTTCTGACTCTGCATCTGTCAAGTTTTTTCCCAACACCTTAGTTTTCTGTTTGTTTAGTTTAAAGCCCGCTACCCGACCAAAGTCCTGAATCAATTGTAACACTCTTTTTGTGCTAGATTCTGGCTCTTGCAATGTCAAAACAAGGTCATCTGCAAAAGCTTTAAGTTTATATTGTTTCGCTCCGATCTGAATCCCTTGCACCAACCGGTCCCCTCTAATCAAGTTCAAGAGCACCTCCAGGACAGAAATAAACAGCAAGGGGGAAATCGGGCAGCCTTGTCGTGTCCCTTTTTCAATCTTAAACTCTTCTGTAACCACATTGTTGACTATCAGTTTTGCCTTTTGTTCTGAGTAAATCGCGTCAATCCCATTTTCAAAACCCCGCCCCACTCCCATTTCTTTTAAATTCCCCTTCATAAATTTCCAAGAAATGTTATCAAAGGCCTTCTCCGCGTCTATAAAAATTAGAACTGCTTTAGTGTTAATATTTGTTTGCAAAAGTTCCAAAATGTCAATAATGTTCCTTGTATTAGCAAACAAATATCTTCCTGGGAGAAAGCCTGCCTGGTCTTTATGAATTATCTCATTTAAAACCCTTTTGAGTCTTCCTGCCAAAACGTCAGCAAATATTTTGTAATCCACATTTAAAAGGGAAATGGGACGGTAGTTCTTAAGTTGTGTCTTTTCAGTTTCTGATTTTGGTATCAATGTGATGAAAGCTTCCTTCCACGATTCAGGCGCCTTCTTTCCCTCCATAATTTCATTGCTGACCTCCATCAGTGGTTGAATCAAATAGTCACTTAATATCTTATAGTACTTGGAGGTCAAGCCATCTGGCCCTGGAGACTTGCCCAACTTCATATTCTGAATGGCCTGTTCTATCTCTAATCGTGTTATTTTACTATTCAGGAGTGATCTATTTTCTTGTGATAGTTTTTTAAGTCCATTTTTCTCCAAAAATTTTGCAATCTCTTCCTCATTTTGTGGCCCTTGAGTGTATAATTTCTTAAAATATTTCTGGAAACATTTTCTAATTTCCACCGGGTTCTGAATATTCCTTCCTTCTATTTCCAAATTTGTTACTATGTTCAGCTTTTGTCTCTTCTTCAACTGCCAACTTTTTAAAATTTCAAGATCAGTATTCTTCCAGGATAGTCTTTCTTCTGTTAATGCAGAACACTATTGTCTCTGGCACCCCCCATCCCTGGTTCTGACTCTTCCCACTACAGTACTGACACATAGTTTATGCCCAAAGGTATGTGGCCTTCCACAGTAGAAAGATTGCTTGTTGTTGTTGTTGTTTAGTCATTTAGTCGTGTCCGACTCTTCGTGACCCCATGGACCAGAGCACGCCAGGTCTTCCACTGCCTCCCGCAGTTTGGTCAAACTCATGCTGGTAGCTTCGAGAACACTGTCCAACCATCTCATCCTCTGTCATCCCCTTCTCCTTGTGCTCTCCATCTTTCCCAACATCAGGGTCTTTTCCAGGAAGTCTTCTCTTCTCATGAGGTGGCCAAAGTACTGGAGTCTCAACTTCAGGATCTGTCCTTCCAGTGAGCACTCAGGGCTGATTTCCTTCAGAATGGATAGGTTTGATCTTCTTGCAGTCCATGGGACTCTCAAGAGTCTCCTCCAGCACCATAATTCAAAAGCATAAATTCTTCGGCAGTCAGCCTTCTTTATGGTCCAGCTCTCATTTCCATACATCACTACCGGGAAAACCATAGCTTTAACTATACAGACCTTTGTTGGCAAGGTGATGTCTCTGCTTTTTAAGATGCTGTATAGGTTTGTCATTGCTTTTCTCCCAAGAAGTAGGCATCTTTTAATTTTGTGACTGCTGTAACCATCTGCAGTGATCATGGGGCCCAAGAAAGTAAAATCTCTCACTGCCTCCATTTCTTCCACTTCTGTTTGCCAGGAGGTGATGGGCCAATACCTTTCTCTAAGTAGGCCCAAGGAAAGCTAGTTGCCGAGTAATTTTCTATAGTGGGCCTTGAATGGCCCAGAGGCAGAGTTTTGAGCAAGCCCTTCTGAATCAATAGGCAGCATTCTCCATCCCCTAGGCAGGTGTGTATGTCAGAGCTAGTATGCAATGAAGCAGCAGTCTGATTGTTTTTAAAAGGACTTTTGGTTTCACCGCTGTTATTTCCTGGGGAATTTTAAGCATATTGCCTTCCCAAATGACTCTGCTTCATCTTTTTGCAGGGCAGGGTGGGTGGTTGAAGCCAACCACGTGCACTGCCAACGTGGTTTTTTTTTTGTATAGCTAGAGTTTTTAATCTGATTGGAATTTAGAACCCCAGCAATGGCAGATGTCTTTATCAGCAACATCTAGGGTTCTGGATGTTAGTTCTGGCATCATGATGTGTGTTTCTATGCCTGCACCACCAACAGGCATTGCATAGTGGCAAATAAATATTGTTTAAGTTGAAAAAGGTATTTCACGACTGCCATTTTTTGTATCAGTTACATGTTCTTTATTACCTATTGCCTTTTCGGAATTCATTGTGGGATAACATTACTTGGCTTACTCATAATAGACTTGAGTTACTCTATGATGGAAGTTTTGAGTGAAGATGATGCATCTTGCATTTTGTTCTGGCCTTTAGAAATATAGTAGCAACGAACCCATTCAGCTTGACCACAGGAGATATTTAAGTAAAAGGACAGTGCATACAAACAAATGGACATTAAGTATCCATTGATATTTTTTTAAATTAGCAACTGCAGGAAAGTTTCTGGTTATCAAAGAGGGAAATTGCAAGTATTTGAAAGGCCGAGAGACAGGATACTGAATGAGTGCAAAAACAGCATCTTGTCTATTGAGACAGCAGATCTTCATGAGCAATTATGATACCTGGTGGGAGGGGAAGGTAGTGCCAGTGCCCCATAATAAAATGACAGAGGTAAGATTTGAAGAAGCAGCTTTGTAACTCTTAGTCTTAGGCGCTGTGTCCCCCTGCTGTCTTGTACAAAATTTCAGTCAACCCTGCGAACATAATGCCAGAAGAATTGCAGTTCACATGATTTAAGGCTGTGGAAGCTATTCACTGAGGAGTATTCCCCTTCCCCAAATCATTAGGGTATTGTCATGTGAGAAATGGATTTCTTCCCACTATTCTTCTGCTCCGTGCTTCCATTATATTTTTTAGTAGAGTGCAATATCCCTCAAAAGAAGAAGAGCAACCGTAATTTTTGGGGGGGGGGGGTATGGATTCCGAGTATGTTAGTCCCGCTCCATCAATTCCTTTGCAACATCTAAGAACCTGGATTAAATCAATTCCATTCTCCTAGTGCCTCTGATCAGAATAGAGCCATCAAGAATGACCTCTTTTGCTTCTTGTAACTTGCATGCTCCATCAACATCCAGAAACTTTCATTAAATAATAATATCTATGCAAAAATTGAAAGTATTGCCAGACTTCCCTAGTGATCACTTTGGCTCTCACTCATTGACCGCTTTTATAAGCACCAATACTTCATTTTGCTATTACAGAAATATGGGCATGTAGAGCACAGCTGGGGAACATATGGCTCATGACATAATTTAATGGGAGGTACGAGCCTGGAGGGAGAACAAGGAGGGGGTAAATGGGTGTGGGTGTGCAGATGGAGCAATGGAAGGAGAGTGCGTGGTGGGAGCCCCTTGCAAGCTACCACTTCAGACATCTGTCAAAGGGATCTATCCATCCCTCCCCCGGCTGTCTGTTGGGTTGCTGAGGAAGGGAGATTGGGGCCATTTCACAGACAAAATCTCCATGTGGACTGGAAATGTCAGCACTCTGAAACCCAGGAGAACCACTGTCTGTCAGTGAGGACAATACAAGTTAAAAGGACCAAGGGTCCAATTCTGCATAAGGCAGCTTCCTATATACATTTTGACTTACCGTATTTTTCGCTCTATAAGACGCATCAGACCACAAGACGCACCTAATTTTTGGAGGAGGAAAACAAGAAAAAAAATATATTCTGAATCTCAGAAGCCAGAACAGCAAGAGGGATCGTTGTGCAGTGAAAGCAGCAATCCCTCTTGCTGTTCTAGCTTCTGGGATAGCTGCACAGCCTGCATTTGCTCCATAAGATGCACACACATTTTCCCTTACTTTTTAGGAGGGAAAAAGTGAGTCTTACAGAGCGAAAAATATGGTAATTCATATTCATGGTCCTCTGCAAGTACTGGTGTGTTTGGCAAGGGGCAGCTGGTAGAACTGGAAATAACTTTTCCTTTCGTGATCATGGAGCTATGTCATCTTGCCATACTTGGGAGGACAAATACCAATTGCTGGACTATTTTGGCTTTGTTTCTCCACTGCTGCTGATTAGCCATCATTGCTGACCTAAATACTGATTTAAACCCCTTTCTTTTTAAAAGGCTGTTGGCTCCCGACTCTTAATGTTTTTTAACAGCCTATAGCCCTTTGATGTACAGCCAGCCCAGGCTGCAATTACTCTGTGTCTGCATGCCACATAAAATGACAATAGCGAAGGGCTATATATTCTTTACCTGCCCTGGATCACACGTATGCTGCTCTGAAGCCTAGCCATGGATTGACACTCTATATTTAAAGTCCCCTGTAATGTAGGAAGGCATTTTGATCGGGAACTAATGCAGTGCTTGCTTCACACCCCTGGAATGTATGGGTAAGGCAAGTATTTCGGAACGTCCAACATACATCTTGTCATAAGCCGAGTCCAAAGTGGGTGGCTAGTTCCAGAGTATTCTGTTGAGAATAGTTTGCAGCGATGGTTTGTTTGTTTGTTTTGATGTTGGGATTTCTGAGAAGGTGGTTAAAGGTGACTCATTGAGGAGATCCAGGGAGGTTGGACAGCTCAGCTAGTTACAGCATGGTGCCGATAATGCCAAGGTTTCAGGTTCGATCCCCATATGGGACAGCTGCATATTCCTGCATTGCAGGGGGTGGACTAGATGATCCTCAGGGTCTCTTCTAATTCTACAATGCCTCTTCTGTGCTTAGAATGTAATATAGATCCAGGGTGATGGGAGGGGCTCCATTGTGAACCTCACTGTTGGCCTTCAGCCTTTATTGGGCCTAAGCCAACACACAGGAATGTTGCAAGGATAAAATGGAGGCAGGAAGGACCATTGCCTTGAGCTCCTTGGAGAAAAGGCAAAATACAAATATAATTATGTAATGTAACGAGTAAAAAGCAAGTTTTAATTTAGAGAAAGGTTATGCAGTGGCAAGAAGAATTGTGGATTTAGCTAGACAGAAGCAGACCAGGGCCGGGGCCCTCCCCTGTTCTTGGGAATCTGATATGGAACCAGTGGGTTTTCTGCCTTTTTTAGGAGTCTGCTTGTCTAAAGGAAGCTAAGGGTGCAATCCTATATCCACTTGCTCAGAATAAGGCCCATTGAACTCAGTGGGACTTAGTCCTAAATAGGTGGGATTATAGGATTGCCCAGTAAGCCCTATAACATTGTACTTGGACAGGTCCTCACCACTCTGGGAAGCAGAGGATGCTTAACAATATGCTCTCTGTGATCTCTTTCTCTGAGATGAGAGAGGTTCTGTGTATGGTGGCCAGATGCAGAAGAAGAAAGGGAACCCCCAGAGCAGGAGAGGGGAGATAAACCCATCTGGCAATTTCAGTGCCTGTCTTGGCTGTGCATAGATAATTGCTACGGAAAGTGTGGAAAGGAAGCCATGAGTTGATGTGTGTCCATCTGAGCATGCTATATGGTTAAGATGTATCCACTTTCTCCCCCCCCCCCCCCAGAGATCCCTAGAGATTCCCACACTGCCGGAGGAGCTGAAGTTGGAATAATGGCAAGTTCTAGGGACTCAGACAAATTGTTTTGAAAGGTATTCTCTAAGAAGACCAAATGGGGAATAGTGGCTTTCCCAGAACTGATACTAGAAAGCTGGGGCTATCTCCAGGACAGCTTCGTGCCATGGAAAATTGTTGTTGTTAAAATTCTGCGTCCAAAGTCTGCTGTTAAAGGCACAATAGCCAGAAAAAGAAGAAGAGAGAGGCTGAAAAATTATGTTGGAATACATTGTCCATGATTGACAACACAAAAGCATGCTGTTAGTGAAGTTTGCCACCTCTGCCTAAACAGAGCAGTGTGAGAGTAGTAGCAAGCTTTGCTTCCATCATACTTGAGGAATGTTTCCACTTTGACAGGCTGAGAAGATGCCGTCTCCATTCCCCTGCAACTCAAGGGGCTGGCTGTGAATGAAAAACTAGAAGAGCGTTGCTTTATTTATCCCCTCAACAGGTGCAAATCGGCCAGCTGTAATGTGAACATTCCTCCACCCACAGTTCCTTTGGGTCACTGCGTCCTAACCTGGAGTAGAAGACCGGACCCTGCTTAGCACAGGGCTGCATTTCAGATCTGCCTCTGAGGCAGTGATGGTTGTGGTGGCAGAATAATGTATTTTAATTGTTAAATGTAAGCCACCCTGGAAGCGGTGAAGTGGAAGAAAGCTGTTGAATGCCTAGAATAAAATAAAGGAATTCATTTACAAGCCCTAGTTCTGTACCATCAAGTGTCCCTATTTCCCTGGGACATTCATGGAATTACTGAAGCTATCCCAGCTTCTGATTTCAAACAGGAATGTCCCGTTTTCCTCCTCCAGTGCTGTTACCACCAAGCACAAGAATAGGAGCAGCTGGTGCTTGAGGGGCGATGGGGCTCGTCAACCTGGGAAGGTAGCCCATCTTGGAGAAGGAAAACACTGATCCTAAATCTGTGGGCTGATTTAGGATCAGCCCACCTCCTGGGCTCTGCTCAATCCATCGGATCCAGCTAGTCTACCTGTATTGACTGCATTAGCAGCAGCACCCCACATAGGAGCCAGCTCCTAGGGGCTGAGGTCCCTTCGCCCCCCTAAAATATTTGAGGGGGTCAGAGGCCCCAAAATGGATTGGTATTTCCATTCAAATGGTATGCATGTGATCAGTTATGTGGGGCAGGGCTTACCTGGGCCTCCCCAATATTTTATTGAAGTTGACACCCCTGCACAAACATGTAAAGTCTACATAAGCCCAACAGTCTGTTGTAGTTCCACCCTCACCACCTTTGTGGGAAGTCTTTTTGCAGATACCAGTGAAAGAACAGGGCAGGTCGCCCCACCTTAAAAATCCATTTTAAAAATCCACTATATGGTAACTATTTCAGACACAGCTTCTTATGCACCACCCTGCAGGTTGATACTTTCAATCAGCTTTACCTGAAAAGCTGCTGGGTGCGCATTGTTCCATGGCATTTTCCAAAATGAAATGAACGTCAGATCATCCCAGAGGATGTAGCCAGAGATCTTCTGTCAGTTAACTATATGTTAAGTATAGCAAGAGATCAACTGGACTCTGTTCAAATCATACCTCAAAAAACAGAAAAGAACAAAAAACAGGATTAAAAATTATAGTGCTTGTCTTCTTCTCTCTCTTTTTAAAGCAAGGCAATCCAAATGAAATTTGCACAAATTAAATTTTAAAGCTTTTGCCCTGATAGTGGTATTTAATGCAGAAATTGGTGGTGGGAACTACAGATTGTGCGATGACCATGGGGCAAGGTGAGGAACTTCTTGATCCAGAGCAAGCTAAATATGGCAGCATTGGTTTCCAGTGTTTCAGGTGTGCCTCTGAGGTCAGGCATAGCAGATAAGAGATTCCTTCAGTTAAATATGGATCTGAAGCTTGGTTTTGTGGGCTCTCGTGACCATCAACATCATTGCCTAGTAGCATTGCTGCACACAGTGTGAAACAAGGGGTGTGGGGTGTGTGTGGCAAAGTCCTTTGTCCAAGGAGCTTATAAATTCAATGTAAACAGTAGGTGGGTTTGTGAGGGTGGTTTAAGGCCCACTGAACTGGGAGAGTTGGGTTTCCTCTGCCTAATCAACACACACACACGTGCCTCTACTGGAATATCTCTGCCTAATCCACACAAATTTATATTACAGCAGTATATAAATATTTTTATAAATATAAATACATACGTAAATAAATAAATAGGACCAGCACAGTATGGGGTGTGTCTGTTGGATTGCTCTAACCATGTATTTCTCTTCTCTTCTTTCTTTAAAAAACTTAATATTCAGAATTCCTATGCTGTCTACATAAAATGCATTTTTTTCCAAAGTTTAAAGGCAGTTAAACTTTTCACAGAAACCGAAAATCACCCTAAGATGCCTGCTTAAATAGGAAAGTTTTTGTCAAGCACCTGCAGTTCGGCAGGGAGGGGGGTCTACTTAATTATATACATGAGCCTTACTTATGAAGCCAGGCTCTCAGCACCCAAAGACATATATACTATAACTTAAATACATGAAGCCCATGATAAAAACAGCCCTCTTAAAAAATAAAGTTACAATAACTACTGAAGCGAATGATCACATCAGGCCTACATGTAGTATTTGACAGCAGCTGATTTAAAGTTTCACTTTCGTGCCCACCAATGCAATGATCAGAGAGCAGCTTCCTGAGGCACAGCATTCACTTGACAACAGAACAAAATCAATTGAGGGCCTGATAAGTTTCTGTGGGAAGCACATTATATCTGAGGATACATCCACAGAAAAGCCACTGCTCTGTACTCATTACCCAAAATAGAGTCACCCCAAATTGTTCAGCTAATGTGTGTCTTTTCAAGCCCAGTTTAGAAACAACAGTGCTTGGGTGATTTTTTTCAGAAATGAGAGATTAGAGCAGCTCTGGTGCCTGGAAAAGAGCGCTGTAGAATTGCAAAATAGGAAGACATCTTTCAAAAATGCTCCTGTGCTGTTTCAGTCCAATTAACATGCAAAAAGAACAAGGCTTTATTAACCAGATTGAATCCTTATGATGTCACAATTCTTCCCTGTCCGATAAATTATTACCTTTTTTCTGATTGAGATCTACAAAGCGTTAGGTGGGCCTCCTTGAAGGGGCCAGGAAATTAAACACACTTGATCATATGAATTTGCAATAGAATACCTCCTGGAATCTCATGGATTTATTATTGCAGAAGCATGAGGAAGGAATTTGAGATGAAGTGAAAGCACTTTTGTTTGGAAAGACAGCAAAGCTTGCAAATAGTTGGAGGGTGCAAATAGTCGTGTGTTGACATTAAACGCACTTGGTATATTTTCAGCTCGGGTTTGGTTTCATATCGTTGGTAATTACCCAAAAGGCATAAAAAAGAAATATCAAACATGCAGCCCAAATGTACCCATCACAATGAGCCTGTATATTTTTCTTAAATATTATGCCACTCAATAGAAAACACTCCACTTAATTAAAATGTGTGTGTATAGTAGATAGGATGACACAATGGAAAAATATAGCACTTTTTTCAAAGTTGTGCAAATGGCAGAATTTGAGCTGGGACAACTTTCTCATCCCTGTGTGGCTGGGGCTGGTTAGGATCCTCCCTCTTGAAATAAGTAGGTTATTTTGAAAAACAAACCAGTGGATATTTCATAGAATTGTATAGTTAGAAGGACCCCGAGGGTCATCTAGTCCAAACCCCTGTAATGCAGAAATCTCAGCTAAAGCATCCATGACAAATGGCCATCCAACCTCTACTTAAAAACCTCCAAAGAAGAAGAGCCCACAACCTGCTGAGGGGAGACCGTTCCACAGCTTTTGAACAGCTCTTACTGTCAGAAAGCTATTCTTGATGTTTATAAATCTCTGTATTGACTATATGGCCCTCCAGCTATTTTGGAATCTCCTTTCTTGTAACTTGAAGGCATTGGTTCCAATCCTACCCTCCGGAGCAGGAGAAAAAAGTGTGTGTAATAGGAGAAATTCAGACTAAAATGCTGGTGAATTTTCATACCGCAGAAATATGGATAACTGAATTTAAGATTGGAGAAATGAGTAACCGGGAGAACCAGAACTGACAGATCCCTCCCTCCCTCCCTCCCTCCCTCCTAGGGTACTAGTCAGGGGGCATTCCCAATCCTACCTGGAGATGCCAGGGATTGAACAAGTGACCTTCTGCATGCAAAGCATCTACTCTACCACTGAGCTATGGTCCTTCTTCCATAAAATCTGCAGCAGGGAGGTCTGAAGGACCTTTCAACGCATTATGCTTGGCTGGCTCTGCCCAGTTGCCTTGCGCAGAGTGTTTAACCACTCAAACATTTCAAATGGGACTTAGAATTTAGTTGCCCACCAAAGGTTTTCCATTTGGACATGGCCACCTTCTCATCACCCACTCTATTGGTAAAAAGGACAGCCCAAACAGGGCTGACCATATTCAGTTTGTGAAGCCTCAGCTGAAAGGCTGAAGAGAATTCAGTTTGACGGGTGAAGTCAGCCCAGATATACTGGGGCATTCACAACTCAGAACAGCCTCACTGGATAAAACTTTTCCAAATGCAATGGTAGGCAAGAAGAAGGAGTTCTTTGTTGTTGCCATGGTGGAAACGTTTACAAATTAGCTAGGCCGTAGCCAATCTGCTTTGGCGCATGAGTGGCATGAATGCAGCATTGCTCCTTCCTTGGGGATCTTGCTTCTTGTCCCATTTTTATTTATTTTTTACCATGGCTTTCTTGTTAGGCCATAGCAAATTCCATTTGCATGCATTTAAATCAATTAACAATTTTTCCCCTCTGAGAGAGGTGGCGACCCTTTTGCAAAAGAGTGTGTGGGAAAGGAAGGGATGAAGCTGAGAAGTTCTGAGAGGCAGAAGGAAAATAGTTCCCAAAAACTGCAAAGAAGGGCCGTGAAAAATAGAAAAATGACCCCTTTTGGAAGAGTAGCGGATGGCCTGCTGGGAAGCAGAGGAGAGTGGAGGGCAGTGGCGTGGTCAGCATGGTGCAAACTCGCTGGTGGAACCCGTGCTTCTGAGTAAGCAGCAGCAATGCAGCTGGTCAGAGTGTTATGATCACCACACTACTTCTACTGCTTTGGGGTTCTTGATTGATTCCAGGCTCAGTTCAAAGGGCTGGTACTGATTTGTAGGCTGCAATTAAGAGCAAGTCCAATTAGATTTAATGAAGCTGTTTTGGGAGCAGGCACATTTAGGATCACTCGGCTCAAGCTTGAGACCCAAGTGCCTTCTCCTGTATCAGCCAACCAAACAGTTTTGATTCTACTTTTTTCTGAGTGCCTCTTCTGACAGAAGTGATGCAGGTGGCAACCAGCAATACTGTGCAGAAAATTTTCATAAACTCACACTAAAGAGGGTGTCTGCTAGGGCTGGGCAATATCTGGTTTTCAACATCACAATATATCACCAGCTAAGCATTGCAATATACCAATATATCATGATGCCTGAAATAAGGATGGAGCTATGTGGAGGCATTGGCTGGCTTCATGGTTTTCCCTGCATCATGATTTTTGCATAGCACACACACACACGCACACACTCATACATATCATATACATGATATATTGCCAGCTCAAAAATTATGAAATCAATATCACAATATGGACTTCAAACTGGTTTTGGACCATATATTGCCCAGCCCTAACACACATCATGATTCACGATATATCGCCAGGTCAAGCCAACATCACAATATGAACATCAAACCAGTTTTGGGCAATATAGCGATATATTGCTGAGCCCTAGTGTCTGCGCTATATGGTGTTCTCTCCTTCAAGGCCCTACCTGGCCTCAGTGTTGTTTTCTTTTGGAATGTCAGGCAGAAAGCTTCTTGGCCCTCCATGCCTGTAGCTTTGCCAAAAGCTCTTTTTATTTTTTTCAGTTTATATTTAATGTGCGGTTGTTTATATGCCTTGCATTTTATACTTGAGATAGTCAGATGCCTGTGAAGCTACTGTGAGATTACCTAAAAAATATAAGTGGCATCTATCTTTTGAAGGTATTAGACAATTAAATTCCTCGTGCTACTTTTCTAAGGCATGCGTGCTTCTCCTCATACTTGTGCTTGACGACACATGCACATTGTTATTCTTACATTTTATTCATTTATATGGCACCATCAATGTTCATCATGGTGCTCTGCAGCGGCAGGAAAAGCAGTAGGTCCTTGCCCCCGTGAGATTGCAATCGGAAGGCTTGACAGTGGTGAGAGAGCAGAGGAACAGGAGAAGCAACCATAACAAGCAAATGCAGCCACACTTATTTTTTTGCAGCTGAAGATGGAGAATGAAAACACCTTTTAAAAAATACCACTGTGACATGAGAAGCATAACAGGGCTTTATCTCTGAGGGAAGCCATGCTACCTCCAGCCCCACCTCTGGAGATCTGTTTTCTACACATCTTCTGTAAGAAGCAGACGTGGAGGTTACGGTAGTCTTTTCCATCCACCTGCAGACTTCGTTGCGCTCACTGATGTGGCAGGATTTAGGGTGGAACTAATACCAGCCCTTCACAGCTAGCTGGAAGAGACGTTTTTCAAAGCTGAAGAGGAACGGGCACAGATTTGAAAAGGGCATTCACAGTAGAAATCCTTTTCACAGCAGCTCTGTAACGTGGCTCCAATCCAGATGGAGTTGCGTGCAATGATCAAAGTCGCCATGTGTCATGCTTCACAGAGGACAGCCTTCCCTTTGAAGGTGTCCTCTGTTTGAATGCCTGTTGAGTCCAATGATAAGGAACCATGAGATGGGAGAGCAGGGGCCATCAACAGTTAGTACCTGGGCAGTAGACTGAGCAGACACACAGGTCATTTGGCCACCGTCTCTCCCACTGTGGTGATGTGATAGACACACACACATTGTACAGATACAAATTGTAAATATATTTTCACATTGGCATCTATGCACAAATGAGCATATCCGAATCTTATGCAAATCCACAACTTCATTTGCTTTTTTGTGGGGAGCGATGCATTTCCTGATGTTTGACAATTAGTTCAGCTACCTACACACCACATTTTAGAGGACCAGATAAGCGTTCATCTACGATGCTCAAAGAGAGATGTGTTAGGTGAGGCTCTCCATGCAGCAGACACAGGACGGGCACATTTGCACTATCCTACATAGTGCAAAGGGACGCAGGTGGCGCTGTGGGTTAAAGCCTCAGCGCCTAGGACTTGCCGATCGAGAGGTCGGCGGTTCGAATCCCTGCGGCGGGGTGCGCTCCCGCTGCTCGGTCCCAGCGCCTGCCAACCTAGCAGTTCGAAAGCACCTCCGGGTGCAAGTAGATAAATAGGGACCGCTTACCAGCGGGAAGGTAAACGGCGTTTCCGTGTGCGGCTCTGGCTCGCCAGAGCAGCGATGTCATGCTGGCCATGTTACCCGGAAGTGTCTCCGGACAGTGCTGGCCCCTGGCCTCTTAAGTGAGATGGGCGCACAACCCCAGAATCTGTCAAGACTGGCCCGTACGGGCAGGGGTACCTTTACCTTACCTTACATAGTGCAAAGCACATGAGCACCCACCCATGATATGACCCACAGTGGGATATGTGAAAGAAATGCATTGTGTTTTAGGTGATGGGAAATGAGATGGAAGTTCTGCCTGTGGTGTTAGATCTGTGAAGGCACATTTACATGTGCAAGTCACCCCTTGGTCCTGTGGTGATTAAGGGATCAGCATGCACATATGTGAATCGTCCCATCAAGCTCATTAGATTACTGTGGATAGCCTAGTTTGCATTTTCTTTTTATATGACCCTTGAGCACAGAATGGACCCTTTAAATGGCTGTGCATGCCAGGTCCTGACACAGGAGCCATTTATAGAACTGCAGAATAATCTGGTGCCATTTGAAGAACTGGGCTGCATGGATGTCATTGCTGCACAAACCACAGACAGCCTGATTCTGTGCCTGCATATAGCTCTGGGCATGGAGCTGGTGTGCGCACAGAGATTTAAAGCAGCTGTCAGGGCTGTAACTCAGCCGTGTAACACATGCTTTGCATGCAGAGCATCCCAGGTTCAATCCCTGGCATTTTCAGGTAGGGATTGGGAAAGGCTTCTGTCTCAATTCCTGGAGAGCTGCTGCTGCTGCAGCTGCTTATTATTATTATTATTATTACTATAGTATTTAAAGTTTTGCCTGGCATGTAAAAGATAGCAATGTTAGTGCCAAGTGTACCTCCCTTAAGACGCATTGCATAACTACCAAAAAAAAAAGCTCTTCCATCTTTTTGTGGCTAACCTCACCTTTGATGGAATTGATAATTGGAAAAGGGCATCAGCTGATGACTGCAGTGCATAGGCAGCCTGGTCCAGGAGATGGTGCTCCTTCAAACTGCTATCAAGGCTGCTTTGTGGGTTCAGTTTCACCCAGTGCTTTTATTCTGAAAATATAGGTGCCGGTACTCACCATGAAGTTGTTATAGTAAGTGCCACACTTTTTAATACAAGCCAAAGCTGGTGCAGAATGCTGCAGCGAGACGGGGCATGCTTTGGCAGCACATGATGCTATTGGTAAATAAACTGCATTTGCTGCTGATATATGACTGGACCTAATTCATGGTCTTGCTTTTAGCCTATAAAGCTCTGAGCAACTTGGAATCATAATATCTTGAGGAACACCTTGCCTTACCTGATTCTGTTCTGTGAACCTGTGGGTATAGGGTGGTATATTAGTAGTAGTAATAATAATAATAATAAGCTTTTGCCCAATCCACAAACTCCTTGCGTGAGGCACTCTTAGTTGTGCTGCATGCTTCTAAGGTTTACTTACAAAAACCAGGGCTTTTAGTGTTGTGGCACCTGCTCCTTGGAATGCAATTCCAAGTGCATTTAGGCTTCTGCTTAAAACCCATTTGCTATCCAAGGCTTTCTCTGAAGTGTGATCCAGTTAACTTGAGTTATTAATCAACAACTTTGCAAAAAAAAAAAGAAGAAAAGAAAATCTCGACAACCTTTTTGTCCGTATTTTCACTTTTTGAAATATGGCAACTCAAGATTCATTGGCTTGTTATTTTTAATTTGCTTTTATTGGTGTAATTTTATTGATGAGTTTAGGCTGTCTTCTGCCTTATGTTTTCTGTTGTTCACTGCCCGGATATTATTTTTTAAAAATATTGCCAGTATAGAAATATTTGCAAATAAATGAATATAGCTGGATTGAGGAGCACTGCCAAATTGTTCTTTCGGGGAGAGTGCTGAATACCGCCACCTCGAACTAAACAACCACCTGTAATGGTTCTAGGGGTTGCTCGTGCGTAAACCGGTGCCACACCTGGCTGGGTTGCCTGAGTGAACCTTTTCTATCCGGACAGCCACTCGCCCATGGCTGTCTCAATCGCTGGCAGAATCCATCAGTGGGCGTTTCTTGAACTTCTTCCAGCAAAGAAGCTCTTTGACGCCTAGTCTCCGCCTACTCTCCCTGCGCGGAAGCCTTCTGCGCAAGGAGGGTGTGGGCAGTGGAGGACCCCTACTCTCCCCGCTGGTCCCTGGCAAGGAGTCATGGAACCCTCGCCGCTTCCCCCATCTGGCCCCCTTCTCCACTGGTGCTACGCTGATTCTCTTCCCCAGAAGATGGGCTGCCTCTCCCCCTCTCGGGGTGCTCTCTGGAGTCCCTCTGGAGCCCGCTCTCTCCCTCCGGCCCTGATGGCAGTTCCCTGACACCACCTATGCAAAGTGCCTCTGTTTTGTCCGGTCTAAACGTTGGTGTATGTGGCCTCATCTAGCCCATTAACAGGTTAAACCTTTTTGCAGCTGGGTGTCATAAGCATACTGGTGACACTTCTCTCCTCCAGGGATGTGTGGCCTTTGATGTTTCTGAGAGAGGAAAGAGTCAGATTGTTTGCATAGAGCTCAAGGGTGGTGGTGGGGACTCTTCAAAATGGCACAGGGGAAGAGACTTGTGCTACCTTGCATCATATATCACAGGTGCCAACAGGAAACTCATGAGGATTACACAACCTGCTCCTATAGGAACGGCCTAGTGCAGTCTTGCTTGCAGTGCTGCTCCAGGATCACATACTGGGATGCAAATCTGAGTGCTAATAAATCATTATCTTTCTCTCTCTTTTGCAATGGAAGGACTTGGCGGGGCTATGTCATTTGGCTGGCTCAGCACAGCCTTCCAGTCCTCCTTTTGCAACAATCACCTCCCCCTAGAGCCTGTAGAGAAAGCCCTGGGCGGCCTTGCCCAGACCTTCCTGACCTACCAGAACAGAAATGCCTTGTCCATGTACAGTACCTGATGTTCCTCTTTTCTATCCCTTATCAACAACACGGGCTCCAGAGAGTCACAGGAAGCTGCTATTGTTGGCAATCTTTCAACGGACTCTCCTGGAATTTGTGTGCAGGGCAAGCAACTTCTGTTTTATTTGAGATCTCGCTGGCCGGCGTTGACAGGCAAAGTCTGTTTATAGAAGTACAGCAAAGGTCAGGCAAACATTTTACAAATAGAGCAGGGTGTAAATAGAAAGATAGAAAGATGGATAGATGAATGGATAGATAGAGATAGATAGATGATAGATGATAGATAGATAGATAGATAGATAGATAGATAGATAGATAGATAGATAGATATAGATAGATAGATAGATAGATAGATAGATAGATAGATAGATAGATAGATAGATAGATATAGATGATAGATAGATAGATAGATAGATAGATAGATAGATAGATAGATAGATAGATGATAGATAGATAGATAGATAGATAGATGATAGATAGATAGATAGATGATAGATGATAGATAGATAGATAGATAGATGATAGATGATAGATAGATAGATAGATAGATAGATATAGATAGATAGATAGATAGATAGATAGATAGATAGATAGAGATAGATAGATAGATAGATAGATAGATAGATGATAGAGACAGACAGACAGACAGACAGACAGATAGATAGATAGATAGATAGATAGATAGATAGATAGATGATAGATAGATATAGGGAGACCAGGACCTGCCCTGGAATAACTCTTCTGGCCTCTGTGTAGTTGACTGAAAATTGGTCTGTAGAATTTTAGGAACAAGAAGACAGTTCTACCCTTTGGCAGGTGTACCATTTAAGTCAGGAATAGGAAACCCAAGGTTCTCCAGGTGTTGCTGGACTGTTTGTTTGTGTGTGTGTGTGTGTGTGTGTGTGTGTGTGTATAATTTGTATACCTCTCTATACCTGTAGATCTCAGGGTGGTTCACAACATAAACTATTATCCTTGGCTATTGGTATGCTGAGTAAAGGTGGTGAGAGCAGGAGTCCCACAATGCATTGAGGGTCATGTATTCCCCATCCCTGCCTTAGATGGTATTAAAGAGTAACCACCACAAATGTTCTTAAAATAGACATCTTTCGGGCAATTAACCTCTTTGTCCTATGCAGATCTACCTAGGAGTGTGTCCTACTATCTTTAATGCAGCTTTATTCCCAAATAAATATACATAAGATTGCACCCTAATGCTGCAGTCCTTCTGAAAAAAAAACTGAACTGAACCTAGTGAGGTTTCTTATCTAGGGATTACGGTAATCTGCCTAACTTGAATATATGCAAGCGGTGGACTGGCCTTTGTTGCCTGCTGTGAATATCACTGCCTGATCCAATAAAATCCCTTTTCCCTGCCAACGGAAATGGCCCCTCTGATGTTCAAGATGTGTTGAGGAAAAAGCTGAAGGAAACTGAGTCAGGGAAGAGGTAAAAATTAGGGAAATTCTGAAAAATTCTGAAAAAGAATTTCTTGGCCAAGTCCTGAAATCAAAAGATTGAATCTTTAAATTGTAAACAGAAGACATTGACTATAAAGTTCCACGGGGAAGAAATCTGTCTCTTTTATGTTGTTCTATAAAGCAACTTGTGCATTGGATATATATCAATGCACAGAGTACAGACTATGAACTCAGCCACATTAGTAAAGAAACAGCTATTTGAATGCACTATAAACATGGGACACCAGGTGGTGCAAGAGAGCAGGAAATTGCAAAACACAATTTTTCCACAGAGATTTTTTTCCTTCTGTTATAACGATCTAATTTCTGACTTATTATTCATAGCATTTTTTCCTGTGTCTAGATCCACCCTATGAGTACTGTTGCTTATGTAAGTAAAACAACATCACCATCACACGAGAAAAGAGATCAGCAGGCTTGGGGGAACTCTGAGGTTTGCAGATGTGCCATCAATCTTGAGGGTGGGGGAACCTTAAGGGGAGGGCCTCCTCTCCAGATTGCCCAGTGCAGATTGCACATGCTCAGTAGCCATGGAATAGTGACTGATGGGATGAGTGGGACACATGGATGGATGGAAAACCAGGGATGAAAAACGTGGAGCGGCTGGAATCCTGAACAAGAAGCACCTTAGTCTGCACTGTGACATTTTGCTATAGCAACCACTTACAAATAAATTGATGATGAAGAAGAAGTGTCAGAACAAGACAGATTTATACCAGATGCAACACATGTAACCAGTATCCAAATACTGTTAGAGTTATTAGTACTGTATATTATTCTGTTTTGTGTACAATGCCTAGACATTACCTAGGGGAGAACATCTTGGGTTCTGTTGAGCTGATTGTCAAGTAGGCCTAGCAGATATTAACCTTTGCAAATCTTTCATACTCCCTTCTCCCACATCCCACTGCTGCCATGCGCTGCCATGTTTATAAACTGGCTGCATAGCCAGTTGCCTTAGGGAGCCTTCATTCCCAGGATTCACTGCTTGCTGATTTTACAAGAGATTTTGAAAATGGTTCGTTGTGTGTCAGCTGATAGCGTGTGGAAAAGTGAGATCTATCCTGAGGTGTTGTTGTTCAGGAAGTCAAAAGAGCAGGTGGGTGGAGACTGAAAAATGGGTACAATGAAAGGAAGGTCATGCTAAAGAGTAAAGCCAAGGAAACAATCTTCCAAATTCTTTGAGATCTAATATAAGTGTGATATATTCTGAATTCCAAATTCATTATGTGCATCATCCTAAGGGATGATGCAATTTTCAGACAAATAATGGTGGTTTGCAATCTGTCAGGTGGAGAGCAGTCCTCACTAACATTGATGTAACAGCCCAGCCCTATCACTGCAGCACTTTGCCATACTGTATTTTCTTCAGCTAGTCATAAAGCTGCAGTGCACTTGTCCCCAGCTATCTGCAATACTCACAGTGCACGACCAATTCATTGTGCATTTTAGATTACAAGGTTCTGTGTTTCCTTCATGATAACATAGAAGAATGATTGCTGGGTCTAGTGGCAGTTCACAACCAGAGAATACTACATTATTTTTAATATGGTACCTCATTTGTTATTCCCTGGGATCAAGGGTGGATGCCTGGATTCACCTCTTCTTGGTGCAGGACTTTCACGTATGTGTTGTAGCACAAAGAGTGAACACAGCCTTTACCTGTTAGCAGGATAGTGTGGCTTGAGTTCTAGAATGTGGATGTAGGTTAATACGTGGAGGATTCTGGTTTAGTTGCGAAAACACTTGTTTTCCAATCCGTAACCCACTGATCTTTTTATATACAGTGGTACCTCGGGTTAAGAATTTAATACGTTCTGGAGGTCTGTTCTTAACCTGAAACTATTCTTAAGCTGAAGTACCGCTTTAGCTAATGGGGCCTCCCGCTGCCACTGCGCCACTGCTGCACGATTTCTCTTCTCATCCTGAAGCAAAGTTCTTAACCCGAGGTACTATTTCTGGGTTAGGGGAGTCTGTAACCTGAAGCGTATGTAACCTGAAGTGTCTGAAACCCGAGGTACCACTGTATTTATGTAACCAGGTACTGCTATGGGTTGGGGAATCTTCGGAACTCGGCTAGGTCCCATCTGCTTCACAACTCTCCAGTGAGCACAATCACATCTGAAAGCTGGCATCTGAAAAAACAAATTTGCAGTGCTGCTCCTTGTTCATTCCTCCCCTGTCACCCTGTATGCTCACAATATTGTATAAATGAGTGCATTTCTGTCTTTTCATTTCCTCAGCCGACAGCGCACCTCAGATCATGCAGCAAATCAAATAAGGAAGGCCAGGGCTTCTAAATGCCGCAGAGCAGAGAACGTGTTTCATTTATAATTAACTCCATTTCTATTGAGTGGTCTTTTTAAGTAGTTGAAGTCCCACAAGCACATGCATTTAAAAAGAAAGGCAGTGTCTCTTGATTCTGCTATTTCTAATCACAGCAGTGTATGGTTTCCAAAGTTATACCCTGTGCAGGAGATGGCATTAGCAAATGCAAATAGATATGTCTGATGAAGTGAACAAAATTTCATGCCATAATACATTTGTGGGTCTTTTAAGAGTGCCACAGGTTTCTTTGTAGTAGATGCAAGAAGAATAAGACATCTGCAATAGGCAGGGCAGAATTTCAAGCATCAAAGAGTGCAGTCAGGATAAAATGGGTGAACTAGTTGGAATCTTATTCAGGAGATCCAGCCTCTGAATTAAAGAAGAACCTCAAGTAGTACAAAGGGAAAATATACATATATTCATTGCTTTGCCCACTTTGCATCTGCCCTTGCCCAAGACTAGAAGCCCTTGGGCTAGAAACATTTCCCTACCTCTACTGTAAAAACCTGCATGAAATGCGGGAGTGGAGAAATTTCAGGCCCTGAGCCAAATTGCAGCCTTCCAAATTCCCAAATTGTTAGAGGTGCAAAATTTCAACACCTGGTGCTGCCTCAATTCAGCTACATGTTTCCGTTGCTGGGCTGAACTGAAAACGGCTTCTCCATGCGAACCAGGAAGCGACCTCTCCAGACAACAGAATGGCTCTTCTTTTCTTATCTCTGTGGCGGCTATCTCCTGGGTGACACGGATGCCGTTGTGCAGTTAAATGTGCATGCATACTCTGTCCATTCCCCTCCCTCCCACTCCCTCTGCATGGCCGCGGGGACTGGCAACCCACGCTACGAACTGCCTCCTACCCTCTTCTCTGGTCACACTCCTCACTGGCCATGCTCCTCATTCTCCTTGAGTGCTTTTGCTTGGCAGGATAAGTCTTTGAACAGTGATGATGCCCCTCGCTTGCCTGGATGAAGGATGGAAAGAGGTGTTTGTGAATGCAGAAGCTCTGAATTTTGTGGCTAGAGTGTAACCTACCATACAAAGACAACCATCACATCCGTGGCCCAACCCACTTTTGCCTCTGACATGACTCCTGGAATCTGGTCCTGTGAAGCTTCCCTGTGAAGGAATGTGGCCCTTAGATTATTTCAGAAGTGGTTCCTGTCAACCCTTGGGAGCAGATTTACAATACATGCAGGGGGGCAAGTAGGGAGAAGAGAGAGTCCTTGTGCAGATGGAACTATTTTGCTGGATATCACCCAGTAGTTTTCACTATGATGCTGGGAAGGCATGGAGCTTGACAACTGATTATTCTTCTGACTGAAATATTACCACCTGTAAAGCTTGAAGGAAACACAACCAAGGTTGTAGTGTTTGAACCTCACAACAACTTTTGGGTAAATTAAAAGGTAAAGGTAAAGGTCCCCTGACAGTTAAGTCTAGTCGCGAACGACTCTCAGGTTGTGGCGCTCATCTCGCTTTACAGGCCGAGGGGGCCAACGTTTGTCCACAGACAGTTTTTCCAGGTCATGTGGCCAGCATGACTAAGCTGCTTCTGGTGAAACCAGAGCAGTGCACGGAAATGATTAAAGGTAAAGGTACCCCTGCCCGTACGGGCCAGTCGTGTCCGACTCTAGGGTTGCGTGCTCATCTTGCTCTAGAGGCCGTGAGCCGGCGCCGTCCAAAGACACTTCCGGGTCACGTGGCCAGTGTGACGAAAATGCAGCTGGTGAGCCAGCACCAGCGCAGCACACGGAAACGCCGTTTACCTTCCCGCTATAAAGCGGTACCTATTTATCTACTTGCACTTAAGAGCGCTTTCGAACTGCTAGGTGGGCAGGAGCTGGGACCGAATGACGGGAGCTCACCCCGCCGCGGGGATTCGAACCGCCGACCATACGATCGGCAAGTCCTAGACACTGAGGTTTTACCCACAGCGCTACCCGCGTCCCCCACGGAAATGATTAGACAGAGATAAATGATTGGCCCAACATCTGTGCTAGCCTATTGCAGCAAAAAGCAACAAATTATTCTGGAATTTTAGAGACAAAGGCTGTGTGCCTTTGCAACACACAAATGCAACACACAAAGGCTGTTGCAACATCCTTTGCAACACACAAATGTTGTTTATTCACAGTACAGCTTTATGTAGTGGTTTGCAGTTATATATACCTTCACATGAAAACATAATCTATCCTTAAAACAAAAAAAATTTCCTTCCAGTAGCACCTTAAAGACCAACTAAGTTAGTTCTTGGTATGAGCTTTCATGTGCATGTGCACTTCTTCAGATACCAAGAACTAACTTAGTTGGTCTTTAAGGTGCTACTGGAAGAAAAAAAATTTTTTGTTTTGACTATGGCAGACCAACACGGCTACCTATCTGTAACATAATCTATCCTTGTGTACACAAGTGGAAAGGGGTGGGTGGGTCTTCTCATCTGGGCATCCCAAGACCTTCATACGCACTGCCCAGACTTACACTCCAGAAAGGCCCCAGTTTGACTTCACCCCTGGAAGCGTACTCCATTGTCTCTCGGGACAGACGGATGCCAACAACAAGGGGAGTGATGTCCAAAAGAGAATTATCAGTACCTCGCCAAACTACTTGAATGCTTTTTAAAGTGTTATAGAAACAATATACACTGGTAGCTGAAATAGGGCATTAGCTTTAATACTGAAACTTTTATTTTCCTTCCTGGCTTTTTGGAGAAAGGTGGAGGGCCTTGTTATCTGCATGCCTCCTCCTTGCAAGCACATGCCCCTTTTTTGCCTGGAGCCTTAGTATAAGTAGAATACTACCTTTTTATCAGCCTTTACATATGGCAAGCATGAATCCCTATCATTGCTGGATGGCAGCCAAAAGAGGCCAGCTTGGTGGGCTGTTACTTTTTCTTCGTCTTCCCAGGCTATCATGTTCCACATTCTTACAGGGTCATGCAGGACAGAAAAAGCAAACGGAGATAAGGGCCTTGATCAGGGATGTGACTGATAACTTATTGTCTGCAAGGTTTCAGCCATTATCCAGCTGATGCACTGGGAACGAAGCCCACAGGCTTCAGTGCAAAGATGATGGAATTGTAGCAGCTTCCACCAAACAGACGAAAAACAGATGGTTCTTAAACTGATGGTCTTCACAACATAAATTTTATTTATTTTGTTTTATCACATTTGCTTCCCAGCATTCCTCTGAGGGGCACCACGGGGTGGAAATGCAATTATTCCTTTTTATCCTCACAACAATCCTGTGAAGTAGGAGAGAGAGAGAGAGAGAGAGAGAGAGAGAGAGAGAGAGAATAGCTGAACAACACAGGTCTTCCAGGTCCAAGGCCGATATTTTGTCCTCTGTTGGGTCTTTGGCAGCCTTCACAGCCTTCAGCTTTCCAGAAGTTATTGGGCTCTAACTTCCCATAGTCAGGGCTGATGCAAGTTGTAGGCCAACAACATCTGCAGGGGCCCAGATCAAGGCAGGCCTGTCTTAAATAGCCAAAGATTCTAACTCTGGCCACATACAGGTGACTGTTTATCCAATAAGAAATAAGGAAGGAAGGAAGGAAGATCTGCTGCAGTACACTGGAAGGAAGGATGGTTAAATATTCTTTATTTAAGAAAGAGTGAATACACCCCATTGACTATGGCAATTTACCACACTTTTGGTGCGCCACCACAAGGGGAACTAGTTGATCAGCTGTAGCATTTGCTGGCATAGTGCGCTCCCCCATTTCTGAACTAGGTGTGAAATAGCCCTCCTTTGCCACACGGGGAAATGCTCCCATTGGCCAGTTCTCCAAGCAGCTGTATGCCTGTAGTTGACCATTTGCAAGAAGGACATCCTCTTGTGGTGTTGATGCCAGTTTGATCGATTGAGCATACCAAAGAGAATTTGCAAAAATATTCAAAGGGGCCATCTTTTTTGAGGACTGGAGAGGGTCTCTGTCATTTCAAGTACAGTATACTTGGTCCACATGCAGTGCATTTTAATGGGAGACGGCCAAGGAAGATGACTGCTCTGGTGCTGATGCAATTTGTTCTGAGGAGCACCACGGAGAGAACCAGGGCTACATTTGAGCTATGGAACCAGGAATCGAGTTTGGTTAGGATCAAGGCCTGGGGCTATATTTAGTGTGCAAGGGCAAAGGGCAGCTGGCCCTGTTTCTACCTCAATCTGGACCCAGATCTTGTTTTCCATGCAAAAGTATCCTAAACTTGGATAAAGAATACATTTGCTAAAAATAAACCCAGAAGGTACAAGCCAGCCTTGTAAATTCCTTAGAAAGGTGATCCAAAGCAGTTATGTTCTTCTTCTTCTTAATCCTGAGTTGCCCTTGGCCAATTCATTCCAAGCAGAGCCTAATCCATACCCTTCTTCAACACCGAGGGTGTGTCGGTTTACCGTCCTTTGGGGAGCCTGTAATTCTAGAAGTACATGCAACTGAGTCATCGTGGGGCTGCGAGCAAGTTATTAATACATCTCCGTTTGATATGTGTGTGTGTCTCCCGGGAGTCTCCCCTGCCACTCCCTTTCGAAGACGCCATTCTGAATTCACATTGTTAGCTAATAGTTCATTTTCACCCTTGAGGAATGCTGAGCTGGACACCGTGCTGTCGGAAGGGTTAGCTAATATTCAGAGGACAGCAAACCAGGGTCTCCTTGAAAAAAGTAATGGGAAGCTTCCCCTACCGATTAATCAGAATCGAGAAGGTTCCGTTTACTGCACGTGCATAGAAAGAGAACAAAAATAAAGGGAGCAGGCTGTGCGGTTCAACTCATTTCCCATTCCTGTAGTTTGCAAAAGCAGCTGTTGTAAGTACTATTGGGATGTTATCCACTTATATGTTCATCCTCTGCAAAGAATTTTTTTAAAAACAACAACAACAACTAAAGCATACTTTTTATTTTTGAAAAATACAAAACTGCTGCAGGGATTGTAGGGAGGTGTCTTTGTGACATCATGAGTGCTTGTCGGTTGATGTTCTCCACTGCCAGCTTTTTGCTGAACCTGTTTTACAGAGACCGACCTCCTCTCCCTGTGCTTGCCTTACAGCCTCCCCAAATCTGCTGTAGAAGAGGGGACCCAGAACAGATTTAGGGGTGTACAGGGGGGAGCATTACTCTGTGCAAGCAGAAAACCTTGCACTGACAGAACAAATTAGTGGGATACAGCTCATTGTCAGTATGCATTTGAATCTCCTTTAAACTCCCAAACTTAAAAAAAGAAAAGAAATTAGCATGCTCAAAATCAAGATAAATACAGTAAAAATAATTATTATTAAGGAAACACTTAAGACATCATAGAAGTTTCAATACATGCATATATTCAGTAATTAAAAAAAAAACCATACATATACATACAGATATACATACTTATAATATAGTACTTAGAAAATAATATTAAGAATGGGCCACAGTTTTTTGGCAGTTTTTTTACTTATATCACTTAGATACATTCCTGCATCTTCACCACTATCAAGCAGTTCATGTTTAAAGGTGAATTTATCACTTATGCACTTTCTGAAACAAGAGAACCAAAACATAGCCATACTTCAACTGTCTCACTTACCTCAATTTCGCAGTGCAGTTCTCTAGAAATGTTCAGAAAAGTGCATATATTAGGGGAAAGTGCATAACAATGAATTTATTTGTGAATAACATACAAAAATGCAGTATACAGTGGTACCTCGGGTTAAGTATTTAATTCGTTCTGGAGGTCTGTTCTTATCCTGAAACTATTCTTAACCTGAAGCACCACTTAAACTAATGGGGCCTCCTGGTGCTGCCGCGCCACCAGAGCACGATTTCTGTTCACATCCTGAAGCAAAGTTCATAACCTGAGGTACTATTTCTGGGTTAGCTGTAACCTGAAGTGTATGTAACCTGAAGCGTATGTAACCTGAAGCGTATGTAACCCGAGGTACCTCTGTATTGGGGAAAATTCCTTGTAAAAATGTGTACAGTAGTCAACACTATATTAAAATACATTTATTAGAATAAATTTGAACTAAAATGCTGAATAATTTTCATGAGGACTTTTTTTTTTAAAGCAAATTGCTGCAGAAATTTTTCTTATTTTATTAATATGGCACCTTTCCATAGTTAAAACCATGCTCAAGGCAGCTTGCAACATGAAAAGGTTTCCAGAATTACAAACAAAGCAGAAATTGTCATAATAAATAAAACATGTCAAAAACTACACAGCAAAAACGAACAATTTCCACATAGGTCATAAACCATAATAAGATCTAAAAATAAAGATATTTAAAAAATCAATAACAGTAACAAACTCCTGCCCTTAAACAGTTCCCCAGCCCAAGAGTCCATTCAGAAACGTGGGAAAGTGAATTTAAGATTGGAAAAATGAGAGACTGAGAGAACTAAAATCAACTGTTTGTCTATCCCTAGTTTTCCATTTCACGACAGCTGGAAGACTAGCAAGTGTATTGTGGCATTTTCATTTTGTTTATTTCTATATCTCCCATCGTCAAAATTTACTCCAGGGTGATTTACAAGGTTGAGCAGTTTCAAATGCATAAAACTGCAAATAAAAGATGAGGCAGCAAATAAAAGAGCAATCAACGTTAGTTATTAGTATGGGGTTTTTTTTTAATTAAAAAAGCAATTTAAAAGCTTCAGTGAATAAACAGGGGTTTGCCAGAGTTTTGATAAGCAAGGGACTTAAGAGATATTTTTTCATGCGATCTGTGCTTGTTTCAGCCACCTCCACCACTGCAATTTTGTCTGATGAAATTTGCTATTGCCTATGAAAACTCACGCCACTGTGGACATGGTTAGTTTTTAAGATGTGAGAAGACCATTGTTTTTGCTTCTGACAGGCATATGCATAGTGGGAAAATCATCACCTACTGAATTTCTCTAGTTTCTACCTCTCCTAGAATATTATGTCTGTCTAAAACACCTGTGCCAACCTACCTCCATAATCTGAAAAATGGGACAATCGTTAGCATGTTGCTTTGCCATTAAAAACAAAACAAAACACTATAAGGCTATGGAAATGTAGTCATTTAGTTTGCATGTTTTATTATTGATGTGCCCTATCCTCATTGGGCTCAAGATGGGCAACAATGCTTTAAAAATTAATAAAGACAACTAAATTATGAATATTATTAAAAGGATTATAAAAGTACTGTGCCATGAAAAGCACAGGTCTAATGTAACCCAACCCCCTTGCTCCCTTGTGATCTTGCCTGCCTGCTGAGATCTTCAGAGGGGGCCTTCAGGACTCTCCCTAGGCCAATGTCTGTGCTCTGCAGCTTCCTCAAGTGCTTTTCTCAAAGCTGGGATAATGCCTCTTGCTTGCCTGTATGGAAGATGGAGTTGTGTATGTGGACCTCTGGCTTGTGTGCAATTTCGTGATCTGCACAAAGGGAAAAGTCCCATGTGCTGCACTGTTGTCTCTGCCCCTACCTACTTTTTGTCTCTTGGCTTCATCTACCACAGGCGTGAAGATTTCCCAGGTGGCCCTCAGCCTGAAGTAAGTTCCCCACCTCTGGTGCAGACCATACGCTTCCACCAGGATTTTTATCATGGGCCCAGCACACACAGACACCCGTTTTATGTATCACCCACTATTTTAAGTTAATTGTTTTGTGTATTGCTGGATTTGAACATTTACTGTTCCTGGGGTTGATTTTGATTTATGGTATTTTAATCTTGTAACTTTGTATTAGAACCTCTGGGAGCCACTTTAGGGGCTATTTGGCTGAATGGTGGACTAAAAATAAGCTTTGACCTAACCTCAAATCCACCCCTTTCCTACGCTTAGGCATCATCTGATAAAACAGCCGCTTTATCGCAAGGCAAGGACTGCTGTTTCTGTGAGGCCTCCGAAGAAGACAGGCTTGTTTTAAAGGGATCTTGGGTCTGAGCCACACAAACAGCATTTAAAACCTAAAAAGCTTTTAAACTGGGGTGGTGGCAGGAGCTGCTAATGATTATTATTGGAGATGAGCCAACTGTTAATGGGCAATACCCTGAACTGCAGGGGATGAAAATAGAACCCAACCACGTACAACTTTTGGCTGGTGTATTTCAGCCAAACAACTAAATCACTGACAGGTTAAGGTTGTTTCCTGTTGCCAGTGTTTGCCAGGTGTTGTAACATTATGGTATGTGACTGGCATGCTGTTTCAGAGCGCTAATCTGATGAAAAGTGGATGAAAAGAGGCAATCCCTGTGAGCTTCCAGGATCGGCACATGGGCCTAGAGTTTATCATCACTCCAAAACAGTCTTTCGAAATCTTAAAACCAGAAGTACTCCTTTAACGATATAATTTCAAATGCTTTGTTTACACTACTGTTAGTCTTAACAGAGGCATCAAGAAGCACCCTTTGCAGCACACCGCCCTCAGCCTGTATTGTTGCTTCATATCGTAGAAATATGAAGATTGATCAGAAAGGCACTGAAGGTATTAAATCAGTTTGTCATGTCTGTGACTCTGACACAGTAACACAATTAAACATACTATGGAGTCCCCCAGGAACATAGAAAACTGACATACTGAATCCAGGGGTGCCATCTCCTAGGAGCCAAGCCCTTTTGGCACCCCCAGTGTTTTGAGTGAAGGAGTGCCCCCCCCCCAGTCCAAAGGTGGCAGGAAGCAGCTCCAGCTAGTGGCAGCAGCAGGAGTACCTGCGACCATTGAATCTGTGCTGCCACTGTACTGCCACCACACTTGGCTCCAACCCCGGCCCCTCTGACATCCTGACATCATGTGCATTTTTCTTCTTCACAGTATTGTTAGCATGGACTGGCTACGGCTCTCGTTGGACAGGGGTCCCTCCCAATCCTAGCTGGAGATGCTTTGGATTGAACCTGGGACCTTCTGGATGCTAAGCAGGTGCCCTGCCACTGAGCCACAGCCTTTCCCCAAGCATCTTTGATACACTTTTGCTGTTTAAAGAGCTTTCAAAAGGCTTTCAGTGGAGAACCGAAAGTGTGCCATACAGTCAGGTCAATGCTACAGTCTCAGTTCCGGAGAAGGAATGGCAGCTAATTACATTCACCATTCACAATGAATTTAGCACCAAGTCTTCACCCTGTGCAGCTGGATACTGCAGAACCCATCTGACTCCTGTCCATTCAGTTCATGCTGGCCAAAATCCTGGTTCCCCCATTGGCAAAGGATCTAAGTACCTAACAACACTGATGTTTTTGTTCTGAGGATAAGGCTTTTTCTGCTTTTGACCCAATATGAAATCTGTTTCACTGATCCATTTCCCCTTCCATACACTGCCGTGGTTATCATTCTTTCACGATGACTTTCTTTGATGAAACCCAAAAAATGTCATTTTAATTTAACAAGCATGTGATTTGCCTGCAGGAATGAATGGATGAAGCCCACTTTTCCATAGAAATTTAGCCAAGGGTGCATGAAACGGCTTTTAATTGCACCCCACCCTCCTCCGCTATCAATAGTGGATTTCACCCCCTACTACAATTAATGTATGTGATCTCCATGTTGCAGGCATGAGAAATCCCAAATTAACACAACCACTTTGTGCTCGCTCAATCGTCTGATTTGTTTGCCAGCCTTGAATTATTCATTTCACACCAGATGATGAAAGGAGGAGAAGAGTCAGACAGCTCTTTCTATTCCTTTCAAAAATGATTTTGTCTGTTGAACAATAGCTTTCTGACTTGCTGTTTCTCTGCATGTTGTTGTGACAGGAAGAACTACAGGTGGGCATCCACTGGGAAAAAAGGTCCTTTGGTTCAAAAAGCATTCGGACCAAATATTGCCTCAAAAATTCTTTTGACTTTAATTAGGCAACTCATACCCACTGAAAATGCCCTGCAGGAAAACACACTATTCTTTGGGCTTGTTCTGCCATGCTATGCAATAAATGTAGCACTGGTGCCATGCTATGCTGTGTCTTTGTTTACTTGTGGTCTATTGGGTTGGGTAGGATATAATTAGCAGTAGTGGGCAGCATGCTGTGCTTGCATTGCTCTCCTGACCTCCTTCCAACTGTGTCACTGCTGCATTCTTCTTCTTCGGCGATCACTCACAGCAGAGTAAAATTGTCTTCCATGAACACTGTCTTAACAGTAAGTCCGTAAGTGACTGTGGAGGCCAATTCTGGATCCACATGTCCTTCCACAGTGGGGACATAGGTTTCCGGGTGGGAGTTGATTATGGTGAGGGTTTGCCAAATGTGCCTTCCTCTTTAGCACATTTCTCCCTTTCGTCCTGAGCTTGAGCATCTTCAAAGTCCATGACACCTTTGGAAAAGGCTGTTCTCCAATTGGAGCGCTCGCAGGCCAGAGTTTCCAAGTTGTTGGTGTTTATACTACTTTTTTTTTTTAGATTTGCCTTGAGAGAGTCTTTAAACCTCTTTTGTTGACCACCAGCATTATGCTTTTAATTTTTAAGTTCAGAATAAAGT
This sequence comes from Podarcis gaigeae, assembly GCF_964106915.1. Classification (NCBI taxonomy): domain Eukaryota; kingdom Metazoa; phylum Chordata; class Lepidosauria; order Squamata; family Lacertidae; genus Podarcis; species Podarcis gaigeae. The sequence continues at coordinate 24,967,641 of NC_139681.1, read as the reverse complement.
AGTTGCTTTGGAAGATGATAATCAGGCATCTGAACAACATGACCAGTCCAACGAAGCTGATGTTGAAGAATCATTGCTTATTCCAGTACAGTGGCATTAGTTCACCTGAGTTCCCAAGTGATATGTAAAATTTTGGGGGGAGACACTGTTGATGGAATCTTTCAAGTAGTTGAAGATGGCTTTTATAAGTGGTCCATGTTTTGCAAGCATACAGTAAGGTTGGTAGTACAATAGTTTTGTAAACAAGCATTTTGATTTCCCTGTGAATGTTTTCCCTCAAACACTCTGCACTTCAGTCGGGAGAAAGCTGCATTCGCAGAGCTCAGGCGATGCTGGATTTCAGTATCGATGTCGGCCCTTGTGGAAAGATGTAGGAGAAGTGATGGACACTTTCCAATGTTACACCATTGAGTTGGATTTGTGGCACTGCATAGGGGTTGTTTTGTGCTTGTTGGTGCAGCACTTTGGTTTTTTGGATGTTGCGTGATAGGCCAAGCTTTTTGTAAGCTTCTGCAAAGATATTTAGGATGGTTTGGAGGTCATCCTCTGAGTGTGCACACACTACATTGTCATCAGCATACTGAAGCTCTGTGATAGAAGTTATTGTAACCTTATTCTTTGCTTTCAGCCTACTCAAATTAAAGAGCTTTCCATCTGTTTGATATAGTATCTCTACTCTGTGTCACTGCTGTGTACCAGAGTAGGGAGGGGCAAGGTTGGTGCAGTGTAAACACACTGGTGGAGTCAATCCAGCACTCCTGCTGGTGCATTTGCACCACAGGCCACAAGTTCGCCAGCTCTGTTCTAGTGGATGAGCGCAATAGGTTGCAGACTCTGCATCTAATGTTCCTTGTTTTAGCACCAGTAGGTCCTGACACGGGATGACCTTGTGCCTGCCACTCATCTGCAGCTGCTGCCCAGGATCATTATGAGAATATTAGGGGGGAATGGTGCAAAATGGATACTACATTAAATTAAAGAACTTGGATTCCCATTTAGTGCCTTTCTGCACAATCCATATTCTAAACCAGTGTTTCCCAACCTTGGGCCTCTAGCTGTTTTCAGACTACAACTCCCATCATCCCTAGCTAGCAAGACCAGTGGTCAGGGATGATGGGAATTATAGTTCAAAAACAGCTGGAGGCCCAAGGTTGGGAAACACTGTTCTAAACAATAAATGCTCCTTTGTTGATTGGTTGTTGAATATATATCACAGGAATTCTGTTCTGGCTTTTATCTTACAAGTGATAGGGTCCATGCTAGCTTGGTCTGCCCCTAACATCACCTGTCCCAGCCTCCTGACCTCTATGCACTGGTGTAGACTTTTGATGGTGGGAAGTTTATATGATAGTCTTCCCCTCTCTAGACACCAATTTCAGTGTGTGGGTGTTGGGGAGGGGGGGCAGTGCATCCATGACATCAGGTACGAGACTAGACCATGGAGCCCTCTACCCCCACTTACCGTATTCATTGTTTTTACTCATGAGTTTAAGTAGGGGCATATCATTTTTTCAATCATTCCAAGTCAATATTCTAGGATAATGACTGTCGTATTGTTAGTGACAAGTGATGCATCTTTCCCCTACCTCCTACCCTTGTCTTTTGGGGGGACCTCCCTCTAAGTTTCAATTATTTTATTTTATTTTAAAATAAAAAAGAACATTGTTAAGTTTACAAGCAGATATTTTGTAATCAGAAAGGGGGATGATGTGAAGGGGGCATTGTAAGTAAACGTGAAGCACCAAAAACCAAAGTTAATGTCATTTCTTATATTTGGAAATATATTGCTTATTAAAAGGAAGTGTACATTGCTTGTCTTTCACCCCAGTGCCAGGACACTGGAAGCTGGGAACAAGATTACTTCTTGCTGAGCAGCTAAGTAAAAAGTGGTCTGCATGTTTTTCTCCATGTCACTGTAGGTAAAAAAATGTCCTTTGAAAAAACAAAAACTGATTGTTTGGGGAAGGGGTCCTAGCATATCCATAGGGTGGGAAGACAGAACTCTTTCTTACTTTTAGGGGTTTGATGTGCAGCACAGTCAACAATGGATACAACAGATTTGTTGTGCCTCAAACATTTGTACATTGGATTTCCATGGTTATTGTTCTCTGTTTGTTTGGTTTGGTTTTTCTCCACTGGAAAAATAGTGTGTAAAGGTTTCTTCAAAGTTGCAAAATGCTTTGAACGGAACACCTGCTGGTTAAACATTCTGCTGACTGAAATATAAGGCCTGCGTTTTGTGCTGCAATTTTCTTTTCTTTCAGATGGTAGCCAAAAATATCAACCATAGCTGTCTTTGGAGGGAGAGAGAGAGAGGAAAGATTAACTGTAGTTTCAGAAATATTTACTCTTTCCATTATTCAGGACAAAGGACACAGAGGAGGCAAATAGCATTCTGGATGGCTGACTTCAGGTTGAAAGTCACTTGTATTTTATCTTCCTCCAAGGTGCAAAATAAAGACAAATGGAAGTAATTCCAGAGCCAGACACTGTTTTTCCTCTCTGTTCACTCTTTTTTATTGAAGAGGGTAACACCCAACAGGGAAATTATTCTACACAAGCCCTGTTGAAATGAGTGGGAGCTGCCCCAATGCTCTTGTACAGCTCCCATTAATTTCAATGAGGCTTGGGTATGGCTGGGGGAGAGTCCTGGGGGCCACATTTGGACCTTGGGCTTGTGGTTCCTTCCCCCTACCCAGCGTATGCCATAGAGTACGTATGCCATAGAGTACGGTTCCAAGCACAATTCAAAGTGTTGGTGCTGACCTTTAAAGCCCTAAACGGCCTCGGTCCAGTATACCTGAAGGAGCATCTCCACCTCCATCGTTCTGCCGGACACTGAGGTCCAGCTCTGAGGGCCTTCTGGCAGTTCCCTCCCTGCGAGAAGTGAGCTTACAGGGAACCAGGTAGAGGGCCTTCTCTGTAGTGGCACCCGCCCTATGGAACGCCCTCCCATCAGATGTCAAGGAAATAAGGAACCATCTGACTTTTAGAAGACATCTGATGGCAGTCCTGTTTAGGGAAGCTTTTAATGTTTAATAGGTTATTGTATTTTAGTATTTTGTTGGAAGCCGCCCAGAGTGGCTGGGGGGACCCAACCAGATGGGCGGGGTATAAATAAATTATTATTATTATTATTATTATTATTATTATTATTATTATTATTATTATGAGTATCTTCTTGTGATATGCAGAATTGCATTGTAAAACTTGAGAAAATATTGCTGCAGATCTGGAGCAACAGAGTGTGGGGGTGCAAGGGCACCCATAACTGCTAGAGTTAGTGAATGTTAGAAATTAATAAAGGGGTAGGATTGAGCTCATATTTGGAGTATTGAAAGGAAGATGCCAGGCCAGTAGCAAAATACAGGCTAAGCTCCCTTTCCAGGCCTCACCTGGGATAGGAGCCATTAAGTATGACAAAAAGTATTGATGGCGCATCACAGGGAAATCCTTGGGCCTGTGCCAACGGAGGTTGCCAAGGTTACGCTGAGCGATGACGTAGGCTGTGGGTAAATCGTCACCTTCTAAAACATGGTTTGGGATAGCGGGAAGAAGGGGAGGAGCTACTTGGCATGGGGTTTTCTGGGACAGAGAAGGAGGAAGTGGGAAGAACTCTTTGTGGCGCTGGCTAGAGGAGGCTGCACTGAGAGACTGGGAGCCATGACTGGCTGCTGCTTTGCACCCAAGCTTGCTGAAGAGAGGAGCCATGGGAGACATTTTGGGGGCATAATGTTCTGCGCCCCCTCCATTGAAGGCTTCAGGTGTAAACATATGTAAAAGAAACCATATTTCTTAAAGACATGGCAGTCTCTGCCATGTGTTGTTTCCCAATGGAAACATGACTTTGGGTAGGTGCCTGGAACACCTTGGAATCTTGCAATTGTTCAGCAGAGATTGGGTGTTGGTGTGCAGCCTTCGTAGCAATAATCTTGGGGTGGGGTGGGGGGTCGGGGATACTTTTTGCTAAAGTAGACTGGCATCCAGAATTTTACCGCTTGCAAAGGAAGTTGCCCTCCCTCTCACTTTTTTGGAAGCTAAGGAAATATGATTACCCCAAATGGCAAAAAGAATAAAGCACAGTTTAAGTTATATTGCTTATTTGGTCTGTGTTTCATATATAAACAGAGCTAGGGTAGTTAAATGTTTTAAACTAATAGAAAACTTGATTCTCAGAGACTACATGTAATATGTATGGAATAAGAAGTGTACACTCTCATTTGACCAAATAATAATGGCAAGAAAAGCAGTCACATGAGCAGCAAGGCAGTGCCTGGAACATCAGGTCATATTCAAAGTCAATGCTATTTTAAGCAGCTGAATATGAAAACAGACTTCAGGTCGATGGGTATCGCATTCAAAACCCTTTGTATTGTCTTGAGTGACCTTATAGGATTTGACTTTACAGCTTGGATATGCTGAATAGGTTGAAAAATAAAAAGCCTTTGGAGCAACATGAAAATATGAAGCACTTACATTATTTTCATTGAGCTGCATTAGACAGAACAGGCTAGGGGGAGTCAGTAAGTTAAAGTAATCCCAGTGCAATTGCCAGAAGTAAAAGGAATAAAATCCCCAATTGAAACTGCTAGTGTGCAAATAGTAATAAGCATGATTAGCTTTTGCCAAAGTTAGGAGAGGAAGATGAACCTTTAAAAGAACATCACAAAATTTGGCAAACATGCAACAACTATCTTGAAGAGCCTGTGGCTTCGAGAATCAATGAACAAGATTTAAATGTCTCTCAGAAACACAGCACAGCTCTTTGAATTGGAAGAGAATTTTAATACTTGGAACTCACAGGAACTGGAAGAGAAATGAATACGCTGAGTGGGTACACCTCTGTCAGGCTTTGAAAGTGGATGTGGGGGTGTAAATAAATGATGATGATGATAATAATTTATTATTTATACCCCGCCCATCTGGCTGGGTTTCCCCAGCCACTCTGGGCAGCTTCCAACAGAATATTAAAATACAATTGTCTATTAAACATTAAAAGCTTCCCTAAAGAGGGCTGCCTTCAGTTGTCTTCTAAAAGTCTGGTAGTTGTTTTTCTCTTTGACATCTGGTGGGAGGGCATTCCACAGCGTGGGTGCCACTACTGAGAAGGCCCTCTGCCTGGTTCCCTGTAACTTGGCTTCTCACAGGGAGGGAACCGCCAGAAGGCCTTCGGCGCTGGACCTCAGTGTCTGGGCAGAATGATGGGGGTGGAGACTCCTTCAGGTATACAGGACCAAGGCCGTTTAAGGCTTTAAAGATCAGCACCAACACTTTGAATTGTGCTCGGAAACGTACTGGGAGCCAATGATGATATTGTCTGCTTGTTAATTTTAGTTTTGTCTTTTCTGGGGTTTTTGTGCTATTAACTTATGCGTAGATCACATTGACATGCTGGTTTAGAAGGTGATTAATAAATCTGTGATGTTTGGAGGGGTTGTGGCAGCACATGCCAGTTCCAACTCCTTTGCCTGTTTATAAGCCTCCCCTTAATAAGAGTTCCTGACCCCAGGGGAGATTCTAAATGCACTCATAAAAGCAGAAGAAGAGTTTGGATTTGATATCCCGCCTTTCACTCCCTTTAAGGAGTCTCAAAGCGGCTAACATTCTCCTTTCCCTTCCTCCCCCACAACAAACACTCTGTGAGGTGAGTGGGGCTGAGAGACTTCAAAGAAGTGTGACTGGCCCAAGGTCACCCAGCAGCTGCATGTGGAGGAGCGGAGACGTGAACCCGGTTCCCCAGATTACGAGACTAGCGCTCTTAACCACTACACCACACTGGCACATTAATATCCCTTCAGATGTTCCTACTAAACACAGGAAGGTCTGGGTGGAGCCAGCAGGGATGAGGATGCAGGGGTCAGAAACAGCATGTGCTGTGTTGCACCTACACTGTGCATGATTTTAACACATTAAAAAGAATGCCCCACCAATGTGTTACCACACGTCTGGGCCAAATGTGTGCTGATATCCTCCGTTGGGCAGGATGACACAGGTGACCCCCTAACCCCAGCCTGAGGTAGATTGATTGTATGATCAGGTTTCAAATAAATCTGCTCAAACTTTGCTAATTTTCATGTGGAATATTCACAGCATTGCTGCCTGTTCAGTGAATACTTTATATCGGCATCTGACCTCTAATGTTCCTTGAGTTCAGTAATTGATATTTGGCAATAATAATCATTCTTATTATTCTTGTTGGCATCCTTCTGCCTCAAAAGCCAATGGATTGTGTCTTGCTAATATTACTGATATTTATTAGCTGCTTTCCTTATAAAAATGATGCCAAGTGGCTTACAAATGCAATGTAAACACTAAAACCAGTTACAACAAACACAGCCAATAACAACCACACACAACAGATGAGCAGCACAGATCCCAACCCACTAAAAGACATTGTTGCTTCCGATAGAAATTTTTAAACCTTGTATAGATATTGAAAGGTAATTCCTCGCCCACACACATGATACAAAATGGAAAAGGAATAGTGATAGAAGACTAAAACATACAGCTTCTCCTTCACTGGCTGGTGGAAAGGGCCAAGCTGATCTCCCCCTAGCCCTGGTTATGGCTGTGCTGGTATTTGATATTTCTCTTTGTTGCCATGTAGCAGTATTTAATATTTGACTGATTTCACAGGCAACATTCAACGATATTTAGCACTGGAGTGTACCTGACCGTTTATGAGAATTCCTATTTGTTGCCTGTCAGTTCAGTATATTCTCAAAAATGTTTTGATTCAGGTGACCATTTAAAGACGTCAGCCCTCTCCTGCAGTCTGAAATGGTGCAGCCCAGCAAAAGCTGTGCCTTGTGATATTTTGTTCCACCCATTTAAGGGAATTTGGCAGCATTTAGATGCGGCAGAGGTGGCCAGTCCCAAGAACCAGTTCTGGGCCCTCTTGACCTGTGGTCAGCTGCAGTGCACAAGCTCCTTGTGTAAGCAGACACAGGCACTTCAGTTCGTTCCTTGCTCCTAGATTGGAACAAGATAGTTCCCCCATGTTCCCTGACACTTCAGAGCTGGCTTCACCTTATCTGTCACGGTGTACCGAAACGTCGCTCGCTTTTGATAACGGAGTGTCCCCTGCACTGGTCCCAGTTGCATGCTTTTAGCTTTCTTGGAAGTAAGATTGTGCAGGCCAATTAGCATCTAATTTTAGCAGCTGTACTTCAGCCCTTGAGAGGAGGCAGTCATTTTGGACTCGCAAACCTTGGTTAAAGATCATCCTCTTTCAAGAGCTCTGCAAGTTTGCTTTTCTATCCAGCTTTGTCGCTTTGTTGTACAGCTCTTATCACTGCTATCGGAGTACTGAGAAGTCATCACATTTCCCCAGGGAGCAAGACTGAATTTAAAAACACAGGTCCTTTATTATATAGATATATGCTGGTGAATCTCAGAGCAGTTTGTCCAGGGCTCCTAGGGAGCTTCAGCATTGCTTTATGGGATCGACGCCCTGATTCTTCTTCACCCTCACTCCCACCAGAGATTGGAAAGTTCCTTTTTAAAATGAACCAGTTCTCGTTCTAGTTTAGCATGTCCAAAAGGGAACAGCCTTCATACAGGCTCCTTCCCACCTCAATTTCACAAGGGGATGTATTTGTCTGACGTCACCTGCACACAAACATTGCAAAAATTAGGGAAACAGAAAGAAGTCTAGTTTACAATATATATTTCTGGGAGTGTTTGATTCATTGTGAGTTCATGGGGTGATGTTAAAGAAAGAAGGAGGCGAGGCTGATGTGCTGAGCAGGAATTCCAAATTTAGGCCGTCTTTTGGCTTTTTTCAGCAAGGGAGTCAGGGCTCAGCAATGAATCTCCACTCTTGATAAGTACAAGCAGGTGTGAAGCACTAGGAGTCAGCTTTCCTGAATGCAGATATGTCAGCAGAACAGAGTAGTTAACATTTTTATGACAAGATGGGCATCTATGTTTCAAGATGGGGGAAATGTATAGTCTTATAGAGGTGATGGCTAAAGATGTCTTTCTTTTCTTTTAAAGAGCTCATTTTAGCCAGGCTCAAACCCCTGCTTTTTGTTTATATTCGTTAATATAAACTTATTGTAGATAGAGTTTTTGTTTTTACCAAGAGGCATGTATTGAACTGAACAGGGGCTGAATATCAGCAGTGTTTGCTCTGCCTGTTGGTCCTCTGCACAAAACAGAGGCACAGCCAAAGGGCTCTGTAGCCCCCTCCTCTGTGGCAGAGCCCTTCCTTTAGGCACTTCAGCTGTTCATCACCATTTGCCTCTGCCTTGCGCATACAGGAGCCAGCAGCTGAGGACAGTACTCTCACAGAGCCCAGAAATTGGACTTAAAGAGTCTTCTGCCTGAACCCTTGGGCGGTGTCCTGGTCTGGTTTTGTAGAGGACCCTACAAAGCAAGACTTATTGACATATCAGGGGTTGCAGCACCATGGAGAGCTCTGAGTGAGAGTTGGAGCCTCTTATGTGCAGTCAACCTCTCCTAGGTTCTACCTGCTTTTTAGAACTAGAGTCCTTAAAGGGCCAATGCTCTAGCCAGAAAATGGGCCCTCCTCGATTCCTTGGCCTCCTACCTGGTGCATTCAAGGTAGTTAGGAACCGCATCCGGCTCCTTAGCTAGTGATTCAGTTCCATGTGGTATCAGGCAAGTCCCGGCCCTCATTATTTCCAAATGGACCTTAAAGACTTGCATCATCATTATTATTTCGTATCTAAAGTAACCCTGCCTTTGGCGACTAATTAGGCTCTGTATAATGGAGGCTGTGTGGTGGTTGCTTTTTGTATTAAGGTCAATTGGTTTGCATTTTTCTGCACAGCTACGGATACTTTAAATATTTAAAGGCTTTAATGCTGTTTCTTATGGGATACGTGTTGGAAATGGTTGTAACCCATTTTGGAAGACAGTTCCCTCCCCTCCCCCTGGTCTAAGGGTCTCTTAAATAAATGAAATAAACAAACATAGTCTTGGGGGGAGCAAAATGGTGGGGGGCGGTTGAGGTGAATATTGAATCAGGGGACAAGGTCATGATTCCCTCAGCTCTGTCAAGATCTGTCATGGTTTGGCAGCCCCAGACTGAAGAGGAGGAGAAGGAGGGAGGAGGAGGAGGAGCAGATGGGGGCTGGAAACCTGGAAACCTTCCTTTGTGACCCTAGTTGTCAGAGAGGGGAGCTTAATTATACTTAACTGCATATGCTCAAAGACTAACGTTATGCTTCATGTGTATCTAAAATAACCCTTGGTTGTGAGAAGCTGAGCAGTATATGGCAGTATTATTCTATAAATATCCCAAAATGGGCATAATCTACCTATAAGTTATCCTGAACAAATGCTAGTGAATGGATGGAAGCTACCATTCAGAATGAACAAAGGTCCAATTCACAGACAGTAGCCCTTATACATGAAGGAACATCTTCTGTCACAGAGAGAGAGAGAGAGAGAGAGAGAGAGAGAGAGAGAGAGAGATAAATTGAAACAGGTTCAGATAAATAGCCCTTTTGTGCTGTTTTCAGTCACCTTTGGGAATAAATGGAAATGACCTTGTTTTTGTTTGTAAATCTCAAAATGCACTAGAGGTGAGCTAATACTCATCTTATTTCAAATAGTGATGCATCTATTTAAACCTGTTACCTGCTAGTGTAAACAAGACCTTTAGGATTGAAGTTAATCCCTGTGCCAAGGAGCAAGGAAAGGATCTTGTGAAAAGAGTTTGTGCAATGTTTGTTGCATGCTCTAGCAGGAATTTAGATGAGTGGGGCTGAGAAGCAGATCTTCACTGAAGTGTGCAGATTTTTGGAAATGATGTTGGATAGAGTGGGGAAATCCAGTGCATCCCTCTGATATCAGTTTGATTTGACTTTGAATTGTCAGCTGTAGGTGACTGTGACAGCCCATGGTTCAGTAGATGCAAGCATATATGTAGATGAATTGTACTCTGTCTTGACGGCCTTTGTTTATCTCTCTCATTCTTTTCCTCCTACAGATTACGCCAGGCAGCAAGGCAGCTCAGTCCCAGATGAACCAGGGGGACTTGGTGGTAGCAATTGATGGAGTCAACACAGATGGCATGACCCACCTAGAGGCCCAGAACAAGATAAAATCAGCCAGCTACAACCTGTCTCTTACTCTTCAAAAGTATGAGGAGATAAGTTACTACTATTGTGGGGAGATGGCTAAAAGGCACCACCTTAAGAGTGTTGCTGTGGGCATTGTGTCGTAGTGCAGAAGCAGGGTGTCCTGGCTCCTCATGATTCCTATTCCTGTGCAAACACATGACGTAAATGCAGCCTTTAAACCTCCCTTTCTTAGAATCATGGAACTGGGGAGTTGGAAGGAATCCTGAGGATCATCTTGTCCAACCCGCTGCTAGGCAGAAATATGCAGCTTTCCCATGTGGGGATGGAACCTGCAGCCTTGGCATAATCAGCCAATTTTGTATTGCATGTGCATGTGCATGCACACACACACACACACACACACACACACACACACACACACCATAATAGAAAATAATTCAAAGGCTGCATTTTGGATGTGATGTTGTTGGGCTGGGGACAGAAAACATTATGAACTTGCACATCCTGTTCTTAAGGTAGCAGCATCTAAAGCAGCTTGCCAAGCCACTTTTGATGATGGAATCTGATGGAAATTCCAAATGTTTTGCTGTGTAAGCTTGGTTGTAGGTCTGATTCAAGGAGAACAATCACCCCACAGGAGTACCTGGGGCATGCGCTGGGTAGCCACTGGGCTCAAGGCCTATAACTGGTGCTTCCACATGAGACTTGCTTATGCTGCTCTACATGGATGCATTTTCAGGCAGCCAATGCCTCCCTGCCCCCCGTGTGAAGTAAGCTCAAGTTGCTTTATAATCAATATTAAAATCCCATATATGTGTCAGATGCTATTTTATTTTGCATGTTGTTAGCAAAGTTGAACTCTGTGCAGAATTACCAGCTGTATATCACTGGACTTCAACATTTCAAAACTAGAGGTGTGTTGTTTTCCCACTTGTTCTGAACTTGTTGTTGCATCCTGATATTGTGGCAAATTGTTCCACTTCAACCTACCAAGTTCAATCACTGCCCTTCACGATTCTGCTAAGGTTGCAGCTCTACCTCCTAGGCCCTGCCCTGTCTTCTTCCCCTCTTTGGTTCAACCCCAGAAGCAAGTATTTTTCAAATTCACATTTAGTGACCCTAGCTTGAGCCCACTGACTATCTCAAGTTGGATGAAGTTATATACCATAAGCTGTTTCATTTATTTATTTTTACTGATGGCCAAGTTTGTTTTTAAAAATTAAAATGGGAATAAGTTTGAGTCAAGCGTTACAAGGCATGTTCTTTAAGGATGTTTTGGGTCACCTAGTGCAAGCCCCTACAATGCAGGAATCTCAATTGAAGCATGCATGACAGGTGGCCATCAATATGCATTGAGTTTTCACAGGGGTCTTGTGCCCTCAATATGATGGTCAAGAGGACCTAATGAAGCAGCTGTGAGGCTTTGACACCAGTGCACCCCAACAGCAGTGCAACTTGAGTTCCTTCTCTAGCTACCCCAATGGGTGATTCTGCAGTGGTTTTGCCTAGGTGCAGGTTGATTCCTATAGGGGAAGGTTGAAACTTGGCACTGCCCTGGCTTGTGATGGGTATGCAATAAGGATAATCTCTTACCTTGGGTGATTTGTAAAGGAGGGAGAAAAAGAAGCCAGTTTATGGAATGTTGAGATGAAGCACTGAGTAGGGTAAGTTGAGCCCCTTCTGAGCGATTGGTGGAAAAAGAAGTTAAAAAATAAAATGGAAGCGAGGGATAAAAACAAGTACTGAGGGTTGGTTATAGAGCAAAAACTTGCCTTGAAGTGAGCCTTAGAGCCTTAGAGCTGAAGACCCTCCTTCCTCCATTGTCTGAAGGATATGTATGAATACAGTCATACTTTGGCTTACAGCCACTTCAGGTTACTTTTTTTCGGGTTACGGACCGCCGAAACCCGGAAGTACTGGAATGGGTTACTTCTGGGTTTCGGCAGTCACTTATGTGCAGAAGTGCCAAATCGTGCTTTGCGCATGCGCAGAAGCGCCAAGTCACAACCTGCGCATACACAGATGCAGGTTGCGAACGCTGCAGGTTGCGAACGTGCATCCTGCACGGATCATGTTCGCAACCCGAGTGTCCACTGTATGAGATTGGAGACTACTCAAACTAGGAATCCTCTGCCGACAGTCTGAGGTGATACAGCCCGGCAAGCGCTGCTTAGCTCTCAATAGTACCTCTTTCAACTTACCGGTATATACACTAATCCTCAAATTTAAATGATCCATGATCTCTGTAGTGTTCATTATTGTGATAATGGATGAACTCGCTTTGACCACAGATGATTTCATTTTTCATTATTCAAGTACAAGTCTCATGTGCTTCCCTTTACAGCAACTATAATATACATCAGTGGCTCCAGAGTTTTCTGACCTGCAGCTGAAGCTTCTATACCACATCCAGATAGTGACAGATATTTGCAGATGGTGGTAGTGGGGATCTTCATACAATATTTACTGACCTCATAAAAACTTGTGTAGAATTCTTATGCTGTTGTAACCTGGTAGATTAAGGGTAAGAAAAAAACAACTATGAGACTTTTTAAAAAATCAAATATGGTATTCTCTTCCCAGTCTAAGCAACTGCCTCTAACATAATTCACTTCCAGTGCAGACACTCCTCCTAAACTGCCATTGATTCCAGTTGTAAAAGCCTTGGCAGTTTGCTGGGAGACAAATGTTCTTTTGCAGCAGATTCAGTCATAAATCAGGCATTTAACATCTGTGGTGACAGCATCTGAAGCAGACGTAATAGAAAGCATTGGTAGCATGTTTCAAATTGTTTCCCTGCTCAAGGTTGCCGTGATTTGGGCACCACAGTTGTCTAGTGCATACAGTAAATGCCTGTGCTTGTGCCCACCCCTGGTCTGTGTCCCTGTGGATGTGTGCAAATGCAGTTAGGGTGAAGACAGATGTAGCATTTTTTAAATGATTTCAACAACAGGCTCTTCATCTGCAGTGTGAATGTGGCTTTGCAATTGTTGGCGGAAATGTAGGCACCAAGAAGTTGAATGCTGGATGAGCGCGTGAATCAATCCCCAGCTTTACCTCTTCTGCTGTGTGTCTGATTCAATAGATTTATTTCAAGTAAAATACAGTGGTACCTCTGGTTACGTACTTAATTCATTCCGGAGGTCCATTCTTAACCTGAAACTGTTCTTAACCTGAAGCACCACTTTAGCTAACGGGGCCTCCCGCTGCCGCCACACGATTTCTGTTCTCATCCTGAAGCAAAGTTCTTAACCCAAGGTATTATTTCTGGGTTAGCAGAGTCTGTAACCTGAAGTGTATGTAACCTGAAGCATATGTAACCCGAGGTACCACTGTATGTTTATCCATGGTGCTAAAAGTGCAGGCCTGAGCCTAGCGTTAAGCAGTTTAATAACTAATGACTCACAGTGGCCAGGGAAATGTCTCCTAATGGATAGCAAAGATTAGCTGTTGTTTTTTTCCTGGGATGTTCTGAACGGAGATTGCCATCAGTTTGGGGAAGGTGACTCCCCGTGAAGCTCAAGAGGGACAGATTTGTATGTGTGAGAGAGCGGTAGCAATAGAAGCAGTTTGGAACAGTGAGGCCTGCTGCCCACCAGGAGTGCTTGTGCTCTTTGTCTCCACCTGTACTCTATTTGTGTGTGAATGTATATAAAGTATCACGAAAACATCTAAGTCTCCAGTATTCTGTCCTCTAAAAGGAAGTAAGACCCAGGCAGAGGTTTCCTTGGATCTCCTCACAGCTCAGAAAGGTAGGGTGTGCTTTATAATATATGTGTTCACCCATAGCCTTATGAAAAGGAGGGGAAATTTAAGAAAAAAATTCACTGTGAATTGGTGTGTGTGTGTGTTGGTGAGATAACAGAAGCTAGCATGTAGGTGCCCATTGTTGCTACAGAACTATTAGCATCCAAGAAATAAATAGAACCCAGAACTTTATTTTTCTAGGTGGGGAAAGTATTTCTATTGCACATGTCACCTGAGAGCCTTAAAAAAATATTGCCAGAACAGGGGCAGAATAGTAAGTCCTACCTACTTGTGCCCAGGGATGACCTGGTGTCTTAGTGTTTTTGCATGCAACCTATCTTCAGGACTTTGCTATAAATGAAACCAAATATTCAGAGAGCTGACCTCATTTTATTAGCATAACCCAAAGACTTCATGCAAAAGAAAATGTGCACCAATTTCCTGGATGAGCAGATAACCTAAGAAAATGACTTGAATTTAAATTATGTGAGCCAAAGCCATAGCAAAATGTGAAGCAAGGGAACTGTAGACAGACCCATAGTCAAATACTAATCAGCCAGACAGCTGCTGGCATAAAACTGAATCTGTAATTGTGGGGCAGTCTGTTGGTAATATTATAGGCTATCCTGTGGAAATAACAGAGACAAAGTTATGCTCTATTAAGACTCATTGATTTCAAATGGAAAGTTAAAACATATACTTCAATACCTCCTCTTGAAATCAATGGGTTTTAAAGGTGCTTAACATTGGCTAGGCGATGTCCGTATTTTTATTTTTATTTTTCCATTTTTAACTAGCTGTTTTTCCCATGGAGATATATATAGTAAAAATGCTGAGAGGGATGTGTATTTATTTGCCTTAGATTAAGAGTGCATTGTAATTCCTATGGCAAGCCTGTATGTGCTTGTCTTTGAGCAAGCCCCTTTGGAGTCAATAAAATTTACTTCTGAGTAGACATGCATAAGTTGAGACTGTCAGTTGCTGCGTTGCATGTGGAGGAGAGCTCAGTTTTAAATGCATCACATAAACCCTGTTAGCTTCACCGGAGAGCCAGTAGACCATCAATCAATGCCATGTCTTTAAAGGGCACAGAAGTATTTATTACTCAGAAGAACCTACCTCGCGGTTAGAGATTCTTGCCGAATGTACATTGCTCACCCAGAACCCCACTCCCAAAATACCAATGGAGAAGGTAATGTGAAAACAAACCTTCACATTTGTCTGGGGTATATATCTCCTGGGTGGGTTGTTGAAGATAATCTCCTTCTGCAACATTACTTTGTGCTCGCCATGTAAAGGTCACAGCAGGCATTAATGGTGCTTCTGTCTCACTTGATGGCTTGACACGGACTGAATAAAGCCATGATAAAGAGTTATTACAGGTTAGATCTGCCACAAGACTACCTTCTGCTTATGGTTAGTGCTGATTAGCTGAGAGAATTGACAAAATAAGCAGCAAATTATGAAGGCATAGGCTAAAATGACCTATATTGGGCCAGGAGGGGCCAGGATTGAGACATTTAAAGTGAAATATAAGGACTCACAGTGATGCAGCTATAAATGCTGTGGTTTGCACTGCTATCGCACCTCTTTGTGCCTACGTGGTATTTTCCAAGTAGGTTGCTTATTTTTCTGGTATAATTGTTTGGGAGATCTTGTTCGGCAACCACTTTTAAAAATACTGAATTGAGTCCCTTGTCTTATGTTGCAACCGTCTTGATGCAAGTGGTCTTACTGACTGTTTTCATCCTCTTCAGAGGTGAGATTTGTACTCTTAAGTAGATAGGTAGCGAGTGTGCTTTGGGTGAGTATACTTGATCTGTTCTCTTTTGCATCTACTGATATTTGATTCAGTAGCTGATGCTTTTGTTTTGTTTTGTTTTCAGGTGTAATTGATCTGGCAACCAGATTGTATTACAGGGTATTGAATGCTATTTGGCTAGCAGGATAGATAGCTTCCAGCTGTTGGAAGATGCCACTGCAATTGTGGCTTTGGTTTCACATTAATACTTAAAGAAACCAAAGTGTGGTTGTATGACAGCACTATAAAATAGTTAAGTAATTCTCTGGAACTGTCAACATTTGCTTCATTCATCTAGAAGCACAAATGTTGGTTATTTTGTCTTTCAGTGCACAGAGAAAATGAATAGGAAGGGGAAAAGATGAAACTCTCATTCTGATGAGTGGCTCTTTATGGAGAGAAAATTCAAAAACCCTTTGAATCACATGAAGTGCAGCTCTCACATGGCTATCTGAGCATGTGATTATTTTCCTTTCTGTTTTCTGCATATTAGAGCTGCATTAATAACCTGAAAAATATAATTTGGGATCAGAATTTGAAATGAAAAGAACAGGATTTTTTGAAAGTGGGCTGCTTTGAAACTACAGGTGTGTTTGAGACTGCTGTAAGTAACCTGACCATTGCTTTTAATGCAGTTTCAGACCTAAAAGCTGAGAAAAGTCTGGCTTAGTCACTGTAAATGGGGCTGTACAATTTGAGGTTATTGTTCCCTTCGCTGAATAACTGGACTGAGTGTGATTCTGGAAATCTCCATTCACTACCCCCACCCCACCTGCTATCAGTAGAGTCATGGCCTCTAAAGAAATAAGAACCTGTGGCCTGCCAGATCTTGCCAAACTACAATGCCTATCATCCTTGACGCTTGCCAATGCTGGCTGAGGCTAATGATAATGGAGTACAATGGCGTCTGAAGGGCTGCAGGCCCCACCCCACCCTTGCACTAAGCAATCTGACCAAATGGTAAGAGGAAATCATTGGCTGGAAAGCTGAGGTAAATTCCAGAGAGGCAGGCCAAGTAGAGGAGGAAAGAGGAGCAAGAGGAGCAGGAAGCAGGGAGTTCAAGGAAGGAGTGAAGTATGGATCAGGGCTTGTGAGCGCCATGTAGTTGGTACTTTGTTATGCAGGCCAAGGCCTAGTTCTCATTGAGGTTGTAGGCCTGCATCTAGGATATGCCTATTCAGACCTCAGGTGGGGCTTGGGGTTGCATTGTGGAATGTTCCTCTGTACATTAAAAGAAACCCCTGTGCTTGGGAAACTAGGTGTTGGGGAGAAGAGACGAGTGTTGACCTGTTAACAATCTCCATTCTTCAATCAAGTGAAAGTGTACATTGGAGGCAGAGGCTTGAAAGGCCTCAGTTCACTTTCAATTTTCCCTGGAGCAAGTTGCTTGCTAGGAGCTGTCTATAGTGCTAAAATCAAGAACCTGTCTTGCTAATGTGCCTGGTAGATACCAGCTACCAGCAGATCAGAACCCATGAGAAATGTAGGGGAAACAACAGAGAAACAGGGTGTTATTAGTAGATGTTAAACGTGTGTTGCGCCAGATTGCTGGAAGTATTCGTTTTGATTTGAGCAGTGAGGAGGCCCACAAATGTGGTTTGGCAGGCAGTTGTTTTTTCTAACACCCGGTGAGGTTTGTTTCTCTCACTCTTTGTCTCTGTGGGTTCCTAGCAACTTTTTTTTTTAAAAAAAACAGCATTATTCTAGATGTAGAAAAAGATTCAGGGATTTCCAGCTGCCCACCATAACTGAATCTGTGGTTGCCGCTGAGGACTTGGCAGCTGTATTCTTAGATTCTCATGCAAGAATAAATATAAGCAAACCCAATAGTTTGAATAGTATCGCTCCGGAGAACATAGGGAGGTTATGTGTCGTGGTGCAATATGACATGATGCAAATCAGTAACTTGAAGAATAAAATGGCATTCCTGCTTCAGGATCACCAAGGAGCTACAAATGTAAGATGACAGACGCAACCTTTTCAGTTTTGTCTGTGAAATCGTTTGTTGTGATACACCAAAGGGAAGCTGGAAGTGTGCCTTGATGCTCTTGTACCTTTCTTCAAGAGTTTAAAGCAATGCACACCCCACCTGCATTTTCCCCATAGCCCAGGACCCACACATGTCACTAACCAAGTGCAATATTCAGCCCGTATGTTAACTAGATTGAAGAAAGTGACTTCGTTGTAGTGCAGGGATTAGAAACATTTTTTCAGATCAAGGGTCAAATACTCTCCTGGGCAGCCTTTCCAGGCCACATTCCACTGGTGGGGGGGCCATAGGGTGGAGCAATGAATATGACTCTCACCTTTGTATAATAAGCCACATTTAAGCCACACAGAATCAGTACGTTTTGTACACGTATACATCTTCAGCCCAGGTAGGCAAGAGGTATTATAATTAAATGACCCATTCCAGCAAGGTGAAAATATTCCAGGAGGGTGTGGAACAGGCTTGGCAAGGTGTGGAGTGACCTGTCGAGATCACACGAGGGCTGGATGCATGACAGCTTTGGAAATTACACGGAGAGAGGTGCAAATTTCTCCTTCCACTATTAAACGAGAAGCATAAAAAAATGCATGTACAAGAAACTTCTGAAATTACATTAGAATGCCCATTAAGAAGACCAAAAAGAGGGTTGAGGAAGGAGGGAATGAGTCATGGCTTGAAACCTTGCACTCCTTTAATGAAAACTTTCCCTAGTGCTTGTGCAATAAACAGTTCACAGCCTTACATATTTTTCCTCTTTCAATAGCAGTTCCTTTACTTTAGGGGGAAAAAACCTTGAATTTATTTGTTCAGATTTGACCCTGACAGTGAAAGAATGAGCTCCAGGAAACTTGTGTCCCTGAACGAAGGGACAAGCCCTTGAGAGACCATGGCCCGTGCATAAATCATGTTTTCATTCTTCCTCGAGGGATTTCACCTCTGCTGCCCTCCCCTTCAGTTCTTTGTATGCCTAATGCAGTGAGCTTTCATGCTCAGTTGTAAATGCCACCGCGGAAGATGCTCAAGACAAGAATTATCCGTAAAGCCTTTGTGTCTAGCGTGGTGCCTTGAAATGCCTTTAAAAGCTAATGTTAGAAGAGAGCTTCCACAAGAATAACAATGGCAGCAACAATGGCAGCATAGCAGTCAGGCATGGGGCATGTCATCATAGCGGCCCATGGCTTTGAAGGCCTTTGAAGAGCACGGGTTGCTGTAACACCTCTGGCTGTGCTGCCTCACTGCAAGGAGCTTGGGTGCAAGCCCATCCACATGAAAGTCCCTTGGGGGGCCAAGGACAGGATCGGTTGTGCCTCTGTAGAAATTCCTCCAACAATTCACAGCCAGGAATAGGGCTGGGCAATATCTGGTTCTCAACATCATGATATATCACAAGCTAACCATTGCAATATGGCAATACTTCATGATGTCAAGGTCCTGGGATGTGGAGGGAGGGAGGGGGTGGGCAGGAGGAGTGATCGCAACTGCGGTCTGGCAGGTCCTTCCCAGTGAGGGAGGGAGCGGGCAAGAGTAGGGCTAGCCCCTCACAGCTGTTCCCAGCGATTTGTCCGGCATGCCCTTCCCAGTGATGGCCCCTTGCTGGACGGAAATGCTCTGTTTATTTATTTAGTATTGTTTTATTAAGGATTTCTTGGGTTACAATAGTACAAACTTCGTCTCTGTTTTCAGATCATAAAGTTATTTCTCTGGGTTGGTTATATTCGATGCGAGATTTTTGTGTTGTATGCCGTATAAGGTTGGGGGGAAAGAGGTGGGGAGAGAGAGCAGGGGAGGGGGGAGAGAAAGGGGGTAGTAACCTTTCATTCTTCTACATAGTGTATGTTGATATACTGCCCACCCCTAGCCAGGAGTATAAAAAAATTAAGGACCATGTCCCCAATTCGAGGTACTGTGCTATGTGTGAGAGCAACAAATACCTGTTGTTATGACAGAGGAGGTGTGTTCGTGGTATGTCATAGCATATTTCAGGGTTCTGTGCACATGAAGAGGCCTTGTAACCTACTTTACGACTAGGAAGACAAAAGCCACCCAGTGCCAGGAATGGAAGGCAGGTTTTGACAACCAAATGCTTCAATGAGGATATCGCCAGGGCTTTTTTTTCAGCTGGAACTTACCGAAACTTAGTTCCAGCACCTCTCAGGTGGGTGCCATTGCCATTCTAAGAGAACAAGGGAGATGTTCATGGTGAGTTCTGGCATGTCTTTTTCTAGAAAAATAGCACTGGATATCACTGAGGGCTCATCCAGACATACTTTTGTACTGCACTATCCAGGTACAAGTCCATACTTTAAAGCTCTGTGTCCCAATATGTTGTGTTTTCTGTCCTAGTGCTTTCCTCAGAAAAACCTGTGCTTTACTGCTAAATTGGAGCAAATGGCAATCCGTGAAAAACCTGGCTGCGGTTTGCTCCGATTCAGTGGTAAAATGTCGGCCTTCTTTGGGAAAGCACCTGAACCCAAAAAACCCCCTGCTCAGATACAGAATTTTAAAACCGGGCCCTGTGCCTAGAAAAACAGCACAAAAGAAATCTGACTGAGTCTTAATTGAGGGCTGAGCTTATTCCCAGTGACTCCTGTCACAGAGGACCAAGGCTGCTTCTTTCCCTGTGGCCCAACGTCTGCGTAGCCCCACCCTGGTTATGTTTCTTTCTGTGTAATGGAAAGTAGCAACAAGCTTTAATATAGAGAGAGAGACCCAAAGGAAGTGGATCCTACTGTTACCAAACCAGAAGGAGGGAGGCTGATCTGGGGGACAGGGATGGGGGGGGAGAGACCACCATTATACTCTCTGAAGTATTTTTCAGTGCTATCTTAAGTTATGGGGAGAAATTCCAGCTACTCAATTACCTTTTCTTTTGCATTCATTCCAGATCAAAACGTCCTGCTCCAGTTCCTACAGCCACCCCAAGAATTGACTCTCCAATGCCTGTGATCCCTCATCAAAAGGTAGGCGCTCTGGAAAACTCCTATGGCTCATCACACCAGATATTTCAGATGTGTACCTTTCTGCTTCTCTTTGGAAGCAACCTGATACAAGGCCATTTCCCCTGCCACACAATGATTCACTCGCACCCCATCTGTGATAGAGAATGAAGTGGTAGCAGTTATTCCATAATAAGCAATTTGGAATAAAAACTGTGATGTTGTGTATGCACTTCATAAGCATGGTGGAGATTAGAGCTCAAGTGACAATGAAGGCCATGGAGGCAGATCAAACAGACCAGTTGCGGGAAGGGAGCTGTTTTACAAGATGAACTGTAAAGAATGAGCAAGCACATACTGAGATACCTCTGAATCAGTCAAAGCCAGTGAGATAGCTTCTTTTCTACACTGAGTTACGTGTGTGTACTCAATGTGTACTCCCCATCTTCCATCCTCTAAGCCTATGCCAATTCATGACTGTCTTCATAGAACCTGTTCAAGTTCAACTGTATGCACAGCACATAGGACTCTCTCTATGCAGTTAGGGTTCAGATAGCCTACCTGGGTGCAGGTTTGCAACCTTACTTGATTACCCTCCTGAAGAAACTAAGCAAGCTTGCAGTCCTAACTTTGAGAAAGAAGACTATGGACACCTTGGCCTAAAGTGGCAGCTATTACCAGAATAGATCTATCAGCTCCAGCTTGGGTACATTGGTTGAGCAATTGCCCGTAGGACCAGTGACCTCTGAAGATTTGACATCTGATTGTATTCTAGATAGCAGCCTTTATCATGCTGCCTCAGGGACCTTGCCAGTGAAAGATGGGATAAAAAAAAGTTTCAGTAAATAAATGTTACATTTGAGCTCATTATTCTGGTTACCAGTTGCAACAGAATGCTGCGGCGCTGCTGTTTGATTTGCAAAGAGTGTTTGAGCCCTCGCTATAGAAATACAAATTTTTGACGTTATCATTGGCATCCCAGGATCAAGTAAGGTCAAAGGTCTTTGTGAAGTCTTAAATGTTTCTCTCTCCTGGACACCTTTTAGAATGTTCATTTGTAGTCCATAAGAGAAAAAGTAGGTCAGTTTGCAGTTCTCTGGCCAAAAATGGCAGGTTTCCCCCGTGCTTCACTGTGGGGGAACCAGTACATATTATTTAAGATTGGACCAGTGCTGATTGCTTGCTGGGCCCATCCTATGGAGAGCTGCTTTAGGTTAACCTTTGCAGAGCTGGCTCTGCTTCCTTGTGGCTGGTTCCCATGCTACAAGCTGTAATATCTAAGTCCTTTACTTATGTGGCCCAGGTGGTGCATGTAGGATGCAGGGCTACATCCAATGAGGGGGGTGAGGGGGTGTGGGGGGCTTTGACTCTGCCCTAGGAAGGTCCCATAACATTCCAAATGAAAGGGAAGTAGCAGAGGTGCAGGTGGCAAGGCCTTGAGGGACCTTACAAATTGGGAGGATGCTACAATGCTACCTGGATTACGGCACAGGTGAATTCAGGGACACCTGAACTTCAGCAGCTGCTCAGCCCCACTAACTTAGGGCTTATCCAGGCTTGCCCTTGCCATGCCCTTTCCCCCATGGAAACCCGATCTATACTGATGAATTGGAGCAAATGTCAACCGGGATTTCTCCGGATTGACATTTGCCCCAATTTATCACTAAAGACCTGGTTTTCCCAGGGGAAGTGGTGGGGCAAGCACAAAACCATTCAGACTCATGTCTAGAAAGCACAGGACAAGCGGGAAACCTGTCTTCTGGATAGCTCAGTTGATTAGAGTGTGATGCTGATAATGCCAAGGTCGCAGGTTCGATCCCCATAAGGGGCAGCTGCATATTCCTGCATTGCAGGGAGTTGGACCCGATGATCCTCAAGGCTCTTTCTAATGCTACAATTCAGTAATTCTATGATTGACTGGATGACCCTTGGGGTCCCTTCCAGCTCTACAATTCTATGAATCCAGCACAAGTCTGTATGATCCCTAAGTGTGATGCTGTTCATACCATTACCATCAGTTCTGCATCTCTGTGGGAACCATGGGAGGGCAACAAGCATGTCACAGGAGTAACACAAATCCCTTCAGAAAGCCTGCTCAGCAAACTCTTACTGATCAAGTACCTCACGTGTGAGTCCTAGCATCTCTAAATAAAGGGCTTTGTGGAACAGGTTTGGATAAGAGCTTTGCTGAGTTGCAACCAAGAGCCTCTGGGTGTTAGGGTTGATATTGCTACCAGGCTGCTTCAGATTTCGAAGCAAGTGCCAAGAGAGGAAGCATAAGTGACTGTCCCTAAACTTCCAAATCATGTCCCTAAGGAGGACACGGGTGGAGGGCTGCATTTTTGTTGCACGGTGAGAGCCAGCTCATACTGCACCTGTTATGGCTGAGTCTGGACATTTAAGGGCTTGTGCAAGTGGCCTGCCTACAAGAGCAGCATGACATCAGTGCAAGGATCGCAGAGTCATTCTCCTGGACAGGGGTTCCCAGTCACAGTGTACCACACAGCTTAAGGAAGCTGATCTGTGGGCTTTTGCTAATTCACTCCTCCAATGTTACACTGCTTATGGGAATAGATCATTAGAGTAAGCAGCTAAATGTATGAAATGTAGCTGGCTCAGGTATCTTTGCATAAAACATTGCTAGGTATAAGCCATTTCATCATAGATTTCTTTTTCTGTCTCCCTCCCCAAGATTATATATTTAAGGGGGGGGAGTGCACTTTCACTCTGTTAAAAAATGTAAAAAGAGTGCAGTCAGGGGATGCAGTGTGTGTGTGTGTGTGTGTGTGTGTGTGTGTGTGTGTGTGTTTTACCAGTTATGTCCTACTACATGGCATCACTGGGAAAGATTAGACTCCTGCTTCCTGAATTCTCCATTCATCACAATGTTGCTAGAAGCCACAGAATGAAAGACCAACTCCATCTCTGCCATGAAATAAGGTATTCTAGCAAGATGACAGTAATATGTCTCCAGGGATGATGCTCAGGATAACAGCCTCCTCTTCTGGCCACAAGAAAAGTTACAGTAGGTTTGCCATGGAAAAAATAATGGTCGTTTTCGTAACCCCCAAGGCCACACAGGGACAGCCAGGGAGACGGAGAAGAGAAAGCTACACAGAGGGAACAAAGCTCAGTTGGAGAGCCCGCGTTTCACATGCCAAAGCCTCAGGTTTAATTCTTGGCATCTCCATTTAAAAAGAGCAGGTGGAGCAGGTGGCAGGCTATAGAGACCTGCTGCCAGACAGATTAGACAGTATTCACCAGGTTGGCAACATCTGTCTGTCTCAAGAGACATTGGGTGCACCTCCGGGGTGAAGTCAAATGGCTGTGTTAGCAGCACCAAAGTGATCTCCCGGGCTAGAAGCCTGGGCAGTGTATATGGAGGTCCTGGGCTAGCCAGATGACAGAACCCCACCTCTCATCCTCGCTGAGGTGGTCAAAGGAAAGCAGAGCAATACCTTTGGTACCTGCTGGGCTGCAGGAGTTGCTGCAAGGAGGCGTACAAGATGCCATCCAACTGTCTTAGGAACTCCATTTCAGATTTGTGTCCTTATTCCTTAGCATTTTCTCCTCCTCCTGAAGATATCCAGAAGGCAGCGAAGGTTTAGGATCAGAATTTTCCTTCTTGCCTAGTCATGTATCTCTAGTTTGAAATGAAATAGTTACCAAAGAATTTGTGCTGTGCCCTTGACTGGACGCAAAAAAAATTTTTAGTTTATAACACACACTCCTTGTGATTTTGTGCAACACATACAAACCAACAGATTATTGGTTACTAGTACTCAGAGATGCTCTAGCCATTTTCTGTGTTCCTGGGTAATACGGTAAGCATCGTAGGCGGAAAAGCCTTTAAATGTGGACCAAAGGGGACAATTACCAGCACCAGTAGCAAAAAAAACCCCAAAACAAAACTATTGCTGGCAATTACCATTTCACGCACACCCATGAAGTCCGTTTGGAACATATTACATAGCATCATTCCCAAATCGCTTATGGGGGAGAGGAATGGTGGAAGCGACAGGGAAGAGCTTTCAGAAAATTGGCAGAGACCGCAAAAGCAGAAAGGAAGGGAGAGCAATTTCTATACACCTGTGCTTTGTGAAAACAGTGAGCACTTGCGTACTGTTGAAAAAGTCGTTGTGCTACAGTATTGTGTGTTGTCATCGAATGTTCCCAGATCAAAGGTAATCAGTGGTGAAATTGGAGTGATGTGCTGCAGAATAGTTGCTTTGGATTCTAGGAGCCACTTGTTTGATCCCTGTCTATCAATACACTTTCTCCTTTGAATTCAAGTTTTGGTCCTGCCAGGAGAATGTTGGCTTTGTGTTGGCTTTTTCAAACATCTCAGTCTTTTCTCTTTATTCTGCATTTTGACCAAATTAGCAGGAAATCAATAATGGAAAGGATATCTGAAGTGGAGATTCTTTGGCTGTACATGGCTGTGTTCCACTTTTCCAAATGCAAAGTCTACAGAGAGATTGTCTATTAATAGAATCTTCTTTACAGCCTATTTTGCTAACCACATTGCACAACCTTTATTAACATGAATTTCTGCCTCTGCTGGCAGTGGCCCTTAATTTTGAGACTAATCATATGTGGCGTGATTGTCGAAATATTAGCCCTCCCATATCTACATAACAACATTGATATAGGTATGTGCATATGTTGCAGGTGTAGTTAGATACCATCCAAAAAGCCAAATTTATCTAAGAACCACATATCCTTTCTGTAAGAACAAATGGGCAGTTGAACCATGTATGGTAACTAATATCAGCAGTTGTTCAGATGAGAAGCTTTATTGACATGCATCTTGAATTGAGAAACATGCTGCTTTGGGAAGAGATGTGGTTAATATTTTCGCTTGACTAATGCAAGGCTATGAAGGTTGCAAATGTCTGATATGTAGGGTTGCCAACCAGACAGCTCTTACTTGATGCATAATACTATGTGTTTCTGTCAAGCAATTGCTATTGGCATCTGAAAAACCAGAAATCTCCAAATTTTACCAGAATCTGTCCTAAAACCACCTGGCTTCACTTCGGATATGTAAGATTCTGTCCCTGACATGTTGGTTTCCAGAAGGAGAATATTATTTTTTTAAAGTCAGAGGTTGGCAACCTTGCAGATATATGTAGAATTCCAGAGCTGTAGACTTTTTCTTTTTGCATGTGTTCTATGATTGCTTTTCTTTCTTTCTTTCTTTCTTTCTTTCTTTCTTTCTTTCTTTCTTTCTTTCCTTCCTTCCTTCCTTCCTTCCTTCGCCTGCATGTTTGCTTCTACAGGATACTGTTCTGGAAGTCAATGGCAACCGAGCAAGCGTCAATCCTCTAAGTAGCACATCGGCTGGGTCCATGAGTAGCATTTTAGCAAGCAATGGAGCATATTCAGGCTACCTCAGCAAACAAGAGATGAGCCAGTCACATAGTTCCTCCTTCTTAAAGACTGTCAACATTAGATCTTCAGTCTCTTCTCAGTCTGTGGCATCTGACCTTTCACCAGCAAAAAGTGACCTAGCTTCCAAAACAAGCTCAGCGATCACAGATGGCAATAGCCCTAAACACCAGCTAAGCCCGGCAAGGCAATATAACAACCCCATTGGCCTTTACTCAGCAGAAACTCTAAGGGAAATGGCTGAGATGCATAAGTTAAGTCTCACACGAAGGGCTTCAGAAGGTGGACCTCTTAGATGGTATGTAAATGTAATAAACTTGTTTTCTGATCATGCATTCTAGATAGTTTGGTGAATGGGCCAATTTCTATACACAGCTCATTGGAAGCATTCTGGGTAGTGAGTATGCATTTGTCTTGAATCCATCATTAAATCTAGTACAAAATAGCTCGCCTTTCATAGTCCACCTAAACCAATAGTAGCCAGCCAGGTGCCTTTGAGAAGCTCACAAGCAGGGTATGATGGTTACAGAGATTCCTTTTTGGTCCCAAACATCTGGTAATGAGTGACATGACTACTACTGAATACTAGCCAACTTTTCTAAATGATTTCCTGAAAAATAGATCCTTGAAGTCACTGTTCTTTAAATAACCATTGGGCTTTTGAATTACGATGCTGTTTGGCTTGTGCCTAGTGTCATACAACATAAAATGACTACGGTAGGTACTATAGGATCTATAGAGCATCTACAAAGTACAGAGAATTTAAATTCACTCTCCCCCTTGTCCATCACAGTGAACAACTTCCAATGGCATTAAATGGAGTTTGAGGAATAATTAGTAGGATCCTCTGATTTTTTTCCCCAAATCTTGTGTCTCAAAACTCTTAGGCTTTTGCTCACTCAGATGTGTTTTCAAATCAGAAGAGAGTGAGGAGTCTGTGGGGAAATGATAGGGAAACTCAGTAGAAATCATTCAAGAAGCACCAGCATTTTAGAGGGGGTAAAATGAAGAGTAATCAATTGTTTCCATCTGGACAGAGCATCAGTTCGTTAATACTTTAATAGCCATAAATATCTAAGATAATCCTCTTTATATCTGGATTTCCATTCGACGGCACTTTTAATCCTAGGTGACACACAATTAGCAATCGAATCACAGTGACCTCTTTAGAACTGCTCTGGTATGAAATTGATGTCGCATCAGATACTGGTCCATTTTCTTGCTGATTTAGTTAAACAAAAAGCTTTGACCTAAACTGGTTTTATTTCCTTAGTGTGAAAGGATTCACCATCAACCTTACTGTGGATTTCCAAAAGCATTAAAGAGCAAATTTTTGCAGTTGGAGAGAGCAAGCGCTCAGGCACAGACCAGAAAAGAGTGGGTGTGTGCCAAGAAAGCACAGAGAAAAATCAGGGTGGACGAGCCCTAAGCTAGTATGTGTGTAGAGAGACAAATAAAAGAAAGAGATCGACCCATATTGCACTTCCTCTTTAACTATCTCCATGAGTACGAACATGACGCCTAGCTCTTCATGAGCATATTCACATCCCTGATGCCTGTTGACAGTGATAGTCCATATCTGGCATGAATATGCTCCCAGACAACTCCCACGTCATTATCAAATTTCATGTGTCCTCCTTTAATTCATCCCATAATAGAGGCTTGCCTTTAGGAGGGAGCACTGTTTCCATAGTTATAAAATTCCACCCATGTCACAGATTGACTCTGCCATTCAACACAAGTATTTCTGTGCCAGGTCTGTGCAGCTGTGAAAGTGTAGCATTCAATGGTCATTCCATTTGTAGGCCTCCTTGGATGAGATCAATGGGGATGTGACGAGAAAATCTTGTTTAGTGGTCAGTGATCAGTATATTAGATTCTGTGGCAATACGAGCTCTACAAAATCGCTCTTGTCCTGTTTTGGACCTGGCAGTGCTCATCTTTTGCATAAACTTTCTATTATTTTAAATTGCTGCAAATGATTTCACAGACAGTCTATTGCTATACTGATGTCCATTACTTCCCCTCTCCCTTTCCCAGTCCACTGGGAAACCCAACAGGGGAGGTGGGGCCAACAAAGAGAGTGTTTCAAGCCCTCTTGTCACATGGCAAATCTCAATGGAAAATATTTGGATGTCACAAAAGCTGACAATATACAAATGAAATGGAATGAGTGCACCAAACTGGCTGGAGGGGCAGGGGTAGAAAATGGACCTGCATGGAGGTCTCATTTTCAAACACAAGTTTGGGAACCAGTGCAAGACCTCAAGTTCATACACCTTTAAGAGTTGCATAGAATGGAACATTCCACCAGGTGTGGTGTTTCCTGACAAGCATCTCTCTTCTTCATCTGTTAAAGATACAGGAGCCCTCTCAAGGTCTGGGCTGCCATCTTTGCTTTGCAGGATTCATGACCAATTTCATTAGGCTATGTTAGATGTGGTCTGTCAGTTGTCCATTTTCATGACTGCTGGTATGTGAAGAGCTTGCGTTCTGCCTTTGATGTGTTTTGAAAGTCCAATCAGATACTGTGGAAGAGTTAGTTTCCCTCTTATTCAGGGGGTATATCACTAAAGGCTTATGCCGTGCTTTAAAATGTTGTTTTACGTGCATGGGCATAGCTTAGAGGATTAGTATAGCCAACAGCATCCACTTCAGAAAATGATACTATTACACTGTGTTTCTCAGTAAGCAGATGCCCAGCTGTCCTGCACATTCCTAAAATGGATATAGAATCACTGATCTGCTTACTGACTACAACTTGTTCCTAATATATCTCAGTGAGTTTCTGTAACAGGCAGATATATTTGGATTAAAGCACAGTTTACTAAGCCAGTGGGAGAATATTCTTGAGTGAGAGAAACTGAAGGGCAGGAAACAAGATGGAGTGGGAAACTTTTAATTATCCTGATGTGAAAACCTGTATTGGCAACTAGTGTTTTCCCCCTTCCTTTTCTCCCTCTCCCATTAAAACTTGGACAGCAAGCAGTGGAGTAAACAGTACATCTATGTATTCATACTATGCAACTTCGCCTTTCTTTTAAGAAATCTCCATGTCTGCCACCAGACCCCTGTTGTCCATTAAAGAGAAGTGTGCAAGACAGTCACAGCAACCTGATCCCCTGGATCCACAGGAAAATCCCTTCCCTCATTAACTTTGTCAGCTACCAGAAGAATCGTGGATTGAGTCTTGCTAGCGGCAACTTGAACGGCTTGCTAAGAAGGCTCCCTTCTCTGATAAATTAAAAACATAAACCTGAGTTTCTTCCTCAACCAGATCTGGGCCTTTTAAAGGGGGGGAGTAACAAAAATAAATCTAGGAACAGTGCTCCAGCCTGGTTCACCTATCAGGACAGCGGGAACTGCCTTCCACTACACCCTGCCAAGATTAGCTCCCAAAGCCGCTTACAATTCATATTCATGCAAGGTCTAACAGGGATCTGTGGGGTATATCTGGCAGAGTGCTTGACCCTTGAAAATTGATGAGATGGTCAAGGTTCTAGGTTGTTCCTTGCAGAATAAGTTTCAGATCGACTCAAGGGCCTGGCTGGAGGACGGTGCCAGTCCACAAGTGCTTCTCAGTGGCGTAGCGTGGGGGGTGCAGGGGGGGCCGGCCGCACCGGGCGCAACATCTGGGGGTTAGGGTTAGGGGCGCAAATCCACGGGTTAGGGGGTGCAAATTACTTGCCTTGCCCCGGGTGCTGACAACCCACACTACACCACTGGTGCTTCTCCTCCCAAATTGCACTTGAGGCGACATCATTCTTATCTGTGCACCTGCATTTTCTTTAAGTGTATCGTTAAAAATGTGGCAGGAGTAAGTGGAACAAAAACATTGTTGCAAAAACACCTGTGTCTCATAAGTGCATTTGTCAAAGAGCTGGAATTAGCTGCAGCTCCCTACTGAGCATAAATGCAGTGGAAAGACCCATTTGCTGCTATGTAATGTGTGAAATGGTCCTAAGAACTGAGCTGCAGAAAATGTTAATAAGACAGCATTCATTCCTGGCGCTAACCCAATGTTGACCTACATCAGTGGATAGCAGGTGACATATTGATCCTATCAGTCACCAGAATCTCTTGAGTTGGTCACCAAGCTTCCAACTGTAGGTATTCATTGGATTCTTTGGAACCATTGTAATCTGGCTTCCAGCCTGGTTTTGCAACTGAAGCTGACTTGGTCACCCTAGTGGACCTACACTATGAGATGCTCAGAGGGAGTGCTGTCCTGTTGCATCTTCTGGACCTCCCAGCAGTGTCTGATACAATCAGCCATGGTATCCTTCCTAAGCTGTTTGGTGGGGATAGGTTTGTGGAACGCTGTTCTTCTGAGAGGCTCTCCCAGAAAGTGACCCTGGGAGACTGCTGTTTCATCTCATAGCCTTTGACCTGTGGAGTGCCCCAGAGTTCCATCTTGTTTTCTATACTTTCAACCCCTATATGAAACTACTGGGATGTCATCTGAAGATTTGAGCGGAGGGTTCGTCAATGTGTGGGTGACGCACAACTCTTGCCACAATCTAATACCAGTATGGCAATAAAAGTGATAGGTCAGTGTTCAGAAATGGGTGGCTAAACAAGCTAAAACTTAATCCAGACAAGACATTGGTTATGTTGGTTAGGAATTCTTGCAATTTGGGAGAGTTTGATACAGATGGAGTTGCACTGACCCTGAAGGAGCATATCTATCTATCATCTATCTATCTATCTATCTATCTATCTATCTATCTATCTATCTATCATCTATCTATCTCTATCTATCTATCTATATCTATCTATCTATCTATCTATCTATCTATCATCTATCTATCTATCTATCTATCTATCTATCTATCTATCTATCATCTATCTATCTATCTATCTATCTATCTATCATCTATCTATCTATCTATCAATCATCTATCTATCTATACACACAGCTAGGAGAATATTTTGGATCCAACACTTTCTCTTGATTCCCTAGTTACCAGGAGTGCCTAGTGTCTTCCCACCACAGTGGAGTTTGCAAGTGTAACTGCTATAATTTTTCCCATAGTTCCTATGAGGTCAATAGAAGCCATTCATTTATATAGGAAAAAGAAAACAAGGTGCATTCTGGAATCCCTGTGGACAGGTTTTGCTCCCTCTCAACTGTGTTCCAGACCAAAGTGCATTTACTTTAACCTGCAGAGCTCAGTGGGAGTCACTGAGAATTGAATTGGCCTCTCGCTTCAGAGCTTTGCCATGATTTCCATGGTGGTGGTGTGACAGAACCCTGGGAAGGAGGGTTTATGACATGTGCATCTTCTTGATATTTGCTTTGGATGTTCTTGGTCAAGCAAGATGTCAATACACTAGCAGTAGAAAAGATTGAGAAAGAATGGTGCTTGATCCCAGAGTGCTTAGCACAGTGGAGGTGAGAGGCGTTATTTCTTTGATGCATCTACTGTGTTCACATGGGTTGCTGTTGTTATCTAATGGTCACTTTCCAAAGCGACTTTCAAAAGTTTGCTTTCTTGCCCTTGCATGCCAAGCAGTATGCCAAGCAATGTTACAGTAATAAAAACTTGGTGTTCATGTTCAGGCAAAATGTCACAGTACCTCCATAAATCCTGGTGGATAAACTGTAATCCTTACATTTTCCCTCTGTTAATCACATTGGGAGGTTTGGGACATAACAGCTGCTTTCTGTTCCTATTTGTAGAGGAATTTGCAAAAGCCTTATAAAGCCTGGTTAATACTTACTAGCCTCATGCTCTTTTTATTTTATTTTAAATCTGTTGGTCTGATTTCCCCTCCTTTTGTCTTTCTCTTCCCTCCCAGGTCATAGCGAACACTGCTGCCAAGTTAGTATTAAACAGTGTGCCAGTGTTACATGTTTGACTATGTCCCCACTTCCTGGGGTAGCATGAACCTGTTTGTTCCTGCTGTGTGCGTGTGCTTGCAAGTGAGATGCACATTACAAGAGCTCAGTGGTGTGGCAGGCATAAAATGGCACTAGTGTGTTCTACTGGTAGTTCCGTTCTAGGAATATTCCTCCTCCTTACATATTATTATGGTGCCACTGCAAATGCATTACTTTGTCTGGAATGGCTTTATTTAATTATTTTGCATCCACTCAAAAGGTTTGCCACAAGACCTCTCTGTTCCTGTTGTGGCTCCCAGAGGATCTTCATGTGCTGGCCACAAAGTCTGATAACTAGTATAGAGTAGGAGTGAGTGGATGGCAGTGGCTTTTCCTTTTCTGGGAGCATGGCATGGCTAGGCTGGAAGGCTTACTAGCTACAGATGCCTGTGGTGGCTGTTGAAACTAGTGTGTGGAGGCTTCTTGCCGTGAAATACCTTGCTAAGAGGTTCAAACCATTTGAAGTCAAATGTTACTATAAATGTACATTTTAGTTTGTGACGCATGTTAGTTAATGTGTTAATGTCGTGGCAGGTTTCTGTTCCCTCGAAGTGTCTGTGCATGTACTGCGTTGTTTGAGTCCTGGTATCTGTTTTATAACTGTCCCTCCCTGGTTCATAAAAATACATTCCCCAAAGGCTCCCACCCCTTTGATAGCTCTGAGGGAGATAAACATCCCACAGGTCAGGCGCCGTTTCTCCTGTCAAACTGCTGCCACGACAGGAACATCTACATCAGTCGAGTATTGTTCTGCTTCAGAGCTTTTAAAAAGACAGTCTTGTCCCTCTTGCAATCCAGCAGCTACGTACAATTGGTTTTGTATTAACAATTTCTGCCTGGCAGACTTTCAACAAAGGTATCTTATAAAATATCATTTTATCATTTGAGAAATAAAGAGGGAGGGGGGAGCTTCTGATATCATGACCTAGCAAGAGTTGCATCAATAGCCTGCTAAGGCTGTAATCCTATATATATATTACCAGGGAGCAAACCCACGTTGATCTATTTCTAAGTCTACCTCAATAGGACTGGGCTTCAGGAACAATAACAAATTGGGAGATTTTCTGTCCCTAACTTGACATTCATGCCCCCAGAAGCAGTGGTGTGGGTTTTCTAGAAAATTATTGAAAAAATTGCATATGGTCATATGCATCAGAAAGAAAATCTGATATCCGATGCCCCTAGAGCAGGAGTGAGTAACCTCAAGCCCAAGGACGGCTCTCTCTGCCTGACCTTTGGGCCTCGCCCCCAGGCTACGTCATTGGATGTGTCCATTTCAAGGACACATTCCAACCGCCTTGAGTGCTTTTGTCAGGCTGAAATGTTTCCTTGGCCTGTGATAATCCCCCTGGCTTGCCAGAGTGAAGGTGTGAGAGACAGAGATGTGTTTATAAACCACTGACTTTTACATGGCCACTGTACAAGGGACAGCCCCAGCAAGCATGGCCAATGGGCAGGGATCATGGGAGTTGCAGCTCAGCCACATCTGCATGGCCAAATATTCCCTACACTTGTTTTCCCAACAGCTGTCACAGTGCCAGTGGGTGCCCTATCTGAGGGAAGAAAGACACTTTCTCACAATTAAAACATTGTGCTTTTAATGGTGGGATATTGTAGCATTTCTTCCACAAAAGCAGAAGCTATCGTCAGGTCATCCATTCTCTGGAATGGCTGCAAGTCCTGCCCTTTTTTGCCGTGGTATTTCAAGTCCATTCTGTCCAATCAAAAGCTTTCTCTACTTGTGCACGATGTCCTTGAATGCTCCTCTGTGCACGCACCTCCTTCCCTCCCTTTCCACCATCGCTTCCTTGCCCCTTTTCTTCTTTCTTCCCTCACTTTCTGTAACCTCACTCTTCCCCCATCCCAGCACAGAGTACGTGGAGCGCTTCAACCCCAACGTCCTGAAGGATTCTGCTCTGTCTACGCACAAACCCATTGAGGTGAAAGGGCCTGGTGGCAAGGCCACCATCATTCACGCCCAGTATAACACCCCAATAAGCATGTATTCTCAAGATGCTATCATGGATGCCATTGCAGGCCAGGCCCAGGCGCAAGGTGGTGAACTTGCTGGGTAAGAGAACTTCCTTTGTGTGCTCCGGTTCCTCCCTGCATGCTACACTGCCCTCTCTTTCATTTTGAGCAGTCTGCTAAGTGCCGTGATGTGGAATAAAGTGCTAGAGACAACAAGATCTGGGAAACTGGGAGGAAGGGTTGGTTTGACATGATAAATCTAGA
Source organism: Podarcis gaigeae (assembly GCF_964106915.1). Classification (NCBI taxonomy): domain Eukaryota; kingdom Metazoa; phylum Chordata; class Lepidosauria; order Squamata; family Lacertidae; genus Podarcis; species Podarcis gaigeae. Next base: position 24,933,602 of record NC_139681.1, on the reverse strand, counting down.
ATTTCTGTTTTATTTGTTCATCATATTTTCATATCCCCCTTTCCCCAAGGCTACAGGGTTTACCTTTTTTGCTTTTTCATCTTGAAAGATAAAGAAATCTAATATTTTATCAGATACACCTAAAACCCAACCAATTACGAGGGCAGAGCTGTGTGCAGGTCTGTCCTGAAATCCCTTTAAAGCAGTGTGATGGTGTTCTGACCAGAAGAAAACTTGCTTTAAAAAGTGGAACAACAGTGGTTTTAAAAAAACTCCTAGTGTGGGAAAGCAAGGGTGTGGAAAAGAATCCAGCTTCCTCCTTCCACCTCCCCTTGCTGCACTTCAGAACATCTCCCAAATATTGGGTGATGGGTGTTAAAAAGAAGAAGAAAAAACAAAGTCAGGTCAGGAGTGTTGTGCCAATATTACTCTCTCTCTCGCAGTACATTTTTAACAAATGAAATCACCGGTGCTTTTTCAAGACTGTTGATATTTGCCTGTGTCGATTAGGAGTTAACTCTCAGTTGTGCAACTCCAGTATCTTGATGGAAGTTATATGTGTATGGCCTTCTTATGATGCATATATATATATATTGCTTTGTGTGCAGATTGCAAAATTTTGAATGCATTCAGAGTTACAGAACAGCAATGTTGCTACCCAGGTTTAACAACTTTAGCAAGCTTCTTCCAACTGCTGATGTATTAATTTACTCCTTTGCACTCCTTGTATTGATAATGGTTTCTTCTCTTTCTTTCCCCCCTTTATACATTCCTTGTGGGTTTTCGTTAATTTCTCATACTAATGTTGCTCTGTTGTATACATCCCAACTCTCCATTATGATGGACCCCAAACACTCAATACTCTTTGTTGGGTTTTGATCCTATGACTCACAGTGAATCTCCACTGGCGTAAGTAGATTTATATTTCCAACTCTATAGAACCAAAGAGGTGCAGAGTAGAAATTAATCTTCCTCTTATGTATGGCCCACTTCTTTCCAATTTTATAGATTTTAAAAACATTTAGTATGTATTGGTGCTAAATTAAGACATATAAGGCAGACTCACGAATGTTTCATGGCGGAGAATTTTACTGGCCTAGTTCAGATATTTACCAAGTCCACAACTTCCTTTCAGTGGTAGGGGGAGCACCACATGAACTCCCAGTCATGCTGATGCCCGATTTGAATCACCTCTACTCTTTTGTTGGGGAACACCTTATGTGAACAGGCATCTGCACAATTAGGTGCTCCCATTTAGCACTCACATTATTGGGACACAATCTGCATGGGGAAGGGGAGCAGGGGTCTTTCTAGGACTTCAAACAAATTTGCATGAAATCTGCATATGCTGGTTTATATGTATAGGAGCCCCTGGGCATATTAAAGTGGTGCGTGGCTGGAGTCTTACCCAGCTGCCCTGTTAGCAGAGTTTACAAAGTGTGTTCTTTTAAAAAGGGAAGAAGGGGGCAGGGGATCTAGGGCCCAGCATAAAATGCTGGGAGCTCTGGCCCCCTTGGCTTCCCCCCTTGCAATGTTCATGGAGATATGGGAGTCTGGTGTCTCCTGTGAGAAATCAAGTAGGGTCTGAACTGAGCCAGTATTTTGCTGATGGCAGTTAAGTGGGATCTTCCAAACAGCTGATCACACAAAATTAAACAGTCAATTCAGCATCTCTTTTCTTACAGTAGAATGTTGCTCAAGAAGGAGCCATTGTTTAGGGTTGCAACAATGAGCTTATCCTCTCCTTGGGTTTAAAGGCTCCTCGCACCTCCTTTTGCATGGCTATGAGGAGGAATTCAAAACCTTTGGCTTCCATTTTTTTTACTAACTGCAGCTTGCCATGCCATCCAAACCCACTAGACCCTAACCACAGGTAAAGGAAAGAAGTCAACTTCAAATTATAGTTTGTGAAGTTGACTTGTTTCTCTAACCGTAGTTAAGATTAACCACAGTTTAGGGTATAGACAACACACTAAATTATGGTTAATCTAAAATGGAAGTGGAAGTTTCTGATCACTGAATGGCTGTGCTGGAGGAGGGGAAGCATGTGAGCCCAGGCACAGGCTAGGCTCGTTATTGTAACACCAAAACACTAAATACAGCCACCATGCCCTCCAGAAAACTCCAGATAGGTCACAGTATAATAGCACCAAACATATGAAAATAGAAGACACACTTCTGCATTGTCGTTAAATCTCATTAAAGGGGTTTACCTATGAATTGTAAGGATTTCGGCTTTAGAGTGATTTACACTTGCATTAGAAGTATGTGGTGCAGGTCTTTCTGAGTGGTACCACTTTAGACTGCACATGGGAATTACATGTTACAATGTTCTGCTGGTAAAAACAAAACAAAAAAGACAGAAATTTGAGCTAGTCTTGCCTTTACCATGCTAATTGCAGTCTGAAGTGGTACAGTCCTTAGGAAACTGTTCCACATGTGGATTCTACAACACATGTGTACTGGTTTTTTGTGGGAAAGACCTAAATACATAAATTAAGAACTATAAAGTTACTGACTCCCCCACCACCCAGAAAATAAGCAAAAAAGTAATCACACAGACTGAAAATGCAGATTCTGAGTTTGGGGAATGGATTTTGCTCCAGTGAACAAATACAAGACTCTGAAAGGTGTCAAAAAGGGAAATAAGTGACTTTATTTCTTTATCAGAATGTATATGCCCATTATATTATTTTCCCTGTTACCTCAAACACCAAGCTACTTTTTAAAAGCACACACTCCATAGACACATATTGTGTCCTATGTTTTGGACACACGGTTTTCATATTTTTTATTTTATTATTTTTATCCAAAATATTTTTACATTGCCTTTCTGAGCAAAAAGCCCTCCCAAAGCAGCATGCGTAAATTCATAAAATTGGGGGACACATTTTTAATACTGTAATATACACAAAGTTTCACAATTATTTTTCCCCCTTATATACTTTTAGTATATGGTTCCATACTAGAGCTGGGCTCTGTTCACAATGTTTATATGTGTTTTGGGGTTTTGGTTTTTCCTTTTTGTTTTTAAACTAAGAGCCCTCTGAATGTGCTTCGTTCAGTGCTGCACAGCTCTTGTTGTTGCTCCTTTTCACTTTTTAAGCTTCCTAATTTTTCACCTGCAGAACATTAGTTTTTCCCAGTATATGTTACACTGTGCTTTATATGTGAATGCATTTCAGTTTCACCCTTCTAAGTCCACAGACAGGCTTGCAGGCTTGCTTGGGCAAAGCTCTGTGCATGTCAGATGTGAAATTATGTTGACTATTCTCAAATCCACTTGGATTCTAATGCACATAGCATTTTTCTGGTTCAGATCGGCTACATTTTTTAAAAATGGAGTGAGCCAGTTCTTTGCAGGTGTCTTTTGGATTTAATCCTCGGCACATATTTTTTAAATGCATCTTAATCCTATCTTCCTATCTTCCTATCTTCCATCAAAACTCAGAAGTGATCTACATTTAGGTTCCAGGAATTCCTGCCTGTATACAGGAGTTACTTATAACTTTGGTGGGGAGGAGGAAGACGGTTGCATCTATATGGTTTACAATGATAAGTTTGGGGTTTTCTTCCCCTAACCCCTAACCTTCTGTTTAATTCATAATACACCAAGACAAGATAGTTTTGCCTTTTCTTTTTTCATGCATATTCCAATGAATTGTCTTTCTATAAACTTTTATCATTCCGTTTCTGCCCCTGTTTAAAGAGATCGTCACTGCAGACCACTGAATAAGTGAAATGGACTAGAAATCCCAAGGAAGTGAAAAACATTTTAGGCTACACTCCTGTACACACATACTTGAGAGTAATTAATGGTGAACTCAGTAACAGAGCTCACTTCTGAGTAGGCATGCATTGGATTATACTACCTAAACAGTTTTCATATATACTTTGAATGAACCTGATAACAAGATACATATTACAGTTCCTTGGATTTCGGTCATTGTGGTGTGTCGTGATTTCAGTTATTAGCTGCCTAGTTTAATACAATCATAAAAGTTCAATGACACAATTAACCCAAGGAGCCAAATTCTGAAAACGTTTCTTGGGTTTTGTTCTGTCTTTGAACATTGGGGTCAGTAGCAACAAAGGAAAGTGTTTCTTCATAAAACACATAAGAAGAATATTTACTATCACAAGGTGATGGCTGTTGGAGTTTGGCAGCTTTGAAAAGGGGATTAGATAAATTAACAGAGCAGAGGTCTATTGGCCATGCAAGCTAAATCAAGTCTTCAGTGTTCAGAGCCGGTGTGCTGCATAATTGTTAGATAACTGGGAACAAATGCCATGGGGAAAACCACTGCATCCATGATCTGCTTGTGAGCTTCCAGGGGCATCTGTCTGGCTGTTGTTGGGAATCAAAATGCTAGGCCTGATGAACTTTGGTTAGATTCAGCAAGGCTTTAGCACCTGGTCTACTCCATAGATTGTAAGCAGGAGACTGGGATCAAATGGATTCCCATTCCAAGAGGTTTGCATTGGTGATATTTTTCATTGTGCTGCCTGCGGGGGTTTTAAATGTATGACGATTTTTTATGATATAAATTGAAGAGTCTCCATCTCTGTTAATTGAAGCTATCCACCTGAAAGGAAAAAAGAAAAAAAAAGTTCCTTGATGACCCATTGCATGCCCAATACAATGCTACTAGTGATAAGGAGAATGAATTTAATTCCATGATTATGTATGCACATAATTTTGTTTAGTGAGCTGCCTCTGATCAGCACTGATATCCTTATAATATGAGCAGATATTCCTCAAATGGCACTCACCATTTGCCATCTTTCAACAATATTCAAAACATGGTGCTATGGTGTCATTGAAGGCAGATATACCAGCATAAAAGTTTGAGCATTTATTTATTTATTTATCTATCTATCTTATAGGCTTATTTTTTAAAAAAAAAAACTGTTAACACGGATGTCAATAAGATAGTGGGATAAAGGCCCAGCAATGTATGGTTTCAATATGCCTACATATAGGATATAACAGGCTTCCTCAACCTCGGCCCCCCAGATGTTTTGAGACTACAATTCCCATCATCCCTGACCACTGGCCCTGCTAGCTAGGGATCATGGGAGTTGTAGGCCAAAAACGTCTGGAGGGCTGAGGTTGAGGAAACCTGGGATATAATAACAGTTCTACAGCAAAATGATAATAGAGGAAACTGGAACCTAGAGAATGTAATAGATCTGTTACTCTGAAAATCCATCATGGTGTAAGAAGAAGAAAAACTTCTCCCTGTAGTTCTTTGTAAAGAGTTTATCTGAACTGATTATTGAAGTATTTTGGACAATTGCAGGCCATTTGGATAAATGAGTTGAAATATTTTAGCCTGTTGGTAGATTTGTTTGATAGTTTGGAATAGGTCCACATGCTGATCATTCTTAACTAGAAGATGGGCAAAGTTGTATAGATATAGATATATAGAAATATATAAAGATATAGAGATATAGACATACGGATGATTATGGGTTGGATACAGACAACTGTTGGTTGCGCTTAGCTCCCATTGTAACCAAAATGAAAAAGTTTATCATGACTAATCTCAGTACCACTGATTTCAATGGGACTTAGTCTGGCTCCATTCCATCGCCACCAGAACCACAAACACCCTTTGGACAACAAATGCAAGTCAGAATTGTTAGTCTCCTTACATTTGCTGGCCGACATTTACATTTATCACAAGTGCATCATCTCACTGAACCGTGGTTAGGTGGAAACTGGGGATCTGCAGACAAGCAGCAGGAAGGGTGTTGGGGAGGGGAGACAAAATCAGCATTGGCCATTTTACAGTGCACCTCTTTCTGCATTGCAGTAGCCTCCCTGTTAAAGATCCTCATGTAGACAGTGCCTCTCCAGTGTATCAGGCTGTGCTTAAAACTCAGAACAAGCCTGAAGATGAGCTTGATGATTGGAGTCGCCGTTCTTCCCACTTGCAGTCCAGGTCCTTCCGCATCCTGGCTCAGATGACAGGAACTGAGTACAGTAAGTCAGGCTGGGAAGCCCCAGTTCACGTCTTTGATGGAATTCTTTGTTTTCCCTCTGTATACCAACGGCCAGTAGTCATAAGGTAATATGAGAGGTGGAGTTCTGTGCTTAAGCGGGGAAGCCATTTTAATTCCCTCTCAATGCCACTGGCATCACATTGCAGCATTACAGTGTTGTGCCAGAGGCATCATGGGAGGGAATTAAGATGGTGGCGGCAGCAACAACAGTTACCTAGCCCAACAATCGTCTCAACCCTGGTTCCTAAAAACATTTTGTAAGGGTGGGGAAAAACCTAAAGAGGTGCTAGCATCAGCCAGGGTGGGCTTTCCAATGTGCTTGGGTCCTTGAGGGTGCCAAGTTCAGATGCCAGGCCTGATTTTATGAATAGATGGCAACTGAAAGAGGGCCTGAGATGACGTTGAAGGCTTGCAGGAGGATGGATACAGAGAGATACCATCATTAAGGTATGTCGATTCTATGCCATATACAACTTCTTATGTGCCTTGAATTGGGCATGGGAGAAGAACTGCAGCCAGCGTGGCTGGAAAATAAAACAAAGGCTGAGCGTGTTCCCATCTCCTGACATTTCATAAGAGTTGGACTATAGCATGTTACACCACGCTAGAATAATCTTCAAGGGCAGTCCCACACAAAATGTTTTACAGTAGCCAAGCCTAGGCGGTACTTAAGCGTGTATCAACATGGCAGGGTCCTTGCCAAGAGGGGACACAGTCTGTGCAGAAGACATAACTGTCATAATGCTGTTGCAGAAGCATAGCTACCAACATATGAAAAAGGATGCAGGATAATATCAAGGCCATGAGTCTGCGTTGATGGCATGACAACCATCATATTGATTGTCAGCATGTTTAATTCCCCCAGGGCACAAATAATTCACTTGGCAATCTGCTGGGGAAGGGAAGGTTGTCCAAAATTGGGTGGAGGTTTGCCCAACTGGTTTCATTGTTCAAGAGGGCCCCTGACCCTCTGGAGAAGTGTTTCAGGAGTGCAGGTGGCTGCAGCTCAGAGAATAGGACTGGGAATATTACTTCCATGACCTTGTTTAAGTTAAGTTGCCTTAGCATCCCAGGTATTGAGCTGGGTGTCATCAATATATTGATGACAACCTACTCCAAAGGGCCAGATAATCTCTCAGCCATCTTTGAGTTAAAGATCTCTGGAGCCTAAGGAGTGCCCCATGCCAATTGCCATGGGGCCTAGCAAGCCTCTCCAGTGGTTACCCTCTGCATCAAATTGGACAGATGAAAATAAAATCACTGGTAAGGAAGCCCTGACACAGTGACCTGATGTTCCAGTTGTCCATGAGAACTGTATGATGCCAGGCAGTACCCTTAGATAGGAACAAGGTCAGCAGAAAAGTTTATCCCCTGTTGGTATCTGGGTGTGAATCATCCAGCAGGGCTACCAGTTTTGTGTCTGTTCCAAAAGCAAATCTGAAATTAGATGGTAAAGGGACAGCAAAGGATAGTTTACAAAATCAAAACATTAACATTTCAGACACAACATGCTGACTGAAATGAAATGCCAGTGTAACAAAAAGATTCCAAAATGTCAAGTTAAGGTGTAATGGGGGGAAGTTGCTGCTGATACAAGTCTAATCATGGTCACTCCTCCTTTCATCCTGCAATTTCTTTCTTTGGTTCTTAAGAGATATTAAGACCAACAAATTTATTCCTCCTCCAGTTGTAACAGTGTGAATTGAAATCACACATAAATAGAAAATCCTAAGTGGTGTTCTAGTTGAAAACTGATTTATTTATTTTTTAAAGCACGAAGAATAAGCTAACACTTTAACCAGATTTCAGAAAGGAAGAGAAATTCAAAGTAGGTTTTTTTTCTATTTTAATTCAAACCACTGAATAGAAATTCACACCTGCCAGCATTGGGAGAGCCAATCACAGATCTCCCATGCAAGGTGTCATTTACCCCTAGAGAATCTGAATTACCAGTTCCTGCTCCCTTTGTACTTAGGTTGTAATCTCCACCTAGTTGTTTTGTTTGTTTTTTCCTCTCTAATGGAGTCAATTTCTCATCTGCAGTGCAAGATCCAGATGAAGATGCCCTGAGGAGATCAAGGTAGGCAACTAGCAGCAAGTACTATGGCCTTCTCTTTACTGATAACAAATATTTAGTGCTCTAAACTGGCATTAATTTGAACACTATGAAAATTTAGTTCTTAAGAAGCCTACTACATTTACTCAAACCACTAAAATGAAAGTGCTGTTGGCTTAACAAAGAGTCTCTAGGTGGAATAGATGGGGAAGTGGCCTAATTTCAGTGGGCGTGCCCTTTGCACAAGGGATTCCCATTTGTTTGTGGTGGGATTATTTTGTGTGACAGCCCCCCATGAGCCAGTGTGCATGTGACTGCCCTAAATTGTGTTAAGTGGATGGAAATGTAATAAGATGGTGTGGCTAGTCTTGAAATTTTAATGAGCAATTTATTTGGATGACCTTGTGATTGGCACTTGTTTCAATGGAGATGCACAGATGATCACGGTACAGGAGTTGTTCCCAACAATATGAATAATACACCTAAAGTTTGTTTTAATGGAAACTAAAGCGGGGAAAAGCAAAAACCCAACCAAGATTATTTGGTTTGTTTCTTCTCATAATAATGCAGTATGAGCATACAGGACTGCTTTTGCTACTAGAGTAAAGTGTTTGTCCATTTTCACATATTCTGTCTCACAGAAGCTCAAATATTAATCCATTACTTGTGCTTGTCCAGCTTGAATAGGCTGCAGGATTCACCTTGTTCCTACATTCAGTTTATTGGTGGCTGTCTGGAGTAGATAATTCTGGATCCTAGTCTACTCTCTTTTTGCGTAGCTCTCCCTCCCTGAGCATATTCTTCTAGCGGGGTCTTGGGATTGCAGTCGGTTTTATAATGTTGCCTCACCAGAGTCCCACTGTGCTGCTGCAGATTTGCTTTTGTTGATGTTTCATCCCTGTGATTCTTCCATGCATATCCCCATTTCTAAAGCACACACCCAACAGAAAATTTTTAGATGTATGTTTGCAGGTACATTTGGCTGCCATTCGCCTTCCGTTGCAAGTGCCAGGCGTTTATGAAACTGGAGCTTTGCTTATCTCTCAGACGCTTAGTCTATAGACTGGCTTCTTCTGTTTTAGCAGAATGCTTACAGGCTGGAGGACTGCATCACATGTTGCAAAATTCGCACATGGAAGGCATTCCATAAGAATCAGTGCGCCATCTCTGCATGTAGATTGCCATGTGTGACATCCACACATGTGGGTTTTTCCACTGCATCTACACCTGCTGTATATGCACTGGGTAGCACCAGAAAATGCACATCCCTTGGAACTCTGCTGAATGATATTCTGATTGTAGCTGACTTACTGTAACATCTCATTTCTGACTTGGTTCGCACAGGAACTCTAAACAGAACCTCTGCATAATGAGAACACTCTGGGTTCCTGTAGCAGCTCCGACAACTGCTACAGCCACCTAAGAAAAGCTTCCTTCCATCTTTCTTTTGGCACTACCACCCACCTCCTTCCAGGAAGGAGAACAGGGTGCTCAAGGGGGCAGTAGGGCTGGAATGGGGACTCTGAGTGGGACTGTAGAAACAGTCACCTTAGAGCAGCCTTTTTCAACCTGTGAGTCCCCAGATGTTGAACTACAACTCCCATCACCCCTAGCTAGCAAGGCCAGAGCTCAGGGATGATGGGAGTTGTAGTCCAACAACATCTGGGGACCCACAGGTTGAGAACCACTGCCTTAGAGGCTCCTTACCATGTAGCGCCTCTGTTTAAGACTCCTGTATGAACTAAGGCAATAGCTTCTGCACCAGTTAAGTATTTTGGATTCTGTACAGTTCCCCAGGATTTGAGATGTTTTCACAAGTAACACAATCTGACCCATTAATATGAGACTGTTTGTTGTTCCTTTGCATGCCCTTGAAGGCAAAATATATTCCTCAAAGAGCTTGCGCTGGCCAACAAAGGAAAGGTTCAGTTTAAAACCCCTGAAGTTGAAAGTCAGGAATGATAGTTTTTGTTCCCAGAAGGGGAAATGGGCAGATGCATCCGTTTATAGAAGACTCCGTAATTTGTTGAATGTACGTAACAATACTCTATGCGTCATGTGCTGTATGTTGTCAGCCTCGTGCATGTCACTTGTTTCTCAAACTATGATTGCCAGGGGTGCTCAGCCGCTGGTGAACACCGTGACTTTGGGCATGATGGGCCAGAAGGTTAAAGTAGGCATTTACACATTCAGTCAGTACTATCCTGAGCCTGCAGATTCATTTTTAAAAAGAAGACCAAGAAGGATTTGTGGTCAAAGTAGCAGGTTTTTAAACCATAGAAGAAGGGGCTGCTGCAGTGGTACGCTATGTCCTGATCCAACATAGACTACCAGACACATTCACCCATCATTCCAAAAAGTTGGCTAGACAAAAATGGAGTGCTGTGTCAAACTCCCAAATGCTGTTAGTAGTATAGTTATAGTGGAGTCTTTAACTTTGTACAACATGGCCTCCTCCAAAGCAATGGGCTTGTGGGAGAGCCTGTGGCAACCGCAATCTGTAATTCTTCCAGTATTCACTGTATGTGGTCTTCAGAGAGGAGGCCTAAGACCATTAATGAGTTTTTTAAACAATATATATTTTTCATCAGTATTTAGCTAGTAAAATGGACTTGCAAAAGTCTCCATCCATGCAATACTCTCCCATCTTGGGAAATGTTTGCTTTCTGCTGCTTTCAGGCTGTGCAGGTAGACTTTCATGCAACAGTTGTGGGGTGATGCCTCCTTGTGGTGGCTCTTCAAAATTGACCTGCCCTTGTGCCAGCCTCGGCCTCCAGATGTTTTACACTACAATTCTCATTAGCCCCAGGCAGCTGTCATAGTCCAAAACATCTGCAGGGCATTTGGTTGAGGAAGCTTGCCATAGATGGATGAAAACAAAAATCAAAATAAGTCCTTTCAGACTGTCAGTGTAAGAGTCAATCTGCTTGCTAATTAGCACATGAATACTATTCTCTGTTGCTGTGTCGCCTCTGTATTTCAACTTCATTCGCTGTGGGAAATCGGAAGGGCTGGATGATTCTCCACGGAACTCCCTGTTTCTTTATAGTCTTCCACTCAAAAACTCTGGAGTTCCAGAGTAAAAAAAGAAAATAACTGCATTTTTTCACTCTTGGGCCTGGGGACTGACACTCCATAACCAGCCCCAGCCACTGTTAATGCGTGGCCTTTTCTCAGAATGAGAGTATGTGGTGCTTCAGATTGTAAAGTTCCCATTTACTGTAATATTTTCCTTTGTTATGGGGTTGCCATGAATTATTCAGTGAATTGTGAAGTAGTTTGCCTTTCTCTAATGACATCTCTTGAATTCTTTATCATGCCAAGACAGAGGGAGATATCTTGACATGGGCTGAGTGTGTGTGTGTGTGTGTGTGTGTGTGTGTGTAACTTTTTCTTTCTAAAAGAAAATGCTGTCTTTTGGGAGACTCCTATTAATTTGATTTGGAGCAGCCTAGCTAGAAAACTGTGCACTAAATAAATGCCACAGAGAGAAAGAGTCATTAAGGAGAATGAGGCAGACGCCTCAGCTAACCTGTGCTGGAGGAGTTGTGTGGCAGGGAGATCAAGTTGGAGGACAGAGACCTCTGTTCGCCACACAACCTGTTCTACACCTCACAAGCCAGTCTGTTGCTCTCAGGCACAGGGGAGGGTATTTTTCTGTGCTGAAGTTGAAGTAAGAGTCAGCTTCCAACCCATACGGCTTTTGCACATGGAAAGATTGGAGGAGGCACCACCTTGCCCTTTGCCTCAGCAGGTCTTCAGCAGGTGTGCCAACTCCCAGGGGCCGAGACAGTTTCCACTCCCCCCCCCAAAAAAAATATTTTTTGAGCAAGCAGAGCACCCCGTCCCCAACTTCAAAGGGCATTCGGCTCTGCCCTTGGCTCCTTGCAGCGTCGCAAGGATGCTTTTGCTGTGGGCTCTGCGAGTCCGGGGTTGAGAGTTGGCAGCACAGACAGGGAGGACCAGAGTGGAGCCTGTCTGAATGGGGAGGTAAGCAGCTTGGTGGGGCTGTGCGCCTCCAGCTCTGCTTTTCAAGGAGCATCTGTGGTGTGGCAGGCTGGGGAGTTCTGGGTCCCCTGTGGGCTCTTTTGTGCTGCTGTTAGGCAGGCAGAAGAAGAAGAAGAAGAGTTTGGATTTGATATCCCTCTTTTCACTCCCTTTAAGGAGTCTCAAAGCAGCTAACATTCTCCTTTCCCTTTCTCCCCACAACAAACACTGTGAGGTGAGTGGGGCTGAGAGACTTCAGAGAAGTGTGACTAGCCCAAGGTCACCCAGCAGCTGCATGTGGAGGAGTGGAGACACGAACCCGGTTCACCAGATTGCGAGACTACTGCTCTTAACCACTACACCACACTGGCAGAGCTTCGCACACACCCACGGAAGGCTGCTGAAAGGCAGCCGGGCTGCCAGTGAGGGCAAGTGGGGCAGGAGAGGTGCTGGCACATGGGCGACAATTGCCAAGGGCCAAGGCAATTTCTGCCCCCTGGCTTCTTGCGTTATGCGACGTCAGGGTGTCATGCACATGGCGTCTTGGCATCACATGGTGTTGCATATGGGGCCCCCTTAATCCCGTTAAGAAGATGGCACCTCTGGTCTTCAGCCGACCCTCCCACCTACAGACCGCATGCATGCTGTACCTTTAAAGCACATTTGAAGCACAGTCTTTCCCTCAAAGAATACCGGGCAGTGTAGTTCACCCCTCACACCCCAATAGCCCTTAGTTAACTACAATGCCCCCAATACTTTTTCTGGGGAGGGATGTCCCTTGAAGATGCTTTAAAGGTATGATGTGCAGATAGCCATGGACTGTTGAAGCTTTGGAGTCATCCAGGGGCAGAGCTGCATGTTATAAGGCTCATGGGACAGGCATGTGCTGAGTTCCCATCTCCCCTCCTCAATACATAGCGTCCTGTGGGTGCAATTATGCTGTGCGTTTCCCTGCCCCTACTCCATGCCACTGACTACAGGTGAGGAAAAGCTCGGCTTAACTCCAGAACACCATGAAACATCACAAAGGGTGAAGAGGATGCTTGAGATGGGGGCCCGTGGCAATGCTGGCTGGTGCCTCTTGGGAAGGGAGGTTAACAGTAGGTGGCGCCAGAGACAGGCAGAGGCAGCTAATTCTGGTTTTGTCCATGCCCTTCTCTCTGCTGACCAGCAGAACCACCCCTGGAGTGGTTAGGCAGGTGGATACTGGCTGGGGAAGACTGAGGTTGATGGGGTAGTGCCCCAGGTGCCCTAATGGACCATCCTCTACTGGTTGAGTTAGTTTCTGGACATAGTAGTGTTACAGGGGAGGCAGGAAGGCTCTTCCCTTTAGGGTGACTTTGTGCATCCCTTCACTTTCTTCCAAATGAGGTTAGCCAGCCCATGCTACATTTGCAGGCCCTCCTGCGCTGAGTTGGGCTGCCCTAAAGTCCTGGCCTGATGGCACCACTTGGAGGGCGTTCCATGTTTACTAGGATGGGGAGTCATGCCTTGCAAATGGTACATTAGTAGGACCCCACAATATGCCTGTGCTTTGTGTATCGCCTGCAAAGCCTTTTTTCAAGGGCTGATTTCCACTGTTTATTCTGTTTGTTGTTTGTGCTTCTTTCGGCTTTGACGGTAACCAAGGTCCTGTTCATATGTTACTTAGAAACAAGCCACCAATCCTGAATCATGAACCCACTTTCTGGTAGCAGAGTGGTAGCCAGTTAGAATCCTGCATGTTCCCCTACACTTTTTTGCCATGACAGACTTAAGAGCAAAGCCACATCAATGTGGCATGTCAGCTGAATGCCAGTGGAGAGGGAGTTCAAAGGTCATATGTGGGGAGGCACCAGCAAGCTTTCTTGGCTGCTTCCACTCAGTCCTGTCAGCCCCCTGTGTGCAGCCAAAGAAAGGCAGACACTAGGACCCAGGAGAAACCATTGGCATGGTAGCAAGCTGTACTATAGAGAAGGGGAACCTCCCTCTTTGCCATGATCTCAATGGAAATTGATCCCTCAAAGTTGCCATTTGCATCAGTCAGATAGCCTCCATAGGCGCCAATGGAGGCTTCTCTCCATACGGACGTTTGGTGGTGGGGACAGTTTTTATTTGGACCACAGCAATTTGGACCCCAACCCTTTGCAGTGCTGCTGCTGCTGCTTGGGCACAATCAATTTATTCACACAATTAACACCCGTGTGGCTGTTATCCCGTTGTCTAGTTTTATGTTAGGAGTGCAGCTACTGCTTACATTTGTTTTTAAGCGTACCTGTTAATTATATCCACGCAATTAACAACATGTCAGATCTGGTGTTGAGATACAGGGAAAGGGGCATCACTCAGTCTTACCTCAATAGCATAGCAGACTGTGATAAGTACTTAGACCACCTCAACCCATATTGCTCATTTAGAGTGAACTCTCCCAGGGAGATTGTACACAGGGAAGAATTTCCAGTTTCTGGGGAAAGCAAACCCATCTACAAATTCCTATCCCTTCAAATCCACAAATCTGGCTTCTTTGGCAAAATAAAAGAAAGAAAACCAAGTTCAATTCAAAGGGCTTTCCATTTCATCATGTTTTACTGAACCTCATCTGGAGAAAGCATAACATATGAACAGGGGTGTGCTTTTTCTTTCATCTCACCAGTTTCATGCTCCAGTGCTGCATCAAAATAAGGATATTTTGGGGCTCCAGGGACGACTTCTTTGTAAACAACTTACTAACAGATAAACAAACATTGAGATAATCATATGAATTATTTCTTCCTCTTCTTCTTCTTCGTTCTCGTTCACCTATCTCTCTTAATTTTCCCACCTCTGTAGGGTTGTCCCACTAAACTACTGGCACAGATCAATCCACAGAGTTGTAGGATGCGTGGCAGATTCTGTGCATTTTTAACATCTGTGGAAAGATTGCTGAGAGCCCCTGAATCTCATAGGGGTTAACAGACACATTTCAGAATTATACCTGTACATAGTGAAGCAGCCACTTATAGGCCTGCAATTTGGGGTGTCAAATTGCACGTTATTCCAGTTGCAGCCCTATATCCTCACTTACCTGGGAGTAGGGCCCATTGAGCTCAATGGAACTTGAATAGGATTGCACTGTTGATATATTATCTTCCCTTCTACTGGAAGAGGGATGCCTTTGGATTCTCTGTCCTAGATGCCAAAACATCTTGGTCAAATATTCTGCCTCTGAGCTTACCCAAAGCTTGTTGTGCTAGTTCTGGTCTAGCTTCCTCCAGCCTGGTGTCATCTGGAAGCTGTTGGACTCAAACTCCCATCATCCCTAACCTGGCTGAGACTGATGGGAGCTGGAAGGCACCAGGTTGGTGTAAGGCTGTTCTAATCATTCACACTTTAATAACAGAAATCGGAAAATATCTGTTAAACAGCTGCTGAGATTTATGTTTGGTGTGCGTTGGATATGAATTACCGTACGCTTACTTAGTTGCTAGAATGCTTTAAATTGTTCGCTTTTGTTCTTGCATGCTGTAAAACCTCTGCCGCCTAATCAGACGGAAATTTGCTGGCAGGAAAATGATGAGGCTATACACTTATGAGTTCCTAGCAAAAGCAGCCCTGTCAAGCCAAGCCAAACTCAGACTAAGGGGCAGGAATTCGTGTTTAAATTAAGCTGAGCATTTTAAAATGAAAAACTACCCCAATTTTTCTTCAAAAGGCTCATTGGTGGTGGTGTTGTTTTTTGTCCTTTTCTTTTCTCTTTTGCACTGATTTTTGAGGCAACTTAAATCCAAATAAATTGCCATTGCCCTAGTTGTAAGGCAGGGGAGCGGTAGCCACTGTCCCTAACCCCTTTCTTTCTTTCTTCCTCCTCTCCCTTTTTCTCTCCTTCTCTTTCTCCCTCTCTTTCTCTCTCCCTCTGTCTCCTTCTTCATGCCACAGGGAAAGGTTTGAAACGGAACGTAACAGCCCACGCTTTGCGAAATTGCGCAACTGGCATCACGGCCTTTCGGCGCAAATCCTTAATGTCAAAAGCTAAATAAATCCTATGAATAGTAAACAAATGTGCAAGACAGACCTGCTCTATAAAGAATAAACTGCTCTCCTGAGTTAGCGCCTAGGAGTATTCCGTATATTGATACACTAGGAAGGCATAACACTGGGTGTGGTTGTTTTTCTCAAAGTGCTTGTCTTTTGCTTTCTGTTGCTGGTTTCCCTCCACCATCCTGTAAGTCCTCTGAATTGTAAAATGGATTAGATTGGCCTTCACCACACGTATAGTGTAGCTTGAAAATGCTGACTGGCTTAGCTATTATAATTTCTAGCTTTTAACTAATGTAAATGAAACAGGGAGATGGGCAGATTTCTGCAAGCAAGTATATTTATATATAAAATAGCTCCAGAGTATGTTCCTGCAGATTAAATAAAACTGGAAATAGGAAGTTGGAATGGAAAGTGTGCCCAGGGCTTGGGTTTGCCAAATATGTAGACCTCTTAGTTGGCGTAGTTCAATGATGTCATTTTAGATAAGACATTTGATGTCCAGGCTTTAATTTATTTTTTCCTTGTCTGTGGCATATCTTTAAGCGCTGAGGCTTAAGGTGTCGCCTTTGAAACCTGAACCTTGCTGTGAGTGTAAAGTGGGAGGTGGTAGCTCAGGAATTAGAGAAGCAAAAGGCACAAGATAGCAAAACCTTGTAATGTTGGCCTGGAAGAAATGAGGAAATATGAGGAAAAATTGTCTGCTGGATTTTTAAAAAGCATGGCATAACTTTTAGACAAAACTTTGCCTGTTCTGTATTGCAGTTGCTTTGAAACCCAGTTTTCTCTGTATATAGCAGTGTGGTTGACCTGAAATAAAGACTCTAAAAAACAGATGACCTTACGTGCCTTTTTACCTTAAGTTATCTTGCTTCGTAACATCTAAAGTCTCCTTTATTAGAGAACTTGTCTTCTTATCCTCTATCCTTAATTGCTGTAAATATGAAAGGACAGAGCCAAATAGCAATCCAGTTTGGAGGCTAAGGAAACTTGCACACAGACAGGGCTACGTGTGTATAGCATATCACAACCACCAGTCAGAAAGATAAGGCATTGTGCCAAACAGCTGTTGGGGAAGAGAACATGGGGCTCCATTTAGGCCTGCCCAGTCTCTCTTTCTTGCTAGACAAGCTGTTTTGACAACAACAGCCAATCTCTCCTGACAGAGTTCAGAGCTGCCGAATGCATTGGCGTAGCCAGAATTTTTGTTAGTGGGGAGCAGGCCTCTTGTTAGTGGGGGGCAGAACCTCAGTTAGCTATTTTATTTACTTTTATTGATGGGGGAGGGCAGCTGCCCCTTCCTGCCCACCCCTTTGGCTACGCCCACGGCTGAACAGATGTACAAATGCATTGCTACAACCACTGATTCCCCTCCGTCCTCCCGCAATGACTAAATCTGTACTGGCTTTGCAGTTTTTCTGCCTGGTTGAGTACAGATTCCTTATTTATTTTTGTCTGTGAGTATTTAGCACTCATTGCAGACCCATCTCCACAACTCTAGCCCAGGAGAAGAGCCATGGCTCAGTGGGACAGGGACACCGCTCAGTCATACAGCACCAACATTGCATACAAAAAGTTCTAGGTTCCCTGGCATCTCCACATAGCCATGGGAAAGATGCCTGTCTGAAACCATGGAAAACCAGAGCTAGTCATTGTAGCTGATACAGAGGAACCCAAGTGGGATAGCTCAGTTGATATAGCATGAGACTCATGATCTAAGGGTTGTGAGGTCAAGCCATATGTTGGGTGAAAGATCCCTGCATTGCAATTCTATTATTCTAACCTGTCTGACCAGTGGTCTGACTAAGGTGACCTCTTAGCTTCTATCTTTACTATTAAGAACCTTTCTGTGTGCCTCATTATTCTCCCATTGTGCTTTTTTCAATCCCCAACACCTTGCCTTTTCCATAGGGGAAATTGAATATGATAGTTTCACAGTTGCATTTCAAATCACCCCTCCTCTCCCTCCCGCATTCTTGCCAGTTATAAGTCCCAGTTGTAGCCATGACAGTTAAGGAAGGCTTCTTTTGGGAGGCAGCGTGGGTAGAAATTTAGCTGGTAAGTTAATTTTTTAAAATGGCACATGCTTGGGCAGAGGATGATAAAACACTGCAGTCAATGTTCTAAAACAGAACCTTGAGAGACCACTGTGGTCGGGGACATCCCTGGTGGGACTGGGCCAGGGAGAGGGGCTGGGGCCAGACCTGGCCTTGTGCTTGGATGGGGAGGGGGCATGTTGAGTGCCACAGCCAGCAGCCCATCTGTCTCTCACCCACCCAAGGAGGGTCTCTGCCTTCTGAGTTCCTAGAACAAGGCAGGGAGGGAGGGGGGGCTTACTGCCATTCTCACCAGTAAAGGAGAAGGAAAGGGGGAAATGTTAGCTGGGGGGGGGAGGTGAGGAGAGGAAGAGGGGTGGCAGAGCAGAGGGAGGTCAAGGCAATGGGGTACACACAGTGTGATTTGCCCTGGGCCCTTCACCCCCTTAGAACCAGCCCTGATTGTGCTGGCTGTCGCTGAGAGTAAATGCTTTTTGAGAAAACCCCAGTGAGGACATCATGGACGCTTCAGATGTATGCTTCTGAATTGCAAGCTCAATTGTGGGCTAAGGGCGCAAGGTGTTTAGGAAGATGGTGCTGCTTTGGTGTAAAGACTACCCTGCAAACATTCCACAGGAGAGGAAACGCTTGAGGCTTTTGATGTAAAAGTATACAGAAAAGGCAATTGCTTCCACGGGGACAAATAGTGCAGCTTTGGTAGCTCTTACTTATTGCTATCAGGATCAAGCCAGACATCTCTACAACTCTTTACCAAGTCTTTATTGGATTCTGGATTAGAGTCCTGGATGAGAGTTCAGGTACTTTCCTACATTGTTAATTTTGCTTCCTGTTTGGACCAGTGGAAGAGGCTTCCACTAGGATTGTTTCTGTGCCATGTTGAAGCTTTCAAGATTGAAAGCCCAACCTATTTCTCTTTAATGCATCCCGCTGGCCAAAGCAAACTATTCAGGGTATACCTACACTATAAACTTAATTTCTAAATCATTTTTGCCACTGTGGCTTCCCACCCCATTCCCAAAGAATCCTGGGAACTGTCAATTGCTGGCGATGTTGAGATCTCTCTGTTCTCAGAACTAGAGTTCCCTAGGGAGATGACTCTTAAGCCATTTTTAATTTGTCTGCAGATATACCCTCATTATTGGCCTGCATCAAGCCAGTGCTTTCATTTGCCTTAACATTATATTCAGGGCTGTGTAAGTTCTTAATTTTGTGCAAATGCAGAAAGGGCACCAAATTTTATAGAGAGTATCAAATTAAGTGTCCTGAGAACTTTGGTCTTCATTTTTATTTTTATTTTTCCTAAAAAGGCAATTTTCTGGCCCATGTGAGTATAAGTTTGGGCTTGTTTTTTAATTTAAAAAGTGTGGGAAATGCCTGGTGAAATATCAAATCAAAAGGGGGGGGGCTACTTAGTGCCTCCCATTGTCAAGAATCAGATCCTATAAAGCTTTTAGACCCTGCATTCTCTACGACTGATTATGAAAATAAGCAAATACATATATATATAAAAATTGGTATGGGTTGCAGCCTTCCATTTTTCTTGGAGCAAAATTCCAGCGATCTTGGAGGAGAATTTTAATTTTAGAAAACGACCAGAAATAAAGAGCACACAGCCTTGACTAAATTAATTAATGTTGCAGAAATGAATCTCTGGCATTGACTTGAGTTGACTGGCTTTCCTTATCGCTGGCTGTTAGCACGTGAGTTTATAGTAGTTTTCTGCCACATTGTTTTGTTTCCGATGTAGCATTTTGTTGTCTTTCCATCTGCACTAACCACAATGCCTTCTGACAAAAGTCGGCTTTGCAAGCTAATATTGTGGCAAAGTATATGTTGTTCATTTTGGCAAACGCTGCTTCTGTTTCTTAACTTTTCATGCCTGAGGGGAAAGGGCAACTTTTCTGCCCCCTGCCCTGATCACAACATTATGCAGAGTAAGGTGGCAAAATGAAACCGGGGTGTTCTGTCTTCTACTGCCTGCAGTTGAACCGTCCAGCATTTGCCCGTCTCATTCTACCTGAGGCTCTGCCCATTAGAACAATGATGGGTAACCCTTCAAAGTCTGAAAGATCCATTCTCCCAGTCTCTCCTGGGGTGCTGCCTATCAGAGGGGCCAGAGGCAGAGCTCTGTGGAGCACCAAGAAATGTAACGCCTTTGTACACCCACACAAAAGTCAGAAGTTTCTACATTTGCATGTGTGCATCGCCCCACTCCTTACCCAAACAAGCAAGATCAGTTGCAGCCAATGACATATTTTAGTTAGATGGGGCAGAAAGAGGGAATGGGGCAGGGTCATTGAGGGAGGGTGCTGTGCCTGAGAGGCAGATGTCCTAGGGAGAGTCCCAAAGATTGGATAGAGAGGCCTGGATGGCCACATTTGGCCCTGGCCCTGAGATAATGCCACAACTCTGTAGAATGAGTCCCATTCTGCACATATAACAGCAACCTAATTGTTGCGTCTAATGAAATAAAACCATACTGTCCAAAGCATTCTCTCTCCTGTACCAATCTTATAATGTAATATCTGACTACTAGGCTCAAAAGTTTTTCACTAATTTTCACTAATTACACTAGGGATTGCATGGCCCATTATATTCACTTAATACAAGGCTAGGTATCATTATCCCCAAACATTATCTAAAGTTTGTAGTCTTTGGCTGGATCTAGACACATCAAAAAAGCGTTTCGGTTAAACGTGTTGTCACAGTGTTATAATGCATATACAATGCATATAAGACGCTTTTTCTTTACCAATCTAGCTGAGTTCTTTGTCATGATAAAGAGCCAAAGGGGGGTGGGGTGGAAAATAGTGTAAAATAATTCAGAAAATAGATGGCAGTAGCAAGTAGATCAACTGCAGCCAAATGGGCTGGTTCTCATATGCTTGATTGTTCAGCACTTGAACACCGTCAGCTGAATGTGTGAACAAACTATTGAAAAGCACTGTGGTTGAGGTGAGTGGAAGTTCTGCCTGTAGTGATTAGTTTTTAATGGCATCTTTGCATATGCAAGTCATTCCTTGGTGCTCTCTAACCATCAAGTGATGAACATACATGTGTGAACTGGCCCTTGATATCTGCACCAGAAAGCACTTATAGCTCAGTAGCTGGGTTTATAGTCAGTAATTTTTGTCCTTCCGTTCGACCGTTTAATATAGCCCATTGCTAGCACATCAAGAAAGATTAACATGTAAAGTTTTAAAAACAAAATAGAATAGAGAATTGCTCGTTGAGATCTGCACTTGCTGATTCCTTTTGTCACAACTCTGAATATTTTCCTTTTCTTCTGCATTGCTGTAAGGGACTGTATTTTTCCCCCTGCATTGTTTCATGCCATTCTCTCTCATTTTAAATTTCACAACTCCCCTGCCGTCATCATTCAGTAGCTCCTTTGATACAGACACTTAAAAGAACAATTTCTCTAAGATTCACTTTTCCCCCACTGCAAGATGATGGTTGCCAATGGATGAATTTTGCCACTCGAATAGCTGGCCATCTTTATCACCCTGCCGGGTGGTGTAAAAAATCATGCCAATCACCTACCTTTCCAGATTTAAGTGCAAAAGAGTAGCAAAAAAAAAACCAACATTCCTTACTATTTCTCAGGATGATACAGACGACTAGCATAAGGAGCAAAGATCCATTGCACTGCGACAGTTTGCTAAGTGATAAATTATCGTTTACGGTATATTCGCTCATCATCTTGCAGTGGGCAAAGCTGGTATGTAAGCAGAGGACCAGTTTACTGAGTGCACTTGTTAAACAGTTGTCTGTCCTCAGTCACACCTATTTTATTGATCTCCTCCAGTTAGATGCACATGGACCTGGGTGTCACTGCAGCCACCACAAAGGGTTGAGGAACCTGACGTTCTGACAGTCACAGAAAGGACTGAGATCCAACAGAGGCTTCCACTGGAAGAAGGGGATGATTTTCACTGATCCCACACTGTTCCAGGAGGGTCCCAGACCCCACAACCCTACAGAACAGCCTTTCAGGGCGGCTGTAGGGGGAAGGAGGAAACAGCCAAAATGGCCGCCCCTCTTCTTCCAGCAGGGATCCCCTGTAAGCAAAATTCTGCTCAAGGGATCTCTGGGCCCAAGCTTAAACATCAAAGCCACACATACATAGTGGAAGGCTGAAAATCAAGTTGGAATTGTCACCATTCAGACTAGTTCCATAAGGACCTTGTTACAGGGCGATGCCAAAAATTGCATTGGAACAGGAGCAACAGATATATAAAACAAATTCACCTTCAGGCTAGCATAGCCTACAGTGATTCCCACTCCCCGGTGCCTTTTCCATAATTTTAGAGGCCTAATGCTGCTAGAAGCCTAATCTTTGGTCTTGTCTTTGATCTGGATCATTTGCTTTATGTTGCTGTAAATTTGGCTACGTTGGAAATAAACTGCTTCAGATTTCCTCGCACCCCCAAGCTGAATGGGTGTGGAAGTTTATCTTTAAAATGTTTTTTGCATGCCCTTTGGTTCTTGGTATATTATTTTAACACTTCTTTTCGTTCACAGACTACTTTGTCTAACATACACACTCGCACACCACCGAGCCTGACTGCTGTTCTATATGTAACCTTGCAAGTGGATTGATAACTTGGGCTTGCCCATACAGCTTTTATGTGGTATATTATAGCTGCATAACAGGGGATAGGCAACTTTGGTCAGAATTTCTTATTCCCAACTTGAAGTCTGGGGCTGGTTGATACATCTGTGCTGAACACGAATCTCACCTCCCCTGGACTGGCCAGTTTCAGAGGATATACAGATGAAGGGGTTGGTGTAGCCAAAGTACTGCTGTTTCCATGTTTGGAATGCCCCTGCTTCAATGGAAAATAAGTAATGCTTGATTTGGGGACTCCATTCTCATGCTTCAAAATGAAGAATGCATAGCATAGCTAGCTCATGGGCATAGTGACCATCTTCTCATAGTAATAGATCTTCTCAATAGTAATAGATTGGTGGGATATTGCCAGGTGTGCAGTTCCCCTGTGTTTGATATCACGCGCCAGAGCTCCTAAGGAAAAGCTTTATCCTTTAAGTGCCTGTTTGACAAAGCAAGAAGGATCCTCAATTCTGGAGAGATCCAAAGATGTAAACTGCTGCACCTACACAATTATTCCAAGAACTGGAAACCAAGCTGAGAGTTAGACGTCAGTGGCAATTAGTACACAATTGGGCACATCACTCTGAAATCTGTATGGAGTCGCTCAACTATTAGGTGTTTCACAAAGGATGGGCATTTTGGAGGAATGTAATACTATACCCCCAGTAATTGGGTGCCATCGCAATGGCTCAGTAATTTATTTAGGTCAATGTATTGGTAGAGCATGGGGTTTACTGGTGTGTATTTAAAAATAAACAAACAATAAAATGGCAGTCTATTTTTAAAAAAAGGATTGACAGTTCTCAAAACTAAAGATCTAAATGCATATGTCTATTTATCCTACTGTATATCTGCAAAGCACCTGATTTATAAACACTTCAATTTTAATTAAGTGACCAAGTACATAAGTACATCAGAAACAGGAAACCAAAGTTTCTCTTTAGCTGCTCCCATAACAGTAGTGCTGTTGATTAAAGGTTCACAGCCTCCAGATTTTGCTGGGCTACCACTCCCGTCAACCCCAGCCAGCAGGGCAAGCAGTCAGGAATGATAAGAGTTGTAATCCAGCAACATCTGGAGGGCCGCAGGTTCTCCACGCATTTAGATTAGCCATACATGTATTCAGCTTGCATTTCGATGCATATCTATAACTAGTTTGCACTTCCTGAACCAAGATTTAGCTGCCCTCGAGATCTACACTTCTCAGAATTTTGTGAATTCAAAAAAGTGTGCACAAAATACACATATCAATGAAAATAACATTCCAAGCCACATTGTGGTAGAGGAAGTTGCTTGCGAAAATGTGTATATTAGGCAAATTTATCTACAAAGACTGCACATATTAGAAGAAATGCATATGAAAATGCATATTTTTAATGTAGGCTTTAAAGAAACACTTGCTAATGGGTGCAGAAATGGGGCAAACTGAACCGAAAGTTGGGAAACTGAGAGAAACTGAAATTGACAAATTTGTCCATCCCTAATAGCAAGCAGTTACTATCTTCTATGAAGCATTTTGTTCTATGAGAGAAGGGCGGAGGGAACTCATCTTCTAAGACCATGCCTGCCACCTGGAATTTGCATTAAAATAATTAACAGCCTTTGAAAGGAAAGAAAAAGCGTTTCCCACTTAATGGGGGGGCACCTTTTGAATTGATTGAATGATTAATTAATTGGTTGATTAATTATCGACTAAGACTTACAGTATGCAGACCTACCTGACAGTAAACCCCACTGACACAATAGGTCATACTTCTCTGCAAACATGCAGAGAATGTAAACATTTCAACCCTAATTCTTACTCTAGACAGAATATATGCCAATAGATATCCAGTGGGTTCTCTTAACTATCTTATGGGGTGCTTATGCCTAGTTCTCACTGAAATTTCAATCCATTAAATTTTCAGTTACCACTGCAGATGGGGACTCATGGGACTGAATGTTCTTTCATACAACCTACCCCCTCCTCCCCAAAGAAATCCTCAACCCTCCACATAGAAAACTAGCCTGTCAGAAAGAAGGCTTGGCTAGATTAGACCCCTTCTCCTTGTAATCTAGCTTTCTAAGTGCATGGATTTACTAATATTTTGTACAGAAAGACATTGAATTGTTGGAGCTCCCAGCTCCCCTGCAGTCTGAAGTGGGGCAGTCCAGATGCAGGTGTACCACCTAATGAGAAATTAGGCCTGCATTTTAAATTGTTTTCCCTGGCGTTCTCAGGGAGCCCCTTGTCTGTGTCCGGACCCTAGCAAGGGCCCTCCCTGCTTTGCGAACTGCTGGAGTCAGCCATGCACCACCTACCTTTCAGCACAATTCAAGAGTTCTCCCACCACAGGAACAATCATTAATTGTATTCATACTATATTCCCCTCCTTCCACAGTGGCAAGAAAAATGTTGCTGGATCTCCCGAAAACAGGTAATGTGTTTTTGTAGACTTGACTCCCCTGTTTATTACAGATGCTTTCCCTCGGACACAGAATGGTCACACCCAGCAAATAGTTATCCTGCTCATCAATGGGTTGAAGCCCGCTTAACCTTATCCTAAATTTGGGGTTATTTGATTTATGAACTGTTTGAACAGATTAGAATACATGTTTATAGTGGATAAAAAGGGGTATCTGCACTGTGAAACTGTCCTCTAGAAAGAGATTGGTCTTGGTTTCAATCAGGATAGATGTTAACCTTTCAAATGTAAATTCACTGGAATTATGCACCATTTTATTTAGAAGTATTTTTAGTTACATTTCCCCCCCCTAAAATTTTCTGGTCAAGTAACAGAATGGTTCTTCTCTTGTGCTTTCATTCTAAATTTCTCTTTGAAAATTTCACAGCTGAATTAGGAGGGGGACACGTAATAGGGCTGTTTGCAAGTCACACCCATTTCCCTGTGTGTGTGTGTGTGTGTGTGTTTTTGTACTATACAGCACATGTTACTGCTGAAATATGGTTGGTTCAGCTATCACTGTGCAGCTGGTCTGCGTTCACCATGTATCTCCTCCATTCATGACTCACTGTTTTGCTTTATAACTTAAATCTCTTGCTTTTCAGTATTTGGACCTCCCATTTTACCTGACAGTTAAAGAAAGTTATAACAAGTTTCTAGATTTCTCAGTTCTCTGAAGACACTCCTAGGCTGAGTTGGATCCATAAGTGCATCTCTGCAAGCAAAGAGCATCTTCAGCTCATGGAAGTTCTGTTTTAACGCCTTGCACACAAAAATTAAAACCTAATCCATATATATGGATTTGCTTTTAATTAATGTTCTTACTTAATAGACAAACATAAACAGTAAAGTCACCAAATTAATAAAATGACAATTGCAAACAAAAGAAGATATATTAAAAACAATCAAACAAAATACCAAAAACATACATACAACTACAAATCCATAAGTTCTTACGTACAGACTTATGTCACCATATTCTTTAATCCTAATTCCTTTTCTTCTCCAACAGACTTCCATCTTCCTCTAAGAGGGTCTATTTTATCTATTTGTTAAACTGCTCCTTTCATCCTTTCTTTATTTCTCCTATTTTCCACGAACTATGTTAATAATCCATAGTGTGGTTTGCAAAAATTAATCAAAGCAAATCCAGGTTTTTACTTGGGGACACTGGTTTTTTTACATAATCTCTATAGATTCCCCATTTCTTTTGGAATTTTTGGTTAGGTTGTCTCCTAATTGCATCCGTCATTTTTGCCAACTCGAGATATTCAAATAGCTTATCCTGGCATTCCTTTTTTGTTGGTACTATTTCACTTTTCCGGCTCCAAGCTAATAATAGTCTAGCTGCCGTTGTGGCATGTAAAAATATTCTCTTTTTTTCATTCCACCTATTATCATTTTCCTGTTCACACAATAAATTGTCCAGGACTTTGCACAACTTCATGAGCAATTGGAAGCATGAGAACTGCTCTAGAATCTACCCATTTAAGCACTGCAGTATGTGCACTCTTGGACAAGGGATTGTAAAACAAAGCTAGTGGTTATTTTCTTTCTCTTCCCAGTAGTAGAATGTATTTACCATGGAAATATGGCATATTTTCAGATGCTTTTGAATCTATGATGTCAACAAAAATGTCAGAAAAACCACACTCTTCATTATGAAATCCAGGAGTTTTATTTGGGCACCTAATATTATATCTTGGCATTTATTATTATTATTATTATTATTATTATTATTATTATTCCATTTTAAGGAGCAACTCGTTGAGCTCTCTCTCACAAAAGCCTTTGAAATTTGGAGGACTTTTATGGGAATTATGCCGGGTGGGTTGTATCCTTGAATGCTCTTCTTTAACACATGGGAAATAGTGACCCTGAGGCAGCTATACTCCCATGCAACTAGTTCTGCATAAAAACTAGTGGCCCCAAATGCGGATGTGAGTCCACATCAAAAGTTGCAGCCTGTCATTCCAGCGGGACCTGGATGACCAGTGCAATACGGTTGTGCATTGAGATGCACACTGCACCCGCTTTGCCTGCACACACGGCAATCTGCTTCTGTGTGCATCTCCTCCCTGCTACATGAGAGCTTTACAACAGGATGCAAAAACGTTTCAAAGCATTGCATCCTACAGTAGATTTACATAGTGGACATGTAGATCTATGTCCTTTAAATGCCAGGTCCTCGTTTGGCCTGATTCCAACCCCGTCCCTCCCCTGCCAAGGTCTTGGTTGTTCTTTAAGTTGGAGATGATGTGATTCCCCACCCAATGACCTCTCTTAAGCACATGCACCCTTGTAATCTCTGTTGCCCAGCGCTGCAGGTACTGCTCATGATGCACAGTATGCGACGTCAAGTGTTTGGCATTGCCCTAAGTCTTGCAGCACAGATGCCAACACTGACAGAGCTAGAGCAATGGCCTCCAAAGGGTCCGTGAGATTTGGGACTGGTACAAGTCAGAGGGAAGCCAGCTGCCACAGTGCTGGCCAGACAGTCCCTCCTGCTTTCTCCAGTAACCAAAGGTACACTGCACCATGCAACTCCATGACTGACCTGGTTTGGATCTTTGCTTTGGGTTTTGTAATAACCTCTTCTAACTTCTAATGGAACATTCCAATATTTAAAGACTCTCTATACCAGCAGTTCGCAACCTGTGGGTCCCCAGATGTTGTTGGACTACGACTCCCATCATCCCTGAGCTTGACCTTGCTAGCTAGGGATGATGGGAGTTGTAGTCCAACAACATCTGGGGACCCACAGGTTGAGAAAGGCTGCTCTATACAGTCTATATACACACACATACCTACACACACACACACACACACACACACACACACACTGTATTTAATATGAGACATTAAATGTTACATCTTACCTCACTGTTAGATAATTGTCCGTAATAAATGATTACAGCAGCTTCACGTCTCCAGATTATTGCACAATAACTGCAGCTGTCACTTATAAAGGGAATTTGCCCCAACTAATTCTGTTTTTTAAAAAAACAATTCCACAGGTATGTGTTCGCCCAGCCTTTGTAAATATGTTCACAGAGGTTGCTAGCCTACAGTTGTTTTACTATCCTGATGTAGGCTGCCAGAGAAGGGGTGGGCAGCCGCATCCCTCCTCCTGCAATCTGCTCAGAGGGGCAGAGCTCTCAGCTCCTCCTCCACTAGTTTTCTCACTCGTAGGCATGCAGTTTCCTGTAATACTCAGCTACAAGGCGCCTGCTTAAATACGAGGCTGTGTTAGCCACAGAGAGAAATTAGGTCCAGAATTGGAGCTCCTGTGTGAGATTTCCCCCATTCACTTTAGCGGAGGGCACAGTTTCTGAAATATACTCAGAGTCGAGTGTGAATTTCATGCTGTTTATTCAGCTCATAGTAGCAATAAACGAAACTTTCCCCCAAACGACTAGCTATATATACATTATTTACACAATGGGCCCCATGTGACTGGCTAATTCCGGGCTGCTCCTGTAGGCCAATCAGGTTGCAGATTCACCTCCTCCAGAAGCCTGATTGGCTGCTCCTGCAGGCCAATCAGGTCACTGATTCACTTCCACCTGGAGCTGGATTGGTTGGCTCCTGCGGACGAATCAGATTGCTGCATTCTGGATCCTATTGTTCTAGGATTCAGCTCAGTACATAACAGTTTCATTTGTGCAAAGGGATTCACAATCAGATTTCTTCAATGAAATGAATAGAGTTCCCATGACTGGGAACCAGGTGTGTATTACCATTTCCACACTTGCAAGAAATTACTGAATTCGAGTAAAGAAAAAAAATCTCTGCATTAGGGTTGGCTAACATGTGGCACTCCAAATATTGCTGGACTACAGTTCCCATTATCCAGATCATTGGCTAATCCTGGCTGTGGCTAATGGGAGTTGGAGTCCACTACAGCTAGAGAGCCACAAGTTAGCCACCCCTGGAGAAATATCAATTTATTTAATTAAATGATTGCCTAAATTGCTTGCCCATCTGTATTTAGTCAAGTTGCAATTTGTTTTAGTTCAAGCTTCTTGCTACTTGTGCTTTGGAGTAAATCCTACTAAAATTAGTGGGGCCTCCGGGGACACATTGAAGTGAACTGTAAAGATCAAAAACATTTCCATGTTAGTTTCCAAACTATGTGCATTTCCGTCCAAGTTCCCATTCAATACACAGCTTGCAACCTTTACCAGGTTTAGATTTTTACTTGAGAACTAGGCGCAAGTATACATTTGTGCATTTCCTAACAGAGAATAACCACAGATATCCATCATGTGTTCTTTTGCAAGACCACACATGATGACTGGTCATTATTCTCCATATTACCAGTGTGTTCCCTATTTTGTGCTTAAAAGCTTCAGCGTGGGTTTCGTGTGTTTTTTAAAAAAATTCACCATCTTAACGTGTGCAATTCTGTATGAGAAGGCATCAAGCCTGCTGACAAGTTGTGTGTGTCTGTATTTTCACCTGTATGGCGCTGTCCTGCTATGTGTTGTATGTTAAGAAACTTGGATTTCCTCTGAAGTTCCCCTTCTAAATATGGGATTTAATAGAAGCTGGTGGAATAGGAAGAACAATCAAGAGGATTTGGCTGGTTCACACATGCATGTGCTTTACACTACGTCTCACCACTTGTTTCCGCAACGCCCGATGGCTTGCAGTTGACCGTGTGAATGGATTCCAACAAAAAGTAAGGCGAGCCCGCTGGATCAGTCCAGCATCCTGTTCTCACAGTGGCCAACCAGCTGCCTTTGGGAAACTGGAACTGAGCCCAATAACACTCCACACACCCCCACCATTTCAGGCTACTCATGTTCAGAAGCATCACTGCTCCACTGTGGACTATCGTGTTGGAAGGAAGGTTATGTGGTTTTGAATGTTCACTCTGCATTTGAGCTCAGATGGTTCATTCACACACGTAGGTCATCCATTCATGTTGCCGTTATCACCACAATTGATGTGCATGTATGAACCAGCCAATCTACAGGCAGAAGCTAACATGAAAACATCCAATGGCCCGATGTAAGGTTTTGTTGTGCAACTGTCACATAATATGATAGTAGGCTGCTTTTGAAGGCCTGTTGTGAGGTATAAGATATTAATTTTCTGCACAGTTCTGTATAATATCTAACGGCTTATATGAATTCTGGTACATCAGTAATAATTCTAAAACTACATGATGGGCTGTCAAAACAGCATTTTCACACTGTTTTATATATGTATGTTGATAACGTACTGATGATCCTTATAGCTTTTTTCAAAGCTCTACAAGGTACAGAGTTTGAATTCTGTCCTGGGCTGTGGACAGAATTCTGTCCATGTGTGGGCACTTAGAATCCAGATAGAATCTACAAAACATCTGTGCCCTGCATCTCTAAAACTTTTGTTGAGAATGGCATGGTGTACATTTGACATAGAAATACTGGGTAAGAAACAGGGATTGTCCTTTGTGTGAAACAGGGAAAGGAGAGTTGGTAAATAACTTACTTGATTTTCCCCACTGCAGCTTTTTTTGTTCACCTTCACTGGAATACACTCCTGCAATTAATAAATGTTTCATACATAAAGTAATCATTTGATACAGCTAACTGGGATATATAGAAATGAAGTCAATGTATATGCTCAGTCAGTTTATCCTTCATTCAGAGAGTGTTGTGATCTCTAGGAATGATATCTCAACACCTTTAAAACTCTTCAAGTCTCTTAAAACAAAACAAAAACCCAATTTTCCTCCCTTCTTCTCTTCCTCCTCCTCTCTATCTCTGTTTCCCCTCCTTTTTCTTCCAACTCCTCATTTTATTATTTATTCCAGCCCCCAATTCAAGACTAATCATTTTGGTTAAATGCAACCAACTGCTCTAAACCACCTTAGTTTATCGTCATAGTTTTCACTCATGATCATTTAACTATGACTTGGTTTGCATAAGTTTACTATCATCTAATGCTGATCAAGGAAGCTGGGATTTGTGGTCCTATAACATCTGGAGGGTCACAGGTTCCCCATCCCTGGCCGATGTGTTTACACACAACTGATGCCCGTGATATTCTTCCACCCAATTGTTTGGCATATATACTTTTGTATTTTCCATGCAAACCAGTAAGATGGAATAGCAACTCCTGTTATTTTAGGGGGGCACCCATAACATCTCTGAAGTAGAATATAATGTGTGGCTCTTTAGAATAGTGGGTTTTTGGTGGGCAGAACAACTTAGAGGGGAGACAAACCCTGAAATATCTGTGAACAGGCAAAAATACAGGCTAGTGATTCAAACCAGAAAAGGTTGCATAAGATACATCAAGATAGCTTTCAATGGGAAGATCAGTAATGACAGGCAAGGAAACCTGGCCATTGGCGAGGTTCCAGAGCTAGCAAACAGGCAGGATGAGCATGTCAAGGGACCACTAATTGGATTTTTGTACCTTCAGAAAACCATGTTTCTGTCAAAGTTCAGGAGAACCTGCTCATATCTCCTCAGGGCTTAAACAATCATTAGAACACTGCGAAAGGAACTCTGAATCTGTTGTCGTAAATGCTTCTTATTAATTGCACTCCTGTAATCCAGATTGTTGGGAAGCGGTCAGATCCTGGCACAGGAGTGTTTTTGCTGGTCATAAGCTGAACAAGGCCAGGTCCCAATGCCAGCTCAAGGGCACCAGTGATGATTTTGCCAGGAACCTTATTACCAATGTTGGGGTTTGCTGCGGTGCCCCACAGCACTGTGCAACCAGACTGTATGAACTGAATCAGTAAAATCACATGCTGAAATTCTTGTTAGGCTACACCATTCAGATTGCAGGTGGAGAATCACATTTGAATGCTTACCCACCCTCGTGTAACAATAAAGCTCCCTGCATATAGAAAATGAGCATGTCGGGAGATAGCTGAGATAGAACCCTTCATAGTGCCATAACAGAATGACGTAAGCAATGAGTGCAGTTCCACAAAGGGAGACCACCATGTGCAAACTCTGCCTCTTGAAAGGTGTTTGCTAGTGGAGGGAGTCTGCATAGGTTGTAAAGTTCTGCTGAGGGCAAGGGGGCTTCCCCTTTACATCACAGTGCCCATCACAGTGCTCATTCACACAATTCTCCATGTAATTATATTTGCACGTTCATAACTATGTAGGCTTAAGAAAGGTTCATGTGAACTGTAAAATATACTCGGAGTCGAGAGTAGATTTCATGCTCTTTATTCAGCTCATAGTGGTCAGGAGGAATGAGTGTTCCCCCAAAATACTGCTTTATATACATTATTTACACAATGGGCTGCACATGATTGGCTAATTCCGGGATTCTCCTGTAGGCCAATCATGTTGTGGATTCAATTCCACCTGAGCTGGATTGGGTGGCTCCTGCGGACCAATCATACTGCTGCATTGTTCTAGGACCAACCACACTGCTGCATTTTGGATCCTATTCAACTCAGTACATAACTAAATGGTTGATACACGTATGAAGCAGTAACCAATTCGGTGACAGCCCAAGTGGGGGAAAGGGTATTGAGGGAGATGGCTTGTTGTGTTATATCCACCTGGCAACGCCTGTATCTGTCTATGGTTGTATCGGAGTTAGAAGCAGAGGTGAGGGAAGGAAGAGTTTTTGAATTTGCTCCAGCTCTAACCTATCTGTGCATATAGAAGTACCACCACCCCTTTGCACATGCTAGCTGCTTTCAACAGCTTGCTAAAGTTTTGTACTCCGTGTTTCCTCCCAAACAGGGGCGCCAACTATAGGGGGCAAAAGGGGCTTCAGCCCCCTCAATATTTTTGGAGAGGGGGCTGAGCCCACCCACCCCCAAATTTGAGGGGGTGCCACCCCCCACCTCCAATGGGCAAGTGCTGGCTCACCAGGTGGGAGGCACCGAGGGCAATTTTCGCCCTCTGTGCTCCTTGCCACCGATGTGCTGGCCTGCTGGGTGGGGGCGGGACAGGTCACGTGACGCCCGGCCCCCTCAATGTGGGGGGCAGCAAGTCGGTGCCCCTGCTCCCAAGAGCTTGTGTAGCCAGGCCTGCAAGGATGCACAATTGGTGTTGGCCCAGAAAACCCTTTTGGTGATCCCGTCCCTGATATCGTCTCTGCATTTTTCCCAGCAAAGGTGGCTGCTGATCTGTCCCATGTGCACCGCCCAGTTCACACTAACCTTTTTTTGCCCCTTTGCTGAAATTCGGCTATGGGACCCAGTCCAACAAGAACGCTGAATCATTTCGCCTCAGCTCTAACTGTGGCCGAAGCTTAACAACCATCCTCAATACTCTGCTTTTTTAAGTCGTGCTTCAAAATTACCTGACAGTAATTTTGCTCACCTCTTTGTATGTATGTATGTACCTTTCGGGCCCAAGCAAAACAAGTCTTGGCTTTGTTAAAAGAAAAAAATGGCTTGCAGCTTTTAAAGACGCAACCTTGTTTTATCCCATTTAACTTTGATCAGTACCCCTGTTGAGCATGCGCCAGTGTCCACGAGCTGCGCCCCTTCTGCTGTGCCGCCTGCTTCAGCCAATCAGCCCTCTGCTGCTGCTCACAGTGCCGCTCATCAGATGACCCTGCCGTCAGCCGCGGCCACTTCCATGGTGCACGACTCCATCTCGTCTTCTTGCCAAAGGTAATACTTTGTGCCTGTTTGCTTCACCTGTTGGCTTAGATGTATGTAACATGGTTGGGAAGAGAATGAGGGGAGGAATGGGAGAAGAGAGGAAGAAAACGGAGGATACTGGGGGGAAGATAACTATTTACCAAATTATCTGTAAGATTTATGAAGTGCTTAAATCAAAGTGCATTCTGAGCAGAGTACATAATAAAACTGTAGATGAAACACATTTTAAATCCACAAAATGGATTAAAAATATATACCCAGAACGATCATCAAAAAACACACAGATAAAATCAGTAAAACCAAAACAGGTAACTAAATTACCGTATTTTCCGCTCTATAAGACACACCAGACCATAAGATGCACCTAGTTTTTGGAGGAGGAAAACAAGGGGGGGAAATCTGAATCCCAGAAGCCAGAACAGCAAGAGGGATTACTGCGCAGCAATCCCTCTTGCTGTTTTGGCTTCTGGGATAGCCGCACAGCCTTCATTTGCTCCATAAGACACATTTCCCCTTACTTTTTAGGAGGGGGAAAGTGTGTCTTATAGAGCAAAAAATACAGTATATGTCTGTGTAGGACAGGCCTCGTTGGCTTGGAATAGACATTTCTGTGAGCAAGGAAAAATTATTTGAAAGCAATTTAGATCCAGAGCAACAAAACAAATCAGAGGGGCTTGAAATTCTCTTTCTCCCCAAGTTCAACAGATGCTGTGGGAAAACACAGAGCTGTTGAAAATAAGTGGGCACTGACCCATTAAGTAACCAGGACAGGAGATTTTTGTAAAAGTGGAATATAAGTGGAATAAATCCATTTGGGGGTTTTAAAAAAAAAATGGTAACTTCAGTGTTATCTGCTTCCAAGGTGGATAACTGAAATAACAGCAACTGGTGAGGTATGAGGGATAAATTGTATGACAGTTCCAGCAAGAAATTGTTAATTTAAAAGCAGCTGGTGCCTACAAGGACTGTGAATATGTATGTTTTTCCCTATACCCCTGGCAAAGGGATAGTGCTCAGGTAGTGTTCACAGCAAACCTAAGAGAGAAGGGCCTGCATGAAGAAGGTCTTAGATTCATTCCACAAGTGGGGTTTGACATGTCCCCTGCCAGAAACCCTGGAGAGCTGCTGCCAGTCAGTGAAACACCATTCCACACACACAACTTCCCTTCCGGCCTTCTCTTCCACCTGCTGTATCAAGCAGGACTTCTGCTGGGTCTGGCCACAAACAGGGGGAAACAATGTACACGCCAGGTGGGAGGTGCAGGAGAAGCCCTGACCATGTTGCTTGGCCCAGCCCACGTTCACCACAAGGACATTTTGAGTCTGGATGGAAAAGAAGCTGTCTCACGCCACACACCAAAGGCGATGTGAACTACTTTCTAATAAAGTTCTCCTGTCCTGTTGATCTCACACCTGACATCTGGATCCTGCTCTCCTGCTGCACAGTAAGGGAACAGCCATGATATGTCCTGAGCCATAAGACTTGGATTCACAGACTTGGATTTCCAGCTGTTTAGGACTACAGTTCCCATCATCCCTTGTCCTGCTAGCTAGGGATGATGGAAGTTGTAGTCCAAAAACAACTAGAGACCCAAGTTTGGGAAACACTGCATTCGAGTGTTTCGGAGAGCCAAATAATAGCACTGTACCAGCTAGAGCCTTTCTCTAGTTGAATCATTCATAATCATTCCAACCCCTAGTCTTGACCCCACATGTGCTCTTTTTTCCCTTGTAATGTCAGGCATTCAGTCATAGTAACAAAGCAATACTTTTGTCTCCTGACATTTACTGAAAGTTGATACCTAACAGCAGTGGCTTTTTTTCTTGGGGTATGCAGGGGTATGCATACCCCTAAACATTTTGTGAATCTTTGCACTTTTGTCCATTTACTTTATTTGTTTTTCCCAATTTGAACTATAAAATGGTGATTTTCTTGAGTCAAAATGAGAGTGCCCCTAAACATTTTTTTGGGGGGGAGCACTGTTTAACAGTCCTGAAACATAAAAATAAGAACACCCGTGTGGGCTAATAATCAATTGGCTTTAAATGCAAGGCTTTATTGGACTTCCTGAGATTGAGAGTACTAAATAGGTTTTGACTCAGCATCAGTTAAACATACTCCTGTGGAAAGGGAATCATGAATTTAAGAGACTTTAATCTTTTTTTACAATATTGACATGCTTAACAAACCTTGTGCTTATTTTTTTTTACCTGGAAACCATGCACAGTCAGACTTGCCCAGTTCTCTCAGATTATTCCAAATTTCAAACCTATTTTCCATTGCATTAAAAAAACACACCAACTTTTGTCTTTTTTTTATTTAGCGTCAGTCACCATTCTTCAACTTCCATCACCTGCCAGTCCAAAAAGAGGTATCAAGTGCGCCTTTGTGCAGATGCTAATCAATTAGTGTGCTGTTTTCCGTTTGCCAGTTGATGGTTAGCAAAGCATTAATCTAAATAATTTTCTCCTTCCCAGCAGTGGTTTTCCTTTTCTCTGACAACTAATAGTTTCCAAATGTACATGCTGTCTAAAACTGCTGCAATCTGCCGCAGATGTAATCACAGTTGCTTTCAGTGTTGCTGAGCTGTTCTTTGAAACTGTCACCAGTATCTAAACTGTTCTCTTCAAAAAAAAACCACAGTCCCTCATCAACGTTTTAACTTTCTCCAGCAGAAATGTCAACTGATACCTTCCTACAGCTGACCTAACTTTGCTAAAAAAACTTTTATATTAATGAAGCAGTGGGCTTCTCTCTCTCTCTCTCTCTCTCTCTCTCTCTCTCTCTCTCTCTTTCAGGAGCCTCTTCGTCACTGCAAATTCTAATCCGCATTCCTATTTTGGCTGTATTGCTGGACGTTATCTTTTTTATTATATGAATTGTGATGCTGGAAGTTTTTGTCTTTGTATAACACCTTTTTTCTCCCTTTTAAATCTTCTTGAGGAAATGTACATTTCCTATATAAACAGTACAGTCGTACCTTGGAAGTCAAACGGAATCCATTTCGGAAGACCATTTGACTTCCAAAACATTTGAAAACCAAAGCACGGCTTCTGATTGGCTGCAGGAAGCCGTGGAAGCCCCGTCGGACGTTCGGCTTTGAAAAATAGTTCACAAACTGGATCAGTCACTCCGGGTTTGTGACGTTCAGGAGCCAAAACTATTGGGAACTAAGCTGTTTGACTTCCAATGTATGACTGTACACTGTGACCTAATTTATTACACTAAAAAAAATAAAAATAAAAATTACACTATGTAATTAAGCAATATATGATACCCTTACAGCTAGACGGCTCTGAGGGTGGTTTTTTTTAAAAAAAATGAGCCTATTTACCTGTGTAGAGGTTGGGTTGTGTAACAAACTGCCCTTTTGACCCCTGTCTGTACAACTAAATGGCCCTGGCAGTGACTACAGAAGCTGCCTACCTTTATTTCATACTAAGTGCAATATCTTGTTAGTTGTTGATCTGAAGTCCGTCAGGTACTGCTTCCAATCCATTTGCCACCCCACGCCCCACCCCCCAGTGCAAAAAGAGAGGATAGCCTCGAGGTCTCTTGGTCAGAAACATCCTTTACTTCCACTCTGAAAGGGAGCCTGCCAATGCCTTCAATCTGAGCTAAGTGCAACTGCAGCAGGATGTAGCCTGACATTCCCTTACCAAACTGCTGGAGTGGGGTACAGCCTAAATGGCCTCGGCCCAGTATACCCGAAGGAGCATCTCCACCCCCATCATTCAGTCCGGACACTGAGGTCCAGCACCGAGGGCCTTCTGGCGGTTCCCTCACTGCAAGAAGTGAGGTTATACAGGGAACCAGGCAGAGGGCCTTCTCAGTAGTGGCATCTGCCCTGTGGAACGCCCTCCCATTTAGATGTCAAGGAAATAAACCACTATCTGACATTTAGAAGACATCTGAAGGCAGCCCTGTATAGGGAAGTTTGTAATGTTTGATACTTTATCGTGCTTTTAATATTCTGTTAGGAGCCTCCCAGAGCAGCTGGGGAAACCCAGCCAGATAGGTATGGTATTAACAACAACAACAACAAGAACACGACATCAGGAAGGAGATGGCTACTCTAGATCTTCCTTGGTGGCTTCACTGTTCCCACTGAAATTAGTTCAGTTGAAATGGCTCCCCCCCACTCCACTTTAAGAAACTCTACCGTAACTACTTTAAATCACCATCTCCCATGTGCACCATACGTGACATTCCCAATTCAGTGAACCGGCAAGAACAGTCACAAGGCAAGCTCAGTTGGTAGAGCATGAGACTCTCAATGTCAGGGTCATGGGTTTGAGCCCCACATTGGGCAAAGATTCCTGCATTGCAGGGGTTGGGCTAGATGACCGTTTGGCTCCCTTCCAACTCTACTATTCTATGAAATGCACCCCACCTTTACCCATCTTCCTTGGAATCTGAAGCAATGAACCATTTTCCCTTTTGAAATCTCACCTTTTTCTATGGGTCTAGCCATATTTAGCACCCCTAAGAGTTCTCCAATGTAATGTTTTGCAGATGTACTAAGAGCAACTCAATGCCTCTCCTTTATTAAATATGTTTTCAACCCAGTCTTTTAAAACACCAGCATTAGAATTACATGCTGGCTGTACTGAGTTTTAAGGTAATAATCTCTCCATCCTTGCCTCTGGAACTTTCTGGTAGGCTCTCACCACCATTCAACAGATGCTTCATCGGTCTTAATCCTGTGGTATATATGCATGAATTGCTCACAGCTTTGCTTTGGTTTTAGAGGCCCAGGCCAATCTTATACATCAGCTCCAGCTTCCCACAGCCCTGCTCCTTACCCAGGCTACAGTGAAGCCCCGGCTCCTGCCTCAAAGCCCAGAGTTGTCACCACTGCCAGCATCAGGCCTTCGGTCTATCAGCCAGGTAAGGAGACTTCAAACTGCTAACACAAGGGGCTGCCTTTTGCTACATCAGATACAGTACTACAGAGCAGTTTTCCCAAACTTGGGACTCCAGCTGTTTTTGAACTACAACTC
The DNA here is from genome assembly GCF_964106915.1 of Podarcis gaigeae. NCBI lineage: Eukaryota > Metazoa > Chordata > Lepidosauria > Squamata > Lacertidae > Podarcis > Podarcis gaigeae. Next base: position 24,894,874 of record NC_139681.1, on the reverse strand, counting down.
CCATCATCCCTAGCTAGCAGGACCAGTGATCAGGGATGATGGGAATTGTAGTCTAAAACCAACTAGAGACCCAAGTTTGAGAAACACTGGTAAAGAGCTTGCTTAGAAGGCATTATCAACATAGTGGGTCAGGTACTTGACTGGTCCACAACTCACATTTTCTGTGATTTTTGTTTACTATGTCTATCTGCTGCCTTTCTACCGATGCAGCCAAGGTCATTTATAGTTTAAAATAATGGCAGATAAGCATGGTATAAAAGTGAGGGGGGGGAGGAGGAATGAGGAAAATAAGAACATTCAGTACGAATTCATACAACATGTTTCAAAACTGGGGAAATGGCCAGGTTCACTGAGGCAGACAGTTCTGGGAAGGAGGGAGCCAAATGGCAATTGGTCTGAGCCAAGCCAGTGGAATAGGCCTTGTTTTTGGCTCTCCTTTGGAAGCAGACAGGTAAAATTTTTATTATTGTTATTAAGTACAGTGGTACCTCAGGTTAAGTACTTAATTCGTTCCGGGGGTCTGTTCTTAACCTGAAACTGTTCTTAACCTGAAGCACCGCTTTAGCTAATGGGGCCTCCTGCTGCTGCCGCGCCCCCGGAGCACGATTTCTGTTCTTATCCTGAAGCAAAGTTCTTAACCTGAAGCACTATTTCTGGGTTAGCAGAGTCTGTAACCTGAAGCGTATGTAACCTGAAGCGTATGTAACCCGAGGTACCACTGTATTTTGCATTCCCATTTTCAGTGCGATTTTTCTAGAAAAAGAGGTGCCAGAACTCTTTTTGGATGAAGAGTGGTATACAAAGTAGTACATCATCATCATCATCATCATCATCATTATTATTATTATTATATTATCAGGAGCTCAGAAAGAAGAGCCAGGGAATGTTGCTGTTGCTCTTGCCTTGCCTTGCCCTGTTGACAGGGTTGGGAGGAGTTTCTTCACCTCCTGGGTTGTCTTGCCCATATCCCTCTAGTCCTCAGATGTTCTTGAACTACAACTCCCATCATCCCTGACCACTGGTCATGCCGGCTAGGAATGATGGGAGTTGTAGTCCAAGAACATCTGGGGACCCAAGGTTGAGAAAGGCTGCCTAGTCCTTCAGCCCCGCCCTCCCATTTTTGTGCCTACAGGACATCCGTTCCACTAATAGAGACAGCCAGTGATTAGAGTGTTGGACTGTGGGGAGACCCAAGTTCAAATCCCACTCCACCACAATGCAAACTGTGCAAACATGAGTCAGTCACGTTCTAGTAGTATATGATTACCAGATTTTTTTCAATTAATCCAGAGACCCTTTTTTTTTGAAACTGAATAGCAACAGGGTGTCAGTAGTGTTGGATGGTGAGGCAAAAGACCCTGGGCCCAAGCACACATGCATATTGTATAAAGGTGCAAAGCCCTTCTTTCGCACCCGGTGAAACAGAAATGCGCAGAGTTTTTTTTTTACAAACTGGGCAACAGTGCGCCGCCTGCCCGTGACTCCTGAGCCCTCCCCGATTTCCTTCCCCCTTTGTTTTCACAGATCAGGGGTGTCACGGGCAGGTGGCTGTTGCCCAGGAGAGGCCAGCCTGGTAGTGCAGTTGGCTCTGGCTGGCTTCAGGAGCTGCTTGCTGCCATAGTGCAGGGGAAATGGCGGGCGCCACGGCAGCAGGCAGCTCCTGAAGCCAGCCAGAGTCAACTGCGCTACCAGGCTGGCTCCGGGCTGCTAAGGCTGCCACTGCCACGTTTCCCAGGGACAGATTTGCAAATCCAGGGACTGGATCCAGGAACCGGGGACGTCTGTTAACCCTATAGTAGTATAACTTACCTCACATGGTCATGGTGAGGATAAAATGGGGAAGGGGAGAACTGTGAAGGCCACCTTGAGCTCCTTGAAAGGAAGAGGGGGGACGTGAAAATAACATAAAAATAGCAGCTTTACAGGCAACAGCTGAAAATCTGCCTTGAAATATAAATGCTCTTATGCTTCACTTCAAATGATTGCTGTGGCTCCTTGGTGGTATCGTGTTGCCAGTAAGAATTCTTACATAGCTTAGCAATCGTTTGATGTCCTTTGGTTTACTTTAAAATAAAACAAGACACCCTCAGCATGCTTTGGGGAACCTAATCACTTTTTCAGAAATCTGTCGTAGGATTGCAGGTTGCCGTTTCCGAATCCAGTCACAAGGTGGCAGGATGCCCTAGTTCTTTCTCTAGTTTTGTCAGAACGCTGAGCAACCTACAGACTGACTTCTATTTCAACTCCCAGGCAGTAGGACTGGAGCAGTTTCAGATGTCAGGAGTGGGCCTGACATGCTGTCAGAAAGAGGTGACAGTCCCTTTCAGCCCTTTCCCCGGAGGTGGGTCGGTGTCAGGAAAGACAAGCAACTCCACTGTATTGCAAGCAGCTTCTTGGAAGAATTTGAGAAGCTACTTGCAATACAGTGTGAGAAGCTGCCAGGAAAAGGAAGGGAGGATCCATAAGCCTTTGCACTTGTCTGAACGGGCTCCAGTTGCAGATGTGCAGGCGGTCTCGTTCCGTGGGTAGCTGTGCATATTTCTGGCCAGGCTGAAATGGATACTTAAAACAAAAATAACTCTGGAGTCATTTTGAAATGAGCTTGTGATCCCCCTCCCCCTTATTGTCTGTCTTGTTAATAGCATACACTCCAACATTTCTGAAGAAGAAATCGGGACACACACACACCCCGACTAGCCCTTTGCCACCGCACCGCTCGCATCCTTGCACCCCCCCCCCCAAAATCCACTGCCAAAGCTTACCCGCCCACTGCCTTGCCAACTCAAGTGTGTGCATGCCCCGCCACTGCACAGCACCCCACACTGCCGCACACCCGCCACTGTGGCCACAAACACATGAGGAGGGCGACAGCGGCGTACTTCTGGAAGTGGCACTCTATTTCAGGAAGCAGCGGCCCTCCTTGTGCGTGTGCACTGGCCAGCAGCGGCAAGGTGTGGAGCCAAAGCACACGTCTTTTGGTTCCGCACTCTTTTGGTCCCCCTTGGCTGAAATGGCAGAGTGGCTTCTGTAATTCCAGGATGTACCCGTAAAAATGGGACAGTTGGAGGGCCTGTAACAAGAGAGTTAGAATTTTAGTGTTTCAGCAGTTACATTTAACTTACTGTGTTTTTATTGTTGTTAATATGCCGTGCTTTAACCTGCCTTAGGGTTGTGAATCAAAAGAGGGTGCGCTAGAAACTGAAATAATAATAATAATAATAATAATAATAATAATAATAATAATAATAATAATAGGATAGGATAGGATGAACCTCACTTAAGGCCCTAGGTGGGGATCATATTTTAAAGGGCTCTCTTACCTATTTATTTTTAAAACCTCACTGAAAGCAGGAAGCTAGGACAGTCAGGATCACGTTGGGCTACAACCTTTCTCGCTTGCTTGCTTGCTTGCTTGCTTGCTTGCTTGCTTGCTTGCTTGCTTACTTGCTAGCTTTTTATTTATAGGGCATTTTTCCTTACAAGGGGGAGCATTAAAAATGGCATTCCCTCACCTGCAGACCTAATTTAATCCGTTCCAGCCGTCCTGTCACATGTATAAACCAAACTGACTTTTCTGAATGGGGGGAAATTTTGACATGAGGAGAGCCTTCTTCAAGGATAGGTGATAGATAGATGATAGATAGATAGATAGATAGATAGATAGATAGATAGATAGATAGATAGAGATAGATGATAGATAGATAGATAGATAGATAGATAGATAGATAGATGATAGATATAGATAGATATAGATAGATAGATAGATAGATAGATAGATAGATAGATAGATAGATAGATGATAGATAAATGATAGATAGATAGATAGATAGATAGATAGATAGATAGATGATAGATAGATAGATAGATAGATAGATAGATAGATAGATAGAGATGCAGCTAGAGTGGAATGGGTCTAACTCTAAAGGAAGCTTTGCTATGCAAGAGCACTTCATACAGGAATGTGTTCCTTACAGGTCCTTGTGTAGCAAAGTTTAGGCTGCTGGGCCTTGGAATGCTCAGAGAACAAAGGCATTTGTCATAGTCAATAGCAACACTATTCTCCAAGTTAAAACATTAACCAGAAACGAGGAGCTTCTGCATGGAATCTGGCAGTCTGCTCCACAATGTGATGGTTTGTCAAGACGGAGCCAGTGGCGGCAGTCAGAGGTGAACCAATGAATACAAAAAAGCACACATGAGCAAGGAAGAGCTTGTAGCGCAGGCAAGAGGCCAGCTGACCCAGGAAGCCTTTCATAACACTTCTGGTTTAATGTCCAGCCTGAGTGGGTGGGGCTAGTTTGGAGTTTGAAAATACAGTGATACCTAGAATTAAGTACTTAATCCGTTCCGGAGGTCCGTACTTAACCTGAAACTGTTCTTAACCTGAAGCACCACTTTAGCTAATGGGGCCTCCTGCTGCCGCCGCGCCACCGGAGCACAATTTCTGTTCTCATCCTGAAGCAAAGTTCTTAACCTGAAGCACTATTTCTGGGTTAGCGGAGTCTGTAACCTGAAGCGTATGTAACCTGAAACATATGTAACCCGAGGTACCACTGTACGCCACATAAAATGCATTAGTTGGGGTTGCCATATTTTGAAGAGCAAAAAAAGAGGACCCCTTTGCCGACTTCTACTTTTAACTGTTGATCGCTATGACGACTCTCATTTTACATACCCATGAAAACTTCCAGGACGTGTCCTGGAAAAAGAGGACAGATGGCAACCCTTTTCTTAGGATGTGGATAGATGTGATGAGGCCATCTCTTCTCCCCCTCACATAGTTACTCAGATGACCAAAGTTTGTCAAGACTAGGCCTGAAAGTTGGGCTCTCTCTCCCGCACTAGGAGTGCCATTTAGATAGTCCCACCCCTCACCCCATTTAAAATACATTCATTTTTAAAAACACTTTAAATATATCTGTGTGCACATTCTCATACCCTCCAACATTTCTCTGATGAAAATAGGGACTTTCTCTTCAATAATAATAATAATAATAATAATAATAATAATAATAATTATTTATTTATTTATATCCCGCCCATCTGACTGGGTTACCCCGGCCACTCTGGGAGGCTTCCAACATATATAAAAACATAATAAAACATTAAACATCTTTTTTAAAAACCTTCCCTTGACTTGGGGGTCGCATAACTCCATACCCTCCAACATATCTCCAGTGAAAACAGGGTCATCCTAAGGAAAAGCGGGACATTCCAGGATCAAATCAGAAACCACGATGGCTTCTGTAAATCCAGGACTGTCCCTGGAAAATAGGTGCGCTTGGAGGGTCTGCATTTTACTTTCAAAGTACATTCTTTCCCTCAGAGAATTCTGGACTCCATAGTTTGTTTAAGTGTTGCTAGGAAATGTAATTGTGAAAAGTAAACTCCAGTGCCCAGAATCTGAGGGAAATAATGTGTTTCAAATGAGCTCTACAGGAATAGCATGTACACAGGCCAAGGGAGAACCTTCACACACACACACACACACACACACACACACACACACACACACTGCATGCATGTAGAGCTGTTTTCACAGGATCCAGAACCCTGATTTTCTTTTTCAGGGTTTGTGGTTGTGGAAAGGGAACCCTTTGTGTGCACACCTCTGAAATGAACACACTTGGGTGGAGAGCAGGGGCTGCTGCCATGATCCTGCTCCCTCCTCCACCCCCAACGTTGAATAGGGGATCCACACTGTGGTGTATATATAAATGACACAATGAGATATAGGTATGATTTCATGTTCAAATGAGTGAGCACTGATTCTTGGAGGTGATGGCAGGGAGGGAGGGGAAACCAGGAACGCTACCAACTCAAGAAAATCTCATTGTTTAATTACAGAGCGCGGAGGTGGGAGGCTTTTGAACTTGGCAATTAGAGATGAAATATCGCCCTCTAATTTTTACTGACTTAATAAATGGCATGAGACAGAAATAGCAGGGCCCTGGGGCTTAGGGTGATTGTGATGGGGGGCAGGCGGGCAGGGGATTTGATTCAGATATCTTTAAACTCTGTTTACCTTTACCGCATGAAAAAGATGAAGCCTGGAGCTAAGGTGGAGGGTGCCTGCTTGCGAAGCAAGGATATTTGTAGTTGCTGCTGGAGAAATGGGGAGGGGAAACCAAACAGAAGGGGTTTTTGTTTTTAAAATATGGGCGAGAAGGAAGAACAGAGCATGAGACAAGATTTTATTGGGTGCCCGTCAAGAATGCTTATCTAAAACAAGCTTGTTATTGACAGAGCAAGAATCGGACTTGGCACATGTACACACTGTGCCTTTAAAGCACATACAAAACACACGGCTTCCCTCAAAGAATTCTGGGCATTGTAGTTTACTCCCCTCCACACACAGTTACAGCTCCCAGCAGCCCTTAACAAACTGCAGTGCCCAGAATTCTTTGAGGAAAAGAACGTTTTCCGAATGTACTCGAAAGCTGTCTACACACTATACCTTTAGCTCTCAAGTTAAGAAACATGCGCTGTGTTGTTGATACCACTGACTGTATTAGAATTCGGCAGTCTTTTTTCTCTCTCTCTCTTAAGGGCTGTGTTCCCTCTGGGCTATTCCATTGGGAGGGGTGCAGACCTGAGCAGTGAGCAATGCTGTAGCAAAAAGTGGGCACTGTCATCTTTCCTTCTTTCTTTCTTTCTTTCTTTCTTTCTTTCCTTCCTCCCTTCCTCTTTCTCTTTCTTTCACTTACTCACACATTCACACCCTTTTCCCTCCTAATAAAACCCCCATTCTGACTCTCTCTCACACACACAAGCCCTTCTTTTTCTTTTTCTCTCTCTCCTCCCTGCCTGCTACACCCCTTCTCCCTCCCCACCCCAGCTCAGCAGGCTGCCACAGAAGAGGAAAGGTGGCTCTTGCCAAAGGTCCAAGCTGATCATCAGAAGGCAGCTTTTGAAATCAAGCCTGGTGCCTGGGTTAGAAGGTGTTAGAAAAGGATTAGACACATTCTCTCAAAGCATAGGTCCATCTCAACAGCTATGACCCATGACAGTGAAATAATAATAATAATAATAATAATAATAATAATAATAATAATAATAATAATAATTTATTTATACCCTGCCCATCTAGCTGGGTCCCCCCAGCCATTCTGGGCGGCTTCCAACAAAACACAAACATACAATAGTCTATTAAACATTAAAAGCTTCCCTAAACAGGGCTGCCTTTAGATGTCTTCTAAAAGTTTGGTAGTTATTTTTCTCTTTGACATCTGGTGGGAGGGTGTTCCACAGGGCGGGCACCACTACCGAGAAGGCCCTCTGCCTGGTTCCCTGTAACTTGGCTCCTCGCAGCGAGGGAACTGCCAGAAGGCCCTTGGCGCTGTACCTCAGTGTCCAGGCAGAACGATGGAGGTGGAGACGCTCCTTCAGGTATACTGGACCGAGGCAATTTAGGTCAGCACAAAGACTTTGAATTGTGCTCGGAAACATACTGGGAACCAGTGTAGGTCTTTCAAGTCCAGTGTTATATGGTCTCGGCGGCCACTCCCAGTCACCAGTCTAGCTGCCACACTCTGGATTAATTGTAGTTTCTGGGTCACCTTCAAAGGTAGCCCCACATAGAGAGCATTGCAGTAGTCCAAGCGAGAGATAACCAGAGCATGCACCACTCTGATGAGACAGTCTCTGGGCAGGTAGGGTCTCAGCCTGTGTACCAGATGGAGCTGACAAACAGCTGCCCTGGACACAGAATTGACCTGTGCCTCCATGGACAGCTGTGAGTCCAGAATGACTCCCAGGCTGCGCACCTGGTCCTTCAAGGGCACAGTTACCCCATTCAGGACCAAGGAGTCTTCCACACCTGCCCGCCTCATGTCCCCCCAAAACAGTACTTCTGTCTTGTCAGGATTCAACCTCAATCTGTTATCTGCCATCCATCATCTAACCGCCTCCAGACACTCACACAGGACCTTCACCGCCTTCACTGGTTCTGATATGAAAGACAGGTAGAGCTGGAAACAGAACATCCATGTTCAGGGGCAGCCTACCAGGTGCCAGGGACACCAACAGCGGAGAGCTGTCGCTGCCCTGCCTTGTGAGCTTCCCAGGGACCACTGGGCGCCTGCATTTGAAAACAATGACCCCAGCTGGCATCTCCCACCTGAAGTGGGGCAGTCCAGTAAGAAACAACATCACAGGCATCTGCTGATCCTATAGCTGAGCTCTCTTGATTTGCACAGCCAGGAGTGAGTTATCAGAAGGCAGCTGAACTGCTGTGGCCATAGTTAGATGCACCCCATAAAAACACATGCCTATCTGGCAAGAGTGCAAGGAGAATGAAAGCATGGCTAATCAATAGATGGGGGAAGGGTTCATTCATAGAATGTCTGCACCAGGTAAGGCTGGCAGAGCCCTTTGTCCAAAACCCTTCAGGGCCTCTGCTAGTCCCTTAGTTGCAGAGGGATCCAAGGGCTGACTCGGTTTAAGGCAGCTTCTTATGTTTTTATGGAGTGGAAGGGAGGAAGAGATCCTGATTCCTTGGTGCGTGCAAAGGGTTAATTGCTGCTGCCTATTTTACGCCCTGGGCATTACAGCTGTTTGTGAATGGAGGCATTATACCTAAGGCGGAGCATAATATTAGAGCTCAGCACAATGGGGGCATTCTCAAAAGGCAGCTGGATTTCAGGAGGGACCCTATGGATTGGTGTGCATGGGTGTATGTATGTATGTAGGAGGGAGGGAGGGAGGGAGGGAGGGGAGAGGTCAGGAAGCCCCCAAACAATACCACAGCTGTGCGTCAAGAAGTACTAGGGAATTTAGCTGTGGCCAGCAGATCAGATCAAGCTCACACTTTGGAAAAGTGAGCAGTCTTGGAAGGGAACCAGCAACAAATGGGGGGAGGGGGGAGCAGAGAGGTCGGGTTGGAGGCAGCACATTTCAAGAAGAAAGGCAAGCCCCAACGCTTTTAATAGAAGTAGAGAGGGGCGTTAAGGGGAGGGGGTAAGAGTCAGGAAACAGCGTTATGATGGAGACAAAAATACTTTCCATTCCTGGGGGGGGGGGGAATGGGGAGTCCCTGCAGCTGTCCTCCATTCAAAAGAACTATGCAGTGCAATGCATGAGAACTGAGTTGCAAGCCTGTCTTTCTGGGGAATTTGCCCAGACACGTTTCTTTCTGGAGGAAGAAAAAAGTTGCTGTTTTGTTGGTTGCACAGGAACTCAAAGCTTCTGCCCGGTTCAGAGGAATCAAATTGGAATAAAGCTGCTGGCACCATGCGCATAACCAAGGGGGGGGGGAGAGATGGGGGAGACTGCTGCCCCCCAAAAAACCAGTAAAAATAAATACAAATCAATACAAATCTGAGGTTCTGCCCCCCTAACAAAAGCCTGCCCCCCCAACAAAACTCCTGGCTATGCCCATGTCTGACACCCTTTTTCAATTACAGTTGGCCAAGGTGTTGTTGTTTTTTGTGTGGTTTTTTTTACAGTGCTGGATGGCACCTATTGGAACTGGTTGTGTGGAAGACCACCAGTAGGTGGCGCCAGAGCCAATGCCAGGCAGATCCAAGCTTTTGCCCCCATCCTCCTCCCTACCAAGTTATATAATGACAACATTGAGACTTGAGGAGGAGGAAGCAAAACAGCCAGTGCCATACTCTAGACTGGATATAAATAAGGAGCCAGGAAGGCGGGGGCTGGCTGAGGTTCCGCATTCACCCTAACCAGTCTCCAACAATATACATCCATGCACACACATTTGCCCACCTACCTGAATTAAGCCCCCTTGAAACAGTGGGTCTTAACTTCTGACTGCACCATAGGCCACCACAACCCAAGGACTTTCCATATTTTGCTGCAGCAGATAAGAAAAGTCCTTCAGGTTTTGCATATATATCAGTCGCATGCCGCATTTATTCAAATGCACTGGAGGTATTTACTCTTTCCATCCTCCCTGAATAAAACCTAGCTGCTGCTGCTGCTGCTGCAATGTTACTGTAGGTGACCTTGATAATCATGGCCAAACCGAGACTCGGCAGTGGCTTTTATCGTTGATTTGGCTCCAGAGACAGGGGCTTATCTGATATCCTTGGATCAGCTGCGCAGCACTTGATTTGTGATAATGGGCTGGGCGGCAGTTGAAGTCACCTGAGGCCGTTGTGGCTTGAAGGAGGTTCTGGTCAATACTGCGGCTTGCAATAGTGAAAATAAAGGCAGCTGAATGAACACTGTTTCCTTTCCTTAACAGCAGCTCCGGCGCCAGCCCCAGTGCCTGTACACACCCAAGCTCCAAGCCAAGCGGAGCCTTCAAGCCGTCCTCCCTGGATCACAGACGACTCCTTCTCCCAGAAGTTTGCTCCGGGGAAAAGCACCACCACTGTCACCAAGCATATCCTGCCACGGGGGGCTCCGGTGCCACCCCCGCCAGCCTCAGCCCCCACATACCCACCTCCTTCCATCCCGGCCTCTTCCCAGGCTCCGGCAGTTGCCCGGGGAACGATTCAGAGGGCTGAGCGCTTCCCAGCCAGCAGCCGGACTCCGCTGTGCGGACACTGTAATAGCATCATCAGGTATGCCAGTGGGTCTCTTCTGAGGGAGGGGGAATGGGAAAGCATCACATCGCAGAGCAATTTAGACCAGTGGGCCAGGATTCCTGTGAGGCTGAGCAGGGCTTTGGCCCTTAAGACAGGAGGAAAGATGTGTTGTTGTTGCTGCTGCTGCTGACACACTGCTATTTCTCCCCGGACTCACAAACTAGGCCTTGGCTACATGTGGCCAGCACAAGCTTTGTGGAAGGCTGACTTAAGAAAGAGCTAAAATACTTGTCGAACACACAGTCATGTAGAGATACGAAGATGGAGCCGGTAGGGCAGCTACAATCCGTCGTGGAAGGATCTCCGGAAGACAGTACAGTCATACCTCGGAAGTCAAACACCTTGTGAGTCAAACTTTTGACTTCCAAACGCCGCAAACCCGGAAGTGAGTGTTCCGGTTTGCAAACGTTCTTTGGAACCTGAACGTCCTATGTTCAGGGGCTTCCTGCAGCCAATCGGAAGCCGCGCCTTGGTTTCTGAACATTTTTGGAAGTCAAACGGACTTCTGGAATGGATTCCTTTTGACTTCCGAGGTACAACTGTATAAAGCTAGCTTTCCCACCCTGATGAGCAGCAAAACTGGCGTGCACTGAAGGATGAAGAAGGAAAGCAGCCTTGAAAAGGACTTTTGAACAAGGATCTCTGCTTCAGCAAGCAGGACCCTGGAGGAGCAGAAACAGAGGGCTCCTCCACACTTCCTTCCCCCCCCCCAGGAAAACCCGCTATTTACTGTTGAATCGGAGCAAGCATCAATCAGAATGATGTCTGCTCCGATTTAGCACTAAATAGGAGGTTTCCTTGGGTATAGCGGTGGGGCAAAGGCAAAACTGCTTGGACCCATGCCTAGAAACACGACACAAGCAGAAAACCGTTCAGGCACATGCTTTATAGTCATGGGACAAGGGGGGTGTGGACAACCCCGAAGGAGAGCCCTGAAAAGGACTTCTGAACCCTTAGCAGCAAGCAGGGACCCCAGAGGTGCAAACACCAGAGGCTGTGGAGGAAAAGCAGGGGAAGATGATGGAATCAGACCCTGGATTCTGGCTGTCAGCAGGAGGGATTTCCAGCAGCAAAGTGACCCAGCAGCAAGTACCACACAAAGGAAACTGGGAGTGGTCTTAGAAGCCCAGTTTTTAGACCTTTGGGGGGAAGGTGTCCTTCCTTCCTAGACAGCCTTTAATTTCCTATGCCTCTTTTCACTCTGCATTTATGGTCAGGATGCTCGCCACCCTGATAAGATTGTCTTCTGCAGAGGCAATTGGTGCTAGTCACTCTGATTAAATTTGGCCTTGGGGCACACTGTTGCAATGGGATTTTGATTGGATTTTGCCCAAAGCTAAGCTCTATGCACAAGGCAGACAACATCTTCTTCAACTTCTTCTTTGGTATCTGAAGAAGTGTGCATGCACACAAAAACTCATACCAAGAACTAACTTAGTTGGTCTTTAAGGTGCTACTGGAAAGAATTTTTTTTGTTTTGACTATGGCAGACCAACACGGCTACCTATCTGTAACATCTTCTTTGTTAAGGTGATCCATGGAATTGATCACCTTTCTCATGCTGCTGCTACTAGTCTCCTTACCTTGCAGAGGAAACCACACTGAAGCCATTGAAATAATAATAATAATTCGTATAGGCCATGGGTAGGCAAACTAAGGCCCGGGGGCTGGATCTGGCCCAATCACCTTTTAAATCCGGCCTGCAGATGGTCCAGGAATCAGTGTGTTTCTACATGAGTAGAATGTGTCCTTTAATTTAAAATGTATCTCTGGGTTATTTGTGGGATATAGGAATTTGTTCTCCCCCCCTCTCCCCCATATAGTCCGCCCCTCCCCCAAGGTCTGAGGGACAGTGGACCGGCCCCCTGCTAAAAAAGTTTGCTGACCCCTGGTATAGGCCATACTGGAGTAGAATTTCTCCCAGGCTTTTGTATCTAGCAGCCTGCCAGCATGGTAGAGAACCAAAGAATTATTATTAGCGCTTTTGGGAAATAAGACTTATCTATGCATTTATATTCAGTAGGAATATATCACCATCTGCCCTGTTCTTATGTACTCTTCAGAGCTGGTATGCATTCAAAACTAGGTACTTATATGCACTTAAGAATCACTAACGACAGTGGAAGCATATGCAGGGCACTTGAAATATGTCGCAAGGTGTCATTTCTACTTATCTGGTTGAGAGTACAAACTGTTCTTATCCAAGGCTGAATATAAAGAAACAGCATATTTAATTATGCCTACTTTATCTAATTCTCCTGATAGCAACACTAGGTCAGCGTCATTCAGATTTTTCAGCTTGGGGCATTTCTACATTACAGATTTGAACTTAGAAGTGATTCCTTCTTTGCAACGGCTTTTAGGAATCCTAGTTTGGAAGAGATGCTTGCAATATTTTAACAGACAATTCTGAGCAAAGGCTGTTGTGGCGCCTTAGGGTTTTCCTGCTCCAAGTATCTAGCATGAAACTGCCATGCGTCCACTCACTTTTTAAGGGGCATCTACATGGCACCACCACCCAGTCATTGTCGTCCTGCGTTTTCCCTGTGATTCTTCTGTTTTTTCTTAGGTTGCAGGAAGTCTGACTTTTTTGACAGAATGGAAAAGTAGTGCAATCTTCATGTGTGTAGATGCTCTTCCTTCTGTTGGTGCCCCTAGAGCCAGACCACCAAACAGAAGTCTTGGGCCTTGCTAAAACTTATGCCACAATAAATATATTAGCCTTTAAGGTGCAATAAGACTCTTTTTGTTGCAACAGACTGACACAACTTCCCCTCTGGGAGGCGGTTTTTCAGGACCCCCATCAAACCGTCATTTCCCAGGATTTAGTGGGGAAAGCCAGAGCAAATCAAGTGATATAAAAGCAATGTGAGGTTGTTATATACAGGTAGATCTGTCCTTCGCATTTGTAACCTTTGGATGTTTCTGTCCTGCGATTTAAACGCTGGATGTGTTTTACAGGGGTCCTTTCCTGGTAGCCATGGGTCGTTCTTGGCATCCCGAGGAATTCTACTGCGCTTACTGCAAGGCATCCCTGGCTGACGTTGGCTTTGTTGAGGAGCAGAACAGTGTGTACTGTGAGCGTTGCTATGAGCAATTCTTTGCCCCTACCTGTGCCAGATGCCACACCAAGATCATGGGGGTAAGTCTGCGAGCAAACACAGCCAAATGCCAGCAGAAGATGTGTGGCAGAGTTCTGGCAGAGTTAGGCCCGCAAGGTAGCAATCAAAAAGGATGGATTGTGACCTTGCCAGCACCAGAGGTCAGGCAGTTTCTGTGCCTGTCAACCTGAGGGTGCTGTCTTGGCTTCCATTTGGTTCAGTGTCTGATCAGGTTGTATGTAGCACAGGCTGCCCATGACTGATAGGTTTTTCTTTAAGCCAGTAAGCAAACATGCCTCTGTTCGCAAGCTGAATTTTGTTTGCTGTGAACTCCATAACTTAATCTAAGCTCATTTACTGGGTTGTTTTGCAACGCATTCATTAAAATTAATTAAACTTGCTAACAGTGACTCACTAATGAGACATGCTACTGACCTAAATGATGGTGGGCTGTCGGCGCTAGGCGAAAAGGGCAGAGCATCAGATCAAATTGCATAATATATGTGTAAGTATGAATTAAAAAGCTGAAAAGAGGAAGCATTTCCTATAGCACCACCTGCACATTTAAACAATTGCCTGACATGTAATTAGCTGTGGCCAGAGTGGTGCATAAATTACTCTGTGTTCTTTCTCTCTCTCTCTCTCTCTCTCTCTCTCTCTCTCTCTCCCTTTTCTCTCTCATTTGTTAAAAACGCTCTCTAAAATGTGCACTTAAGCTGGCTATTTTTATTGTGATAGAAAAGCAGCCATGCTGGACCCCAAGCTATGCCAAAGGCATCCCCCCTCCCCACCCACAGAGCAGGGGGTTGGTAAGAAACTGGCCTGGGCTCCAGTTGAGACTGGGGTCCTCCATGGCTGCTGTCCAAAAGCAGGTCTCTAAAGCTTGCTCAGGGTCTTGGTCCATAACTGAAATCTCTTGCCCATCCCAGAAATATGAAATTATGTCTCTGTCAGAGGACCTTGTCTCATTGGCTCTGGGCTCCATAAATATCCTCTCGGAGCCCCAACCTTAATGGTCACCTGTGGGGCAACAGCAGTTCTGTGCTCATCCGCTTAAGGGGCTTTCTCCCCAAAATAAAAAGTGCCAGCCTAAGCTTGTATTCTCGCATCTGAAAAAGACATCTGAGCTGATGCCGGAACCTGGAGGGAGGAACTTGATTATTTTCAACTCAGATTGTAGGCCACATTGACCTTGTGCTCTTAAAGCCCACTCACTGTTTCTGGGGAAATAGAGCCTAGGAAGATGTGTTGTACAGAAGTTTTGGGCGGGTCGGAGATGCTTAATCCACACACACCCCTTTCCTACCAGCTGATTTGCCCCCCAGCCGACATTCCAGATCTGTGTCAGCTGTGGCAAAACATTTGGCAGAGCAGATTTGTGGGAGAAAGCCACTTGGGGAGGGAAGGGTTTAGCCCCCTCCCCACTCCACTTGGCCCAAGGCTTCTTCCCT
This sequence comes from Podarcis gaigeae, assembly GCF_964106915.1. Classification (NCBI taxonomy): domain Eukaryota; kingdom Metazoa; phylum Chordata; class Lepidosauria; order Squamata; family Lacertidae; genus Podarcis; species Podarcis gaigeae. The sequence continues at coordinate 24,879,772 of NC_139681.1, read as the reverse complement.
CCAGTTAAGGAAGAACATATCGTCCTCCTATCCTTCACTGCCCTGGCCTGACACATCTGTCTCTCTCTCCGTGAATGCCCTTTCAGTGGTGAACAATACATCTGCTACTCTGCTTGCCTTTCAGGAAGTGATGCATGCCCTTCGGCAGACTTGGCACACAACTTGCTTTGTCTGTGCTGCCTGCAGGAAGCCATTTGGGAATAGCCTCTTCCATATGGAGGATGGAGAGCCCTACTGTGAGAAAGGTATTGCACACCCAGCTTATGCTCCTGGAAATCTTACGGACAGTGTTGCTCCCCCAGCCCTCTGTTCTTTCGGAAACCTCTGCACGCAAGCAAAAATTGTGGCTGCCCAAGAGAATGGAATAACTGGGCACTGCGCCTATTCTCCCCACCAACCCTCCCATTTGAAACTGTGCCCACACTTTGCACATGGATTTGCCCTCAAATGTTTTGGATAGGTGGCAGAAGGAGAGAAATAAGCCATTCCAGAACAAGTTTGCAAGGCTGAAAAACGGTCTTCCAAGCAACAATAAACCCAGCAGATCTGGAAGAAAGTTAGCTGTTTTGCGTTCTAAATGTTGGTTTTTTGTTTCCATTTCTAGACTATGTGGCCTTGTTCAGCACCAAATGCCATGGGTGTGACTTCCCTGTCGAAGCAGGAGACAAGTTCATCGAAGCCCTTGGACACACTTGGCATGACACCTGCTTCATTTGTGCTGTAGGTTTCTTGCATCAAAACATACTGGGGCTTTGCAGTCCTCCTCTTGCTAAGCTTCCCATGCAGCAAATTTGTGGCACTTCAGTTTCTTTCTGGACTGTAGCATTATGACTGCAGTGGGTGGGAGGTTCACTATATAGGAGGGTTCTAGGGTAGTCTTCTTCCTGATGCACCAGTTTTCTACCTCCAAGGCATTTTTCACTTGGTGCAGATGGGGGCTTCCTGAGGGCAGACTGAGGTGCGGGGGGCAGTGCCCCATACACCCTAAAGGACCTGCCACCACTATCTATACTTTTGTGTGCACCTCTCTCTCGTTGCCTAGGTTAGTGCCAGCCTGGTGTAGTGGTTAAGAATGGTGGACTCGGAATCTGATGAACCGGGTTCGCTTCACTGCTCCTCCACATGCAGCTGCTGGGTGACCTTGGGCTAGTCACACTTCTCTGAAGTCTCACTGCCTCACTCACCTCACAGAGTGTTTGTTGTGGGGGAGGAAGGGAAAAGGAGATTGTCAGCTGCTTTGAGACTCCTTCACAGAGGTGCCCAAACTTTTTTCAAAGAGGGCCAGATTTGATGAAGTGAACATGCATGAGGGCTGGCCAAAGTGGTTGACTTTTTTTAAGACTGAAGTTGTTGACCTTTTTTTACAATTTTACCCCAAAGTTGGGATTTTACACCAGGAAATAAACTGCCACAGGGGGTGGATTAGGCCCCCAAAGCGAACTTTGAACATGCCTGTCTTAAGGGAAGTGAAAGGCGGGATATCAAGTCCAAATTCTTCTTCTGCTTCTCTTAGGGGTGGACTCACACGCCATTTTGTTGAACTCGTGAAATTTGAATGCTGCCTTTCACCCTCTTTGATTACACGTAATATCCCTGTATTCTTAATTTTCAGGTGTGCCATGTGAATTTGGAAGGCCAGCCATTTTATTCGAAGAAGGATAAGCCGCTATGCAAGAAGCATGCACACGCCATCAATGTCTAAAGGAAGAACTAGAAGCTAAAGGCAAAGTGAAAAGTTTAGGAGTTGGCTCAACAAACGAAATATAGATAATTATGGATTTCTCATGACCGGGACGGGAGGGGTCAGGGGAGGTAATGAATTTTGAACCTTCTGACATTAAATTCAGCTGCTTTTTCTATGTGCAGATCCTTCTCCTACATATTTCATATTAAAAAAGGAAATGAATATTCAAAACTTGACAGTGAAACATTGCTGCAAAGATTTAAGCAAAATGAATGGGGGGGTCATTTATAAAATGGTTGCATAAAATTACAAATACTGAATATCTTCTAGTGTGTGTGTGTTCAGCACCGTACACTTAAAGCTTATACTTCACAACAGTGCTTTAAAAAAAACACCATTATTAGTATTACTTTACAACTCAAAAGTGTCAAAATAGTAGGCGTAGCATAACTTTTATAGTCGATAGTGATAGGTCAACTGAGTGTTCCTCACAAAACAAACACAGTTTAGACTCTAGAATGACTTTTATGAACCTCATAGCGTTAACTAAAAACACCCCATTGGTCAAGGCTTGCAATCAGAACACAGCATAGGGTATGTCCACACTTCATCACACAGATGTGGAACTGTCTTCCTTCTAGTATGTACAGTTCCACATCACCCTGGTAACTGAATATGGAGGAATCCTGGAAGGCGGGACCAGTGATGTGGTCCTTTCCTTGCATGAGCATTGTGCTCCCTCCCAGCTGGTGAATACTTGAATGGAAATAAGCCACATCCTGGGTTCCCATGCATCTCCTTCATCCTCACATTGTTGGAGCGACACAAGACCAGCAGCTTCCTTGCTTCCATGACTGTGAATTGGCCCTGATATAAGTTGGGATAGAGTGTGGAGTAAGCTCAGGCCTATTTTGCCCATACCTGAATTTGCATGGTAGCCATTTCCCTGTGATGCTATGGCCATGACACATGCGTGTCTATACCGCAACCACATGTACAGGGCTCATTGCATGAGTCTTCCTGCCAGAAAGAGTGGCATTTGGGTAGCGATCATGCAAGGGGGGGAAGGGAAACCAGGCAGTCAGCTTTGCCCAAGTTGTTACGGTGTTCACATGCATGAAGCAATCCTGTGGGATAGAGCTACAGAGAAGCTGTCGCCACAAGGCTCTGGATATATATGAAAGGAATTGTCTGTTGGGGTGGTTGGTAGGAGAAGCGAGCGGGGAGGAAATAAGCTAGTTGACTATAATTCCTGTTGAGAAGAGAAGCAACAGAGAGTATATAGCATTAAAGAGTTTTAGCTGATTACCTCATTCAGAGCATCACAAGGGAACCAGTTTTCCCCAGTCTGCTGCTACAAGAGGAAAGCCTAGAGAGGATCCGCTCTGTATTTCTCTGTGTAGCTGAGAAACATTTCCTCTTGCTTGTCCTCTCATCTTATGGGTGCAGGGAAAATAGATAGTGTAATCTCAGCTCCCAAAAGGACAATGGAGTCCAGAGCAGCCAGGGGCAATTCAAACCCTTATTTCTGCTAAAACTGATACCGTTCACAGGGCAGCCCTGAATGACCTGCATGCTCAGTTCTAACTGTGATTAGATTCTTAGATAACGTCACCTCTGAAGTGTGATTGTGTTTGCTGCTGCAAGAAAATGAAGCTTTTGGAAATTAGAGTAGTATTAGCGTAACGCCTTTTGAACAAATCATGCACAATATCTGAACAAGTATACTTATTGTAGCTTTTGTATTATTGAGACTGGCAGCATGTATTTATTCCGTCTGTAGGTTTGGATATTTAAGCAGTTAGTATCAAGCAACTGTCTACTCAGAGGAGCATCCCAGTCTGTGATCTAGGCATGGAAGGAGTATGTCAGTGTTAGTAACATCTGAGTGCGCAAAATGGTCATAATCTGAAGCCATTTACTTTGAAATCATCCCAGTGTTGTACCCTCCAGTAAATAGCTTTGGAATTGAAGGTTATAGTAACACATACTTAGCATTCATGAAAAGGGAAAAGAACCATCTGATTTTAAAGATGTTGACTATTGGACTATTGAGTATTTAAATAGCACCCCCTTTTAAGTAGTGTTTTATTATTTACTAGATGTCAAAAAAAATGGGGGGGACCTGCTTTATCTTGCTCTCAAACACTATGCCTTTTTAAAAGAAATAAGTTATGGAATGCACTTTTAAGACCACTTTTGATTTCTGCAGGAGAATGTTCAGCACAGTTTCCCAAACTTGGGTCTCCAGCTGTTTTTGGACTACAATTCCCATCATCCCTGACCACTAGCCACCTGCTAGCTGGAAATGACGGGGGCTGTAGTCCCAAAACAGCTGGAGACCCAAGTTTTGGGAAACCCTGGTTTAGCATATGGTTTGCTATCTGGTTGAAATCAATTTGACTTAAAGGTGCTCAACTTTGGCAGGATACTGCCCTGATTTTCCCCTTTCCCTTAGACTGGAGGACAAACCACAAGGTTAATGTTTTTGTATGCAACATTTTGCTCCTTTTACTCAGTCTCTATGTTGGATAGATAAGCATATCTGACCTCCAGAATATATGCAAGTACAGCACTTTAATTCTTCTTGGTCTTGTCATTTTAACAAGGACTGCAGAACTGTGTGGTTAATTGTTCTTCTTTTAAAAGAATCTCTAGCATTTTAGTCAAACTTTTTTTAAAAAAAAAATATATACGAGTCATGCTGGTTTTCTCTTTACATCTTAGGAACTGGAGACAATTAGAATAGTTGGTGGCAGTGAAACTTTCTGTGATCTGAGAAGTCAACCACGCACGAATAGGACTCAATTATCACACTGCTCTTTTTTCCACTTCAGATTACTCTGGCGGGCACTTTCTACCAATAAAAGGACAGTGAGCCACATTTATTGCTTCACAAGAGAATGACAAACCCTACAATAGATCATGGGTTGACTGCACTGTGACAACTCTGTCATTAATCACTCAGTTGTCACTTAGGGCCCATTCTTAAGTTGCAGGGGTAGCATTGCTGTTGCTGCGCTGCGACTGGATCCCATGCTCTTCCAGTAACGTTTGGATGACTAAAACCACAAGGGTGAGCATCTCTCACCTGCTCCGCTGTTCTTAAGTGGTAGATGCATTTGCCCCCTTGTTTGCTGCCACAATCCTGCCATTATTTATATACCCTATTGTATACGTCTCTGCCAGAAGTCTCTGCATGTTTAGGTGGTAGTTGTAGAGTGTGACCCTAAACACGTTTAACTTGAAAAGGGTTCCATTGATGCTGGTGGCTGCTCAGAGCCAGGGCAGGTGTTGCTGTAACCAGTTTACCTGCAGAAATAGCTGCTCTGCACAAATGAGTAGTAGAATACAGGAGGGCACAAATGGGAGATTGCGGCTGCCTTTCTGCGACTAGAAAACCATTGCAGATAAGGGGATAAGATCTCCCACGGGGTTTTTTTCTTTCCATGTTACATGACTCATACAAGTCAGCCATTTTCATTATCTGTTTATCTTGTTCCTGTTTTATCTGTCAGACAGGAAAATATGGGGTATAAATAAATAATTCTCACATGCAAAGCCCTGAGCAGGCATGGCCAAACTTGGCCCTCCAGATTCTTTGGGACTACAATTCCCATCATCCCTGACCACCGGTCCCGTTAGCTAGGGATGATGGGAGTTGTAGTCCCAAAACATCTGGAAGGCCAAGTTTGGCCATGCCTGCCTGAAAGTAACATCTGCAGTGGCTCTTACTGCTCAGTAAATGTATCTAGCATCAAAGAGTTAACTCACATATCTGCCCCACCAAGACCACTCTTTTTAAGAAAAAGAATATGCATGTGTAATACAGAGTAGGGCCTATAGTCAAGTAGAAAATTAACTGCTGAGGGAAGGAAAACACTAGGCAGGTTCAGATCTTCACCGTTTTTTGTGACCTGTAACTATTACCTACTAAAATAATTTTGTTCCTATTTTGTTTCACTAGCAAGAGTGGTGATTATTTTTGCTTCTTTTATTCCTAGAAGTCAAATACTGTACCTGTGAATGACCAAATGGTGAAAGTTGCATTAAATCATTTTAGGGGATTTGATAAATTATATCAAGTGATATTTAAGTAAACACTATAACTTTTATTTTTTCTAAAGTTGAAACTCACCAATATCTATTTAAAACTTTCTGGGTGCAATCCACATCCTGTTGAATCACATGGCAAACCTTCCATCTGGATTTGCAACCCCTTTGTAGTTGGCTTTTAATCTGTTTGCCTCAAGGACAATACATGTTGCATAAGTCATAAACATTCAGAAAAACATTTCATGTAATTTACCACTGCATGCTAAAAATCAAGTTTACAAAAATAAAACCAATACACACAAGCAAATGGCACAGGTTTGGTCCTTCAGCGGTCAGTAGCTTGGATGAAATATTTATTTCAGAGCTCGCTCTCTATTCAGTAACACAGATGCTGCAGCAGTAACTAAAAAATAGCATCTGCTGCTAGGTCACGTAATTTTAAATAGGAAGGCCTGGTAATAGGTGCTGATATTTTGTAAAAAAAAAAATGAAGTTATTCGCATTTGCAGCTCAGTGATTTGGTCTCTGCAGCAATCACACTATGCATCTTGCTTTTTTAAAATGTATGGAAATATTGATTTGACACCACAAGTGACCTTACTTTTACATATGGGTTTGGTTTTTGAACACCTAGGTTTTTATTTCAGATGTTTATTGTAATGTGTGATTTGTGAGGTGTGAGTGAATATACTTTGCATGGATTATATGTGCCAACACAAATAAAATATTCTGCACCCTTCAAAAGAAAAAAGAAAAAGGACCCAGCGCTGTGAAAATTCTTTCTCAACTTCATAGAGAATGAAAGAAAATTTATCAGCCAGGAATACTCTCATTAAAAAAGCCATCTTCTGTTTTCAACTGTTTTATGAAAAGTAGTTCTGAGATACATAGGTTCACACATAACATTACAACTTGGTTAACATTAACCAAAATGCTGAGGCATTTGGATTTTTTGCCCCTTTTCATTCATGGCTGTGTAGCCTTTGGGTGGTTGACAGCTCCTTAAACATATTTAAAGAAGAGGTCTGGGCTTGCCTGTAACACTAAACTATGGTTAACATTGACTAAGATTTAGGAGCCAACTACAAACCCTGCTTAATGAGTGACTTTTACACATATTTAATAAGACATATGGTAGTTCAGTTGCTGGACTGAGTTCACACATAACACTAATCCATGGTTTGGTAAACCATAGTTTTAAAAGTCATGGTTTACTGTTATTTGTGAAGCAGGTAATATTCAACCTTGGGCATTTCTTCCATTTCTCTTGCATTTTGCCTCCCATCCTGTAGCCTTTGCAAAATAAATAATTCAGAATTCTTCAGAACCCTGGGTAGCAGAGGCTAAATGGATTATGCCTATTAAAGAGTTACAGATTTGGTTGATGCATATGAATTACTCCAGACACAGAATCGGGGGTGGAGGAAATGTCACGGATATTATACACATGCCTACTTCAAGTCATGTTATTTATTTTGTTAAAGCATTATAAATTGTTTGATTTTTAAAAAAATCTCTAAGCCTTGTACAGTATAAAAAAATTTAAAAATAAAACAAAAGTGCAACCAGGACATTGAAAAACAAAACGGGAATTTGTAGTGATTATTCCAAAGGCAGGCTACTCTAAGGGACAAATTCCAAATTATGCACAATTGCAAAATTGTAGCCCTTTTTGTAAGGAAAAGTAGCTTTGTGAGGCCATTTTGAGCAGAGAAGAGAGGGGGGAAGGAGTGTGTAACCCTTACCCCAGTTCCCATTCCATGGCTGCTTATCCCTCCGCCCCATCCCCAAAGTTCATGTTTCTGATGGCAATCCTAGGATTAGAGTTAAGCCCTTGTTCTTTCTAGAGTTCTGAAGTCCTAAAAGTAAACACCTTCTAGCAGAGGTGCACTTTGTAAATATGATCCAAATGGAAAAGAGCACAAAAATGCAAAACGCTAAGGGTCATAGTTGGCCTTCTGTTTCAGCCTCTCTTTTGTCATCACAGGATAATTTATTATAAATGGATTAATGGTGAAAGGCTCAGTAATAGCCCTTGGTAAGGAAATAGGAGCACTGTATGAGGATATCCTTTTTCCGCACCAGAGTGCCCAATACTTTCAATTTTATATACAGCGGAAGCAATTAATTGTAAGAGAAGCACAGCTGAGCTTCCTGTGGCTGCATTTGCAACAGAAACTATTGTTTAAGCTTTTGGATCGTGTCATAAACTTCTCTAGCAGTTGTGCTGCAATTTTTAAAATCTTGAGCGTTTCATTTACAATGCTTTATCACTATTCTGGGCATGTAAATGGGGAAAAGTGCAAGCATGCATGCACAAAAGCAAAGGGGTAAAATAAGTTTGATTCTTTGCTTTCAGCTTTTAAGGTAGTTGTTAACAGAGCAAATGCTACATTGATTCATAAAACTTAAAATTAATTGGAATATAAAAAATACTGTCGTACAATTTTTGCTCCTGCTATTAAGCAATTATATCACTTTCTTCATATAGCTGGTAATAATTTATCCAACATGTAAAATGGACAACTGGAGCACTTAAAACGAGCAAAGCCTATAGGGCTTATGAAGCTGGAAATAAACTCAGTGTTGGTTGACAAGGAAATAGGTAAATAAAAGGAGAATTCTCTGGATGGCAAGATCCAGGTTTGGGGAACCCCAGCAGAGAATTGAAATCACAAAAATATGCTGCAAAGTAAAGAATGGAAATATAGGCTGTTAGACCTTTAAAATATGCCCTTCTAAATTCCTTCCAAAGTTTCCCACTTCATCTAGCATAGACCACTCCTCTCAAGGTGATGGTGAATGACCTTGCTAAGCCTGGCAGGACAGTTTACTCTATGGCGTTAACCCCTTCATGCATGAATTAGACATAAACATTTTGGTTATATGAGGCTGGTTATCCTACACTCAGTGCATCAACATTTTTTTTTAGGTTTTAGTTGATAGCATTTAGAATTAGAAAAAAGATAAGCAGTTAACTGTGCGATCCTAAGCATGTTTTCTTAGATCGAAGTACCACCGCTGCCTTCAATGGGGCTTACTCCCTAGTAAGTAAGTTTAGGATAGCATACTTGTTTAAAAAAGTATTTGATAGGTAAGCAAAAACACTTCTTCATGAAGAAATAAGAGGTTTGTGGGATCAGTCAAACTGGGGCAACCATTGGTTTACAAAAGAAGAACGACTCCACATTAGGGTTTATAACTGAACTTGTTTTAACACACCACACACACACATTTTTTTCCCCTCCCCATCACATATTCCACCATTTGAGGCACTTGGTAGGAAAAGGTTTTTCACATTACTGTCTGGGAGAGATAACACAGACTTCCCATTCTATTGTTTAAATCTGTTATCCATATTAAAACAGAATGTAAAAAATGCAAAACCCTTAATCTGAAGTTGGCATTTTCTTTGTTACAGATAGTACCAGACTTGCAACAGGGAAGTCTGGAATCTGAGTTAACCTCCACCATGCTTCACTAAGTGACCTTGGACAAGTTTCTTTCAGTCATTCTCTCTCTCCCCACCCCCTCACACACCCTCCCCACATAAACAAAAGGGAAATAAAATAATCATTGCCTTCCCTCTGCTGCATGCTTGCTTTTACTTTCCTGTACTTGGATTTCAGGACTGGTTTACACATCACAATTTTTCTGCATGAAGACTATTCCTGAAGTCGGTGTATTTATAGGAAACAGTATCTTGACTGGTGTAACTTCACCTTTAAATGCATATATACTTGCAACCCACTTTGTATACTAACACAAGCTTCTATTTTTTTGCTTCCAATCCCACCGCCTCCATATAAGAAAGCTGTAATGTGTAAAATAACCACTCAATGATACCAGCAATGCAAGGAGGAAAAAATGGCCAGTCACAAAGTCCCCTCGTTCCCTAGCTAAGATTCATACTGAAACATTATTCTGTGTTAATTAGTACTAGCTGATGAGTGAAATGGGGATCCAGTAGAAATGGTGCCAGGCAAGAGTGTGAGCTGTGAGCCATAAAGACAAGAATTCATATCTCATCTCAGTCAGGGACTCTCAGCAATCACCCACCCACCACCCAGTCTGCAACGTGGGGCGATACTATTAAGGTGTGGGTGAACGTATCAGACGACACAGCGATTCTTCAAACAGCTCTTGTTTATTCACAGGCCAGAACAGAACTGAACTGAAGGGTTCAGTCAGCCTGCTTATATAGAGCTCCAGTACAACGTAACTGTAACAATTTTCTAAAACTATCCAATCACTGAATGTTACTTTCGATCCCTTAGTTGCATAACTATCTCCTCTGCTGGCCCAGGGGTGAGAACTTCAGTACATAAGAGATATGGACTGTCTTACAGTGTTATATTAATTTATTGTATTTAACTATTTATTTAAAACATCCTTGCCCTGTATTTTGGTAATTGATTCTCCAGGCTTCTTACAGTATCTAAAACAATACATCGTAAAAGAATAATAAAAGAATTGCAAACAGAATAAAATGAATGGAACTGTAGGGGGTAGCTGAGAACACAGCATGTACGAAGTGTTTCAAACACTCTTGTATTGAGAGTACAGCTCTCAAGGCCAAAGCTATCATCTCCCCAGCTGAAGCAGCAAGCTCTTCATTCTGCCTGCTAGCTTACAATATTGGATTGGACTTCTGACAATATACGCCAGTGTTTCCCACAGAATTCTGTTGGAGGCCAGCTGCCAATTTTAAGTGCCTCGAGCATTTATTCCCAATCAGGCACCCTTTAGAAATCGCTCGACTAAAGAGGGCACTCTGCCATGAGAAAGTGCCACTATGTCCTGGACTACAATCTTCTAGCCAGTTGCGAAGGAGAAGAGAAAGCATGTTAGCACAACCTAAGAGTTCTTCTGCAGTAGATTTCACAGACAATGCAACTCGCTTTCACAACATTTGCTGCCAAAACCGCAACGACACTTTCTAATGCTGTCTGCAGCATACCCACATGAGGCTTGTCAATATATATATATATATATATATATATATATATATGCAGGTTTTGGTGTCCTCGGGTGTCTTCCCGTGTAAAAGTTGGGGTGTCTAGGCGACGTTTCGACGAGGTCTCACTCGTCATCTTCAGGCTGGTGCTTTCGGCTTCTTGTTACTGGAACAGAAGCCGAAAGCACCAGCCTGAAGATGACGAGTGAGACCTCGTCGAAACGTCGCCTAGACACCCCAACTTTTACACGGGAAGACACCCGAGGACACCAAAACCTGCATTCCTGTACCCGTGAAAATCTACGAAAGCATATATATATATATATATATATATATATATATATGTGTGTGTGTGTGTGTGTGTGTGTGTGTGTGTGTGTGGGGTAGGGGAGCAAACCATGTGAAATTGGTGTTTCAATGGACATTATCAAGCCAGGGAGATCTGAAATAATGAAAATAAAATTAATGTACTTTATAGAACTGTCATGTTCTGAAAGAACTCTTCTATAATAAAATAGCATTCCTAAACATAAAGGTCACTTGATTACCCAAATTCACTCTGCTTTATTCCTCCTCCTCCCCCGCCCTTTTTTAAAAAAACTCACCCCTACCCCAATGCAACAGGAATTGTTCTTTGTCTTTCATTGATCTGCCACCTTAGCACTAGAAACACACCTAGTTTACTTTGAAGATACAGAAGATCTCTTCAGCATACTATCTCAGTTCAGGATAATCTGAACAACTCTTCCACACCCACCCACACAAAGAGGCCTGTGCCTCTAAACTGCCCCAGAATGCAGAATGCAGTCTAGAAACCATAAAACTGCTAAATAGGATTATTTGTGCAATCCCAAACACTTTGGCTTGACCCTGAGAGCACTGTGTGAACTGTCCCCCTCACTGAAGTGAGTGAAGACACCTGTGCTAACAACTTGAAAGGGATGAAACTAGTTTGGCAGCGAAGATGCTTCTCTTCTGCAAAATGGCAGCACCAGGGCTGGCATTTGCAGAGAAGAAGCTTCTGCAAAATGTCGGGCAGGGGGGTTGGCATTTGCAGAGCAGAAGTTTAACACTTAGCAGTTCCCACGCCCAGAATTTTGGGGCACACTTTTAGGGACATCCACTGTGGAAAACGTGGCTGGGGAGGTGAACTGCAGGGGGGGGGAGAGCAGTAGGAGGGGAAAGGATTGCACATTGCTATCACGACATCTGTTAAAGTTGGCTAGTGGAGTGGGAGGAGATACATATCTGGCCCACTGAGCCAAAAAGCTTTCCCACTCTAGATTTCACACACATGGCTGGCACCAGGTTTGAAGGGAGCTAGTGCAAAGTATCCTCTGGGAGGCCCCTTCATCTGTTGGTGAGCTTACCTGTCAGGGGTGGGGGACTGGCTGGTGACATTCCAAGTAGCAGAGCAATGCTGTATTTGCAGCTAGACACAACCATTCTTGAGCATTAGGCAAGAAAAGGAAATCCCCCCCCATTGTGCTGGGATATCAACCTTGCATGCACATGTGTGCATGTACACCTATTTCCTTCCCTTCTCTTGAGCCAGTTGCACTGCAAGTTGGCCACAATGTTTGAAGAAAAAGCAGGCACAGTGGGAGAAGACTTAATTTATTACTTATATACTACTTAATCATCAAAAGCCCTAAGCGGCTTACATAAAATATACATAAAAATGGTAATATATGGTAAATGCAAACCAGAAACGGGTCTCATGGATGCAAGCTTTGTCGTTAACGATAATTGTTTGTCCTACAGAAGTTAGTCCAGTAAGATAGGATTAATCAAGCTCTGGGGTAATGAGTTTTCTTATAATGAGATCAACATTATGTCATAAGTATAACGAAAGAGGGGGTGGGAAATAACAATACGTAAATGTTTTGCTTGACATCACTGACAACCCATGGCCCAGGAATCCACTGCATATTTTAAAAGATCCTTGGCTTCTAAGAATATTTCATGGCACTCGTTATCGACCTATAAACCTTTAAATAATGTGGGTCTTACATATCTCAGAGACTTTTGTATCATCCTCACTGATCAAATTTAAGTTCCACTGTACCACCCTAGCAGCAACAGATGGAACATCAATGGTGCTTTAAAACACAGTTTTGGTGGCTTGTCTCTAAATCTTATGACAGCAATTTCTAGGTTCAACTATGGGCTGCGTGAAGAATCTCCCACCATTCAACTTCATTGGACAATCCAGGCCTTATTCCAGGATCTCACAGTTCACTTTTCTTCACACTGTGCAGCATTTTTCTATGCCTTTGGTCAAGCCTTGCCCTCCCTTTCGAGGGTGCCAACTTGAATAAAATAGGGGTGGGGGTGCAAGTTAGCCCTGTCTTGCAAAATTGATCACAAGATGTGGTGCACACACAGTATTTGAATGGCAATGCCCATTAACATTGTGGGGGCCCGGCCACTTCAAATATTTCATTGGGGGTGGGTGGGCTGAAGGAGCCAACTCGGCCCCTAGGAATTGGCTCCTAGGCTCTCTTTGATTTCCTGCTTTTTCCAAGCTGAAAGGGCCAGAACATCCTTCCTTCCTTCGCAGGGGAATTAACTTGCTTCCCTCATTTTGGGTTGCTTTCTGCACTTCTCCCAGCTTCACAAATCCCCTTTGAGGTGTGGTGACCAGAATTGCACACTGACACACAGAGCATTATGTGTCAATTGGGGAAATGTCTATACAGGGTGGGACGGCTGGGATAGCTCGGTCTGTAGAGCATCACTCTTATTAATCTCATGGTTGTGGATCTTAAGCACCACATGGGGCCCAATGATTCCTGCATTGCAGGGGGTTGGACTAGATGACTCTGGGGTGCCCCCATTCAAACTCTACAATCCTATATGTGTACAGGTGCGTTGGCAGCACCTTGCAAACAAGGTGGAAGGGCAGCATTCACATTCGCAACTCTCACAGGAAACATGGCTTCAACAAACGACAGCAGACACGCTCCGTCAACGCTTTCTGCATCCTGTAATACCAAATTGGGGTGGGGGGCGGATATTGGACTGAATCACATCAGGGAGACTCAGGGCCAGATTTAGGTTCCATGAGGCCCTAAGGTATTGAAGGTAATGGGGCCCTTTATATGTCCAGCTCTCTTTTGTCAACAACAAATTGATATATTATTTTTTTTTGCGTTGAATGTATGCTATATGGACCTAATAGGTATCTAAAGCTTTTGCACATGTTGCCCATACAACCAGTCCATGCAGAATGTAGGCACCCTATATATAGAAATGAGCAAACCAGTGATATTTTAGGGAGCAGACGGTGCCCATTACTTACATCATAGGAGCCTACACAACACAAAACACTGTTGCTGTACGTAGGTTTTATTTTATTTGTTTTTTTATCTTTTATTTTGGAAATGTACATCCAGGTTTTTTTTCTCTTTAAATTTTTTTTGGGGGGGCCCAAGAGAGTGGGGCCCTAAGCTATAGCTTGTTTAGCTTATACGTAAATCCGACACTCCCTCTCCACGTATCAGGTAGGTGAGGAGATTTGGTGCAGTAAGGAAACGAGTCCCCACCCTCGTCGAGGGTTTCCAGAGAAGGGAGATGGCGGAGGAATGTTCCCCCGCCCCCCTCCTCCACAGCGCCTCGGGCCCTTCGGCAATCTCCGCCGCGCCTTCGGCCGCTCCTTCGGGAAGAGGGGCGGGGAGGTGCTGAGCGCCGCCGAACGAGCCCAGGTTGCTGCCCTTACTAGGCAAGGAAAAGAAGGAGCAACACGGCGGCGGGCGGCGTCGAACTAAGGCCGGTCTTATTCGGCGGGTTTACGTCGAGGAAACGCGAGGAGAGAACGGGAGCCAGAGCGAGACAGACAGACACTTCGACGGTGCCTGCCAAAGAGGAGAAAGAGCGCGCGGCGTCGTCCGTATCCTCTCCCCCCTCCCGCACCTCCTTTTTTTATTCCCCTGCGCGCGCGCGAGGGAGCGCGCCCCCCTCCTCGGCCTCCTATTGGACGCCCTGCCGCCTCTCTTCTCTTCTCCCCGCCTCCCGTTCCGTGGCGGCTGCTGCTGGAGTTGCTTTCAGAGGCAGCGGCCGTGATTGGAATAATCCGGGTGCTCGCTCGCTCCCGAGAAGCCCCTTCGTTGTCTTCGCTCACCCCTCTGACCAATTATATATATACACCTCGCTCGCGCGCGCCTCGGGCACTCTCATGCGCACGCGCGCGGATCTGAGGGGAACGGCGAGCCCGGGCGTCGAGTGAGCGGGAGGCGAGAGAGAGAGGCCTGCGCGCCTGTGTGTTGTGGGGCAGCCCAGCCACCCTCTCGGCTCCCCGCCTCCCGCCGTCTAGCCCAGAGCCGCGTCGCAAGGCCGAAGCGGCGGTGAGGAGGCGGAGGGCGCCTTCTTCTCCCCTCCCCAAACGACGACCCTCTTGAGCCGCCTCTCAAGCTCGGACCGCTCCGGTGGGGGCCAGAAAGGAAACCCCTTGGCCAGGAGGATGACGGGCCCCCGACGAGGGTGAGTGGGGCGCGGTGTGTGGCGGCGGGGAAGGAGGGGAGATAGGTGAGGGAGGCGACTAAATGGCGGCGGGGGAAGGTGTGGAGTCCGCAGGCAGGCCTCCCTCGGGTTTCGCCCTCCCGCCTCCTCGTCTGAAAGGGGAGACGTGTGGACGTGAGTGCGTTTGCTTCGCCCTCGCAACCGGTGCAGAGGAGGCCTGGTCGGTGGCCTTGACGGAAAGGCTGCCCTCCCCGCCTTGAATTTAATAATGATACATTTTTATTTGTACCCCCATCCAGCTGACTGGGTTGCCCCAGCCACTCGCACGATAAAAGGTTAAAACTTAAGAAAGGCTTCCTTAAAGCGGGTGGTGCGCACAGTTCAGCTCGGTGGGGTTCACTCCGGATTAAGTATAGGATCGGGCTGCTGAAGAGAAGCGAAGTCGGCCGGCCCCGGAGTTCTTGGTGTAGACAGAGAATCGACGCCTCCAATTCCACCTCCCCCAAAAAGCGGCCCGCTGTGTCTCACTACATAACTTTTTAAAAAAATAAGTCCCAGGTTTAACTAATTAAATAACTCGGCCTGAGCTGTTTGCTAGCCGTGGAAATGGCCAGCTAACAATAGGTCGTTTCCATTGCTGCTTCTCTTCTCTGCCTGCTACCATTTGGAGAAGGGGGTCTTTTTTTTCTTTTTTGAGAGTCCTGGGATTGATCGTTTGCTAGGAGCCTTTTGGCACTTTTAAGTTGCCCTTTCTCACCTTTCCGTTTCCGATCCTGGTGTAAGTTTTTGCGCTTGGTTGTCTTCCTGGAGTGAGTGGTGCTACTTACTTAGGGGAGAGGCCCTTCATTTGTAGTGTTGATTTTTAATTAACAGAATTACTTAATATCCTTTCCACTGCAGCCACCAAAATAAGCAATAAATATTAAAGGAGTTGATAGCCGTCATAATTAGAAGTGTTAATCAAGCTCCAGTAGTGCGGTGTATGCTACTTTTCTGCAGTGTATTCAATATTACAGTGACTAGGTAACCCAGTAGCAGTTGCAGTTACCGTACTTCTTGGCTCATTTGACTTGGTTGGAAATAAGATCAGTGGGCCTTGGTTCCAAGCGGTGGACTGCCAGTTTTTGAAAAATGAAATTTTATAAAATGTAAAGTATAAATCTCCTACTAAAATGAGTACAGCAGTGCAGTTATGGCTATGTCTACTCACAAGTCCTTTTGAATTCAATGGGGCTTACTTGTAGGATTGCAACCTCAGTGTCTCTGGAAGTTTTAGGTTTGGTGTTTGAATGTGGTGGTTGTAGCACCTGTTTTGTTCAGTCACATATCCAGGAATAAATTAGCTTTAACGAGGCAAGACATTCATTTGTGACTAGCTGTTTTTTGTTTGTTTGTTTTGTATGGTGAAAATTGATACATCTGGTTTGATAAGTCCAGTATGATGATATATTCATTGGTTCTGGAAAAGGTAAAAAAAGTAAAAGAAATGGGTTGGTTATGATGTTGTTGTTGTTTAGTCGTGCCCGACTCTTCGTGACCCCATGGACCAGAGCACGCCAGGCACTCCTGTCTTCCAATACAGTTCTATAAAATGAAAGTTCTGTGATACAAGGAAAGAAAACAGTTTATAATAGACAGCTATTGTAGCTAAATGTTTCACAAGTATGTTGTAAATCATTGGATAGCCAATCTGCAACATGGGTTCCAAAAGTGGTTCAGGAAGTGGGATGTTAAGATGTACTTGGGTCCTTTTGCCTAGTTTTGGCATTTCTGTGCACTTCTGCCTCCCTGCCTAGCACTCACTCTTTAGACAAGAGGTGGAAAGTCCACCAAGTGAACTTGTTTGTTGGTTGGCCACCACTGTGTTAAATTCACTGTAGTGTTTTCTTTTTACATTTTGTCATAACAATTCATGTGAATTAGAACTCTCCAGTTAGTTATGAGAGTTTAACAGGTGTATTTTCTATTCCAAATACATGACTTGACTTGCAGATGCCTTGAACTGGCACCACACCAGAAGTCCTGATCCTAGTTCTCTGTTATATAGGATTTAAAAATCAATGTGAAGTTAACAGAGAAGACAATTGCATTTATTAAGTTTGGGTCCTGCAGTTCTTGAAATATACTCCTCCAAGCTCAAAACAAATTGGTGCAAAAAAACCCCAAACTAAATCCACACAGTGGATTCAGTTGTTTGAATGCTAGATCAATATATTTTGTGATTTATTCATATTTAGACTGTAATGCACAAATCTATGAAAAGCATTCATACCAATTACACTCCTTCACACTAGACTTGGCTGTGCCCAGTTAATTTGAATATAGTTTGCCTCCAAGTAAGTGAATTAGGGTTATATATGCCTAATAGTTTAAAGATTGCAGCTTGGTTCCTTGAAATTAAATAAGGTGTTGAGGGTTATTGTTCTACTTTTCATGCATTTAGCAACTATGTTCAATTATTTGAACTGTGTAAATACTACATCACATCTGTGTATCTTTTCCTTCGTTTTAAGAAGCATGAGAGTTTTTGTATTGATCTGATATGTAAAAGTGCACCTACTGTAGTTGCCTTTGCCTAAGGCTTGGTTTTGATACATGTTGTTTCTTGTATGTGAAGGCATGTTGTTCAGATGGCCAATATATATCATTAATTTTTGAACGGCAGTTTTGTGAATCAGTTCCTGAGAACCACTGTGAATCTCAAATTCTAATAATAAACTCAGTTCTCTTAAGTGTGGATCCTTTAGGTAGGCCAAACAGCACCCATCTGTTTACAAGAGGAAGGTATCAGCAGGCTTCCAGGGGTGGAGAGGAGCCAAGGTTTGGTGAGGCATTATTCCATTAGCTCAAATGGGCCTGGGAAGAAACCCCCGAAAAAGCCCAATGAGGACTGAACATGGTCAGTGGATATTCAGTGCTGGCTAACAGGGGTGGTGATGAAGAAATGAAATGGAGCATTCTGGGAGAATCGTTGTTCAGCTCAAATCCTGAAAAGGAGTACCCCTATGCTGAAACATTTTGCTGCGGGTCCTTAGTTTAAGTCTTTCTGTCATCTTATGATCACAAAACTAGTGTTCTTACATTAAATATATACTGTAGAAAATGAAGCTTTCTTACTGCAGAATGTTAGCTTCTTGACAATAACTTTCAAGTGCACAAAGTTTTTTAAGGTATAGTTATTGAAAGTTCTGAAGAAGCAGTGGAATGAGATCTTAAAGGTTAAACATGTTTTCTGATGGAATGTTTTGGGCCTAAATTGTGCGTTCTGAATTTGCAACTCCTTCTGATAAAGCTCCCTCTGAAGCAGGATAAAAGTTAGTCTGAAAGTGTGTGTGAGAGAGAGATTAAAGGTATTTTCATCATAACAAAAAGAAGATTAAGGGGGTATGTTTTTGAAGGCCGTCCTCAAGACTATTTAGTTTGCAGGTCACTGGGTTTTAAGGAGAAGAAAGATATATTCAATATATAATTGGTAAAACTTCGTAAGCTTTGGAGCAAGTTGCCTGCTGCAATGTAACTTTATGTTCTAGCAATGTAACTTTATTCTAAACAAATTCACTGAACTTGGTGTTTTTTTGTTTTTTAAAGTTCCATCATTTCAGTTGGGCTATTTGGAATACTGTACTTCATGAGTAAAATATGTTGTTTATAGTTCATTTCTACACATATTTACTCAGAAGAAAGTCCCAGCGTGTTTAATAGAGCTTACTCCCTAGTAAATATGTCTAGCTAACACACATCCCAGATAATAACTGTCATTGAACTTTGAGGACCTAATTTTCACATAGACATGTGTAGGATTGCGCTGTTACTTCTCTCATGTAATATGTACCCTATATTAATTAGCAGTGTATACAGTGGTACCTCGGGTTAAGAACTTAATTCGTTCTGGAGGTCCGTTCTTAAGCTGAAACTGTTCTTAACCTGAGGTACCACTTTAGCTAATGGGGCCTCCCGCTGCCGCCACCCACACAATTTCTGTTCTCATCCTGAAGCAAAGTTCTCAACCCAAGGTACTATTTCTGGGTTAGTGGAGTCTGTAACCTGAAGTGTCTATAACCCGAGGTACCACTGTATAAATATTTGCCCACTGATGTTCTTAAATTGGAAGGTAATGAAAGTTGATCCATTAAAATCTATTACAACCTGCCACTTTTTCTTACCGTAGGCAGGTAGAAAGGGTCCTCAGGTAAGTAAATTTCTCTTGGGGATACTCCATGTGGGTAACACCCCCCATACAATCTAGGTACTTATCTTTGCTGTTTAAAGCCATGAGAGAAAGCACAGATAGTTCAGTCATTACTGGCAGTCTTGAAACATTAGCGTTATGCCACATGTGAGCAACCTATGAGGTACATATGACCCTCAGAGGCCTTCTGTGCAGTACCCATGGGTGTCTCAAGATGCCACTAAAATCCCACATTCCTCATCTCAGCATTTTATTACTCACATTCATTGAGGGAGTTAGGCATGTGCATGCTCCCCTACCCATCAGTATTGTGCTTCTCTCATACTGCTTTCTGAAAGGCCCTGGGCTAAGTAGCTGCACAATTTGGGAGAGGGCTTTTGCAAGCAAGCTAAGGCTCTCCTTTTTTTGTAGCCTTTCTCATAGTTCAGAGCCACACTGCAAGCTGGGCTAGTCCACATCTTTCATTTCCCCTTGTTGCCTTGCAGATCCCACCCAAATGGGAAAGGTTTGGCAGAGGGACTTGGTGCTCCTGATTTTTGTCTATGTGCATACCGTATTTTTCGCCCTATAGGGCACACCAGCCCATAGGACGCACCTCAGGTTTTTTTGGGGGGGGGCGGGAAATGAATAAAAAAAATTTATTCCCCCCCCCCAGCCGCGGGGCTGGGGCGGGGGAAGCCCGAGCTTCCCCCAACCCCAGCCCCCAGAACAGGCTGCTATCCGCAAGCCTTGCGAGCCCGCGGGAACTCCCGCCGGGCTTGCAAGGCCTGCGGGTAGCTTCCTGAAGCCTGGAGAGCGAGAGGGGTCGTTGCGCACCGATCCCTCTCGCTCTCCAGGCTTCAGCGAAAGCCTGCATTCGCCCCATAGGACGCACACACATTTCCCCTTCATTTTTGGAGGGGGAAAAGTGCGTCCTATGGGGCGAAAAATACGGTTTGTTGGATTCTGTACTCGTCATGTTTGTAGCTTCAAAGAGGAATATCACCTCTTCCCCTCCTCCTAGTCCCTGCTTCTGTTAGTAGCCTACAATATACCATAGTGCAGAGAAATTTGAGCTTTGGGATGCACCAATTGATGGGGTCGGTAGGTGTCTGTGAACAAGCATTGTGTATATTAAATATTATTAACTATAGTGTGAACACTTTAATTTACAATATCGATATTTAATTCAACGTGTGGTTCCTAGGCTCTGTGTTGAGGTATTATTGCGGCCCATTTGTTCTGAGATATTGTACCGCCATGATATGGATGGCAGAAAAGAGGTGTCTCCACCCACCATCAAAAATTGGCTCCCAACGATTTCCCCCTGTTGATTGTGCCTCTTAATCCTGAAAAATTTGCCCTCACCTGCTCTATGGGTTGCAGGAACAAAAAGAATGGATAATTGAGAAAAAGAGCTGTGTTGGTAGGGATGACAGATGCGCTATACTACAGAGAGAGAAGAGGGCATGAATGGTATGTGGAAAGAAAAGGAGGGAAAGCTATTGGAGAAGTATTCAAAGAAGTGGTAGAACAGAGCAAAAAGGGACTAATAGAATAGGCTAAAAAGAAAACACTGTGTTAAAATAACAAGTGGCTCACCGAGGTATTGGCATGGTGTGCCCCTGCACTAAGTGTGAAGATTTGCTCCCAGGTAGTGTAGAGAACTGGCATTGGACATATCTTCATATTTCCTTGTGATAGCTCATTTTCAGCTGCTGTGTTTTGTTTTCTTTTTCCTATTTTCTTTTGCAAGTAGACCAGAGGTGTCCAGTCCAAACTTTTTTCAAAGGGGGCCAGATTTGATGAAGTGAAGGGTCGTGAGGGCTGATTGAAGTTGTGGAGGTATTAGGCCCCCGAAACAGACTTTGGACACGCCTGAAGTAGACTGTTGTAGTGTGTTGTTACCTACACACCAACTATGAGGGGGAGGAAGTTATTTACCACCTGTATGCCATGGATGCTGTCAGTAGTGCTATTTTCTAGAAAAGAGGTGCCAGAACTCACCATGAATGCCTCCCTTGTTCTCTTATAATGGCAATGGCACCCACCTGAGAGGTGCCAGAACTGAGTTCCGGTGAGTTCCAGCTGCAAACAAGACCTGGCTGTCAGGTAGATGCCCTGGACACTTAGACAGTATGTTCCAGACAGAACTGCTCATTGGAAGGGTGCTGCGAGGTTGCTAAAGAATCACATTTTTACCAGCCACAGTATATAGTAATTGCATTATACCTGAGATACAAGCACTTCCCTGAGGGAAAACATTTGGCTTCCTTGCAACACATGAGCAACAACTGAACAGTTGTTGCGTTATAAACAGATGGCCTGGAAAAATTCCAAAGTGATGTCTGCAGTGTGCACTAGGGATTCTGGGATACATATCTGGGAATGCATACTTGTTTGAACTTCACATTTACTGTTGTTCAGCGTACTGAAATTAGATTATCTAAAACCTAGGAAACCAGGGTGAGCACAAACCAGTTTGAAAATTAGTAATCACTAAGAAAGCAAACTGAAGTGTTAATAGTGAGTGGCAAACAGGTCAAAGGCAAGGTTGAATTCTTGATTTTAAAAAATAGTTTTGTAGGGGCAAAATGTAGGTATCTGGCTAGATTATTCTAGATTATTCTTGAATCTTGTGTGAGTCACATCTGTTTAACCTAACAAGCCTACTGAAGTTATTAGCTCACAAAGCAATTACTAACCCACCTGCCTGCATATACCTGTATCTGGCCTAAAATAAAAATTAAAAGAACCAGTCTTTGTAAAGATTCCCTATCTAGTTGCTTAGAGACAATTCTTATTTGCAGCTGGGCAAGCCTAGGTTGGTTTGTTGTTTTTGCATGGTCATGATAGTGTGTATTGTGATATTCTAGGATTATACTTGTGTTCCAGAAATAGGAAAATATTCTGCTGCATACAGCAATGTGTTGCACTGCTCTAGAATCTTTGCTCCAAAAATAAGACTAATTTACATACTACTACATTACCAGCAAGTGATCAGTTCCACAACTGTACCCGCAATACTGTATTAAGAAGCTGCTGTTTTAAAAAGGATTTATTAAATGTGAAAAACTTTGTTTCCTCAACCACAGATAGTTGTATGACTGCACACTTCTACTAATGGACCTGGCAGTAGATATGTTTAATTCAGAGCAAAGTGTATTGAGCTTCAAGTAGAAATGTAAGAATCCCCAGAAGTGCTCCAGTATTGCATAACTTAAAGCAATATGCATTTGATCATTAATGTGGCATATAATAAAAGCAGCAGCACATCTCCTCTGAAGTCTAGACTGTGATTTGTAATCTCTCTCACAACGTGCCAGCTGAATCTTTCAGCCAAACTATAATTGACTGAATAGAACTATGAAATGCTTTCTGCAAAAAGTGTCAGTCTAACAGAGATTTTTGAGACTAGATTGATTTTAATCACTGAAAAAACAGATTGTGAATCACATTTTCCATGTTAATCCATCTATTTCTTGAACAAGCACACATACCATTTGGCTGCTAAAACAAAATGTTTTCTGTGTTTGTTTTTTGCAATGTAATAAAGTGGCCTAGCTATACTAAGCACTATGCAGCCCACATGTCCTTTGCACTACAGAATTTGTATTTGTTTAAAGACAGAAAGCCTTCACAGTTGCTAATGGTTTTATTTGACTTTATTAATAAGGACAATAAGCAAGAGCACTTACTTGAAGACAGCATGCTAAGAACTATTCAGAAGCAAGGGTTGGTAGTTAATAGAACAGCACTTCTTCAAAAAATGGGAAGTCTGTATCCAGGGCCTTTGACTCACCGTATAAACCTGTAATCTCTTACGTATTCAGTTGGGAATAAAGTCAATTGAACTCGATAGAACTTACTTCTGAGTGCAAATGTATAGGATTGCACTGTAAATGTTAGGGATGTGCATTGGGTTCAGATGAATCCTAGAATGAAGTGGACTGCCTCATACAAATTTTATGTTTGCCAGAGGTAAAGCTCTTTCTACAAGGTGGCTTGCATTGAAGCAACAACTTTGCCTTAGAAACCTAGACAGTCGCTAAAAATAATATGGACAAGTAGCTGCTGAAAGCAATGGTATTGTTGCTAAGCTTACTATAATGTCAAGCTGGTTCAGACCTGGCCTTGGAACTGAATCAGACTTGGTCATCCTGATGGGTGACTTTTATCATGAGAGAAACATGGGAAGGAGTGTGACCTTGTTATTTTTGCTCAGTCTCTCAGTGGCTTTTGATAGTGGCTTTTGATACTGTTGACCATGGTATCCTCCTGGACTGACTCAATTGGATGGTTATCCAAGGCATTGTATTACACTGCTTCCATCCTTAGTTTCAGGGCTCCTGGCACCTGTGTTAGAGAGTTCTGAATCTTTTCATAATAGTTAGCTGATTTCTGATTTTAAAATTTTGCATAGTTTTTATTGTATGGTTTTATGGGTGACTGTTGTAAACTATTCAGATTTTTTTAAAATGACTAGCAATATAGCGTTTTATTTTATTTAGATGCATTAAAATTTGATAATTTTACTTAATAAAATACAGTTTGCTGTCAGATACAAACTGTTTGATAATATGCATAGCCTTATTACTCCAAATAAACCCCTAATTTACATTTTGTAAACTGGGGTGGATATGTTAAGCCCCTAGAGCTGTATTCTGTAGAAACTATGGCTCTCAGTGTGGATTTTTAAATGCTCTGTTAATGAATTTTAAAGCAGTATTAATCAGGTTACTTCTTGACTTCCACACTCTTAATAGTGCTTTTCCGGGTCACACCTTTTTTTAATGTGAAACTATTATGCTGAAAAATTTTCTGGCATAAGGAATTAGAAGAGAGAGTGTAAATTAAATTGTGGAAAGTCAAACAACAGATGTCAGCTTTGAAGTCTGAGATTGTCCAATAAAAATAAACTAGAAGAAAGGGAATCAAAATGTGGAATTAAACATCTGCTTGGCAGCTGTGGATATCTGTCTGTCTTAAATTCTAAGATGTGGCACATTGCACCTTCTATTTCTTTACATTTATATTCCATCCTATTTTGAAGGTTTACAATCAAACTGTAAATCTCCATTTAACTGTCTCCATTGTTTCTTTCACCTTTTGCAATGCAGCCAACCCAACCATTATGAGCCCTGCCAGTCACAGTGTCCTTTCCCGTTCTCATTCCAAAGCTTCTGTGATACTCAATACAGTGGTACCTCGGGTTAAGAACTTAATTCGTTCTGGAGGTCCGTTCTTAACCTGAGGTACTTTAGCTAATGAGGCCTTGCACCGCCACTGTGCGATTTCTGTTCTCATCCTGAAGTAAAGTTCTTAACCTGAGGTCCTATTTCTGGGTTAGTGGAGTCTGTAACCTGAAGCGTCTGTAACCAGTGGTACCTCTGGTTACAAACTTAATTCATTCTGGAGGTCTGTTCTTAAGCTGAAACCCTTCTTATCCTGAGGCGCGCTTTCGCTAATAGGGTCTTCTGCGTGTGCGCGCCTCTGGTGCACGATTTCTGTTTGCATCCTGGGGCAAAGTTCGCAACCAGGAGCAGCTACTTCTGGGTTAGCGGAGCTCGTAACCTGAAGCGTTTGTAACCAGAAGCGTCTATAACTAGAGGTGCCACTGTACAAGAAACCCAGCTCACAATAAATGTATATCTACTATCCCCAACACTTCCTGTCTCTTAACCATGTAGCCTGATCTTTCCCTCATCAAACCCAGTCCCCTGAGGGTAGCTACCTAAATGCCCACAGGGATGCAGCTTCCAAATGCACTGACTGCCCAGTGTTAGAAACTGAGATAGGAAAGCTAGGAGCTAAATGGTACCTTAAGCCTAGGTTATGGGCGTAGCAACAGAATGTCCAGGTGCACTTTTTCATAACAAGAATGCAAAGCTGAAAATGAATGAACTTCAGCTAAAAGATTATGTTCATTTTTCACTTGGTCTAGTCCTTCCCCTGCCTAGCCCCCTAATATTCTTAGGAGGGTCTCTTCTCTAGAAGAGTACATTGAGGTGGGGAGGACTAGACCATGTGTTCCATTCAAAGTTATATTATGTTACCTTTCAGGTTAAGCAACTAATTCCCCTTATTAGGGGCTCCTGGAAGACACCCTGGGTACAGGTTGAGTCTTCCCCTCCATCTCTTTCTGGGACTGTCCAGGGCAGCACTGAGGAAAATTTGTAACCTCTTCTTGAAAGTGGAGTTTGGTTTGGGCCCCAGGTGTGCCACCGCTCACCTCAATATTGGATCACTTTGTTTTAAATATCAGCAATTTCAGGCTTGGGAATCTAGGGGAGTCTATAGAATTAGTGATGTACTATATGGAGAACAAGTCATTAAGAAGGAGGCTGTCTTTGTGTTGCTGTAGGGTACATTGTTTACATGGTTGTAGCTGCCTCAGGCATGTTCATTTGCAGCAAATCCCTATGGAAAGGGACAAATCTACAAGATGGGGGACCAGCCTCTATGCTTTATAGCAGGGGTCAGCAAACTTTTTCAGCAGGGGGCCGGTCCACTGTCCCTCCGACCTTAGAGGGTGGACGGTAGACTATATTTTGAAAAAAGAAAAGAACGAATTCCTATGCCCCACAAATAACCCAGAGGTGCATTTTAAATAAAAGGACACATTCTACTCATGTAAAAACACGCTGATTCCTGGACCGTGCGTGGGCCGGATTTAGAAGGTGATTGGGCCGGATCTGGACGAATCTCCAAATGCACGAGTAATATTACATTTACTGATACTTTCCTTGCTTCAGTAGTAGTAGTAGTAGTAGTAGTAGTAGTAGTAGTAGTAGTAGTAGAAGAAGAAGAAGAAGAAGAAGAAGAAGAAGAAGTAGTAGTAGTAGTAGTAGTAGAAGAAGAAGAAGAAGAAGAAGAAGAAGAAGAAGAAGTAGTAGTAGTAGTAGTAGTAGTAGTAGTAGTAGTAGAAGAAGAAGAAGAAGAAGAAGAAGAAGAAGAAGAAGAAATTAATTAATTAATTAAAATAATATTTATACCTCACCCATCTGGCTGGGGAAACCCAGCCACTCTGGGTGGCTTACAGTACATATAAAATCATAGTAAAACCTCAAACGTTAAAAACCTCCTGATACAGGGCTGCCTTCAGATGTTTTCTAAAAGTCAGGTAGTTGTTCATTTCCTTAACATCTGATGGGTGGGCGTTCTACAGGGAGGATGCCACTGCTGAGAAGGTCCTCTGCCTGGTTCCCTCTAGCTTCACTTCTCGCAGTGAGGAAACTGTCAAAAAACCCTCCGAGGAGGACCTGAATAATGGGGTGGAGACACTCCTTCAGGTATACTGGGCTGAGGTTACTTTGCTTTGTGCAGGTTTGTAACTGAAATAGGTCTGTGTGCTGTTTGTAATGTTTAATGAAAATAATAAAATTCTCTTTAAAAAAATCTTATTCCTACCCCTATTTTCCACCCACCCACAGTGACTTCGAGTGGAAAAAATTCCACTGTTATATTTTTCTGTGCAATATTTTCCATTCCTAAAAATACATTTTCCCCATAAAATTAATCATTAACATAATGAATCAAATAGCTGTTAGTTGTAATGTTGTAATTAACTTTTTCCAGATGATTGTCCCTAGGAAGTACTTGCACACAGGCCTACATACAATTTCAGTACCTTAACTTTTTCTTAAACTTTAACTAACATATCCTAATAAAAACAAATTCCAAACAAATTGCTACCCAAGTGTGCTTTATTGATCCCCGCCCCCACTCAGATAAATTCAAATGCTTCTGGTTTTTTGTAAAATATTTAATTTTTATGCAGCTTGTAAAATGAACATTGAATACTTTTGATTAAGGTTTGTTTACCAAACAGAAATAAATCTGTCACATCACCCCTACTCCCAAGTGACTTAAGTTTAAGTTGAGTAAAGTGAGCTAAAAGTTGACAATCAGGGTGCTATTAAAGAAGCAGGAAGCAAAGAAATAAACGAGAAAGTGAGAGCTGAGAGACAGGTTTTCCTTCCTCACCCACTCACTTGCATGTACCTGTCTGCCTCTGTGGCTCAGGAGCAAAGTAGGTAGAGACAGAAGCAGACAGGCAAAAGAAAAAGGGATCGCTTTGTTTTCTGCTCACCCCCTGCCCCCACAATTCAAGGAAAAAGAACAGGGGCAGCTGATTGGGAGGGGGCAATAGGTTATACCTTTTGCTCCTTCCTGAGTTGCAGCTGCAAAGCTGAACCATAGCTGGCCTGAATCACATATTGTGAATATGATTTTGCAAGGCAGTTGTGCACTGAAGCTGCTGGGTGTTTAAGCAGCAGCTATGGCTATAGTACCTTAGCCTGGGACTGGCGCTCATTGCCAGTGCAGTGACCACATATTAGAGCAGAGAAAGAAAAATCATTTTTGCCTGGACACTTCTATACTATACTGGTATGCCAAATATTTCAAAATTTTTAATATTTTTAGGATTACAGCCCTCAACCACTTCTAATGGATTACTCATATCAGTTTTGAATTAAATAACTGATGAATCAGTTAAATTTGTGTATGGGAAAAACATTATTTCTGAAGCATGAAACATGTTTGCTTAATTTTTAGAGATGCACACATTTGTCCTTGTAGGCATAATCTTGGTAAAGGCATTCCTCCTGTGGTTGAGAGAAGGGAGAATGCCTCTGAATAAGTTGGTTGGCACCTGAGGTTTTTATAAGCATTGGAAATTAAAAAAAAATCCTGCTGTCCAGTTTGATTAGGGGCATCCTTTTAGTTAATCAATATGTTATACTGATTTTTTTTTTAAAAAAAGCAAGTTCCAGCCATTGCTGTGACCCAGGCCAGTGGCCCATCAATTGGGTTGTTATGAGAGATGCTTCTAGCATGTCAGACTGTAGATTAAAATTATTTTGCTATAGTGCTTTGCCTTCGCTTGAGAATTTGACATCTAACCAAATGTACCAGGATATACTAGAAAACTTCTTTGTTCATATGATTTGACTTGCAGTCTATCTTCTGTTCTAAAATCCAAATGTGCTTCCTGAAATGCTTGTGTGTGTGTGTGTGTGTTTATTTGTGAAGGCTAAAATCTACTTGGTATTTGCAGTGTATAAGAATGGCATGGGAGGGGGGAATTTAATACTAACATGATTTTCCCCCACATTAAGGTTAGAGTCCTATAACCACTTAACTGGGAGTAAGCACTGCTCAGTATTCAGTACCCCTGTTTCTAACACTGCTGGGTAGTGATTATACTCCAATTTTATACCAGCCAGTTATACCAGCCAATTGAGTTTTAGATTGAAACCCGGACATGAGCACCTACTTCCCATCCAGGCAGGGGTGGGTGCTCACTACCAGCTATTGCTCTGGAAAAATTCTGGGGACTGAGACTTCAAGTAAAGGACCCTGAGTGCCCTTGCTCCTGTAAGTGCACTGGGTCTACTTCTAAAGTGTGCTGTCAGATACCTATGGTTTTATAGAGTGGTAAATAAGTGAGTGTGATATGCAGCACGTGCTCATCAAGAATTCTGAGAGGGCCCACCTGAACTCTGTTTACCTTCCTCCTGCACATGCCCAAGCTCACATATGTGTGCTGGCAGTGTGTTCGGACATTAGGGGAAATAAAATCTGCACAAACATCCCATCTCTACCTCTGTCTGTTGTGAGAGAGTGAGAAGGGCTTCAATGGAGTGATACTGAATGATGTCCAGCCACTTGGCAATGGAAATGCACTTGTGAAACTGGATTTCTGGTTTCTCTTCTTTCTCATCCAGCTCCCTGCACACACCCAAAATCTGCTCCAGACGATCCCCCAAGACTCAAGAGCAGATTTTGAAGTTGTGGGGAGTTGTAGTGGGGAAGAAAAGATGAAGGCCTGTTGTGTGAGTGGGTATCTGCTCATGATATGATGGACCTCATTCATGGTTATAAAATCAATTGGCATGTTTATAGAAGAGATACCTGAAATATCTCATGGGAACCAGTGTGATCTAGTAGTAGTGTGTTGGACCTGGGAGACCATGGCTTGAAATTCCACTCAGTCATGAAGCTCATGGAGTGACCTTGGACCAATCACAGTCTCTCAGTCTAACCTACCCTGCAGGGTTGTTGTGAGGATAAAATGAGGAGGGGAAAAACTTTGTATGACATCTTGACTTCCTTGGATGAAAAGTGGGATATAAATGTAATAAAGAAACAAACGTTTGTTTGACCTAGGTTTAAATTGATTCATTTTAGTAGTGTTAGTGATAGATTCTTCTAGATCATTTTATCCTATATAGTAGTTTTAATCAGTCTTACCCATTCCTGCTTCCAAAGGATTCCAAGTATGGCTGTCATAGGAGAAAAGGAGGACATTTGCAGGTGCATATTATCTCCTCTACCCCAAGATACAGCTCGGTCATGATTCATGTGTTGTTCAAGCTGAGGTAACTACCCTCACTTCCTTCTCAGATCAGATAAAGATATAAAGGAAAGGAAAGGCAGTAAAACACACTTTTTAAAGAAAATGTTTCCCAATTAAGGAATGTATTCAATGCTGCATGAACAACCTCCAGTCACACAACAAGGTCTTCCCTTCTTCTCTGCCCATGCAACCCTCAAATCTATATCAGAGGTACTACAATGGTCTGGAGCAAATTTTGAAGTGCAGGGGAGAGGAGGGGAAAGTTATATTGCACAAATGGAGTAGTAGCATTGGATACAGTCCATAGTGTTTAAACTACTCTTTACACTTGGTAATGTGAATTGGGCTGCTCTGCATGAACCTTCTTTGAGTGCAATCAAACCAAGTTTAGCTGTTTAAACAATGCAATCCTATGCACATGTACTGTACTCAGTTGCAAGTCCACATTGGTTAAAAGGATCGTAATGTATGCCTTAGGCAAGCATCCTGGCGTAGATAGTTCCTATGGATGGTTGTGACCACTGAGAGGGCCCCCTCTCTAATTGCGACCCTCCAAATTTCACTTAAGACTGGTAACACATCCATGCAACAGAGGCCACCTCTGCCTCCCAAAGCACTCCCAGATAAGGGACTGTAGCACTGAAGCTTAAATCATGTTAGAATCAGAATAACTAAAGGAGCTTAGCTGGGATCGATTATACCCTCTTTTATTAGTTGCTATACTAGAGAAGCTTACTGCTTGCTTAATACATTTTTATTACTGTACTGGTTACTATTGTGTTGTTTTATATAGCCGTGGTTCTGTCAGCTAAACCTGTTGTCATTGACCGTGTTACAGAAGTAACAAAGGGCATTCTCATTTTTTCATGAAGCGTTTAATCCATATTTGCTTACTGCTGCTATGGAAAAGACAAGTGTATCAGTAGAGAAGCCTCCTTAGGTTGCATGTTGTTATATTTATATCACAATAGATCCCTGACATGGTTGAAGTTTGAGTGCTTTCCATGCATCTCTGCCAATGCATCTGTTTTCTCTTAATTTATTTTCAAAGATGCCAGAATGAGTGCATGGAGACTATTTTGCCTAATAAAGCAGAGACATTATGAAAGTGCATAAAGGATGCTGTACTGTTGCTTTTTCATAGTGGTAATGTGAGCTGAGACTATAGCTAGGGCTTTGTATTGCTTCATTCTTTGGTGAAAATCAAATGCTGATTAGGATGCCAAATAATTTTGACATTAGTCTTCTGATGCTACATTTTTTCAGTTTAACGTATCTTCCATATTAATTTAGTGTTCAACAGTAGGAGATTTACTGGGAGGGTAATAAGTATTTCTGTATCCCTGTCCTTAAAGCTTATTGTCCTATAGAGAAATGCTGGCTCATCAGAACATTGCCAGAGTAAGGTTTTCCCACCCATGCCTGTCACAGTGTGAATCAGCCTTCCTGGACTTAGGAAGTCGTGGATGAACAATAAAATGTACATGTAAGATACAGCTCTATGTTACTGAAATGAATTTTGTATTTGTCTGTGCTTGACTTTGCCAGTACTGTATTTACTTTTATGTTTGCCCCACTCAACTTGTTATTGTAAGCAAATTAGGGATCATAATTTATCACGAAATAATTGGTTTCAAATCAAACCGACGTCAAACCATGGGCTATGAAACTGATTTGTTTCCCCTCCTTCCCAACTCTATGATTCTGTGATTCTCTAGTTCATGATAAGGCAAGATTAGGAGAAACTGGAAGTAAACACTGACAAAGAGCTCCCTGTTGTATGGGAGGAGTAAGCTTTGCTTGGGTTAATTCCAGCTAACATATACAGCACTGAACCATAGTTTAGTGTTACATGTGAACCCAGCTGGTGTATAACAAACATAAGTGACTCTCCACTTCACGTTTGTTTGAGACACATTGACCATACCATACAATAAGATGCTCTCTTCTCCCCTTTTGCACTCCCAGTTCCCCCTTTCAGTTCTGTGTTCATGGTAGCTATAATTTACCTTTATGTCTGAATGAGGCAAGCTATGGTCCCTGTGAGCCATTGTTTCAAACCAAAATGAGAAACCATTGTTTGAACTGAGCTTGTAATGCTGGTTTGCAGGCAAACTGATTAGATTTAACAGCACACTGTAGTTACCCTGAACCTGGATGGGAGAGAATAAAAGTACACAAACCTGAGGTACATCCCAGTAACCAAACCATATAATATCTGAACGAAGTATCTGTACAGAACTTAAATGGAGTTTGCTGTGGCTCTTGTAATGGTTAATGTACTAATGGACTGTAAAGAGCGGTATTGAAATTGTTATGTAATTGCAGCCATGTCCAGGAATCATTTGCACAGTTTGCTTATTTGTATTGGGTGCGTGCCATTTATATATACACAGTATAACCAATAACAAATCCATTTTACTGTTTGCATCTTGGTTATTCCCCTGTAATTGGTAGAATATCCATTGCATCAAAGAAGACAGCAGCCTCTCTTGAAAGCAGAGCAGAGGCATAATATAAGTGACTTTAATGACAATTGTTCAGCTTAAGCAAAAAAGTAATGCATGTAGAGAGCACTGCAGATAATTCAAGATATGAGCTACACTATCAAGTGCTGTGGATCACAGACTTTAATCGTAAACAAGTTCCACTGAAATCAATAACATTTCTGAGTAAACATTTTTAGCATTGTGCTATAAGTTTATTGTGAAACCAAGATGCCTCAATTCTTGAAAACAGACATACATCAAACAGACATACATGTTTCTAAAATTCTTCTTTAAGAAAAGAAAAAAAAGCTTAAAACTCCTAATATTTCCTGCTTTCAGCAGAATAACTCTATGAACCAGTGCTGAGATGCCATTTTAAGAGGTTAAATTACTTTCTAAATGTTGCTGTGAAGCAGAAGGGAAGGGAAAAGATCAAGTTACTCATTCTTCATTCCAGAGCCTACCACTACACTTGAAGGCTGGAGACATGCTGGCTAGAATACACAGTTGTCAGTCGTCTTTAGCCCTGCCCCCACTCAGGGGAAAGACCAAAAGAGATTTTCTTTAAAGGGGGCCTGGAAAGGGAAAACAATTTTTCTTTTCTCTAGGAATTTTTAAGTGCAGCTGCCATATCATCTACTATGCTGATCATATAATCACAGTTGTGTTTTTAGTTATTACTTCGCCAAATGTTACTTTTATACGTGTAAGAAAGTTTTGGTTCCTTTACTTTTTTTCCAGGGTGAACAAAAACTAACCTAACTAGTTGATAACTGTGTGCATGAGGTGGTACTTTATTCTTAATTCTGTGTTCCGTTATAGAAGGAATGGAGGAAATTGCTTGTTGACTTTCTCTCACAAGGCTGCATGCACTCTTACATAAAGAAATGAACCACTAGTAATAGTTACACATTGACGTGTATTTTCTCTTTATGCTCAAAAAGCTCTTCAGCTCAGTTGTAATCAAATGAAGCAGGAAAGGCTTGTACCTCTTCCTTCTCTCCCTCAATATTTTTCATTGCAGTCAGGACAGTATGCTCCTGTCCTGGCCATGTCCTGTAAGATCATACCTCTTAATGGTGGAGAGGAGGCTGCAGGAGGGTGGGGTGGGAGGAGAGAGATGACAGCTTAATCAGCAAGGGTCATACATTTTGGGGGGTTGATTCAGAGAGGCAGGCATGGTGATCAGATGGTTACGTTTATTACAATATTGCTGGTTTCCCATAGCTGATCAGGGACATTGGTAGGAAAAGAGTTGGTCTTGAGCACAGCTTATGATGTAAAGCAAAATAAGAGCAATGGCAAATAATGATTTTTGTTTCTCAAGAGGCTAAAGTTTCCCATTATGCCAATAACTGCCACACCTTTGACTTCTCCCTTTTCAGACACATTTATGAGATTGATGTGACCATATGAGGATTAATATATATGGGGCAGGTTATGAAAGCAAGGGTGGGGAAGGCACATCAATCTAAGTTTATAGGAGCTGGTGATTGAAAGATGTCTGCCATTCACCTGGAATTTGGAAACACACAGATGGTGGTTCAATCAGTTTAGTTGGGAGGGGAGGAGGAATCCAGTTCAAACTATTTGTGTGATGCACCACTTGCCTTTAATCTTGGGACTACATAAGCAAATGCACAATTTTATCCATGCAGTTAGCTACTTAAAAATCAAAGGTTGCCGTACATGAATACATTTGTAAGAAATATGTCTAACTTTAATGGAACATTGCTAAAAAAATTCTCTCAACTTTTTGTGTTTATACTAGGTCGATCATTATTATAGCTAGTAATACCTGCCTTTAAAATAAATAAATAATGTTTTGCATGGCTATTTAGTACATTGAGTTCCACAAAGATGTGATGTTAGTTTGCAGACATGCAAAATATGGAATTTCTATTTTTAACTCGTGCAGTTAGTTGTATGCATGCAACAGAACTGTGAAAAAAAATATGATACCTTTGA
Organism: Podarcis gaigeae; assembly: GCF_964106915.1. NCBI lineage: Eukaryota > Metazoa > Chordata > Lepidosauria > Squamata > Lacertidae > Podarcis > Podarcis gaigeae. Next base: position 24,845,626 of record NC_139681.1, on the reverse strand, counting down.
TCAGTTTATTGCTAGTTAAAGATGTAGTGACTGAAAAGTCTGCTTTTATTATACTCCAAGTGTTGGATATACAGAGGAAGCACTGTGTAAAAGTCTCAGCCAGATTGAAATATGCGTGTTTCTGAGATTTCTCTGCCCATTTCTTTCTCAAGTTGTGAGTTGGAAAAAAGGCTCTCGCAGTTTTTAGCAAAGTATTGTCACAGACCGCTGTAACTGCTTGTGGTCCTGCAAAAATTCTATAGTCTTTTAAAGACTATGGCTACAGTATTTTTGTGAAGTACAGTGGTACCTTGGGTTAAGAACTTAATTTGTTCTGGATGTTCCATTCTTAACCTGAAACTGTTCTTAACCTGAAGCACCACTTTAGCTAATGGGACCTCCTGCCGCCGCCGCGCCACCACCATTGTGCGATTTCTGTTCTCATCCTGAAGCAAAGTTCTTAACCCGAGGTACTATTTCTGGGTTAGCGGAGTCTGTAACCTGAAGCGTCTGTAACCTGAAGCGTCTTTAACCTGAGGTACCACTGTAGCCCTAGGATGGGATGTACACACACTATTGTAAAGTATTTAGTTTCTGTGTTTGGAAAAATTACAGAAGTAATGAAATTAGCATGTATAGTTACTAAACAGTTTCTGAAACATCCCTCAGAATATGTAATCCATAGATATAACCACAGGAAAAATGGTGGGGATCAAGATGTCTTGCCATAATTTGGGGAAATAGAATAATTGTGGCCAGTTCAGTTCAGTTCAGTTCAGTTGCAGTATCTAGCCTCTAGTTTTTATCCCACAACTGATTCACATTTGAAAAAAATTCTTCCCCTATTTTCCCCCCTGGCAGTACTACAATAGCACCTGCTTCTTATATGAAGCCAACACAAGTAGTTGCTTCTCTTCCTAAGATCAGCCTTAAGGCATTGAAATTCCTAGGCAAGCATTTTTCTCCCTTGTTTACCCTTAATACAGGAGAGGTAGAATTGAGGTTTGATTCTTTCTGCATGCCTAAATCATGCAATCATGGAAATAGGTCTTAAGCAGATTTTTAAAACATGGGGAGGAATTCTTAATATTTTGGATTGGTAATCTTTTTTGTATTTTGGAGGAAAGAATAGATGAACTGAACTTGCTTATTAACAAATTAAGCGGCATGGTACTGTTGGAGCGCTCCTCCATCTTGATTGCTATTACTTCTCAAGTGGAAGAAGCTTCACTTTACTGTGTGTTATATGCCCTCTGAACTAACACAGGCTGCTTTACATCAGTTTGAACAAGGATCGAATCACTTCTGAAGTCTCATTGATTGTATTGGGGTGGGGTGGGGCTTTGACTGGCCCCACAGTTTTCCACAAAACGTCTCAGGATTCCATCTGTTCTAAACCTTGGGCTTGTTTGTGGATGTTATTTTCGCAGACATTGTGGCTGTGGGAAATTTAATAAGGTCTCAAATAGGACATGTAGGTTTGTCAGAAAAATGATATAGCAGATATTCTGTTGGTGTCAGTACAGCAAGAACCATGCTCCTATTTTCAGTGGTTTATATGCGTTCCAACAGACATTAACAAGATTAATGAGATTTCAGCAAATGCGTAGGAAAAACACTTTATGTTTTGGCTTTACAATTATATTCTGTAGTGTGTGGAAAATAACAAGAATTTTCCAAATATAAAAAGAGTGTTTGATAAAGAGGTTTAATGTCAGCCTGTCTATTCAGCAAAGACTGCAGTCTTTAAGAACTGGTGTTATCTGATATTTGAGTTAGTTTCAGGTTGCTCCATTTTACACAAATTTATTATTGATTCCCAAGGCCTGTTAAACCAGATAGGAATACTTACAAATGTGCATGGAGGCAGAAGCATTATGACCTTCTTGTAATGACAAAGGTTATTATGAAGCTTTGAGGTAGCAATCCTGAAACTTATTTTTTTGAGGGCTGAGTGCTTGATTGTCTGCTCATGCCAAAGGCAGAACTGCACGTGTTAACCTTTGGAATTAGCTTGAGTCAGGCTCATTAGCTTGCTGTGTTCAGCTTAACCAGAACATTATGGACAATGTGGAAGTCTTTCTTTAGCACAGGACTGGGGAACCTGTGTCCCATCAATTGCTTTTGGACTACAGTTCTCGTAATAGAATCATAGCAACCTGACCATTGACCACATTGGTGGGGGCTGAGAAGAGATGGTGACCAACAGCCTCTGAAGGACCACAGGTACCCAGGCCTTCAAGATTTTGAACTCTGCATGCTGACACAATGTAGTTGGACAAAAATCGACTTCAAAATCCTAAAGCACTAATGGGGCACCTGTGGTTCTCCATATGTCCTCCTCCTGATTTAGGATTTAGAACCCTTATTTTTGCCCAGCTACATATCAATCATGTGCAACAGCATCATTTTTATGTTTGTAGTGTTTTTTAATAGTATTGAAGTAGCATAATTTATTGCATAGTCATGCAGCCTTTCTGGCAGCTGGTAGGAATATGCTGCAGGCCATGTTGCATTCCCACTGGAGGTGAAGAGCAACCATCAATTGGTGTCAAAATACGCTCGTAACTTTTCAGCTCTTTCACTTAATGGCATAACAGAAGGTGGGGAGAACATCTTTAGTGTTTTTGAAGTAGGCACATAACAAGCTACAGAGTCTTTGTGTAGACATTTTTCTCAGCTGCTTCTCCCTTCATCAGTGTTATGTCGTGTGTGTGTGTGTGTGTGTGTGTGTGTGTCCGCGCGCACACACATATATTTCTGCAGGAGGCACAAGGAAGCTGTTTTTATACTGACCTGTAGATCTTAATGAATGGTTAGTCCTCAAATTTATTCCTGGTGCTGAACATGTTTGTGATTTTGCCATGGTCTCAACCTTGTGAATACTAGCCATTCCAAATGGAAATCTGTCATAAAATTTACATACAGTTTCACAAAAATATTGAAGCATGTACATGGACACTCTTAAAGATCTGAACCACACAAGAGTTCTGAACCACAGAGCAGTGCCCTTCCATTTTACCCTTCTGTATTTCCGACAAACCTATCCATCTTGCTGGGGTGGGGAGGAAGTTTACAGTAGGTAGAGTCTGTGCAGAGAATTGTGTTCCTCTAAAGATTCAGCCCAGCATAATTATCCTACTTTTCAGGAGTGGCTTGCTGTAGTTATACAAACCTACTTCTCAACCTCTTCTACTTCTCGCACAGCCTATCAGCCATATAGCTGCTATACAGAGTCCAGGAGCCAGCATACTACCCCACCTTCCAAAATACGTATTCACAATGCAAGATTTCTCCTCTTAACTTAAAGCCAGCTTTGACCGTTTTAATCACTTGCCTTTCCCCATATAACTGCTTTTTATTTTTTTAAAAAAGAGATGGGAATGCAATTTTGGGGAGTGAATTGTCAAAATAGATCTTATTTATGGCAACAATTTATTTAAAACTGAGGGCCAAGCTAGGAACTATTACAGGTTCTTTAAGGCACTAGATCACATAGGAAACTGAGAGAATATTTAAATTCCTGAGTGATAGCATTTTTAGCAGCCTCAGCAACCAGATGGTTAAGATTCTTCCAGTCCTTCCCTAAGTTAACATAGTTACTACACCAAGTTTTATATCCCCACTTCAATTGTTTTTGTTTTTGACTATACCAAGACTATAGAAGTCTGTTGGTTGTCATCCTGAATTATATACAGTTAATTGAATATGAAAATTGAGCCTGTATGTATGTAACACTTGGAAGAATTGTGTTGTTGTGCATCATTACAGATGATGGCGAGCATCCAAATAACTACTTTAGGCATATCCAACAACTCAGGCATGCCTAGTGGGATTCATGGTGTTATCACAGACTGCTTTTGAAAGCCCCTTCAAAGTACTTTGCTACACAGTACAGAGAAGCTGTGTAGTGTTAGTGTTATTTGCAGACTAACATTTATGCGCACAAATACTCTATAGCTGGTAGGATGAAACACATACACATCTTTTTAGTTCTTAAAAAGCCTGTTTGAAATTAAATTCCAACTCTTTTCCTGTCTTACAGCTTTAAAGAAATATGCATTGTTACAATTTTATTTTGGAATTGATGAAGTGGAAATACAGATGAAACAAGTTTGCAGGATATCAACTCTACAGCACCATTTCATCCCACTCATCAGCAAAAGGTAACAAACATCCATTCAAAAATGGGCTCAATTCAAATATAACATTCTTATGGGCTGTTGGATTAGAAATGTTAACTTTTATTTAAAGCACCAATATCCTGCCTATCTTAAAAGTTCAAGGTGGCTAGCAAAATTCTGGGGGTGGGGGGTCTATAATATATCTCCTGGTCAGATTCAAAGCTGCAAATAAACAAAACAAAACAAAAAACACGAACCAGCCTTCCTTGCTGTGCTGATTTTTTAGTCCTCACTGTAGCAGGAGGGCATGAGTTTCATTACAGGCACTTGAAACATAATTGACAATCAGCGTCCATTGTATTTCATATTTGAAAATATCATATAAAATGCCTGTTGGCTCTCCTTGTTGGAGAGGCTGATTAAATCCCTTTTCAGACACTTTGTAAACTTCTAGGCAAACTATCAACCAATCCTACTGGTCAGAGTGGCTGAGAAGTTCAAAAGGGATGGCGCCTTAACCCTTGGCAGAAAAATAATAGTTTAGCACAGGCTTCCTCAGCCTCGGCCCTCCAGATGTTTCTGGCCTACAACTCCCATGATTCCTAGCTAGCAGGACCAGTAGTCAGGGATGATGAGAATTGTAGTCTCAAAACATCTGGAGGGCCGAGGTGAAGGAAGCCTGGTTTAGCATATGATATTTAAAAATAGTCTACCTCAGTTCCGATGTTTTTGATTGCTGTTCCGTTTATGGGGTAAAATTGGTCCAATATCTGATCTATCATTACACTCAGAAGTTTGTTCATGGTTGGACACATAATAATGAGTCTCAGCAGAAACTGGCCCAGATAGATGGACGTTAGTATGTCATTGTTTAAAGCAGTGGTTCTCAAACTTTTTTCTCTGGACCACACCACACCACGCCACACCACATTATTTTATTGATAAGAAGTACATTGCAAAACAAGAAGAATCAACTACTAGCAGTGCTTGATTTATCATATAGAAAACAACTACTTCATAACATGATCATGGGACATCCAGAAAGTGTGAAACAATGCAGCTACATAAGAACATGACTCATTTCCAAAATATAATTCTAAATGAGCCTCTTACACATGTATGTTAAGTGTGTATACAAACTCAATGAGAGGTGTGAGCTTGCAGTATCACTTGATGCTCCTAGTCTCATTTTGAAAAGCTAGTTATTCATATTTTGAAAATAGAAAAAAAAATTTACATTATACTACACTAAAATGTTTCTTTGATTGTCCTTGAATCTTTGCAGCACATTTTCCAGCCTCTCCTGCCACACTTGTGTGGTGCACCACACCCTCTGAGAACCACTGTTTTAAATGAATGGTGATGAAATCTTATTGGCAAAGTTATACTTCTGAGTATTTTTTAAGAGAAAGGTCCTGTTTACTCTCTAGTTTGAAAGATAGGCTTGGATACATTTATCCCCTTCAGAATGCTCTCATTGGATAAGGCACAAGAGGGAGTTTGCTGAAGATACTGATGAAGTAATAGTAACCAAAGTCCAAGGGAACAAATAGCAGGAAAAATTCAGGGCAACTTAAAGGAAAGATATGAAAAAAAATCATCTATGATATTGAAATTTGGGACATAATGGTGAGTGTCAAGTAGAATAAACCCATTCTAGTAAAACATCTAGCTTGGTATTATTGTAATTTTCACCTGCTATTAAAATGAGATAATTCAATAATTAAAATTATGATTTTGTTTCTGTTCAGATAGCTTTCATTGTACTTACTTTTGTGAGAAGTTCTTGATCCAGTATCTAGTTTTATTTCACATTCAGTTTTAAATTGTGTTTTTATGTTGCAAATGCTGAAATTGTGGAGAAACATAACAAAAGATTCATAAAAATGCATCATAGGGGAATTTAGATAAATATTGTGCACATGGCAAAATATATAATGATCCTAAGCAACATTTCCTTAAAATATGTGTCCCTTTAAAATTTTCACTCATCTTCCACAGAAATGAAGCACTTGCTTTCCTTCCCAAGCACATTATAATTTTATGCTAAGAAACTTTGGGATTCCTCATAAAAAGTCGTCCCCCCACGATATCAACACTGCTTAGCATTGATTTTCATGAATTAGGGGGTACCATGAAACAACCTTATTTTAACACTTTAAAAAACTAAGGGAAAATACCAGTCTGTTGCTATTGAAGTGTGAACATTATCTTTGTACTCTGTTTTGTTCATCTACTGAAATTTTAAGATTGGTTTTAGAGTCTGTTTTGAAACTGTTTTTAGAACTACCTTGTTTTGAGCTTCAGGGAATACATTTTTGTGAAAGAATGTGTCCATAGTTGTTTAGTCATAACACATTTATGATACCTAAAAATACATAGTTGCCTGTTTATCTTGCTCTAACTTGAAATCAACCACTTACTTGATAAGAGAGACGAAACAGGAGTCCTTACAAACTTGAATTAAATGTTGCTCCACAACTTCCTCTACTATCAGCCAACTGTTCTGCTCAGCTTAATAGTTTTCTGATACCCTTTGTGGGCAACACTGAAAACTCTGGTATTTCTGTTATTGAAACTCCTTTGGCCATAGTTCCTAAGGACAGTTGCTCACAATGCATTCCAATCAGTGCAAAATACAGTCATACTTCGTGTTGTGTTCCGCTCTTCTTATGGACTTTCAGCTTATGAACGTGGCAAACCTAGAAGTATTTACTTCCGGGTTCGCCGCCCACGTATGCACAGAAGCAACCTGCGCACTATGTGCAGAAGCGATTGATCGCACCTCACACATGCGCAGAAGAGGCTCTCTAGTTGTGGACTTTTTGGGGTGCAAACGGCACCCCAAAACGGATTAAGTCCGCAACTAGAGGTACCACTGTAGGTTTCGTTGGCTGAGTTTGAACATCATGCTTAAACCATAGTTTCAGTATTATATAAATGAATCTGGACATGAGCCTTGGGTTTGCCCTCTCTTTTGTAGTTCAGGCATGAAAATGAGATTGGAAGAATTTGCTTTCAGGTTAAAATAACCATGGTTGTCACTACAGTTACTCTAGAGTTTAGTTTATTGGAACAAGTTAGAATCAATCCATGGTTTCTGATCCTGGCTTTTCCTGTGTGTTGTTTCCTTCAGACTTCTCATAATGAAACACTCCAGCAGTAAAACAGCGCACAAACCTGATGTTGGGAATTGTTGGATTAACTTTAGATCTTTTCAGTTTAAATGGTGATCCTAAGATAACTGTGCATCTGAAAGGGCCAGTTCAGAGTTCCCCTCCATCTACTTCTGTTAGAGTGGAGAGAAAGAACAATTTGCGTTTAGTGGGAATGGTTTGAACACACATTCTGGAATGTGTCTTAAAGTATTTTTCACCTCACATTAAAAGGTTGCATCTGCTTTGACCATTAGTTTCATTCCAGTAGTCCTTAACTCACTGAATAAGTAGTTTCTGTCAATCCTTTTGCCCTCTTTGCATGGGTGTAGCTTGGTTTCTCGTTAGGGGGGCAGGCAAAGCATTTTTAAGGGGATCAGCCAAAGTTGTTGAGCTTTTTGAGAGGAAATCACTAGTAGAAATATCCCCCAAAAGACATCTGCTGGCACCCCCCCCCAGCTATGCCCATGCCTCACTATACTCCATTCTTCAGCAGGGAAAGATCCATGACTGCCACTGTTGTGTGACTCTGTTCTTCCACAGCACAGTGGTACCTCATGTTACGTACCGTCCCCCTTAAGAATGCTTCAGGTTTTGCGCTCCGCTAACTCGGAAGTAGATGCCCCTTGTTGCGAACTTTGCCCTGGGATGCGAGCGGAAGGCGCGCTCCAGCGGCGTGGCGGTAGCAGCAGCAGGAAGCGCGATTAGCAAAAGCACACCTCATGTTATGAACGATTTCTGGTTACGAACGAATCTCTGGAAGAGATTAAGTTCGTAACTGGAGGTACCATTGTAGTTTGCTCACTCTGGCTGTGGGGACTCTTTCCTGACCAGACAAATGGAGATACTACCCTCTTTTCACCAATCGGGGGGGGGGGGGATCTGCTCCTTTAGAAACAGAATATGCGGTGCAAATAGCACCTCCAAACATAAGGACATTTAATAAATGTGCAACATAAAAATATAAGAAAAGCCTGTTGCATCAAGCCAGTGGCTCATCTGGTCCAGCATCCTCTTCTCACACTGGCCAAACAGTTGCCTATGTGAAGCCGCCTCTCTCCTGTGGTTTCCAGCAACTGATATTGAGAAACCCCAAAGTGGAGGTAGAACATAGCTACCATGGTTAGTAGCCATTGATAGCCATATCTTCATGAATTTGTCTAATCCTATTTTAAAGCCATTGAAGTTGGTGGCCATCCCTGCCTCCCATGGGAGCAGATTTCATTGTTTAACTATGCACTGTTCATCGTTTAACTGTGCACTGTGTCCAGAAGTACTTCCTTTTGTCTGTCCTGAATCTTTCAACATTCAGCTTCATTGAATGTCTCCTAGTTGAAAGACAGAGACAAACCTGTCTCTATCCACATTCTCTACACAATGCATAATTTTGTACAACTCTATCATGTCTCCTCTTATTGATCTTTTATGAAAATCCCAAACTGTTAAAACCTTTCCTCATGGGGAGCTATTCTATCCCATCGAACTCCAAGGTTTTGCTCTTGTCAGTTACCACCGGTTCAGACATCAAGACCATGTATCCTATGCGAAATTAAGTCGTCTCCCCCTGCATCATTTTTATACTTGTTTACATTGAATTGCTTTTTGACATTTTACAGCCCATTCACACAACTTTTAGAAATCCTTTTGGAGCTCTTCACAATTGTGATGTGTTTTGACCATCCTGTACAATTTAGAATCATCAGTTCCTCAGTTCTCACTCTATAAAATGAGTGCATTAATTACCTTGTGCATAAATGAGAAAGAGTTGCTGTGAATTAGATCATAATTATAAACAAAAGTGTGTTACAGCCTGGTGTTGATAAATGCTAGGGCTCTGTGTAATACTACTCTTAGCTTAGCAGTTGGTAATGCAAGAATAATAAAGTGAGCTGCGTGTATTGCTTCTCCCACTTCCTTGGACCCCCCCCCCCCCAATGGCAGAGAGGAAGGGAGTTCCACAGTCTGATTCTTATTACTTAACTATTGTGAAGCAACCAGGAGCATTAAATCTGAAATGTTGGTGTTGCCCCTCTACATTCTCAGTGTTAGATTCACAAATGTTATGAATGATACTAACGAGTTGGGCAAATCTTCTGACCCAAAGTTCATCTGCGTAAGTCCTGAGATGACATGATTTAACAAATTGTATGGTCTAACTTCATGGGACGCAGGTGGCGCTGTGGGTTAAAGCCTCAGCGCCTAGGACTTGCCGATCGAAAGGTTGGCGGTTCAAATCCCTGCGGCGGGGTGCGCTCCCGCTGCTCGGTCCCAGCGCCTGCCAACCTAGCAGTTCGAAAGCACCTCCGGGTGCAAGTAGATAAATAGGGACCGCTTACCAGCGGGAAGGTAAACGGCGTTTCCGTGTGCGGCTCTGGCTCGCCAGAGCAGCGATGTCACGCTGGCCACGTGACTCGGAAGTGTCTCCGGACAGCGCTGGCCCCTGGCCTCTTAAGTGAGATGGGCGCACAACCCCAGAGTCTGTCAAGACTGGCCCGTACAGGCAGGGGTACCTTTACCTTTTTTTTTATGGTCTAACTTATCATTCTACACTTTCACTCTTCAAACACTTTCCCATAACTATAGCTGCCCCCCCCAGCAGATATGTCACGTCTACCCCATTCAAAATCTTAGAAGCCAGTTCCACAGATTAAAATCTGCAGAGCACATGGGGTCATGCCCTATGTTTTTAATATCTTGCACCCTTCAAAATGTGTTGACAATCAATTGATTTCTCTCCTCTTCATCCCAAACCCCCTCCAAAACCCAGCCCTATCTAATTCAAAATATTTATTTCCCTTAAATATTCTGATAGTTCTTTGTTTAATTGTCTGGAATATCGCTGGCATACCAAGAAGGCTGAAAGTTGTAACACCAAGTTTTCTTGCACTGTGGGTATGCAAGAATTTGTGTGCCTCATTCTTCTGAATTACTTAATATTTTATATAGCGACACTGAACTGCAAAACAACGGCTTTTAACATTTTATCCTTAAATAAAGTCCTTCACTGTTTTGTCTGTAGGGGATGGCAGGAGGGGGAGATTGCTTACTGAAGGAGAAGACAGTATTCTTATGCTAATCCAGTCTGTGGATAAGGAGCAATGCAGCCATGCAAACAATGGAAGTGGAGCCAGAAAGTCTGCTGTGTAGTCTAGCACGCCTTGAAAAGCATATGAGACAGGGCGCCTAGGGCTGCTTAAGGGGAGGGGCCCAAGAAAAGGGGAGCGCTTTACTCCAAGTTATTTTATGGAACTGGCAGATGACCAAAGAAAGGAACCTTACTACATAGAGAGAATTAAGATGAGGAGGATGAGAGAAAGGAGTTTTTGAAATCTGCTTTCCAGTTCTCATAGACTAAAACCCTAGCTTTGGCTTTATTTAATGTATGGCTGCAATTGAAACCTCAAATTCAGCTTGAAAAGATTTTGACATAAAACTATAAATATTACAAAAAGCTTATTTTAAGAGAAGATGCCGACTTTGAACAGGGTTTTGTTAGATTTACATGGTTAAAATATCTGATCACACAAATCACTGACCAGCAAAATGCCCATTTCTGTTAATTGCCTTTATATTTAACTTCTGGCAGTGCTTTATTTAATTTATTCATACTCAACCTTTCAAAACCTTCATCTGCACACGCTATACAGTTAGAAACGAGGCATACCATCCAGCTGGAGTTCTACTTAAGTGGCTTACCTATTCCTGAAGGAATGAATGTTGTAATCTAAAGTTATCAGCTTGCATGTCTTGCTGAAGAAGGATAGCAAGCATTTCTTCTTGGCTTATTATCTTTTCAGTATGCTAATACTAGGTAGTAAAAGCGAGATGATGAATTCTTAAAAGAAATACCAATTGTACAGCAAATTAATATCCTTTTTCTGAACGCTATGATTTCTCTACACAAGGGGCAATAAAGTGGGCACCTGGAGAACTCATTCTGCAACATAATACTAGCATTTATTAATGGCAGTTGGCAATTCACCATACTTTAAAGGGAGGGCTGTTTAAATTCCATAGATGAGGTATAAGTATCATAAATAAATATAAACCTGTAGCAGATGTTTTGGTGGTTTTATTTAAGTGTTCAAGTTTTAGTATGTACAGTGGTACCTTGGGTTAAGAACTTCTGGTGGTCCGTTCTTAACCTGAAACTGTTCTTAACATGAGGTATCCCTTTAACCCATGGGACCTGCCGCACTGCAGCCGCACGATTTCTGTTCTCCTCCTGAAGCAAAATTCTTAACCCGAGGTACTATTTCTGGGTTAGTGGAGTCTGTAACCTGAAGCGTCTGTAACCCAAGGTACCACTGTATTGCATTTTATGAAGTGAGGGGCTTTTGCAGACAAGTCAACAAGTTCAGAAGTTATCTGTCAGTGGGCAACAACGCTGATCGAATGGAAGTTATCTCTGCCACCTTTTCCCTGACTACAGTCATACCTCATGTTACAGACGCTTCTGGTTGCGCATTTTCTGGTTGCGTACTGTGCCAAACCCGGAAGTACCGGAACGGGTCACTTCCGGGTTTCGGCGCATGTGCAGAAGTACAAAATCGTGCTTTGCGCAGAATCGCTGGATCGTGACCCACATGGATCACGTTCGCAACCCAAGCGTCCACTGTACTTCACTGAGAAAGGCTCCTTCACAGGGCAAAGAAAGTGCCTCTCTCCAGCTCTGCATGGCTGCCAGGCAGCCATGTTTAGTGAACAGCACTATCTTCTTTGTTCTTGCCTCCTACCCACCCTCCTCACTAAGGAAAAAAATCCTCTGCGAGACAAAGGGAGTGCCAGCTGTGTTAGCTCCATGTGGCTGGTGGGCAACAACAACTGAGTGATGACAGGTTGCCTTGGGGATGCCAAGGAACGCCTTTGTCGGTGCTGGTATGGCAACCCCCAATCTAAGCAACTTATACTTAAACGCACCAACAAATCACAGAACACGTCTGTAGACACAGAAGTGACATATGAATAGATCACAGAATTTTAGAGTTGGAAAGGGACCCTTAGGGTCATCTAGTCTAACCCCCTGCAATGCAGGAATATGCAGCTGTCACAAATTGATGATGGTTTTCAGTGGATCCTTTGTCAAAATTAGGAGCACCTGTAAGGATCTGTGATTTGATGAGTGGGGAAAGAAACCATGAAAAAAGTATGTAGCGTTCAGACTATTCTAATGAATCTGGCATGCACACTTTCACTCACATTCTTTTTCTCTTTCTTGATTTTCTTCCTTTTCCCTCTCTCCTGACGCTTGTAGCACAGTGGTGCCTGCCCTGTGGAACGCCCTCCCAGCAGATGTCAAGGCAATAAGCAACTATTTTACTTTTAAAAGACAACTGAAAGCTTCCTTGTTTAGGGAAGTTTTTAATGTTTGATGCTGTATTATTTTTAATATGCAGTTGAAAGCTGCCCAGAGTGGTTGGGGAATGAATGAATGAATGAATGAATGAATAAATAAATAAATAAATAAATAACTACTACTACTACTACTACTCATTTTTACTTCATTTTCCCCTCCCCTTTCCCTCCTCATTCAGTTACTCCACTTTCCAGTTACACAAATTCTGATTTGATAATTGAAAATCATATAGAGCTGAAAGAGGAAGTGAAAAGGAGCATTACTCTTCTAATTTTGTTCTTAAGTACTTTCGGAGGGGTGGTGGTGTGGTAACCACCCTCATCACAAAGTGGGTAGTGAGCCAGGGATATTGCGTGTCACATGGGGTATCACATTGGCCACTCCAGTTATGAACAAACATGGCAATTTAAAATCTTTTAAAATATTCTGAAATACACAGTCCTCTGTTATAGGCAAATTGTTTGTAATGCATTTTATTAATATCAAACAAGTGCATGTAAATCTTACATAGCCAGTTCATTTTGCTCTTTAAATTGCACCCAGAAACCCTCCTAATCAAAGCATTTTTTTGTTGAACATAGCCTCATTTTTTGCACTTTTAATTACTTCATTTTCATTTTTATTATAGCGATTACATGGCATTGAAACAACTCTGAAACACTTTTTCCTCTGGCTCTCAGAGAACTCAAATGTCTGAGTATCTTTCAGAATGTATTAGAGAAAAGCTTTAAATGGCCAGGATAAGCAAGGGTTTATTTTAGGAGTATGTGGTGGCCCTTGTTGATAGGGTGAGGTAAAAATCAAATAAGTTAGTATGTTACATACAGGAAGTACAAATGACCAAGGTCTGCCACTCTAGAAGCATAAGCTTAGTGTAACTAAATCTTAGTGGTTTATCCAAGTTAGCTATGCCACAGGTTATGTGGTAAGGTGAAAAAACACCAGATCATCAGCCAGTTGATCCCCAGGGAAAATTGCAACCTGGCTCCGGATATGGGTCATGAAAGCAGGATTTGCAGCTCTGCCTGCCTGCCTGCAATCTGATTCTTCAAGGAGGAAAAGAAAGTAAAAAATAAAATAAAATAATCTTAAAGGCATGGTCATTGTCTTAGGTTCTTACACTTGGCCCTAGATAAACTCCTCATCCTTTATATATAATCAGCTTAATTTTCGATACTTGGGTCTTTTTAGCTCTGTTGTTTTTGGGCCATCAGAAGTCAAATGCTCACACATCTAGGAGAATGTCCAGTAATGTTAACTATTACTGGTGTGGGGACCCCATATTTGACAGTCTTTTGTGCTGATATATGTGAGTTCACACATTTGACAATGTCTTGCACCCAAGGAAAGCCTTGGGCTGTATGTGATTCAATGCCACCTTGTTGAGAACACTGTCCTGGATCTGTGGGTATATGATTTATGGTGCCCAAAAATATTTTGGGGTCACACACAAAGTTTCTTAGTCATTCCTACGTTCTTGGACTATATTTGGCATGTGAATGCTATATTTTGACACTGACTTGCACTTAAGGAAAGTGTTGGGCTGGATGCAAATACCATCTTATAAAATAAATTTGAATGCTTATTTTGGGATGATTCAAAACTTACGGCGGGGCGTACAGCCCAACTTATTAACTTTTTAATTGTTATCTGAGGTCATTGTGCATTCATGACCATTACACATGCACAACAATTTTGACTGGGGAAAATTATTCTGGAACTGAAAGGAGACAATCTGCCAGTCATGGAAACGTGATTCAGGGATATAAAAACTTTAGGTCACTTTTTAAAAAGGTTTTCTAATTGAGAATCGATTCTGTGATTCTGTGACAATATTGAGGGCTGTGTACAGTCTGAAATGACATAAAGCAAATGTAAAATCAACACAATAAAAGCTGAAGACTTTTTGAAACAGCAACACTATCCGAGACCTAAAGGCTAAAATATTCATTGAGACTTTTAAAAGAAGCTTTAGGTGGAGATATTCTGGACAACTATTATACTCTGGGCATAGCCCAACATTGAATATACATCAGTTGCTGAATCCACAGATAGGCTATTCCATTGCAATGGTTCTATTTCTTGTAGTGAGGAAGCTGCTTTGTTTCTTCATTACTAAGAAGTCACAGATGTGTGAAAAGTAGGCCACAGGTCGAAGGCTGCATGCCCCCTGCATGCGCAAATTGAAAGTGACAGACACCTCTATGCTCTGCTAGTAATTTGCCTCCATGTTAAATGCCTATGAAGCAGTAATTAAAATGAAAAGTTCTTGGGTCCTGCCAACAGACAGATTGAGTTATTTATGGTAGAAGCAGCCACTAACAGTAATTGCAGCACATCCTTGAACAAATACAAGTTTTTTCATTCAAGAATAGCGCCAGGCTGACAGGGGTCAGGAGGTCAAGCCCACTCAAACAAGAGGCCAAAGAAAGGCAAAATCAGTGTTCTGTATTGTCTATATTAACTACCTAGGTGTCCAAATTGCTGTTTATTCCTCTGAGACCTAGTTAGGCCCTATTAATCATTTCAAAAACATCACTGTGAGATTACTAAAAGCTGCTACATTTTAATATATCCATGTTTGCCCACTTTGTTTCTGAAGTGTACTTCAAAATGGTAGAGCAAATTTCTACTGCCTTCCTTTTCATGCAGTTGAGCAAACATTGGAAAAGTGTTTTCTAGACAGCTTTGTATTTAAAGAAAAATCTTTTTTTCTAGTAGATGTTTGTGCACTGTTGTGTTAGAATGGAATTATTATCATTCTTTTAAAATTTTAAGTTCTACAGCAATTTCACATTTTTAGCTACGTAGTTGTCAACTATTAATTTTAAAATGTTGTATAGTTATCCAATGGATTAAAATACAAATAGGTCATATTTTAGTCTTTTAAATATATTTGTGTATGTTTTATCATTTCAAGCTTTTACTGTAGCTTGTCCATTTGATACCCCCTCCCGTTTTCAGGGTTTGGGGAATTTGCATAATTTTATTCATCTGTTCAAAAATGCAATTTTGTTTCATTTCTTTTTTCCAGAAAACAAATTGGAATAATTAAACCATTGCTTCAACTGGCCACCAAGTCTTCTAGCAGATTTTGCTAAACAGTCCAGCTTAGAACTTGTCAAGCAGCAGGGCAATTTGCCAAAGTTGACAGTGCACAGGAAGGATTTATATTCGAACAATGATTTGTCTGAAAGTTTACATCAGATTGCTGGGGTTCTATGCAGTCATCATTTCTCAAGTTCAAGGTAAAGTTATACTTGTAAAGCGTTTGAAAAACAAAGTTTTTTGATGTATGGAATGTTCATGTGCATAGCCAACATTTTATGTTTTAACTGCAGTCTGAAATAGATGCAGATAAGCTGCTGTAGTTTTTGAAACGTAGAAACAACATGAAAGCTGTTGAAATGGAAGACTTTTTTGTGCACACCTGAAAATGGTTTCCATCTTTTTCAGCAACTCTCAAACCCTCTGCTTTGAAACAAAAAACATCAGTTACATTTTTACAGAAAGGGAGATTTCTAACATAACTTTCATACAGAGTCTATGAAACCGTCTGTCTGCTGTTAACAGGACATGCTGCCTACCTTTTAGTACTATGATCCCACTTTATTGGTAATATATAAGAGCTGGTTACCAAGAAGCAGGCTTTCTTGGTTAGTCTTTTATTTCAAAACCAGTACTTTGGGGGGGGGGGGCTGGTTAACTATAATAGACCTTAGTACTGAAAGCTGGAAAATGTTTTGATCTGGTACATGCTTCTTAATTGACTTTCATTGACATGTTAAGATTTTGCTATAAAAAAATATTCCAGGTTCTGTTTGATGTTTTAATTTGTTGGAAGCCTCTCAGGCTGGAGCAACCCAGTTAGATGGGTGGCATATAAATAATAATAATAATAATAAGAAGAAGAAGAAGAAGAAGAAGAAGAAGAAGAAGAAGTAGTAGTTATTATTTATGCAGTTCATACTAAACTCAATGATAAAATTCCTTTGTATTTTAAATGGTGCGGCATTTGCATCTGTTGACTAATTTCCATTTCTGTGGACAGTCTTATTCAGTGAACACTTCGGATATTTCTGCGTTAATGTGGCGGCTATAATATTTTTTAGACGAAAAACCCTAAAAGAAAAAGGACACAGTGGACTTAAGGAATCTAAGCTATAAAGTTCTTTCCTCACACAGGGAAGATTACCTAGTGAATGCACACACTGCTAGTCAGAAGAGTCTGCTAGCCTCCTTTTGACAAGGAGGGAATCAGGGTAGATATGGTTGTTTTTATGAGACTAATTACTTGAGACTAATTGCAAAGTCATTATTCAGGTATAGGCCTCTCTGAATCACCCAGAAGACTATGTAAACTGTGAGCTGAGTCATGGAAAAAGTCAATCAACTGAACTTTATAGGCATAGACGAAGGTTCATTTAAGCGAGAAAGCAAAGATGTTAGAGATATCCAAAGATACCTGCCTGTTTTATTTATTTAAAGTATTTAAATACTGCTGCTCAGTTCAACCTCATTAAGCGGTTCACAAAAGAATATCACAACAGGCATCTTTTTTAAAAGTTACAATAAAATGGAAATGCAACTGTTTGTTTAGAAGAAGCAGTAACAACATCATTTGGCTCCTGGACTCAGTTGAGCATGCTCAGTCCTTGGAGGGCGCCATGTTGGTGAAGGCTAACTTAGATTCTGTGCCCATTATGGATAGTAATTGAAATAATACTCTGATTTTATGAATATTTAAGTGTTAGAGGAAATTCAGTTTAATCTGAGAGATGTGGCCTTCCCCAGGTTGGCCCCCCCCAGATGTTTGGACTACAACTCTCATCAGCCTCAGCCAGTGCAGCCAATATTCAGGGATGATGGGAATTGTAGTCCAATAACATCTGGAATGCCACAGGTTCCTCACCCCTGCTATAGAAGTATTCCTACGCATGATCCTTAGCAAAGTAGAAGTTTGTACAAATTTAGTAGGAATAAAAACTCAACAACCAAATGAAAATTTTAAACACCTTACTTTTTGAGATAATGTCAAAAAAAGAGAAATGCATTTGGAATTCATTTCCATTAAATTTCATATAATTATCAGGACAGAACTAACATTTATGTTATTAAAACATAATTATTGTATTATGTTCAGCCGCCTGCAATATCAGAATGTTAACATTGATATTTCAATTACCTACGTTAATTTATGTTTATGCTTGTTAATTTGAAAGTCAGATTTTTTAAAAATTAAAAAGAAATCTGTGGTGGTTCACTTACAGGTAAATAAGTTTTCAAGTTAGGTTTTAAGTATGCAAATGAGCATTCCAGGTTTGCTTTGGGACCAAAACAGAAGGACTATACAGAGGCTACTGCAGCCGAGAGTTCTAAACCTTCAGTGTAAGCCTGCCTTCCGAAACAAACCATTATGTTTGTATCTACATTATACAGGGCAGAATCTAGACAGCATGCTCCATGGGACAGGGATGAAGACTGATCCTGATCAGAAAAAGCAGGAAGATGGAGTCACCCTAGCTCCAGAGGACACGTTGCCCTTTTTGCAGTGCTACTGCTCAGGGCACTGTCCAGAAAATGCCATTAACAATACATGCAAGTAAGTGTTGTGGGCAGAATAAAGACTGTTTCCTCATATGTACAAGTTATAGTAAGGTTAGAGGTTTCAAATATTTTCACTGTCTGTTCTTGTTTCTCAGTTCCCTTGTTCCACCCTTTTTCAGTTCATATACTGTTACGGTCAGGTGAAATGACTTTCTGAATTGAGGATTGGTTAAAAGCTTTTAATATATTTCTTAGAATTTGGCTACACCTTGCCTGTGGCCTCTGAGGAGACACAAACATGGTTTCTGTACCTGCAGAAAATTTCATTCAGGAAACCTACTGTCTTCCAAGGTACCTTTTTAGTGGCAATTACATTGGTGAGGAGTGTGATGATGAGTGTGAGTTATAAGTGTGCTCCAAGTGTTGAGCTCCCATATTTGATTCCCATACAGCAGATCAGAGTCTTACTGAAACCAGATATTTGTTCTTTCCCAAGGTTGCCTCTTCGTTCCACCACAATGAGGCCATTGTCTTCCGTAACCTAGCTTTGAATGTTTATTTTTCCAGAACCAAAAGCTTCTTGAGTAGTTGGGATCTGTTTATTTGTTATGAGGGTGCCAAACCCAACATTTCACCCACTAGTATCTTCAATAGTTCACCTGTGCCTATGCCTACAGACCTCCAAAGTTCCCTACTCCAAAGTGAAGCCAGAGCTGTAGTGACTTCCATGGCATTCCTCCAAGGTCCACTGCTGGACCTCCACCATGCTGCTACTTGGCTACAACATTTGGTTTTCATCTGTAATCTGCTTGATTACAAGGCAAATGGAACTGAGCAATGTCTTTTGGAAGGGCTGCACTTGCGTCCTTGACCTCATCGTATCTTTCCTGCCTCTAGTAAGCTAGCTTGCTTTACTACCCGTATGTGTGCAATAGCACAGAGACCACGAAGAATGGGTTGCTTACTTGTAACCTGAGACTTTCCAATAGTCATCTTTGCAGACACACAACCCACTCCCTTTCCCCACGGTAGATGTAAGTATGGTTGTTATCTCCTGCATAGTCTTCCCATAGGGCTGTGGTTTTTGAACTGAGCAAGAATGCAGGAGCTCTATCCCTGAATGCGTGAGCATGGAAGGTGGGGGCAGGGCACTTGCCAAATCTTTAGACTAGCTTACATGTCTGCACATGTGTGTCTGCACAAATAACAACTCAGAGAACTACAGGTACAGCTAAACAACCTGTTCTTCTTGCATAGCATAAGGAGATCTGATTTGGTCAAATCGTTGGTCACATTAGAATTGTTGCTTTTTATTGCCCTCTAGTGTTTGTTTTTTATATAGTTTCTATATCCAAGTATTACATTCATGTAGTTGATAAATCTAGTAGATATAATTTTTAAGATGGAAAACCCATCAAATAATTTTGAAGGCATATGTTTTGATTGGTCATAAATGTCCTATTAAATCTTATTTATACTGAATTGAAAGATTTCTTACTTTTTTATTATTGACCCGAAGGGGCCATTTTACCTTTAGCTGCCTTTAATCTCCAGGCATTCAAAGGCTGAAATCTCAAGTACAGCTAATGGGAAACAAAGTCTATTGAAATCAGTGATACCTGTTTATGTGTGGATGGGATGAGAATGAAAAAAGAAAAAGAAAGAAAGAGGGAAAAGTTCTGTAGCACCAAATTTTAATGATATCTATTTGGTGGAACAGACTTGGATCTTGTCACATATGTTGAGGGAGATTAATCTAGACTTCATTACTTAATTTTGTGCTTGCGAGTAATTGAAGAGCCGTATTTCAGTTGGCTTCTCTTAAAAACAGTTCAAATTATGAGATGCAGTCAGAGAAGCTTCCAGATTTTGAAAACATTGAATTGGTGTTTGCTTAATTACTAGGCCTTGAATAAGAATTGGTTTAAGTGCTGATTTTTGCAGGCAATAGAGGATTGATTTTCCATGGGTATGTACAATATTTTCGGTGTCACATGATAGGCATGACTAACGTATAGGAGGAGTCTTAAAGGTTTTTTCATAATTAGCATTAATCTTGGAATGTAGTCTTCAGGAATAGTTCATCTCCCTGGAGTACCTACCGTGACTTTCCCACACCATCAAGTAAATCCAACCCTGTTTTATCTGTTCTGAAGTCCCTTGTTTCCTTTGAGTGCAGTATCATGAGTGCCATGTGTCCGTTATACTGGAAGGAAGAATACAAGACAATAATCTAATAGATATAAATAGGTTGGTTGAATGCAGAACAGTACACAGAGAACTGAAGTCAATTCATCTGTTCTAGAACTAATGGACATTGCTTTGCCATAATCGAAGAAGAAGAAAATGGCGAAATCACACTTGCTTCAGGCTGCATGAAGTATGAAGGCTCAGACTTCCAGTGCAAGGTATTCCAACTGTCTTCTCTTGCATGTGAACCCAGGCAGCTCCTCATACTTAATTCCAACATTTGCTGTTCATTCAAGTAATTTGCTCCAAAAGCCTAAAATTGGGAGATTTATTTCTTTGCCAATTTTATTGTTTTGAACATTAATACTTTGTCTTAAAATCCTTACAGCAATCTACTTAGCAAAAATCTACATAGCTTTAATCTTTCCCTTTGTTGTAACTTATGTAGCTATAGAGAGTTGTTCAGAGAATACTTGTGGCAAAATATGCATCATTTTTTTCTCTCTATAGGACTCTCCAAAAGCACAACCACGACGGACAATTGAATGCTGTCGGACAGATTTCTGCAATCGAGACTTGCAGCCCACATTACCTCCTCCCATAAGTCCAGGTATGGTGCTTTCTAGTATTTCCAGAGTATGGTTTGAAGGTATGTGAGACCACCACCTGCTGAAGATGATCAGGCTGGATCTGGTTAGTGCCTGGATGAGTGTCCACCTGGGAAATACATGCATGTCACACAACCTTGGGTTCTGCAGCAGAAAAAAATGTGGACCATAAATGGAAGAAAATGAATAAATATTCCACAGGCAGGATCCTTAGGGATGTGAACCAGGTTTTTGCATGGGCACTAGGATTTCTGTCACAAACCCTTCCCACTAGTCCCCTTGACTGCAGCAGCTAAACCCAAAGCAGCATACAACACCAATAAGTTGGTTTATTTCAGCATAAACATAATGGGAGATAAAAAGTCTGGGGAAATAGAACTATCTTTGCTTGGCACCAAAAAGATGTTGGAATAGATACTGGGTGAATTCCAAAGACAGGGTGTCACAGCCAATAAATCCCTCTCCCCAACTACCAGCTGCATAGCCTCAGGCAGACAGAAGACTGGTTATGAGGGAATGCTACCCTTGGGGTAAATTCTCCCTCCCACTCCTGATGTAAATGTTAAAGGGGGTGGCAGAAAGGAACCCTTTGGAGCCCCATAGCGTAAATGCCAGAGTCAAACAGTCACATTGCACCACCTTCTAGAATCAGCCCTCTGTAATTTTATGTACTATATTTATTACAACTAAATATACAAGTCATTTCATATGAGGATCTCAGTACAGACCAAGTTGCCCTTTCTTTCTTTGGATGTGATAGAACCAAATTAGCTGTGTTTTCTGTTCTGCCCATGCTGATACTTTGCATTGACTATCATAATGTTCATCACCCCAACCAAGATTGAGGAGCTTGGAGACCTTATAGTGATTATAGCATGTTGACAGGCAAACAGTGACATGTTGCCAGTCAAGAGATCACTACCGCTATTCTCATTAGGCTACCAAAAAAAATATCCAGCCCTCTCAAGGGGCTCCAGAGGATCATTAAAAATTTAGGATGCTGCTTGCTGTTTGGAAAGCATTTTTATGGATCTTCGTGAGGACCTGCCCCCAAGCTATCAGCATTGTTCGGGCTCATTTGTGAATGAGGAAGTCCCTGGTTCAAATTTCAGGTCTGTCATGAACTCACTAGGTGGCCTTAGGCAAGCAACTCACTCTTGGTATCTTCCCTCCCATCTGCAACATGGAAATTAATAGTACTAACTTGACTTACAAGTTTGTTGTAAGGATTTTAGATAATGCATGGGAAGTGCTTTGACCACTTGAAAGTGGTAATGTTAATTATCGTGATCCTTATCATCACAGTCATCAGCGTTGCTGCCTTCAGCAGTCTCCCCACCACTTTCCTGATTTTTCACCAGTCTCAACTTTGCTTTAATTCACACCCCCGAAAAGCGTGTATTTATTTCCTGGTGCAGTAATAAGAAAGTAGTAAGCATAACCTGTACCTTAACCCCCCCCCCTTGCTTCTCTAACTTGTTTTTCAGTAGTTAATGTGTTTCATCAGAGGAAGCTAAACCAAGCTGGATTGTCAGAGGAGTGGTAGTGGAAAATGTCCTGTAAATCATGCACCAAAGTCTTACTGCATTTGATTAAAAAGAATGAGTGAATTCTTAAAAATAAAAATGGGGAGTTTTGTAATATAGAACCAGAAAAGCACTTCGTATGACTTGACGTTCACAGAATTAACAAAATCTGACTCACGTTTCTAGCACACGAGTACAGGAGCCCTATCCTTGGGGATCCCGCATGCCTACTGATTAAAAGGAGGCCTTCCACACAGTTGCTGTATATGTAGCTATGTAAGAGTTGCAACGGGCAGTGTGGGGATGGATAGCTTTCCAATATTCCCTAAGTTTGTCTCATATTTCCGAGAGATAAATTTGCCTTTCATTTTAATTATATTAATAGTTTGTTCCTTTATTTAGGTGGCATCTTTGATGGCAGCATACGTTGGATGGCTGCATTTATTTCTATGGCAGTCTGTATAATAGTTATGATCATCTTATTTAGCTGTTTCTGCTACAGGTAAAAATCTTGTTGGGTGATATCCTATTTTTCATGCATAGCGTATTGCAGATTTGTTGCTAACTAGTTAGATCACTAATAATGTCTGGAGGTATTCTAGAATCAAACACAGTTTGATTTGCATCACTGTGGAAATAGTCATATGTATGGAAACCAATCTGACATGAAACTTGACACAGACAGCTCACTATTGTGTGCACTCTACATATACTGGAATATAGGGGTGTGTTTCAAGCATATGGCCTTGTCCCCACCCTGCATCTAGCACCCTCTAGGTACTTTTGGACTACAGCTCCCATCAGCCCTTGCTAACATAGTTAATGATTCGAAACATCTGGATGTCACCAAGATGGGGAAGACTGATTTAGAGCACTGCATGTGATCTGGGGTATACCCTTTTCAATGGCAGTCAGTCTATTTATGGTTGTGTTTGCATACATACCATATCACATACATACATACCAGGGGATTGGACTAGATGATCCTTGGTGTCTCTTCCAACTCTACAGTTCTATGATTCTTTGATTCTATGATCTGATGTTCCATATGCAAGGCGGGAGAATGGGGAAAGCAGAGAAGACTCGGTATTGTGCTCCATCCTGTGCATGCACCAGAGGACTCTGTGAACTGATCCTTAGACTACAATCCTATACACGCCTAATTGAGATAAAGCCCCATTGGGACCTACTTTTTAGTAGACATATAGAGGATTGCCGTATTGGCCTAATACAGAGTAAAGATAGCAATCTGAGCAGTATGTGACATTGGCATTTTTAAACCCTATAATTAGGCAACTCTTAGCATGATACTATTTTTGTATCATATTTAGTGTCTTACCTCTGAAACATGCCATTTGTAACTCATCTTGGTTTTGTTTTTTAAAGCAAAGTTGCAATCTGGCTCAGTCACTTGCTGCATCAGCACTTGAGAGCTTAGAATGGATTATAGCAGCAGCTAATGCAACCCACCCACCAGTCATGAAACGTTGCCTCAGTGCCAGCATTGCAGAAAGGCTACAGTGGCACCACAAGCTTATTCACTGTCACACATATTCAGGATTAGGGTGCCACTGTCCTAATTTAGCTATGAATTGTTCAGTTTGATCTGAGTTTAACTCTGTACACAGTAAAATCAGAAGGGGACCTTGGACTTGTGCTCTTCTTCCCACTCTGCTTAGCATGCAGAGAACAAACTGGGAGATCCAACGATTTGATATGTGGCTTTAATATCCAGAGCCAATAATAATAAAGGAGACCACAAATTCAAATGACATTGGCCCCTCAGTTCAGGTATTCACATCCATGTGCTGTTTGCATTTGTCAGGCAAAATTGAAAACCAAGAAATGAAACTATATAGACAACATTTGCTCACTGATGCAAAAATTGATTAAAAAAACCAGCCAGTGCGAAATATTTTTGGAATTATGGCACTGTATGCATAGTTACTTAAAATAACACCATGTTATATCAAGATGTGTTTTTTCCCCCAGGCATTATTGCAAGTGGGTAGCAAAGAGAGGATGTTATAATCGTGACCTGGAGCAGGGTGAAGCCTTTATTCCGTCTGGCGAGTCACTTAAGGATCTTATTGACCAATCACAGAGCTCTGGCAGTGGTTCAGGACTTCCTCTGTTGGTAAGCCAGTGGTTTACCTGTGCTTCTTCAGCTGAGAGTTCTTTATTTTACAGCAGTCATGTAGTTAACAACTTGCCTGGAGTTTTTTGAAGCTGAGTGAGGAGGCTGGCAAGGTGGGATAGATTGCGCAGTCTTTCTTCTCTGGGCCTACTGAATTTCTATGCTGTCTTCAGAGGACGGTACTTCCCCTCCTCCATGCTTGCCTGGCACTACTAGTCTCCTAGCATGCTAGTTTTTAAAAAACAAACACACAACTTATTGGGAAGGCAGTTTTATTTGAGGGGTGTGTGTGGAAATTTAAATACATGATTTGTTTCTTTAGAAAGAAATCTGAAGAACCTATAAGGTAGAGGTGGACCCTGTCCCCAGAACTTTCAGTCCCCTAGGTTGAAGCCACATTAGGTGGAAGATGGACTCCATGGGTGGGAGAAAGCAGCCTGCACTATCTCCTTAGTCCCCGCTGGGCAAGTCTTCAGCTAGTCTGTCCTGCTTTGTGCTTAATCCCACAGTGTAGGAGGGACAAATGGGGAAGGTTTCTGGAAAACTGATTCACCAGTCAAAGTAGATCATCAAACCATTTGGGATGTTCAGAGAAATTATTCAAGAGAGACAGGTTTATAAAGTTAAATAATAGTTTCTGCTAGTTTTTCCTGTACATTTGGAAAATTTGGGTAGGTCCTAAACTACAATCATGTGCAAAACATCATGGGAGGTCAACGCCTCCTTTCAGGAAGGAGCAGCTGACATCTTTATACACAATAAGGGCTTTATTTTTTCCCCGGTTTGGGGAAAAGGGGGGTAGAGGTGGAAATAGCTTGTCCAGTCAGCTCCTGGAGGGCAGAGATTTAAGCCCCTGATTATGGGGAATCTGTGAAAGAAGTTTGTCACAGTTAGATGGGTAGTCTTGGGGACTGCCTCAGCAATGGTCCTTATATAAGTAGGGCAAAGTACTCAGGGTGTGGGAAGCACATATGACACTGACTGGAACAATTATAGATGGAAACGAGGTGAGTGTGAATGTCTCCTGTCCCTCACTCATCCTAAGCTAGGTTCCTGGAGCCAGGTTATTAGAATACAGGTTCTGGTCAAGTGGGTAAACCAGTTCTTTATGGGGTAAACAAAAAACCCCAAACAAAAAAACCTCACAAAGTTTGATCTTAGGTTAAAAGATAAACATTAGATTGTTGAAGACCTGTTTATGTCAGAACAGGGTTTTTCTGCACACCGAGTCTTGCCACAGTTCCAGTGAAATTCATTTCATGTTGTGTTGACCCAAGACCAAATATTTCAAATATGTGGATTGGTTCCATAAGCAACAATAAGAAAGAATTCATTTCTTGATCTGGTTATGATTTAGCTTGTTAAATTAGTGCAGATTTTTGTTTAACTTAACAGCTCCTTTTTAATGAATTGTTTGAGTATCCACTATTTTCTGTGAAAAAGCAATGTGAAAAAGCTTCCAAGCACTTGGTCAGCATCCATAGAATCACTCAGTGATTTCATATTTCTTCTTCAGGTCCAGCGGACAATAGCCAAACAAATTCAAATGGTGCGGCAAGTTGGAAAAGGGCGATATGGTGAAGTCTGGATGGGTAAATGGCGGGGTGAAAAAGTGGCAGTGAAAGTATTTTTCACCACTGAAGAAGCCAGCTGGTTTCGAGAAACAGAGATTTACCAGACAGTTCTCATGCGCCATGAAAATATACTCGGTAAGTATTGAAAACTGTTTTTGGATCAAGATGTAGTGTCATTCTGAGAAGAAAGACAAACCTGCTAAAATCTATTAATAATGTACCGTAGTTCATCTGCAAAGTAGAAATCCTGTTAAATTGAAAGGGATGATGATGGGTTTTTTCAGGGTTGTTTTTTATGATTCTAAAGGCAGGAAACTGAACTCTGTAGTATTTTCCAGTCACTTCCACGGCAAAACTCCATTTATCCTCAGCGGAACTACTGCTAAGTTAGGAATCTGAGATTTGTAGTATGTGTAATTTATTAATTTTTCAAATGTATACCCTACTTTCCTGACTATGCTGGAGCCCTAGTAATCGAAAACATAAAGCAACAGAACAAATGCTAAAAGCATTATCAAACAATAAAAACAAATCAACAGCAGATTATGAAATTGCCTCTTCAAAGTCAGACTGTACTAAAAAAAAAAAACCTGGCAGATTGAGACGTCTTAGTTCTCTTCCTAAAAGACTTGTGGTCTTTTAGGCTTGTGTTTTGTTGCCAGGGAGTTAGATGTTTAAATGGGTTGGAATGGTGGAATGAGCCCCACTCCATGTCACAGAAACGTCTGCTCAATATCCATCCCTGGCACAGTGTTAATTTCACTATTTGTGGGAACATTCAGCACTAACTATGTTTCTAACTTCCACAGGTTTTATAGCAGCAGATATTAAAGGCACAGGCTCCTGGACCCAACTCTACTTGATTACTGATTACCATGAAAATGGGTCATTGTATGACTTCCTGAAGTGCACCACTCTGGACAACAGATCTCTGCTCAAACTGGCTTACTCTGCTGCTTGTGGCCTTTGCCATTTGCACACAGAGATATATGGAACGCAAGGCAAGCCTGCTATTGCACACAGAGACCTGAAAAGTAAAAATATCTTGATAAAGAGAAATGGGACTTGCTGTATTGCTGATTTGGGCCTAGCTGTCAAATTCAACAGGTAGGTAATCCAATCCTATCCTTTGTAAACTCATGGAGGTATCTGTGCACAAATCTGAAAAGTGTGATGGATTCATTTGGCTGGTTCACAACCGTAGGATCTTTGTGCATAACAGGAATGTTCCCGAAAGAATAAATATTTTCTTTGCAAAAGTGGACTTGGGAAAGAATAATTGAGACAAGGTATAGCCACAAAATGTTCTTGGACTAGAGATCTCGGAATGTCACGCACACAAAAATAAATTACCCTGCTTTCAAAGAAGAGGGAGACAAATGTTGTTACTGTTCAGCGTTCTATTCTTCCGTGGCAGTTTCAGACACTTCACTCCCTTTAATGCTCAGTTTGAAACAAATTGAACTGACAGCTATAAATTGCATCCAATATGCATTCATCTACAAATAGTTTACTTCATAAAATTTCTCCATGCAGGCTGTTTAAAAGACTCCTTACTCCTGTGATCTTCACATTAGCAGGCTGGTTGGTTATGCTAGTCTTCATTTAGCAGATTTATAACCCACTACTTAAGATATTTTCTGAACAAGACAGCTTGCAAAGTACACATCCAAAAATAACCAATAAAATGCAATAAATGATTTAAAACACCTTCCTAGTAATACTATTCAGAGCCATCACAAAAATAACAAATAACCCACTGTAACTCAAGCGTACCAAAAAAAGACCATATCACCATTTCTATGGCTCATCTTACAATTAGCCACTGATGACCATGGGAAAGAGGTGGGTCTTAAAGGCCCATTTGAAAGTATTGATGGATGAGACATGCTGCTATCACGTAGTACAGTGGTACCTCTGGTTGCGAACGGGATCCGTTCCAGAGCTCTGGTCAGATCGCGAGGAATTCGCAATCAGAGGCGCCGCTTCTGCGCATGCACACGGCGTGGTTTAGCACTTCTGCGCATGCGCGTGCAGCGAAACCCAGAAAAATACTTCCGGTTTGCCACATTTGTATCCCGAAGGCTACATAACTGGAGGTGAACATAAGTAGAGGTACCACTGTACTGAGTTCCGCAACTGCGGGGCCACCACCAAAAAGCATCTATTCTGTGTGTCAGTCATCTGTCTGGTAGCCATTGGCAGCCAGGAAGTGAGTGCATGGAATTCCACCCAAGTTTGGGGCTGTTGAAGCAGCAACACAGCACTCTTCTCATCAGCCCAGTCAGCTTCTATGCTGCCTGCAGAAGCCAAACTGGCTGGCAAAGGGGAAGCAAAGCACTCTGCTAGCCGAATCAGCTTTTCTGCAACTGCCACCTGCTTCCTTTGCTAGGAGTGCCTGTGGGCGTCATGGGCCAGTCTTTTGCGGTGGGGAGTGCTTCTAGCCTGCACTTTTTTTATTAGTCTGCTTATTGCTCATAAAACCAACATTTTTGCAAGCTGATATTTTCTTGGGGCTTAGTGCTAAGTGTGTTACACTGTTTAAAAAAACACACTAGTTTAACAACTGAAGGAAAAAGCTTCATTACTGTAGCTACTTGTTGCATGCTAGTTTTACATTATTTCAACCATACAACCTTTTATGTTAATTTCAGTGATACAAATGAAGTTGATGTCCCTTTGAATACCAGAGTGGGAACAAAGCGTTACATGGCTCCAGAAGTCCTAGATGAAAGTCTGAATAAAAATCATTTCCAGCCATACATTATGGCTGACATCTACAGTTTTGGCTTGATCATTTGGGAAATGGCTCGGCGTTGTGTCACAGGAGGTAAAGCCTACATCTAGTCTTCAAATATGAGAATGCGTATGTCCTAAGTCAGGAGTGGGGAACCTTTTTTTGCTTCATGGGCCAAATGTCCTTACCAGGATCTGCATCATGGGCCAAATTTAATAGGTGTCAAAATCCCTTACACTTAAATCACAGGGACTTAAGTGGGGAAGCAAGAGAAGATTCACAAAGCCTTTTCCAGGTCTCTTTGTGCTTCCCTTTTAAGTCTCTTGAGATCGAAGGGAGACTTGTAAAAGGCTGTAAGAAATCCCTGTGCCTTCTTTTGAGTGAATAGCAGCTCTGGAGCTGTCTTAAAGCCTCTAACCCCAACTCTTCCTTTTCTCCATGAATCCCCTAACACCCCCCCCCTCCTGTCTTAGAATCAAGGGATGTGCCAGGCAATCCCCTGACTGCTACGTGTATGTGCTGCACACACAATCTCTCTTGCCAGCAACATGGCCTCCAGAAATTGAAATCGGTGACTCTGATTATTTATAAAGTTAGTGTTGCTCTGTACATTAAGTGCTGCTACTCCCAGCATTCCCTTTTTCTACCAACCCAACTTGCGTGGGGCTTGGAGTGTAGCATGGGTAATGAGGAAGGCAATATGGTTTTGTGACAAAGCAACCTGTCTCTCTATTTTGCCCATTCTTTCAAGTGTAGCATATGTGGAGACCAGCCTGAATGTTCTCTTTTAGTTTCTCCTTTCTTTGCTGTTCCCTATTCCCTTGAATGTGCAGGTCTCTCAGCCTCTGTGTATGCCCCCCACCCGAACTGCTTGCAAGTAGGGTGGAATATTTCCTTTTGAAATGCAAAAATAAGAGCCTCTCTTAAGTCTTGTAATGGCCTAAAATCAGAAGCAGGTTTGGTATATTAGTCTTGTTTCCAGCACATGGGATAATTTTGAATTGCATACTTAAATTTATATCATTTATTTGCAGGTATTGTTGAAGAGTACCAACTACCCTATTATGACATGGTGCCGAATGATCCTTCGTACGAGGACATGAGAGAGGTCATATGTGTTAAGCACCTGCGCCCTATAGTATCTAATAGATGGAATAGTGATGAGGTAAGCTTGCTGAAAGAAGGAGAATCTAGTTGACAATTCTTTTTGCCCCACTTACGGAAATAAATTTTAGATTTCAAGGGAAACATTAACTTAGAAGTTTTCATTGTTTGCTGTTTGGAATTCTCCCCCCCCCCCCCCAAAGTCTTCACACTTTTAACAAACCTTTTCGTATTATTTATCATGATGCATGAACACTACCAACATTTTATTCTTCTCTTACTAGAAAAGGTTTACTTATCTGCTGTGCACATTAACAATAATTAACTCCAAACAGCAACAGTATTTCACTTGTATTTGATATTAGGCAGACATCTTCACTATATTGTTTTTGGTCCCTGCAGAAAACTTTTTTGTTTCAGCAAACCTTCTCAGAAATGTAAATTTGACATGTTTTTAAAAACATAACTGTATTTGATTATGTATCTTTTTTAAATAGATGGTTTTAGTTATTTTTTGCATTTTTAAAGTCATGTTTTTTAACATTTGACTTTATTTCTATTGCAGTTCGCTTGTTGGTTCATTTTTGTAAACCGCTTAAAAGCTTTGATTTAATTATAAAAGCCTAGAAGTGGTTTAGAAAAACAAGCCAACAGTTGTTAGTATAGCAGTGTACAAATCCTGTTGAATACATATTTGTTCATGCAGGAATTCCTTTTTCTATTTTCAGTGTTTAAGAGCAATATTGAAATTAATGTGTGAATGCTGGGCCCACAATCCTGCCTCTAGACTTACAGCTTTGAGGATTAAGAAGACACTTGGCAAGATGGTAGAATCTCAAGATGTTAAGATTTGACCAAGAAATGCCATTGGACTGCTATGCCTCTTCACTCAAGCAAGTATAGGGTCTGGTGGGATGGGGCTGGGTCTGATTTTTCAGCCCCCTTCCTCACCACTTTTACAGGCTGCTAATATTAAATCTTTCAGTACTTTGTAGAAAATGGTATCCACGTACACTATATGGTATACATGTGGATAGCCTCATTTTACTTTTTTTGTTTTTGTTTTGAGCTGCGTTGAGATTTTCTTCACACTTTCAAACTCCCCTAAAACTCATTGAGTTCTGAATTTCATATTCAGATGATAGTGCTTTCTGTGAAAGCCATAAGTTAAATCAATTAAACAGCGGAGGTGGGGGGAATAAGCTTTTTGCCTACCTGATGATACCTTATCAAGTCTTGGTGGATTAGCCTGCAGTCTGGGGTACTAAATAATTTGAAAATTCCTTATGCCTTTTATGGTTTTGTGTGGGCGTGCCAGGATTTTTCTGATGCCATTTGGAGTACCTAAGAAGCCATTTAATTTCATGCAAAACTACTATTTTCTTTTGCAATGCCTTGGCTCAGCATATGGAACCTATTTGGATTTCAAAGAAAATCAATTTCTGCCTTCCTCTGTGCTGCATGGAAAAAATTATATACGTTTCATGACCAAAAACCAAAATGGCTACTATAAACCTATGCAGTAAGTCACCGTCAAGTGTGATGTGAAGAACAGTCCAGAATACAATTCATACTCCCAGTGCTATGAATTCCCCAAAGACTGAGCACACAACATGGAACAGTTAAACGTTTCCGATAATTTAAGTGCCTGTAATCTTGTACTGTAAACTGTATCTTAGCTAGCTTTTAAAAAGGGAAGTTATTTATATAGTGTTCAGTGTACTTTTATTTGCTACATACCTGCTCTTTTGTATATGTGTAAACATAACATACTCACATCTGAAAGTAATGAAACTTAATAATCATATTCAAGGTGAATGTGACTTGCAGAAATGTTGGATAGTCTGTCAAAGTATGTGCATGGATACTACAAAGATATAAAAATTTCCCTTTTAGAGGCATTCATTAAGACCCTTAATGCAATATTAGAGTGAATTCAAATAAATGTGAGGATGTGTTAAAATTTTGTTCTAAAGGGTGGAAACAGTAAACGGTCAGGCAAAGGATTGCAGTATTTTTTTTAATTTATAGATGTACAAATCTTATTTAACATTTCCTTAAATCATTGCTTTTTCAGTGATGCCTTTAAAGTATTAGTATCAGCTGAACAGTTCACGGGATACATAAGCTATAAATTAATTTATTTTGAATGCAGCAAGTCACAGACAATATTGTGCCACGGATCTTGAGCAAAGGTGTGTCATTTCTTTTCCGTCCAGTACCAGGAAAGCAATCGGGCTGACGTTCTAAAATGTCTTTTTGTTTTGTTTTGCACAGGTAGCTGGTAAATATTTGCCATAAATCAAATTATTACACTCATAGAGTACTGCTTTCAGGGAACGCTTTCCACCGTTACCTGACATGTTTAAGAACTTCTGCATGGATTGCTGTTTGTCACAGAGTATTTTGAAGATTCAAGAATTGTTTGTAGGTACACTCAGTCCACTTCCTGGGCCTGTTTGGCCTCAATATTACATTCTTGTAAGCCGAGTATATACTCTAGGACACTTTCAGCTATCCACTATGTCTCTGGATAGCAGAGGAAGATCAGTAGTGGTAGACAAGTGGTCTCAGGAAGCCTGTCTGCTTTTACTGATCATCTTGAGGCACCTCTGACGTAATTCTTTGAGGAACCCCAGGATTCCTGGGAGTGCAGATTGAAAACTGATACAGGCTATATTAAAATACCATGTTAACAAATTTTTGTTTACAAGTTTTGTCAGAAGAATTGGTGAGGTGTATATTTTCCATCATCCAGAATGGAATATTTGTTTTCTTGTTTTAAGTGCCATGTAAATTGGGTAGCTTTTTTAGTGGTGCATTATATGCTGACATTTAATTTTAATATTGACTTGAGAATCTAAAATAAAGCAAATGCCAATACTATCTCAGAGCCACTGGGCTGCATCCAAATTAAGTTATTTGCACTTAAGCCACATTTTCTCCCAATGAGAACTAACTTAGTAATGACTAACTTTTCACACTGAATTCAGTGGAACCTAAGTTTAACTAACATGGTTTGGATTTAGTCCATTGTTCCTAGAGTCCAGACATATCTATGGGCTATTTCATGTCCCTGATACTCTCTTAGGAGACATTTTAGCTAGAGCAGAGGGAATAGCCCATTATTTTTGAACACACTGCATTTTGTGGTAAAAGCAACAGATGTCTGGCATTTCACTTTCTAATTGGAAGCGCCACATTCCTTCCAGCTATGCAATTAGTAGAAATGAAATTTGCCTCAAAAAGACTTGAGATTGTTACACAAGTTTTGAAATAATTTCCTTCCAAAATTTAGTACCATTAACATAATGTTTATGAAAAGTTTTGTTATTTTAGCTAACTCAACTGTGACCTTTGCTAATTTTCTCTTCTTGATTTCATCACATGGGAGTAAGATTCAAAATCTCATTTACTAAAGTAAATTTTATTTTTGATCTCTTGCCCTCTCCACCCCTTGGCAATTTTACATAAGAGCAAGGGGAGAAATTGTACTTCTTCATGGTACTAATCATTCTGTGTCCATGTTTCTTTGGATCCCTTCTACCAGCTGTATGAATGTCCCACCAATTTTGGGGTTTGTTTTTCAAGGGCATCTTTAACACCTCTGTAGATCACCTTATTGATCTGACCAAAGCTGTGCTTGGAAGTCATTTGTTGCACTCATACTAATTCAGCAGTTGTAAAAATGTTTGACTAATTCATGATTGTAAATTAATTTTCAATTGGGAGTAGAGGCAAGTAAATGCAAGATGCTATTCTGCTATATGGTTGCACTTGATGTGTGGTAGAATCCTTCTTACTACTTGGTGGCCAAACAGCCTCACATATGAGCTTCTGCAGTGTGGTTTTATCTCCAGGCTACCACCAAATATTCCTGGTGGCAGCTTGCAGACAAATGACATATATCTCATTCACCTGGTGAGCCAATACAACCTGAAGGATGTGGCCACTCCCAGAGGCATTTTCAAGTGGCCATGACATCACAGCCAAAGAGTGAGAAGTGACCTTAAATGTGGCAAAATTGAATTATACCATTGTCAAAAGAATTGGTATGTTTTTCAACATTATTGCCTTATCATAACGCCAACAAACTCATTTCAGACTTTTTCATGCTAATGTTATCTTTTATTAGACTACGTTTAGTATGTATGTGTGTCAAGTCTTTAAAAACACATGCTTGCTTATGTCTTCCATTGTGTACTATACACACTAGTTCATCAACAGCGCATTTGTGCCTTGGAAGTATGCTTTTGAAATAATTTCCCACTTGCAAATGAATGGGTACCTTGAAGCTTTGAGAGTATCATGATAGTTAGATTAATGAAAAGTATAATGGTTTGATTGCTCCCTTGTTCCTTGTGAAGCATACTTTTCAACTCTCCCTCTTTTTTTAAGGTAGCTGTGCCACCCTTGGGAATTTGAAAGCAGCAGGGGCAGCTCCATTTAAGCCTGTGAGGAAGGTTGGTTAATGTTAAGAAACTAACCCAAATGCTGAATGTATTTTGCAGTAAGGAATACTAGAGGAACGAGAATGAATGGAAATCTCCCCTTGGAATTCCGTTTGCTTGTTTTCTAAAATATTCCTGAAAGCCAATATTGTAATTAAATTGGGTGGCATTTTCCGCTCTGCAAAATATTTTTCTCCCATTAACCATTGTCATCTGAGAGAACTTACTTAATTATCTAATAACAATCAGCCAAGACTATTGGTATATATTTTGAGTATCACACTTCTTTTTTAAAAAAGCAAAAAGCCATCATTTCAATAAGTTCTGACTAGTGCCATAAAAAAACCAAACCTATTTGCTTCTTATGCCATAAAAATGCCTACCTCCATAAATACATTTCCTGAGTGGCTGCTGTCACCAGTTGCTTGATGTAACACCTTCATATTCCAAGAATCAGCTTCTTTATGAACCCATAACGCCAGTTTGTGTCACTAACAGCATCGGTTTCCCATGTCTATTTTGATAAATGCTTTCTCCTGATACTCTTCTCAGCTCTAAACATTATTTGTCATTGGCCTCATGACACTACTGTCATTGCATCTGTACCTTTCCAGTGTATGGGAAACAGACTTTTCCGTTTCCCCCATACACTTGTGAGCACTACAACTTCTCTGTTTAAATAGAGTAAGCTGACACACTACAAATTTGTAGGTTGCCTTCTTCAGTAATGCTGTCTGACGTCAAGGTGTGATCTGAAATACTAGAACAAAATTTATTATTTTCACGCTGCATACTAATTTAAATACCGAGTCTTCTGCCCAGTTTCAATGTGAGAGGACTCAGATTTGGCTGGTCTTTTAGAAAAGTAATTATGTACCTTTTGCCTCGTCTTGTCATGGTAGCTATTGTTGGCCTAGTCATTCATATTGAATCTTATCACTTATATCATGTCTCCAAAACCCATTTTGGTGGATTGCAGAAGTTTGTAGAAAAAGAGACGGGACAGGTCACCAGACACTTCTCTACTACAAGCCTCAGTAAAATAAAAGGGAGATTGTTGTGTAAACAGGAGTGTTCTTTCACAACTCCCACTCATTCTAAACTGGTGTTAAAATTTCTGGTGGATTGTGCCCAAAATGAAAGACTTATTTCTTGTATCAAATGTGGAATTAACAATACTTCAAATGATCATCTCATTGAACAATTGCCTTGTTTGTATAGTACCCCTGAATGCAATATAGATGCCCACATACTGTATTCATGTTTTGTGCTCTGACTTGCCCATGCCCAATATAAAAATGTACTATATTGTATACAGAAAGAATAATGTAGCTAACCTATAGAAGATGTAAATAAAAAGGAGAGGGTGAAAGAAGCAGTATGATTATACTCATTTTGTTTTATATATACCACAAGTTTAGAATGTTTTTTAATTGTAACAGGCTAAGTGTCTTTTTGTACAGCATCTGATTTAAAAGGTGCCTTAAGTTTACCATGAATTGCTTTGTTCTGTACACAAATTTATGTCAATGTATCATTTTTAAGTAAATAACCTTATTTTAGTAAACATTAGTAATATATTTGTTTGTTAACCGTTGCATATTGGTGATCAAACATCCGCACACATGGTTATATGCTTTGCCTTTAAAATCAGTGCTGAAGATCATGTCTCCCAAGTAATTTGTACTGAAGTACAGCCGTACCTTGGAAGTCAAACGGAGTCCATTCGACTTCCAAAACATTCAAACCAAAGCACGGCTTCTGATTGGCTGCAGGAAGCTCCTGCAGCCAATTTGAAGCTGTGGAAGCTCCATCAGATGTTCAGGCTCCAAAGAGCATTCGCAAACCGGAACACTCACTTCCGGGTTTGCGGTGTTCGGGATCCAAGGTATGACTATACAAAATAATAATTACTTCCTTACGTCAGTCTTTCCTGCTAACTTTTCAGATGCACCAAAAGTGGAGCCCCAGGCATTGATCATTCACTGATTCTGTGTGTTTTTAAAGTAAAACAGTTCATTCATAATTTCAACACTATGCGTTCAAACCAGGGTCCAAAATACCTTGTGAGAAGTTTCCCTCCACCATTCTACAAGAAAAATCTGTTGAAACTGAGTGCAGAATTATACTTCATACACAGCATCAGGCTGCTGTTAAAAATGTTACCCCTTCTGTTTTGTTCTTCCATCTCCCCTGTAGCATGTGAGACCGCTTACCTCAAGTTGTGCATTACATACGCGCATAAACCTTAGGATTCCCCTGTCTGCTGAACCTTTTTCTGTAGCATTTATAAAACAAACCACACACATAGTTTAGTAAACTAATGTAGATTCACATTTATCTTTCTGCAGTTTTGGAACTTAGCTGGAATCATGCATATGAGGAGTTTTATTCAAAATAATTTGGCCTTGAAATAATCATTTGATGTCCAGTATTTGCACATCTACATGAAACTGGGTTAAATGCTTATCAGTGGAAGCTTTATGATTCCTGCACTTGAACTATTAAAATGTGCAAAGCAAAACTACAGCCAGGTATACAAAACAAAGAGTATTTATTGAGAATGTATGCAAAGTGATACAGTTCTCGTAAGTATAGACACCATAATTTCATAACACTTTAGGAATAGAAATGCCTCATTTTGTTCATCTGAAAGTCCCTCCTGTGTGTTTTCTGATATCGCTAGCATGACAGAGAATGGCACCATGCCAGTTTTTTTTTTTTAAATGTAGGAGGGCCTGTCCTGTCCTGTATTTTTTTATATATAAAAAAATAAATCTTGAAATGAATGATTTTCCACTGGAAACTTATATCCGGTGAAGAATGAACAATGTTCTTATAAATAAGACAAGAGGAAAAATAGAATCAAATGCATGATAAACTATCGAAAGGGATGGAGCAGGAAAAACCTGGGGCTTCCTGATATTTCCCATAATCCCTGACTGATCATGGCTAGGGCCAAGAAGAGTTGGGAGTCCAGGAGCAGCTGAAGGCCACAAGTGACCCATCCTTGTTCTAACGTCTTTCATAAAGCTTTTGCAACATACAAACTCCATTTCTTCTTCCTTTGTGACACTGCTAAGCAACGACTGAACTATTTCTAGGAAGCAGCACTGAGGCGAATCAAGAGCTGGGACTACGTTTAAAAGTGCACACAGCAAAACTCGCCGTCTTTGGGCTAGTACAGGTTAGCCGTGTGTGTATAGGAAAGTATCATTTATGACTTTGGGACCTTTTATTTTTCAAGTTTTGAATATCAGAAATCCCGCCATGCTTAATCCAGCTGGGTTCTGCTTCGCTCCAGTGCCCTGCACCAATTCAAACCACATGAGCTCACCCTTCTTGAGCTCCACAAGTGCAAAAGTAGCCAGAGAGCCTCCACTTGCCTTTCTCTTTTTGGTGTCGATGAGCGTCATTCTTTGCCGGTTGCTGAAGACCAGTTGCCCCAAGGCTGGTCCTGGTGCAAGCTCCACACTGATGGCAACAAGGTAAACCCCAGTATGAGGAGACTTGAAGTAGCCGTGTTCAGGGAAATAACCCCCTCCGTAATTAAGATATGTTCCGTTGAGGCTCAGCCCTCCTCTGGCTTCTGAATACCTCACATAAAAGGCCACATATGTACCTAGATGGGGGAGAGGGAGAGTTTACATACAGTGCATACAGTTATCCAAAGTCCCAGAACATTTCCAGTTTACCGGGCAAGATGCTTTCAAGTGTCTCCCAGGCCAGGCGTTGAAGTGAGCTTCCATCTCAAAAACGAGGTAAGTCTTCCATTTCCCCAAACTCTTCCCTGCTTGGATATTGAGTACAGCTGGAGAATTCCCGGATTTGCCACTGCCACCTCACATTACAAAGCCACCCCTGCCCCACATTCCCCCTTTTGCCAGGTGCTCGGATGAGGCAAGAGGGGAATGTTTGAAGAGGCAAGAGGGGAGGTGTTTTTCTTTCCCTCCATGACTAGGTGTTTGGGCTTACGGGAGCGGTAGTTGCTCTAAGGGCTTCTGTAACGTGAAAAACTACATATTCCATGGCACACTGTTGGCAACTATAACAGGATAATGGTTTGGGGAGGGGGGGGGCTCTTCATGTGCATTTGTTATAGCTGCCACTAGGTGAAGAGAAGGGAGGGGATGTTGGGGGGGCAGTGGGGTGGCGAGACCATCTTACCAAATCTGCAGGTTGGCTCTGGAATTTTGTATGGGTTTTCCCAGTTGTCAAAATGTTGAAACACACCTTTGAAGACTACAGCTCAGAGAAAACAAAACAAAAGCACCATTCTGCCAGGAGATGGAGCTACACTGTAATTCACCGAGCAAACTAATTCAAGAAACCACTGTTGAGTTCTGTGCCTCTTTAGCACAAACTTTCTGAGTTATTTTCTTCACCGTTTTACATAATTGGCCGTCTTACAGCACCCGTGCCGCCCTTTCAGGAAATACAGTAGTTCAAAACAATTCAAGTGGAAACTAAGGTTCGTTTGGCTAGGATACGACTTTAAAATACTCAGTATTATCCTTGCCCCATTTGTGAAACTTCCTGACAATATCTTATGTGCACTTTTTTCCATGCAAACCCACCCCTGTAAGCCATTTATAAATCCCATTGAATTTTGTGGCAGAGTTTTGCCAGCATATGGCATGACAAAAGTGGCACTCGTATAGAAGAGGGAATTTCAACAACTTTTAAATACTTATTTTCTTTCTGTGCAATGGATTACCTGCTTTCCACGCTCCAAGCAAACTCTGGTTTAAATTGAAAACGCTCTTTTGATGCTAAGCTTCAGAAAGTGCTGGCATCATAATGGCTCTTGTGCCTTTGTTAGGACGTGTTCCGTCAAAATTCAGAGCATAGCGGACTAAATGTTCTCTTCTGTACTTATTGACAGGACTGGCTTGATGGAGTCCAGAAGCTTCCTGATCAATAGTTCAGAATATGAGTGGAGTTTGCCGAGAGGAAATTTGAAATAGATCTAGAAGTTCCTGTGGACATGAAGCTGCCCAAAGTGGCTGAGGCAACTCAGCCAGATGTTTGGGGTATTATCATCATAATCAACAACAATATCATATGCTTTAATGCAATTGAAATTTAAGAAGTTTTCTTATGCTAGGTCAGGTTATTTGTCTGCCAAGGATGGGGGAATCTTTGGCCCATTGTATGTTGCTAGACTCCAACTCTCATCATTCCTGACCATTTGGCCATGCTAGCTGGGGCTGATAGGAGCTGGAGTCCAGTAGCACATGGAGGGTCCCAGGGCTCCCTGCCCTTGGCCAAGCCCACAACTGCCTACTCGGACTGGCAGCAGCTGTTCATGGGTGTGAACTAGTTCTTTTCTAACCAGGCCTTCCCATGCTGTAGAACACCCTTCCAGCAGAGATTCAGCAGGCATCTCTTGGAGACTTCCTTTATGCTGCCCCTTGCGTACCCAGCCATTTCAACAATTTCATCAAATTGCTTTTAGATATTTCTATGGTATTGTGCACCATCCTGATGTTTGGCAAGAGGGCAGTATATAAATACTTTTATAAGTACAGTGGGACCTTGGTTGTTGAACTTAATCCATTCTGGGTGTCCGACTCCCAGAACCATTAGAAAACCAAGATGCGGCTTCCGATTGGCTGCAGGAGCTTCCTGCACTCAATTGGAAGTTCGGCTTCCAAAAAATGTTCGCAAACTGGAACACTTCCTTCCGGGTTTGCGGCGTTTGGGAGCCGATTTGTTTGGGAGCCAAGCCGTTCGACAACCTAGGTACCACTGTCAATGAAATATTTACACTTCTTTTGCATCACCCTGGAACATTTTGATGGAGGGTGGTTAAGAAATATTTGAAATATAATAAACTTCCCCAAGCTGGCTGGGCCTGATGTCCAAAACATCTAGAGAGCCTCAGGTGGGTAGATCATGATGAGGTTATTATAGGCGGTTGATGGAAGAAACGTACCTGTCTCCGGGATCTCTGCATGTATCTTGTTTCTTCCGTTTAAGGTACCTTCCCTACGACTGCTGGCTTCTTCCTTGTCTCTCATTTTTTGCCCCTCTTGAAGCTGCTTCTTCATCCTCCTGCCCACCAGCGACTGAATCTTTGTGACATCCAAGCTTACATTTGCAGCGGCTAATTCCTTGTTGCTTCCAAACAGCTTTTGAAAGATCTGCAGGTGCTCTTCAAGGATATGCTGGGCTGACGCAAGGTCTTCCCTCAAATTCTCCACTGAGCCACTGAGTGGTTCCACTAGGCTGGCTATGGTGTAATTACAGCAGAAATTGGCACCATCCCTCTGCAACTTGTATTTATGCATCTCCCTGCTGAGGTGCCCAATCTCTTTCTTCAGAGTCATGATATCGTGATATGCTGGGTTATCCAGAGCATCCTCCATGGCAGCTTCATGGTTTGGCTCCATGTGTTCCACTCCACTGCGTTGGGTGGTAACCTCCTGCACTGTGTCCTCTGTTTTCCTTTCCAACATAGGATGCTTAAGAGATATATGGACATTGGGGTTGTCTCCATGGTCCATCATCTCCAAAGAGTGAATTGTCTTCATAAGATATTCCAGTGTATAATTTTGCTCCTTGAGTTCGTCAGAGATTAGCCTGATAGTCTTTTGAAGCTGCTCTATGGATAATTCTACAGGACTTGAGTCTTCTTCCAACAGGATCTCCATGTTTTCTTCTCCAAGCAAGGCCTTTAGTGCTAGCTCATGTCTCATTGCATCAAACAACAAAGAGTTAAAAGAGCTGTTGAGATATTTGATATGCCCGTGCATCTTCTCATCATTTTTTTCCAGGATGCCAATATTGTCAGACAGCTTTTCTGCATGAGAATTGAGGAGGGACATGCCACCTTCCAGCTTTTGACTCTGCTTCTGTTGGCTTTCTAGAACCTGATGTATAATAGGGAAAGCTGCATTAAGATCCTTTAAGCGTGCCTCAAGTTGCTTTATTTCTTCTCTGTTGACCTGAGTGATGTTCACTAGATCCTCTGTAACAACATGTGAAGATGGTGTTTCGCAATGACATGCTTTCAGAGACCTCTCTAAATCCCAGTGGCTGTCTTCAATATTGGACAGAGTGTTGTTGAGAACAAGAATTTTCCTTTCCAGATCATCCCTGTATTCCTCTATTATAAGACTCTTCTCTATTAAATCAACTCTGAACTCCTCCAGGTCGTGCTTCAAGGTGGCTTTCAAGCTCGCAATGGAATCGCTTAGTTCTGTGTAGTCCTCATCAGACTCATCAAAAATTTTGGTCAGCTGCTGTGCATGCGCTGCCAGGGTCTCGTTGAGGATCTGAATGTCCCTCTCAATAAATGCTTCGTTTTGGCTGCCAAATTGTATTGGGTATACTGCTAAATTTCTATTCAGACTCTTGAGCTCATCTTCAAGCTTGTTTTGCTGCTGTCTCATGTCTGTCAGGCTGCTGTTTAAGGCTGACAAATAGAAGTGTTGTGTCTTTTGGTGTCTCTTGAGCTTCAGATCAGTGTCTGCTTTGATCATGGTGAGGTTGTAGTGCAAGGCTGCCTGCTGCAAGTGTAAATGACTCTCTATTTCTCTCTTCACATGGTCCACTCTCAAAAGGTTGGCTTGAACCTTGGATTCAAACTTCGTTCCCAACTCTTGAAAATCTTTCTTCGGCACGGTGCTTTCTTGGAACCTCTCTATACTTTTCCGATTGGCCTCGACGTTCTTTGAGAGATTTTTCACGGCAGCAGAAAGATCCTGTAGACTTTTATTGAAGCTTGCCCAGACTGGGTCGAAATGCTCCTTCAAGAAACTCTGCACATGGGGAAAGAGTGTTTGCTGGAGGAATTGCTCCTGTACTTCTGAAATACAAACAAAAACAATATAAGGTAACGTGGGCAGTTATTCCTTTAGAATTGTGTGCCTGCATTTGACGTCAATTCGGAAACTGCAGCTGGTGCAGAATTCAATGGCCACGCTGCTGGCTGGAGCAAGACAGTGCAAGAAGATAACACTTTATTGTGGCACAACCGCATTGGGTACCAATTAGCCCAAGCCAACTCAAAAGTGCTGGTTTAGACCTATAAAACCGTATGCCACTCAGGAACCCCAATAGCTCAAGGGCCACCTCTCCCTACATGAACCACACCAGATTCTGTGGTCATCATCTGAGACCCTTCTGCACATGCCCCATCTGAGGGAGGAGGCACAAGAACAGGCCTTTTCAGTGGTGGCTCCTTGCTTGTGGAATGTTCTCCCAAGGGAAGCAAACAGGTGCCATCTTTAGTTTCAGCCACCAGGCAAAACATTTCTTTTAAACCAGGCCCTCAGCCCCTAAGTTGGAGGGTTTTAGATATCTGTGGCCTCTTACTTGGATGGGATGTGAGTGATTCTAGGTTTTTATTCTGTTCTGGTTTCTTATAATTGGTTTTAACGCTTATACTATTTTGTACGTCACCTTGGGCTGCTTTTTTGTGGAAAAACATGACTAATAAATACAATTAATAATCATCATTAGATGCCAATGATGGACTCATAGCTCATCCAATCCTGAACACTCAGGCCAGCTCAAGCACTCCCCCAGCAAATATACTAAGGGCAGAGCAAGCAGCGCACAAATTATTATGTAATACAATTAATTGCCACCCTTCCTTCAGTGAGCTCAGAGTGACTTAAGTGCTTGACACATCCACACACCCATTTTATCATCATAGTAACCCATGAAAAACGGGCTGATCCAAGCTCAGACAGTGAGCTTGATGACTGAGCTGGGGAAGGAGATTTTGAAGCAGATTTTTACGGCCAGTAATTTTGTGTCATGGTTCCCTCTGAGCGCCCTCGATTCAGACCAGGAGTGGAAGGCACTTGAGGACAAGGATTCAGAAGGGGAGGAAGAGACTATGTGGCAAGGTGCAAAACTTGCTGGAACCACTTCACAGCTCCCGTGCAGTCTTTGAACCCTTGCTGCTATTCTCAGACTCCTGAACCTTGGCGCTTGCTCTCAGACTGGATTTATTGTTGCAACTCCTTTGCCTTGCAAGAACATCTTGACTATATCCTGCTCTTTTTCCAGCTGCTGAGTTCGTACATTTAGGCTGCTCTACTTAAAGTATACTTCTTTACGTACAAGTAAACACACCCGTTATCTGGTTCTGGGCTGGAGCCAGGACTATGAGTGCAAGGGGTATGTCAAAACTTG
Source organism: Podarcis gaigeae (assembly GCF_964106915.1). NCBI lineage: Eukaryota > Metazoa > Chordata > Lepidosauria > Squamata > Lacertidae > Podarcis > Podarcis gaigeae. The sequence goes on along the minus strand of NC_139681.1, from coordinate 24,801,988 downwards.
AAAATACAAATGCCTTCTCTTAAACCTCTCCAAGCTAAATGCACAACACTTCCAACCATTCTGCATAGGGCTTGACTTCCAGATCCCCAACGTGCCTTCATTTAGTCACCCTCCAGTTTGTCAAGAGTCCTGCCCGTCAATGGCTTGTGCACCCAACTCTGCCCACCCTTTTGTGGCTGTGCTCTCACCTGATTGGTTGTGGCTCGCTGCTCGCCTTGTGCTGCTGCCGTTATAATGAAGCACCTTCTGTAAGACTCCCAAGTTGCTCGTGGCCTGGTGAATATCGTTCTGCAGATCTTCCAGCAGGGCTTCGTGGCTTTCTTGGGCTTCTGCGATATCTCCTGATCCCAACAACAAAGGGCAGGAACAAATGAAACCATTTACAACGTACCTCAGCCTGGAAGGTAGCATTAATTGGAGGAAAGCATTAGAAAACACTGCAGAGCACCCTTGCACACAGCTAACAGCTGCCTGCTCCACTCTGCCCCCCACCCCACCCCCAGTCCTATAGACCCAGGAGAAATGTCAGGGAGAACCATTACAACACCCATTGTTCAAGTACAGTGGTACCTCTGGTTGCGAACGGGATCCGTTCCGGAGCCACGTTCGCAACCTGAACAGAATGCAACCCGCGCCTGCGTGTGCGCGGATTGCAATTTGCCGCTTCTGTGCATGCACGTGACGTCATTTTGAGTGTCTGCGCATGCGAGAGCGGCGAAACCCGGAAGTAACCCATTCCATTACTTCTGGGTCGCCGCAGTACGTATCCTGAAAGAACGTAACCTGAACCTAACGTAACAAGAGGTATGACTGCAACGTAAGGGAGATTTGGGCCATTAGTTTCTCATCCATTTGCAAAGCTCTGTTAAGCTGCAACCCTATGCTTACTTACCTGGGAGTAAGTCTCACTGAACTCAGTGAAGTTAACTTCTAAGTAAAACACACGATTGCACTGTATTGTTATTAATAATAATAATAATAATATTCAGGCAGCTATGCTTTGCTTGAATAGACCAACACCATACATTGCAAAAATATTCTGTCCTATGAAGGAATGTCATGCAGACGGATAAACGGTTTAAGGGATGCATTATTCTAATGGTGAAAGAATATATTGAATTAAAACGTACTCTGGCTGGAGAACTCTTCTTGTTCTTCCTCCCAGCTTTCCGGCTGATTGGTGGACACTGGAAGAAAATTAGGATCTGCAAATTAAGTTTCCCAAGTCAGTGATTCTCTTTTTGCAGTTCAGCACTGTGGGGGAGGGTATTCTTTTCATTTAGGTAGAGTCTGGATTCATAAAGCATCCCTAGCATTAATCTCTTGCTTCCAGACATGCCGGTGAATTAGAATTATAGCACCTAATATATAAATAAACATAATTACCATCAGTATAGTACTTTAGGAGTATTCAGAGCACTTCACAATCATTCTGAGAATCCTTACGACAACCCTGTAAGGTTGGCCAATATTATCCCCATATTGCAGCAGTTGGGGCAGAATGAGACCAAAGCAAATAGGCTAAAGTCAATGCAATAAAATAAAATAAAAATAGGAACTTTGCCAACTTCTCCAACCTCTGCCAATCTCATCCCCCTACTCCACCAGAAGACAAAAATGCAAAAAGAAGTGTATCCAGGAAAAGTGTGTATGAAAATGCACATATTTTGTGGGAAAATCACATAAAAATATGTATTCTATCAGGAGTAACTGCATGAAAACATGTATATTAGTCAACACTGCATAAAATGTGTTTATTAGGAGAAATTTGCACTAAATGCTGACAATTTTTATGATTTTTCTCAACAACACCACCACCAACAAAACTGAATTTGAGAATTGGAAAAAACCAAAATGGGTAATACTAGCCTGGTAAAGAGGAGACTGAGAGGAGATATGACAGCCATCTTCAAATATCTAAAGAGCTGCCACACGGAACATGGAGCAAGCTTGCTTTCTCCTGCCCTGGAGGGTAGAACTCGAACCAATGGCTTTGAGTTACAAGAAAGGAGATTGTGATTAAGCGTTAGGAAGAACCTTTTGCTGGTAGGAGCTGTTTGGCAGTGGAACAGACTCCTTTGGGAAGTAGTAGACTCTCCTTCCTCAGAGGTCTTTAAGCAGAGGCTGGATGGCCACCTGTCATGGATGATCTAGTTGAGATTCCTACATTGCAGGGGGTTGGACTAGATGATCCTTGGGGTCCCTTCCAATTTTATGATTCTCTGCCCATCTCTTTCCTTCTTCCATCTGAACAAGACTCACTGCTGTTACCTTTGCAGTGTAGCAAGGAGCAGACTGCACTGCAGTGACTTCCACATTGCAAGGGGGGTGACCCAAGGGGTAAAAACCATCCAGGGGTCCTTTACCTAAGTCCAGTCAAAGGCGACTATGGGGTTGTGGCACTCATCTTACTTTCAGGCTGAGGGAGCCAGCGTTTGTCCACAGACAGCTTTTCTGGGTCACGCGGCCAGCATGACTAAACCACTTCTGGTGCAACAGGACACCATGATGGAAGCCAGAGCACACGGAAACACCATTTACCTTCCCGCCACAGTAGTACCTAATTGTCTACATGGACTAGTGTGCTTTTGAATTGCTAGGTTGGCAGGAGCTGGGGCAGAGCAACGGGAGCTCACCCTGTTGCAGGGATTTGAACCGCTGACCTTCTGATCGGCAAGCCCAAGAGGCTCGGGGGTTTAGACCACAGTGCCACCCGCATCCCAGGTCGACTGAACAAGCCTAGCGCATGCCCAGCACAAACTAGATGCATCCTATAAAGTGCCCTGGTATATTTTATGGGATATCCCTACAGCTGTGTCCAGCCTTAACATTTATTCACCTTAGGGCCTTGCTTACCGTGATGTTCACAGTTCTTGCCAAAGTAGCCCGGGCAGCATTTCCAATGCAAAATGTTCTTGACTTTTTGTTTAACCTGGTAAACTGGCTTCAAAGCTGCTCTGTACCTAGAGGTAGGAAAGCAAACACTTGAGAGATAGAAGGCAAACAAAATTTCAGATGATGAAATTGGGTATACTGATACCCTGGCTTTTTAATAGAGAAATATGCCAACTGTCGCAGAGTGTACCAGTTGGTAAATCACCCACAATTCAGAATTTTACGCTTCATTAGCAAAAACGTGATCACTACTGACTTAATGAGCACTGCGATTCTGTCCCTGTCAGTCTTCTTCCATGTAAACAGTTGCTGAGGCTGAAACACCTTGCCTTCCCATAGCCATCTAAGTCCCCTCCTCTCCAGGGCTTTCCCAAAGCAATTGGAGACTGTGCCTGCATGCAATCTGTTGCTGCTCTGCCCATTTCAGCCCTCTTCTGGTTCTGGGAGATGGGAGGAGGGGAGCTTGGCACAGCAGGAGGGGGAGACACCCGTGACTCATCACTGCCTCTTGGCCTCCCCTCCTCCACCTCACCTGCATCAGCTTCTACCTGCGATTCTTAATTTCTCTCTGCCACAGTCTCTCCCAGCTCACTAAGCCCTGTTGCCCCTCCAGCTTCCGACACCTCTTCCCAGTCTTCTCCCTCTGACCCCTCACCATTGTCCCACAACTCCTCCTCAGGCTCTGATCCTTCCTTTGGTAGTTCCCCAGCTGGTTCCTCCTGCCATTCCTGTGCATCCAACCAGTCCATGACACCAACCTAGCCTATAGGGGGGAGGGGCCTTCCATGAGAAACCTGGTAGAAAATGCCTCATCCTCATGGGAGCTGGCATGCAGCAAAGCATAGCATTCAGGAATGCACGCAAGAGGAGAGGTCCCACTTCTGATCTCTTTCCATCCTTCTTTCTGGATAACTTGAACGATCTCTTTATGACTCATAGGAGTGTTGGGATATTTTTCTAGGAGCATCTTAGCAGCCTCTGCACATATAGGGGAAGTGCAAGTGGCTTGGGCTAAGAATCACATCCAGCTTGCAACTTGCCCTTTCTTCCCTCTAGTCATCTCTAGAAACAAATAACCTGGGCACTATAGCAATGCGAGGGGAACAGGGGTCTCCCAATTCCAGGATATTCATAGTGCAGGCAAGGCCTTAAAGTCATCACAAAACCCCATTAAAGAGGCTGTCATCCTTACATGATCTTCTGGCAATCTGGAGTCCCATTTGGACATGGTTGCTGAGACTTAATTACATATTTCTCTGTCTTGCAAACAGCAATATACGTGACCAGGCGGGACTGCGGAGACGAGCACCAGTTCCTAGGGGAGAAGAGGGAAACGCAGGCAGGAATTGTGAGAACAGCTACCATTGGCCTCTATATCAGGCAAACATAACAGTTTTTATTAAAGATTGTGTTGTGCAACAAACAAAGGAAAGTACAATCATACCTCATGTTACGTTTGCTTCAGATTGTGCATTTTCAGGTTACATCCCATGGTGTCCCGGAAGTACCGGAAAGGGTTACTTCCGGGTTTCGCCGCTCGCGCATGCGCAGAGGTGCAAAATGACATCATGCACATGCGCAAAAGCGCTGAATCGTGACTCGCAGATGCGGGTTGCATGCTGTTCAGGTTGTGAATGGGCCTCCGGAACAGATCCCATTCGCAACCAGAGGTACCACTGTACATATAGCATCTTCACTTTCAATTCATAGAGTCTCGTTCACAATTTGTTTACATTTGGTATGAGACACTGTTGTCATATAATTGGGGGTGGGGGTAGAGGAGGGGGGAGAGTGATGGGGGATATTGATCTTCCATTCTATTGCGTAGTGCTTGTGCAGGGTTTGTGTGTCAGCATCACAAGGTTGGTCATATATATATATATATATATATATATATATATATATATATATGTTGGCATTGTGAGAGATTGGAGGCTCCATTTGGCTTGGTTGGATGCCTCTGGTTGATTGCAGTGTGGTTTGCTTGAATGTGGAGTGAGGGGAGATTGTTGAGTCAGATTAACCATACTGAGTCATATGCTGGGGTGGGGGAGTAGGTCATTGTGTTGTTGTGCTGTATTCGTAATAAAGGCTAGCCACACCGGGCTGAAGGCATCCTCCTTTGCTTGTCCCCTTGCTAGTTTAAATGTGTTGTTATCATTTCTAGTAGGTCGGTTTCTCCTACATTTTGGTACTAGTGGTCCACATTCCCTCCTCTATGTGCCTTTCATGAGTGCACAGCAGGCAGAATTTCACAGGGGGAGCTTTTCCAATCAGTGCATCATGCTGCTAATGAAATGTTTCCTTTGTAGGTTTCACTCTCCTGTGTGTCGTGGCAAAAAATCCTCTCTTCAAAGGCACTGTTAAAGTCAGAAAACCCCTGTCCTGGTTTGCTTCTGGTTACCCTGCGCCAGTGTGGTGTAGTGGTTAAGAGCGACAGACTCGTGATCTGGGGAACCGGGTTCGCTTCCCCGCTCCTCCACATGCAGCTGCTGGGCGACCTTGGGCTAGTCATACTTCTCTGAAGTCTCTCAGCCCCACTCACCTCACAGAGTGTTTGTTGTGGGGGAGGAAGGGAAAGGAGATTGTTAGATGCTTTGAGACTCCTTAGGGTAGTGATAAAGCGGGATATCAAATCCAAACTCCTCCTCTCCTCTTCTATCCACAGGTCAGCCTTTCAAAACCTGGTGCCCTTCAGATGTTCTGGACTCCAACTCCCATCAGCCCCAGCCAGCATGGTTTAATAGTCAGGAATGATGGGAGTTGTAGTTCAACAACACCTGGAGTTGGTGAAGACTGTGCTGTGAAATGGTCCCAAAGCTCACCTTCTTGAAACTAACAGTTGGCAGACTCTATGCTTTGGCATTTTTGCAAACATGGAAAAGGCTGCCCTTTGCCTGTGCAATGTTGCAAAATGCTGTTTGCTGAGGGGCCTCCCATCTTGTTGCACATAGAACTGCGCTGGCACGCAGGTTGCGAATGAGCTCTCTTGAGAAACGACATTGTGCTGATATAAATATCCCTCTCTCTCCCGAGAAGTAGGCAGGCCAGCAGACAACAACACAAAATGTAACGTTTCCACACAATGCCACCAGCGCCATGCAGGCAATTCAGAAAGGTCAGGAGACCTTTCCACTCAGCTGTTGTAGTCAGATTTGCATTGAAACTGGGCGGCTTTCTGTTGGCGTGGAGAGAGCTGGCAGCTACGAAAGAATGGCTGGACTTAGCTGCAGTTTTATATCTTCCAGTGGGAACTGATCTCTGATAATCGCCATACATGGGAAAGTTTTTGCTTTAAGGCAGAGTGGCAGAAACAATGGGAAAGTGCGTAAGGCAGGAGAAAGGAGGCTGAGGTCACTTCTTGCAGGAGAGGAACTTAGCAACCAGTACACTGAGGCAGGAAACCAAGGAAAGCAAGCCCTGAAAACAAGGGTCACAATCCACCCAAAAGTTAAGCACATTTAAAAATACTTTCCTCCCAAAAAACCCAGAGTCCTTTCTTTTGGGGGTAATTCAGACTGAAATTCCCAGGTGTCAGAAAAGGTTGTTTATGTATGCTACAACTGCGGCCCGTGTTTTGTTAGCCCCAAAATGGAAAACGAGTGAGGTCCTGACAAAGAAGAACGGCAACCTAGGTTGACAGAATATGCACAACTTGCAGACTTAACACATAGAATAAGAGAACAAGAATAACATATGCTTAGAGAAAACTGGAAAATGTTTATTGAATATTTGGGAAATAATTGTGCACAGCTGAAAACGCTGGCGGCATTAAGATAAGTTCAACAGTATAAATAAGTTTTGATGGATGCAATAATGGAATACTGAATGGTATAGTTTTGGTAAAATATGCAGGGATTTATGATATGTAAAATGAACCACGGAAAGAGAAGGGAAGTCATTGATATCTTAAGGATGTAAAATGAGTATTTTAAACTGTAAAACAGGCCAGGAGAGTTTCATAGACATGGAGCCACCACAGAAACGTCCCTTTCCCAGGGACCCACACCTCATATCTCATCCAACACGTGGACCATTATGAGGTCTTCCTTTGCTGATCTAGGGAGATGGGGAGGTAGATAGGGGAGAAGATGCTCTCTCAAGTTCTTGAGTTTGAGGTTTTCTATGGCTTTAAATGCGTGTGAGATACAGGATTGGCGGTGGACTCCATTTTGTCCTTTGCCTCAGGCAGCAACATTCGTTTGGCTGGCCCTAGGGGTGATGGTTTCATGGGGTTTCTCTACTACGAAAATGTAGTTGGATGAGATCACCCATTTTATGACACCGTCTCCTAATGGGAAACGTTCTCATTAGACCAAAGTCCAAAGGCGCCAATTCAGAAGCATTACGGGAAGCCGAGGTCACAAGATGACAGGCTGAAAATGGATTTTTGATCCTCTGAGATGTTTCCAAGACTTTCCCTTCACTAGATTAATGCAATGATAAAATGTTTTCTCTCTTCTGAAAGCATCTTTTGTTCCTACTTAATTCACATTATCGCCACCACAACAGAAGAGGTACAGCCAATTCAGAAAGTGGTTTGCATTTTGGTTTCGTCTTTACGCAAAGGGATCGTCCGCTGTAGTAACTGCAGCTTAGATTTCAGATTTCCCTTACATTAGCTACCCTGTGCATGCAAGTCCAAAGCCATTGTCTAGAATAATAGAAGAACTCCATGTTTCCTTCTAAACCACTGTCATCAGAGCTTGTTCTTTCTATGACTTGGCTGAAACCATCCCTTCAGGAATCACACCAATCAATGATGCCCCTTTGCCAAATCAACATAAATCTCAAAGGGCCAAATAATCTTAGCTTTGGAAGGCAGTTGTGAAGACGAGGAAGAGGGAGAGGGAGAGGGAGAGGGAGAGGAAGAGGAAGAGGAAGAGGAAGAGGAAGAAGAAGAAGAAGAAGAAGAAGAAGAAGAAGAAGAAGAAGAAGAAGGTGGTCTTCAGTTGTTTAAATATGTTTTCGTCCAAAACACAGGGGCTACTTCTGGAGAAAAACTGCTAGCAGCATATAACACTTTGGCAGATCCTGTAGACAATCTGTTACCAAGCCAAGTTCAAGTTTTCAGAACAAACATATAAGGACCAGGTTGCTTGAGAGGCCACCTTATCCCTTACATATGTTCTGCAAGAGAATTTCTCCTCAGTGTCCCCCAAATTTCCACAGCAACTTAGAGCTGGGCTTTTAGTGTGGCTACCCCTGTTTCATGCAACGTTATACCGGCCGATACCCCATGGAATGGCAGCAGTTTGGCTTTTCTTGTCAAGTTCTCCCTTGTCTGTCTCCAGGTGGAGATGATTTCCGCCTACTCCAGGAGCAAGGAACCCCACGGCCTATAAACTGGATCAGGCCCACAGAGCTATTTCAAGTGGCCCACCATTCCCTGAACCCATTGCTATTTTTATAGAAAGAGGTGCCAGAACTTAGCATGAACACCGCCCTTTTTCTCTTATACAGTGGTACCTTGGGTTACATACGCTTCAGGTTACATACGCTTCAGGTTACAGACTCCACTAACCCAAAAATAGTGCTTCAGGTTAAGAACTTTGCTTCAGGATAAGAACAGAAATCGGGCTCCAGCAGCATGGCGGCAGCGGGAGGCCCCATTAGCTAAAGTGGTGCTTCAGGTTAAGAACAGTTTCAGGTTAAGTACGGACCTCTGGAACGAATTAAGTACTTAACCCGAGGTACCACTGTAATGGCGAAGCCCACCTGAAAGGTGCAGGAACTGAGTTCTGGCTGAAAAAAGCCCTGCCTGAATTGCACCCCACCCCTCACCCCATCACAGCATTGGGCCTTATTCTGACTTGTAGTCATTCCCTGCTGAAGTTCAAGGGACTCAATGCCAGATGGGTTTTCTTCCTCTAAATGTTGCAAGATTTTTAAAAAATAACAACAGACAGATAGCTTACATAGATCACAGTGTCTGTGGTTTTTTTTTTCTACCTGAGACAGGGGTGGGGTTTGTTTGGTTTGGGTTTTTTTTTTTAGCACTTTTGGTGCAAACTTGACGGTTTGAAAAAGGGGCCTGATTAGAACTACAAATGTTTTCCGGTACAACCAAGCAAAGAAAACAAGCAATTAAGCCTGAGCATTGTTCTGGCTTCCCTAGAAGGAGAGCAGTGGGGATTTTCGCACTGCTTTTATCTGCTTCCAGCACTTGGGAGAGTTCCTGCATCCCCCATTCATCACCCAAACACGACAGTCGGAAATGAGAAGCTGCTTATATTAAAGATCTGGCCAGCCTATCAAAAGCAGGGAAGCCTGTGTGCAAGTGTGTGATAACAACGCCGCACCTGAAATAAATCTTGCTTCATGGCTTCTGACTTCCCTCGTCAGTGACAAGCACCAGGCCATGGTCACACCAAGGTCCATTTCCTATGAAGTGACTTTATTGGAGACCTGTAGCCATTCCTAGCCTAGCTCTGCAGTTATGCAATTTTCAATATTCAAATTGAGCCCAAGGATGTGTAGGCCAACAAACATAAAACTGAAAAACCCACTGTCAAAACCCCTATAAAAAGGTAAAGGACCCCTGACAGTTAAGTCCAGTCACAGACAACTCTGGGGTTGTGGCACTCATCTCGCTCTATAGGCCAAGGGAGCTGACGTTTGTCTGCAAACAGCTTCCGGGTCATGTGGCCAGCATGACTAAGCCACTTCTTGCAAACCAGAGCAGCACATTGAAACGCCATTTACCTTCCCACCGGAGCAGTACCTATTTATCTACTTGCACTTTTTGGTGTGCTTTCGAACTGCTAGGTGGGCAGGAGCTGTGACTGAATAATGGGAGCTCACCCCACTGTGGGGATTTGAACCACCGACCTTCCAATCGGCAAGCCCTAGGCTCTGTGGTTTAGACCACAGCGCCACCCGTGTCCCTCAAAACCCCTATAGCATTGTAATATCCCACCCCCCTCCCAAGGAATTTTACTGAACTGGGGGAGAGAAGAGAGAAAATGAAAACACATTTGTTCATGTTCTCCCTGGCCTGTCACAGCTGCAGTAGGGGACAGGCTACCAACCTGCCAATGCTAGTTTATAAAGTGGCATCAAGTATGTCATCAGCTATAAAAATTCAGACTCAGCACCAACTCCCCAGCTGTTTATCTCCCCTCCCCCAAGCAGGTGAGATATCCTGGTACCTCATAATCATCAGGGCTCATCAGCCTGGGAAGGTAGCCTGTCTAGGAGAAGGAAAACTGATCCTAAACCTCCTCTGGCTTGGAGGACATCTTTGGGAGAAGAAAAGGCTGAGGAGTAAACCCCGCACAAATTCAGAGTGGATTCCCTAAAACGGTTGGTTGGGGCCTGGTACATCTCTTTCCAGCAACTCCTGCAGCTAAGCTGGTGCCAAACGTATTGCTCTGCTTTTCCTTGGACCACACCACAGAGGCCAAGAGGGGGGTCTTGTCGTCTGGGCAGCCCAGGACCTCCATCCACACTGCCCAAGTTTGCACCCCGGAGAGGTCACTTCGGTGCTACTTGAAATCACCTCCAGAGGCGCGCTCCATTGTCTCCTAAGACAAATGGATGCCAACAAGTAATCGTCAGCTATCCAAAGCCTTCGAGCGCACATATTACAACCCATTATTCCCCCTTGTTGAAACACCTGGGAAGACTGTGAACAAAAGCTTAGAGATGGTTTTCTCTTGACACCACACCGTTTCTCAGAATGCTATCACCCTCAGCACAGGCCCTTCTGTGGCTCTAAGGAACAGGCAAAATTTCTTCTAGATGTGATTCTCAGGTTAATACACCGATTTTCACTGCCCAGTTCCAGCCTCTGCCTGCTAGTCCCTGTTTCTATTGATGACAAGAGTCGAGCCAAATAAGGTAACAGAGTGAAAGTATGTCAGGATTGCTCATTCCGGAAACCACAACGGTCCAGTGACAAAATGCATTGTCTTTCAGGAAGCATGCAGCTTCCACAACTGAAAAATGTATCATCTGGATAAGACCCAAGATACAAATAATGAATGACACCAGAATTCATCAGAATGCACCATCATAAGACACAATTCTAGCATTTTGCTCTTTTGAGCAAGAGCCAACCTCCAGAGATGGGGAACTGGTGGCCTCTCAGATGCTGTTGAACTGCAGCTCCCATCATTCCTGACCATTGGCCACACTGTGATAGTGCTGCATCTAGGAACACCCCCAGACTCCGCACCAGTTCCTTCAGGAAGAGTGTGGCCCCATTCAAGAGAGGCAATTTCATGACCTCCCAGACCTGCGACCCTCTCACCCACGGAGATGCCACCTCACCAGGATCCAGGCTCAGTTTATTAGTTCCCATCCAGCCCACCACTGTGTCTAGACACTCGTCTGGGGCCTGCACAGCCATTTCTGATTTAGAGGAAAGGGGGGGGGGAGTTCCAAAATTTCCTGATCTTAGAACTTGTATCCGGTCACATCACCAAACTTCCTTTCCATATCTTCTTTGTAACTAGACAAAGCCATCGCAAAATACCGGAAAATGTATTGAAATAGCAGATTCTCCTCCTCCAGACATACATTGAACCAACCACCTGTTGTGAGACATGAGCCGACAGTATAACATTGTATATGACCTTGTGTGGGAAAACATCCAAAGGCCAGGATAGATTTATATATAGCCGACGGATGTCTCCATCTGGCAACTGAAATGGTTTCCTCTCACGCCTACACTTGAGGCCTTTTCAGACACGGCGCATTTCCAACATGGAAAGCCCTTTCAACTTAGAAAATGTGCAAAAGCCACACGGAGACCATCACAACCTCCACATGTGTACGTGAGGGAACGTGTGCGTAGCTTTTATTTATTTAGAGAATTTATATACCACCTCCCACTTCTGTGACAAATTATCAAAGCAATGAATTCCAATTAGTAGAACTAAATTGGAACAGCAAGGAGGGGCAGGGAAATACAAAATCAATCCCAGAACAGAAAAGATGGTAATCACAGAAGCAAGTTCATTACAGAACACAGGGCATGTTTCCCCCCACAATTCAGTGCTATTTCCTAGAGCAGCACTTAATTTCTCCCCATAGAAGTGAAGGATGGCCATTCTCTATCGCCCGCAAAGACACCACTGTCTGGTGGTTCCAGTTTTTAGAGTGGCACAAGAGCCCTCTCTTTCCTACTGAACTGGAAACTGTTGCCCTCCAGATATTGCTAGATGATAGTTCCCGCCATGAACTGGCAGCACAACAGAGAGGAGGACGAGGATACCAGCAGGTTGTGTAGTCAGGACTGGGACACACTGGGGTAAGCTGTTCATGGGGAAGGAGAGGTTCATGTAGGAAGTACTCACAGGGTGACAGATGATGACAGGGGATGGGGGTCAGTGCACAGGAACCAGAGCAGCAGGACCCATCACCAGAGCCAGAGGGGCCTGTCTCCATTAACACAGTGGGCTCTGAGGCATAGGGAGCAGCAGCCCTCTAGGGGGCTGAGGCAGGCCAGGGCCCACAGCCCAGCTCCCTAGCTGGCCAGGTGGGGCGTGCTAGCTCTGGGTTGTGATTCCTCAGCTGGAGTAGGCTTGGAGCAGGTGAGGGCCACATGCCTCGTCAAGCCCAGATGCTGCAATCAGCATTCAAAGTATAAAAGGGCAACAGAGCTGAGGTTCTGCGTCTGTTCAACTGCTCCAGGATCTCTGTGGGACTGTGCTTCCTTTGGACATGTGGACTGACTCTGGACTGGGGACTTGACATACTGACTTGCCGTCAGGTCAGGCCAGAGGTTCGGGACAGTTCCCATCATCCTTGACCTTGGTCCATGGTGGCTCATGGGAGTTGGAGTCCAGTGTTTACAGCCAGTTTTCTCAGAGCAGACATTAAGCTATCCAGTCTGTAGTTTTCCAGATCCCCTCTCAAATTCCTTTTCAAAAACTGATGTCCACTTTCTAGTCATCAGATGCAGAAGCCAATTTTAGGGAGAAGTCGTGCGGTTTGCTTGGAAGGTTGAGAATTTCGCTTTTGAGTTTTTCAAGAACTCTTGGGTAGACACCACTTGGACCCAGTGATTTGTTCATTTTTAGTTTGCGAGTAAGGTCTAGAAATTTGGTCTCTTTTCACTGTTTCCAACCAGTTCAACAATGCTTACATGTCCCACCAGGTAAGATTAAGTCCAGTGTTAGACTCATAGAACTGTAGAGCTGGAAGAGACAATGAGGGTTATCTAGCCCAGGGCTGCCTCCTTTCTGATTGGTTCCATGACCAATTGTTCCAGGGCACAGTATTTAGGAGTGCATATAAATGTTACCAGAGGTAACCAGAAAAGGCATGTAGCCAGTTTCTGTGAGGGTTACATAAATCACTCATTACTATGACATTTCCCCCTTTGGCTGCCTTCTCGATTTCAGTCTTCAACCCAAGAATGCCCTGGGCATTTCTGATTAGGGAGTGTGTGTGCACCGGCACGTGCAAGGAAACTTGTCATAAAACAATTAGAAACAGCTCAAACCATGTGTCACACGTCACCAAGTATTTGGCCTCAACAAACAATTGCACCTTCAGGGTTGAGTCTGCGCTAGTTTCATGACACTGGGTGCTGGCATCTCTTTAAAGAGTGGCTTCTGTGTTGTAGTTGCGGATGGGTTGAAGGAAGAAGCTGAGTCCTTACAGTTGAGGTTAACTGATTCTGATCTCCCCACAAGGAATCTGCCCTGCAGTCCTCAGGTGTCAGCCACTCCAGGCGCATTAAGAAGGGAGTGTCTCAAATGCTCCGTCAGGGTAACTTAGATGTCAACACAGCTAACTGCCCTGTTCATCATGCCGTGAAGATAAACAAAGATCAGCAGCCAATATGATTCACAACTCATCACATGCATGAACAAGCAAAATGTCATCAAAATAATTCTGGTTTGCAGCACCAACACAACCACAGCATGTAACATACATTACATCATCAGAGGTCAGATTGATGCTGCAGTTCTTGAGGAAGGGGCTTTGGTCAGCAATAGAGTACATGCTTTGCACACAGACTTCTGCCTTTCATCCCTCAGCTTCTCTGGTAAAAAGATCTCAGGTAGTAGGACCAGAAATATCTACCTGGTGCCTTGGAGGCTTAGATCTACTCTGCCATTTGGAGTAGACCGTGCTCAGTGGGATGGACCAATAGGTAGCTTTATATTGTTATGGATTTCCAATCGGATTTCTTTTAAGTCCCGAGGCACCCCTGGCCAACCAACTTGAAAAAACATTGTATGTATCATTCGTTGGAGTTTGGTAAATATACTGCAGCTTTTATTAACTCCTGCAAACAATGTCATCCTGGGCACAAGTTCATGTGTGCCCACTATGGAGTCATGAGGTTAAGGGAACACTAGGACAAGCTAAGAAAGTCTGACTAGAGAAGGAGGAAGAAGTATAAGCCTGAAAAGAAGTAATGTACATGCCAACAAGTAGCTACCAAAGAAGGAACCAACAGGAGGAAAAACAGGTTGCCTGTCTATAGACTCAGCCCAGTTCAGGTAAACAACTACAAACTTTGTTGCTTTTACTCCCAACACCCCAGCATTTCATCAATGGGATGGGATTACCCAAAGCAAACCACAATCTCTGCCAAGCCAGAAATCTTGGTTTGTTTCCTTTCAGAATGAGCAGGGAGGAATGAAGTAGGTGCACACTAAGCGATAGTTTATGGCTTAATATGATGTGGGGACACAGCCTATGTGTGGATTGTGTGCACGCGCGCTAAATTTCTCCTTCAGAACTTGGCACACTTATTCTCTGCACACCAGTGGCTGCATTGTGCTTCTTCGTAGTAGAACCATAGTTGGAGTGTTGTGAATATCAAGGAGTTACACTCTGTGCTAAGTGGAAATGCTGACTCAGTATCGTGTGATGGGTCAGCCTTAGGAGACACGGGGTGTTGCCTAACTGGTTTATAGCCAGCTAGTATAAAAAGGTATGGTTGACTTCTCCCCTGTATGTAATACCACCTGTGTATGCTGATTCCTGGATGTAAAAAGACTGCTTTATGATGATGTAAGACTGCAACAGGAATAAAGCCCTGCTTAAAATGCAGCTTGACTCTCGAGTGCTTCATATGGGGCTGCCGTACATCTCAACAGACGGGACCACAAGAGTCATCTCTAGTTCCACCTCCTGCATCTTTCACCCAACATGGGACTGGAACCCACAACCCTAAGATTAAGAGTCCCATGTTCTAGCAACCCTCTCCCATGAGCCCATGTTCTGAGAACCCTTAAACCCTCGGCAAACACAGAAGGGGAACCATGTTGAACATACCTCAGAAGGTAGAGAGCACAATGGAGCCCAGCAAACACAATATGGAGACCATGTTTTTTGGTTTTTTTGGAGAGCCAGTAAGCTAAGATGGTAAGAGACACAAACACATTTCCTTTCCACATTTCCCTTTCCACATTTCTCAGCTAAGGTGGGTGCTTACCTATGGTAACTGAGACTTTCAAAGCAAAGGAACCAAACATTAGCAGCACAGAGTTGTAAATATAAAGAGTTGGGTTGTTGTTGCTGCGGCTGCTGCTGCTGCTGCAGGCACAGCTCTGCACTAAGAGGTATTGCAATGAAAAATTCATTAAGCTTTCTACATGGGTTTTTATATCTCATCAGCTAAGCACCTCTTTACATGCCCTGGACATCTCTGAGATGTACTGGGGAGCCCTGAGATTTCACGAGACCTTGCCAGGAGCTGCCACAGCAGCTTCTCCTTCTGTGGCAGTGGCAGGGCACTTATAGGGGTGCAGCCCCATGGGATTTCACTTTATGGGTGGACCAACCCCGTCTGGAAGTAAATCCCGTTGAACTCCAAGGGGCTTACTTCTGAGTAGACATGTATAGGATTACACGGCACATCCCATTGATTTTGATGAATAAGTCAACATGAAAGACATATCAGTAATTGATTCTAGCTGAACAACGCTCCAAGTTCTACAGCACATTTAACTCTTCTGCCCTGTTTTACACTGACACTGTTTGCTTTATTCCGAATTTGATTGCTTCTGTTTTCAAATGGTGAGCCACCTTGAGTAAAAGGTGAAATATAAATCACTATAACAAATACATTTCCAGTTTCACTAAATATTACAAATAATAGCCAAGGCTAGCTCTTCATCAGTTTTGTGTGTGTGTGTTTAAACTGTAGGTGAATGGCTGTAAAACTTAATGTGCTTGCACAAGTTAGGTCTAAGCATTGAACAGAAACAAACCATCTTGTTCCCTTGCTACCATTAATACCCATTTGTTTGCTTTTGGTTGCTAATAGGCTTACAAGATGAAAAGAATAATTAAAAATATGGGATGCTTCCGTATCTATGGCTGTGTGGTCCAGTGACGTTCTAGAATAAACTGCACCCCTTCCTAGAATGCATATCTAAAATCTCCAACTATCCTTCTAATTCCAGAATTATTTCCTTATGAATACAATCCTATACACGCTTACCCTGGTGAATGTGACTTATTCTGAGTGAAGCTGACATATTCAGGGCAACCTTCTATGTGTCTACTCATGAATGGGGTGCAACATAGATGTCACAGAAAGTCTTTTTGGCCGATACTTACTCATGATGAGGTTGATGTTCTCTGGCATCATCATAATCTTTCACATCATCAGTCACAATGGTGGCAGCCGGGTGGAGGACTTCTCTGATGTGTTCCTTCCCCCAATATTCCTCTGGCCAAGAAGATGGCTGTGGGTCTGTTATCATCTTGCGGTCCTGGGGCCACTGCTTGTGATCTGGATGCCCAGGGTATCTTGAATGCAGGTCTGACTCTGCCAGCACTAGGGTGCTACAGAGGAAGAAGACCTTAGCTATCATCGTGGGCTCCTTCCTTGGTGCTCTTACACTTCCCTGCACTTCAAATCAAATTGCTCCTGCAATCCCCTTTGCACCATTCCTTAAGCTCAAGCTTGGAAAAAGGACTGGCACATAACAAAGAACGGAAGCAACGCTATCGGCCCTCCCAGCTACAGTGGAAATGTTAAAGGTCATCAGACAATGTAGGTTCCTGTGGGGGGCCCCGAAGACCTCAGTCGGGGAGGTGGTGTGTGGGTTTGTGTGTAGGAGAGAGGCAGGGGGTGGTTGTGGTTGATTCAAGGGCGGGGGGACGGGGACTTCGGTGTGTTTTCCTTACTAGCTTCTGAAATTATCAACAGACAAGAACTGGTCTTTTATCAGCTGCCTTTTTGCTGGGGAGCAGGAAAAGGATGTTAACTTTCGTGAGGAGGCAAGGAAAAGAAAATATTTAGTGATGGAGCAGATTCCCAAGCTGCATGCCACACACTAAGCAGCCCGATGCAGCCACAGAACAGGCTGGAAATGGCTGTGACATAAAAGCAGGGCTACATTTACTTTGCACTCAACCATATTAACATCCTGTGCCCAGGATGTCCAAATTCTGCACCAAGAAAACAGGATCCGAGATCCTGAAGCCTGTATACATAATACGGTTTTGCATAATGCTTTCTGTTTTTGCTATTCATGGGAAGGAGCAAGAAGCTATGCAGGGCATTGAAATCCCACAGCAAATAGTCAAAATCATCCAGCTGCTATTGCTTACATAGTTTTGGCTATATCTTTGTAGTCATGAGGTCTAGTAACTTGCTTTTTTTTTTTTAGAAGCGAAGGCTGACATTTTCAGAAAACTGAAATCTGTGGCCATTTCCATATTCTCTGCTCCTTTTCTGAACACACAGCCTTGTTTAAAGACTAGTACAAGCTGGTTACAGCAAATACCACAATTTATTTCTTTATCTCCTTACCTTATATATCCTACATTTCTTTCATCATGCAACCCAAGGCAACCTACATGTAGTTCTCAGGCTGTCTCCCATCCAGGGTGGCTGACCAGACCCACACCTGCTTAGCTTTAGCAAGATGGTGGCCTCATTATGGCTTGAATGCTTTAAGATTTTGATGCCAAATACAGACCAATATGGCGCCCTGAGAGAGGACAAAATTTGGCATCCGCCCCCTAACTTTGAGCAAGTACCCATATAAATGTAGGTTTTATTATTTTTACTAATAATTTGTGCTCCTTCAACCAGGGGCCCTGTATGGGGTAACCACCACACTGCCCTACATCTGGCGCTGATCGCAGGACCATCTTACAACCTTCAGTATTTCAAAGATGAAAACTCTTGCACATTTAAAACATGCCATTCTCACAGGAAAGATCATTCCCTGAGCTGCCCATCCATACTATCACATTGACAAAACTCTCTTCCACCTGCTGCACTGTTCATTTACTCTAAAGTAGTCTGGCTCACACTGATATAGAAGCTAGAAAGATTGGGGATTTGAAGTTGTTAGGATAAAATTGCCACCCCCCAGTTTCACAAGACATTTGGGACAAATGAATCTCTCCAGGAATAATCCACCATCTTCTGTTTATTGCAAGCTATACTTTACACCCCTCAATTTGCATTGCGTTGTCAACTATTATACAGTTCTCTGTATGGATGCTGCTGCTTTCTCATGCTTGATATTTTGCTTCATCTCATTTACCACCCTAAGTCTGCCTAAGTTCCTTCTGTTCAATAAAAATAAATAAAATTTATTTTTTTAAATTGCCACCATCCTAGTGTAGATGCCATTACATAGTTTGGCCACTAGGCAGCGCTGGACTTAGTTGTATCTGGTTAGAGTCAGAAGTTTTCTGTTGCTCTTCTGTCTGTAGAGAGAGACTTTAAGGCTCTTATCTAGCTTCCTAAATAGTGTTTCCTTCCGTGACAACTGTTCAACACTAACCTGATCAGCTGTTCTTTGGGAAATGACACACTGTGTGCATTATGTCATGTCTTAGTGGCCACCCTGAGCCCGCATTTTTAACGCACTTAGAAACTGAAATGCAACCTCCTTCTTCCAGGATTTCTGGAGACCTGTCTGGGAGAGGGAGTGGATACCAGGAACAGGGCAACTCCAACTGACATGTTGCAGGCTCCCCACTCCAGGGTTCAGTTCCTTGGAATGAAGGTTCATGGAGCCTATGTTGTCTTTTGGGTGTATGGTTTTATTTGCACATATATTCAATCTGAGTGCATGATGGATGAGCTCCCAGCATTAAGACTCCAACAGATCTTGCTTCCGCATTAGGTTTCCAGCGAAGACCTCACCACCACCAAAGCCATAGCTTTGGGATTCAGTCCACAGACAAAGTCAAGGCTGTCTGTGTCTCCAGCTTCCAGCCCAGTCACAACTCTCTCTCAGACACTACCATCCCTGGTTCATTGCTCTCCAACCTAGGATTCAATCATCTAGTCCAGCATCCTGTTTTCACAGTGGCCAACCAGACAGTGATGTAGGAAGGGGTGTGTGGGACGCCCCGGGTGTCATCAGTGTGGGGGGGGTGACAAAATTTCAAAAATATGTGTTTTTAAAATAAGAAATTCCCATTGTGAAAAAAAGGTTTAAAGTGCTTGTGCTCACAAGTAAATAAACCATAAAATAACACTTGCAACTGTAAGTATCTTATTTTTTCCTTATTTTAATAATTTCAATCTGGTGGGGGGTTGACAAGAATTTTTCTGCACCGGGTACCACCTGACCTTGCTATGCCACTGCAGAAGCGTACTGCCTTTGATAGTGGAGGTACGGCATCATGGCTAATACCCCCCCCCCAATTAAAATTTTGCTTGCTTTTTGTTTATAGAGTTTCCCACCAGAAGATCGCAGGGCAGGTTACAACAACATAAAAAATACAATTTTGAACATCAGTTCAATAACCTTAGGAAAGTCTTTCTCTCAGCCTCAGTCTCCTCTGTCTGTGAAATGGGTGTGGGGAATGATACCGATTTGCCATGCAGGGCTGATGATGTAAGGATTATAACAAGCTAAAGTATGGGAAGTTTTTTATATACAAAGGATGTTATTACATAGCTGTTGATAATAAGGTCAATGAGAAAAAAATGTAAAAACACCAAAAAAAGCCCTACCAGCCCGAATCTTTTTAGGATGTATTTTTTATGGCAATTCCTCAGGGTCACCATTTCTCTGCATATAGTTTGACTAATTTAAAGGAGTTTTATGCTCACAGAACTGGAACAAGGATTCGGCTGTTCTCGGTGAATATATAGGAATGTTGTGTGGATTTACCACCTACACACCCGACTTAGAAAGTGTGGACTCATTCCACCTGCCTGCCTCTCTCTCTCTCTCTCTCTCTCTCTCTCTCTCTCTCTCTCTCCTTCCTTCCTTCTCACTCACTCACTCACATCTAAGCATATTTAAATCACCTGACTTCCTTCAAAGAATCCTGAGGGAATTCCCCTCACAGAGCCCCCCCCCAATTCCCAGCACCCTTAACAAACTACAGTTCATTGGACTCTTTGAAGGAAGGCATACCCTCCAATATTTCTCTGATGAAAATAGGTTCATCCCATTCCATAATGATAATTTTACTATTTATACCCCACACATCTTACTGGGTTGCCCCAGTCACTTGGGGCAGCTTCCAACATATATAAAAACATAATAAAACATTAAGCATTAAATAAACTTCTCTATACACGATTGTCTTCAGACGGCTCAGGGGTCGGATAACTCCATACCCCCCAACATTTCTCCAATGAAAACAGGAACATCTTAAGGGAATGTGGGACATTCCAGAATCAAATCAGAAACCGGGATGGCTTCTCTAAATCAGGTATGTCACTGGAAAATAGGGACACTTGGAGGGTCTGGTAATGTACTTTAAATGTATACTGTAGATAATTTGAACTCAAATAGTCTCAGGTAGCAGGGCTGGGAAAGATTGCTGGCTGAAATCTTGCTCAACAGCACACCACTTGCTGCATGTAGTCTAATGGTTGAAAGAACGAGCTTTGAAGTCATTGGTCCAAATTTCACCTCAGGATATGGCATGTCTGGGTACCCTCAAACAGCACGTTTTCTCAGCTCTGACCCCACACCTGCTACAACAATTTATAAAATTGTTGTAAAGATAGTTCAGGAAGTCTATGTGACGATCCCTAGCACTTAGGGAAACTCCTGTATAAACAATAGGTATTACTGTTTTAACTTTCCAGCTTGTATGCCCTGTAAAGTGCAATCTAGACTTTTAAAGAAAGGGATCCATCAAAGAAAAGGGTCACAAAACACCACCCACTGGGTGAGCAGAAGTGCCTAACGTAGCAGAATGCAGGACTGGCTTCAGAATTCAGCTTTCTAAGACTCTGGGCATCCATTGCTTAATATTAATTTAGGTTTCTAGTCCTTTTAGTGTGGAAATGAGCTTGAAAGTGTGTTGAGAAATCTCAGAAGCTAGAGGCATATAACATTTCCCAGCAAACAGCAAAAAAACCAACTTATCCAAAGAGAATTATGCAGATGTGCTCAATAGGCATATTTTATACTGTTCACAGAATCCAGCTTTTCTTGGGGCAGAATTTGGATTGCCTAGGTGCAGAATTTTAATATTCTTCAGAGCAGAAAATGTTTGCTTTCCTCTCCTTAAGTAGCATTGTTTCATTACCACTGATTTAGATGGCCAGGACTTCAACTCAACAACTGTGCTAAGTGCAGCAGGTCAATTCTCTTTAGAAACTCTTGGCTCTCTTCTGTACCAAGCAAATGACAGGAATATGCAAGCATGAAGACCTGTAATTAGCCTTTATCGCAAATCCAATGGAAGTTGCATTAGCAAGAATCCTCCTTCACCCATCTCCAAAAATCAATTGTGCATGTGCATGAGCCTCTGAGTGTGGAGTCCCAGTGGCAGCCATGAGCGCATGGATAAAAATTCTCTGCAAAGCTTCCAGGAAATCAGGCAAAGAAGGGAAGATGTCTGTGAGGAATGCCATTTTGTTGTCTGCAGATCTGGATCCTTTTCAGACCAAGGATGGTCCAGGGCAGATGGTCAGCGCCAGCCAGCATGACCAATGAAGGACTGGAGTTGAAGACTAATAATCATCTGGAGGACCATAAGACTCCACCTTTGGTGCAGGGTATGACCTGGACGCGGGTGGCGCTGTGGTCTAAACCACAGAGCCTAGGGCTTGCCGATCAGAAGGTCGGTGGTTCGAATCCCTGCAATGGAATGAGCTCCTGTTGTTCAGTCCCTGCTCCTGCCAACCTAGCAGTTCGTAAGCACATCAAAGTGCAAGTAGATAAATAGGTACCACTCCAGCGGGAAAGTAAACGACATTTCAATGTGCTGCTCTGGTTCGCCAGAAGCGGCTTAGTCATGCTGGCCACATGAGCTGTCTGCGGACAAACGCCTGCTCCCTCGGCCACTAAAGCGAGATGAGCGCTGCAACCCCAGAGTCGTCCACGACTGGACTTAACGGTCAGGGGTCCCTTTACCTTTTATGACCTGGACTAGATACATAGCTGATTGGTACAGCAATACATTGCATGCAGAAAATCCCAACTTCTGTCTACAGAATCATCATATAATCTCAGGTTTGGTCCTAGGGTTTCCAACTTGAATAAAATATGGGGGGGCAGGTAAGCCCTACCCCACATAACTGATCACATGATGTGGTGCGCACACACCATTTGAGTGGCAATGCCCATCAACTTGGGAGGTGGCAGCCCCCACAAATATTTTATTTGGGGGGGCAAAGACTCCTCATCCACTAGGAGTTGGCTCCTATGCTTGGTCCACGTAAACAGCAGAGAGAGGTGGAAATGAGAAACAAAGTCCTAGTATAGAGTAAGTGGATTGAGATAAGTTTTTTCCGTCCTTTCATAATACTAGAAATCGTGGCCACCGAACAAAGCTGGAAGATGAAAGATTTCAGACAGGAGAAAGGAAGTTCTTCACACAGTGCATGGTTAAATGACCGAATCCACTCCCCAAAGAGGGAGAGATGGCCACCCACTTAGATGGCTTTAAGAGAGGATGAGATAGATTCATGGGGTCTATCAAGGGCTACTAGCCACAATGGTTTTGTCCTAACTCCACTGTTGGAGGCAGTCTGGGACAAGTGAAGGGGAAAATGGAATGGAGTTGCTAGAACACTGGAGAGAAGCACTCCACACAACAACATTTCATTGCAGTTCCCACTCGCAAATGCTAAACATTATTATTAAACCTCCATGTGCAAGGCTGATTATACTCAGGCAGCAAATGTCATAGAAGTCATTTAACCTGTGTCAACTCGGATGTCCAACTCATGCAAGTCCATTTGTTTTTCTGAATCAACATGTCTAACATTTGATGTCAACACGTGCTCCAATATCCCCCCAAGTACATGGATCTTGCATGTAAGATCTTTGGGCTGATTCACGTGACCCATCTGGTATTTTGTCCCTTCTTCCAGCAGGACCAACACAAGGAGAAACCAGGTAATCTGCCTTGCCTCCACAGCCTCTATTTATAGAAGTCACTGCATAATGGGCAAACCCAACATGGCAGAAGTTGGGTTCCTACAGACTCCCCTGTGAGTCTCTGCTTTGGCTGTAACATTGAGAATGAGAATTCAGGGGTGGCTTTCAGAAATGTTTTCTGAAATCTTTACTTTGCTGATACACTCATATTTTGCTCTTGGTTATTAGCTCCTGACTTTTTATATTGAGCCAGTGAAGGTCAAAAGGAGAAAAGACTATTAAGGAAAGGAAAACCCTTTTAAACTAATTGCGTCAGTAGCAATATGTTGATTAGTGGACTGCAGCTCTAATCTCAACTTGGATCAATATTTTATTTATTCATCTCTCTCCGTGCTTATCACCGAGGACTCTTTGCCTGGTGTCCAGAATATAATGTTCAGCTCATTTCCTCCTTAGTGTTTTGAAAGAGGAGGGATTTTCAAATGCAAAAACGCATATGCGTATTCAGGACCAAACTTCCAAATTACATCTTGTAGTTGGAAACCACAGAATTTGACCTGTTGGAATAATGTGTCCACAAACTTGGTTTGGATCCAGACAAAGTCAATTCAGCTTATGTTCCGTTGAGTTAACGAACTGGCCTAAGTTCTGCAAAAGGATTCCTTTAGGAACAAAAGAAGCTTCTGTAGGGCTCTCCATGCAGCTCATTTGGTTGATAATGCCAAGGTGGTAGGTTCAATCCCAATATGGGACAGCTGCATCTTCCTGCATTGCAAGGGGTTGGACTAGATGATCCTCAGGGTCCCTTCCAACTCTACAATTCTATGATTCTATGAAATCACGGGTCCATCTAGCCCAGGGTTTCAGCCAGGGGATATTCCCAGTCCTGACTGGAGATGGTGAAGATTGAACCTGCAAAACAGAAGCTCTTCCACTGAGCCACAGCCTTTCTGGCAGACCTTTAGAAGTGGGCCTCTCACCACAGTTCTCCTTCCAGGACTTCTGCTTTCAAATTCCTTAAGGGCACTAGAGAAGGAGAGAGTTCCATCACTGTAAAAGA
This sequence comes from Podarcis gaigeae, assembly GCF_964106915.1. Lineage (NCBI taxonomy): Eukaryota > Metazoa > Chordata > Lepidosauria > Squamata > Lacertidae > Podarcis > Podarcis gaigeae. The sequence goes on along the minus strand of NC_139681.1, from coordinate 24,777,790 downwards.
TGCCATTGTCCATTAATATATCACCCTGCTCAACCTGTTCATATGAGAGAGGGGAATATCGCTCACACAGCAGAGGCATGAGAGTCGTCTCCCTGTGTGTGTCATTTTTCATTTAGACTCCTGTTGAGATGCAGCAAAAGATTGAATTCATAGCTATCCGGGAAGTCAAACTCCTATTATGTGTTTATTGCGCAAGTGATTTATGGGTCATTATTCTTCATGATACTGCGGCATATTCTCTATTCCTTAGCAGGCCTCTCTGCTAACACTTCCAGTTTTGTCCAGTTCTGAGAAGCCACATTTTCAAGGACCCAATTATTTATTCTGCACCTAAGGAAGCCTAATAATAAAAAAGAGATTACCGTACTTTTCCGTCTCAAGAAAATGGTGGGAGATGGCACAGAGTTTTTGAGCTTTTTTAGGGGAGGATGGCCAGAGTTTTGGAGCTTTTTTTAGGGTGGATTGCCGAAAATCGCTCACCCACATGCGCCCAAAAATACGCCTCTCATCTGTACCCAATCGCCCGCCCAATTGCCACAGCATCAGCCAATCAACACCAGCCATTGACGCAGCAACCAATAACACGCCCAATAGCCGCTGACAGCCACGGCAGCAACCAATCAAACGTCCACCCTATGCACTATCCATGTATAAGACAACCCCCACTTTTTAGCATATTTTTAAAAGAAAACAACCTAGTCTTATACATGGAAAAGTACGGTAGTTATTCCTATACCTCCTGTTGTTCAATTTTATTTCACGCAGAAGCCCTAATGAACAGAGAGCTTGAGAAGCCCCCCTGCTTCAGTGACAGAGGGTCTCCTCTGGCTTACCTTGTGGCAGCACCAAACTGGGTCCATGAGCCACCCTTTAAATTTCCCACAATGACTCCTGTGAAGCATCACTCTGGAGCATTATGGGAAATTTAAATGGCAGCTCCTGAACCCAGTCACTTTTTCAAAAGGGAGGCAGAGGGCGGGCATTTGTGGTCTCCAC